>NC_138992.1:19165376-20537483 GCF_964341445.2 Mesoplodon mirus | reverse complement strand
CACACTCAGTGGGTCAGCTTTGCCTTTGCATTCTTGAGATCTGGAATTCCCACTCACTGGCCTCTAAGCACCAGTGTACTCATCTCCTGTGAAGCAGGGCATTGTTGCAACTAAGAAATTAAGAATGAGGATCAGGGGGATAGGAGGGTAATGGTGCCATTGATGCTTCGAGGCCTCTTTCATGCAGACATCTTCGGTGTTTTATATGCTGCATCATTTCCCTCACCACGTCTTCCAAGGATGCTCTCATCCTGTATCATCAAGAACCATCTGAAGGGGAGGATAAGTGAATGCTTTTCCTGAAGCCACAGGGTAAACTGTTGGTGGTCTTGATTTGCTCCACCAGCCCCGCTTCCCAGACTTACATTTGAACTGTTTCATCTCAGTGGCCACACAGAGGAACAGGACACTTGATTGTGAAACAACAAAATACACCTTCTCTTTCATGAAGCAAAGCAATCTACCTCAGCCACAGAGATTGTCATGATGCTAAAACACAGTGCTAGAAACAAGGACAGGGAGAAGAGCCATAGAAAGAATTTGAGAGACTATAAGGACTCTCAAAAGGAAATATTATCCCTTGAGATTACTCCTATAAAGAATATATACCTGTCACTAAAGGATGCCCAAGTCACCCACCCTACAACAATTCCCATGTGTGGGTCTGCTGTAACCAGGGAGGGTCAAGATATTCAATTCTATAAAAAGCAGCTTTTAAAAATAAAATTCAATTCTTGGCGTGTGTTGCAATACTTCCTCTGTTCCAAACTTAATACTGAAGCCACCCACGGTACTGCTGTCTTAGCCAAATACAGTAAAGGAAATAAGCCTTCTCACAGAAGGCCCACATGAACAGCATTCAACAAGCAGGGTCAGGTAACACTTTAAACAGGCTGAGAAGGCTTCCATGATGCAGCACCATTGGAGATTGCAGGGAGGTAGACCCTGGCACTTGGACCTTCTGACTCCAAGGAAGACAATGCCTAGCTTTTACCTGTGAATCCAATCCGTATAATATACAGAATGATGACAACAGAGGAAAAGACCTCTCATACAATCTCTATATAGTCCACATGCCCATTCTGTTGACCTTGAGTATCTACTTTTTTATATAATTTACTAATATTTTTCATATATATGTAATCTTTATCTTCTCAGCTAGATCAAAAGTTGTATGAAGGCAAAGACCATCAGCTCTAGATAATAACTTTAAGCCATTAGGACAGCTTCCTCCAATATGCCATACATTTGGCTTCAAATAAAAGACCACCTTCATTCAATGTTTTGCATTATTCGCTGCTGAGTCCTGAACCGTTTGCTCTTTCTCATCTCATATCTTTCTTCCTGAACTATTTCTCCTGGTTTTAACCTTCTAAAAGGTTGGACCTCTCCTTGCTCCTTGTATTTAGCCTTGAACTCAAGACCGTCTTCAGCAGTGGGTAAGAGCACAGACTCTGAAGTCAGCCTTCCTGAATTCAAATCCTGACACCACTTACTAACAGTATGACCCCGTGCAAGCCATTTTAATTCTCTAAACCTTAATGTTCTCAACTGCAAAGTGGTGCTCATAATGGCACCTACCTCCTGGAGCTGTTGAGAAGACAAAATGGTTTCTATGAAAAACAGTTAGAGTAATGCCTGAGACCACAGAATTGCTCACTAAATGTTAGCGATTTTGAGGCATTTTTCTGTCACCTCTATGGCCATGTGGACTCTTTAGTCAAAACGGTGCAATTTATCCTCTCAGTGCTGTTCCTCTCCCAGGAACTTTACATCTGACGACCCACGCTGGGTTCATTCCAGCAGACAGAGAAGAGAGTATGAACTTCCGTTATGCGGACACATTGTGCCCAATGCAGAGCAAGGCATTATAGCAACTGCTAAAATGTTCTTATCCAGTGATTAAGTTCTTGCTGGCTCCAGCTTATTTAAACTGAGCTCCACTGAGGCTTAGTTAAATTAAACACAAAAGGTATTTTTCTCCTTTTTAACTGGTTTCCTATCAAAGAAACATGTGCCTTGCTCCTTACTACAGAGTTAAACTCACAAATAAACCACTGTATGTCTAACATGTCCATTCCTGGTCTCCACACTTGAGATAACACCAAGAAAGCAAGACTCATTCAGTCAACTAACATTTATTTGCCACGGACCCTGCCTTTAGATAGTTAATATCTGATTTTTAAAACAAAACTAACACATATGACATTATCAAAGAACAACAGAAAGTATATAATTAAGTTCCAAGCCAAGTGAATGGTGCTGATTATAAATACAGAAGTTCTGAAAAGGGCGTATCAGGCAGTGGGTCATGTAATTCACTTAATTACTCAGAAAGCACTCACTGAGCATTATCTAAGTGCCAAGCTCTGTACTAGGCTTTGGACATGGGTGGAGGACATCATGATCTTTCTTCCCTACAGTCCTCCATGGGATAACAGCCATATGGCTAGGGGAGCTGATCCATCTAAGCCAATCATGGTAAACTCATTCATCTTGATTGATTCCTAAATGGCCATTGAGACTAAGAAGGGTTGTCTGGAGGCTTCTGGGAAAGCCCTTCCTTGGTCTGAAGAAATCATCACAGCAAGACACTTCCCTTTTCCTTTGGTTATGGCCATGTATGGATGTGAAGTTCATAACTGCTTCTCACATCTCGCCACCAGATTGAAGATACAAAAGCAAGGGCCAAAAGGACTATAGGGAAACAAGGTCAGTACCACCAGATTAACTCAGCTTTCTGCTCTACGTCTCGGTTTCCAGTTATGTAATCTAGCACATTTCCTTAAGTTTAAGGTTGAGGTTTTTTATTTTTTCTGTTGCTTGTTACACATTCTAACTCATAGAACAATTGAAGATAAATGAGACATGAACAACCCTCAAAGAGTTCACAGCCTAGCATTGACCAACATGTAATCATATAGCACTGCAATTTATTAGTTGAGTACAGCAGAAGAACGTTCCAGAAATAAAGGCAGATCAGAAGGAGAAGTTGGCAAAGACATAAGAGAGGCAGCTTCACCAACTTTAATTAGTCCTTGAAGGGCAGTCAATGAATGATGGTAAAACAGTGAGAAACTGGCAAGATACCCAACCTCTCACTATGGAAGTTGGCTTAGTTCTCATGTCTTCACCGATTTCTGTCATTATTCCAGACATCTTAAAAGAGGGAAAACAGTACATCTTTCTAGAATTAAGAGTTAATGGGCTAAACGTGTAACTTCACATTGAGTCCTGCTCCTGGAATCAGCCTGGCAGTTTCCCCCTTAAAGGCTATTTTTGATCTCTGAAGATGTGACTGGCTACACAATTATTGAAAATCAGAACACATTACCCAGTGTGCATAGACCTTGGTAATTATGTGCACATACGAAAACAATTCTCCTTCTTTGATATCAGATGGCTGAAACTACGTGTTCAGCCACCCTTCTTTAAAAAAGTGTTTTCTGTCAGTTAAAAAAGCCAGATACCCCTTGACTAGACTTGTCATTATTTATTTTACAGATGGTTTGGGCTTCATTGTGTGCCTGTAATGTTGGTGAATTTCAAATCAGATTTTGGAAACAACATTAGAGTCTTGCTATTGTGGATAGGAGGATCCATAGTATGGAAGCTTTGTTTAGTTCAGATCCTCAAATTAACTTCCATCTTTCTTCCATTTTTATTGAAGCCATTCCTAGTAGTCACGCTTCCGTCCTGGTATTATCTGAGGAGGCCTCTCGGGAGGTCACTCAGTTCCCCAGAACTAGTTAGCAGCTCCCTTTATAGTGTCTGGTACGCTTGGAAATAAATGTAAAGATATAAAAGACACCAGAGTTCAGAACTAGACTGACTTGGGTTTAAATCCTAGTTTTGTAGCTTATTTGCTATGTTACCTTGAGCAAGTTACTTAATCTTCCTGAGTCGCTATGTAAACAAATACCAACTAAGAATTAAACAATGTAGACAAGGTTCTTAAAATTGTGCCTGACATACAATGTCTTTCAACAAATTTATTGAGCTGGAGACATAAAGAAGACAAAAGTTCCCCCCACAGATCTCATGTAATAAATATCCAGTACATAATAGCCACTTATTTTTAATAATACCTGTTCCTCTCCCATGATACATCCATTCTCAAGTACTGAGAGAGAAAAAGCAAAAAGTAATTCTAGATTTCTAGTTTGCCTCATGCCCCCCTCATCACCTCGTATCTACTCCAACCTAAGTCATACTGGCTCCACTGTGACGTTTCAGAAGGCACCCTCTTCTCTCTACTTCCCCTGCTGCCACCTAACCCAGTCACTATCACGCCAGTCCTAGCCCTTCATCTGAACTTACGGCCATCTTGGCCAGTTACAAAGTGTCAAGGTGGTTAGTAGTGGGATTCTCTGTGATGTTTCCAAGAAATGCACTAGCCCAGTAAACCTGAAATTAAGTACAAACTCTTCTCATATTTCTGATGATCTGGGTGTTGCCTACTTTTCCTAGCATCTGGGTCCCTCCATACCATCATGCTCTAGACACAACAGGCTTCCTTCTGCTCCTTAAAGAAACCAAAGCCTTTGTTCTTATTTTACACTCTCTCCCATGTCTTCATATAGTTGGCCCTTGTCATAATTAGAAAATCAGCTCAAATGGACTTCCTCAGACAGGCTGTTCTTGACTGCCACGGTCGGTTTCAAACATAACATCCTATTTTATCTTCTTCATAATATGAAATGAGCTGTCTACTTATTTACCTGACTGTAGGTTCTATAGCCCCACAGAATGTAAACTCTGTGAGGGCAGGAACCTTATCTGCCCTGTCAGCTGCTACATCCTCTCTGCCTTATCAGAGCATGTGGCATATAGTAGGTGCATAATGAATATTAGTTGAACAGTACAATACTAAGATTCCAAGTGCTGCTTCAGCTTATTCACAATTTTCCCAAGTCATTTCACTTCCTAGCAGAGGGGCATTTAGCACCTTAGTGTCATGAGTTGAAAGAACCATGGGAACCTTAGAAAGAAGCTACGTTGTACCTCATTTAAAGATAAGGAAATGGAGACGCAGAGATGAGATGAGGCTTACAGAATTAGTGTCAGACCCTGGACAAGAGCTCAGAGCTCCTAAGGTCTAGACACATGGACATTATATGACCCTTCTCTGATGGACTCATGCCTCCTCTGACCCTCTAGATTGGCAGGAAGAGACCAATGATGTTTGAAATCACACCAACCATTTCACAGGAGTTAGACTGGGACTGGAGTGAGAATGAGAACTATGTTATTAAAGCCAAGGAAAGAAGAGGCAGGGCTAGAGAAGGCACTAGAGCACAGAATCCCACCAAAAAAATTAATTACTTCTCAGATGCCATGAGTGAATGAACCTCAGATTAGGAGCTACAAGTTGTCAATATCAGAAGTATGTACTGAACTCTGTTCTGATTAATAGAATTATAGAATCTCAGCATGGAAAGAGACCTCTATGGTTCATCCAACCCCCTTCAGATGCTTTACACCATTTACAATACATCTGCCTAGAAGTCATCAGCCTTATTTTAACTATCTCCAGTGCCGGATAACTCACTGCCTCCTAAGGAAGCTTTCTGTCTTCCAAAAGCTTTGACTCTATGAACATTCTTCATTCAACGGAGCTACAAGTCCACTCCTTTCAGTTCTGTTGATTCTACTTTTGCCATTTTTTAATATCTAAAGGCATATTAAAAAGGCATATTTTGGGGCTTCCCTGGTGGCGCAGTCGTAGAGAATCTGCCTGCCAGTGCAGGGGACACGGGTTCGAGCCCTGGTCTGGGAAGATCCCACATGCCGCGGAGCAACTAAGCCCGTGAGCCACAACTACTGAGCCTGCACGTCTGGAGCCTGTGCTCCGCAACAAGAGAGGCCGCCGACAGTGAGAGGCCCGCGCACCGCGATGAAGAGGGGCCCCCGCTCGCCGCAACTAGAGAAAGCCCTCGCACAGAAACGAAGACCCAACACAGCCATAAATAAATAAATGAATAAATAAAAATTTCTTTAAAAGGCATATTTTTAATATCTAAAGTCATAGCATCCCTGAGTTTTTCCTTTGCCAGTTCACATGGAATGACCTTTCATTGACACAGAGCATTTTCTTACGGATCTCTCCCTCTCCACATCGTTAAACGTAACAACATTCTTCACAAAGTATGGCTTCCGGTATAGGGTAAACAGCTTAGAAGCCAGAACTTTCCTTGCTCTGGAGATTATATCTGTGTAGTGTAACTAAAGTTTTTGGCCCATGAGTGCTAACAGCCACCCCCAGTCCACCTCCAGCCCCTTAAAAATAATCCTGAATTGTCTGCTCAGTTCCCACTCCTTCCCAATCCTACTAAGAAAGGACTTTTGCTTACTGAGAGAGAAGCTGAGATGACCTACATAATAAAGTGATAGAAAGAGGGGTAAGGAGATGAGAGATTTAAAAACTTTGTAGCCTAGTTATCCAGGAAGAGTTTTTTTGGCGTTGAGGTTATAAAGAAAGAGACACTTGGGCAGCTACGGGGTGTAAGCGATTGGGAGAAAAAAAGGAAAAGTGATGTTACAAACTGTCAAGGTGGCTTAGTAATGGGATACTCTTTGATCTTCTCCACTAAATGCAAATAGAAGATTTCTACTGCTTTTAACTGCCTTTAATGTAGGACTGTGTTACCCTGGATATGACACACAACTCTTTGACTAGACCACATGTGTCACTGAATTTATTAGGTTATGTGCATTAAAAGTTAATCCTCTAACAATTATAATGATTTTTACTCAGAGTGATTTACTGGGTACCATGAACTATACTGAGGACTTTATCTTCTTTTCTTACTTAATTCTTTTTTTTTTTTTTTTTTTCTTTTTGCGGTACGCGGGCCTCTCACTGTTGTGGCCTCTCCCGTTGCGGGGCACAGGCTCCGGATGCGCAGGCCCAGCGGCCATGGCTCACGGGCCCAGCCGCTCCGCGGCATATGGGATCCTCCCAGACCGGGGCACGAACCCGTATCCCCTGCATCGGCAGGCGGACTCTCAACCACTGCGCCACCAGGGAGGCCCTCTTACTTAATTCTTACAGCACCCCTTTGAGGTATATGCCATTATAATTCTCATTTTTCAGACGAGGCTATAAAACAGAGAGAGGTAAAAGAAATTTTTCACAGATACACAGGTAAGTAATGACATAGTTTTCAGACCCACATTTCTAAATCTCTAAATCCCATACATTATCTTTTATGGTAGCTCCTGGCAGAATGGTCTCCATGACTGTCCAGAAAGAAAAAGAAAGAGCCAGAGTGGTGAGTCTGGAATCTAGGAATCTTCTGATGCTCCAAGGAGATTATACTACCTAAAGCTCGTCCCACAGGTTGACAGTCAAGCACTCATTCAATGCTGAGATCAGAGCCAGATCCAAATGATGGTTGAGATTTCTGGCACATTCCTTAGAAAGAGACCCAAACTTTCAAAACCTTCAATCTCATTTCCCACAATGTTGATTATACAATTTTAGCCCATGGGTATTTTTTTTCCCTTGAGCACATCAATTCAAAAACCTTAAAACAAACAAACAAACAAACTGGGTTTACAAAAAATGTAATTGATAAAGCTAACTCTTTCGTAGCTGACTTTATGGTTTTAGCTAAAATGCAAGCTAAACTGAATTCTGTAATGGACTATCCTTCATAATAACTGTAGTCTATTTGTATGCAAATAACTGAATGGTATTTCTCAATTTCAGGCTCTGGCTGTAAACTCACATCAGTTTTGGGTAGATTCTAATTATGCATCTGGTATAATAGGTACTGAATCAGTGAGAAATTCTGACACCAGTTTTGAGAGTTTACATTCATTATTCACTATTCGAACCTTGGGTTCAAAAGGTAGGTCTCCATAATAAAATGTGTTGGGTTGTACCACTATTTAGTAACTGTTTAGTCTGTTTAGTAATGGGTTATTTAATTTTCTGGGTCACAGTGTCATAAAAATGGAAATAATCATGACTCCCGTCCAGGATTATTGGATAATTAAATAAGATAACGTACACAAAGTACTTGGAATAATATTTGGATCAATAAATTACAGTTTTTTCTCTTCTCTGCTGCCCGATCACCCTCAAGGTCATTTGGTATTTCAGTGGCCACATCTTAACAACTTCCTCATAATTCATTGGCTTGCTTACAGGCACCCTACAAAAGGAGTCCCTCCCCCACCCACCATGACTCCAGCTTAACCTTTAATAAAAAGACAAAGACAACATTCATTAGGAACCGAGGGAGCAGGAAGCACAATCACAGGGCAGGGCCAAGTAGACACGAACATAAGGTCTGGTCTAGGCCTATAACCTGCTCACCTCATCTCACATGACATCCTCAGGCATGAGTGATGCCCACCCAGCCCTGTATGCCTGAGGACAAGGGCCATGGAAGGAAGAACACATTTACAGGAGATGTTTATTTTCCCATTAATAAATGGAAATTACTTTGTTGGTTGAGAGCCCAGATTTGAAAATTACTCCCAGGGCTATATTTAAAACCAGTTCAATATTTTAAAACTCAAATGTGTTTGGCATAATAGACTTGAGGATGTCATATCTTATGACATGGTCAGCCATAAAGTGTTCCATGGGAACAGAAAGAGGCATACTGGGGGGAGTGGGAAGAGGAAACCTGTCATCATGTATGTCTGGAGGGGCATAGTAAATGCCTGGGACAAACCCAGCTTCAGAGAACAGGAGAACATTCATCCAAATGGGTGCAAGCTGCTTACACTATTTGTTGACCATATAGTGTGATTAAAGAAGGTCAGGCTTTAGGTTGGTTAAGCAGATCATGGCTAAAACCAGGCTCTGCCCTTGATTCTCTGGGTAATGTTGGGTAAGTTACTGACCTTGCTAAACCTCAGATTCTTTGTCTGTGAAATATGAATCATAGTATTAATTTTATTATGGAGTGTATTCAGCTCAATGCCTCACACATAAGTGCTCAATAAATAATAGCTATTGTTAGTGTTATTTTGTTGTTGTTGTTCATGTGTTAGCAACTCCTATGTGCTAGGTCCTCCAACATATTTGTCTATTTTGACAATATAGGATATAACAGTCTGCTATGCTATTACCATCCCCATTTTATAGATGAGAAAATTGACCCATGTGTCTAATGCCACATAGTTAAGAAAAAGCTGAGCTGAAATTGGAACCTAGGTCTGGCTAATTTCAAAGCTCACCTTGTTTCCATCACATAACCACCCCTGTGGAAGTGAAAAGCCTCATTAATAATATGCAGGTTGTATTAAAAAAAAAAAAGCCTTTGACATGTGAAAGGAAGAGGTAAGAGGACATCCTGACAGGTGTTTGTAAAATCCAGTAGAAAAATCATTTTAGAGATCTGGACAAACAGGGTAACGATAGGGCATTCAAGGACATCAGTAAGGTGGATCCCAGCACTCAAAGGCTCAAGGCAAAAAGACCAGACTTGGACCAGAGCTGGCTTAGATGGTGGGCGGTACTAGGTTACATAGAAGCCCACTAGAGTTCTTAAAATCTCTGTTGACAGCAGGAAGGAATAGGCTCAGGGTATGGGGTGGCACCAGCTGAGCTGCAGGTGGGACTCAAGTAGTTCCAGCTCTGGGGAGGAACAGACATGAAGCAGGAAATTAGGCAAGTCCTGATGTCATCAACCAGTTGATTGATTGGCACTTTCTTCGATTCTCTAGCCTCTTCAAATTAGCAGGTACCTTCTCCGTAAGCATTGGCAATTCTGCAAGCTATGTAACATTCCTTGGCCTCTGAATTGCATCTGTGACCCATAACCTCAGGGTCTATACAGAGTCAGCACATAGGGGGAACAGGTTAAGTCACAATCCTAACCATGTCCTGGGCAGACATCACTAATCAATCACAGCACTCCTTTCAATTTGGCCTAGAAAATCCTCACTACCATGCCCCAGGTGGTCAATACCAGTGGATTAGATTTAGCATATTATAAAACTTACTGACCAGAGAGACCAAGTGGTCTACCTTTCAACAAGTCACTTAATCAAACATAAAGCTAATAACAGAAGATTTAAATTGACCTCCCTGGTTAACTGTATAAAGAAATGCCCAAAGTACATTGCAGTCTTGTGACAGGTTAAAAAAACAAAAACAAACCAAAAAAAAAAATCCAAAAACCTCATGATATAAGAAGGAATAAGGAGCCCTGGATTCTCTCTCTAGCCATCTTTGAATTCAGCTATGTGAGTACCTACTATGTGCTGGCAACAATCTAAGAATTTTACATATGTTTTTCTATTTAATATTCATAGCACATTAAGTAGGTACTCTTATTATGCCTTTTTACAGATGAAGAATGGAATATTAAAGAGGTTAAATAACTTTGTAAAGGTCGTGTAAGATCATGAGAGGCAGCAATGAGATTCAAACCCAGGTCCACCTACCTGTATGACCAGAGCCCTTACCCTCTACATTTTATGTTCTCTTATCTAGATATATGAAGCCAAAATAGAAACAGAAAGCTAAGTTGGCAAACAATGAGTATACCCTAGAATATTCTTAAGGCTTCATATGAGTCTGCTGTCTTGGCGACCAGAGAATAATAAAGAGTCTTGACAACATAGGACAATCACTCTCCACAACCCCAGTGAGACTAGGACATCAGAAAAATTCCCCTTGGGAAATGTCGTTACAGCAGTTGACTAAGAGATGAAAGAAAGATTACATGGGCAAATAGCCCGTTGATTCCCTCTGCTCTGTCAGGTTCACTGATTTAACAGAACCTGTGTTTTCTCCACAGCCATGTACACAGCAAGCTCCCACAGCCTCAACAGATGCCCTTGCCATGGTGGAGAGGTCGGATTATGACAGACAATGACAACCCATCAATTATAATGTAGACATAAACCCCAGAGGCCTTGTCCTTCATGAGATCTGTTTCAGCCACCACCCTCTCCTTTCCTTGGCCCTTGGGTGGTTCAAGAGGGCATGGGAGCGTAGCCCCATCACCACAGGGACCCCTCTCTGTCCAAACAGCAATTTAATCTCCCAAATCTTCTCCTGCAGTGAGAAAATCATGGCCACCCTAGCATGAGCTCCCATGACTTCTCTCCGTCTCTCAGATTTTCTCTATTATTACCTTCTCTTCCTCTACTGTGCTCTCAAAGGAGAAGTATCTCCCACACTGACCAATGCTACTGCCCCTTCTGGCGCTCTCTTCTGTGTTTCTGCTGAGACCTTGCTCCTTTGGTTATCTTCTCCCCATCTTAAAGAGAAGAGAGATAACTCAGGCAGCTAAAATTCTCCTTTAGCCTGAAAAACCTACCTTCCTTTGAGCCTGCTACCCTACTAATAAGATTTACTGTTTTTACAACACCAGGACACATCTGACACCAAATGTGTAGGTTTTTTCCGTAACAACAACCAATTCTAAGTTCACCAAATGGGTGTCCGATGATTCAATTCAATTCTGACACTACCTGGAATTAGCTAGACCACACAAGTTAAAGGGCCCGATGCCACAAGACTGCCCACACTTCAGATGTCAATCACAAGGCCAGGGCTCCTGTACTTCTGACCAACCAGCTATAAATCAGGGGTTCCCATGACACCCTCCTTGGGCTCAGTAATGTGCTAGTACAGCTCACAGATTTCAGGGAAACACTTTATTTACTAGTAGTGGTTTATAATAAAAGGTGAAAGAATTGATACAAATAAATAGCCAGATGAAGAGGTACAAGGTCCAGAAGGATCTCAAGTGTAGGAGCTTCTGTTTCCATGGAGTTTGGGGTGTGCCACCCTCTTGGCACGGGGATGCATTTCACCATCCCAGAAGCTCTGAGAGCCCCTTTGTTTAGAGTTTTTATGGAGGTTCCATTTTGTAAATATGGTTGAGTAAGTCATTGACTATTGGTGATTAACTCAGTCTCCAGCCCCTTTTTCTTCTCCAGAGGTCAGAGGGGAGGGCTGAAGGTCCCTGCCCTTTAGTCACATGGCTGGTTCCTCTGCTAACCAGCACCCAACCTGAAGCTACCGAGGAGACCACCAAGATTGACCTCATTAGTATAAACCCAGGTATATTTTAAAAACTCTATTAAGAATAACAAAAGACACTCTTCTCACTCCTGTCACTCAGAAATTCCAAAGGTTTTAGAAGTTCTATGCCAGGAACTGGGGAAAAAAGCCAAATATGTATTTCCTATCGTATCACAGCCTCACATCTGCTATTGCCTGACCTCTTTCTTTCCTCTCCCCACCAACAATCTAGCAAGAGTGATTTGTACCACCAGCCTCTACTTAATCACACCCTGTGCTCTATTACCCACTGTGACATCACCTCTGTTACCAGAACTCTGAGACATATGACATCTTGCCGCTGTATGGATGTTTGTATCAGATTGCACAATAAGGACTTCTGTTTGTGAGTAACATGACCTTGGGAAGGGCAGGAATGCACTGGCTAGAACATCTTCAATGATTTATAGGACTATCCATCTATCTTGTTTCCAGAGCTGGGTGCCAGCAGGGAAACTGGGCTGCATACCACTCTGGCCTCACATTTTTTCATCCTGTTCAGCCGTTTGTTGGTAAAACCTAGAAGAAGGACAGAATTGGCCTCCCTTGAGTCACCTGGCCACCTCTTGAGCCACTTACTATGGTGGGGGAAGCTATGGCAGTTGGGGCAGCCTAGGTTCTGGGTCCACAGGGCTGGCTAGAGTGGGGTAGTGTCTGCGCTAGAGGAAGCTGGGGAAACACCTACATCGCTGCTGGGAGAATCCTCAACTGTGCAGCCACCGTGATTTGTGTCTACGAAGCAGACTTCTATGGAATGCTGAGAATGGTGCAGAATAAAATAATAGATGGCAGAATTGAGGTCATTATCAAAATCACACAGTCATTAAGGCTGAACAGAAATATTAAGATATACTTGCCTTTCTAACCAAATATGTAGTTAAGACCTTGGATCAAGTGGACCTCACAAACGGATGGTGCCTAAGCTGTGTGTTTGAAAGTTACACCCAGTAGGGCCAGGGTCTCTGAATATTAACTCCAACCATCTATTGCTCTTTTGCCTCTGGAAAGCATTTTGGTTTCAGAATCTTTCAATTCAAGCACGAGCCCCTAGGAGAGGGCTGCCACCACAGTTACAAGTTAATACCATTGGAAGGTGGAGCTGACAAATAACTCTGAACAAAAAGACCCTGAAGCACCAGAACCAGAAAACTCCTGGGAAAACGGGGCCAGTGGATAAGGAGCTGCAGGGGCAATCAAGCGTCTCCAGCTTGAATGCAGCACACGGAAGCGCTGTATGGCAGGACAGTGCTTTGAAGTTTTCCAATATCCCAATCAACAGTAGAGAAAATGGCTCAGAAAGAGTTGTTGAGGTCTTGCCATGTGTCGGGTGTGCTAAATACTCCCTCGAATTTAGTTCAACCCCATTTTACTGATGAGAAAACTGAGGCTCAGAGAGGGTTAAAGTATCCCTCCCACCCCCAAGTTTACACAGCCAGAAAGTAACAGCTTTGGAATTTTCACCTAGGTCTAGCCGCTCGGTTCCAAAGCACTGAAGACGGGTAATTAATAAATAGGAAAATTTGTGTCAGAAACTGGGTTTTTTGATTTCCAGGCTAGTGCTCTTTCTACAGAGCATACCACCTTGTTTTTGTATCCCATAATGTTGAACAAAGTGTTTTGACAAGAGCAACATTCTTTTTTCTCTGCCTACAACGTTGTAGGCAGGAGGTGGGCGATTCTCCCTGCTTAACAGCTAAAGGGACCCAGGCTCTGAAAGGATAAACTTAGCCCAGTAAGGATGTCATTCTAAACCCAGCAGGGCTGGGACCCCTGGAAACACCTTGCTTTTGCTTTTGGTCATCACACTCCCACAATTCAACTGACCCTGGAAGCAGCGCCAAGCTGGTTGTTTTCGAGCAAATTCATCTCTCTCCATTTTTAGCTTCAATTCCTCATGACTGTTTTATATTCTGAGCCCTGCCCCTATTTTCAGTTTCTCATAAAGAAAAGTTGTTACGTTAGAACTGAGTGACTCTGTTTGCCTGGTTCCTCACCTTGGACTGTATTTTTACATTATCAAGTAAATTAAAAGCCATATATGATGTGTATGTGCATTACGGAAACTCATTTAAAATTCTGTTTGGCGCACATGTGCAGAACTTTTGCTGATTCAATGAATGCCACATTTACTAATCAGGTGTAAATCATCACTTTGCTGTGAGGAATACTTTACACCTGGTCCACCTGACAGGGTCCATTTTGCACTTTGTCAAGTTTCAAGGTATCTCTTAGTCCCTTCATCGGAGCAGATAGAGGAGAGAAAGCTGAGTCTCAGAAAGCAAGGTGGCCCGGGGGGCTCTTGGCCTGATGTCACGCTGCAAGGAGAAGGGGGAGACGACCATCCTTGGGTGGTGAAAACATCTACCACAGAATAACCACAAATAATAGTAATACTATCTATACCCAGAGCCGCCTTCCCGGGCATGCAACCTGTATAATCACAAAGGGTCCAGCTCTGAGAAGGGCCCTTGGTTTAATACTCTTTTGTCACCATCTTGAAATTGTTGGTAATTTTTTTTTAACAAGGGGCCTTGCATTTGCATTTTACACTGGGTCCCACAATTAGGCATCCGGTTTTATCAACAGCTACCATTTAGTGAACATTTTCTCCAAGTCAGATGTTGAGCTAATGTTTCTCTTGTGTTATGTAACTTAACCATAATAATATTCAGTTATTCAACAAATGTGGAGCCACCCTTTAGGTGCCAGGTACGGTGCACAAGAATATCAAATATCAAAGAGAGGCACAGTTCCTGCCTTCATGGAACCTACATTTAAACAGTATAGACACTAGTAATTTCAAGTTGTAATAACTGCCCTCACAGAGAAACATAATAAGCTGAGGTGAATGTAATAGGAAAGATCCATGTGAAGTCAGGTAGCCAGGAAGGGCCTTCCTGAGAGTCTAAGAAGCAAGAACTCTTGTATCCATTTTACAGATATCTCAGGTAGAGCAGGTGACTTAGCTGAGGTCACAGAGTCAGATGATAGCAGAACCAAACTTTGAAGTCAAGTCTGTCTGACTCAGTGGCCAGTGTTCTAGAACACAGCTTCTCAAACTTTAATATGCATAGAAATCACTGGGGATTGTACGAAATGGATTCTGAGTCAATTGATCTGGGGTGGTGCTGATCCTGCTAAGCCCAGAACCACACTTGGAGAACAAGATTTTAAATGCCTGTGCTAGGGGCACATGGTTGGAGGTGGCCACCACAGACTCACGGGCACAGTGAGCTGGAGGACCAGCTCTCACCACAGGAAGTCTGATGGGGCAGGGTGCCTAAGGACAGGCCCAGATGGGCAGAGCAGGAACTCAGGGGCTGCAGGACCTCAAGGATTTCACGACCCTGCCTAAACCTTGGGGAAAAGAATGAAAACATTCCTGGCGCAGTTTCTGACCAAGAACTTAGAAGGAGAGAACTGACCAACAAGAAAAGGAGCTTTCCCCTCCTTTACAGATTCTGCCCCGATCCTCAAGTCTAGGTGTACCACCTTGAGTGTTACGAAAGGTTTCCTTAAGTCCAGCCACAATCTCTTCCACTGTGCCTTAAGCTCATTTTCTTCTGCAAAGTTCTCTGTGAAGATAGAGCATGGCCAGTTAACATTTTCCCATATTCAAGTTAGTTTCAAGTCATCCTTAAGTTTCTAAATTCTAATTTAAGCACCTCACGCCCATTTATTTTTGTCCTTATAGGAATATGAGAGTCATTTTTAAAAATCGCTATAATAATCTTTTTTTCTCATTCGTCAACAGTTTTTATGAGCCAAATATGACATTATAAGATCTGACTAATTCATAGCAAAAACAACCACCTCCCAGCCCTCATAGAACATATTCCTTTTATTCCCCAACAATGTATTAAATGTGTGGTCAACTCTGAATGCTGTATCTTTTTCTACCAGATATGTATGTGTTGAGTCTCTCTGTTCTCTGTAATTGTCTGTTTTGCTCATAACCATGATCATAAACACAGTAACTGGCACACAGTAGGTGATTAATAAATGTCTGTGGAATGGATGTATGAGCAAATTTGAACTAGTTTTCACTGAACTATACCCTGCATTTAAAGAGTATTCATCTTTCAGATTATTAGGAATCTCCCTCCCTGAAGGGGGAGGTGACTTCACTTAGAGCAAAAATGTGGATGTAGGACTGGCTGGTGGCATCTAATAAATATTTTTCAGGAGTAGTGGTTGACCAAAGAAACTGCAGAACCTGTAATTGTTGAGAAGATATGGAGAAAAGAGAGACTGGAAAAGAGCTCTGCACTGGGAGCCAGGCAGCCAAGCTTCTGGCCTTGGCCCTACTCCAAACTAGCTGTGTGTTCTTGGGGAATTCATTAGATCTCTCTGGGCTTTAGTAATCTTAGCCAAGAAATGACAGGGTGGAACTAGGTGATCTCTAAGGATCTCTTTATTACTAGCAATCTGTGAGTCCAATCTGTGAACCCTTGGATTGGGTTTTGAAAACAGAAACCAGTGCCAAAAGGGAAGAATTTGTATAAGAATACAAGTATCTCTCAGAAAGGCTCCTTGGACAAAAACAGCTCTTGCTTTCTACCCTGGAGTCCTACTTCCTACCTGGTGGTTATTGCAATGGACTTTAAAAACACAATTTCCTCTTTTACTATTTTTTTTTTCCTTCAGAAATGTCTAGATATACGCCGCTATCACATCATTAGGCTCAGCCTTTGTCCATGTTTGGCTGGAAAGTTCACAGTTTTCCTAGTGGTGTTTTTTTGGTTTTTTTTTTGCAGTACGCGGGCCTCTCACTGTTGTGGCCTCTCCCGTTGCAGAGCACAGGCTCCGGACGGGCAGGCTCAGCGGTCATGGCTCATGGGCCCAGCCGCTCCACAGCATGAGGGATCTTCCCGGATCGGGGCACGAACCCGTGTCCCCTGCATCGGCAGGCAGACTCTAAACCACCAGGGAAACCCCCTAGTGGTGCATTTGATCTGCCCTCAAAATTCCCATTGACTTTGCGCATTAAATGCAGGATCAGGCCCATTTAACCCGCACAGCCATTTGAAACAAAGATGGGTAATTAAACACCCTGTGGGTACAACTCTATTCTCCAAGATATTCTCTCCCCGAATCCCAGCTCTCCTCATATCCTTCAGACAAACCACCCTTCTTCCCAGGGGGCACCTACTCCACTTGTACCTGAGCTGTGGTTGCACGTTTCAGCTCCAGAAGAGTAACGTGGCGCCACCAGTCAATCTCCATTTGCCTCCGTGCCTTCCTGCCTACCCTCTACCAGGAGCCCATTTTTGCCAAGAGATTTTGTTTTTGCCTGTTTCCGATCCAGCACACAAGCTTCCCACAGGTACCTAATGTGCCACCTGCATTTTAGCAAATAGCGTCCCTGCATTCAGCCTGAATCAAGGGCTTTTCTCTCAGCATCTGGAATTTGTAGGTCTGCTGGGCACATTGGCAGAGCAAACCGAGAGCGGAAACAAAACAGCATCTGTGAAATGGGATTATCTAGGGAAAGAGGCCAAGGAGCTTTGGAGTAAGCAAAGGAGAAAACCCTGGTTGTGCTTAAAGAAAGAGAAGCAAATCAACATGGATTGTGGATTGTGATCGTCTACGTGCCTAGCAATGTGCTGAATGCTTTAATAATGCCACCTAACCATCTCAGTGACTCTCTGTAGTATTAATTATAATTTACAGATGGAGGAAGTGAGGCTAGGAGAGAAAAGAGAACTTGCCCAAAGTCAAGTTACTAATAAGTGGGTTTAAACCTAGGCCATCTTACCTTCAAAATTCATGTTTTTTCCTTTCTTCATCAAACTGCTTTGGGTGCAGAAGAAAGAAGGAATGTGAGGACAAGTCAGGAGAGGAGAAGGAGGTTCATGAGAGGAGAGGAAAGGAAAAGAAAACAGGAAGGAAGGAAAGAGTGGAAGGACTTCTACAGCTGCCTCAGGTGAACCCAGGGGGTGTCATCAATGCCAGAAACCACCTACTCCACACTCTGCAATTTGGTTCCAGCACAGCAAGAGTTATTAAGCATAAGTCTGTTAAGAGTCTTTCCTCATCAGGCCTCTTCTTGGGGCATTCGCCAAGTGTGGACAAGTGTCTGCGCATCACCTATGACCTACTTCATAGCTCATGTTTGGGGTAGAGATGACCCGTTGTTAATTTCTAGTATGCCCACCTATGTATAGGCACTGTTATCTGTCACTGTGTAAGCAAACACCCCCAAATGTAATAGCTTACAACCACTACGTTTTCTTATCATCTCTCATGGTTTTGAGGGCTAACTGGGCTGAGCTGGGCAGTCCTCACCTGAGGCTGTCTGCCAGAACATCTGCATGTGGCCTCTCCCTGTGACTGTTGCTTCCCCCCAGAATGGGGCTGGTTCCAAGAGTGAGCATTCCAAGAGACCCTAGTGGAAGCTGCATTGATTTTTATGACATAGCATCAAATGTCTCAGAGCATCAGTTCTGCCATAGCCAAAGGCCTGCCCAGGTTCAAGGGGAGGGAATACAGACCTCACTTCTCGAAGAAAGGAGTGGCAGTTTTCACATTGTACAAGGGGCATGTGGGATGGGAGATCTTGTTGTGACCATCTTGGAAACTACATTCCACCAGAATCTGCTCTCTGACCACATTTTGCCTCTCTCTCACATACAAAATATATTTATCCCTTCTCCTAAGACCACCTAATCTCATACCATTATGGCATCTGCTCAACGTCCAGGAGCTCATCAGCTAAAAAAGGTTTAGCTGTGAGTGAAGTTCCTTGCATGCCTCTTTGAGTACCATTCCTCTATCTGATGATGTGTAAACTAAAGAGACAAGTTGTCTTCCCCCTAAAGACATTGTTTATTAAACATTCACTCTATATTAGGCCCTGCATCCAGCATTTAGGTGAGTTATTGCATTTAATCCTCAGCAGGCCTGGGAAGTAATATTTTCCCTAATTCCAGATGATGAAAATGAAGCCCAGAGAGGCCAAGTAACTAAGATTTCACAGCTGCTAAGTGGGGATCATTAGCTCCCCAATTAAGCTAATTTAACAATCATTATACGAGATAAATTATGAACACCTGACCATATACTTAAACATAATTTATATTCAGTAACAATTCTCAAAGTGCCCACAGACTTCTGGGTGTCCCTGAGACACCTTCAAGGAGTCCAAGAGGTCGAAACTATTTTCATAATAACGTTAAGACTTTAGTTGCCCCTTTCACTTGAAATTGGTACTGATGGTGCAAAAGCAATGGGATCTAAAAGGCATCAGGCTTCCTTGAAGAAATAGCTGAGTCAGGGACTGGGCCAAGGTAGGTACAAGATGAGCTGAGAACTTATGCCAGAAAGTAAGAAAGTTTTTGTTTTCCCTGGTGGCGCAGTGGTTAAGAATCCGCCTGCCAATGCAGGGGACACAGGTTCGAGCCCTGCTCCAGGAAGATCCCACATGCTGTGGAGCAGCTAAGCCCGTGCGCCACATCTACTGAGCCTGCACTTTAGAGCCTGCACACCTAGAGCCCGCGCTCTGCAACAAGAGAAGCCACCGCAGTGAGGAGCCTGCGCACCGCGACGAAGAGTAGCCCCCACTCGCCGCAACCAGAGGAAGCCCACGCGCAGCAACGAAGACCCAACACAGCCAAAAATAAATAAATAAAATAAACTTTAAAAAAATTAAAAAAAAAAAAAGAAAGTGCTAAAGGAAAGAGAAAGTGATTGGGACATGTCACAAAGACACAGGAAGGAGCTCAGAAGGCTCCCACTGGCAAGAGCTGGGACAATTTTAGCACCCAAATAATTAAGTACAGGAATGTATTGTAAACAATTGGAAAAATAAGAATGCATGAGTTTATATCAATAAAATGCAGATAGATAGAGGAGATATATAGAATAGGCATATACATATAGTTTGTCACCACCATAATAAAGGTTAGATCAAGCAAGAATCACCAATAGATGCTAAATCTCATCAATGGATAAGAAATAGGATATTTGCATGGTCTTAAGGTGTCTCCCCACAGATTACTAATTGAGGTGAAGGAGAAAAATAAAGCACAGTAATTATACAGTGGAGACCACACCGTAACTGGTGATCACAATTAACATTATCAGCGAAAGACATATGGCTATGGTGGGCCCCACGACATGGCTCCTGAGAAGGACACCTATGCAGGATTCAGGCCTAGAATGCATAATCAGACTCTAATCACAATGAAACATTAGACAAACACAAAATAAAGATTTTTTTTTTAAAGGAGGCATAGAGGAGTGTGGCCTTTACTCTCAAAAAATGTCAGTGTCTTCAGATGTAGAAAACAAACTTATGGTTACCGGCGGGGGGGGGAAGGGGGAAGAGGGATAAATTGGGAGATTGGAATTGACATATACACACTAGTGTATATAACATAGGTAACTAATAAGAACCTGCTGTATAGCACAGGGAACTCTACTCAACACTCCATAAGGACCTATATAGGAAAAGAATCTAAAACACCGTGGTATATGTATATATATAACTGATTCACTTTGCTGTACAGAAGAAACACAACATTGTAAATCAACTATATTTCCAATAAAAAATTTTTTTGAGTGTCAGTGTCTTAAAAGAAAAAGAAAGTTTGTGGAAGTATATCCCAAATTAAATGAGGCTAAGGAGATAAGAGAATTAAATGCAATACCTGACTCCACACTGGATCTTGTGGAGTCAGGTATTGCATTTAATATCTGACTCCTCATTGAAGAAACAACCTCATTAGGTCAACTGACAAAACCAGAATATGGGCAATAAAAATACTGTATCAATGTAACTTTATAAAGTTGATAAAAGTACTGTGGTTATTTAAGAGAATATCCTTCTTTTTAAGAAATGCAGACTGAAATATTAGGGATAAATGACAATTATATATGTAACTTACCCTCAAATGATGCAGGAAAAAAACAAAAAGGAGTGGGGGAGAGGGCAAATGATAAGGCAAAAGGAGCAAAATACCAAAAAATGGTGAATCAAAATAAAAAGTATATGTGTTCTTGGTATGATTATCATTTTTGAAATTTTTTGAATTTTAAAATTACTTCCAGGTAAAAAGTGACTCCCCCCAAAAAGAAATAATAAGTCAAATATCTGGTACTTTTATATAAATTCAGGCACTGCCACCAAACGATACTAGTAGCCATTGTATTACTTTCTTCACCACCACATACTCACAATTCTTTAAAAAGCCAGTTTCATTTTAAGATGTCATTGATGAAGCAATACAAATTATTAATGTATTAAGCCTTGGCCCATGGGTACATGTCGTTTTAATATTTTTTGTGATGAAATGGGAAGTCCGCATAAAGCACTTCTGCTGCATGCAGAAGCATGATAGCTGTCTTGAGCAGAAACACTTGTGCAATGGTTTGTGTGCGAGTGAACTGGATTAATTGGTTTTTTTCCCCCCACAAAATTCCCTTTTGGCTGAAAGAATGACAGACAAACTGTGATTATTCAGACCTGAATATTGGGCACTTTCTCAAAAATGAATGGAATGAGAATGTCGTTTCAGAGACAATAACTGACGGTATTTTTGCTACTAATAAAATTTAAGTTTTCATGTGAAAATTAAGATAGAAAACTTAGTGTCTGCCACCATGAGCTGGACAGTGTCCCAGTGCTTAAATATTTTTCTGAAGAGATGGGTGGTGATATCGATCACTGATTTTTTGTATACTGTCAGTGAAGTGTGGGAACATTTGGAAGATCTGCGTCACTCAATAAATCAATATTTCTCAAATGACCAATGCACGACGATACAAAAATCATGCATGGGTAAGAGACAAAGTGCAAGAGATACTAATGGATCTTAAAGTATCTGAGCATGAAAATTTATTATCAAGTTTTCAGATTTCAAAAAACTACTACATGTTAAGTTTGGGCATAATATCAAAGAAGAATTTCCACAATTATCTGAAAGACTTTTAAATACTCCCCCTTTTTCCTACTTCACATCTTTTCTTCATTTACTTTAACCAAAATAAAATATTACAACAAAGTGAATGCAAAAGCAGATATGAGAATCTAGCTGTCTCCTATTAAGCCAGATAAAGAGAAATTTGCAAAAATATAAAACAACACCGGTCTTTTCACTAAGGTTTCTGGTTTCAGAGAATACAACCATTTTCATTTTAAAAACATACCATTTATGTTCATATGAAATAGGTTTCTTGTTGCGATATTTAAATAAATTTATAAATAATTTTTTTAAATTTATCAGTTGTAATTTCTAATAAGATATCTACATAAACCAAAGCTCTTTGAGGTCCTCAATAATTTGAAAGAGTAAAAGGAGGGTCCTGAGATCATTTTGCATTCTTGGTGGGAAGGGTGGGAAACCCAGGTGCCTGCCCTCGCACTTTGGCAGCCAAAGCTGCCCTTGGAGGCTACCTGTACAGATGCTTTCATTAACCACTCCAGACCATCTAGGGCAGGCACATGACCTAAGCTGGGCCAACTGGACTTTCTCTTCTGGAGTTTTAATTCTCAAATGAAATGAAACCATGACAGAAGATATTCATTCTACTTTTTGAGACGATCTGGAGTTTCCTGGTTCCTCTCTCTTCTAAGTCTGATTTCTCCAGCCCTCTTTTCCATCCTATGAAGTACCTTATAGCAGGACAAAGCATTTCTTTTTCCCCCTCCCGATTTTAGCCAGCACAGGATTCTGTGGCTTGCTACCCAGAATATTCAGTGATATATTAATTTCTCGTTTTACCTTGGAAATGGCTTCCTTTGTGTTTTCTCCGTGCAGAAGTTCTGCTTTTTACATCTAATCCTTTGTGTCTTCATTCTGAAAGCTTTGTTCTTTGCCTCAGGGCAGTGACCAAGAGAGTTGCAGCCTGCTCCTCTAGTCAATCTTTTTTTTTTTTTTTTTTTGCGGTACGCGGGCCTCTCACTGCTGTGGCCTCTCCCGTTGCGGAGCACAGGCTCCGGACGCGCAGGCTCAGCGGCCACGGCTTATGGGCCCGGCCGCTCCGCGGCATGTGGGATCCTCCCAGACCGGGGCAGGAACCCACGTCCCCTGCATCGGCAGGCAGACTCTCAACCACTACGCCACCAGGGAAGCCCCTCTCTAGTCAATCTTAACGAGTGGGATCCAGGCTAAAAAACAACCAGTGTTGGTGAGAAACATGGCTGCTAAGGCATTTCCTGTTCATCACGGTTAAATTCTTCTTCACCTGGAGGAGCCCAGGCCATTTCCTGTTTAGCCAATTAAAGCCCGTTGTTCTGTTTTAATTTGAAGTATGTGGAAACATTCTGAAAACTAAAAGAGCCTCTAAAAACAACATGATGTTTTGTTGTTATCATTATTATTATTATACAGTAAATGCAGAATCAATGGAACCTCCTGGAATCAGAAAACCAGAATTATTGTTCTAACTTTTCAACTCACTCAAGGTATGTCATCGAACAAGGACTAGATGGTCTCAGGAGCCCTTCCAGCCCTAAAGTTGTATAATTTAAAGTTTAGCAGAGCATCACTAGCTATCACTTCCCTCTCCACACCTCCCTAAACAAAAAATCAATACCACCTTTTCCTAGCGGCACTGCTGGGTAGTTAATAGGTCCACGCAGAGTCCCAAACCTGAGCAAAGTGCCCTCACTTCTCTGAGTGTCAATTTTCTCATCTGAAAAATGGGAATGATGATATCAAGGCATTGTTTTGTGGATAATGAGGTAGCGTGCATAACCCATTTAACACAGCCTGTAATAGAACAAATGCTTAATGAAGCCTATCCACAATGTACTATAGCTACAGCAGAACGTAATCTCCACGGATTAGTCATCCTGTCACTGAATACATTTTTGCAGACAGCTTGCTATTTCTTCTTCTGTAATTCTAAATGCAAGTTACCTACAACTCGGAAAGAGTTAGGCTAAATTTATCACTTTGCATAGAATCAGCAAAAACAGTAATAGGATGTACTGTCAGTGAGTAATGGCATGTATTTGTAAAGGATCAGAGTTTCTTGCAAAGAAATGGAAGGATTCAGAAGCCCATCTAGAAAAACGCCTTTGCTGCTGAAAACTGATCTGTTTGCGAACCTTCAGTCCATCACTTCACTGAGAGGTGGCTCAGGAAACAAACCAAGAGAGCATCATGGGCAAACAGCTCACATTCAAAAGGAGCTGCCTCTTTGTCTTTCTTGTCCCCTGTTATGGACTCAATTGAGTAGCCCTGCCCTCCCCCACAGATTCATATGTTGAATCCCTAAGCCCCAGCATTTCAGAATGTAAATATATTTGGAGATAAGGTCTTTAAAGAGGTAATTAAATTAAAGTGAGGTCTTTAGGGGGAGCCTAGTCCAATATAACTGGTGTCCTTACAAGAAGAGGAAATCTGGACACAGACATGTACACAGAGGAAAGACCACATAAAGACAGAAGAAGATTGCCATCAAGGAGTGAGGCCTCAGAAGAAATCACCTCTGCCAACCAGCTCCTGATCTTGAACTTCCAGCCTCCACAACTGTGTGAAAATAAATCTCTGTTGTCTAAGCTAGCCAGTCTGTGGTTTTTGTTATGGCAGCCCTAACAGACTAATACAATCCCTAAGGCCTAGAAAAGTGTCTGGCACACAGTAGGTGTTTAATAATTATTTGTTAAATGAATACAAGAGTAAATGGAACAGTTGGCAGCCAACATCCAGGTTTTAAAGAAAGCTAATCCCAGACCATGTCCAGCTACACTAGATATTTATTTACAGCCAGCAGAAAACAGCCACACAGGCAGGTCTGGAAGTTCAGCCAACTTCCAGCTCTATCCTTCCTGAGACTCAGAAGTTACTTTGCACAAAAAGTCTCCGGGGCAAAGGTAACATTATTCCAGCAGAAGAATCTGTCTAGCATCCACTGGAGTCAGGACCAGGGCAATCTGGGAATCAAGAACATAAAAAGAAGCAGCTGCTTCTCATCTCTGAAGCAAAAGATGCCAATTTTATTGTCACGTCACTGAGTCTTGTCCAACTAGAAACCTCTCAAACTATTTGGAAGCACCCATGGGCATCAATGGAAATGCAACATGAGAGCAGTCAACTTTGATGACTCCCAAAAGCACCACAGCTTAACTGGTAGCTTGCCATCTTTTCTAAAAGTCTCCATTCCTTTTCTTTTTCCCTCTCATGGATGTGGATCCTGAGGCTAGTATGGTGAAGCAATCTGCCTAGGTCCTAAATTAGTGAGCGGCGGTATCAATTAAGCTGCTTTCACAGGCAAATAAAAGCAGCAATGATTCAAGCAGCTGTAAACAATTAGGAAATTTACTGGTTCACAGAACTGCAAGTCCAGAAGTGATATATAATTTAGGATTACTCTATCTAGATGCCCCAAAGTATGCTCAAGGATTCAGATTCCTTCTGTCAGCCATTCATGGTTTCAGTGTTACCCTAAAGATAGTTCCTTTCATGGTCATGAGAGGGTGGCTCCTTATTTCACATTTAGTAGTCAAAAAGAATCACTTTAAGAAACTGTCCCTAAAGGGTAAGCAAGAACGTTTTTAGAATTCCCAGCAGACTTCACCTCATTTCTCAGTGGCCCAGTTTGGGTTCACATGATCAACCAGTTCTTGGCAAAGGAGGATAGGATTGTCTTAAGCCAACCAGGCATATTCCTAAACCAGAAAAATGCTGCTTTCTTAAGGAGGAAGGCAGAAAGTATGCGAGATAGGCAATCAACAATGTCCACGAGGGTGACCCAACTGGAGTTTGAACAAGGTCTATCTCATATGAATGGCTATGCTCATTCCTGTCTACCATGTTACTTCTTATCTGAAAAAACTTTAAAACTTACTAGCCAAGTAAATGAAAAAATGGTTTCCCATTGTTAAACAACTTTTTTCTTACACAAGAATGGCAGCATGGTTTCTTTAGTGAATTTCTCACTATTAAAAGAGGCTACAGTATAGAAAGTTCTGATTTTCCTAGAACTTTCAAGAATAACTCAAGATCCTTCTGTATAAAAACCATCTCCTCCCTTGCCCCAACCTTTCGTACATTAAATGTAATTGGGGCGACTCTAGAACACTAGAAGCCACTATTTTATTACAAAGAGTATTTTGCTGCTCATTAAAGTAGATACAGTACACTTAAGGAAAGCTCAGTAAATTATCGGCCCGGGTTCTCAGGAGGAGACCATCATGACTGCCAACCTCGTGCTCTGACCTGAGGGGCATCCCTGGGGGGTGTGGTGGGGGCATGCTGGGGAAGCTCTAGATCCTTCCTCCAGAAGTCTTGGCACTGGAGGCTGCTTTCTTTGAACCCAGCACTCCAGGAAACTGATCCTGATTGTTTGGCTCAGACAATCATGACCCTCTTTAGAGTTTGCAGCAGCTGACAGCAAGTGAGACAAATGAAGAAATTAGAACCATACGCAGGCTTCACCAAACCTTGAGCCCCAGCCCAGAAGGGCCCACTGAGAGAATCCCACATACAACGCACAGCACTTGAGCACCTATCATATCAGGTTAGTCTCAAAAGTGTGGGCTTCCATAGAGCAGCGGAACACGGCTCAGGAAGGAGAAGGGGGCAAAGTCCCCCAAAAGATAAAGGTGCCACAAGCAATCCCAAATCCAGACGAGAACCTAAATCCCAATTCCACCCTCAAAGCAGCGTCTTCCCCTCAGTTCTTTTATTCTATGAATGGCTTCACCATCTGCCCATCACTCAAGCTTGAAGCCTCACAGTCAGGATGAGGGAGTCCTGTCTCTCGTCCTCCATTCCTAGTCAGCTGTCAAGACCTGTCAGTTCTATCTCCTTGACACCTCTTCTTTCTGCCTCTTCCTCTTCATTCTATTTGCTGTCACCCTAATTCAGACCCTCATTAACTCTTGCTTGGATTACTGAAATGGCCTCATAACTGGTCTATCCACCTGCCATCTCTCTGCTGTCCGAACCACTCTCCTGATTGCTGAATTGCTATTCAGACAGCACAGTTCCAATTTTGTCACATCCCTGCTTGAAAGACGTCAGTGAGTCTTCTTTTCCTACAAAAATAAACCCCAACCCCTATCCTAGCATTTGAGATCCTCGGTGTTCTGACATCCCCAACTTCATCTTCTATCCCTCCTCTGTTTACAATCATTCATGCAGGGCTTCTCAGGATTGCTCAAGCATGCTTCCCATTTCCCTCTCCAGCCGCTACCCAGGAATCAGCCTGTACCTGGAACCCTTCAAATTCCCATTTCCAGCTGCCATCCACCCTCTGAGATCCAGCTCCCATGCCAAGGCCTTTGAGGTCACACTTACCAGTTGTGACCTTGCCATCCTCTGAAAATCCAGAAGGCGTTACCTTTCTCTTATTGCATTCACACTTCTATTTTTCAAATATAAGCCATAGTTTTCCCATTGTATTCAACTCGTTTATTCATTAATTCAACAAATATTTATTGAGTAGACTATTACTGTTGCTATAGACACTAGGGATACAAGAATGAATGCACAGAATAGGCAAAAACCCTGCTTAGAGGTTACATTTTATTAGAGGGGAAAATAATAATATTAAAAAGAGAAATCTGTAATATATTAAATAGTGGTGAGTGGTAAAGAGGAATGATAAAGCAGGGAACCCTTCACAGGAAGGGTTTGACATTTTAGGTACAGTTGTCAGGAAAGCACCAACTATGATGGTGACTTGAGTGAAATTCTGAAAGAAGTGAGGGAACCAACCATGCAGATATCTTGGGAGGAGAGCACGCAAGGCAGAAGGAACAGAAAATGCAAAGCCCTTGAAGCAGAAATTTGCCTGGTATGTTCAAAGAAAAGAGATGAGACATGAATGGAATGAATCAAGGCTGAGTAACAGAGTGTCCCTGAATACAAAGATTGTGTTTGAAGGAAAAGATGGACATACAGTAGAATCTCCCTCCAAAGTAGACATGAAACGGTATTGACTGAATTAATGAATATCTTCATTCATTTTTTCATTTTTATGCTTACACATGGACTCTTCTTTTTTTCCTTAAGAATTCTCATTACTTCTTTTCATGCAGGCCTACAGGAAATCAGCTTCCTCAGTTTTTTATTTGTGCTGAAATGTCTATTTCATTTTCACGTATAAAGGATATTTTTTTCAGGGTTAAGTATTCTACGTTGCCATCATTTTCTTTCAGAGACTTAAATATTCTTTCCATTGCATTCTGGCTTCTGTGCTTTCTGTTAAAAAGTCAGCTGATTACCTAATTGAAGTGATATTGAAGTTTGATCCTTTCGACTCTGGATGCTTTTCAGATTCTCTCTTTTTCTTGTTTTTTTCAGAAGCTTATCCTGAAGTGTCTAGATGTGCTTTTCTTTATATTTGTTCTGCTTGGGATTCATATACATTCTTGCATCTTTGGGTTGATATCAATTATCCATTTTGGGAAATCCTTAACCACTTTCTCTTCAGATATTGTGATGCTCATTTTTTACCTCTCCTTTTCTTGTAAGATGGCAATTATACATATATTTGGTGTTTTTATTGTCTCTCATGTCTTTTATGCTCTTTCCCATACTTTACATTTTTGTTTCTCTCCACTCTCAATCTGAGGTTTTCTATTTACTTATATTTTCCAGTTTACTAATCTCTTCACCTATGCTCAATCAGCTGCTAAATTAATTTTTTAAATTCTTAAATTCAGTTATTGTGTTCTTTGGTTTTATAGTTTCCATTTGATCCTTTTTTTAAAATAGATTTCGGGATTTTGGTGAAAGTTTCCATATTGTCATTTATTTTCTTGAACACATTAATGCCAGTTATTTTAAAGTCTATATCTGACTAGTTCCAATTTTGGATCACCTGTATTTCTGTCCTATTAGTCATTTTTCTCTGTGTCCTATTTTGGATAGGACTTACAATGTTTGATTGAATGCCAGATATTGCATATGAAAAACTGTAAATACTTTGGATGATGTTATTTTCCTGCAGAGATGATGTTACTCACCCAGTCATATGGCAGGTAGCCAAATAGGACATGTTTCCATTAATTATTGCTGCTAAACAAAACCACTCCAAAAGTAAGTTGCATAAGAAAACAAGAATTTATCATGTTCATGATTCTTGGGGCCAGAAATTCAGGCAGAATCCAGCAGGGATACCTAACATCTGTTCCATGCTGTCTAGGGTCATAGCTGTGGTGGTTCAGATAGCTGGAGATGATTGAGATAATCAAATAGAACCATATGTCTGGGGTCTCTGTTCTTCTCCATGTGGTATCTGCTAGGGAGCTGGCTCCTTTACTGACATGTTTGTTCCCTGGGCTGGGATAGCTGGTATAGATGAGAGTAGCTGGAATCACTTTCCACACATTGTGGTATCAAGGTAGTAGGACATCTTGAGAAGCAACTGGCTTCCCAAAGAGTGGGCATGCCAGTAGAGAACATTCCAAAAGGCCCAGGTGGAAGGTACAATACTATTTTGTCTTAGCCTCAGAAGTCCCAGAGAGGGACTTCCCTAGTGGTCCAGTGGGTAAGTCTCTGTACTCCCAATGCAGAGGGCCTGGGTTCGATCCCTGGTCGGGGAACTAGATCCCACATGCATGCCGCTACTAAGAAGTCCGCATGCCACAACTAAAAAAAAAAAAAAAAAATCCCACATGGCCCAAAGAAGATCCCACGTGCTACAACAAAGACCTGGCGTGGCCAAAATAAATAAACAAATAAAAATAAATCTTAAAAAAAAAAAGTCCCAGAGAGTCACTTGTATCTTTGCATCAATTGACGGAGCAGTTTCAAGGACAGAAGAGTGGTGAAATTGGTGAAGTAGACTGTCTCAGTCCCATTAGCAGTCTCAAATCTAGATTTCAGACTTCGACAGTCTTCTCGGTTTCTGTTTGCCTTTAGTCCTAGGGTCTAGCACTTCAGGGGTCCTAACTAAGAATTTGGGATATTTAAGAGGCCCGTCTTCCTTCACTGTGCCTGGATTATAATCTGTGTCCCCTCAGTACTGAGAGGCTACCAAAACTTGGTTTTCATCCTGTGAATTTCATTCAGTTTATTACCTACTGTCTTCTCCCTTCAGCATCTTAACTTCAGATTCTTATTGTCTCAAGTCATGACTGCCTTCATGGTCCAAACCTGATTTTTTTCTCTTTAACACCATGAGATTTCCAAGAGCTCTGCCAGATCTCTGCTTCTTTTGGCATTTCTCTACCCAGCTTCTCAGCCCCTTACCCTGCAAAGCTTCATGAATAGGCAAATGCTCCCCAGGGAAAAGTGGGGCACAGAATTATTGTGCTTACCTCATTCAGTTTCCCTTTCCTCTCAATCTAGGCCCCTCACCAATTTTTTTGAAACAGATTTTTTGTGTTTTTCTAGTTGTCTTGATGGTAGGTTTGGGCCACTACCAGCTATACCACCATAGAGAGAAGGGAAGTCCATAGACTTTTATTTGAATGAAGTGTCCTGGTTCACCACTCGTACCGGTGTATGTTATGTTCCTGATTATCCTATTCTCCTATCTTCTGACATATTTTCATAACATGGAATCTTCTTGTGCTTTTACCCACTCTTCAGTTTTGACATGGACCACAATATCTCTGGTCCACCAAGACCATGATGTCCCTTGTGCATGATATGGACACTGTCTATGCTTCTTCTGACCTCCCCAAACAAATACCTTGCTAGGAGACATCTAGTCCCCAGCCTTAAGTTAAGATAGAGATTCCTTCATAGCGCACCATGGTAGTGAGCAGGATGAGGGTATAAGCCACCATTAGTGTCCTTCACATCCCACCCATGGAGGTAGAAAACAATGAAACGTGTCCCAGACTTATCTAGAAGACTGCTTTGTGCTCTTATACTCTGATTCATAATTCACTGCATGGCTTTAAGGTTGCTGCTTTGCGTAACTACCAAAACAGAAAAAAATCTAACCTGTCTAATAATAATGAATTGAGTTTTAAAAATCCCATCCATACTCACCCCTTCCTCTCTCCAGAGTACAGTAATTTTTGTTCTAGGTTGCTAAATATATCAACTGATGAACCACTACCCATCTGGTGGTATGAAAAGGAAAGTAAATGTAAAAAACAGAAGAGGCAAAAGAGCCTCAGCTTCCTGCTTCACCTGTTAGCATTCTTCCCTGAGTGCTAGGCTTGCCAAGATTGATGTCAGATGCAGCCTCAGAACTCTTCTCGTTAACAGAAAAGCATCAGGGCCTCAGAGAAGAAAGTCTTTCCTTAGTGACACCTCCTGCAGCCAGATCCAGTTAATGTGTGTGTGTATGTGTGTGTACTAGTGGTTTGGTAGATGAGAAAGAACTTTCTGATGATTTTTAAATTAAGTTTTGTAGCTTAAGGGCTTTTTCTAGAAGAGGGTAAGACTTAAGTTAGTCAAGGGTTAGTGCTAATGGACACTTCACAAATAATATTTGAATGAATGAGTGTGAATAAATGAATGACTAGTAGAGCTATGCGTGCCCCCTTTAATGGAAATCAAAACACAAAACAAAACATCAGTTCTCCCAAGACTAGCACAGAAAGGAGACCGTCCGGTTGGGGAGTGTGGGAGGGTGGAGAATATCCATTTTAACCTTTTGTCCTAGTTGTAGAGTCTGCCTTTGATTTCTCACAGCATGGTAGAAACAAGGGCCAGTATGATTAGAAATGATTTTCCTGAAGTTGGGGGACAACAGAAGAAAAGTGAAAGAAGCATGAGATTAGGTATTCTGATTGGCAAGACACAGTGTTCCCTCTGCTTTCAAAAGTTAACATTAACACATGATCCTCACCAAAAAAGTGCTTCCAACTACCTACTCTGCTTCCATGTTATAAAGGGCATTTTTAACCACTGCTACCTGAATTTATCTTCCCAAGTCTTCCAAATTCTTCCCAGATATTCAGTCAACAAACATTCATTGAATGCTAACTCTGGGTCGGCACTATCTAATGACTAGTTGACAAAATGACAAAGACACCCTCCCTGCTCTCACCTATCTCCCCAACTTGTGCCAGACAGGCACCTAAACAGAAAAGTCCAGCCTAGCATGGTATGTGCTAAGAAAGAAATATGCACAGGATGCTATGATAGAACAGGTGAAGAGGACCCAATACACTTTGGGAATGGGACTAGGGAGAATGGATCAGAAATTCTGGAGGAAGGATTGGCTGAGTTCCATCTTAAAACATCAATGAATAATCACCTGATATAGGTTGGAGAAGGAAAGAAAATAGGATCCCAGGCAACAGGCACAGCATGAGCAAAGGTAAAGAGGTTAAATACAGCAAAACATGTGAATGTAGCTATAAACAGGTCACTTTGCTTTAAAAAAAAAAAAAAGAGGAAACTTGAAAGGACACAACAGGCTTAAGGGGTAAGGGGGTCTTGGGAGACCTAGAAAGCCACGTAAAGGAGTCTCACCTCAATCAGGTATTCGAGAATCATTGAGTGCTTGCAGGCAGCAGAGAGATGTTATCAGACATATTATTTAGATGATCCACTCCACATATCAATACATTTTGGGGGGGTATATATGCATTTCTCTAAGAAATTGGCCCATAGCTTTCATCAGATTCTGAAAGGCATCAATGATGCAAAAGGATTATGGACACTGGTATAAGAAGTAATACTAAATATGAACATGCATCAGAAATGTGTGATCATATTTTAAAATATTCAGATGATAGGACTCACCCCATGCTTACTGAATCAGACTCTGGACATGGGCTTAGAAATCCATGTATATTTTAAAATCTCCTTTATTAGTGCTGATAGGCAGATAAATTCAAGAGCCACTGGTCAGGTCTATGAGGGCTAGACCTTCACTTTTGCCTACCGAGGACTCATCCATATGCTTCCATTTTCTGTTTCCTGTCACTTAGTCACAACATAAGTGACCTCACCCCTCAAGAGAGGTCCTAACTCCACATAAGAATGTGGCCTTACTCTTGAAGATTACAATATAGTAAACATAATTGAATAATTTTCATGCAAGAGCCATGACCCACCTTGAGTAATGCAATGGAGTTATCCTCCTGAGTGACCTGTGACCCATGCTAATTAGCAAAGGGTACTCAGCTTTTCAGTGACCAACTTGGGAGTAGTTTTAAGCATCCATTTCTAAGGTGTTCACCTAAATAACATGAGGACAGTTGTTATTGTAATTAAAGATTCAGGCATATAGTGCAGAGTCACTGAGTTTAAGCAGCTTGAGGCTGTATTTTTATAGACACTATAAGTAGATGGGTGAGGAAAAAAAGGGGCCTCAAAATAAAGTATTTAGACAATGTTATGCAAAAAATAGCTGAAGGAATTTGTTTCTGCCAATATCTCGAAGCTATAAATAAGGAGTTAGGAAGCAAAAAGAAGAAACTAGGGTGTAATGCTTCTGAAAGGTGCTTAGCTTAAAGAGATTTTTTTCTTCAAAAAAAATATCTACATAGGTCGTAGATATAATATTCAGTGAAAAATCGGAATGTTCTCTTCCTTACCTAAGGCAGGGGGTGGAATACATACTCATTTATTGGAAAAACTAGGTTTACATCCATTCATAGATAGTCTAAGATAGAGCTAGGCCAATGGTTTGGGATCATGAAGAAAAACACATTTTTTTCCACATCTACCAAAAGTACAAATGTCTACTACCCTGTAGCCCTGATCTCTCTTCCCATCTTCAGGAGCAGTTTCACACACCATGACCATGCAGGCAATTATTTCTACCAAGTGGTTCATGGCATGAATCATATTCTTGGTAATGTCTACACACTGATTGATCCCTTGACACAGAGTGGCTTGGATTTAGAGGTGGGTTCATTTTCCCACTAAATTCCCCAGGCCAATGAATTCAACCCCATTTTAGGACCACAGGAAATTGATAATTTTCATCAGCCATTGGCACTCCCACCAGTTTGGATAGCAAACAGTAGCAGAAGGTCTGGTGGGATTTGACATACTATAGTTAGTGGAAATGTTGTATAAACTGGAAGATGAAATGTTCTTACAAAACTGTAATCCAACATTTGGAAAGACCACTTAAGAAACATGACCATCTTAATGAAAATTTTTTAAAAATTAAAAAAAATAAACATGACCATCTTCATCGAAAACAGAAAAGTCTCAAAAATAGAGCCAAGAGGAGCCTCAGGAAACATGACAACTAAATGTAATGTGGTGTCCTTGATGTGATCCTAGGGTAAAAAAGAGACACTAGGTAAAAAAGAAATCTGTAATGTATGGGTTTTCGTTAATGGTAATGTGGTAATGTATCAATGTTGGTTGCATACAATGCAAGGTGTGAACTGGATTTGGGATGTATGGGAACTCTCCTTACTAACCTTCTCCCTTTTTTCTTTTATAAATCTAAAGCTATTATAGAAAAATACTAGTAAGAAACATGACCATCTTCTTTAGTAGTAAAAGGTAGGTTTTTGGCGCTGTAAATTTCTACGGCCTTGAGAATTTAGAAAAACATTTCTCATCCTGGTATCAGTGGAAACCCAGGAGTCCATGGATAGCCTCCAGGGAATCCATGAAACTCCCACCTCCATGAAACACTTTTATAGTACATCAAATATTGTGTGCATATATATATATATATATATATACACACATACATACACACACACACACATATATATACACATATATATGTGTGTGTGTGTGTATGTATGTGTATATATATATATATATATATATATATATATATATATATATGCCATAGATCATAACTTTGATGGAATCTCAAAGGCATCTGAGACCCCAAATAGTTGAAAACAATTGCCTTCTCATCCCATAGTAGGATAAAACCTACATTTCTAAGTCCCAAATGTCTTACTATGGTGCACTCACTCTAATTTTTGTAAAGGTGCTGCTTTGTCTTCTTACTGGCTAATATTTGAGGTCCCCATTAGCCAGGGTTGGAATCTTTGCATGTTTTTTTAATTATTTTCAAAACTGTGTTTCTCTTATTGTTAGTGAATTTGCATATACTTAACATTTTTTAAAAACTGAGGTATAAATAACATAAAATAAAATTCACAAATATTAGGTATACATTTCCTTGGCTTTTGAAAAGTATACACACTGATATACCCACCTCCCAAATCAAGGTATAGAAAGATTTCCATTACTCCAGGGAGTTTCCTCATAATGCTTCTAGATACTTCTCACCTGTTCCCCAACCCAGAGGCAACCACTATTCTTACCACCATATATTAGTTTTGCCTATTTCAAACTTGACAGAAATATTTTCCTAATGGTGCCTTTTCATGAACAGAAACTTCCAATTTTGATGAAGACCAATTTTTTTTATAATTAGTAATTTTTTTAATCCCCAGAAATTTTTGCTGTATCAATTTACATTCCCACCAACACTGCAGGAGGGTTCCCTTTTCTCCACCAACACTGCAGGAGGGTTCCCTTTTCTCCACACCCTCTCCAGAATTTGTTGTTTGTAGATTTTTTGATGATGGCCATTCTGACTGGTGTGAGGTGACACCTCATTGTAGTTTTGATTTGCATTTCTCTAATGATTAGTGATGTTGAGCATCTTTTCATGTGTTTATTAGCAATCTGTATATCTTCTTTGGAGAAATGTCTGTTTAGGTCTTCTGCCCATTTTTCGATTTGGGTTTTTTGTTTTTTTGATATTGAGCTGCATGAGTTGCTTGTAAATTTTGGAGATTAATCCTTTGTCAATTGCTTCATTTGCAAATATTTTCTCCCATTCTGAGGGTTGTCTTTTCATCTTATGTTTTCCTTTGCTGTGCAAAAGCTTTGAAGTTTCATTAGGTCCCATTTGTTTATTTTTGTTTTTATTTCCATTTCTCTAGGAAGTGGGTCAAAAAGGATCTTGCTGTGATTTATGTCATAGAGTGTTCTGCCTATGTTTTCCTCAAAGAGTTTTATAGTGTCTGGCCTTACATTTAGGTCTTTAATCCATTTTGAGTTTATCTTTCTGTATGGTGTTAGGGAGTGTTCAAATTTCATTCTTTTACATGTAGCTGTCCAGTTTTCCCAGCACCACTTATTGAACAGGCTGTCTTTTCTCCATTGTATATTCTTGCTTCATTTATCAAAAATAAGGTGACCATATGTGCGTGGGTTTATCTCTGGGCTTTCTATCCTGTTCCATTGATCTATATTTCTGTTTTTTGTGCCAGTACCATACTGTCTTGATTACTGTAGCTTTGTAGTATAGTCTAAAGTCCAGGAGCCTGATTCCTCCAGCTCTGTTTTTCTTTCTCGAGATTGCTTTGGCTATTCGGGCTCTTTTGTGTTTCCATACAAATTGTGAAATTTTTTGTTTTAGTTCTGTGAAAAATGCCAGTGGTAGTTTGATAGGGATTGCATTGAATCTGTAGATTGCTTTGGGTAGTAGAGTCATTTTCACAGTGTTGATTCTTCCAATCCAAGAACATGGTAAATCTCTCCATCTGTTTGTATCATCTTTAATTTCTTTCATCAGTGTCTTATAGTTTTCTGCATTAGGTCTTTTGTCTCCTTAGGTAGGTTTATTCCTAGGTATTTTATTCTTTTTGTTGCAATGGTAAATGGGAGTGTTTCCTTAATTTCTCTTTCAGATTTCTCATCATTAGTGTATAGGAATGCAAGGGATTTCTGTGCATTAATTTTGTATCCCACTACTTTACCAAATTCATTGATTAGCTCTAGAGGCTTTCTGGTGGCATCTTTAGGATTCTCTATGTATAGTATCATGTCATCTGCAAACAGTGACAGCTTTACTTCTTCTTTTCTGATTTGGATTCCTTTTATTTCTTTTTCTTCTCTGATTGCTGTGGATAAAACTTTCAAAACTATGTTGAATAATAGTGATGAGAGTGGACAACTTTGTCTTGTTCCTATCTTAGAGGAAATGGTTTCAGTTTTTCACCATTGAGAATGATGTTGCCTGTGGGTTTGTCATATATGCCCTTCATTAAGTTGAGGTAAGTTCCCTCTATGCCTACTTTCTGGAGGGTTTTCATCATAAATGGGTTTTTATCATAGATGCAAAAGCTTTTTCTGCATCTATTGAATGATCATATGGTTTTTCTCCTTCAATTTGTTAATATGGTGTATCATATTGATTGATTTGCATATACTGAAGAATCCTTGCATTCCTGGCAGATAAACCCCACTTGATCATGGTGTATGATCATTTTAATGTGCTGTTGGATTCTGTTTGCTAGTATTTTGTTGAGGATTTTTGCAACTATGTTCATCAGCGATATTGGCCTGTTGTTTTCTTTTTTTGTGGCATCTTTGTCTGGTTTTGGTATCAAGGTGATGGTGGCCTCGTAGAATGAGTTTGGGGGTACTCCTCCCTCTGCTTAATTTTGGAGGACTTTGAGAAGGATAGGTGTTAGCTCTTCTCTAAATGTTTGACAGAATTCGCCTGTGAAGCCATCTGGTCCTGGGCTTTGGTTTGTTGGAAGATTTTTAATCACAGTCTCAATTTCAGTGCTTGTGATTGGTCTGTTTATATTTTCTATTTCTTCCTAGTTCAGTCTCAGAAGGTTTTGCTTTTCTAAGAATTTGTCCAATTCTTCCAGGTTGTCCATTTTATCGGCATATAGTTTCTTGTAGTGATCTCTCATGATCCTTTGTATTTCTGCAGTGTCAGTTGTTACTTCTCCTTTTTCATTTCTAATTCTATTGACTTGAGTATTCTCTCTTTTTTTCTTGATGAGTCTGGCTAATTGTTCATCAATTTTTTATTATATTCTCAAAGAACCATCTTTTAGTTTTATTGATCTTTGCTACTGTTTCCTTCATTTCTTTTTCATTGATTTCTGATCTGATCTTTATGATTTCTTTCCTTCTGCTAACTTTGGGGTGTTTTGTTCTTCTTTCTCTAATTGCTTTAGGTGTAAGGTTAGGTTGTTTGAGATGTTTCTTGTTTCTTGAGGTAGGACTGTATTGCTATAAACTTCCCTCTTAGAAGTGCTTTTGCTGCACCCCATAGGTTTTGGGTGGTCATGTTTTCACTGTCATTTGTTTCTAGGTATTTCTTGATTTCCTGTTTGATTTCTTCAGTGATCTCTTGGTTAGTTAGTACTGTATTGTTTAGCCTCCATGTGTTTATATTTTTTACAGATTTTCCCCTGTAATTGATATCTAGTCTCATGGCGTTGTGGTCGGAAAAGACTGTTGATATGATTTCAATTTTCTCAAATTTACCGAGGTTTGATTTGTGACCCAAGATATGATCTATCCTGAAGAATGTTCCATGAGCACTTGAGAAGAAAGTGTATTCTGTTGTTTTTGGATGGAATGTCCTATATATATCAATTTAGTCCATCTTGTTTAATGTATCATTTAAAGCTTGTGTTTCCTTATTTATTTTCGTTTTGGATGATCTGTCCACTGGTGAAAGTGGGGTGTTAAATCCCCTACTATGATTGTGTTACTGTCAATTTCCCCTTTATGGCTGTTAGCTTTTGCCTTATGTATTGAGGTGCTCCTATGTTGGGTGCATAAATATTTACAATTGTTTTATTTTCTTCTTGGATTGATCCCTTGATCATTATGTACTGTCCTTCTTTGTCTCTTGTAGTAGTCTTTACTTTCAAGCCTATTTTGTCTCATATGAGAATTGCTACTCCAGCTCTCTTTTGATTTCCATTTGCATGGAATATATTTTTCCATCCCCTCACTTTCAGTCTGTATGTGTCCCTAGGTCTGAAGTGGGTCTCTTGTAGACAGCATATATACAGATCTTGATTTTATATCCATTCAGCCAGTCTATGTGTTTTGGTTGGAACATTTAATCCATTTACATTTAAGGTAGTTATCGATATGTATGTTCCCATTACCATTTTCCTAGTTGTTTTGGGTTTGTTATTGTAGGTAGGTCTTTCCTTCTCTTGTGTCTCCTGCCTAGAGAAGTTCCTTTTGCATTTGTTATAAGGTGGTTTGGTAGTGCTGAATTCTCTTAGCTTTTGCTTGTCTGTAAAGGTTTTAATTTCTCTGTCGCATCTGAATGAGATCCTTGCTGGGTAGTCATCTTGGTTGTAGGTTTTTCCGTTTCATCACTTTAAATATGTCCTGCCGCTCCCTTCTGGTTTGCAGAGTTTCTGCAGAAAAATCAGCTGTTAAGCTTATGGGGATTCCCTTGTATGTTATTTGTTGTTTTTCCCTTGTTGCTTTTAATATTTTTTCTTTGTATTTAATTTTTGATAGTTTGATTAATATGTGTCTTGGCATGTTTCTCCTTGGATTTATCCTGTATGGGACTCTCTGTGCTTCCCAGACTTGATTGACTATTTCCTTTCCCATATTAGGGGAGTTTTCGACTGTGATCTCTTCAAATATTTTTCAGTCCCTTTCTTTTTCTCTTCTTCTGGGACCCCTATAATTCGAATGTTGGTGCATTTAATATTGTCCCAGAGGTCTCTGAGACTGTCCTCAATTCATTTTTTTTTTTATTCTTCTCTGTGGTAGTTATTTCCACCATGTTATCCTCCAGGTCATTTATCCGTTCTTCTGCTTCAGTTATTCTGCTATTGATTCCTTCTAAAGAATTTTTAATTTCATTTATTGTGTTGTTCATCATTGTTTGTTTGCTCTTTGGTTCTTCTAGGTCCTTGTTAAACGTTTCTTGTATTTTCTCCATTCTCTTTCCAAGATTTTGGATCATCTTCAGTATCATTACTCTGAATTCTTTTTCAGGTACGCTACCTATTTCCTCTTTATTTGTTTGGTCTAACGGGTTTTCACCTTGCTCCTTCATCTGCTGAGTGTTTCTCTGTCTTCTCATTTTGCTTAACATACTGTGTTTGGGGGTCTCCTTTTCGCAGGCTGCAGGTTTGTAGTTCACATTGTTTTTGGTGTCTGTCCCCAACGGCTAAGGTTGGTTCAGTGGGTTGTGTAGGCTTCCTGGTGGAGGGGACTGGTGCCTGTGTTCTGGTGGATGAGGCTGGATCTTGTCTTTCTGGTGGGCAGGTCCATGTCTGGTGGTGTGTTTTGGGGTGTCTGTGACCTTATTATCATTTTAGGCAGCCTCTCTGCTAACGGTTAGGGTTGTGTTCCTGTCTTGCTAGTTGTTTGGCATAGGGTGTCCTGCACTGTAGCTTGCTGGTCATTGAGTTGATCTGGGTCTTAGAGCTGAGATGGAGATTTCTGGGAGAGCTTTCACCATTTAATATTCTGTGGAGCCGGGAGGCCTCTGGTGGACCAATGTCCTGAACTCAGCTCTCCCACCTCAGAGGCACAGGACTGACCACTGGCCAGAGCACTAAGACCCTGTCAGCCACATGGCTCAGAAGAAAATTGAGAAAAAAAGAAAGAAAGAAAGAAAGAAAGAAAGAAAGGGAAAGAGAGAAAGGGAGAAAGGGAGAAAGAAGAAAGAAAGAAAGAAAGAAAGAAAGAAAGAAAGAAAGAAAGAAAGAAAGAAAAGAAAGGAAGGAAGAAAGAAAGAAAGAAAGTTATTAAAATAAAAAATAAAAGGAATTATTAAAAATAAAAAAATTAAAAATAAGAAAGAAAGAAAGAAAAAGAAGAGAGCAACCAAACCAAAAAACAAATTCACCAATGATAACAAGCACTAAAAACTATACGAAAAAAAACAGACAGACAGAACCCTAGGAAAAATGGTAAAAACAAAGCTATACAGACAAAATCATACAAAGGTGCATACACACACACTCACAAAAAGAGAAAAAGGACTATATCTATCTATCTATCTATCTATCTATCTATATATATATATAAAGGAAGACAGCAACCAAATCAATAAACAAATCTACCAGTGGTAATAAACTGTAAATACTAAACTAAGATAAACATAAAACCAGAAACAAATTATATGTAGAAAGCAAACCCCAAGTCTACAGTTGCTCCCAAAGTCCACCACCTCAATTTTGGGATGATTCGTTGTGTATTCAGGTATTCCACAGATGCAGGGTACATCAAGTTGATTGTGGAGATTTAATCCACTGCTCTTGAGACTGCTGGGAGAGATTTCCCTTTCTCTTCTTTGTTCGCACAGCTCCAGGCCCCTTTGGATTTGGACCCACCTCTGCGTGTAGGTTGCCTGAGGGCATCTGTTCTTTGCTTAGACAGGACGGGGTTAAAGGAGCAGCTGATTCGGGGGCTCTGGCTCACTCAGGCTGGGGGAAGGGAGGGGTACGGATGCAGGGCGAGCCTGAGGTGGCAGAGGCCGGCGTGACGTTGCACCAGCCCGAGGCGCACCGTGCCTTCTCCCGGGGAAGTTGTCCCTGGATCCCGGGACCCTGGCAGTGGCGGGCTGCACAGGCTCCCAGGAGGGGAGGTGTGGATAGTGACCTGTGCTCGCACACAGGCTTCTTGGTGGCTGCAGCAGCAGCCTTAGCACTTTATGCCCGTCTCTGGGGTCCGCGCTGTTAGCCGTGGCTCGCGCCAGTCTCTGGAGCTCCTTTAGGCAGTGCTCTGAATCCCCTCTCCTTATGCACCCAGAAACAATGGTCTCTTGCCTTCTTAGGCAGTTTTAGACTTTTTCCCGGACTCCCTCCCGGCTAGCCCCCTTCAGGCTATGTTCACGCCGCCAACCCCAGTCCTCTCCCTGCGATCCGACTGAAGCCCGAGCCTCAGCTCCCAGTCCCCTCCTCCCAGCCCCCTCCCGCCCCGGCGGCCGAGCAGACAAGCCTCTCGGGCTGGTGAGTGCCAGTCGGCACAGATCCTCTGTGCAGGAATCTCTCCGCTTTGCCCTCTGCACCCGTTGCTGTGCTCTCCTCTGCGGCTCCAAAGCTTCCCCCCCTCCGCCACCCACAGTCTCCGCCCACGAAGGGGCTTCTAGTGTGTGGAAACCTTTCCTCCTTCACGGCTCCCTCCCACTGGTGCAGGTCCCGTCCCTACTCTTTCGTCTCTGTTTTTTCTTTTTCCTTTTGCCCTACCCAGGTATGTGGGGAGTTTCTTGCCTTTTGGGAGGTCTGAGGTCTTCTGCCAGCGTTCAGTAGGTGTTCTGTAGGAGTTGTTCCACATGTCGATGTACTTCTGATGTATTTATGGGCAGGAAGGTGATCTCCGTATCTTACTCCTCTGCCATCTTGAAGGTCTCTCTCTCCAATCTTTTCTTAAATGCTGTTGATTTTGATATGTTGACCTTCCCTCCCACCAGCTTTATTGAGATATAAGTGACATATAACACTGCGTAAGTTTAAGGTGTATAATATAATGATTTGATGTATGTAATATATTGCAAAATGATTACCATAATAAGGTTAGTTAACACATCCCTCACCTCACATAGTTACAATTTGTGTGTGTGTGTGTGTGTGTGTGTGTGTGTGTGATGGGAACTTTTAAGATCTACTTTCTTAGCAACCTTCAAATATAAAATACAGTATTATTAGCTATAGTCCCCATGGTGTACATTACATCTCCAGAACTTATTTATCTTATAACTGGAAGTTTTTACCTTTGACTACTTTTCCCCATTTCCCTACCTTGCAGCCACCTCTCTATTGTCTATTTCTATGAGTTTGTTTTTTTCTTTAGATTTGACACGTAAGTGAGATCATACAGTATGTGTCTTACTCTGACTTATTTCAGTGAACATAATGCCCTCAAAGTTCATCTATGTTGTTGCTAAGGCTGAATAATATTCCATTATATATAATATCTATACAGAGGGACAGACAGATACAGATATATAGATATATATTTCATTTTCTTTATCCATTCATCCATTATTAGACACAGTTGTTTCCATATCTTGGCTAATGTAATTAATGCTACAGTGAACATGGGGGTGCAGATATTTCTTTATGATAGTTGATTTCATTTCCTTCAGAAATAGACTCAAAAGTGAGATTGCTGGATAATACGTTAGTTCTATTTTTAATGTTTTGAGGACCTATACTGTAGATTGAGGTCTGCAGCTGCAGTTGCCCACCATTTCAAGATAAAAGAATTGAGTGTAAGGACCACTGTAAAAAAAGAAAAGAAAATTCGTAAAGCTATCACTGCAGCTATGCCAGCAGGTGTGAAAACCTTGCACTTTTTATGAAATATCTTTTTATCTCGTATTGAAAATGCAGCTTTTCTGTAGGTGCAGGATTGCTATAAGAAAGGCATACCTATAGACTCAACACAATCTGAGAAAAAACAAAGTCATTACATGGTAACTTAAAGCAAAATGGAAGGCGAAGGATCTAAAGCTGGAGAATTTAACGCCAGCAAAGGATGGTTTTAGAAAGAGGTTTGGCTTTAAAAAAAAAAAATCAAGACAGGAGAAGCAGCCTCTGCCAACAGAGAGGTAACAGACCAATTCCCTGACGCCGTGAAGAAAATCAGTGAGGAGAAAGGATATCTGCCTGAACAGGTTTTTAATGCAGATGAAAGTGCCCTGTTCTGGAAAAAAAATGCCACAAAGGACATTGATTAGTAAGGAAGAGAAGTGAGCACCAGGATTTAAGACAGGAAGGAATAAGAGAAGTCTACTGTTTTGTGCAAATGCAGTTGTGTTTATAATCAGGACTGCCCTTACTTATAAAGCTGCTAAACCCCAAGCCTTGAAGGGAAAAGGTAAACACCAGCTGTCACTCTTTTGGTTGTACAAGAAGGCCTGGATGAGAAAACTTTTTCTGGGTTGGTTTCATCGATGTTTGTCCCTGAGGTCAGGAAGTACCTTGCCAGTAACAGATTGACTTTTAAAGTTCTTTAATACTGGACAATGCAACTGGCTGCCCAGAACCCCATGAGTTCAACACCGAAGATGTTGAAGTGGCCTACTTTGCCCAAGGTCTCTAATTCAGCCTCTAGATCGGGGGTCATAAGGAGCTTTGAGGCTCATTTCACACAGTACTCTATGGAAAGGATGGTCAACGTTATGAAAGAGAACCGTGGTAGAGAGAACATCATGCAGGTCTGGAAGGTTTACACCACTGAATATGCCATAGTTACTATAGAAAAAGCTGTGAAAGCCATCAAACCTGAAATAATAAATTCCTGCCAGAGAAAACTGTGTCCAGATGTTGTGCATGACTTCACAGAATTTACAACAGAGCCAGTTGAGGAAATCAGGAAAGAGATTGTAGATGTGGCAAAGGGGGGTTGGGGGTGTGTAAAGGGTTTAAAGATATGGATCTTGGAGAAATTCAAGAGCTAACAGACATCACACCAGAGGAATGAACAGAAGTCAACGTGGTGGAGATGGGCACTTCCAAACCAGAGCCAGATGATGAGGAAGAAGATGCAGAAGAAGCAAAGGACAGAGGAGACAAATGGACATTTAGACAATCCAGCAGGAGGGTTCTGGTTATTCAAGACTGCTTCTGACTTCTTTTATGACACGGACCCTCCCATGATACGGCACTGAAATGAAATCAGATGGTGGAAGAAGGACTGGTACTATCTAGAAACATTTTTAGTCAAATGAAAAAGTAAAGAAGTCAGACAGAAATTAGGACGTATTTCCATAGAGTTACATGGAGTGTGCCTGCCTCTCCTTTCCCCCCTTCTGCTCCTGAATCTCCTCCACCTCTGCCACCACTGAGACAGCAAGACCAACCCCTTCTCTTCCTCCTTCTCCTCAGCCCACCCTTGTCTCTGGTGAAGAGACAAGGATGAAGACCTTTATGATGATCCACCTCTACTTCACGAGTAGTAAATAATTATCACATCATACAGTTAATAAACGTATTTGTTTGTGTGTGTGTGGATGTCTTCAGGTGAAAATCTAACAACTGTTCAGCAAGAACTGTATGAAGTGTTTCTGCATCATCATCATCATGCCTAAGTATCCATGTAGAACATATGTGCAACACTTGTATTGAAGTGTGTGTGTGTATATATACTTAAAAAAAAAGAAAAACACTTACCTGTGATGATAGGGTGATACGTAGTTTCTCCAATTTTGAGAGAGAAGCATACTGTACAGTAAGGTGATTCTCTGAAAGCCAAGTTATAAGGCAGTAAGAAAACTAACATATTAATTTTATATTAAATATCACTTACCTTATGTCTATGCAAGGATCTGCGGAGTTGCCTTGCGCTTGGTGGGGATCCCGTGAACCTGAGGGAGATTTTTCTTAACTTTCTTGTCTCGCCTCTAGCCTTTGGTTGGCCACTGCCATGCACTCAGTGGAGGTTCAGTGGATCTGGAAGGGGGCTCTCTGTGTACTTCAGGAGGGATCTCTCTCAGCTCCCCTGCTTTTCCCTCCTACCCTCAGTGGGCCACTGCCGTGCACTCTTATGGTTTTCTACATCTCAGGATGGAAGGGATTCACTCAGTGTTCCTGCCCTTTCCTTAGATATTGGTGGGCCACTACCTTCTACCCAGTGAAGATCCAGTGTGCCTTAAGGGGATTTCTCTCAATCCTTCTGTTCTGCATTCAGCATTCAGTTTCCTGCTACATACAACTGGTGAGGATCTCATGGTAAAGAATTGGTAGATGGGCACAAATCAACATGTGACTGGGCCACCTAGGAATTTGAACCCCTCATACCAGCCCACACATGGCCACTAAAAGTTTATGAGCAGCACACCTGGTTTCTCCTTACCCCACTCTCTGATGGAGTAACATTCTGGTCTTGCTAGAGTGCAAGCAGCCATGGGATACTCTTCTTCTGGGAACGGATGATCTCTTCCTAAGATTTAGTTCATTTAACTTTCTTTGCATCTTCATCTCTCTGTCAGGCTTTAAATTACTAGGATATTGTAGCTTATTGGACTTGTACTCATTGCAAAGATGAGTGTGACAATCTTTTGCAACTTTCTACATCCTAACCAGAAATGGAAGTTAATTTTTCCATTTCAAAGTCTTTAGAGTCAGATCTTTCCTACAGATTTTGAAAAGCACATGCTTTCTGCTACCCTCTGCAGTAGAATCAGATATGATCCTCAATCCCAGTGTTTTGCACTGAAACTTCTGCATTAGGAGCAAAGAAAATGCGACTCAAGGGAACTATTATTATTACTTACTCACTTACGTACTTTACTTTTTGCTGGGAATACATGCTGTTAGCCAAGCAGTCATCCTGAACTGAACCAACCAAATCTTTGTGTTATGATGATATCTTTCACACAGGTCTAGGCTCTCGCTTTTCCCTCTGTACATACTTCAGATGGAAGGTGTTTAGGTCCATGTCCCTTCATAAGTAGTGCCCTTTCTACTCTTTTCTGTTAAATTGCTACTTATTTCTTAAGATCTCACTTAAATGCACATCTTCAATGAAGTCTCCCTCGAGATATGCTAAACGACTACTCTGCAACACATCTACCCTTTCTATATTGTTAGTGTGATCCTTACTGAAGTATATTATGCACATAATGCTAAAGGAAAGATGGTACCTCCTTTTTTTTTAAAGATTTTTTGATGTGGACCATTTTAAGCTTTTTATTGAATTTGTCACAATATTGCTTCTGTTTTATGTTTTGGCTTTTTGGTCGTGAGGTATGTGGGATCTTAGCTCCCAGACCAGGGATTGAACCCACATCCCCTGCATTGGGAGGCAAAGTCTTAACCACTGGACTGAAGGGGAAGTCCTGGTACCTCCTTCTTAAAAGTGCCAATACATGGTCTGGAACTGGGTCTCAATGACCTGACAGGTACATAACTCCCCTGGAGTCAGGATAAAGGGTGGGATCAGTGTCATACAAATCATAGAACCTAAGAGGGAAAGAGGGCTGTGTTCCCCTAAAGAAAAACAAGCTGATACTGGAAGAGAAGACTCATCAGCTGCCAGGGAGAATGATATTTAAAATGCTTTTTATTAAAACTTAATTGATGTGGATATTGCCAGAAGGAAGAAGACAATATTTGAGAAGGAAGCTTTATTTTAACTCCCTATTTCAACCTAAAGACAAGATATAAGGCACATGTCATCTACAACAAGTTTTTCCAACATCCAACAAGAGGGCTAGTACCAATACATTTGTCCCTCCAGAAGAATAATATTCAACTTTTTTTTTAACCACTGAAGATGACCCTTCTATTTTGCCTCCATGGACCCCATTTTAAAAAACATTTTAGCTGCCAAATTGCAATTATTATGATTTTTTTCTAGATAGCTTTTTATTGGGTTAATTGAAATTTTCTTTCAGTAGCCATTATCATATATTGAAATATCTTGTGAATATGCAGCAAACATCTCTAAAATGTTTATAACATTTGATTTGCCAATTTTATGTCTATGATTTATCCTAAAATAATGGTCATGGGTGTGAACAAAGATTTATCTTTAAGAATATATACCACAGCATGGATCACATTGATCAAATGATGATTACAATATTTACCACATAATTGTAAGAAACTTAATACCTAAATATCCAACAGTTAGGAATTAGGTAAAAAAAAAAAATGGAATAGTCATTCAATGGAGTTCTATGCATCCATTACAATTTGATTGTTCGAGATGATTTAATGTGTGGAAATATGTTCACTATATATTAACTTTTTAAAAGCATGTTATGAAACAATATGTATATATGGATCTTTGTGGAACAGTTAAAATAGCCTCCAAGTCCCCTCTTCATAGTTTAACTTTTTTCATTTACTCTAAGATGGAATGATCTGGTCCTATCTGATTAAATATACATTTTAAGTTGGTTTCACAAGTAAATTTAGCCAAGGAAACCAGGTTATTCGCAGTTCAGTTTGGAACAGAAATCCAAACTTGGCAAATAATTTACATATTGGCAAGAGCATGTTTTCTTTCTTAATATAATTGAAGCCACCAGGAAAAAAAACGATAATAATTGGCACCCAAACTTCATTTTTGTCCTGAGCTACCTCAACTATATTCCATTAAATGAGAATAAAAAAGATCCCTCAAAGTTCAGCCAGAAAATTAAAACTCAACTTTGCATAATTTCCACTGATGGATTGCCCATTCCTGGATGCTAGGATGATTTCATGATGACAGACATTAAAACACAATTGCAATTGAAAACAAGGGGTGCCTGTGACACTAGAAAAACAAGTTTGTTAGTATTAACATCCTAAACATTAAACTAAGAATGTTTCCTCTTGAACAGGCTAAGGAAAAGATTCCTAAAATAAACCATTTTGGAAAAATATTGACTAATAATAATAGCTAAGAGTTATATACTTCTTATTATATACCGTGTGCTATTTTAAGAACGTCTTATTGATTAACTCATTTACTCCTCATGAGAACCCGATAAGGTATAGACCAGTACTATTCTGAGGAAATCAAGGCAGAGAGGAATGGTAATTTCTGTAAGGTCACAGAACTACCAAGAGGCAGAATCAGGATTCAAACCCAGGTAGTTAGCTGTGTTCCAAAACTATGACCTTACATAGCACACTTGGGCAGTTCATCTAAGTGAGATCAAAAGGAAATAAAAACCTTGAATCCACTGCAGTAGGGACGTGTCTTCACTGTATCCTCCAAAGCACAGTTGAGCCTCAAACAGTAGGCAACGTAGCCTAATTTGTTCCCCCTATGTTCTGAGTTCCTGCAAATCAGAGAGTCAGTACAATGTTAGGGGAGACCAATGCAGAATGACTCAGGTGTCCACAAATAACTTCTGGTTTTCTCTTGTCATGAGTAGACCTGGTGGAAATGCTCAGATGATAAAGCAACACCATCTTTGATTTATCAAGTAGGTTTGCTCAAGGTATTTTTGCACCCTATGGCATTTGTTGAAACATCTGTGAGGCTGGGTTGGACTGAATTTAAAAGCTGCTTCTCATTTGTCCTCACACTTGGGAATGAGTTTACACCATCATCCGTCACATTGTGAGGCCAGATTGTACAAAGCAGCACTGTCACAACCAAGTTCCAGTTCGGAACCTGGGACTTGGCAAACTTCTTTCTGTGCCTCCTCTGATGATGGCCCTTAGACATGCCTTGTCTGACTTCAGCCTGACTTCTTTCTCTCTTGCTTGGGAACAAGAAGTAGGATTTTTTCATCGTCATTCCTTCGGATGCACATAGAACAGTGCTCTATATACAGTAGTTGCTCAGAAACTATTTGTCAATTAATATTCTGAAGTCACCATTTTAGCCACCATTCAGATGGACAAACTAAAATATTGAACATATAACCTGACTGATGTCTTAAAACAAATCAACACCCCCAAGCGCAATTGGGCATTTGCTTCTCTGCAGATACGTGAAGCTGGTGACTGATATCCTTTCTCTAAAAATGTCCAAAGAAAGAGGGTTGAAGGAAGGGGAGGAGAGCCCCCAAAAGGAGGGAGGATAGGGTGGAATGAGGTTTTTTACTGTCATAAAATCTTACTACAGCGGTCCTGAGTCAGGGAGCTGCATTCACGCCTGGAGCCATTTGTAAATTCTTTTGAGAAATGCCAGTCTAATAAATGCTTTGCCAGCCAGTAATTCATGAGCCCTATGCAGCAGTTGAAACCAAAGGGGGTAATGGCCACAGCTGTCAGGCTCCAGATGCTCTGGGGCCTGGCCCTGCCACGTTGTCCCAGCGTCCATGTGGAGGAACGCTGAGAACTGGGCATATCACCACTTTTCACCCTGGCCTGCTTGCAACCATACCAGCTGCATGTGGCCTGGGAGATGGCTGCTGCTGGCAACACCATGTTCCCCAGGAGGCTGAGTGCTGGGCTGCAGCCAGGCTGCAAGAGTTGGACCTCCACCCAGCGCACGTGGTCCAACCTCATCTTCCAAACTCCCCCAGAATCTCCACACGAGCTTTGTGTTCCCCAGCACATCGAATCCTCCTTAGAACTGACATCTTTCTGTAGTCAACAGAAAAGATGAAATGAAAACCACGCAGATGAAAAGTCATGTTATTTATTAATAATGTCTCTCTTTTTTTTTTCTTCTATAAATTGGAAGGAAAAATTCTTTGGTGACACTCTCTATAAAACAATCTATCTTGGATGGTAAAACCCAGACATAAAGTTACACAGGTCAGTGAAGTAAATCAAGATCTATGGCTTTGTATTTTCTCACAGGCTCTCTCACCCACACACACACTTCAGGGCTTAATTGCACTAACTCATTAATTGTCTGTAACAAATGGGGAAAACACTTCAGAAAAGACCTGTGGTGATACTACAAAAACATTGGCAACATATTAGAAAACTGTCCCAAATGTACATCGTATACAAAATAAGGTATACTTTTTTTTCTTTACAACTTGTCACCTAAAATAGTTCCAGTTTTCCATATCTTTCTTCCACCCCTCAACATATCCTATACATATTTTTTCTCTCAAAATAAATATACAAGGTTCATTACATGGTAACCAGGTCATCTGCATGGCCCTAATTTTAGTAATAATTACAACCAAAAGGAAAGGGATGTATTCCTATAAGAGGAGAACAGAGAACTACTGCAGAAATCAAATGGCCTTTGAGGCCTAAAAGGCAAATCATTACAAAAATAGAGTGACGGAAAGGCTAGCTTGACTTGATTTTAAACAAGGGTGAGACCCTGCTAATCTGCCGGCTTTCTTGATGGTTCCCACTCATTTCTTTTCCAGAGGATATTACAGCCTCCCTCACCTATTTAATTGGGCAAAATCTGGGTAGCTCATCTAGGTTCTTGATAAGGAACATCCTGGAACTTTATATTAGTGACAACTACAGTCAATCCCTGCTAAGTAAAAATCATGGAAATAAAAATCCTTTGATTTTTGGAAAGGGGGAAAAGGGGAGATGGTTTTCAGGAGTCACCTTTATTATCAAGAATATATTGTAGGGACTTCCCTTGTGGTCCGGTGGCTAAGACTCTGCACTCCCAATGTAGGGGGCCTGGGTTAGAGCCCTGGTCAGGCAACTGGATCCCACATGCTGCAACTAAGGTTTGCATGCCACAACTAAAGACCCCACATGCTGCAACTACAGATCCCACAGGCCGCAACTAAGACCCAGCATGACCAAAAAAAAAAAAAAAGACGATACTGTAAATAGCAGCTTTTCTAGCCACAGCTTCTGGACAGTGTTGCTGAATTGATGGGTGAGATGGTGTTCTTAGGATGCTCGATCCCATTCTTTTAAAGTAGGATTGGAGTCAAGGAGTAATTGACTGTGTACTTGCTGAAGTTCTAAGACAGAAGGAGGCAAGTTCGGCACAGTCTGGTATTAATACTTTTCACTGAGAACTCAAGTCAGAACAACTATGTCCCCTTCAGTCACGCCTGAGAGAATGAGGCCAGCAGTGAAAGCTTTCTTGGTTAAATCTGGCCAAGAATGACGAAGCCACCAGAAAGGTTCTTGTCCATCCTCACTGCCAATGGAAACAAGGTAAAGGAATTCAGCAACGGAAGCCCTCATGTACTGGCTGTGCATCGATGATCTTAACTATTAGAAGACAGGACATTCTAATTTGAGAGTTCATGGTAGTAACTGGTCCTTTTTAAAATTGGAGCTCTCAGAGACCTAAGGGAACATAAGACACTTTCAGGTCTGGGAAGTTTGCCTCGGCTTTTGCATCCATAATTCAGCTGGTCCAGCAAGTCTTATTCAGATTCTAAGCTGGTGGCCTGCCTTCTCCTTACTCCCACCCTTTAAACAGGTTTGATTAATATTTCTTTACTTCTTAAATCAAGAGCTCTCCCCGCCCCCAATAGTATCTAGATCTATTCACATTCATTCAGCTCACCCCTGATAATTAAAGTTCAGTAGCCTTTATGAAAGGCTACCAGCATAATATCCCTTCAAGTACCCAGGTTTCCAGAATCGTTAAAATAAAGGCTAACATAGCCTACTATAAATGAAAAACAAAAATCACTCCAAAATAAAAATGGAAGGAAGCAATCGAGATTGATCCTTCTTTGAGCACCATTCGGAACAAGAAAAAATTAACGTGTAATGCACATAAAATTCCACCTAGCGGATATTCCACTTCTTCTGAAGCATCCTATTGCAAAGTGTGTCAATATGATATGTCCAGGTAGGCCTACCTAGCTAGGTTATCTTTTGTGACATGACTACAATGATTATTTCATGGATTTTTCTCTACAGCCTCAATTTTGGGTCATTTTGTTGTTTTCAACAAAGGTGATATGGTTCATGTATATGTAAACTTGATTTGTATAAGCCTTTTTGCATGAACACCTAAGTCAGCTTTAAAAAAATTGTTTTTAAGATCATATGTCCTAATGTGGAGCTGGAAAAAGGTATTGTGTGGAAATCATAAGTGGCCGAGTCCTCTATGGAATTTCTGCATTAAATTCATTACGTGGTTGGCAGGCACTGTACTCTCTGGTCTTGGCTTCTTCCCAGTTCATGTTGGCTGACTTCGGGACTCCTGGTTATCTTTGAAGTTGACTGAGATATAACTCCTGACGTCCTACAGAGATGGCTATGATTTGTCAACTTGCTGCAGTGAAATACAACTCTTGCCTAAGTGAATTAAAATTACATCTTACTGTTGGGCCTTGCTGACTTGCTAAGCATTGTTCTATTCCCAGATGTAGCTTCAAAATGGGAAAAGAACATACTGGCCAGCATTCCAAAGAGATGTGCTCTGAGAATGACATAAAATAAAACTGTGGAGATTTCAAGTGGCTGAAAAGTATGTCAGACCCTGTTCTCATTTATAATTACCATTTTTTTTCTTTCCCACATAACATACATTGTTTGTGGAGAATATGCCCTGTGAGTTTTGTGACAGTAAATCGGGCAAAACAGTTCCCTGAATCCATTCATGTGACTGACTGGTACAATGAAGGACACAGATCTGCAAGTCAAGACAACATGAGTTGTAAGTCGGCTTGGGGGTCATTTAACAAAAACATCACATTCATTTTTGCAAAGGAGAAAGATACAAGAATAATTTGGCAAATGTAAAGAATTAAATACAAATTTGCAAAGGCCAGATGAATAAGGATTAACTGCTAACCCTTTAAGTTGCTGAGTGTTGCAACTTAAATGGCATGAAACCTATTTGGGCATTTTATAGAAGGAAACGAGTGCAAGCACCATGGACCTAAGAATTATTTTTCAAAAAATACTTGAGATAGTCAAATCCACTTAGCAGAAAATGTCACATGTATGAGAGTGGGCTAAGGCTGGGTCAAATTGGATAAGAGAGAGATTCAGGGAGCTCTTCTGAGTCACCAGGCTGCAGAGAAAAGCCTGTCTTTCATTGAAGTTCATTGCCTGTGCACCACTCACAACACAGAATCAGGACACGTGGGCTCTGGTCCTTGCTGTCACTAGGTAGCATATTGAGTCACCTCTCCAGTGCTCAAAGCTCTCTCCCTCCTTGCATTCTCTTTGAAAGTTCCTTTCTCACTTCCAGATGTCTACAAAACAAGGATGAGTTAAAGTCTCCTGGATTTACGGTTTCCACTGACCTAAGCCAGGCACTTGAACATAATTCTGTGATGAGACTTTTTTCTAACCCAATGCTGGAAACACATTTATGAGATGCATGAGAGTTTAGGGGTTAAAAAAAAAAATTAAAGTGCTTCTTGTTTATTCAACATAAGAGGACCCAATAATGTCTTTCTCTTCTTTATTCTTTCTTGCCTCTTCCAAGTAGAAGCAAGCATTTAATCTCAGAAGTCTCCATCTTTTATAATGGAGTTAAGGGATATATATATTTTTTTCAGTTTGTAATTGCAATTTTATAATGATCAGAAGCTCAAAGCAGCATTTCCAGGGATAGAAATGTTCTTTTTAACAAGAAGCACGACTAAACTACAGATTCTACAGATTTAAAAATTAAAATGAAATAAAACAGTATTCACATTTGTTTCTGATTATTTTGTTTGCCAGATTCTTGCTCAAAACACTGTTTGGCTAAAAGTGGTATCAGGGTCCCAACGGTGAGATACACCCTCCGTTTACGTCTCAGCAATCCTCAAATTCAGTGGTGGGAGTTTCAACATTATTACTTCTTCTTCAATAGAGAAGCTCCTGAAACGAGGTTTTCACAACCATGAAAAGAGCTTGTCTTGTGACTCCTGCTGAGCCAACGATATACTCATTCTTCCTTTGCCTTGAAACCAAAGCCTTTCCCCAGCCCTAGGCAGACGTATGTCAGTGGTTGAATGTGTAATCTAACCCATGCCTGTGAAAAGCACTAGGTTACTATTGTGGGTCAATACTTCCATCTCACTAATATGCTGGTGGATTGTTTGCATGGTTCCTTGTGTAAACTGAACACTTCTTAATTACACTAGTATTTTCTTGGTACTAACTTCCCGCAACCCTGCAATGAAAAAGATGATCATCTTTATCTCAAACATAAAGTTTTCAGTTAGAACTGTCTACCTGGAGGTCATTACACTTATTCTCATGCAGCAACATTTTAGAGATAAAAGTTCAAGTGGATCTGCAAATTCAAAAGGGAAAACAATTTGCTCTGGCAAAGCTGAGTCATGAACTTGTCTCAGTTATGCTTGGCTATTTCTTGACATGGGGTAGAGTGACTTATGGTTTTTTCCATGAAGTCCGAGCTTTTCGAAACTGCGGGGCACCCCGCGTGACCGACGGCGATGCTGTCTGTGGAAGAGGAGCAGCAGCTTTGAAATATTCACAACCAACACAATTTTGATTAAAGAAAGAACTCTGGTTTTTAATAGTTTTGATCATTAAAAAAGTTTAAACCTGCATAGCAATCATTTCAAAAATAATTATTTAATGTTCCATAATTAAACTGTACACAACCTAGTCTTGGGACGTAGAAGCCAGTGAGGTGAGGCTGGAGCAGTCCTGTGCAGTCCCACGAGTCAGGAGTAGAGTTTCCATTGGCCTTTTTATTTTCCTTTATTTTCTTTTTTTGTCACTTTGATCATCTTAGTTTATTTGGATACTTGGCACAATCTAGCTCCGCTGCTGGGCGGATGTGCACGGGGAAGAGAGAGCCGCTGACCCCAACCTCTGGCCCTTCTTGCTCCCCTCCCCCGACTCGGCCAGGTTCCTCAAAGTCGCTCGATGTCTCGGTATTTCTTCCGCAGAATAGAGACCTGGTCTTTAAAGAGGACGGGGTCGAGCCTCATCTGAGAGTGGATCAGCGGCATGTAGCCAAACCAGCTGGCAAACGTATTCATGCAGCTCTGTCGCTGGGCAAAGTGGTCAGGGTCAGCCCAGCGGGAAGCCCGAGAGGTCTGGGGAAAGGGAGACAAAGAAGGAAGACGATGAGACAGGTGCCAGGTGAGATGCACACACGGCCGGAAACGAAGTCAGGCTTACGGGCACACAGTAGGGCTCAGGGTCTGGCCTGGCCACCACGCGGCCCCATCCACGTGCCTGGTGAAGATGCAAGCATGGATCCAGATTTTCAGCCTCGCCAGAAGATTTTCCCGAGACCTGCCACGTTTCCCAGTGCCCCAAACATACAAAGATCCATAGGGACTGACACATTCTCTGGTCCGTGAAGGACCTACCAACTGAATCGCAACTGCTGTGGTCACTAAACATAAAACTTTTCTTTGCACTTGGGAGCAAATGCGATGACTAATAACGTATTTATGGTTTCACAGATAATTTTCTGAAACCCCCCTGTTAATTTGGTTGATTCTGAGTAAGTAGAAAGATGGCTGCCGTCTCTTCAGCTCTCCATGTTGACCCTAAGGTTGGTTAAATATTTTTAGACCATTTAAATGACTGACATTGATTTAAAAGAATGCCTTAAGTGACTTGAGTGCTGAAATTTAAATAGATCAACTAAGCATAATGTCTTTAAAATCGTGTTTTTATGAAACAAGGAAAAGGTGGGCTGCCCAATTATGTCAAAAAACCCCCACAAACTCATTTATGTCAATAGGCCACTGTTGAATGGTGTGTGTGTGTGTGTGTGTGTGTGTGTGTGTGTGTGTGTAATGTGTTTGCATCCTCATGCATTGTTAGAAAATACTTTCACAGGAAGGTATGTTTTGCTGTGAGAATCACTCAGAGTCACTTTAAAACCACAAGTGTCAATATGCTTGAAAGAAAGCATCAAAGGTAAATACAAATGTCAAGTTATCTTGGAGCAGCAGAACAACAAACAAAACACTATTTGTAAAGTGTTTTCATGAGCTCATTTGAGCCTCACAGCAACCTGGCCGAGTTATCTACCCAGGTAATAACATCTCCACCGTACAGATGAGGAAGCAGGTTCAAGGAAGTTAAAACTGTTTGTTCAGGGCTAGAAAGGGGCAGAACTCAGGTTTCATTCTTTGCCTTTTGTACTAGAGGAACTCTGCTTGGTAAATCAGAGAGAGTATCAAATTAAGCTGACCAGTTGAGTCCATATCAGAGCCGAAAGTCCCAAAGGTACGTCCACTTTTCTCCTGATTTGGGATGAGCCTGCAGGCCATTTCTGATTGGCCCACTTATTCCCAAAGGGCTAGACCCACTACATCCCGGTGAGTGCTCACATCCGCAGAGGGAAACACTGTCAAGAGCCTAAGCTCATTCTTATTCTCTTACAAATGAAAAAAAAAAAAGAGTCCAAGTGAATCATTCAAGTCTCTTTTTTGCCTCTTGATTTTAACATTTTGGGTCAACCAACATATTACAGAAGATATCTTTCCTGTGTTATAAAGGCATAATTTTAGAGCACGATATCCATTTACTTCACCAGTCACACAAACATTCAATAAACTAGTGTATATGATGGGAAGAAGGGGGCAAATAGAGCATATATCTAGCTAGATACGTCTAGTTAGACCTAAGCCTAAATTTAGATTTGTTCCAAAAGATGTGTAAAGTCACTAGAAATATTGGTTTGGTAGAATTAGGCAAATCTATGAAAAGAGTAAAAAACCAACCCCTAAGAAACCATACGTTATGAGTTCCACCCCTAATTTGTGTATAACCTCAGGGGAGTCCAGAGGACTCTGAGTTAACAATATTAAACGAATGGTGTAGCTTTAAATGAGATAATAAATATGAATATGCATGGGTACTCAATACATTTTGCTTGAATTTGAAAAGTCTTTTGGTGTTAAAAATGACAAATTCTTGTAAATCCTCTCGCCTGTCCTTTTAGTAGTTAGAGGGGAATAGAATTTTCCACTAGATTCTTTGCTTTGTCCAGTACCTAGTACCTAGACTGTACATATTTGGTAAATATTAAATTATTAAATTTTATAAACTTAAAATCCTGTAAATTTTTTGCTTTTACTAAATTCGGTGAATGAAAAACCATCAATTGTGTTAACATGAGGCCTGGTAACATTTTCCTCTGCAAAAGCTGGATTTATATGTGATTTTCAATAACTGTTAGAACAAGGTACATGGAAAAGCCCCCAAATTGAATTGATATAACTACATAAGTATGTCCTTTTAGGTTGACTCAAATCCTGCTGGATTCTCCATGATTTCACTTGGGTAGATCTAAATGGCCTTATGGTTTTTGATTTTGTACATAGAGTACTGGGCTCTGTCCAAGATGAATAAAAGGACCTTGGGGTGTAGAAGAATAAATAGTGGAAGAAACAGAGGCCGGGATTCAACTCCAAGTTGTCTCTAATCCTGGGTGACTTCTGGCAATATGCTTAAATTCTCTGGGTCCTAGTTTTCTTACTTGTAAAAAGAGAAAGTTAGATTATATTTCGCTGAAAGTATTTTTAGTAGTAATCGTTTGTGACTCAACACTGTATTTTACTTTGGCAAACGCTTTCATACGCCTGACCTCAACGCTGTGAGGTAGATGTCACCATTTCCATTTTAAAGATGAGACAATTGAGTTTCGGAAGGTAACTGACTTGCCTACAGCAACTAAGTGCTGGCTCTAGAACTGAAAATCAAGTACTATGACTCCTCATCTGCCTCCACAATGCACATCCAACTCAAGAGCAACCATTAGAAGGCTGTGTTGAGAGCATTATTAGCTATTCACTCAATAAAACACCTAAAATAAACTTGCATAAATTCTCTTTAGGTCTTTAACTCTGGAGAAGAGACGTCTTTCTTATGCCACCTGGTAGGTCACATGAGCACTTTTATTTTTTTATTCAACTTTTATTGAAGTATACATGTTGTGTTAGTTTCAGGTGTACAGCAAAGTGATTCAGTTATACAGATATATATTCTTTTTTAGATTCTTTTCCATTATAGGTTATTACAAGATATTGAGTATTGTTCCCTGTGCTAGACAGTAGGTCCTTGTTGTTTACCTATTTTATATATAGTAGTGTGTATATCTGTTAATCCTGAACTCCTAATTTATCTCTCCCCACACCCACTATCCCCTTTGGTAACCATAGTTTGTTTTCTATGTCTGTGAGTCTACTGCTGTTTTGTAAATAAGTTCATTTGTATCATTTTTTAAGATTCCACATATAAGCAATATTATATGATATTTGTCTTTCTCTGTCTGCCTTACTTCACTTAGTATGATAATCCCTAGGTCCATCCATGTTGCTGCAAATGGCATTATTTCATTCATTTTCATGGCTAATATTCCATTGCATATATATATATACAATGTCACATCTTCTTTATCCATTCATCTGTCGACGGACACTTAGATTGCTTGCATGTCTTGGCTTTTGTAAACAGTGCTGCTATGAACATTGGGGTACATGGGTATTTTTGATTTAGAGTTTTCTCTGGATGTATGCCCAGGAATGAGACTGCTGGATCATATGGTAACTCTATTTTTAGTTTTTTAAGGAAACTCCATACTTTTCTCCATAGTGACTGCACCAATTTAGACAGCTCTTATACTCTGGACATAAAGATACTCTTGACTTACATCTTCCCAATTACCCACATCCAAACATACACTCCCTCAGAGCTTTTGGATGTGGTTTGTTTCCTGATATCTTCTCATTATGCTTCCTAGAGGAACAGTGAGTCCTCATTACCTCAGACTGAGTCACCAGTGAGCAAAGCAAGGGGGGAGAGTTCTCCTTCTCTTACCTGCCCCATCATTGTCTCCTTATACTGTTTCTTCTGGGTCACTTTGATTGGAGGCAATTTTGTCACAGCAGACACCAGGAAATTCATGAGTATGTCCTCACAGTTGGCCAGTTGGTCCACCATGTTCTTCAGGCTGGCTGGCAGGTAATGGGTGTAAAGGTAGTGATAATATCTGTACAAACCAAAGACAGGTTTCAGCAGGGGCCATCATTATAAAATAACAGGTGGTCCTCTTTGACCAAAACCACATACTCATTCTTTGAATCCTTAAACATATCATGGTTGATGATGATGATGACAACTGTCATTTATATGGTGTATACTCTATACCAGGTAATGTTCTAAAGTACTTTACAAGAAATGCCTCATCTAATCCTTATAAGAAACCTATGATGTAGGTACTAGTATTATCCCTGTTTTACAGATAAGGAAACAAGGTACAGAGAAACACACAGATGGAGCTATTGCTTGCCCAGGCTAATTTTAATATCAGGCTGGTTGGTTAGAAACCGAATACTCAGATGGCAAGAGAAGTTACTTACACGTGATCCACATATCATTACAAGTTGCTTTACAATTTTAATTATTGGTTTAATCAGAACTGTATTCAATACTATCCCATAACTCTGAGTTCAACAGTATAACCATTTCATTTTTTCTGGCCTGGAAGCCATGTGTTTCAACACTGTTAGAGCAAAACCCCAATCAACCTGGTGGTCAATCATTATGGAGAACCCACAATTTATTTGAATTATTTCTCACCCTAGTATTTTTTTGGAGGCATATATAGCATATATTTATTGGAAAAATCATTTGAATGGATTTGATTCACTGAATGGTGGTGGCGGGAAGAAAGAGGTGGAGTCTTGAGATCAAGATTCAGTCACCCTAAATGCTTATACCTTGTGCATTTCCAACTCCATCCTTGAGAGGACAGGAGTCTCTATTTTTTACTAAAGAAGACCAGGTTAAGATTGGTGTGTTCACCTTACTAAGGAGGGGATTTCAATAATGATTGAGTCAGGAACATTAGCCTTCTACATTCATGAATTTGGCCATCTTACCTGAGTCTCCTAGCTTTAAAGACCAAATCTATGCAAACAGCTCCCAAATTTATATCTCCATCCCTGACTTTTTCAACACACTCTTTTAAATGTCCCTACATGCCCAAGACTGAACTCCTGTATTTTCCCTAATACCTACTCCATCTACGCCTTTCCCCAGCTCTGCTGATGGCTTACTACTCTATACTTCTAGCTCTTCAGGTCAAAAACCCTAAGAGTCATCAAACTCTGTACCCAATCTGTCAGGACATCATGCTGGAGCATCTTCAAAATATGCCCACAATCTGATCACTACCTTCCCACCTCTGTTGCTCACTTCATGACCCAGGCTCCATCATCTCTTGCCTAGATAATGTCAGTCACCTCCTAATAAGTCTCCCTGCTTTTCCCCTGGCCCCGTTATAGTCTATCCTCACCACAGCCTTCACAGTAGATGCCTAAAACATAAGAAGGACTGCTCTGCTCACACCCCTGCACTGGCTCCCCACGTAACTTAGAAGACGGTCAAGTGCTCATGATGGAAAGCCGGGTCCTGCATCCAGGATCCCATGACCTCTCTCACCTGCTTGCCCCTCACTCCACACTGGTCACATCAGTCTTCTGGATATTCCTCCAGCATCCTGTCTCAGGGCATCCTTTCACACTGTTCCCCACGCCAGAGCACTCCTCCTACAGGTATTCTCCTGGCTGACTTCCTTTCTCCTTTCAAGTCTCCACTCAAATCTCAGCCGTTCACCCCCAACCTGCTCCTTCTCCACCTTTGCCCTGCTCTGCTTTGTCTTATCTCCTAATATATATATATATTTTTTTTTTTTTTTCTTTTTTTTTTTGTGGTATGCGGGCCTCTCACTGTTGTGGCCTCTCCCGTTGCGGAGCACAGGCTCCGGACGCGCAGGCCCAGCGGCCATGGCCCACGGGCCCAGCCGCTCCGCGGCACATGGGATCCTCCCAGACCGGGGCACGAACCCGTATCCCCTGCATCGGCAGGCGGACTCTCAACCACTGCGCCACCAGGGAGGCCCTATATATATTTTTTAATTTATTTATTTTATTTATTTTTGGCTGCGTTGGGTCTTTGTTGCTGCACGCTGGCTTTCTCTAGTTGCAGCGAGTGGGGGCTACTCTTCATTGAGGAGCATGGGCTCTAGGCACGCACGTCTCAGTAGTTGTGGCTCGCGGGCTCTAGAGCGCAGGCTCAGTAGTTGCAGCGCACGGGATTAGTTGCTCCACTCCATGTGGGATCTTCCTGGACCAGGGCTCAAACCCGTGTCCCCTGCATTGGCAGGCGGATTCTTAACCACTGCACCACCAGGGAAGCCCCTCTCTTAATATATTATAGAATTATTATGTATATTGCCTCTCCCCTTGTTAGAACACAAAACCTGTATGGGCAGATAATTTTTTTCCTGTTTTACTCAGCGGTAAATCCTAAGCACCTAGAACAGTGTTGGAGGTGCTCAGTTAAGCGTTTACTTTGTTGTTCTTCTACACAGTCACTCAATACACCCTGAGTACGTCTCCACACCTCAGAGTCACTGAAGATGCTGCTCTACCATAGTTTCTAAAGATGCCATAAGCCAAGAGGTTTTACTGATTTCAAAGATACACGTTGGCCACATCAACAGAATTGAAATGGGGATTTTCCAAACTAATTTCCATTAAGGTTGTTAACAAGATTTGGCCCAAGTTCCCATCTCTGCAGCAGCCAGAAACTAATATAAAAAGCAATACAGGACTTCCGGGTAAGATGGCGGAAGAGTAAGACGCGGAGATCACCTTCCTCCCCACGGATACACCAGAAATACAGCTACACGTGGAACAACTCCTACAGAACACCTACTGAACGCTGGCAGAAGACCCCAGACCTCCCAAAAGGCAAGAAACTCCCCACATACCTGGGTAGGGCAAAGCGGAGAGATCCCCACACAGAGGATCAGTGCCGAGCGGCACTCACCAGCCCGAGAGGCTTGTCTGCTCGCCCGCCGGGGCGCGCAGCGCTGGAAGCTGAGGCTCGGGCTTCGGTCAGAGCGCAGGGAGAGGACTGGGGCTGGCGGCGAGAACTCAGCCTGAAGGGGGCTAATGTGCCACAGCTAGCCGGGAGGGAGTCCGGGAAAACTCTGGAGCTGCCGAAGAGGCAAGAGACTTTTTCTTCCCTCTTGGTTTCCTGGTGCGCGAGGAGAGGGGATTAAGAGTGCTGCTTAAAGGGGCTCCACAGACGGGCGCGAGTCGCGACTGAAAGCGCGGAGCCCAGTGACAGGCGTGGGACGCTGGGGCTGCTGCTGCCGCCGCCAAGAAGCCTGTGTGCGAGCGCAGGTCACTGCCCACACCGCCCTTCCGGGAGCCTGTGCAGCCCGCCACTGCCGGGGTCCCGGGATCCAGGGGCGGCTTCCCTGGGAGAACGCACGGTGCGCCTCGGGCTGGTGCAACGTCACGCCGACCTCTGCCGCTGCAGGCTCGCCCCACACTCCGTGCCCCTCCCTCCCGCCCGGCCTGAGTGAGCCAGAATCCCCGAAGAGGCTGCTCCTTTAACCCTGTCCTGCCTGAGCGAAGAACAGACGCCCTCTGGCGACCTACACGCAGAGGCGGGGCCAAATCCAAAGCTGAGACCCAGGAGCTGTGAGAACAAAGAAGAGAAAGGGAAACCTCTCCCAGCAGCCTCAGAAGCAGCGGATTAAAGCTCCACAATCAACTTGATGTACCCTGCATCTGTGGAATACATGAATAGACAACACATCATCCCAAATTGAGGAGCCAGGAGTCAGTGCTGTGCCTCTGAGGTGGGAGAGCCAACTTCAGGACACTGGTCCACAAGAGACCTCCCAGCTCCACATAATATCAAACGGCAAAAATCTTCCAGAGATCTCCATCTCAACACCAGCACCCAGCTTCACTCAACGACCAACAAGCTACAGTGCTGGACACCCTAAGCCAAACAACTAGCAAGACAGGAACACAACGCCACCCATTAGCAGAGAGGTGGCCTAAACTCATAAAAAGTCTGCAGACACCCCAAAACACACCACCAGACGTGGACCTGCCCACCAGAAAGACAAGATCCAGCCTCATCCACCAGAACACAGGCACTAGTCCCCTCCACCAGGAAGCCTACACAACCCACTAAACCAACCTTAGCCACTGGGGACAGACACCAAAAACAACGGGAACTACGAACCGGCAGCCTGCAAAAAGGAGACCCCAAACACAGTAACATAAGCAAAATGAGAAGACAGAAAAACACACAGCAGGAGAAGGAGCAAGATAAAAACCCACCAGATCTAACAAATGAAGAGGTAATAGGCAGTCTACCTGAAAAAGAATTCAGAATAATGATGGTAAAGATGATCCAAGATTCTATTTCCCAGATCCAAAATCTTGGAAATAGAATAGACAAAATGCAAGAAACAGTTAACAAGGACCTAGAAGAACTAAAGATGAATCAAGCATCGATTAAAAACACAATACATGAAATAAAAAATACTCTAGATGGGATCAATAGCAGAATAACTGAGGCAGAAGAACGGATAAGTGAGGTGGAAGATAAAATAGTGGAAATAACTGCTGCAGAGCAAAATAAAGAAAAAAGAATGAAACGAACAGAGGACAGTCTCAGAGACCTCTGGGACAACATTAAACGCACCAACATTCGAATTATAGGGGTTCCAGAAGAAGAAGAGAAAAAGAAAGGGACTGAGAAAATATTTGAAGAGATTATAGTTGAAAACTTCCCTAATATGGGAAAGGAAATAGTTAATCAAGTCCAGGAGGCACAGAGAGTCCCATACAGAATAAATCCAAGGAGAAATACGCCAAGACACATATTAATCAAACTGTCAAAAATTAAACACAAAGAAATCATATTAAAAGCAGCAAGGCAAAAACAACAAATAACACACAAGGGAATCCCCATCAGGATAACAGCTGATCTCTCAGCAGAAACTCTACAAGCCAGAAGGGAGTGGCAGGACATAATTAAAGTGATGAAGGAGAAAAACCTGCAACCAAGATTACTCTACCCAGCAAGGATCTCATTCAGATTTGATGGAGAAATTAAAACGTTTACAGACAAGCAAAAGCTGAGAGAGTTCAGCACCACCAAACCAGCTTTACAACAAATGCTAAAGGAACTTCTCTAGGCAAGAAACACAACAGAAGGAAAATACCCACAATAACGAACCCAAAACAATTAAGAAAATGGGAACAGGAACATACATATCAATAATTACCTTAAATGTAAATGGACTAAATGCTCCCACCAAAAGACACAGAGTGGCTGAATGGATACAAAAACAAGACCCATATATATGCTGTCTACAAGAGACCCGCTTCAGACCTAGAGACACATACAGACTGAAAGTAAGGGGATGGAAAAAGATATTCCATGCAAATGGAAACCAAAAGAAAGCTGGAGTCGCAATTCTCATATCAGACAAAATAGACTTTAAAATAAAGACTACTAGAAGAGACAAAGAAGGACACTACATAATGATCAAGGGATCGATCCAAGAAGAAGATATAACAATTGTAAATATTTATGCACCCAACATAGGAGCACCTCAATACATAAGGCAAATACTAAGAGCCATAAAAGGAGAAATTGACAGTAACACACTCATAGTAGGGGACTTTAACACCCCCCACTTTCACCAATGGACAGATCATCCAAAATGAAAATAAATAAGGAAACACAAGCTTTAAATGATACATTAAACAAGATGGACTTAATTGATATTTATAGGACATTCCATCCAAAAACAACAGAATACACATTTTTCTCAAGAGCTCATGGAACATTCTCCAGGATAGATCATATCTTGGGTCACAAATCAAGCCTTGGTAAATTTAAGAAAATTGAAATTGTATCAAGTATCTTTTCCGACCACAATGCTATGAGACTAGATATCAATTACAGGAAAAGATCTGTAAAAAATACAAACACATGGAGGCTAAACAATACACTACTTAATAACGAAGTGATCACTGAAGAAATCAAAGAGGAAATTAAAAAATACCTAGAAACAAATGACAATGGAGACACGACGACCCAAAACCTATGGGATGCAGCAAAAGCAGTTCTAAGAGGGAAGTTTATAGCAATACAATCCCACCTTAAGAAACAGGAAACATCTCGAATAAACAACCTAACCTTACACCTAAAGCAATTAGAGAAAGAAGAACAAAAACATCCCAAAGTTAGCAGAAGGAAAGAAATCATAAAAATCAGATCAGAAATAAATGAAAAAGAAATGAAGGAAACGATAGCAAAGATCAATAAAACTAAAAGCTGGTTCTTTGAGAAGATAAACAAAATTGATAAACCATTAGCCAGACTCATCAAGAAAAAAAGGGAGAAGACTCAAATCAGTAGAATTAGAAATGAAAAAGGAGAAGTAACAACTGACACTGCAGAAATACAAAAGATCATGAGAGATTACTATAAGCAACTCTATGCCAATAAAATGGACAACCTGGAAGAAATGGACAAATTCTTAGAAATGCACAACCTGCCAAGACTGAATCAGGAAGAAATAGAAAATATGAATAGACCAATCACAAGCACTGAAATTGAAACTGTGATAAAAAATCTTCCAACAAACAAAAGCCCAGGACCAGATGGCTTCACAGGCGAATTCTATCAAGCATTTAGAAGAGCTAACACCTATCCTTCTCAAACTCTTCCAAAATATAGCAGAGGGAGGAACACTCCCAAACTCATTCTACGAGGCCACCATCACCTTGATACCAAAACCAGACAAGGATGTCACAAAGAAAGAAAACTACAGGCCAATATCACTGATGAACATAGATGCAAAAATCCTCAACAAAATACTAGCAAACAGAATCCAACAGCACATTAAAAGGATCATACACCATGATCAAGTGGGGTTTATTCCAGGAATGCAAGGATTCTTCAATATATGCAAATCAATCAACGTGATACACCATATTAACAAATTGAAGGAGAAAAACCATATGATCATCTCAATCGATAAAGAGAAAGCTTTCGACAAAATTCAACACCCATTTATGATAAAAACCCTGCAGAAAGTAGGCATAGAGGGAACTTTCCTCAACATAATAAAGGCCATATATGACAAACCCACAGCCAGCATCGTCCTCAATGGTGAAAAACTGAAACCATTTCCACTAAGATCAGGAACAAGACAAGGTTGCCCACTCTCACCACTCTTATTCAACATAGTTTTGGAAGTTTTAGCCACAGCAATCAGAGAAGAAAAGGAAATAAAAGGAATCCAAATCGGAAAAGAAGAAGTAAAGCTGTCACTGTTTGCAGATGACATGATACTATACATAGAGAATCCTAAAGATGCTACCAGAAAACTACTAGAGTTAATCAATGAATTTGGTAAAGTTGCAGGATACAAAATTAATGCACAGAAATCTCTGGCATTCCTATATACTAATGATGAAAAATCTGAAAGTGAAATCAAGGAAACACTCCCATTTACCACTGCAACAAAAAGAATAAAATATCTAGGAATAAACCTACCTAAGGAGACAAAAGACCTGTATGCAGAAAATTATAAGACACTGATGAAAGAAATTAAAGATGATACAAATAGATGGAGAGATGTACCATGTTCTTGGATTGGAAGAATCAACATTGTGAAAATGACTCTACTACCCAAAGCAATCTACAGATTCAATGCAATCCCTATCAAACTACCACTGGCATTTTTCACAGAACTAGAACAAAAAATTTCACAATTTGTATGGAAACACAAAAGACCCCGAATAGCCAAAGCAAACTTGAGAACGAAAAATGGAGCTGGAGGAATCAGGCTCCCTGACTTCAGACTATACTACAAAGCTACAGTAATCAAGACAGTATGGTACTGGCACAAAAACAGAAAGATAGATCAATGGAACAGGATAGAAAGCCCAGAGTTAAACCCACGGACATATGGTCACCTTATCTTTGATAAAGGAGGCAGGACTATACAGTGGAGAAAGGACAGTCTCTTCAATAAGTGGTGCTGGGAAAACTGGATAGGGACATGTAAAAGTATGAGATTAGATCACTCCCTAACACCATACACAAAAATAAGCTCAAAATGGATTAAAGACCTAAATGTAAGGCCAGACACTATCAAACTCTTAGAGGAAAACATAGGCAGAACACTCTATGACATAAATCAGAGCAAGATCCTTTTTGACCCACCTCCTTGAGAAATGGAAATAAAGACAAAAATAAACACATGGGACCTAATGAAACTTAAAAGCTTTTGCACAGCAAAGGAAACCATAAACAAGACCAAAAGACAACCCTCAGAATGGGAGAAAATATTTGCAAATGAAGCAACTGACAAAGGATTAATCTCCAAAATTTATAAACAGCTCATGCAGCTCAATAACAAAAAAACAAACAACCCAATCCAAAAATGGGCAGAAGACCTAAATAGACATTTCTCCACAGAAGATATACAGACTGCCAACAAACACATGAAAGGATGCTCAACATCTTTACTCATTAGAGAAATGCAAATCAAAACTACAATGAGATATCATCTCACACCAGTCAGAATGGCCATCATCAAAAAATCTAGACACAATAAATGCTGGAGAGGGTGTGGAAAAAAGGGAACACTCTTGCACTGCTGGTGGGAATGTGAATTGGTACAGCCGCTATGGAGAATGGTATGGAGGTTCCTTAAAAAACTACAAATAGAACTACCATATGACCCAGCAATCCCACTACTGGGCATATACCCCGAGAAAACCATAATTCAAAAAGAGACATGTACCAATATGTTCATAGCAGCCCTATTTACAATAGCCCGGAGATGGAAACAACCTAAGTGTCCATCATCGGATGAATGGATAAAGAAGATGTGGCACATATATACAATGGAATATTACTCAGCCATAAAAAGAAATGAAATTGAGCTATTTGTAATGAGGTGGATAGACCTAGAGTCTGTCATACAGAGTGAAGTAAGTCAGAAAGAGAAAGACAAATACTGTATGCTAACACATATATATGGAATTTAAGAAAAAAAAAATGTCATGAAGAACATAGGGGTAAGACAGGAATAAAGACACAGACGTACTAGAGAATGGACTTGAGGATATGGGGAGGGGGAAGGGTAAGCTGTGACAAAGTGAAAGAGCGGCATGGACATATATACACTACCAAACGTGAGGTAGATAGCTAGTGGGAAGCAGCCGCATAGCACAGGGAGATCAGCTTGGTGCTTTGTGACCGCCTGGAGGGGTGGGATAGGGAGGGTGGGAGGGAGACGCAAAAGGGAGGGGATATGGAAACATATGTATATGTATAACTGATTAAATTTGTTATAAGGCAAAAAATTAAAAAAAAAAAAAATAAAAAAAAAAAAAAAAAAAAAAAAGCAATATAAGATGACGTCCAAACTCCTCACTTGTGGTAAAGAGCAGCTCCCGTCAACACCATGGAGTAGTCGTTCGTCCACTTGGACGTGTAGCCCCACCGCTCCTTCGAGTTGTCCCAGAAATGGCTGCGTGCAGGGTACCCTACAATCCTCTCGGGGAAGCTCTGCCACACGGTGAACGCAAAATCCACCTGCAGGCAGAACACAAGCCAAACAAGCAATCAACGGTGTTAACAAATGTCAACAAAACATCACCTTCCCCCTGCTAATTCGTAATGTGAAATCCCGGGACTGTTGCGAAACATTAATTCCATGTCTTCATCAGCAAATTAAACTGACTGCTTGACATTTGGCCCCATAATTATGCACATTTTAATGTTTTCTGTTAAAGAAACTTCAGATTAGTGTGGAAATGAAAGAAGGAAAAAAAATACTTTGGTGGATATGTCCTTTAGAAATCCAGTCTACCCAAGCTAAAAAGTCAAAAAATCAGTTGCTTCCCCCACAACCTCCAAAAGATAAGTGACCACTGATTGATGGGAGGCATAAATGCATCTGTTTTATAAATAGGAGCAGATTTTCTATATACATCTACAGTATGAATATAGAGCATACATCATCACCAGCACACAGCAAAGCCAGAGTGACAAATCAAAGCATCCACTTAAGAGCCAGAGAAAAGATGTTTAAAAAGCACGCAGGTTCTAACAGGAATACAAAGCAGATATCATCAAGAACAGTAATTCAGGCCTCTCAGGTGTGAAGATGCTCAGTGCATCTTAGAAAACACATCCATAGTGAAAAATCACTAGGAATAAGTAGGGACAGGCCAAGATTATTTTTAAAGGAAATGCAGTGAAATGATTTCCTAATGCTCAAAATAACCCAAAGCAGGTACTTCTGAACCTGCTACAAACTAACCTGTGTAATTAGCAAATAGTCTGTTTTCAAATGTATAAACTCACTTTTGACTTTCTATGATTCTTTGATGAATGACACATAAAACAACATACAGAAAGTAAAAACAAAACAAACCCCCCCAAAAAAACCCAGTAACAGCAAACCACCATATAATGGTCATAATTGTGTAATGCTTATAATACAACAGGCATGGTTGTAAGAACTTACATATTTTAACTCATTTCATCCTCACTGTAACCCTGTGAAGTAGGTCATTTTAGAGTGTCCAGTTTACAGAGAGGGAAGCTAAGGATATGGAGGTTCAAATAATTTTTCTGAGTTAGTAAGTGGCAGAGTCAAGATCTGAACCCAAGCCATCTGGTTTCAGATTTGGTGTGTACTGTTATCACAGCTTCCCTTCTAGCTCTGTTGCTACAGTGTTGAAAACAATTTATCTTATACAGGTTACACACGCACCCAACAACCTTTGCCCTATCTCTTCTTGATAAGCAATGCAAACGGAATTTTCATTTATTCCACAGATATTTCAAGTCTTGGCACTGTGATGGTGGCTGGGTGGCTGAGTGATGTTGGCAAGTCCAGTTCCTGACCTCCCAGGGGTTCAAAAGCAGAGCAAATAACTGTGCGCAATAGCCCAAAGGTGGAAACAACCCAAATGCCATCAACTCATCAATAAATAAACCAAACATGGTATATCCATTCAATGGAATATTATTCAGCTATAAAAAGGAATGAAACACTGATGCGTATGCATGCCACGACATGGACAGACCTTGAAAACATTATGCTGAGTGAAAGAAGCCACACACAAAAGGCCCCATATTGTGTGATTCCACTTACAACAAGTGTCCAGGATACACAAATCCATAGACACGGAAAACAGATGGGTGGTTCCAAAGGATAGGGACTGGCTGATGAATGGATACAGGGTTTCCTTTTTGGGTAAAGAAAATGTTTCAGAGTGAAGTAGAGGTCATAAGCATACAACACTGTGAAGGTATTAAATGCCACTGAATCGTACACTTGAAGATGGTTAATTTTATGCTATGTGCATCTTACCTCCATTACAAGACAAAGCAAATAAGCCTAGATCAGTATTTCCCAAGCTTTCACCATATGCATAACCATCATCGCTCCTTTTCCCACATTCCCACCACATATTCGATAACTTAGTTAATATTTTTCTTTAAACAGTGTACTCTTTTTTTTTTTTTTTAAGCCTCATCCTAGGTAAACATGTCAGTGAAATCCTAGGTTTGGGAAGCACTGGCCTGGGTGATCTGGAAGGGTCCTTTTATCTCTGAATTCTTGGGGCTTAGTTAGAAGACATGATTTTTGTAAACAGCCATGAATTTAAATTTTTATGGAGATTTAGTTTGGTGCCCTGACTCAAGATAAGAAAGCCTTAACAATATAGCTTTTTCCCCAAAGCTATAATACCTGGGGGGAAAAAAGTAGGGTGTTGGGACACACATTAAGGAAGGTGGTGGGGTAAGGGGCGTCTCAAAGTTAAAAGATAGCAGGGGAGTGGACGGTATTTGCCAAAAAACTGAAAGTAGGTCGTGATAACCTGCACATCATCACTGGCGTTCAATACTAATGGTGCCAACTGATGGGATAGTACATTATGCAGCCCGTCGTCAAAGAATCAGCCTGGCTGTCAGCACTCTCTGGCGTTTTCCATTATCCTCTGAAAAGGAGACGCATACACCGATGGGGTGTTTTCATCACATGAATTCCTTACTATCTCAAAGCCATTTCAAGTCATTTCAAAGCAACTCAAAAGTAAATTCCAATAAAACTACGATTCTTGCGATAGTTCTGCTTTCACGCAGCTCATTAACACATCAAAGGAGGCAAAGGTCAGCTTATGGCCTCTTCTCTTAAAAACTAACATCGGTTTTCTTTTGAGACTTTGAAGCAACCCAGATAAATGTAAATAACTATAAACCAACTCTATCTAATACCCTTTATAAGACACTGTTTAAAAATCTATCCTTAATACTACAGAGAGGCATTTAAACAAGCTAAGAATCCTTAGAGAGGAAATAAAATGAAACAACATCTATTCACCTAAAAAAAAAGAGAAAAGAGAAACCCTTGTCCTCCACGTCAGGCAACACGACTGCTCCACTGTTCAGCCAGAAAAGTAAACAAACCAGACGGCCAGCCTCTTAAATTTCCATCAACCCACACTGACTTCTAATTGCCCCACAGACAGCACAAGTTCTTCCCAGCATGCACTGAGAGGCTGCAATTGCTATTCTCTGAAAAGAAATTCACCAGCACGCGGCTACATCACAGCAGCTGAAGGTTATTTCACCGTGGGACAGACAGAAACAAATCTGAGGGTGAGATCAATTGCTCTATGCCCAGCGGAAGATGAGAGAGCCATCAATGCTTCAGGTCATAGGGTAACGATTCAGGTATATGCTGTAGTCTTGACTATACGTTTCACGTGGCAACGTGCTGCCTTTCCTCTGTTTGCTCTCCGGGATCCACTCTCCGATCTTTTTGCCACGCCCCACGCCTGAGACAATGGAACTCTGTGGACGGCATAACCTGGCCATCCTTGCCAGCTGGTGGCCGACTGGGTTAGGTCAATGGGAGTTGCTGGCAGGAACATGGAGGTGGGACAGAGAGAGGACAGTATTTCTCCCCTGCTCCCCACCCCAGCTTTGGCCCCAGAGTTCTGGTAGGTGCCACACCCCTCCATGGTCATAGCTCTTGTAGGGCAGCTTCTTCTCCCTAGTTCCCCCTCTCAGGGACACCAGAAACACTGTTGCCTTCCTTCACTTCTTCAGGCCTAGAAGTAGGAGCTGCTTCCAGCTCGTGCCACTCCCCAGGTGCCTCTCCCTCTCCTGTGACTTCCTTTAACCCCACTCACCTCCCTAAGTCATACTAAATCCCTTCATTGGAGTCACCTGATTTGAACTGTTTGCTGCCAGGACTCTGGCGGCTACAGGCAGGAACTGTGGAATCAAAGTACCTGGCAGAGACCAGAACAAAGACATCCCTCAATAAATACTTGTTGAATGAATTTGCTCCGGGGATGCCAGCCTCCATTGCAGGAAGCAGGAGAAAAACGCAGGCTGGAGCGACCCGTTCCTTGTCTTCCACTGCAGTCATTCCCTCTGAACGTTAAGCATCTCCCCCCTTCCCCCCACCGCTTTCTCCTGCCGACTCACACGTGACACAACTGGCTGTGTGCTCACACTTTAATCTGCGCAGCACGCACCCCTCAACATCACTCATTCACCAAGTATTTATAGAGCTTTGGCTGCATAGAAAGCCTTTGACCAAGGGGAGGCCCAGGGCATTTTGTCCTGGGGTGATTTTGGTTGCCCTTACACAGAACGTCTGCTCATCTCCATTTGATGGAAACCGGAAGCATCCATGGAATTTGAAGAGACACAGAGACCGCTAGCCCAAGCTACCATGAGTCCTGGCTATGTGGGCAGCAAGCCATTAGAATCAGACTGGCATCCAGGAAAACGCCTGCTGGTTAAGTGTCGACATTTAAATTGAAAAGAAAATGATTATGAATAAAAAGGAATAAAAGAAGGGGACCAGGATAAGTAGCTAAGTCTCCAAGCTTTTTAGCAGCTACCATGAATAATGTATTTGCGATCTACTACATTTTTGTGTAACTGTCTTTGGTCCCCTCTACGGTTTTAAGTGCGGTTTCAGAGATCAATACTCATTCGAGTTGTAAAAATTGGTTTTCTAGCATAGCTATCTTTCCTCTTCTCTCCCTCCCCCTCACACATTGCTCTGTGCAATCTTATTTTTGGCACAAATACCTGAACATCTGAAATAGCAGGGATCTCCATCTCAGCCTTCAAGTGAAACCGTTTGCTCTCGTGTGGGTTGATGAAAATGCACACTTCCAACCAAGATGGAAAAGCTGCCTTTAGAACCCAGAATAGTGTTCCCCAACAGAGTCAACACACGCCCACACAGGCGTTAGAAGAATCAGGAAAGATGGGCTCCCAGAGCGTGGTTTCAAGAAAATGCTACACAGGTGCCCCTGCCCGCCTCCCCTGGGTCCCACTGCACACCTGCCTGCACCTGCACTGTTTAAAAACAAACAAACAAACAAAAAACAAAAGGAGGGCAGGATGGAGGGGTGAGGTGAGGCACAGCCTTGCAAATGAGGAAGCGATTAGCAGAGGAAACAAAGGGGAAAATGCTCTCATCAGGGTGCCAGGTGGCGGCAAGGTGCTCACAGGAACCGGGTTGATTCAAACCGACTCTGCAGGAAGTTTTGAAAACCGTTTTGGGCTTGGCCAAGGCAAGGGCAAAAGAGACGCCGCCGGCACCTTGGGGTTTGAGGCGACTGCCCGCAGGGTCCTCCGCCCCTCCTTGCTGAGGCTGCTTACCTCCGTGGTTGAAAGCACAGTGTCCTCGTCAAGGCTGAGCACGGCGTCTGTGATGATGTTGTCATAGGGCAGAAAACGGCTGCTCATAACCTGGGAGGCGGGGGAAAGCAGGCAGGAGGGAAGGAATCGGGGAGAAGAGAGGTAAATGGATAGTCTTGTTTTCAGGAAAAGTTCCCCCATCGTCATCTTCACAAAGGATGCTCCACCACCATGTCACCTCTCAACATAGAAGGCTTCCATTTCCCATCTGTGGAGACTCATTTGGTTCTACCATTACTGGGCACCTACTGTGTACAGACACCTTGCTAGTCGAAGGGAGTACAGAGGTGAGTAAGATACATTCTCTGTCTTGGAGGAGTTCATAGTCTGCAGGGAGACCAAGATGACCAAGAGAACAAGACGCGAATGATCAGTGCTCGCCTGATACGAGAAATGCCGGGAGACCAGAGGATGCAGCAACCAGCTGCTTGGAAGAGCAACGAAAGCCTCAGAGTCACGTTGAATCAGGACCCTGATGGCTAGGAATCCACTGGGGATAAATAGAAATGAGGCCTAAAAGACAGAGGGCTCAGTAGATGCAAAGGCACAGAGGGGAGAGCCAGCCCTCTGAGGCCAGGGAAGAGTGGATGGACGGAGCAGTGATTCCAAGTGTGGGACACACACCACTGGAAGGCCAGGTCATTTTAGGAGGTGCAGAGACAAACATATAAAAATTCTACTCTTGGGCTTCCCTGGTGGCGCAGTGGTTGAGAGTCCGCCTGCTGATGCAGGGGACACGGGTTCGTGCCCCAGGTCTGGGAAGATCCCACATGCCGCGGACCGGCTGGGCCCATGAGCCATGGCCGCTGAGCCTGCGCATCCGGAGCCTGTGCTCCGCAATGGGAGAGGCCACAACAGTGAGAGGCCCGCGTATCGAAAAATAAAAAAAAATTCTACTCTTTATTAATTTTAGCTCAGAGAAGCAAAAATATATACACATATATATTAGTAGCTATAGCAATAAAAGGTACTAGTAGAGTCATTCAAAAATAGTTTCATTAAAGTGAAAAGTAAGCTGATTTAAAGAAAAATACTAAACAATAGAACACATGGTCCATGGGTTTAGGAAAATTGTGAAGGTTATATAAAGTTTGGGCAGCACCAGGATAAGGCATGGTGAGGTGAGTGTACGTGTGTGTGTGTGTCTGTGTGGGTGTGGGTGTGGGTGGTGAGGGTTTGGGGGATGAGGGGATCAGTTGAAACACTGAGACCGAAGAGACTACCCTATGACAGTCCCAGCATGAACTTCTGTGTTGACGTTTCTGTAGAATACCTAATAAGACTGATGATATAAGAATAACTAACATTTTTTAAAACATTTACTCCGTGTCAGGGAATGTTCCAAGTTCTTATTTATTTATTTAGGCTGTGCCGGGTCCTAGTTGCAGCACGCAGGATCTTCATTTTGCGCCACGCGGGATCTAGTTCCCCGACCAGGGATCGCACCTGGGCCCCCTGTATTGGGAGCGCGGAGTCCTACCCACTGGACCACCAGGGAAGTCCCGGAAATGTTCCGAGTTCTTTATGTACATCATCTCATCTCATCTGTGTAACCACCCCGTTTTATAGGGGAGACAACTAAGGTACAGAAAGCTTGTGTCTTGCTTCGGATGGACCCACCGGCACGCCATCCCAGATGGTGTGAGTCTACAGAGCACGTCAGCCCTGTGCTGTACCTGTCTCGGGGCCGAAAGGACCTCAAGACTGACTGTGGGCACACATGGCAGTCTCCCATTCACCACTTCCTCTGGAGGGTACATTAACTGTCGTGCATCCTCTCTCAATTCCTACGCGGAGACTGAGAGAGGAGACACTTGCCATCAACTTTCAAGGCACAAAGGCCAGGGAATGAAGCAGCTGGATGCTAGAGACAAAGGGAAAAGGGAGGCACTTAGCCCGGCTGCCAAGGCTCACAAATCTAAGGACCCCTCCCCACAGCCCCCCAAAGAAGCCCAAGCTATATCTATATCGGGGAGCCAGCTTATCCGCAAGCCTCATCTCAGATTTGGTTTACATGCCGGAGAAGCTACTGGAGGGCTCACATCATTAAAGGGTGGAAAATGCCCCCTAGAACCCATCTGTGGGAGCTCAAGGGATACACCTACACTCCCGGCTCTGCTCCTACACATCTGCCACCTGGGTCAAGTGGTTTTTTCTCTCTCTCTGTCTTCCAAACTAAAATACAAAAGCGATCAGCAACCCCCTATACACAGGGCTCAGAAATCTCAGCCTGAAGCAATTCTCCTGACACTGTTTACATGTCCACTAACTAAGGCAGAAGTTATTAGTTGCCAGCTTAGCGATGCCCTGACCTTTCCCTTGTTAAGCCTACAGGGGAGAGCTGCAGAGACAAGGCCTATAAATTCAAAATAGAATTTTCCAGCCAAAGCAGCAAACACATCAATTTTAAACTCAAGGCTAGACATGGAAATTTAAAATGCGGAAGGAGGAGGACATATGACTTCTTTCCCCGTTATGGGCCCAACCACTGGGTTTAAAAGGATCCATTTCCTTTTTCTGAACTTGCTTCATCAATAAGAGTTAAGAGCCCATAAGTCAGCCACTTCTAAATCTAGTGTAGAAACTAGAGGCTCTCTTTCAAATACCCTGCCTCAGCTACGTTCCAAAAGTTCAGTGGATTAGCATGAAAGGAGCCAATGTACTTACAAAGTCAATCCTGAGGGAGCTGGGTTTTCCTTGTTAGCTCACTTAAGAAATACTTAGCTACCATGTAACAGCCCAAACTCTTCTAGAATGAACAAACACAACGAGGAAATGACCTAGGCTCAAGAAGTTCCCTGTCTCGTAGGGAAGATAAGAAATGTTCATAAGTAATAATACAAAGCACAATAAGAGCTGACATTTTTCAAGCACCTACCATGTGCATCCACACTCCTAAGCAGCAATACATTTACATGTACAGTGTCAAACCATTTGATCCTTTTAGCTAACCTGTTAGGTGTTATGATTTCTTCCATTTACTGAAGGAGGGATTGAGGCACACAGAATGAAATAACTTGCCTTAGGTCACATAGAGGAAGTCTGACCCCAAAGCCCATAATACAAACCATCACTTTACAATGCCCCCCGCCCAGAAGAGGAGCTGACATTTACTGAATCCTGAGTGTATAACAGGTACAGGGCTGAGCACCTGTGATGCAGTATCTCATTTCATCATCAAAATGGGCCCAAGTCTTAGCCCAGGTGCCCTAGAATAGAGAGTCTAAGGCAAGACTTAAGTGCAAATGCTTTACCAGGTGGTGCAGTCCCAATGAGGGAAAAGGAACCACATGACCCACTGGATTCATTGGTGAAGGTGAAGTCTAGGACTCAACGAATGGCCAGAAGCCCAGACATAAATACGGCTGGGAGAATGGGAGGTATCTTATAAGACACACCTGATAAAGCCTACAAGAAAGGTACTATTATTATCATCATCATCTTAGAAATAAAGAAACTGGGATGACTAGCTGGGAATGAGAGTATAAAATCAATCAATGAGTCTGTGCATAAAAATGCAATACTAACCATAGGAGTCAGAATGGCTCCCAGTCGGTCGGTCCGAATGGATCCTATTTGAATATCCTGACATATTCAGAGAGAGACTTATCTACCAGAAGGAGATCTAGTCACCCATGGAAGCATAAAAAAAACAAATAATTTCCAAGTTCAAAGTGAAGAGAACCCATCTGAACACTGTTCAGGGCCTCAGGCATTGGAACTGGGGAGACAGATATGTGGGGTTATAGGCAGGAGATTTTTCTGTGCCAGTCCCTTTTGTGAAACCATACCTATTGGTGAGATGAATTCATAAGGGTAAGACCGATGCCAACAGGCACGTGATTATTCTCATTAAGTGCTTACCAATCAGCTCTCTGATAACATAGCTTGACTCCAGTCCTATGAAGGCTGTGACTGTATCTGTCACACTCACCACTGCATTTCCTCATGTTACCCAGCACACAGTAGGCAGCTTACACTGGAACTCAATAGATAATGCATGGATCACCTTGTCCACGCACGTGACCGTTACAGTTCTCAGTGCATCCTGTTGAACTATATGAAATGGCCACTTGTAGCCACCCAAACGATGATTTCAAATGGTGCAATCTAATACCTTGGTCATTCTTATTCTGGCTCAAAGAGGGTTTACTTAGTGTGAGACAATCTCTCATGACCTAACTCTGGGGACTGACGGAGGAAGTCTCTTAGATGACAATTTCAGTGTCATTTAATAGAGACTAATTTCCTCACAGTGGATAAGATCTACAAGAAAGCCACCAGCAGAAGCTTGAGAAAAAAGAATTCACCTCTGGCAGCAAAGAGTGGAAGATATTTCAAAGAGGAGGGCGCGGGCTTCCCTGGTGGCGCAGTGGTTGAGAGTCCGCCTGCCGAGGATCCCTCGTGCAGAGGAGCGGCTGGGCCCGTGAGCCATGACCGCTGAGCCTGCGCGTCCGGAGCCTGTGCTCCGCAACGGGAGAGGCCACAACAGTGAGAGGCCCGCGTACCGCAAAAAAAAAACCAAAGAGGAGGGAGCATGTGAACCAGGGCTTAAAGAATATATGGGAATTTCAATAACAGAAATGAACAGTTGAGGAAGGATGGTCAAGACTCATAGCAAATGGGAAAGACAACACTTAGGGGTAGGAAGGGACACAGTGCTGTTAACTGTGATGAAATCCATAGAGGAAAAGCAATGAGAGAGAAGACTGGGAAGGCCGGCTGAGGCCAGATTATACACAGCCTCTGATGTTAATTGAAAGCATTAGCAAAAAGACTCCCTTAAGGGCCATGAGATGATTAAGAAGATCATTCTGTTCTAGGCAAAATGAACTGCAGGAGGGAAGCAGGGGCCAGCTAGGCAGCCAGCACCCCTGAGAGTCTCTGATGGACACCTCAAAACAAAAGTAAGGTGGAAATGTCCTTTTTAAGATAAATGTTACGAAGAACCACTATTCTCAAAGACACAACCGACTCAGATTAATCAGCTGAGCAAACGTGATGCATCACCACCACCATCAGCAGCCTCATCTTCAACCTCATCACGTCCAGAAAGATTATCACTGCCAGGCCCTGAATTTATTTACTCCTCATAGTAACCCATGTGGTATGTGTTATTATTTCCATTTTGTAGATGATGAAACTGAGGCTCAGAGAAGGAAGGTATAGTCAGGGTCACATATCTTCTAAAGAGTTAGTATTAGGACCCAATTCAAAAGCCTACAGCTGTCACTATGGAAAACAGTATGGAGGTTTCTTAAAAAACTAAAAATATAGCTGCCATATGATCCAGCAATCCCACTCCTGGGCATATATCCAGATGAAACTGTAATTCAAAAGGATACATGCATCTCTATGTTCATAGCAGCACTATTCACAATAGCCAAGACATGGAAAAAACCTAAATGTCCATCAACACATGACTGGATAAAGATGTGATACACGTGTGCACGCGTGTGTGCACACACACACACACAATGGAATACTACTCAGCCATTAAAAAGAATGAAATAATGCCATTTGCAGCAATATGGATGGACCTAGAGGTTATCATACTAAGTGAAGTCAGTCAGAAAGAAGAAAACAAATACCATATGATAACACTTACAAGTGGGATCTAAAATATGACACACGGACTTCCCTGGTGGCGCAGTGGTTAAGAATCCGCCTGCCAATGCAGGGGACACGGGTTTGATCCCTGGTCCCGGAAGATCCCACATGCCACAGAGAAACTAAGCCCGTGCGCCACAACTACTGAGCCTGCGCTCTGGAGCCCACGAGCCACAACTACGGAGCCTGTGTGCCACAACTACTGAAGCCTGCGCTCTAGAGCCCATGCTCCACAACAAGAGAGAAGCCACCGCAGTGAGAAGCCTGCACACCGCAACGAAGAGTAGCCCCCGCTTGCCGCAACTAGAGAAAGCCCACGTGTAGCAACAAAGACCCAACACAACCAAAGATAAATAAATAAATATCTTTAAAAAACTTTAAAAAAAAAGGACACAAATGAACTTATCTACAAAACAGAAATAGACTCACAGACATAGAGAACAGACTTGTAGTTGCCAAGAGGGAGGGAGGTAGAGGAGGGAAGGAATGGGAGTTTGGGATTAGCACATGCAAACTATTATTTATAGGATGGATAAACAACAAGGTCCTACTGTATAGCACAGGGAACTATATTCAATTTCTGTGATAAACCATAATGGAAAAGAATATGAAAAAGAATATATTTATGTATAGTTGAGTCATGTTGCTGTACAGTAGTAATTAAAACATTGTAAATCAACTAGACTTCAATAAAATAAAAAAAAAATAGCCTATGGCTGTCAAAGCAGAGGACATTCAGAGACAGGTCTGGTTTTGGAAAAACAGTCCAGGCCAGCACTTCCCAGGAGGAAGACGGCTAAGACCAACACCCATGGTGCCCCACTGAAGACACAAAGATTCCACACTGATTCCACAGTGAAGTCCCCTCTGGTCCTACCTTGCTTTCTCCTTCAATCACGATGACAGGCACGGCAGTGGCAGGCCAGCGGTGTTTGGCTGGGAGAGGCTTGTCACAATTCCATAGAACTATGATCTGAAAGGGACAGGGGGTCATGAGATGGCTTGGTAAGGCTAGATTTACATAGGCCTCCAACCCAAAGTTTCTTCTTACAGACAGAGAGAGAGGAGATGGGGATATAAACAAGGCAGGATGGCAGACCTCAAAACTGAATTTAAAGTGAGTCCACTCCACTCTGTACACCTGAAACTAACACAAGATTGTAAATCAACTATCCTCCAATAAAAATTAAAAAAATAAAAGCGAGTCCACTCCTATACAACCCTCAGAACCCCCTCACTCTTAACAACCAAAGAGAGGGGACAAAAGGAGTAACTTAAGGAAAACTGTGTCAAGGGGGTAGGACAAAGCTGGGGAGGAAAGAAGTCATTTCAGGGTTGCTGGTTTTTAACAAATTGTTTTCCTGAATTCTGATGTGTTATGATGACGAGTAAGATAACAACCCTGATCCAACTGAATAAAAATGCACACTGAACGTGTGCTATGCATTCACGCTACACCAGGCAACATGGGAGAAAGAAGAGAATTCAAGATAGGACTGGCGTGAGCTCATGTTCTGGATTCTCCAGGATGGCTGCTGATTTCCTGTGATCCTGTGATTTCCAATAAAAACGACATTTAGCTCCAAAATGCATACTTCCACGTGATTCCATTCTTTTGTCGTGTGTAAACCTTCTTGTGTAATTTACAATTCAGAAGAACCACCATTAAGAGTACGAGAGCGATACTAATTTGGAAAACATTATTACCATAGGTATCATCTTCCTTTCCCAATTTTATAATTAGTCACGGTGGCCGTGAAAGAAAAGTTGACGCCTCCTGACACCAACGAATTGGTTTCTGCTGTGGAAACTTAGTTTTCTGTGGCCTTTCTGATGTTCCTTTATCACTGACACGTAAAAATGAAATAATGTGCCTATGTATTCTTTTTTTTTTTTTTTTTTTTTTGCTGTACGTGGGCCTCTCACTGCTGTGGCCTCTCCCGTTGCGGAGCACAGGCTCCGGACGCACAGGCCCAGCGGCCATGGCTCACGGGCCCAGCCGCTCCGCGGCACATGGGATCCTCCCAGACCGGGGCACGAACCCGTATCCCCTGCATCGGCAGGCGGACTCTCAACCACTGCGCCACCAGGGAGGCCCGCCTATGTATTCTTTAAAGAGTGTATTGGTATATATCGGGTTGGCCAAAAAGTCCGCTCAGGTCTTTCCGAAAGATGTTAGAAGAACCCAGATGAACTTTTGGGCCAACCTAATATTTAACTTTATCCCAGGGCCAAGATCTCTTTGTAACCCACCCCTTACCTGTACCAGATTTCACTTCCAAGAACCTCTAAGCTGATGAAAAGGGCGTAACGAGGCGTGACAAAGGAAAGGGGAGTAACGGGGCCCGACGTGAGAGGAGTCCCCGGGGGGTCACAGTGTGTAGCCAGGAAGGAAGGGGGAGGGCTGGGGGTCTCTGGTCCACTGAGCAGGAGGGGGCAGGCACCATGGTCAACACCGCCACTCACCTGAGCACAGTACTGGGATCTGGCTGCAGCCACAAGGAGTTTCAACACTGGCTGGGACTGAGAGACCAGGGGGGTCACCGCGTGGATGACTGCAGTGAATTTGGAGGGGGGCTTTAAACCTGAAACAGAAAGGGCAGAGAGGCCTGATGAAGCACTGAAAAACAAGACTTAGGAAATTAGTCCTCTCTGCTCCACCGCCCCGCCCTGGAGCTGATGTTCCCTTCTAGTGTATTTTTCCTCTGCCTCTTGTGTCCTGACCGAACAAAAACAAGGTGAAAAGCTCCTAGTTAACTGCTGCCTGAGTCTAGGGAGCTGGATGATTTACAGTTCAATGCCCATTTCCAGATTCTTCCTTTGATAGTCGTTTCCTTCCTCCCTTGGGGATGCATCTTTGATCTCCCTTCTGCTTCTTAGGCACCCAAAGTCTAATTACGCACACACGCCACTACTCACCACTCTCTACCCAAGAAGGGGTCTAACTCTAGTTACTTACGTCTTAGGATGGATTTTTGTAAACGTGCTCTCTCTTCCAGGATATTTGCATCTGTCTTACTCTTAATTGTATAGTTAAGGGGTTTTTGCCTGATGGATACTATTTCAGATAATAACTAGCAAGTGGTAAAGGTTAAAAGAACAACATCCAGAGCGTGAGTGTCTATGTCTGAAGCTCAGGTCCACCACTGAAGGGTGGTGGGGTCCTGGAAAAAGTACTTAACCCTCTGTGCTTCCACAGCTGTGAGATGGGGCTGATAGCAACAGTATCAAAGTTATAGAGTTGTTATGAGCATTAAATTAAATGAGTTAATGCACACAGAGCACTTAGAACGGGACCTGCAGACAGCAAGTACTCAGCACGAGCTTCCCGCTATCAGAATCACCATCACCACTGTGTCAGAGTAGAAGCTGCTCTACGCCCAAGAATCTCTTCTTTGTGTACCAGTGACACAGCCTAGAGGAAAAGTATGTGCTCCAGACCTCTGCCAACTGTGCGCTCTAAGGCCCGAGATGGAAAGGTACTATAAATGTACAAAAGAACAACTGCCACCAAAGAGAAAGCAGTGAGATGGCTTCTCCCGCAAAATGAGTTTTTCCATGAGAACCCACTAAGAAATTGGAGACAGGTTAAAAAGGCTCCTAAGGGCTTCCCTGGTGGCGCAGTGGTTGGGAGTCCGCCTGCCGATGCAGGGGACGCGGGTTCGTGTCCCAGTCCGGGAAGATCCCACATGCCGCGGAGCGGCTGGGCCTGTGAGCCATGGCCGCTGAGCCTGCACGTCCGGAGCCTGTGCTCCACAACGGGAGAGGCCACAACAGTGAGAGGCCCGCGTACCGCAAAAAAAAAAAAAAAAAAAAAGGCTCCTAAAACTTCATTAGTGTAGAGCCACTAATTTCACATTTTAGTACTTTAAAGATGAACAAGACAGTGCAGGGACATTCAAGTTAAGCTTGGGTAGTGACTGGATAAAGGTAAGAATCAGACTATATATATCTCAAAGGATTATACGAACATTTTGCAGGGCAAATTATACCATCCGACTAGTACTTTAATTGCATGTTAGAAAGAAGCTAGCTTTCCCACTATCTAGATACACATTCAAGGCTTTGCCAAGTAAGAAGAATAAATATGATGGAGGGAGTTCCCTTTTTTAGCAGTAAGGACAAGTCAGTGCTTTAAGACTTTCCTCTAACAGTTTAAGAAGCATCAATTACACACTTCTAATGTGCTAACTCTGCTAACTCCACACAAAAATCAGGAGTCTTTTTGCCATATCGACCTGAAAGATGCTTTATTATCCCAGGGTTTCTCAAATTTGGAACTATGAATGAGGAGAAGTGTCCAAGAGGTTACTAACACCAGAGCGAACGGGGCTCCAAATACGTCTATATCTATGGTGGTAACGGCCTTTTGCAAAGCTTCGTCCCCTCTGCTAGTTCCCTTTTCCCCATAATGACTAGACTAAAAGCTGCTTGAGAACAGGGCTTGTATCTTCTTTGACTTTTTATTTCTACCACCTAGCATTGCATTAACATGGCCCAGAAGAGGAGCATAATAAATGTTGAATGAAATGACTACGTTTCTCCCCTATTATATATTCTTAAATCATTTTCCTTTCCGTTTATTAGTTTGATTTTTCTTTGGTCTGAGACAGAGAAGTTGGGATTGTGGAGAAAAAAAAAAAGTAGGGAGAGCTCTCCTAGCTCCATTTTATATAAGATGCGACTTAAAATTATAGTGAACCCATTGTCATGTTCAAAATGATCTGTAATTTGGGAAGCCTATTTCTCAAAAAGAAATGACTCTGCTAAATGTAAAGTACAGCGGCTCAGGTAAGAAAGGAGTTTTTCACTTTGCAATGCTCTGCTGGATTTATAATTCTTGACCTTGATACACCGTTTAGGACAGGGCTCTAGAAAGCAGTCTCCAACACAGGATGTTACAAAGACACTGCGCTGGAATCGAAAAATCAAGGGACTTTAGTTCTGGATGACACCTGGCGGGTAAACCAGAATAGCTCCCTGGAAGGCACTCACTTACCTAAATTAGCATAGTAGTAAGGGAAATCTCCCAGATAAGATGAATACTGTGGTAGGACGAACAATCCTCCAGGATGTTTGTTCCATATTAAACTGTTACGGGATATGTGCTTGAATATTCTGTCCTGAATAATCTAGAAAATGAAAACATGGCACATGGTGAGAGGAGACTGACAGTATCAGATGAGGAACACAGTCAATCCAAATTTGAGGGCTGATGGCACTCAAAGTAGTGAGTCTCCTCCCCCACCCCCAACCTGATTCTTCACTGAAACAACCCGATTCTTCACTGATTCTGACACAGAGCGACAGAGCAATGGAAAAGAGTGAGAGAGAGAGAGAGAGAGAGAAAGAGATGAATAATGGCTAATCCAGTTTCCTAATTAAACTGCAGTTTCACCATAAATTCTATCTTGTCTTTCTATAATAAGTCCACGCTCATGTCAAATTAGAGTGTGTAGAGAGTGTCCCTGATGGCTGAGATGTAGCAGTGCTTCCAGAGCCACATCAGGAAGATCTGTTCTCAGGACACAGAGACGTCCATATAGAGACTGAGCTGGGAGCATATGGAAGGCACGGCACATTCCCGAAGCAGCTGAGGTTTTGATCTGTTCCTTTAATTCAGGAGGCAGATTTATTTGCTTGACATATCTTATTGTCCTTTCAAATTCAAGTGTAGGACTTTGGGGTACTAGTTAGCTGAAGTTTTTCTACCTTTCATCTCAAAAAGTAGTGACTTAACAATTGCTCAAAACATCCGACATAACAGGACAAGCACCATGGCATATGGAGAGTAATGACAGCCAAGCTAGTTCATTAGCTTCTTTGGACTTGAAGACCTTGCAGATCATTAAATTCTACATTTAGAGTCAAACATTCTCCCATCCCGAATCATTTGTCAGATGAATGTGATTAGTCCACTTTACAGTGGACTTTCAAACTCTTGTAATTATACCATCCACTCATTAAGATATGATTTGGCAAATAATTAACTTGATACAGAATTTCATGTTTTCAGCAATTTTTTTGTACTTAAAAAAAAAAAGCCTGGCATATATCTTTAGAGATTTAAAACCTAAATCATCATTTTCCAGGTCCCCATTTAATGCAATGTGATTTTAAGTACAGACCATTTTAAATGGAGTTGTATTATTTGCTAAGGTTATTACCACCCTCATCTCATCCCACATGGTGACTAGACAAGTAATAAAATCAGCTGCATTTATCTTTGCAAACCTTATTGTGTTTATATTTCTTAATGAGAGAGAAGGAAGCAAGGAGGAAATGTAGAAGAACTCAAATATCTTAGTTCAATGATTTCTGCATTTTCTCTTTTCCCCAGATCAAAACTGCTCATTTTATATGGATTGGCAGAGGTTTCTAATTAGGGGAAGATTTTAGGAACCTTGCTCAAGTGTTAATGTTTGCTCTTTGTGGTTCAACAGAAATGTGTTAAAATTGTTAAAATTGTCTAGGCATTAATTGTAAGAAAATTGTCATGGTTGTGAAGGGTTTTTACATGGCTAGCAATTTCACTTTGTACACCATTTATTCCAGTTTTTAATTATTTGTACCTTCCAATTCTACTGTCTACTTATTTTCCTTTATAGGTTTTCATTTAGATCCTCCCTTTTTTTGCTTTCCAAATTTATGTCTCTTCTAGCATGTGGTTGCTTAAATAAGTTTGGATATCAAGACACAGAAAACATTGACAATGGATGGTGTCATAAATCCGACTTACATACAAGTGACATGGAACTCAGAGATGTCACAAATTGGGTCCCTATTCACTTTGGGTCTCTGGGTGGTGTGATTCTCAATGTCATTGACTCTTTTTGATTCAGTATCACAACATTTCATCTTTTTGAAGTCAAGTATATGATAAGTTATAGTATTCCTCTGAAGTATCAAAAAGCATTTTATATTCTCTTCAAACAGGGCAATATCAGCAGAGGTATAAGAGCAATAGCAAATGTTGAATTTAACTCAGGTCAAGCAATTGGCCACCTTTATGACTTACTATCCTCATACGTAATAAGCAGTAAAATATCACATTAATTATAACAACGTTTCAGAATCTGTTAGGAAAAGTTGCCTAAATCTTCATACTTAAGACTTGATTTTTTAAAAAAATCTCATTCCTGTGTTCATTTTCTAGGCATGGATTTTTCCATTTCTATTTTTACACAGCTATACTATCACAGATATTATATATTATAGATCTTTCCATACTATTAATAGCATTCATGGTTTACTTATCCTAAATGTCCAATAGTGCAATTACTTCCATGCAAAGCAATGAACATATTTATGAGTTAAAACTTTCCACATTTAGGACCAATGCTTTAGGATTTTGTCAAAGGGTATGAACACTTTAAAGGCTGTTCATATGTATTACCAAATGTCTTTCTGAAAGGTTGATATCAATTTGCCTTACCAAAAGATTGACAGAGTATGGATCTCATTTCACCAAATAGAAAGGTCATTTTGTCCCTCTCCTAATGTCCAATTCTCCCTATTGCTACACTGGACAGCTCCCAGGAGCCTTTCAGGGCCCTTAGTACTCACTCTCAAATGCTGTGAACAAAGACATCATATTGAAACGTTGGACACTATAAAGAAAATCAACACATACATACACGCAAACACAGGCACAAAAAATTTACACAAAATTTTTTTCCTTACAGCCCCAAATGGCACCCTCAATAAGGCTGATATTTCTTATTAACACGAATTCAAAGGGAAGAATGACAGGCTCCTTATTTTTCATTTTTATGTGCCATCTATTTTTAAAATAATGGACAATTGATTATAGGTTCCAGTCATTCTAGGTGGCCTTGACTCTGTCTTTTTTTTTTTTTTTTTTTTTTTTTTTGCGGTACGCGGGCCTCTCACTGCTGTGGCCTCTCCCGTGGCGGAGCACAGGCTCCGGACGCACAGGCCCAGCGGCCATGGCTCACAGGCCCAGCCGCTCCGCGGCATGTGGGATCTTCCCAGACCGGGGCACGAACCCGTGTCCCCTGCATCGGCAGGCGGATTCTCAACCACTGCACCACCAGGGAAGCCCTGACTCTGTCTTTTGACCAATACACTGTTGCCTAATACATGCAGCACTACCATATGCCACCTCATTCCAAACCAAAGCAAAATCTCCTATTTCTATTCTCTCACTGATTTTAAACTTTCATTATACAATAGCATCGATAATACTACGGTCTGAATGTGCGTATGGTTAGATAAGTGAAGAGAGAAACAGAGAACCCTTCATAAAAGTTGCCTAAATCTTCATACTTAAGACGATTTTTTAAAAAAAATCTCATTCCTGTGTTCATTTTCTAGGCATGGATTTTTCCATTTCTATTTTTACACAGCTATACTATCACAGATATTATATATTATAGAGCTTTCCATATTATTATTAGCATTCATGGTTTACTTATCCTAAATGTCCAACAATAGTGCAATTATTTCCATGCAAAGCATGGAGCTGTTTTCATATGTCATTACAATTGCAGGCCGTTTTCTTTTGCTCAGCCTGATTCTGACTGAGCTCCTAAGGTTCAATCCTTAGTACCAGGTTACTGTTGTGCAGTATTCTGACAAATAATGGAATCCAAGAACACTGTCTTTGCAGTATTTGATCATTGTCTCTATCATTACTTCTCAATTTGCACCAAAAAATGAGCTCCGAAGAGCCTAGCTCTTATTAAATAGCTCCTTAATTCCAAGAAGCAGAATTAGGAAGCTTCAAGCAGACTAGAAATACTAGGCAAATCTCAAGTAGGAGAGAGTGCAGCAGAGTTGAATGTACTAACAACTTGACCCTGGCGTTGGAAAGAAAGAGGTGTCCTGTTTCCAATGGTATCTAAGCACTACCTACAACTCTAAGGCTCATAATCACCAAAGAGCAAGTAATTCCCTTCCTGTGACTCAGAATACATCAGGTAAGGAAGAAAGAGTCTCCGGGTAGAGCACCCCCAAAGCAAGGGATCTTCAAATGTATGTTGTCCAAGGGTAATGCTGCATTACCCTGACCATAGGCACTCCAGCAGGAACTGAAGGACATATTATCTCAAGTAGGAATTTCTGATTTGTGATAGTTAACTCATTCTTATGAACATATTGACTGTTTATCTGGGTATGTGGATGGCATTTTCTGCTATTTTTCTCTGCTTTTCTGTTTACATTGGATCCTGGGGTAATCTAAGCTCTGGATTAAAAAGGGAAACTGGATGGTATCTCTCATGCAATTCAGTTGAGAGGTCAAATTGTTAAAATCCAATATTGGAACTATATGAGGAGTTTTTGTCAGTTGCAATAAATTTGAATGAAGTACATGGTTAGAATGTTCTAAAAACAACTGTGCTGCAGGCCGCGTGGGTCCTTGGGGGCATAGGAGGGTGTTTGCCCCACCCACTTGGGCCTGGGGAGCCTGCTGAGCTCCCAGGCCGTTCCCGTGCCCTCCAAGGTTCCCCCTGCCCCCAGCCACATTGGTCCTGGGGGCATAGGAGGGAGGCCAGGGGAGATCAGGAGAGGTAGGCAGGAGGGGCCAACTGGGATCGGAGGAGCGGGAGAGGAGAGAAGGGCGTTTGCCCCGCCCACTCAAGCCCAGGAAGCCTGCTGGGCTCCCAGGTGAGGTCCCCTGTCCTCTGAGACCAGGGTGGGGGGCACAGCTAGGCCCCCTCTGTTCCTTCAGCCTAAGCCCAACTTCTCACAGGCCCCAGGGCCTTTTCCAGCCCTATGGGTACTGAGCATTGGCCCCACCCACCACCCAAACCTCACCCTTGCTTAGGCCCCACCCTCCACAACCAAGGCTTCCCCCAACTTTTTTTCCCCCTCCTCCTCTTTTTCACTATTGTGGTACTACTGTACCTTTCGGTTGTTGATTCACCTATATTTTTATTTTCATACGCTTTCTAACATATCTGTTAGTTTCCTAGTCTAATTTTATTTTTTATTTTGTTATGTTCTCCTTTTTTTTTTTTTTTTTGCCACCCCACAAGGCTTGCAGGATCTTGGTTCACAAGCAGGGGATTGAGCCAAAGCTCCTGCGGTGGGAGCTCTGAGTCCAAACCACTGGACTAACAGAGAACCTCAGACCTCAGGGAATATTCATCGGACTGAGGTCTCACAGAGGTCCTCATCTCAGCATCAAGACCCAGCTCTACCCAACAGCCTACAAACTCCAGTGTTGGAATCCACAGGCCAAACAACCAATGAGACAGGAACACAATCCCACTCCAAAAAAAAAAAAAAAAAAAGAGAGAGAGAGAGAGAGGGGGCAAAAAAATATGTCACAGATGAAGGAGCAAGGTAAAAACCTACAAGACCAAATAAATGAAGAGGAAATAGGCAATCTACCTGAAAAAGACTCCAGAGTAATGATAGTAAAGATGATAAGGATCTCGGAAATAGAATGGAGGCATGGATTGAGAAAATACAAGAAATGTTTAACAAAGATATAGAAGAACTAAAGAACAAACAAACAGAGATCAACAACACCATAACTGAAATGAAAAATACACTAGAAGGAATCAATAACAGAATAACTGAGGCAGAACAAATAAGTGAGCTGGAAGATAAAATGGTGGAAATAACTGCCAAGGAGCAGAATAAAGAAAAAAGAATGAAAAGAATTGAAGACAATCTCAGAGACATCTGGGACAATGCTAAAAGCACCAACATTCAAATTATAGGGGCCCCAGAAGAAAAAGAAAGGGTCTGAGAAAATATTTGAAGAGATTATAGTTGAAAACTCCCCTAACATGGGAAAGGAAATAGTCACCCAAGTCCAGGAAGCACAGAGTCCCATACAGGACAGGTTTCCTAGGACAAACCCTAGGAAAAACACACCAAGACACATATTAATCAAACTAACAAAAATTAAATTTAAAGGAAAAATATTAAAAGCAGCAAGGGAAAAACAAAAAATAACATACAAAGGAATCCCCATAAGGTTATCAGCTGATTTTTCAGCAGAAACTCGGCAGGCCAGAAGGGAGTGGCAGGATATACTTAAAGTGATGAAAGAGAAAAAACTACAACCAAGATTACTCTACCCAGCAAGGATCTCATTTAGATTCGACAGAGAACTCAAAAGCTTTTCAGACAAGCAAAAGTTAAGAGAATTCAGCACCACTAAACCAGCTTTACAAAAAATGCTAAAGACACTTCTCTAGGTGGGAAACACAAGAGAAGAAGAAGACCCACAAAAACAAACCCAAAACAATTAAGAAAATGGTAATAGGAACATACATATCGATAATAACCTTGAATGTAAATAGATTAAATGCCCTAACCAAAAGACACAGACTGACTGAATGGATACAAAAACAAGACCAATATATATGCTGTCTACAAGAGACTCACTTCAGACCTAGGGACACATACAGACTGAAACTGAAGGGATGGAAAAAGATATTCCATGCAAATGGAAACCAAAAGAAGGCTGGAGTAGCAATTCTCGTATCAGATAAAATAGACTTTAAAATAAAGACTCTTACAAGAGATAAGGAGGGACACTACACAGTGATCAAGGGATCAATCCAAGAAGAAGATATAACAATTATAAATGTTTATGCACCCAACATAGGAGCACCTCAATACATAAGGCAAATGCTAACAACCATGAAAGGAGAAATCAACAGTAACACAATAATAGTAGGGGACTTTAACACCCCACTTACACCAATGGACAGATCATCCAAACAGAAAATAAATACGGAAACACATACTTTAAATGACATAATAGAACAGATAGATTTAACTGATATTTACAGAATTTCCACCCAAAAGTGGCAGAATACACTTTCTTCTCAAATGCACACGGAACATTCTCCAGGACACATCACATCTTGGGTCACACATCAAGCCTCGGAAAATTTAAGAAAATTGAAATCATATCAAGCATCTTCTCTGACCACAACACTGTGAGACTAGAAATCAATTACAGGAAAAAAAACTGTAAAAAACACAAATACATGGAGGCTAAACACTGCACTACTAAATAATCAAGAGATCACTGAAGAAAACAAAGAAGAAATTAAAAAATACCTAGAAACAAATGAAAATGAAAACACGACGACCCAAATGCATGGGACGCAGCAAAAGCAGTTTTGCTTTTGAGGGAATTTTATAGCAATTCAATCTCACCTCAAGAAACAAGAAAAATCTCAAATAAACAATCTAATCCTACATTTAAAACAACTAGAGAAAGAAGAACAAAGAAAACCCAAAGTCAGTAGAAAGAAAGAAATCATAAAGATCAGAGCAGAAATAAATGAAATAGAAATGAAGTAAACAATAGCAAAGATCAATAAAACTAAAAGCTGGTTCTTTGAGAAGATAAAAAAATTGATAAACCCTTAGCCAGACTCATCAAGAAAAAAAAGAGAGAGGATGCAAATCAATAAAGTTAGAAATGAAAAAGGAGAAATCGCAACTGACACCACAGAAATACAAAGGATTATAAGAGACTACAAACAACTATATGGCAATAAAATGGACAACCACGAAGAAATGGACAAATTCTTGGAAACGTACGATTTTCCAAGACTGAACCAGGAAGAATCAGAAAATATAATCAGAACTATGACAAGTAATGAAATTGAAACCGTAATTTAAAATCTTCCAACAAACAAAAGTCCAGGACCAGATGGCTTCACAGGAAAATTCTATCAAACATTTAGAGAAGAGCTAACACCGATCTTTCTCAAACTCTTCCAAAAAATTGCAGAGGGAGAAACACTACCAACTTCATTCTACGAAGCCACCATCACCCTGATACCAAAACCAGAAAAAGATATCACAAAAAAAGAAAATTACAGACCAATATCACTGATGAACATAGATGCAAAAATCCTGAACAAAATACCAGCAGACAGAATCCAACAACACAGTAAAAGGATCATACACCATGATCAAGTGGGATTTATCCCAAGGATTCTTCAATATATGCAAATCAATCAATGTGATATACCACATTAACAAATTAAGGTATAAAAACCATATGATCATCTCAATAGATGCAGAGAAAGCTTCTGACAAAATTAATTCCCCATTTATGATAAAAACTCTCCAGAAAACGGGCATATAGGGAACCTACCTCAACATAATAAAGGCCATATATGACAAACTCACAGCAAACATCATACCCAATGGTGAAAAACTGAAAACATTTCTGCTAAGATCAGGAACAAGATAAGGATGACCGCTCTCGCCACTATTATTCAACATAGTTTTGGAAGTCCTAGCCATGGCAATTAGAGAAGAAAAAGAAATAAAAGGAATACAAATTAGAAAAGAAGAAGTAAAACTTTCACTGTTTGCAGATGACATAATACTATACACAGAGAATCCTAAAGATGCCACCAGAAAACTATTAGAGCTAATCAATGAATTTGGTAAAGTTGCAGGATATAAAATTAATGCACAGGAATCTCTTGCATTCCTATACACTAATGATAAAAAATCTGAAAGAGAAATTAAGGACACACTCCCATTTACCACTGCAACAAAAAGAATAAAATACCTAGGAATAAACCTACCTAGGGAGACAAAAGACCTGTATGCAGAAAACTATAAGACACTGATGAAAGAAATTAAAGATGATACAAACAGATGGAGAGATATACCATGTTCTTGGATTGGAAGAATCAATATTGTGAAAATGACTATACTACCCAAAGCAATCTACAGATCCGATGCAATCCCTATCAAACTACCAATGGCATTTTTTACAGAACTAGAACAAAAAATCTTAAAATTTGTATGGAGACACAAAAGACCCCGCATAGCCAAAGTAGTGTTGAGGAAAAAAAACGGAGCTGGAGGAATCAGACTCCCTGAGTTCAGACTATACTACAAAGCTACAGTAATCAAGACAATATGGTACTGGAACAAAAACAGAAATACAGATCAATGGAACAGGATAGAAAGCCCAGAGATAAACCCACACCCCTATGGTCAACTAATCTATGACAAAGGAGGCAAGGATATACAATGGAAAAAAGACAGCCTCTTCAATAACTGCTGCTGGGAAAACTGGACAGCTACATGTAAAAGAATGAAATTAGAACACACCCTAACACCATACACAGAAATAAACTCAAAATGGATTAGAGACCTAATGTAAGACTGGACACTATAAAACTCTTAGAGGAAAATATAGGAAGAACACTCTTTGACATAAATCACAGCAAGATCTTTTTTGATCCACCTCCTAGAGTAATGGAAATAAAACAAAAATAAACAAATGGGACCTAATGAAACTTAAAAGCTTTTGCAAAGCAAAGGAAACTACAAACAAGACAAAAAGACAACCCTCAGAATGGGAGAAGATATTTGCAAGCGAATCAACTGACAAAGGATTAATCTCTAAAATATATAAGCAGCTCATGCAGCTCAATATTAAAAAAACGAACAACCCAATCATAAATGGGCAGAAGACCTAAATAGACATTTCTCCAAAGAAGACATGCAGATGGCCAAGAAGCACATGAAAAGCTGCTCAACATCACTAATTATTAGAGAAATGCAAACCAAAACTACAATGAGGTATCACCTCACACCAGTTAGAATGGGCATCCTCAGAAAATCTAGAAACAACAAATGCTGGAGAAGGTGTGGAGAAAAGGGAACCCTCCTGCAGTGTTGGTGGAAATGTAAATTGATACAGCCACTATGTAGAACAGTATGGAGGTTCCTTAAAAAACTAAAAATACAATTACCATATGACCCAGCAATCCCACTACTGGGCATATACCCAGAGAAAACCATAATTCAAAAAGACACATGCACCCCAATGTTCATTGCAGCCCTATTCACAATAGCCAGGTCATGGAAGCAACTTAAATGTCCACTGACAGACGAATGGATAAAGAAGATGTGGTGCATATATACAATGGAATATTACTCAGCCATAAAAAGGAACAAAATTGGGTCATTTGTAGAGACGTGGATTGATCTAGAGACTGTCATACAGAGTGAAGTAAGTCAGAAAGAGAAAAACAAATATCGTATATTAATGCATACATGTGGAACCTAGAAAAATGGTACAGATGAACCGGTTTGCAGGGCAGAAATAGAGACACAGAGGTAGAGAACAAACGTATGAACACCAAGGTGGGAAAGTGGCGGAGGGGTGTGGTGGGATGAATTGTGAGAGTGGGATTGACATATATACACTAATATGTATACAGTGGTTAACTAATAAGAACCTGCTGTATAAAAAAAATAAATAAAATTAAATTAAAAAATTAAAAAAAAAAGAGAGAGAGAGAGAGAGAGACATGTAGCACAATGTTCACTGCAGCACTATTTACAATAGCCAGGACATGGACGCAATCTAAGTGTCCGTCAATAGATGAATAGCTAAAGAAGATGTGGCAGATGTATACAGTGGAATATTACTCAGCCATAAAAAGAAATGAAATTGAGTTATTTGTAGTGAGGTGGATGGACCTTGAGTCTGTCATACAGAGTGAAGTAAGTCAGAAGGAGAAAAACAAATACCGTATGCTAACACATATATATGGAATCTAAAAAAAAAAAATGGTTCTGAAGAACCTAGGGGCAGGAGAGGAATAAAGACACAGATGTAGAGAATGGACTTGAGGACACAGGGAGGGGGAAGGGTAAGCTGGGACAAAGTGAGAGAGTGGCATGGACATATATACACTACCAAATGTAAAACAGATAGCTAGTGGGAAGCAGCCGCATAGCACAGGGAGATTAGCTCGATGCTTTGTGATGACCTAGAGGGGTGGGATAGGGAGGGTGGGAGGGAGGCTCAAGAGGGAGGGGATATGGGGACATACGTATGCGTATGGCTGATTCACTTTGTTGTACAACAGAAACTAACACAGTATTGTGAAGCAATTATACTCCAATAAAGATCTATTAAGAAAAAAAAAAAACAAACCAAAAAAACTGTGTCTCTAAAGAACTGCATGGCTCAAATCGAAGGGGAAGGCGGCTTTCCAGGCACAGAGATGAAAGCAGCTTGACTTAAGATCCTATGCTGATGAATATAACACATCCAACTGTTATTATAAGATAATTGAGTACTGCTAACTTAATAGGCAAGAGACCAGAGCTATGCAATAAACCATATTCAAAAGAAATGTAATTAATGAGATACCATCTTTCATCTGGCGAATTAACAAAGCTGTGTATGTGTGTGTTTTAATTATGATTCTGAAGGCTGACAAGGATACAGTAAGAGAGGGTGTCCCCCAGATGGCCTGTGAGAATCTAGATTGATTCAACCTCTTTGAAGAGTAATTTGGCAATACCTAACATGAGTCTTAGTCATGCCTGGACTCTTGGGTTGAGTAATCTCATTTCAAGGACTCCATCTAAAGAAATAAAGACATAGTCTAAGATACATGTAGAAGGGCATTGGTTGGATAAAGATATCTCTATCTCTAAAAAAGAAATAATTAGAAACAACATTAATAGTCAACCATAGCAGATTGGTTAAATAAATAGAGGTTCACTAGGGATGAAATATAGGGTGAAAAAATGTGGTCTGGGTGTATGGCCAAAGATGCATAAAAGTGGCATGTGAAAACACTGAGGAAAGAATAACTCAAGAAATATATCAGGGGAATTCCCTGGCAGTCCAGTGGTTAGGACTCTGTGCTCTCACTGCTGAGGGCCTGGATTCAATCCCTGGTCTGGGAACTAAGATCCCATAAGCTGTGTGGTATGGCAAAAAAAAAAAAAAAAAAAAAAGGAAATGTATTGGAGCAACTGCAGGAAAATTTGTCAAAAAAAAAAAAGTTTAGCTTTTTCAACACACACCATATATAAAAGTAAATTGGATTAAACAGTTAAATGTAAAAACTTAACCATGAAAGTACTAGAAAATACTAATGTGTATGTGTGTTGCACATAAATAAAATTATGGGTCAAAAAGTCCTTTCTAAACAGTAGCAAATGGAAAAGCTGCAGATGAAAAGATTCCCCATGATAAACAAAACAGAAAGCCTACCACAAATTGGGGGAAAATATTTGCTACAAAAGAATCAAAGGTTAATCTTTTAAAATCTAATAAGCTCTTAAAAATTAATGAGAAAAGTGGGACAACCTTGTGGCCATTTCTATTTCTTTCTTTGTGAGCTGCCTGAGCAAGAAACATACAAAAAATATTCATTCTTACTAAGATCTCAAGAAAATAATGATTTATCATTTTTAAGGACATAATGTCCAATATGGTGAAAGTGAAAAAAATAAATATAATTAAAATAGGTTCTCTCATATAAGCTGGATGGAATATAAATTAGTTGAATTCTATTGCAGGAAAATTGACAGTTCATATTCGAAATCTTAGCATTTGGCATATTGTTTGAACCAGGACTTTGAATTCAAGGAATTTATCCTAAGGAAGTAATCTTGAATCTGCACAACAACTTGGCATTGAGGCTATTAGCTTCAATGATGTATATAATAATGAAAAACCAGAAACAATTTTAATAGCCTCAAACTGGGGATTACTTAACAGAATAAAGTGACATCATGAATGGAATATTATATAGCCATTAAAATAATTGTAGAAAAATCTAATGAGATACTAGGAATAATTATTAAGCAGAAAAAACAGGTTATAAACTAAGTATAGAAAGACTCCTCTTTAAATTAAAAATGACAACATATTTATGCACTTGCATAGAAAAAAATGAATATGTATGTGTTTATGTGTGTGTATATATGTCAATAGTGATTTGTATGGGTAGATTATTTTATTTTTGTGCTATAAGTATTTTCTATTATTTTCTAAAAGGAATATGCACTTCTATGATAAAAAGCACTCATTCTAAAAAGCAAACAAACAAACAAAACCCCCAAACAAGTGACATTCAACTTTCCTTAAGAAGGGCCTAGGAAGGGTCTTAGACGGAAGACAGGATCAAAGAAAAGGTTTGAATTTATTACATATTCAAATCTGCTGCTATGTACAGAAGTAAAAACCCAATCAATTTTCATTGAGGAGAGTGCTTTTGGAGGAATAAGAGAAATTTGCTTGTAATAAGGAAGCCCTTGGAAGGCATTCTACCCTGTCCCCTTTCATGGGGGGACCTGGGTCCTAAACAGCCCTTTTCAATTAGTTCCAGGATGAAAACGACACACCCCATTTACAAGAGGACACTGTGATAGAGCCTGGCCCCACAAAAGCAGGAGGCCCAGGCTAGGCTCAGGGTAGGTAAGCCCCACAGTGTGCCTGGGGTATGACCAGAGTTGGCTCTGGTACCCAGGATGGCAAGACAACAGCAATGGCACAAAACAAGATGACTTCAGTTTTCTTGGTATTTTTCAGACTTAGCATAGTGTATACTCCCAATTACATTAGCTTCTGGAGCAGTAATAACTTTTCCAAAGAAAATATTTCAAAAGTGAGGCCACAAATGCCCCTACTTCACGTGGCGGACACCTCAGAATCACCTTGATGCTGTGCTTCACCTGAGGACCTCTGCTCTCCCTCCTGTAATTCATGAGCGTGCAGATCCAGAAATCTTTTCTCAGCTCTTTGTGCTACTTTGGTGTAGCCTCAGGCCAATGCTATCTGCTCTACTTCCAAAGGTTTTAATCACCTCCATGCTTCCCTTTCCTTTTTCCTCCTGCCTTAAAAAAGGCAACTCGAAGATGGGCACCCATCTGTCTAGAATCGTTTCTGATCTCGTAAAGTTTAACACTTTCTGTACCAGATGGGTGTAATCCTGATTTTCTTCTTAACACATCCTTGCAGCAATGATGCTCATTGGGTTGCATAGGTCTTGAGAATAAATTTGGCTGTATCCTAATGCCATTGGACTATAGTACCCAGTAAACTATTCATATGTTTAGAACGGGAGAAGATTTTCCCCTACTTGGTCACTATCTGTTTCCTAAGTGGGCTCCAGAAATATGCCTTCAAAGGGTGCCACTGAGTGTGAATGACAGGAGGACAGTCATTAGCTACCTGTCTCTGAAATGATGTAAGACAGAGCCCATCTCTGTGTCAAGGAGTGTAATTTCTCCTATGTCAGCTTTCCTCATTGGAGTTTGTCAAGAATGGAGGTCTTCGCTTGGGCGCGGCAGAGCAGGTAAAAAGGGGTTAACTGACACATTCAAGTATAGAAGGTTCGGTTTCGCCCCATTTGACCAATTACACGTCACTAACAGCAAAAGAGAAGGCTGACAGAAACAGATAAAGGACCTTTATTCAAGACCAAGAACCAAGTGGTCTCACTTACCTCTAGTGTAGTTAATACAATCTTCTCAACTGAAGAAAAATAAGCCTCCCACAAGAATTGTGTCTGCTGTCTAAGTGCTAGGATTTTATCCTGATGAATAGACCTGATTGTAGAAGGAATCTGTAACACAAGGTGAACACATAATAACTATAACCGGAAAACAGTAAGATGCCATTTGATAAAAAAATAACCCACTTAGATTAGGCTTTTATTCTTCATCGCATTCAGCTTCTAGCATACAGATCTACTAAAAATCACCAACCCCTAAATTGAAAGGCCCTTCAGAGGTGTCAGCTACAAACAGCACTTACTGGGAATCAGCTTTAAGGACCTCAAATGCACGAGAGTTAGAGCTCGCTTCTAAGATTTGGTAGCAGCTTATCAGTTGCTTAGGGTGTTCCTATAGTAGTCTTTGCTGTTTTTTCTTCTCAGATTCCCACACATCCTTCATCCTGCCCATGGACAGCCAAATTCTACAGAGAAGGAGCTACAGCCTTGCAGCAAGGCTGAGAGACATCACCCCCCAAGCACTTCTAAGACACACCACGCCAGGGACTACAAATGATCTACAAAAAGCCTTTTTAGGGAAGGTCTCTGAGTCTCTCCATTTAATATGCAGCTGGGGTAGTCATTTCTATGTGCATGTATCTCCTACCTCTCCCTGAGAGCTTTCTGCTCCCCAGACTTCTCTTTTTGGCTCCAGCACTCACCCCAAACTAACACAATCTGTCATACAAGTTTAACCAGCACTGCTCTCTACCAGGCTGCACAATTTTAAAGGGGGGATCTGTGCCCTGTCCATCCTGCTACACATTTTATAGCTAGGAGAGTGGCTTTTATGTATAGGTACACCTCAGAGATACTGTGTGTTCAGTTCCAGACCACCACAATAAAACAAATGTCACAATAAAGCGAGTCACACAAAGTTTGTTTGGTTTCCCAGTGCATATAAAAGTTATGTTTACACTATAGTTTATTAAGCATGCAATAGCATAATGTCTAAAAACACAATGTAAGTACCTTAGTTAAAAATACTTATTACTAAAAAAACCCCACTAACCATCATCTGACAACACAGGGTTGACACAAACCTTCCATTTGTTAAAAAAAAAAAAAAAAAGCATCTACGAAGCATAAAATAAGCGAGGTATGCCTGTAGCAGTTATTCAATAAATAGAAGTGGAATTGAACATGGCCATCTGAAGCCACAAAAGGGACATCATTATTTTCACTAGCAGTATACCTCAGTGGTTAAGCACAGGAACATGGGAGTTAGACCACAGTGGGAGTCTTGCCTCTGCCATTTATTTACTGGCCCTGCTTCCTTGGACAAGTTACATGATCTCTCAAAGATTTCATTTCTTCACTTATAAGATGGGGATATAGTACTGACATCATAAGGGTGTTATGAAGATCACATAAGTGCTTCGCACAATGCCTAGCACATGGGAAGCTTTATTAACAAAGTAATTATTACCACTACTATTATTATTGACTTAAGGGTGATGATATTCAAAGACAGACCAATTGCTTAATGTCTGCATGTGAACTTGCTTGGGTCTGGAGCCCTGAAATGTACTTCCTGGGTGTCTGGTGAGTCTCCTTGGTTTGCTCCCTATCTTCACCTATAGCCCAAAGGCTATTTCATTTATGGAGTCTATACTTAGGGGAGATGCCTTGTGATTAGCAACTGTCCTTTTGTGCTCACCTCTTTCTGCATGCTTGCCTCCCTAATGTGTAATTAATCAGACAGGCATGCAAGCCTGGACTAAAGCAGGAATGCTCCGTTAGCTGCTTTAGTAAGAAAGTTACCCATGGCATTGTGACTAAGACTACATCTGAATTTCCAGTGGTGGCGAAGGAAGAGGAGCTTTTTTTTTTTTTTTTTGCAGTACACGGGCCTCTCACTGTTGTGGCCTCTCCCGTTGTGGAGCACAGGCTCCGGATGCGCAGGCTCAGCGGCCGTGGCTCACGGGCCCAGCCGCTCCGCGGCATGTGGGATCTTCCCAGACCGGGGCACGAACCCGTGTCCCCTGCATCAGCAGGCGGACTCTTAACCACTGCGCCAACAGGGAAGCCCAGGAGCATATTTTCTGATTCAAGACCACACTTACGGGAAGCCACAGAACTGCTTCACAGTATCTACATAAGGACAAGTTCACTTGCTTTGGCAATGTCCAGAAGCAGATACTAAATCTGCAGCCCCAAAGTGTGTATCTGGATTCCCAACACTGAAGCAACATGGAGGCAACAGGTAAAGGAGAAACATTAGCCTGAAACCAGAGCTCAAGGTCAAGTGGAAATAAAGTATTCTTGAAGAAGGTAGAGAAACCATTCAGATCATGGATCCTTCCTAAGCCAAAGAACATTTATTTTTATTTACTGAGAAAATTACTCAGATTGCCCAAGAAAGACTAGAAAAAAATTACCCTCCTCAATTTTCATAATCATGCCCTCTTCTGAATGTCAGTGGTATTTTCTAAGAGTCATACAGGTAGACTGTTTCATCATGATCATGAGGAACCAGTCCATCAGAAAAATGTCAAAAGCTATCATCACTATGTGCTCTCCAGCAAACTGAGTAGGCTGTGGTTATGAAGGCAGAAAGGGATAGCACAGATAAGCCTACCAAGACAACCCCTCTCTTCTATTAGCCACATCTTGATGTTACAACCTCAAGTGAAATATATCCTACCCATTTGTGCATATGATACAAGTGTCTGACAGCACTCTTCCAAGTGCTCTGGAAGATAATTCCAATTGATTAAAAAGACAGAGTTCCAAATTTTAATGGCATTTGGCTACCAGTTCTTAATCTGCTTGTCCCGAGAGACAGGTATGGGAAAGTGATAAATTAATTCCAATTTGGCCGGATTGTTCAAAGTTGCAGTGAAGTCTTAATAAAAGGTCATGCATGGTAACGGAACTAATGGAATCTACCAAGATAGATATAGGAAAGCAACAGTAAGCTCTCTTGGTGACATGACAAGAATATATGCAAATAAAAATACCTGTGCTGTTCTAAAACAGGAAATGAAAAATGGTAACATAACAAAAACATTTTGCAGAGCAGATATTTGGGCTGGGTGCCAGTTCTTTAAAACCACTGTCAATGACAGTGCAGTCATCATTCAATATGGAGGCAGCTGTGCAAAGACAGACTGCATATGAGAGAGGAAAACGCCAGCAAGTTTGAGTAGGTGCAGAAAGAAAAACAAAATCTCCAGCATCAAGCCAAAATGTTGCCTCAGAAGGTGAAATGCTTCTGGGGAATCAACTCTGCTGAAATGGTAAAGACCAGACAACCACAATTCAGTATCCTGGAACACACTCTGTTCTCAAAGACAAACTCCCAACTTAGTCACATCAAATTCACAGGAGCACTGGTACATAAATGGAGAAATTATGGCTGGTATCTTCTATTCCCTTTCTTTCCTAAATTTCCTTTAATAAGCATGCATTATTTTTTAAAAATCATAAGAGGAAGGAAAAAGGCAACATGGAAAAGAACCACATCTATCACTTTTGTTTGGCCTGTCATGAGTGAATATTTTAGGCACACATCATCTCTGTGTGGGGAGAACTCTACTAGATCACGTGTCCTCCTCTTGCTTCTGAGATCCCAGGGGCCTTGGAAATCACAGATCTGAGTACCAGACACAAGGCATGTTTTAAGAGCTGCATTCAGCTTGGCTTGACTAATTCATGGCCTTCTTGGTTACAGATATTCCACTGTTACTTTAGGGAGAGTACTGAGTTATTTCACCAGCCAGTTAGCAGACTGGCCAGCAGCACAGAAGTAGAATCAATGATAGAGTTAGAAACTGAATTTCCTGAATATCGAAAAAAGGACATTAAAAAATATCATTTTACAAATATTTGTAGTAGTTCAAGATAAAGTACAATGCCATGAAATAAAAGCATTTAAATATTCCATCATTTTAGAAAAAAGAGTATGGCAATTTATGTTTGAAGCTAAAACATTTTTGCACAAAGGGTCTTTAGAAATCCTCAGTGACTGACTATTCCTGCCCCAGTATTTTTCTGTGAGTATCATATTCACCTTCCCAGGCAGCTCTTGAGAAGTTTAAACTTTTATTAGGCATCCTTGTGGAAGATTGGTTGATGTATATGTGTGGATTTATTTCTTAGCTCTGTATTCTGGTCCATTAGTCTATATATCTGTCTTTATGCCGGTACCATACTGTTTTGATGACTGGAGCTTTATAATATATTTTGAAATTAGGGACTATAATGCCTTGGTTTTGTTCTTTTTCCTCAAGATTGATTTGGCTATTTGGGATCTTTTCTGGCTCCATATGGATTTTAGAGCTGTTTTTCTATTTCTGTAAAAAACAAATGCCATTAGGATTTTGGCAGAAATTGCCTTCAATCTGTGGATCACGTTGGGCAATACGGATATTTTAATAATTAGTAAGCCTTAATTCTGCAATAGAAGACAACATGGATGAACCTTGAGGACATTATACTAAGTGAAATAAACCAGTCACAGAAAGACAAATAATTCATGAGTCCACTTATAAGAGATATCTAAAATAATCAAATTCATAGAATTAAAGAGTAGAATGGTGGTGACCAGGGGTTGGGGGACGGGAAGTGAGAAATTACTAGTAAGTGGGCATAAAGCTTCAGTTAAGCAAGCTGAATAAGCTTTCGAGACCTGCTGTAGCACATTGTACCTACACTCAACCATGAGTACATGTCAAAATTTGTTAAACGAGTAGATTTCATATTACATGTTCTTACAACAATAAAATTAAATGGGAAAAATCTAAATGGCCAAAAATACATTTTAAAAAACATACATTTTCATTTGAGGCTGCTCTTTTAAATATACATCTTAAAGGTAACACTCACTCACGTACCCAGACTAGATCATTTGAGCAATGATAACACTAATTATAAGAATCAGCCCTAGAGACCTCTCTCTTTCTGAAAATTAATCTGAAGGCAGATACGGAATTGGGAAAGGAGTACAAAGTGGCGACAGGATGGTACAAAAACTCTCTGGTATAATTTCTAAACATTTTGAATATTGAGGGGGGGTAGATACACACCTCTTCTCAGTATCAAAGTTCAGTATGGTCTACCTGCAACTTCTCCTTCTCTGAATATATTCCCTGGACCTGAGCAGATTGTGTGTTGGGAAGTGAACGATGTCATGTTAAATGACTTCATATTCACCATGACACAGGCAATTTTCTCCTGATAAAATTTCTTTTACAGAGCTGACCTTGTGGATTCATCTTCTTTGAAAGTTTGGACAGGGGCAACAATAATCCACTGATCTGTTGAAGGCCACCACCACCCCTTCCTTACCTGTAATAACAATCTCTCATCACCTATGACGGCAGCTTGGTTCCAATTAATCACTTCAGAGAATGGCAACTCCCATCCATTGCTGAGCATCACAGGGACACAGGCAGCCTGTGCAAAGAAGGGGACTTCGTGAGTGTAAGGAATATGGCAGCAGGAACCCTTCCAATCAGAGGTGAAATTGGTACAAATTCAATTACTGGCATGAATCCTGGACTGCTGAGGTCAGAAGAAAAGTGGGCTTTTATGAATTATCAAGTCACATGAAGTCTGTCTGTATCCAGCTGAGATTTTACTATTTGCAAGTCTTGCCCTAGAATGCGAAAACCCCATTTCTATTCTTTTTTTTTTTTTTTTTTTTTTTTTGCGGTACACGGGCCTCTCACTGTTGTGGCCTCTCCCGTTGCGGAGCACAGGCTCCAGACGCGCAGGCTCAGCGGCCATGGCTCACGGGCCCAGCCGCTCCACGGCATGTGGGATCCCCCCAGACCAGGGCATGAACCCGTGTCCCCTGCATCGGCAGGCGGACTCTCAACCACTGCACCACCAAGGAAGCCCCATTTCTATTCTTGTACATGGTTTGGCTGACCTTACCTCTATGGAGGCAACTGGCCTCCGTTGAAGAAGTTTTATTGACGTAACAAAATCGTTCACCAATAAAATCCTAGCATAAACCCCACCTTGAACATGAACAGCCTTGTCAGTATAACTGCCACAGCCCACTTGCAAAGTGGTTCACCCCAATGTCCTGAGCAACAAAGAACAGCTCGGCATTCCTGATAAAGCGTTTTGTGGACTAAACTGTTACAGGGTGCTCACCTTTCCCTAGCCATGTAAACATCTGAACTTTGTTCCCTTCAGTGTGGAGGGATCCCAACCTCTGTCGTACCAATTTACTACCCACACAGTGACCTAAGAGCCGAGAAACCCCAGGCTAATGACAAAATTCTGGTTGCAAATAACTCAGAATCCAAAGCAGAGAACAATTTGCTCCATGCGACGTCCCAAGAGGCTAGGGGAATGTCAGGAATGGGATGTTTCATAGAATGTGCCAGAAAAGACTTTCAAGAGAAGGAAGCTCTCCTGTCAGAGGACACGACAGAATGCTGGCCGTTAAGAAGCACTGCGACAGAAGCACAGGTTCAGCCGGGGCAGAGGACAGAGGAAGAAAGGACACGGTAGCAAGGGGTCCAGGAGCTGAGAGAGGGGGAGGGCATGCTTTCTCGCCAACAAGGAAGGCTGGTTGCAACTTCCAGGTGGGAAGTGTGGAGCACTGTCTCAGCAGGTGAAGGCATTTCTGCAAAGTGAAGGTTAATAGCAGAGACCCAGCAGCTCCAGAACCTCTGAATTTCAGAGCCTGGGAGGAGCTGGGCTGAGTGACTGCCTCTACCTTGCAGGGTACCACGCTCAGCATTTAGAGGAACTGAGTGACGACTGAGATGGGGACAGGACCGACGATTTTGCTCTTGGGAAATACCACCCATCAGCCATTTTCATTGCTTTGAGACTGGCTTCCAGGAGGAGGGCTGAGTCTCCGTGGAGCCCAGGTCGGCTGCCTGTTTGTAAACACTTCTCTGAAGAACCCACCCTCCCTTGAGACTCCCGTCGGATCTCCTCATGTCCAAAGGCAGGGAGTAAATCCTCCCCCCGCTCCCCCCACTCATAAAATTGTTGCAGGTTTTCTTGGGAAAAAAGATTTCAGGTGTTCAAGGCAAACCACACATTCGGCTTAGACCCCAGGAGAAGTGCTGCGGTTAAACTCCGCCCCAGTCTGACGTTGAGTCCTCAGCCCTGTTCTGGGGAGGATCAGGGTCTCTTACCTGCAGAGCCTCCAGGAACCTGAAAGACCCAAGCCTGCGACCACGAGGAACCAGACAGAAAGTGGCATTGTGCAGCATTTCCCGATAATCATACCTAGAAAAAGAGGAGGGGCCATCAGCAAACAAAGACGCGTTAGGAATGGGGCAGGGGAGACGGTCGGGGGGAGGGATGAATCAACACACCTGGGGTGGGTGCACACCTGCCAGAAATTACCCAGAGCAACTCGGGTGATACACAGGCAAGTCTCACTTTTCCAGGGCGGGAGGTGGGCAGGGTTGTTGCATGAAGGAGAAGAAATGTGAACCATCACATTGGACAAAGCAATTAGGGCCTTTTGCAAACAGTACGTAAAAGACAAGTCTGATGGTCCCAGCAAAATTTTGGCTTGCCCAGCCTTTGCTTCCCAAATCAGATTTTTGTGTCGGATAAAAATAGGTTGCCCCCATAAGCTTAGAAAGTACTCACCGCTAGTTGTTCTTTTTTAATGCCATGTCATTCAGTAAAACGAAGGCTGCTCTTGTTTCCTACCCCATGAACCCATGCTACTAAAACCTACTCAGGAAACCTCCATTCCAAGCACAAAACATTTAGTTTCTCCTTCATGGCGGAGTTTCTACTTTTAACCAAGAACAAACATTTGGTCACCCCAGACAAACACTCCTGTATAAGAATGGTTGGCATGGGGCTCCCCTGGTGGTGCAGTGGGTGAGACTCTGCCTGCCGATGCAGGGGACACAGGTTTGTGCCCCGGTCCGGGAAGATCCCACATGCCGCGGAGCGGCTGGGCCGGTGAGCCATGGCCGCTGAGCCTGCGCATCCGGAGCCTGTGCTCCGCAACGGGAGGGGCCACAACAGTGAGAGGCCCGCGTACCGCAAAAAAAAAAAAAAAAAAAAAAAAAAAAGAATGGTTGGCATGGAGGTGAGAGAGAAGGAGCCAGCCCAAGAAATGGGGAAAGAGGAATAACAGGAAAAAAAAAAAAAACAAAAAAAAAACCCAAAACGGTGGGGCCTGTGGGAACCTGGGCAGCAGAAGAGATGATTCTTTCCTCAAACACCATTTAGTTGTATCACACTGTTTCTACACGTGAAAAAATGCAAAATGTAATATGAATGTCACCTGTCTCTTTATACCGGTGAAGTACAGGAAAGGTAACAAGCATCTCATTTTATTCAGGGCTAGCACTTTAAAAATGATTTCCAGGGACTTCCCTGGCAGTCCAGTGCTTAAGACTCTGCACTCCCAATGTAGGGTACACGAGTTCAATCCCTGGTCAAGGAACTCAGATCCCACGGGCCGCACAGCATGGCCAAATTAATTAATTAAACTAGAAATCTGTTAAAAATAAATAAATGAATATAAATAAAAATGATTTCCACAAATACATTCCTAAACACACAGCTGAAATTTCATTTGGAACTTAAGAAAACTTGGGAAACTGGAGATGGCTCAGGTCCTGTGAAGGCCCAGTTTCTCAGAGCCAGGATGAAATCACTCTCCTTTTTCAAGAGCCTCCCAGGCTCGGCAGACAGGTGACTTTGACAGTAGCATATGTCACCAGCACTTTCTGACTCTAATAGTCTAATTTAATCATAGCCTGAAGGCATTGGATTCTTCCCTCCTCTTTTGGGGATACTGATATATACATTTATATTTTTCAAGTCCACATCTATTTTTATATTCTCACACAAAGTAGGCATATGTGAATAAGCCAATTTTCGATTATAAACCCATCATTAAGAAGAGACATCATGCAAAGGACCATTTACTTAAACAAGCGTGTACAACTAATTTGCACAAGGAAAGGTCACCGTGAATGGATTATCTCCATTGAGAGTAAAATTAAAAAAAAAAAAAAGAAAAAAAAAAAACCCTTGCTACATTAATTAAACTGCAAAATAGACCTCAAAGTAGAAAACATTTTTAAGAGGGCTCAAATCTAGCTAAATGAAAATAATAATAAATTATGATAGTAATGGCTTCTCTTCCTTACCAAACATAGGGAAATAATTGACAAGTATCTTCAAGTTCAACTGTTGATAATGTCTGAATATCTACCTAATCAGTGGAGAAGAGTGAAATACGTACATACACAAAATATATATGTATAAAGTTTAAACTGAAACTTTTTTTAATATAAAAAGGTCAAATATACTTGAGGCTACAGCAAAGTTTAATAAATGCCCAGAATAGAAAGCCCTGAGGGGCCAGAACAGAAGGCCCCACCTCCTTATCATTAGGCTGCTAAAATGTAAAACCCTATTAATGTGCTGGATTGTAGCAAGTTTCAAAGTTGCCAGTTGCAAATTTTACTTTAGGGAAGGAGTGGGCAAGAGGAAAGGCAGAAAACTTGTAGGAAAAATTCAAATGACAATTATTCAAGCTGTTGATTTTTAAGTGGTTGTATAGGAAGATTTGCTGATGTAGTGAATAAAGCTTCATGATTGAAACTTGTGTTCATTCACGTAATAGGTAACAGAAGATGGGGGACAATCATTCTTGCTGGAATCAGGAACCCACTAGGTAAGCTGTGAGATTAAGAACAAAATGATGGGCTCTCTGGGCCTCAGTTTCCTCATCTGCAAAATGAGTCAGTTGGACAAGATGCCTAAAGATGGTTTTGAACATTCCATTCTTTATGTTATCATTTTTAGGTAAGAAAGAAGAATGTCCCTTTGAGTGTATCCCACTGCTCCAAAAGTTTCCATAACTACTGTAGGTATGTATGTATGTGTGTATATGTGTCTACAGAAATCTGCTCGTGTACACAATGTGTAATGTGTGTATTTATACTGACACACAAAGACATACAGAAACATAATCACTCATAACCTGAAACAATGATTTTTGGATTTCTAATCATGCTCAACCCATGAACCAGCCTCATTCTTGGGCTCTAGTGACAGTGAGCCTATGAATTACTGTGTACTACAATGGAAGAAGTAATGATGCCTGCAAAGAGGACAATCTTTCTAATTGAATCACGTATGTATTTGGTACCCTACCACTCAGCTCTCTGATGTTCTCCCACGCCCCACGTCTACCTCCTTCTAGGCGCTTAAATTTGTTCATTTATTCAATCATTCTTTTAAGAAATACTATGTTCCAGGCACTGTTCTAGTCTTGCAGATGTTGTGTAGAGAAGATGCTTCTTCAGCTGCTAGATCTACCAAAGACTCATCGGATAACTAGAAAAGACTGATGAGGACTTCAGGTGTAACATCTCCTGAGGGCATTTGTATTAAGTACACTGTGGAAGCCTGGCCTTCCAGAATGACACACTAAGGAATTCTGAGGACACTCTTCCCAGCAAAACAATTTAACAGGTACAAATTATAAGAGCATTCATTGAAAGTTTCTGGAAATTGTCCTAAGGTCATGATGACAAACGGAAAAACATTCGTTCAAGAAAATCTACCAAATCTCAGCAAGAACTGAGAATGTCTGGAGCCTCTGAGCCGAGATCTGTTCCATCACCAACCCCCATCAGCTCTGCCTAATAGAAGTTCTAACATAGGTGAGTACAGCTGAGAAGACCGGTCTCCCTCTACCCCCAGCTCCTATAGAGAAAGTGAAAATACAACCTATAGGAGAGAGAAAATATTTGCAAATCATAAATCTGACAAGGGACTTTTATCCAGAAAAGGTAAAGAACTCTTACAACCCAACAATCAAAAGACAAATAATCCAATTTAAAAACAGGCAAACGGGGGCTTCTCTGGTGGCACAGTGGTTAAGAATCCGCCTGCCAATGCAGGGAACACGGGTTCGAGCCCTGGTCCAGGAAGATCCCACATGCCGCAGAACAACTAAGCCCACGAGCCACAACTACTGAGCCCACGTGCCTAGAGCCCATGCTCCACAAGAGAAGTCACCACAATGAGAAGCCCGTGCACTGCAACGAAGAGTAGCCCCCGCTCACCGCAACTAGAGAAAAGCCTGCACACAGCAACAAAGACCCAACGCAGTCAAAATAAATAAATTTATAAAAACAGGCAAAGGATGTGAACAGACATTGTTCCAAAGAAAATATACAAAGTGCCAATAAGCACATGAAAAGATACTTAACCATTAGTCTTTAGGGAAATGCAAATCAAAACAACAAAATATCACTTTACAGCAAGTAGGATGGCTATAATCAAAAGGACACATGACAACACGTGCTGATGTGGCTGCAGAGACATTGGAACACTTGTATATTGCTGGTGGGATGGTAAAATGGGGCGGCCACATTGGAAAATGGTTTGGCAGTTTCTTTTAGAACTAAAAGTGGGCTTAGCACCCAGCAATTGCACCCTTGGGCATTTATCCCAGAGAAATGAAAACTTATTTTCACGCAGAAACTTGTCCACAAATGTTCACAGCAGCTTTATCCTTAATAGCCCCAAACTGGAAACTATCCAAATATCCTTCAATGGGTGAATCATTCAACCAACTGTGGTACATGTATAGCTTAGAATACTTCTTAGCAATAAAAGGAAATGAACTACTGATACACACAACAACCTCAAGAAAATTATCCTAAGTGAAAAAGCCAATCCCAAAACGACATATTCTGAATTAGTCCATTTATAGTGTTCATGAAATAACATAATTACAGAGATGGAGAACAGGTTGGTGGTAACCAGTGGATAGGGACTGGGGAAAAAGATGGGGAGACGACAGGTCAAGTGAGGGGGACAGTCTTTTTAGAGACTAATTCTTCCCTATGACTTAAGCTTAGAAATATAGATCACATCAAAATCATAAACTTCTTAAAAAAAAGAAACAACAAACATATGAGATCCTAAGCAAGAAGGTAAGTAGATGAGGGAGGCAACTAATCTCAGAGAACTTTCAGCTTTATTAATAATGGTTTTGTTACCCTTTTCAGATGGCCATTAAGTCCCCCGCTGTATAGGTGATGACACAGAAGACAGAACAGTTTCCATAAACTACTTCAATGAAAAATGCAATAAAAATAACATGACCCTGTATTTAACCTAGAAACCAAACCCGTTCTACGGCCGAAATAATTCACTACAACAACCTTAAATTTGTAGTGAATAATGTACGGGATACACCCCATTTAAAATGGGCCATACAATAATGCATAATTAAAGCCCTTCCCCTCCATATGAAACTTTTTGGGGGGGGCTGAAAGCAATTCAGTGCAACCAGCATATGGGTGGAGGGCGATGTGGCATTAGCACTGGGGTCCTCAAAGTACACTCTTCCAACTAGTAGCATCATCTGGAAAATTGGTAGAAATGTACATTCTCAGCCTCACCCAGGCCTGCTGAATCAGAAACCCTGGGGGAAGGGCCCAGAATTCTGCGTTTTAACAAGCCCTCCAGATAATTAAGATACACCCTAAATTCTGAGAACCACTGGCACGGTGGTTAAGAGCTTAATGATTAAAAGCTTAGTGGTTAAGCAGCTTTAGACCCAGCCAAACCTGGGTCCCAACCTTACCTTGGCTATTCATAAGCTAAATGATCTTGGGAAAGTTTTTTTTTTTTTTTTTTTTTTGTGGTACGCAGGCCTCTCACCACCGTGGCCTCTCCCATTGCGGAGCACAGGCTCCGGACGCACAGGCTCAGCAGCCATGGCTCACGGGCCCAGCCGCTCCGCGGCATGTGGGATCTTCCCGGACCGGGGCACGAACCCGTGTCCCCTGCACCGGCAGGCGGACTCTCAACCACTGTGCCACCAGGGAAGCCCTTGGGAAAGTTTTTAATTTGTCTAGATCTTAGTTTCCTGGTTGGCAAAATGGGGATAATACTTCTACTGTGAGGATTAAATGATACATTTTAACTAAGCCTGGGCACATTATAAGTAATCCATAAATGGTAGCTATGATTGGAAGGGAGGTGACCGAATATAATGGAAAATACAGCCAGTTTAAGTAGGAAAACCTGGGATGAAGAACTTGGCTTCTGGACCTACCACTTTCTGTGTGCCCCTGTGCAGACTGTTTAGCTTCTCTGGGCCTCAAAGATGTGAAGAGTAAATGAGATTGCGTGCATACAGTAGAAACTGCAAGGCACTGCGTGATCGTAAATTTTTGTATAAACTACAGCGGTTCAAGAGGAATACAAACGTTTCAAAAACGTAACAAACAAACGGAAGAGGAACGGATTCCCCAAGACAGAGCCAGGGAGACGTGTAGAGCAGACCCTTGAAAATAAAATGAAAACAGAAGCTGTGAATCACAACAGCAGTTTCTAATTGAAAGGATTTTGCCTTATTATCAAACACTCCATAGCCACGGACGATGCTGGTGCAGTGTGCCCACGGGTCCCGCTGTGCTTCCCACAGTTCCTTGGTAGGCTCAGTTCCATGTGAGCCTGCTTTCTGCTAATCAGAGGATAGGGAAGACGTGAGCCAGGCCCTCCTCCCTGTAGCCACACAATTCTAGTCTCCCCCTGATGCTGCTACAGTTTGTCTCACGTATTGATTTATAAAGTGAACATCTACAGCTGATATGCTCCCTCTCAGCCCCCATCCTCATAAGTACTTAATCTTCTTTGCTTACCCCCAGGTTAGAATCACATCCCTGAAGAAAAAAACAAAGAATGCAAAAACAACTTCTGACTGTTGTAGCTGCACAAAGTGCTCTGGGATAAGGGAAATAAAATAGCTTCCTTGGCACCTCCTCTGTGTTTTCTTTCATTCATTCAACAAACATTAGTTGAATGCCTAATGCCTAGTACCATGTGTCAAATACTGTTCAAGGAACTGATGGTCCAGGGAGAAGGCAGATGTGTTATCAAACGATTGTCATTCGGTGAGGGAAATGGGAGGATGGAGGCAAGGGCTGGGAGTTATGTAGAAAAGGGAAACAACAGGCACAGCTTGGCTTTGGTGGGGAAAGTGAGAAGCAGGGATGCTTCTTGGAGGACGGGAGATTCTGAGCTAATATTAAAGGAAGAGCGAGAATCAGTCCAGCAAAGAGCTGTGAGGAGGCGATGGGCATCTCTGGGGGTAGAGGTAGCAGAGCAGGAACAGACACACCAAGGTGAGACACACTGCCCAGAGTCTGGGGTGCCCCAGACGGGGAGGAGAGATGAGGCTGCTGGCACAGGCAGCGTCCCCCTGGGAGGATCTCCTGGACCTCAGACATGACCCTGTGCAGGTGGTCATGAGTCCCTGAAGGGCTCAAGCAGAAGAGTGACATGTCACCAAAGGAAAGCTCAGTACTTGATACAAGTCAACTTCACAGGCAGACATGAAGTTCACACCGCCCGATAACCTTGCCAACGTAGGTCACAGCTGTGGAGCCACCAGGGCTCCAGCTCCAGGCTTTCTGATTCTAAAGGGCCTTTGCTCTGTACTACATGATACCGTCTCCTCGGCAGCTCACACAAATGGAATGTCTGAAAGTTATGTTTCTTACATGGTGAAGTCCTAAACCTTTCACCTACTTTCAGGCATTGGCAACAAAAGGCTAGCATTTAAAAGGACTCTTTCTCCCCTACTCAAAACTCCACCCCATGTCACACCAGGAGTTCAGTCCAAGACGGTGCTCTGGTATTTAATATCTATGTTGCCTTTCTTGGACTATCACAGATTTGACGCTTAAAATTTCAATTATTTTTGAGAAAACCCCAAAATCCATAGCATGTAATAAAATGAAATTGGCCCAAGGCACAGATTTGAACTGAGAAAACCAGGAGTGGGAGCCAATCTTTTGGCTGGAAAATGGGTCCATTGGCCACCATTCTATCTCTATTTGTTGTTTTGTAAATTACACACAGAAAAGTATAGGCCCCAGTGGTTTTTGTGAATTCACGGGATTCACTGAGCCTCAGTTTCTTCACGCCACCTGCTCATACAGCGTCTGCGCCCACGAATGAGCTACTCTATGTTCCGGAGTCAGGGAAATGCAGATGGATTATCCTAGTGTGTGGCGCTGGTGACCATAGTGACTGCAGACTCAGGGACTCAGTAGCTCCCAGCGGGAAGGCCCTCGCTATTTGGAGATGGTGAGATTCCGAACACAGGCCACTCTGCCCTGAGCACTGCCGGCTGCTCGAACCTCTGGGGCACCCGGTCAGGCCAAGGATCAGGAAATGATTTCTTTGTGGTGCTCCTCTGAATGACCCTGCCGATCCCAAGCTGTCCACCCTTTCACACTTCCTGGCTTTCCACTTAAGACCATCTTCTTTTTATGCCCATTTAAAATCCATTTCAATATCGGGAAGGGAGGGAGGAACAGTGCGTGGGCTCTGGCTGGGGCGGGAGGCCCCAGGGGAGGTACTGACTCTTTCGCACACATCATCTCATTTAAGCCTCACAGCCACCCCAGGAGGTGGATATGGTTATATCTGCTTTTCACAGGGAAGAAGAAAGAGTTGGCTGGATCCTTGGAATCAAACACTGCGTCTGAACACACTGGATCATAATCCCATATCAAGTCTAAACTCCCCCACCCCATCTCTACCCTAAACATCCACTGACAGCTAAGAAGTGTAAGCCTGGACCAGGTGGTAACCCTCACCTGCACATATTAATGAACTTAACATGTACCAGGTACACCATGCAGAAGACCACGTCGGTTCCTGCCCATTGCATAGCAGCTCAATGGCTAATATGTAAAAGCAAGTGACAAAAATAGGACAGCCATTAATGATAGCAATTATAATAATCATCCCCCCAATGATTACATGTTTCCCATGGGTGGGGCAACAACCCGTGTTCATTCCTGCCCTTTCTCTCTACAACCACACATGAAGGGGCCCCATTTTACAGATGATGAAGTTGAGTAGCAGAGTTGTACTTTGTGGGGCTTGTACCAGAAGGGCTCTGTTGTCTCCCAGAGCTGCCTCGAAGGAAGGAGTAACTTCCCCAGAAAAGGGGAAAATGAAAGATTTTGAATATATTGTGCCAGGGAACATGAACCTCAGGAAGCGATCGGAACGAGGCGAGATTTTGGAGCACCGGCTTTTCTGCTCGGCAATACCAAATTTCAAAGTGCTCTGAGATAAACGCAATTCCAGAACGTGTGGGTCTAAATTCTCTGGTTGGAAATAAAGCATTTCTGAAAGTGCTAAATAAGGGGCTCTCTGGGTACAGTGGGGGAAAGGGAAGGGAGTGACAATTAAGGAGCCAGCAGCAGCCGTGACCTCAGATGGATAAATGGGTCCACAAGAGGCACACCAAGGTCCTGACTGCAGGACCTAAATGTCTGGGAAAGACCCGAGGGCAACTGGGAAGCCCAAGGTCATTATCTTACCATTAACCTTTCACCAGGCTCTGCGCCACGAAGACAAGCCAGCCAAGTGCAGGGGGGCCAGGAAGTGTGGACTGAAGCTGCAGGGCCAGCAGCGTGGGGTGTCAAGCCTCGACGGTGACTCCTCGGGGACAGGCCGAGTCCCAGGGAGCAGCCTGTGGACAGGGTACTTCCCCACACACCCTTCTTCCCTTCCACCCCAGAGGAAACCTTCCCCGATCCCTAAGTCTTACCCAGAGACCCTCTTGCTGCTCACATGGCACCCAGGATTCCCTGTCTACTACTCCCTCTGGATCCAGTTGCCCATTTTCTTGTTTCCCTTCCACTGGGCTCCAGGAGGGAGGACCATGGTCCTACTTTCTGCTGAACCAACACCTACCCCCAGGGCCTGGCCTGCAGGAGCCACTCAAAACGTAGGTATGAAATAGATGAAAAGTGCTCAGTGTCCCCTGGTTTGCAGGGGGGCGGGAGGGGCTGTAGAAACAATAGAGACACAAAGAAGAGCCATGAGCCCTTCATTACAACCATCTCTGCTTAGCTAATAACAATACGTGTGGCTCTTGATTATGCCAGCCCTTCCTAGGATGATCTTCACTCCTGTGTTTAGGCTGAGCCCAGCTGACTTAGAGCATGGAAAAGAGTGTCTTTTATATATAGCGCCTTCCTTTTGTACATTTTGTATCCCTTCTCTGTCTTTATTTCCAAAGGCCTGGCATCTTGTTAAAGGTTCTGTCCTCTGCACACTGATGAAGGTGGGGGGGGGAATGTGTGTTTCACCAGCCCTGCTAAACAGCATTATTTGCAAATCAAGTTAAATGTATGCACAGCACTATTCAAACTGAACTGTCTCCTGGCTTTCCCCCACGTCTGAGCTAAAAGAAAATAAAACCGGAGAACCTCTTCCTGGCTTCTGCCATGATAAACACTGCATCGGTGCAAAGGCGAAGACTCCTCATCCCCCAAAGAAAACTGGGCTCACCCCAATGTTCTGACCCCTCCCCTTCTTGAGCCAAGACATTCTTCCCTGCACAGCCAGCCTGGGTCAGCACTGGGATTAGGAGGATGTTTGGAATTCTTGCTGGGCTGTTCCCCTCACCAGAGTAGACACTGCGTAGGGGCCATCCGGTGTTGAACCTCACATACCCTGCATTCTTGGTCAGTGCTGAAGCCTTTCATCTGCTCCTTGCACTTAAGTGATTATAAAATACCTTGAGAATCCAATTACACACAGCTAAGGAAATGATGCTGGTTTCAGCTACCCTCACTTCCCATCTCCTTTCCTACCTTTGCCATTCCTGGGCTCCACCTTCTGACTTTGACAGTCAGGGCCAACGCATCTCTGGGCCTTCTGCACTGAACAAGCAAACGAGACCTCAGAAATGTGCATAGGCAGCGATGGCCCGTCCTCAAAATTTACAGGACACCAACATAATATGAAAGCTGCATGAAGCTAGTTGTCTATAGAAAGTTTAATCTCTCCCACCTGGGTATGTGAGTATATAATTGTACAGGTGCATACGTGCCTCCATGAGACATCAAAATCTGTTATGATGAACAATCTGATGCCACATATGGCTTACTGACCAGATCAGCCTCCATGAAGGGTTTGGTCACTGGAGATTGGGAAAGCCCGTAAGTCTAGATTCTGCCATTTCCTTTGGCAGAACCACAACAGTGCCCTGGGAGAAAGAGTCTGTGACACTGAGTCACCTCTGCCTCTCCTCCAGCCAGCTCTGCTCAGCACTGTTCACCTTGAGAAGCAGCTAAGCAGCTAGCCAACTCCTAGGTGGCCTCATTTTGGGAAGAGGTTGTGGGACGGAGGGATAATTTAAGCATCTGATGGGAGAGAGGTAGACCAGATGGCTCTTAAGATGCCTTCCTGCCCTGATATTTATTTGCTGGATAAGTGAAAGTTGAGCAGCTCCTATGTGCCAAGTGACGCACTGAGCGCTGGGGAAACAAAGATGCAGAAGCCCCCCAGGAGCTGCCCCCTACTGGGTTTTGTAATCCCATGGGAACCAGAGTCTCCTTATGCCCCTACTTCCTGTATCTCTTTAATTCTACTCCTCCTTTGGGTTTCCACGTGAGCAGGGCAACAGGAAGCATACTCTCGTTCTTAATAGTTTCAGGTCAGAATAGGTTCAGTCTTATCCCCCTAAAATCCATTTTCCATAAAGCAAACAAAGATACCATTAAGACGTCACTCCCAGGCTGAAAACCCTCCACCGACTCCGCATGGCACTTAGAACAATACCCATGTCCCTTGCCCTGGCCGACAGGGCTCCCTGAGAACTGGCTTCTGCCGACAGCTCTGACTGCTCCTCTCCTCACTCACCGTCTACAGCTACACTGTCCTTCTCTCCGTTTCTAGAAACATCACACACATCACCGTCTCATGGACTTGTACTTGCCGTGTCCTCTCCCTGGAATTTTTCTTCCCCCAGATCTACCTCAAGATGCACATCAGCCTTGAGACAAACAGTCCTTCCTCAGAGAGGCCCTCGCAGACCAGCCTATGTTCCCAGCACTCACTGTCCCAATTCCCCATTGCGTCTCTGTCCTAGGATTTACCACTGTCTGAATTCACGCACATGTTTGTCTTTCTGGCCAACTGTTCCTATTCACTGCTGTGACCCCAGCCGCTAGACTTGTGCTTGGACCATAGTCATTTTTTAAGCAATAGTTGTTGAATGGATGCCAGATCTCCTTATTCCTCAGTGAATAATGCCTGTGAGGTCATAAAGTGTCCAAAAACGCTGGCCACATTCACAAGGGTAAATCTGTAGGACAAGTTTCTAAAAGGATATAGGACAAGTTCTCTCTCATCTTTGCTTTATGCAATATCAGCCTGATGTCTCTGGTTAACATTAAGATTCATCAACTTCTCCAAATGCCATCTGCTATGAAAGCAAGATCCCATTAAAAATGTCTTTAGAAAAAAATTTTTTTTAAAAAGGAATGTCTTTAAGAGATGTTTATGTAGAGTGATAGGATGAAGCCTACATAAAGTAACACCTAGAAAATATAGGTTCTGGTCTTGACTTTGTCACTGTTTGATTTTAAGCAAGTTATACTCTGGTTCTGAATCCATGCTTATTTATAAAATGGGACAAACATACTAGTCTTGCCTACCTAATAATGAAGTCTACTGAGATGTAATGAAACAGTATAGATGAGAGTATTATGCAAATTAAAGCACATATGAGTATCAATAAGGATTAAGCAAGCATATTTTTGGAATGGCCTTTGTACATATGAGGCATAATGTAGAGGATGTCAACGGCCTGTTTCTTTTTCTTCTTTTTGAGTCTCAAATTGTTATGTCCTCTCTCCCAAATCCATTCAATGCTTCAGAAGTGCAGATCATTTTCCAAAAGAAGCATCTGGAACAGCTAATTTGTTGCCAAAGCCAGTGATGAAACACACATGATCCTGTGGGGCTGAAAGGCCTGCCATGATTCCCAGTTTTCCACTGTGTTAGTTTTCAGCTATTAACCACTCTGTTTTCAGGTGATGAATTTGGAATGAAGATGGCTCAGAACTCTTGGCTACAGGGCCCTTAAAGAGACAGCAATTCTGTCACATGGAACGTCTTGTTGCTTGGTTTCCATTAAGGAATCTTGGCTTTTAAATAAACTGTCAAGTAAAACTTGGCATCAAAACACAAAGTGGTAACCTCCTTTGCAGAGGAGCTGACAGCTCAGCTGTGTGTCAGATGGATAGCTGCTAAGGGTCAGCTCCAAAGGCGACTGCGTCCGCTCTGGAAGGGAGAGGGTACCACAAACTGCCTTCCTCAGGATTAAGTTAAAGCAAAATTTAGGGATGATCTTAATGGAAAGTGGACTCAGTAACACCAATTGACCATATTCCTCTCCACGAGCGCTGGTTTTGGAATTATAAAAGTTTTTGAGGTGCGAAAACATAATTGGAAAACTTTTTTTCCTTGCTTAAAGGGCTAATTGATTTCACAGGTGTTTAATTATCATTTGCTGTGAGATAATACCTTGTAGTGCCATAAAAAAATGGATTTAATTTTCGAGTGCTTGCAAAACCATTGCCAAAGCCAAGTTAGAGCTAAAGCTAGATAATTATTCTATAAATCAAACACAGTGACTCCTTTCTTTGAAATTTTTAATACTTGGGGATAATGATATCTGACAACCTTGAAACTAACACGAAAAGGATTTTCCTGCCAAGTGCCAAAAAGCAACCATTGGAGCATTGCAGGCAGTTTGGTTCATTAATGGTGACTCAGGCAACCTCAGGACCCTGCCTGTGGGCTTCCGAAACATGCCAAGGTTTAAGGCATTGGTGTGTGTCAAGACACAGTACTCTCTACCAAGATCAAATGGCCAGACGTCCAAATAAGGTCTACAGCAAAACAGAAAAGAAATCCAAAACCACCCTTCGCACAAAAACTGCCTAAAAGCCACTGTAACTCTCTGAGCCCAAACTCAGAGCCCTGGAATGTGGAAAGTAGAGGTTTTACAACTTGATCAATAAATACCTTCCTATGTTAGGCTTAAGGCACAACACTTGTGCTTTCTGTAATAATAAGGGAGAGAAATCATGAAATCAAAAGAATGTTAACAGCTGGAAGGTACCACAAAGATCGCCCAGCACAAACACCCAAATGAAGAAAGCAAAGCCAGGAGAAGTCAAGTAACTCGTCCAAGATGACACCACCAGGGGCAGAAGCAAGATAAAAAGGACTGTTCTGAGAAGCAGAACAAGGAAGAAAGAGCCTAAAAATGGATTTGGAGTCCCATTCTCATCCAAAATCTAAAAATAAAAGAAGGAAACTTTTTTAAAGGCAAAAAGAAAAAAAAAAAAAAAACAGGTTTCTTTCTGTAAGAGGAGTGGCTATTTCTCCAACAGAGCCCAGTTTCCGTGGAAGTGCTTCAGCTGCCTTAAATAACCGTATGGGGATTTTAGTTGGTGCCACGTTTCAGATTTTTCTTTCCTCCAACTTTTATTCAGAAGCTGTTGAAGTCATAACATGTTCCATTAGATTAAGTGTGCCTAAATGATTTAAGAAAGCTGGGCAAGCTGGCTGGGTGCACACACACAGTCAGCATTATTTACTTTATTTAATGCCCGTGTATAGAGTGTGTGCACCGCCCAGATCACTCACTGTACAGCATGGATTTTCAGGCAATTTGAGTTGGCCTTTACAGGTTAAGGTAATATAAGGCAAGATGCAGTATAACTGGTGCCATTCCTGGACACTGTACTTTGGTCCTCCTAGTAAAAACCTAAGCCAAAGGCATGCTGGCAGAAAAGGCAGGGGAAAATGTGGGTCCCAGAATAGTCTGAAAGGGATAGGATGGAAAAGCATTCATAGGGACTGGCTTGGGATTGCAATGGAAACTCCTGCAATCAAGAAAAATGGTGATAATAATTATAGCTAACATTTATTGGGCTTATTGCACACCCAACATTCTGCAAAGCACTTTACGTCTGTTTGGCCATTTGCTCTTCCAAAAACCCTGTGAAGTAGGTAACATTATGTCTCCTACTTTATAGAAGAGGAAATTGAAGATTATACCTAATTTATCTAAACGTACTTAATTAGTAGGCAGGTGGGATTTGAACTCAGGCATTCTGACTGCAGGGCCCAAATTATTATATATTATAGCACGCACACTGCCTCCTTTCTATAATGCTTCATGGAGATGTCCCAGGGACCAGCCAGTGAGCTCCGTCTTGAGGGACACCATGAGAACCACTATGGAATCTACTGGACTGATTTATGATCTTCTAACCAGAGATATGCCTGGTATATCTCTGAGCCGGATCTTTTATCCAGCTCAGAATCAGAAAGGATAACCTTCCCGAGGTCAGCCCACATTTAAAGTATTACTCCCAGGTCCTAAGGAGTAGGTAGAACAGGTGAGAAACAAATTGCTGCTCATAAAATATTTGCAAATACCCTGAGAAATGCAAGAACATATAATGCTACAAATATTTGGTCTGCAAGAAGGTACTTATTTAGGGAACTAGATTGAAAGATGAAATCAGTAGCCCTCCATGCCATAAAAAAAAAATTGCTGTTCATTTGCTATATTTTATCCCAGACAAGACCACTTTTGAACACAGAAGCCTTAAGCCCTCTTTCTAAGAAGTTATATAATTTTTACTTTCCCAGTCCATTGTGGGGCTTTGGCACCAAGAACTATACCATGCCTTGTAGTTATCTTAGAAGCTTGAGTGGAGCCTGTACTACATGTGTGGGTCCCTGAGGCCACATGAATAGGACAGGGAAGAGAGAAATCCTGTCAGAGACACTGGCGTTTCATCCACTCACTTGTGTACCCATCCAGCCAGCCATCCACCCATCGAACAATAACATTTATTGTGAACCTATAAGTACCAGGCATGCTACTGTCAGGAGTGGGGAATTCAATGGTGAGCAAAAATAAGAATAGTAACTTTAATGATGATGATGATGATGTTTCTTTACCTTATGCAATTGACAGTCTTTTTTGGGAGACTGATATTAAATAATTAACCATCATAAAATCAACAGCTGTGGTGAGTGTTCCAAGGAGAGACTAGTCGTCCTATGGGAGCACATGAAAGAGGAAGTTGACCTAGTCAGGAGAGGGGGACTAAGCTGAGGCCTAAAGGATAAGTGTCGGTCAAGCAGGACTGGGGTGGAGATGAATTACTGCGAGCGGTGTTGATGACAAACTGTCAAAGACCATCAAGAAATGGAAAATACCTTTGAGCCAGCAAAGTACACACACCACAACTAATTGTTCCAACAAGTGCAACACAGACGAAATCCATTGGATGGTACGTAAAACACACGTTGGGGCTGCTGGCTGCCTGGACAAATGAGTATTCAAGCCTGGATGTCTGGACAGATACTCACTTTCTGTTGAGCACGCTGACCATATTATTAGCACCCCAGATTCCACACACCTGCCGAGCAGTAGCTGACTGCAGCAGACCTTAACCCACGGTACAGGTAGGAAAGCTGCGGCAGGAAAGAGGCTTGACATCTTGATTGGAGCTAAGCAAAGATTCTCAGGATCATGCCAGTTCATTTCACCTGCTCTGCCCTCCACCCCCAGGACCTGCCAACTCACCTGTTTCAGACTTATTTATGAGCCCTTTTTCCTGTTGTCTCAACATCCTACAGGCTCAGCAGAGATGGTGCTGAATCCCTAAATGATCACATTTTCACAGTAATTAAAAGCCAAATTCCCCAACTCCCTAAATGCAACGAGCAGCTTGAATGCCTGTGTTTTGCCCTAACACTGAACATCTCTAAGGTGAAGGAAAAGCCTGAGAGAAAGGAATGAAATGACTTAATTGCCGAAAGAGGCAGCCTTGGGATGCGGTAGAAGGGGCCCAAGAGGAAAGGAAGCTGGAGCTTCTGTCGGGACGACCTGCTCAGGAGCACCCAGGAGCCCTGGCTCCAGCCCGTCCTCAAGTGCCGACCACTGTGCTGGCCCGGGACCCACTGGCCCGAGAGACCCTGAGAGGGCATCTCTCTGCCACAATGATGAGTCCTTCCTGCTGAATTTAATAGTTTTTAAGGCGAGAGGGGTGAACGAGGCAATTTCAGTTATTAAGGCATTAGTTTGGATTGGAGCCCGGAACAAAAGAAAAGCCACAACTGGGTTCACCCAACAAAGACACTGTTTCCATCCATCTGCCTCTTAGACTAATTTAGGGATTACAGCGCTTGCCCACAACCTCCGACAAAGCAAACTCAAGATCGTATATCGAGGCCAGACCAGAGCAAACCACTGCCACCTGTATCTTGAAGGCTGCTAATTCCTCAGAAAATACATTAGAAGAAAAAGTTGGAGGAAAAATATACATGTATATATATTTAAATATCACAAAACACATTTCCATTCTTTAAATCATAGTCTCTCCTAGAAGAAAGCTGACGTGAGAGTCCAAGGAAGGGCTCTTAGTAAAAAACATAAAATATACTTATAAAATAGTACCTTCACATGTAGAAATAACAATAATGATAACGCTATAACAACTGCCACAATTTTTAGCACACTCATATGCTAAGCCCTGTGCTAAGTACTTTACATACAGCATCACCATCTCAGGGTCACAATCTGAGGTTAATACTATTATCCCCATTTCATAACTGAGCACGGAAGCTGAAAGAGTTCCAATAATTTGCCCAGAGTCACACAGCCAGCAGAGAAGGACAATTAAAATCCAAACATGGTCTGTCTGCTCCTGAGGTATGAGAAGCTGCCGGGCTTCACTGGCATTTTGTTCTGGCAGTTCTTGATGTCTTAAGAAGAGGCATAGATGAGATCTTTCAAAGTATTGAGAACTGAAGATATTTCAGTGCTCATTCCAATGGGTAATTCAAATAAAGTACCACTAGACCTTAACATACAGAATTGACATGTATGCAGACATTTAAGTGGCTGACTTCTAGGCTTTTCGGATTGTTATATTCCAGATAAGTTAATGCATTCATAGTCTGCCTTTCACTTCTGTTCTGATAGGGTGCTAGGTACATGTGCTCAGTTGTCTGAAATCATCCTGAATGGAGAAAAGCCAAATTAAGCTGCAGGTCCATCCAGTTTACTTGTCACTGGGAAATCCTCTAGTTGTAAATAACTCAGTGATCAAACATACAGGCACAAAACCCAGCTACCTGTTCACAGCCTTCCCCTTGGGAGGCTGAGTGGAAACTCTGTGGAATAATAGTGAGGAAGAATAAATTAGCAGCTACTTAATTTTTTTTTAAAGAAAAAAAACCCCTGTAATTGAGAGTGATTGACCTTAAAATTTAAATCGAATTAAGACGGTATCATCTTCTTCTTGCTACTTCTGATGTTGAAATTTGGAGGGGGTGGTGAGGGGAGATTCTTTTGGATGGAGATGCTAGATGAATCCTTGTAAAGCAGCACATTACAGCTATACCCACCTGAATTCATGTTCAGACATCTGCATCCCCAACACAATAGCAGCGGAAAAGCAGCAGAATGAAAGAAGTGCTACCCACTTAGCGCTCAGCCCAGGGACCTGCTGGGCACCCTTTGCTAAATCTACTTACAAGTGAATTCATAATTCACACAAGGTATCCAGGCATGGAAGCTAAGACATAAATCATTTATTGACAAAGGGACCATTTGTCATTTTAAAATAATTATGTTTCTTTAAGCAGAGTGACAAATTCCATCTTCCCCAATTTACTTATTGAGCCTTACAGGCAATGTAAGTCCCGACTTGTGTGTGTGTGTGTGTGTGTGTGTGAGAGAGAGAGAGAGAGAGAGAGAGAGAGAGAGAGAGAGAGAGAGGACCACAAGGAGATTCTGTTTTCTCCCTGAAACTTTTATCTTAAGAACCCACGATCCCTAAGGGCAGACTGAAAAATGGGTGTGGTGCCCACATCTCCTTCAGTTGTCTTGCAGAGAAGGTATTCTCTACATGCTGCAAATTTGGTCAGGATAATATTCACAAGGAACAACTAAACAGTGAACACTGATGTTAAACTACAGATTTTAACCTTTGGACACAAGTGTGAAACCCTTCCCTTCAAACTTGCAAAACCCACACAACAGAATGTGTGTCATCCTGATGCAAATTTAGACACTAGAGATGCAAAATGTGTGCTCCACAAGCAAACCATGCTTTACCATTAATTCTCTTGCCAGCAGGATAATAACATGTGGTAGAAACCCCAGTCTCAGCTGCTTTTAAAGAGACTGGAGGCAAGTATTCACGGCACAGGGCATCACCGCCCATTAAGGATGTAGCCACCCGATTCAACCAGTAGATGGGGCACGTCCACATGCCAAGGGTCCCCACTCAACTCCCCTGATCAGGAGGAACAGGTCCTGGTTCCTCCTCCTTAGCTCCCAACCAGATGGTCAAAATGATACCAAAGAGGGAAAAGGAGACCCTATCTCATCTCTAAAAGAGCCCTTTGATTATTTCCCTGACTTCTCTTTCACTTTTATTACAATATAAACAAAAGGGGTAGTGACTACTGAGATGGAGGGCGGGGGGAAGGGAGTTGGAGTTGGCCAGCTCAGAAGAAATGCACTGCCCACAGCGCCTTGGATATAATCTAAAAAAGCTCATCAGTCGGCCAGTCACTTACTTTGGAGCCATATTTACTGAGTGCCTACCATGTGCCGGCCCTGCACTGGGCAGGCTGCTGGGTCTACACTGGTGACTCACTCAGAAATGAGATGTGCTCCATGGAGTTCATCATCTACCGTGGGATACAGACCCTGAAGAAATGCAAATGGTCATGTGTAGCTATAAACCCTGATGGGGGCTAAGGAACAGGGAGCATTAGAGTGACTATGGGTAGGAGGTCAAAACTGAGTCAAGGTTGGGTGGTCAGGGAAGCCCTCTCTGAAGAAGCAACACGGACATGGCCTGAGAGCTGAAGAGAAGGCAGCTTCCTAAAGGGGGTGTAGGAAGAACAGTTCTGGAAGGGGGATGCGTTTGTGCAGAGCTCCAATGTGGAACCTTCCTGACACACTCAAGGAACAAGGGAAACGGAGCCAGTCTGGGTGGGGTGGAGTGGGGTGGAGGGGCAAGTGGTGGTAGAGGAAGGAAGGTAAATGACACAACCAAAGGCATTTTTCTGACAGGGCAGTGGGTGGTCCCGGTTGTGATCATACTCATATACTACACACACACACACACACACACACACACACACACACTTATATAGTGCTTCATTTTCCAGGTGCTATTTCAAATCCCTTACATATATAAACTCCATCTACTTCTCAAAGTAACCCTAAAAAGTAAGCACTATTACTAACATCCCCTCTTCAGAGACGAGGAAACAGAAGCACAGAGAGGTTAAGTGACTTGCCCACAGTCACGCAGCTACTTCTGTGCCAGAGCCTAGATTGGAACCCAAGGCATCTGACTCCAAAGTGCATACTCTTAGCTTCTATACTCTAATGATTCTCAGAAGCATCATTTTATTGTGATATTTCTGTATGACTACATATATTTTGCTATGAGTATGATAAGACTGGGCTTTTTTTTTTTCCTTTTGTATTTTTGGGTTTTTTTGGTTTTGCTGGCAGGGAGGACTGACGTGGCCCCAATAAGAAATCTACAACTTGGCAATGAATATACGGCCAGACAGACTTATCATATCCTGATAATCAAGCACAATTGTGTACCCCGACTCCTGCCAGATGCCAGCTTCCTCTCGAGTCTGGGTTCTGTACACAGGCTCCCCAAAGGACTGTAAATCAGTGGCGCTAGATATCTCCACAAAGTTTCAAACAGATGTTCACCCAGTGCTTACTCGCCCAGGCTCCAGATGGCTCCGGATTCTGGCTTCTTCCTCCCGCAGACCCTCAAATCACAGTTCAGACAATGTCAGTAAGGCAGGCTGAAGAAGGATGAAAGAAGTGGATCTAGTGGAGTTCTTTAAGAAGCCCCGTAGAACCCGGCCCGGCGGTATTTCATGCATGCACAGGAGGAGTCGTAACCTGAGGCAGCATAAATCACTGCCAGCCTTTACGACCTGGATACAATTTTCCGAATGATGAAGTTGTCATAGGTGTTGCGGAAGAAGTTTGTGCTGCCAGTCAGCCTGGGTCTGTAACAATTTATGCCAACCTCTTCCATAGGCAACCAGTTGCAGAGAATTTTACTACACTGGCACAATAGCAAGAGGATTCCATACCTACCCATCCTCTCAAAAGGGAGAGGAGTAATGCTGAAAAATGTGTTCCACCAAAATGTTTAAAAAAAACAAAAAATCCTTAAGAACATGTTTCAACCCTACCGCAAAAAACACAAAAAGCAGGAAAATTTTTAATTCCATTCTTTCTCAGTCCAAGGAACAGGTTTACATGCTTTGCTTTCTCCCTCAATTAAAAGTATCCCTGACATTATCTAGTAATTGATGCAAATGGATGATAAGAAAGCCCAGAGGACAGCGCTGGGTTGCCAAGCCTTGCAGGTTTTCTTTAGGGCAGTCTGTAGAGATTCCCTACTTTCCTCGCACTTCTCCAGAGACAAGGACTTTTCAGAAGACTAGAAGCTGGGGCTTCTCTTACAGATTTCATGCCTCTAGCATTAATTATTCATCTGCATAGAAGCTGAATTACCATGATGGAAGCCCAAACGAACATCTGAGAGCCAGCCTGAGTGCCTGAGATGTGCTGGTCCGCCCCATGCAAACCTTTGTGGAGTCTGTTGGAATCCCTTGTAAATTTCACTTCCTATTTATGTGACTTTTCATGGAGGCCAAGAGGCTCAAATCAAATCTCTCTCTATCCTCAAGCAGTGGTAGACAGGAGCCTATCAGATCATTTTCCTTTCAGTGGTGTCTAGGCTTTGTGATGACTGAGCAAGAAAAACATCTAATGGGCTTACTCAGAAATGACTTCTTTCTGTCTTGTACTTTACGAAAACTTTCTTTCATCCCTCTTGGACCCTAGGAGGATGAGTATTTCATACCCATTGTTCCCTATCTACCACATTCTACAGACAGAGATAATTAAACGTAAGATTATTTATTTCTGACTGTCAAAACTCACAGCAAGGCTTATGAGGAACACGCATTCGAAATTCATCCTATCTAGAAATGACGGCACTAATGGTATAAATCGTGTAAATAACCAGGTGTCTGCACACACTGAATGTCTATAAATGCACTTGGGCTGACAAATGTTTACACTGGATTATACGCTTTAATTTACCCTCCGTTGCCGGGGATGAGGGGGTGGGCAATGTCACATTAATAAAGGAAGGGGGTATTATGGGACTTCATTACAAGGAAGTTTCCCTTCCTTATGTAAAACCCAAATGCACCAGAAGTTAAGTAATTTAAAACTGAAAACTAAAAACATGTTATTTAAATATAAAATATATACTTTTCATTTAAGCAGAGAGCCTAGGGTGAGGATGGTTGATTAAAAAACTGAGGCCCAGGGACGTTAAGTGATTGCTCAAGGTCACACAGCTGGTGAGGATCACAGCCAGGATTCAGTCCAGCTCCAGAACTCAGAATTAACTGCTACCGAGTGCCCCTGCTTGCCCAGCTCACCGACGGAACAGAACACTGACCGAATGGAGGACTGCTATCAATCTTACGGCCCCTTAGAAATGCCCAGAGGGCTCCCCTGGTGGCGCAGTGGTTGAGAGTCCACCTGCCGATGCAGGGGACACGGGTTCGTGCCCCGGTCTGGGAGGATCCCACATGCCGCGGAGCGGCTGGGCCCGTGAGCCATGGCCGCTGAGCCTGTGCGTCCGGAGCCTGTGCTGCGCAGCGGGAGAGCCCACAGCAGTGAGAGGCCCGCGTACCGCAAAAAAAAAAAAAAAGAAATGCCCAGAAAATCAACTGAGCCCAGAGGTGGTCAGTGCTTGCTTGGTAAAGCCACCTTTCAGGTGTAAAGGATAATTATTTATTCAAACCCCAGCTATCAATCAAAGTTACATACACCCGTATTTTGATCCGTTTTGGAGGGTATTTCTCAATAGTACATGATTAGCCATTCTTGGAAATGATTCTGTGGGCTGGTAGAAGTTTTTGTGGGACAGTAGATCTTTCTGAAACTATTTCTAGGCTGTATGAATCTTTGTCTGGGAATTTGTTTCCCTGGCCTTCCAAAACATGAATTGCATTTTTGTTTTGTTCACAGATAACTTTTTTTCTTAGTACCCTTGGCAATGAAACCTACTCTGAAAATACAAATGACCCTGAAAATGTCCCAAGGGCATTCAGTTTACTTTCCTTACCTCGAGTCCACTCCTTCTTTCAAAAAGAAAGCTTGGGGAAATTTAGAGCCCAGAAAAATGGGTGGACAAAATGATGTTATTTAAAAGCAAAATCATTCCAGTGCCGTGTGTGTGTGTGTGTGTGTGTGTGTGTGTGTGTGTATGTGTGTGGTGGTAGGAGAGAGGAGGGCGAGTTGAAATGGGGGGTGGGCTGGGTTGAGGGAAATGTCCATCTCCATGGGCAATTCAACTTGGGGGCTCCATGGAGACAAACCAATTAGTATGGATTGTCAAAGTGTTTTGTATGAATTGGCTACCTGCCCATTATGAATTGGAATGGGATTAACTAGCTCATTCCAAACACTCCACCGAACAGCAAATGGTCATATGATAATGATTTCCAGTCACTAACACCCTGGCTGGATTGGAGACTTGGGAGTTTTACCTGTAACAATCTTCAGAGAGACTCATTCCTCCAAACCTACCCACTTTCCCTAAACACATCTTTTTCTTTTTTTTCCCCTCTCCTAGCTTTTATTTTTTAAAAAGTCCTCTTGCTAATTGGGAGGCTGTATGTTCTTCTGCACATAAACATACCTATTAACCAACCAACCCAGTAATAAGCAATTTGTATGCTCTAATATATAAATGTGTCGGTCCCCTCTACTTATGGTCTTCAAAGCCCCATGGTGAAACACAGGACCACCCACTTTGCAAGTTTAATTCCACCCGAGGTTCTAGAACCAGTCTACCTCTGAGAGAGAAGGCCTGAGCAGCTTGGATTCAAGATTCAGGGATTCAGCACATGACCGATGCCATTCGCCCCTTTAATTATTTGTCTCAACTTCTTATAACTGGACTTTTCCCTTGTTCCAGACACCAAGTCCATACTTTATCTTCCCGGCGGAGGTACTTGGCTCCAAGGACTATCACTAGCCAATAGCATCTCTGCCCACACTCTTCTCCAGGCAAATGGGGCCCTAGACTACAGTGAACAGCCTCATGGAAAAGAGCCCAAGGTGGATTTCAGCCCAAACATACGTGGCATCTGTGGGTTCCAACACCGGGTAATTGTTGCATCCTTCCCTGCATCCATTTCCCCTCTGGGGAGCTACCCACTCACTTTGGCATGGATGGGACTGATCTCCACTCGCAGCCTTAAGGCAGCATGTGATGTAAGTGTAAGCCACCAGGGGAAGCACAGGAGCCGAGCGGGAACCATGGTAGTTCCCATGGTAGTGGGAACCAGTACAGTGGTAGCAGCTGGACTGACCATTGCTGCTGCAGGATTTGCAGGCTGTTACGCTTTGCAAGCCATGAAGCATTATGGAGCCTCAAGTAAAACTAGTTTTTCGAAGTCTACCAAAATCTGCCTTCAGTGGTGGCTATTACAGAGGTGGGTTTGAACCCAAAATGACAAAACGGGAAGCAGCATTAGTACTAGGTATAAGCCCTACTGCCAATAAGGGAAAAATAAGAGATGCTCATAGACGAATTATGCTTTTAAATCACCCAGACAAGGGAGGATCTCCTTATATAGCAGCCAAATCAATGAAGCTAAAGATTTACTAGAAGGTCAAGCTAAAAAATGAAGTAAATATATGATGATTTTTAAGTTCTTACTCATTTATGTATATGAGTACCAGCTTTTTATAATAAAATGCCTCAAAGCTACACATTTTAAAAATTAGCATAAGCTAAATCAAAGCCTAGGTATAAATTTGAGGATTTAAAATCAGATTATAGAATATTTGTAGGTCAATACTCAATAATTATGGATAAATGCATGCCATTTGAAGTGTTGTTTATTACTCATTTGTCAAATAATTTGGTACCTATTTCAAGATAAAGTGAACAAGATAGTCTCTTCCTGAAGGAATCCCCAATCTGATGGGAGACTGATTAACTGACAGTTAAAATACAATGTGATAAATATGATGGAATTAGCACAGGCTGTTATAGTAGGGGCTCATCTCATTGGGAGAGAAGGCTGTTCAAGGTACAGAGGACACCCCCAGCCACTTAGAACCTTGAACTTAAAAGTGAATTTAGCCACAACTTAACCCAAGAAATTGATCTAGCTATGTATTTATCACTTTGTCAGTGATAAATCTGAACTGTTTCAGATTCCATACATTAAAAACTGTAACAGTATGATAAAAAAAAAAAAAAAGTGTAAGACGACAGCACATTCCCCAGGCCACAGTTTTTTTACGTAAGGCCTGGGAACCACTTAAGCCAAAATGGCTGCTTCCTCTGGCTACGTTCTTTTAATCAATGTGATAGTCTATGCGACGTAGGCAGTTAAAAACCATCTATCCCCTTCCACACATCCTCACTACCAAGTGGTACGTTACAATAAAAACATGTTCCAGGGCAAATTCTAGAGTCCTGCCAAAATTCTAGCCCAAGAAGCAGGGCCTGATACTGGGGTCAGACGGCGTTAAAGCTCTGCCGACAGGTGTGCTCCACTCGCCTGCACCTGTCCTGGGGCCCTCAAGACTTCCCCAGTGCCAAGTACCTGCCAAAAAAGCTCACTTTTTGCACAACTCTGTGCTCCCTGCTGTGTGGGGTCTGCCTGCCGGGCTGGACTTCCTGCCAGCACTCGCAGGCTCCCGCCCAGCGTCCACCCCACTCCAGTGGGTAAGGCTTCCCTCCAGGCCCAGACCCTTCCGTCTGCTCCGTGAACCCTGGTTAACCCGTCTGTGCCTGCTTCCACACCCAGAATGGGGAAGACCTTGAGGAAAGGAACGCGGTCTGCCAATCCACAGTGTTCGTATAGAAATGCCAATAGGTGAAGAAGCTGGGTCTTGCCCATAAACAGCAGTTCGTCTCTTCAACTCAGAGGACTGGAAGGATGAGTTACAAGCTCACCTCCAAGTCAGGGCTGGCTAAAGGGCAGTTCAGGTCCTGGAGTAAAGGACGTATGCGGATATTCTGGTCTCAAGTGTTTGATGGAGTCAATTACCAGAAACTTTTGAAATCCTTCAAAACATATACCTCCCACTGGTAAACCATGCCTGGAAATTACAATAAAACAAACAGTAAATTTGGGGGTTTTTTTCATGGAAATATTGGCTTTTACTGAAGGACAGCTTAGCAAGAACAAAGTCCATTTTCAAAATAACATTTCATTTTATGGTATCTCTATCTCAGTGTTGAACATTAATACCAGTATATAGGTTTTGGATTTAAAAATAATCCTATTTGATAAAGAAATTGTTTCTGTTTGGAAAAGGAAGGTAGAGTTTAAATTATTTTCCCACAAAGATTCATTTTCCCTCACACTAAAAATACGTGTGTATATATATATATATTTTCTTTTTTTTCTCCTTGAAATAAGGTTATGGTAGGTGAATAGTGCTTTTTTTTGTGGAGGGGGGGTACGCGGGCCTCTCACTGTTGTGGCCTCTCCCGCTGCGGAGCACAGGCTTCGGACGCGCAGGCCCAGCCGCTCCGCAGCATGTGGGATCTTCCCGGACCGGAGCACGAACCCATGTCCCCTGCATCGGCAGGCGGACTCTCAACCACTGCGCCACCAGGGAAGCCCGAGTAGTGTTTTTAATAATGTTGTTCTGAGAAAATCAGATCAAATATAATAATCCTTTAGACTATGAACTAATTTTTTAAGATTTAGGGAAAAAACCCATTTACCATGGGATATAAAGCAAGGAAATACTATAAAGTGATACTACTACCCCTATTACAGGAAGCAATGGACCCCAAGCTTGAAACAGTACTAATTTCGAATGAGAATATCATTTCTTATCATTTCTGTACTTTTAAGACTTTGTCTCTTATTTAAAAAAAAAAGTAACAGGTTTAGGACATGAAAAAACTTCATTTAAAGATGACCCAACTATTCATAAGTTATTTTTGTGATAGTTCACTTTTCTTAACATGTAAGCAAAACTAAAAGTGAAGCAATTTGTTGTGATAATGCAACATATCTGTCAAATCTCAGGGTAAAATGGGATGCACAGTCTTATTAAAAATCCATCTTGGGGAATTCCCTGGCAGTTCAGTGGTTAAGACTGGGCGCTTTCACTGCTGTGGGTCTGGGTTCGATCCCTGATTGGGGAACTAAGATCCCACAAGCAGCTCGGCATGGCCAAAAAAAAAAAAAAATCCATCTTGGACCCCTAAGCTTCCCCTCTGATTTTCCAGGTGTGGCTCTTTTATTTGAACATCTGAGAACTGCTCCATTGGTGCATCTGCTCACATTCAACATTTGTTGTCAGTCTGTTCTTTGCAAGGGACTCTTCTAGGTATAGGTGACACAAAGGTGTCCTCTGGGAGCTGACAATTGATGTAACAAGCGGGCATCAAATCGAAAGAGGGAGGAGAGGCTTAATACTGATATTTCCATCTTGAATACACCATTTGTTTCCAAATTCTAGCACCTTGCCCAGTGGTCGACACCGGCTCCCAGAGAATGGCTCCTGCCGACAATGAGTTCATGTAACTAGGAACACATGGCTCACCCATAACCAACCTTTAACTCGACATTTATTCTCCTGTCCTGCAAGTTGCTCCAGAGTGTGGGCTGCCTCTTCCCACTGCAAGTGCCAGGAGATACACAAACCAAATTCACCGTTCCACAAAGCAGCAAGAGATCACTGAAAGCAGGGACAGTGTCATTCTCTTTTGTGAAGAGAAAAAGCATCCATCTTAGGACCCAGTGGGTCCACCATAAAAGCTTCATTAAATAAATGAACAGAGGGACAAAATGGAATCTACTCCAATGATCCAATTAGAAACGTCACGTTAGTATTATGTGCAGTATTAACGGAAATGCCAACTGAGTTTCCATTCTACAAAAGGGTGAAGCAACAGAGGGGAAAAAAAGGGAAAAGGACAAATACCAGCTGCTTTTGAACTCCAAGGCTTGAGCTCAAGCTCTAGCTTCTTTACGGTATTTTCATAGGCACGGCCCGTGTCTTACAGAAGTATTTAGAAGTATTCCCTAATTTGTCCTCCTTTAGTTTGTAACTGGATTCCCATATGGTTTCCTGACATAATCAAGAAAGCATCAGCTCCAATAGTGTTTTATTTTATAGTACAGTTATTTGAACAGAGGACCACTTCTGAATATGCCCCTGTCACAATTAACTCCAAGGCAGGAATGTAGTACCACTGCTTTATGTGTAAATGCATATATTGGAATACTCTGGATAGGATAGGATCAAGTGACAGGACAGCTCTTCCTTCAGAAAGCTCCGTAAGAAGCCCTCATCCTCAGGTCTGTGAGGGGCTTTTGCACAAATCTGTTTCGGATCAGTCCCTCAGAGATGTCTAAAATCTAATTAACCAATTAATTTGCAAATATATTCTAATGTATTCAAGGGAGATTTTCTTGGGTGTTAAATTATCTGACAGTGAACCATATGCAGTACACAAGAGCAGGACCTCCCTGAAATAGCACAGGTTACCCCAATGCAAGAATGACTATGCATACTCTGTCTGGTCCACACAAATTTCTATCCCCTAATGAGAAAATGAGTTGGCATTTCCTCCATCCTGATTAGTTTGTGTACACTTTGGTGAAGCATTGCTAAATGCAATTGTGAGGCAGTCTCCACTGGGGTAGGGCTAGGGTGGGCACAGTTGCCTGGGGCTGAGAAATTGGAGAAAGAGGATAATATGGGTAATGTGTTTATCTTACTCTGTTTTCCTGGGGTGGGTGAACGGAGGTTTAAGTTATAGGAAAAATACCCTCTGTCATACTGGGAATGACTAACTGTTGGTAATTTGCATGCAGAGCTCTATTCTCTAACAAAGCAGCCACAGCAGGTAACATGGTTTACTCAGACAATGAACTTGTAATTTACTGAACTTGTGGATTAAAAAAAAAAAAAAAAAAGATGTTCTTAATTGCTACCTTGTGACATTTTGTTCAGCTCAATGACTGTATAGCTACAGATAAGAATTGAGAATAACACTATCAAATGTTACCAGGATTACCCAATTTACAAAATGAAGAGTATCTCAGATGCACATATCGTTACTCAAAAATATGGAGTGTGGATTTTAATATGTTTACCATGAGATGTTTGGATAGCTGCTAATTGCGCAGCATTAAAAGAAAAGCTGGGTGAGCTTGTTGTTAATGTTATTGGTATTTTATTCAAAAGATAATTATTTTTAATACTAGCAGTAAGGAAATGAAAGAAGTGGCAATATCATGCGACGCAGTCTGGTATCTAATTTATATACTAGAAATTCTTCTATTTGCACAATTTCTAAGATCTCTAAAAACCTGCAAATCAAATAATGGGCAAAGAGAGAAAAACTAAAAGGAAATGCATGTCCAGTTTAGGGATCAGGAAGCCAAGATGGAATTTTATATAACAGATTCTGAATTTTCTACAACAAGAATTAGGGAGAAGTTAGAGGGAGGGCTTCAGAGTTCTTAGAAGAGACACTTCAGTTGGTGAGTTCAAAACAGTTCCCTAAAAGAGTGATCTGTGAATGCAAAACTCTTTTTGAAGGGAAAACTATAATTTCCACTAAAATTGGGAGTTAAGGAACTGGAAAAAATAGCAAGCACAGTTAGGACCAATACTGATCTCTCTTCTCTCTCTCTCTCTCTCTCGCTTGTAAGGAGAAAACTAACGGGATATTTACAGATGTGCCAATAGGATCAGAGTGATTCTTGACACTCATACAGAGAACAGCTCAGCAATATTCAAAAGAGATTCATTTGGTATTTCTGGTTTGCATATCTGGTTTGTTTCTTTGTTTAGCATGCCACCAAAACTTAGCACACCTAGACTATCTTCCTTCATCCTGAAAGACAGGTAGCATGGCACATAGAAGGTTACATACAAGTGGCCTGGGAGAATTTCTCAGGTATCTCCTTTGCTTGAGACACTTTTTTTTTTTTTTTTTTGCGGTACATGGACCTCTCACTGTTTTGGCCTCTCCCGTTGCGGAGCACAGGCTCTGGACGCACAGGCTCAGCGGCCATGGCTCACAGGCCCAGCCGCTCTGCGGCATGTGGGATCTTCCCAGACCGGGGCATGAACCCATGTCCCCTGCATCGGCAGGTGGACTCTCAACCACTGCACCACCAGGGAAGCCCTGCTTGAGACACCTTAATCCTCTTCACCCTTGTCAACCTCAACCTCAGCATTAATTTAAGTGTAAGTCAGTCAGTGAGTAAATTTGGATATAATGAGTCAGTCCAGCTTGTGAGAAATTCCTAAATTTTGAATAATCACTTCTTTTAAATAAGAACTGAGCAGAGAGGTACAAAATGGTTTTGATAGATTATTGAATAATGCATGATGTGAATGGATATATACTGTCGAGTTTGTGTGACAATTTCATTTTTCAATGCTGTTCCCACTACAGCCTTAAAAGAAGAACCCTATCCTTATTCCCCAATTATCCTGGGCAGTCAGCTAAATGAGCTCTCGTATGGTCCCACCAACTGATCTGCTGACTTTCTTATTCACGTGTCCATAAACATGTAAGCAGTCCTTCACTGACAACATGAACTTCAAAAAAGTCTCTCATCCCAAAGAGGGGACCCTCCTACCTACACTGTTGGTGGAAATGTAAATTGGTGGAGCCACTATGGAAAACAGTATGAAGGTTCCTCAAAAAACTAAAAATAGAACTACCATACGACCCGGCAATCCCACTCCTGGGCATATATCCAGAGAAAACTACAATTTGAAAAGATACATGCACCTCAATGCTCACAGCAGCACGATTTACAATAGCCAGGACATGAAAACAACCTAAATGTCCATTGACAGAAGAATGGATAAGGAAGATGGGGTACACATATACAATGGAATATTACTCAGCCATAAAAAAGAATGAAATAATGCCATTTGCAGCAACATGGATGGACCTAGAGATTGTCATACTGAGTGAAGTAAGTCAGACAGACTTACTAATAATACAAATACAAATATCATATGATACTGCTTTTATGTAGAATCTAAAATATGACTTAAAGAACTTATCTAAAAAGAACTTATCTATGAAACAGAAACAGACTCACAGACATAGAAAACAGGCTTGTGGTTGCCAAGGGGGAGGGCTGGACTGGGAGTCTGGGATTAGTAGATGCAAACTATTATATACAGGATGGATAAACAACAAGGTCCTATTGTATAGCACAGGGAACTATATGCAATATCTTGAAATAAACAATAATGGAAAAGAAAAAAAAAGGTCTCTCATCCAAATGGGTTCCAATATGACGATCACAGAAACTAATAAATATCAATACATTCCTTCTCCATCGGTCCCGAGTGTCACATCACAGATTCAGGTGACTGCATTTTAAAATTTACTTTACCCAGTTTTTAACATTGCTTTATTTCCTGAATTCCTTCTTTCCAACGGTCCAGTAGGAGATCTGACAGCAGGGTCAGCCAGCTGTTCTCTTCCCTACGTATGGAAGCTACTAGAGGGAAAGATTTTTAAGCTGCAGTTTTGTGGAAAAAAGACTGTTAAGATGTTGGTCAGGTTTCTTATGCATGAGACATCTAAAGACACTGTCAATAGGAATAGCTGTACTCTTCCCTATGCTTTGCTATTAAGGCTGGGAATCAGCCGCCTCGGATGTTTAGCTAGGGTTAGGGAACAGAGGAGGAAGAAACCTCAGTCAGTATCTGGCCCCTCCAGCCTCTTGCTTCTCAAGCAACAGCTGTGATTTCAGAGCCCTGATGGCTCATTCCACATGCATAACTGTTTTAGGCAATGTTCCAACTGTGTTCTAGTAACTTGCCAGGGTCATCCTTTTATTTGCTATATTTCCATGATGCTTAAGTGAGCAAAACAATCAGTTGCCAAGTCCTGCCTTTAGGGGAGAGGAGTTGAAGGGAGCAGAAAACAGGACAGGGAAGGATATCATAGGACACTGGGAAAACATGGGATCCCAGAACCCGGGACTCCAGGATTCCTGCTCAGCAAACGCCCTCCGGCCCTTCCGCCCGCACAGAAGTGCACAGTGGCCGTGGGCTCTGCTACAGCAGGTTGAATCCGGCCTTAAAGTCAAACCTCCCAGGCAGTGAGAAGGGCAACTGGCTTGTGTAAAGAGAGATGTCAAAGACGGTAAGCACCTACCTGAAGCTTTCTTTAGAACAAAAACAATTAAATTCATGCAGTGAAGATTCTGAGCACCTACTGGTGCCAGGCACTATGCCATCTCGGCCCACCAACAGAGATGAATGATATTCCTGCCTTGTCCTAGAGGAGTTAAGAGTCCAACCATCTACCTGTTAATCAGACAGTAACAATAAAGGGTGATTAAGTCCTATATGCCGGAAATGTACTCAGGGCCCATCAGGTGCTTTGAGAAGGAGAAGCATCTAATTCATGGCAGTGGCGGGTGGGTGGGTGGGGAATGTCTGTATCCGGCAGAAGTGACACTTGAAGTTTAAAAAATGACAGGATTATTGGGACAGAGGCAGGCAGAATATGCACGTGCAGGGAGACATGTGGAAGGAGAGTGCAAAAAGAGCACAAGAAAAGTGAGGACTTTGCAGCAGAAACAGGTAGAAGCAATGAGCAGTTTATCTCAGAAACATTCAAATTCATTTTAAGATTTTAGACCCTAGACCCATAGGCTAGGGATGGATTCTTTAAAAATGCCCTACACAGATGGCATTCCAATGGGAATTTTGAGAAATGCATCCCAGTCCTTGTCTTGTTGCTAGAGTTTAGATTGTTTGCCATTTTGTAACCGAGCAGGACCCTATGGGGCCTTCCCAGGACGGACCCTTCCCCCATATCCTCTGCTTTAGCTCCTCTCTGAAGGACCTAGATAATAGTATCTGATGCACATTTCCTGAGTTGTTTTACAGATGCTAAACTCACCACCAAATGGAAGAAGTTAACTACTTGATGACCACTGGAGCCTAAGGATAGATAATGTTAACCCCTGTGACACCTCCCTGTCACCTCACCATCAACCAATCAGAGAATTGTGCGCGAACTGATCACACACCCTACGACCCCACCCCCACCCCCCTCACCTGGCCTTTAAAAATGCCTCCCTGAAATCCATCAAGGAGTTCACGTGTTTTGAGCACTAGCTGCCCTGGACTCCTGGATTGGTGCCCTGGAATGAAGGCTGCATTTTCCTTCACCACAACCCGGTGTCAGTAGATTGGCTGTACTGTGCACAAGCAAGCAGACTCAAGTTTGGTCCAGTAACAATTTCTTAAAGAGAATTTTCTATCTGCTAGTAGAAGTAAGGGCATGGGTTAAATAATAATAATGAAAATAATAATGATGAATGTGGGTCATGTTAAATTGCGAAAGATTTTAACATTTGGCACTTTCTCTCTGGGTCTTTTTCCCTGATATAGAACCCAATAGGTAGTAAAATACTAAACTCTGCCACAAAATTAAACAATTACTGGTCACCAGTAATCTTGGAGATGCTTTTATCAGTTTGTCATTCATTCTTCATTCAACAACTATTTATTGAACATGTATTAAGTCCCAGGCACTGTTCTAAGGTATCAGATCTATAGCAGTAAAGAATAGCAACAAAAACTGTAAAGGAATATCACAAGCAAACATTCACAGAGAAGGGAGCTCCTAGGCTGTGGGAAAGAGGATAACATTGAAATAAGAAAACTACACGGCCAGTCAGTAGTCTACTTTGCTATATATAGACGCTCCGCGTGTGCCACAAACTAACCAAGGCCCTGGGTATGTCACAGAGGCTGGGTTTAACCAGCCCTAATGACCCAGTGAATAGAAGACCCTGGATCTTAATTACAGAGCCTCTTTTGTGGCTTGTTCTCCTTTTAGTCACTTCCCCTTTGCTCAGAGCAGACTTCACTGTTTGCAATCACCAGAGGCCAGTGTAGCTGAACCTGCTAGGCCTTCCTGGCCTCCTAGGGGAAGGTCAGTGAATTAATGAGGAACTAGATGTAGAGGGGCAAAGTTGGACCCACTGTCCCAAACAAAGCCCCACGGAGGGGACGGGAGGGGAGGGGAGGAGAAGCAGGCCGTGGCCAAGTCGACACAGAACCTCTGCAGGATGTGGAGGGCTCACTGGCCACATTCTATAAAACCAAGACTTGCTGTTCTCACTACAACGCAACTACAGCTAAGCTGAGGTGAGAAAAAATAATTAGGTCCCCAATCTGCATTAAAACATTTTTGCAGGATTCTGTTCTTGAAGTGGAAAACTGTTCCCACAAGGTCTATTTTTAACCGGTTTATTTTAAAGAGATCAGAAAACCTTTTCGTGTTGAAATTTCTCAGTGGGCAATTTTACAGTAATGCTACCTAAATCCAGCCTGACAATGACAAAGCAGAGGAAATGAGTAAATGTGCTAAGTGTGCAGAAATACCCTCACCCTGAAATCAGGACAGGGCTCAGAGAGGCCATGAATACAATATGGTGATGTGTTTCATTTCTGGTCCAGTTCAGTTATCGGAATACTGAAGAAGTTAAGCAGAATCTCCTATTTTGGGAAGCTACTAGTTCATAATCAACTTTTTCATTTAAACTACAAGTTAACTTTTCCCCCCAAAGGAGGCAAAGGTAGCATTTCAAGTAATTGATGACACCTTGGTTATAATAAACTGGGGTCATACCCCTAGTGATTTAATCTTGTGGTATCAGTTAATTTACTAAGAGAAATATTTAACCTATTAACCAGAATCTGATTTTCTATTAGAGGCACAGAAACATAGTTCAGGAATGTGATTATCCTGACTATATGCTTCACTAAAAAAATCAAAAGAGGAACCCACTGGAAATAAATCATATTGTTCATTCATTCACCAAATATTCAGTAAGCATCTACTGTGTGCCAGGCACTTGAGATACACCATTGAAAACAAACTCTGGCTCGCAAGGAGGCTTTATTCTAATTAATGATGGACAAGCTACTTGTGATTCAGTTTAAAGACTCTCAAAGGGCAAATTTGAGGAGAATCAGGGAAGGGGAAAGAGGATTTTGAAAACTGTAGACAGAAAAATCCATTGTTCTGAAGGTAATTGGCCCAGAGCCCTCCATTCCTCTCACAGTCACACAAGTGAAGGTTTACAATCTTTCAGTGAATCCATTTTAGAACCAGAGAAGTATGAACAGGCACTAGAGTATGGAAAGTGTGGGATGCCAGTCAGCTTGGCTAAGCTATGCTGCAGTAACAAACGACCCCAGCACCTAGATCAATGGCTTTCAACAACATGGCCAAGGGCCGTCAGCTGAGGGCTGTGTTCCATGCCTTCACTAGGCGACCCAGGCAGCTTGCCTCTAGGATGCTGTTACTGCCTTCAGGTCAGAAGGAACAATGACAATGGTGGAATCATTCAATGGCTCTTAAAGCTTTTCCTCATAAGTGGCACAGGGGACTTGAGCTCACATTTCATTGGCCAAAACAGCTAACACAGCTAGAGGTCAACAGAGCAAGAGTATATTATTATCGCACAGGCAGGAGTGGCTAACAAAGCGATCAGTGATGGGTTGGTTGTAGCATTCATGAGTGTAGCTGGCGACTCAGAAAGACGTAGAAAATATTTGCAGCCCTTCAATTTTCCCAAACTTGTGATTACTACTAAATGGTGACCAAATCTTCTAAAAGGAAATAACTCCCTTTCACATCATAATTCCTCACCAGACCAGAGGCACACAGATTGTAGAATGAAACAAAAACAGACCCTGGAGAAGTTGGAGGAGACTCATTTTTCCTTCTTTGGTTAGATGTCAAACAATTTCTTTTCCCCCTCAATTATTCCTTTCCACATGAAGGAAAAGGAACTCAAGAAATTACAGTGTGAAAGATGGCATTTTACTTTGCAGCTAGTAAATTCTTCCTGAGATCCATGTGATACTTTACATGGACATGTGGAAGGCGACAGGGCTGGGAGACACAGACCTCTTGAATTTTCATTCTGCAGCAATTAAATGGAATTATAACACGGGAAAGACATACCTTAGCAATTCAAAAGGGCATCCTAGGCCTTCCAGTTTCTTAGCAACACAAGAAATAAAAACTTCAGTATTCGGTATTCAGCCACACTGGTTCATACTCAGCATTAAAATTTTTGATGCTGATTTCAGTTCCTGTGAGGCTTGGCAATGGTGATTCTATGACACTAAAGAAATCTAAGGTTGTCTTTTAAAAAAAAAAAAAAAAAAAAAAAAACCTCTCTGAAAGTGAGAATGAGCAAGTTCAAGAGCATGTACAACCTAGAGCTAAGGGATATTTCATAGTTTTTCCTAAGAAACACAAAACAGAACTAGAAATGGTTCATTTCAGTCTCTGGTCACTCCTGAAAAGATGTGGTCCTAAATAAGATTTGAGTTGATATCATTTTACCTACCTTGGAAACAGAGAGCCTATCACTTATTAAAAATTCATAAGCCATATAGGTGTTCACTGGACAATTCATCCAACTTTTCTATGTGTTTGAAAATTTATAAGTGTTAATTTATAAATAAAATGTTAGGGGGAAAATTGTAAGTAGGCCTAGAACTGAATCAGCTTTTGAACTCCAAAAGCAACATTCTCTATATAGAATCATGAATGAAATCCCCTTGCTATGTAGGAATCTGATAAGTTCTCTAACTTAAACCATTAATACTATTCTACGAGCCAAGTCTGACCATGCATGTATTCATAATGTATGCAGCCATCCATCCAAAGAGCATTTTGAGTCACAGCATGTACCTAGAACCATGCTCACCTGTTCTAGGTTCCTTTGCCAAAAGTCAACATGCCTAGCTACCAAGTCAGTGAATGGCCAATTCACCAAAGATAGCATACTAAGTGAACAATTTTCTGCATTCACCAAATTTCTAAACAACTTGTTTCTTTAAGCTATTTATGGAGCCTGCAGTAGTTTTGACATGATGGGATGGGGTGATCTCCAAAACTTTAGATTTCTGAAGTTGGTGACACATTTCCATCTTGTCTTCATAGCATTAAAGGAATGGTCAATTCATCAAAAGCTACAGATGATTTAGTTTTCTTGTGGATGTTTAATATCTAGGAATTATATTCCATAGTTACTAACCATTATTAATAACGAACTAGTAAAAAAATGTGTTTTTTAAAATATTGCTTTGTTTTGACTCTTACATGATGAGTCTTTTTGTTTGCTGGTTATATTGACATCTTAAACTCTTTAGGAGTCTTTTACCTAATGAACCTAAGCTTTCAAGTTGTGAATTTTTTGTTTTGAATGAGGTGAGGCCTTTAGGAACATATCTTCTGCATAAAATATAACTACCTAGTGGAAATTAAATGCAGATTACTAGAATGTACACCCAACAAGGGCAAGAATATTATGGTCTAGTTTAGGGGTAGTGAACTATGGGTCACATGTTACCTGTTTTTATAAATCAAGTTTCATTAGAACACAGCTAATAGTCATTTATATGCTGCTATGGCTACTGCTGTGCAAAAGTAAATAAATTTTAAAAAAAGGCATAGTTGAAGAGCTGTAATAGGAATAGTAAGTCCTGCAAAGCCTAAAATATTTGTTATCTGCACTTCAAAGAAAAAGTTTGCAATGGCAGGTCTAGTTCTTTACTGTATCCATAGCTTCTGAAGCAATGCCTGGCTCATTTGGGGGAATTCCATAAATACTAGTTGAATGAATGAATGAATGACTTGGTTTTTAATGCAGGCTGGCCAGTCTTTACCACTCATTTCAATGTTCACTGTCTCATAGCCTCATGGGCTGGTAAGAGAGGCTGGTTCTTCATGGTGATACAGAAGTGAAGCAGGATGAGTCAACTGGGAGAGCAAACCACTTCTGTGGTTCCAGGACAGAGGCCAACCCTAATGCAGAGGATTGGTTTGTAGCAACGTAGAAACCAACCCACATTTCTGCAAAGACTATATTGGGGAACTCCAAACACAACTCAGCTGTCTGGTCTCTAAGAACCCAAGTCACTGCTTGTCATTAAGAAAAGAGAAGAAAATGTTGGTTGGCCAATATTTCTTTCCCCTTCTGAAGGTTGGCGGTGATTCTGTGGTTGAAGTGATGAGCAGCCCTAAAAAGAGGGAAACCACAAAACCATGCCCAGTGCTTCTCCCAAACTGTAGTTGCTGCTGCAGACAAAAAATACAGGTCTTCTTCCAGAGATTCCCTGGTATTGTCCTGGCATAAAGGAGCCTCCCCAAACATTATTCCGATGAGATATACTATTAAGAAATCAAGCAGTGATAAATCTAATGGGAATTGTTTGCCAGGTAACACTTAACCTCAAGACCTAAGCCTATGAAGGAAACTGTAACAAGACAAACCCAAATAAGTTGGATTTATATTGTCGTTATTTAGCTTATTTTAAATGGCTAGTGGCAGGTTTGTTTGTCTGTTTGTTTGTGGGGGCAGGGGGGAAGGCAATATCTAGCAGGCTGCTTTAATTTCCTATTGTCTTAATGTCACGGATATTAAGACCTTCCACCCTAATCAATACCCAGTTCCACCAACTCCCAATGAGCCTCAGTAAAATCCCCAGAGTAGAAAAAAGGACATGGATCATTACTTTGCAGCTTCAGAGGTTCTGTAAGCCAACTCATTTCCTCTGAAGCAGGGTTACTCAATCAGTCCTTTGTGCCTGTCAGTGTGCTAGGTGCTCTGGGTATAAAAATACGATATGGCATTACACATTATAATTTTTAAAGAGGTTTTGCCATCTGGGAAATATCAAGAAATAAAGCAATAAAGATAAAAACACTCAATATTCAGTGAAGGGTTCTAACCCAGTTAACCCACTCCGAAGTCATGCATGTTATCTTCAATCACTATATATATATAGATAGATAGATAGATAGATAGATAGATAGATAGATAGATAATTTTTAAGGGGTGTTTACTGATGTGATTTTGAATTTTCCTTTTAAGTACTAGAAATATTTCAAAGTGGTCCTGGGTACCCAGCATTTAGAAAAAACAAAAATCAACTCAAGGTTTCATTTGTTTGGCATCAGCTCATAGTCAACTTCCACTTCCTTTATAAACTTCTTTGTGGCTTTTGTGCCACAACTCCTGAGATTACAACTCACTTACAGATAATCCCAGGAACTGCTCTTCACCAGACAGTGCTTATCCTCAGTGACCCTGGATGGTGCTGCCAGTGAAAGCAACAATAAAAGCTCATCAAAATCATCACAGCCGTGAAACACCCATTGGCAATTCTGTATGGCTGGAGCTGATGCTTGAGTCAATTCAGTCCCTCTTCTTGTGAGGACCTAAAGGGCTAGGATAGGGAGGGTGAGAGGGAGGCTCAAGAGGGAGGGGATATGGGGATATATGTATGCATATGGCTGATTCACTTTGTTGTACAGCAGAAACTAACACAGTATTGTGAAGCAATTATACTCCAATAAAGATCTATTAAAAAAATAATAAAGGTACTTCTATTGATACCACTTCTCTTCCTAGCTTTCTGAGATCCTTTGTTACCTTGACAGTACACAACTAGACAAACCCAAACTAGAGCTATCCTCAGGAAAGTCCCCTAGCTAAGCAATGGTTTCAGTGGAGTACACCCTGGAGAGGTCTTTTGAAGGGCGGGGAGCTATGTGAACGGCTTTATGTGGTTGTCTTTTCAGAGACCACAGACCAGCTGCAGTCTAGGCCAGATGCTACTTTCACAGCGTTAGCAGGTAAACTGCAGTCAGACTAGAATGTTAAAATTTTGAATTACACAGGGTAGTTTCTCTGTAAGATGACATCAAAGTTTTCATGCCATAAAGGTGCAAATCTGCTTCTGTCTTCACAACTGTGAGCTTTACAGCCTCTCAGCCAGCTTAGGAGTAGCACTGGGGATTCTGAGAGGGTTGGAGGGAGGAAGGAAATCTTTGCTCTGTGTCTTCAGAGAGACTCAGGAGCTTCTGCTCATGGAAGTAGAGGTTAATAAGTGACTCTAATTGAAAAATGGCCATATACTTGAAACAAGATTCTGCTCTGAAAATTCCTTAAATCTGTTTAAGCATGAAGCGAACAAAACTAAATATTAGCATACCTCCCTCCCTCTTCTCCACCCCATTCCTTAGCATCACTCCTTGTTCCATAGCAGGTAACAGGAAGACAAAGAGGAGTCTCACATCCCCAAGAGCCCCCAAAGAAAAATGATGGGGGGGAACGGATCAGCAAGTGCCTCTTTGGTGTCGTTGCTTGGTAAAGAATGAAATCAGCTGCAAGTCAAGTCTACCCCCAGCCTGCATAGCTGTTGGCATTTGTGCCTACTTGGAGGCAGCAGAGGTAGATGAGTGTTTTTCTTAGATGCAGTCATCAACGCCAGATGTATTGATACAAGGGGCAGTCAGCTTCATACCACCTGTATTAAGCACATCTTTATGCTGGTACTTTTGGCATCTGGGACCTGGCGGACACTGGAGGGATTGCCCCTCCCAGAGCTAGCTAATTCCTAGAGACAGTAAAACAATCAGCCCAGAACCCACACCTCCAACGGCCTCCTCTATTAGGCTCTTACACCCTATGCCACTAGTCCCGGGCCCTAATCACTCCAGGGCCAGGTACCAGACAACTAGAGATAGCGCATATGCTCTGGAGTTGGCTGAAATTATTCAAACTAGCCAATCCTAAGCCTGTTTACTCTGACTCACCCCTTCCTTCCCATAAAACCACAACAAAAAACTCCTGTCCGGGTTTCCCCCTTGTTCCCTCTCCCTCCTAACCAACTCGGGTGCTTCCCCACATGGCCCTGAGTGGCAAGGCATGTCCCCACCCCTTGGGGATTGTCAATAACAAATTATCTTTTCAACAGCAATCATCTCCTGATCTGTGGGTCTCACCGTACCCGAATAATAATAAAACCTACATCTGAAAACACCACCCAAAGATGAACAGCCACTAATTACAGTAAACACACACAGCCAGTTCACATCATGCTTCAAAATTACAATTGTGTCATTAATGTATACCAGCCTGCACATTTTCCTTTAATTAGCATGCTGGACATGGCCCCACCCCCAAATTCTCTGTTCTCTCTACTGCACTGAACTGAAACTACCTGAATTCCACTAACACTTAAATATTCACCTGCTGGGTTGCTTTATTAAATAAGCACTCAGGAGCGGTGTCTGTTGGGGAAGGTGGTAGGTGTGGCACCAAGCTATATGCTGTATGATTAATAAAAAAGAAACTTGCCCTTACATCCATTCTTCTCTCCAGCTTTCCACAGTGACAACATGGCTCAATTTCCCTTGATTAGCACAAGGATTTAGATTCACTTTTCAAAAAGTGCTAATCAGCTTCAGCTTAAACAGATCGAAATGCAACACAGAAGGGGCTTCCCAGTTAATATGGGGCCTGCTGAGGTTTTTTTTCCCTTGAGTGCTACATGAGAGATGAATCTAAAAACACAGCTACAGATAGGGGATTTTGAAAGCTACCCGAAGTTCAGAAAATGGTGTCACGGAACAGACTACACATCAATATACTCTTCAGACTGAAGAGTTAGCTGATGTAATGACCCACTTGGTCCTTAATCCAGTGCTGGGAATGGTAGAATGAACTTAAAATTTTGAGTCCATTGGACCTGGTTTCAAATACCAGTTGAAAGTTGCGTGACTATGTACACATTCAACTGTGTGACCTCTCTTGAGTCTCAGCTTTTATGTTACATGATGGATCTAATATACACCTCATGAGGCTGTTATGAGAGGATTATATTTGTTAAATACTAGGCATTTAATATAGAGATTTTTTTCTAAATGGCAACATTCTATGTAAAATTATAACTTTCAAGTGAGCTGGCTTCAGAATAAACTTCCTTTGATGTGTCAGCGATTAAACCCTTTTGGGTATAGAACCAAATGGACGACCTTATACTGCACTGAATTCAGTGTGCTGGTGAATGCCAGTCACTAGAGTTTCAGTGTTAGTTTCTTTCCATCTCAGTGTGAGCTCTAGTAGAAATACCACCCAAGTGACTTGTCAGTCAATATGATTCCACAAATATTTGGTGGCTACCGATTGTGTCCTCCATATAAGAATGAGTGGAAGCATTCCTACCCTCAAAGACAAAGCAGCTAGGCTGTTGACTTAGTACACATTTACTAAGCCAGCACCATGCGGAAGGATGTGACGGATTCACCTGCAAATTGGCTGAGCACAAAAAAAAATGTCAAATTCCGAAGGAAAGTTATCCCTAGAGACAGAAACTATATTTATCCAGTCACTGGGCAAGACCCTGTAGATACACCTAGATCACTGCCTTTTGCTGTCTTCTCATTCTGTGTTCAAGCTGACCAAGCCAATTATGTTCATCTCACTTCCCAGTTTCAGAAGGTGGGCTTCTTACATGCTCACCTGGATTAAATGGGCAAAATTAACTCAAGGGTTTCAATATTTCTACTTAGAAACACCATATGATATAGGATAGAGGTTAAAACTCTGACGGTTAAAAAAAAAAAAAAAAAAGCTTAGGATCTGAAGTTGCTTCACCAGAGTTTAAATCCCAGTTTTGCAACTTACTAGTTTGTGACTTTGAGTATGTTCATTAATCTCTGTGCCTCCACTACACACTTATAAAATAGGAATGAAATAAATCACTGGAAGCACGCTACCGATAACACAAAAAATATAATATTTGCTTAACTGTTCAACCAAGAAAGCTTCCTTTTCATGAAAAGCGATCAGCTTTGTCTTACCTTTGTAATGCATACGAAATACTGTTACGTTTATTTTCCAGGGCATACCTTAACTTTCTAAGACACCTATTGGCTAATAATTCTTTAGATAGAGCTATAGGCTCATTCAGAATGATATTGATATGACTCACAGATGTTTCTTTATCTTGCCTCTACTAAGAAAGACCATGTTACATTCAATCTTCCAGAAATATTGTAAGGACTTACCGCCAAGCAGAACATGATTTCAGGGACATATCCAATCCCTTTCTTATTCATTTCATTCAATAATTTCTTTCTCATTGCTCAACTGACTTCTCTTTTTGATTAAATATCCACAATTTGAAGGATAGTGTCAAAAAATTGATAATAAGACTATTCTACACAAATATAATGCCACTTCTCAGAATACTTATTTTTAAGAGTACTAAAAGCAAAAATTCTGCAGACTTGTGATACCTAGATAAACATATTAAGTTAGTAGAAATACATGTCAAGTCATTTTCATGGCGGTTATCATTTTATGCTGTAATGAACTATCTCAAGATTACAGTGATAATAAAAATAGATGATGTAATAATAGATTAAATAATACAATTACATTCATATAGATTCATGATCCTTGTAGATGGAGAGAGCATGAGTCTCAGAGCTTTTAGTTGCTTAACAGCTTGGGAAATAGTTTGAAGAAGGTTATATTGGATTGGCCAAAAAGTTCATTTGGGTTTTTCTGTAACATCTTCTGGAAAAACCCGAACGAACTTTTTGGCCAGCCCAATATAATATTTCTCATTCTGCAAGATCCTAAAGGCCATCACCACATATAGTCACACCACCATATTTATATATTCTAAAGGGCAGTATGGGTTAGTTAAGGGTGCTTTAAATGGTCTAGAGAAAACTGAATGCTTGCTGGAACCCAAGGTACCTAGCCCCTCTTTGTTCTCAGGCCTTAGCTAAATGCCCTTGAACTATGGCTTCTAAGGAAGACGGAAGCTGATGTCTCTCTTTACAGTGGACTCTGTTTGGTTTCCCTTTTTCTCTGCTTATCCAAGCTCTGTCTTTCTATCAGGGCCTGCTCAAGTCCCAACTCTTCCTCTTTGCCTTCCTTGACTGCCTTGGACCCTGATATCATGTTTTGCTTAAATTCTGGTACCATCTGTTGTCACTTAGCATTTGCTTACCTTCTGTTCCCTAAACTACTAGGTAATTCAGGCTGCCTAAGCCCATTCTCTTTCCACTATCAATGACCCAATCCATCTCCAGAAAAATGTATGCAAAGAATACTTTGCATTCAACTGTCCTGTATTATAGAATGCAATGTGCCAAAAATATGAAATCATCTTTAGGTCTAACTGCCTAAGAAAGTTCAAGCAACGTCACCATGCCGCTTGAGAACATACAATGCCCAGACTATTCAATTACTCTGCCAACTCGGAAAAAACCTACAGCTAGACTCTGTTACATAATGTACAATTTTTATATAACAAAATAGTGATTTCTCTTAGAGGACTGTTTGAAATAACTTTCAAAGAATATATGATTTAAAATATGAATAAGGGCTTCCCTGGTGGCACAATGGTTGAGAGTCCACCTGCCGATGCAGGGGACACGGGTTCGTGCCCCAGTCCGGGAAGATCCCACATGCCGCGGAGCGGCTGGGCCCGTGAGCCGTGGCCGCTGAGCCTGCGCGTCCGGAGCCTGTGCTCCGCAACGGGAGAGGCCACAACAGTGAGAGGCCCGCGTACCGCAAAAAAAAAAAAAAAAAAAAAAAAAGAATGAGAAACACTGTCTCACCAAATTTACTATGAAATTTGGGATGCATCTTTTACACTAACAGGTACTATATGCTGTTCACAAAAAGTATCTTATTTCAGTCTCTTCTGTGCTGACTTACACAGAGTAGAGATTCATTACATAGTTGTTAAGTATACACCAAAAGCCTGAGTTATTTGCCAGTGATAACGTAAAGTGTGAATGATCAAGAGTAGTTGATTTTGCCTTCCACAGGACCTTTGGTACTATCTAAAAACATTTTTGGTTGTCACAACTGGGTGATGGGAGGGTGTTATTGGCATCCATGGGATAGAGGCCAGGGATGCTGCCAAACATCCTACAATGCACAGGGCAGCCCCCATAACAACAAATTATCCAACCCAATATGTCAATAGTGTCAAGGTTGAGAAAACCCTGTCCCTACCTTTGCCTGAGATTATGGATATTAAACTCATAGGAGGCCAGGTATTGTTGACTTTACAACTGACACGGTATCCTGAGAGCTCCATAATAATGAAGCGAGTGTGTAACTTATCAGTGAGGACCAGAGAGTATAGTGAAGTTTAGAGTAAGCTGGGTATACCCAAGGTTTAGGTCTTTCCATTATTCAGTTAATTACAACAGCCCCTCACGTCCACCAATGAAGCTGAAGGTGTGAACAAGTTCAAGGTAACAGGTCCTCCACTATCTCATCCTGTCCCATAAGATCCAAAGATTCTATCTAAGCATTAAACTTCTTTTTCTTTTTATACAGATTTTCTTTTTGTTTCACTGCAGGCACTACTACAGAAAACTGATAGCCCTTAGCTTGAAAGAGAACCAGACATCACAGAGGGCAGTTATTGTTTCCTCCTTACCCACAGCTCTCCTTCCTCCAAGCTCCACCCAACGCCATGCTGCACACACATCCTGACCTCACGCCCACAACCTCTTCTATTCCCAGACTCCATCAAGTTTCTCAGGAAGATTTAGCTACTTGGTGCTTATTTGCCCACCAACCGAAGTAAAGAAATTTCCATCCTCACCATCTTTCTTGAGCTCTGTACACACCAAAAATCCCTACTTTCTTTTGAAAAGAGGTTGCTTCTCCTAATTAGAGTCAGCTTTGCTAATAAAAATGACGCTAAGGCATTACCAGCAATGCTAAAAGAGGCAGCACTTAAGCAGGTCAGTAGGGGTTTTCCTAAACAATTTGATTACAACTTTAACTGCTCTAAGACACATGTAAAAGTCTTATCATTAAATTTAAATAGCCTGATGATATGCTGAACAAGATGATGAGAATGGCAAATAAATTGCTGTAATCTGCCACACTGTCACTTACCCTGCTCTTCAGCAGCTGTAATTGACTAATAGGATAATAAGGTGGCAGTTTACAAATCTGAAAGCTATACTCCTTTGCTGGAAATGCCCTTGAGGGAAAAAAAAAGGCTCCAAGTCAGGAAGACAGAGTGGGTGTGATCCACATCATGGCCCTGGATTCAATATATTTAAAGATGCTTCTCATACGAAGTCAAAAGACGTCGCTGAGCACTCTTGTATGTAGCAGAAGCACCAAATGCCACAGTGTCTATTTTGCTTTTCACCAATCCAGAGATAGAAAAATATTCAGAAGGGCTTTCCCCCATCCTAGGGACCCTGGCTGAAGGCACTGTCCTGAGCAGGAGTGAGGGGCGGGAGAGGCCTTCTTGGCACAAGTTCACTGATGGCAGAGGCTGACCCCTGACAGTGCCTTCTGGTTCCAGTTTAATCATCTCCTGAGCTTTGGACGCTCAGTGGAAGATCCCAGTAACCTCAAAACTGCACAGCCCACTACTAAGTGAGGCCCCAGGACTTGTCAACAAGGTCTCAAATGCACCCACCTAGGAAAATGCCCAAAGTAAGTGACTTTTTTTTTTTTTTGGAGCAGAGGAAGTTTTATTGCAGGGCCAAGCAAGGAGTATGGGTAGCTCGTGGTCAAAAAAACACGAACCCAAAGTAAGTGATCTTATAAGGATACTTTTGATGGGAGGATTCTGGCCAGCAAAAGCCAGCTTAAGTCTGGTAAGAAAATTACTTCTACTACCACTCCCACTTCTACTACGGCTATTCAGAGAATACGTGTCAACTGGGAGACAGTGAGGAAAAGAAGCGTTAGGAGATGACATCAGACATCATCTTGTAGGCCAGGGAGAGGATGTGACACTACTGTGAGTGAGATGGGAAGCCATTAAGGATTGTGAGCAAAGGATGGGAAAGAGCTAACTTATCTTTGAAAAGGTTTCCTCTGGTGGCTGCTGGGTGGAGAAGAATTGGTAGTGGGCCAAAGGTGGTGGAAGAAGCAGGGAGGATAATTAGGCGGCTGCTGTGGTCTGAATGTCTGTGTCCCCCCAGAATTTTTGTTGCAATCCTAATGCTCAATGTGGTGGTATTTGGAGGTGGGGTTTTTGAAAGTTGAATAAGGTCAAGAGGGCAGAGCCCTCATGAATGAGATGAATGCCTTTGTAAAGAGGCCCAGGAGCTCCCTGGCCCCTTCTGCCACGTGAGGACACAGCAAGGAGCCTGTGAGTCAGAAGAGGGCCCTCACCCAACCGTGCTGGCACCCCGACCTCCAACTTTCAGCCCCTGGAACTGTGAGAAATAAACGTTTGTTGTTAAGAAGCCGCCCAGTATGTGGTATTTTATTCTGGCAGCCCAAACGCACTAAGAGGCCACTGCAAGGGTCACGTGAGAGGTGACCATGGCTGAGACGCGGAAGGAAGCCGTGGAGATAAGAAGTGGATGGATTCTGGATGTCTCCCAAAGCTACAACAAACAGGATGTTCTGGTGAGTTAGATGTGGTTTATGAGAGAAAGAAAGGAGTCAAGAACAAGATCAAGGTTTTTGGCCTGAGCAAATTAAGAGAGAGCTGACTGGCTTTTTTACTGAGATGGGAAGACAGCAGAAGTGGCACATCTGGGAGGGTGAACAGGGGCTTGGCTGGAGCCGTGTTATTCCAAAATATAATCTTCTATGTTCATTATTTATTTATTTATTTGGCTACTAGGCTTTTTCAAACTCTTTTCCCATTTAGGTTATTACAGAGTATTGAGCAGAGTTCCCTGTGCTATACAGCAGGTCCTTGTTGGTTATCTATTTTAAATAGGGCAGTACATGTACATGTCGATCCCAATCTATCCCTACCCCCGACCCTTCCCTACTGGTAAGCGTAAGTTCGTTCTCTAAGTCTGTGAGTCTGTTTCTGTTGTTGTTGTTGTTTTTATTTGCTGTGCCACACAGCTTGTGGGATCTTAGTTCCCCGACTAGGGATCAAACCCAGGCCCATGGCAGTGAAAGCGCCGAGTCTTAACCACTGGACCGCCAGGGAAGTCTCATAATCTTCTATGTTTGAAACTGTGTTCCCTGCTTCATTTCTGGACATTCCTGGAATAGTATCTGACACATTAGTGCCACATTTATACACACACACATATGCATATATACCTATGTGTAGATATTTATATGTATGTATAGGTATTTGTCTGTCTGTACTGAAAATGAGCATGGGTTGATGGATGGTTGACATACTCTTCTTTCCTCTTTCGTTGAGGGGGTCATTTCTTTCAGAACAAAAATGTCTATGATATACCATCTTTCTTATCTATGTGAACTTTCTGCTAAATAAGTAAGAGCAGAAGTCTGATGAAGTAAAAGGAAAAACATTAGCGTTTTCTAATCTTTCGAGAGAGGCAGCACAGAAAAGCCACTTGGACAGAAGCAAAGGTCTCTGAGAACCACCAAAGCCATGTTGTTCATACCACGGGGTTAGATCCACCTGTTCCATGCCAAGGCCATATGGGACGCTTCCAGGGAGAATGGCACGAAGAAACAAAAGGTCTCTGGAATCCTCTGGGGGTTGCTGGGTGCAAATGGAATTTGGGCAGTGAGGCAAGAAGCTTCCAGGCTGACCTCCCTGGGGTACAGCAACATCAATTCAAGAGACTGGCACTCACGCGGGCCGATCAATTCCTACAGCGCTGCCTCACATCTGAGCCTGTCCCTAATCCCTGGTGCCTTCTGTTCTCACCTCAGCATGGAACTAACCACACTTCGAAGCCGTAAACCTCTCACCACGCTGCTGTACTTCTGGTTCACGTTTGCTGAAAGCAGACAGTGAGCAGTAAATGCCTCTCGGACTCCCTCCCTCCATGGCGGGTGGGCTGGAGTTCTGGATGAGGCTGGCGGGAAGGAGAGCAAAGCAATCGATTGCAGCACACGGTTACCAATTCTATCTCTTTTCCACATCCATCCAGAGGGACAAACACAAAGACGACAGCCCTATCTGTACTTACAGTCCTAATACTGCCTGCCGCCTTCATTCCCACCCCCAAGTCCTTTGTAAGTAATACAGGAGAAATACGTTCCTGTCTGGATGAATGTAAAGTGACTCTGAGTTAGTTATCCTTCCCACCATGACCAGGGCCCTGTTTCAAAGCACAGACCGGACAATGTATGTGTCTCCTCCCCAAGGCTGCCACTTCTGTCTCTCGTCGTTAAAGAGACCTCGGCTGATCCTGACTGGGGCAAACTAAATGCATTATAAGAAAAACGCTCCAAATGATGCTGCCTGTTTTATCATGGTGTCCAGTTTAATCCCCGCACCGCATCTGGGGAGGGGAGAGGACCGCCAAGGGAAGCGACAGGAAGCCACGGAGAAAGGAGCTAAAAATAAACATGGAAATGTGTAAACGGGAGCGTTTAACTGAATCTAAACAGGAAGACTGGATCAACCAGTGAATGCAATGTCTAGAAGCTTCGTGGGCTTGCTGTATCAAATTGGCAAAACCTCTGGGCGGGTGAACTAATCCTCTGTTGACGGGAAATCTGAGATGATCAAAATGGTTGTAAACCAAGGAAGGCTGTGAAGTTACAGGGAGTGATTTGTTGTTGTTGTTGTTTTGGCCACGCAACATGGCATGTGAGATCTTAGTTCCCCAACCAGGGATGGAATCCGTGCCCCCGCAGTGGGATCGTGGAGTCTTAACCACTGGACCCCCAGGGAAGTCCCACAGGGAGCGATTTGATAACGTCCTGGCTGGCTTGGCTCGGCTCTCATAGAGACCTGTGTGGAGGTTTATCTGTGATTTGGGAAAAACACCCCACAATCTCCCTAAATATCAGATGTTGTCTATGGACATAAACCAGTCATGATGACAAGAGTTATACAAAGGCTCCCATGTTTTGGTTAACACATATTGTAATCACCGCTATCGTTACTGAGTGCCTGCCCCTGGCCAGGCATTAGTCTAGGGCGGAAAGAATCAAGCCAATCTGACTGGCATGGCCAATGCAATCAGATTACAAAATGTAGTGGGCCCAGCAGAGTCCACTCACAGCCAGAGCAAAACAGAAGTGGTTTCCAGCACTCAACAATCAACCAGTAAACAACTTCACGCAAGACTGGAGGGATGTCCTTAAGACCCATTCCGGTCTTAGTGTTATATGAAAATGTTAGTGTCCGTTAACTACCTTCCAATAATAATGCAAATTACAGCAAATAATGAGAATGTTTACCCACCACTCTAATAGGGACTGGTATTTCAGAGTCTCCCGGAATAACGGAGGCAACAAGAAATCTCCCGAGTCTGGCTGCTTTGTCTTTTCTTCTTTTCCTGCTGACCCACTTCAAAGCTTTCAGGCTGGAAACACTAATCAAGTTCTTGTTTGCTCGAGTCAGTCACGCTCCTTTTGCTTCCTGTCTGGCGCCTCCACTCGCACCCGAAGTAATGCTCATTGCCTCTACACTTACACCTGTAGGGGTTCACACGGACATGCCGAGACACAGCTGTTTACACTACCCTGGGCTGCCTGTCTTACAGATCCCATGGGTTCCAGCCAGACATTAGATGGGCACTTGGGTAAAGCAGTAAGATTTTAAAGTATGAGGAGGGTCCTGCGTTTATATTGTATCTGGAACATCCACAAGAATTGGTAACACTTGTTGGGCTTTATAAGAAAATTCATATTCCAAGGGTTTAAATGGAAAGTCACATTCACGCACGCACACACTATGCAGGAATGTATGTGCGTGTGAGCACACACAGCCACGCCAGTAAGAGTGCACATTTTTAAAAATTTGCACCCCCCAAAAAAATCCCAGATCACTTTGTAATGCAAATAACCATCTCATATTTTATGACAAAGTCTTCTCGTTAGGATATTAACATCTAAGCATCTTTGATGCGTATGATCACACACCTACAACTCTCTGACACATATTTGATGCTAAAATTCAGATTCAGAGAAGGGGTTAAAAAATGGCTGAAGCGAAAAGAAAAGACAAACAAACAAACAGAAACACCTCGGGATATGGGAGAGAGTATACGTGGAGCAAAAGGAGAAAGCCAGCTGGTTAGCTGGCCTTTTAAAAGGTATCAGGGAATTAGGCTCAAGGCCATTAATCCTACAGTTTTCACTCCTATGCCAACTCTCACCGCTTACATTACCAAGCCGCCATCCAGATTAAAAAACGGTTTTCCACAAGGATTTCTGCTGCCCCAGGAACCCTCCTCTCTACCCTCCCCGCCTGCTGTTCCTCACACAGCAGCAGAGTGGAATCCAAAAGAAAACGTTTTATGCCGAGGGATGAGGATGAACTCTGTGCAGCACTTCCTCCCTCCTCTGGTCTCAGCCCACTAGTTCCTGCCCCCGTCCCCTTCGAGGACGATGTTCCATCTCCTCCCTGCTCCAGGAGTGCCCTCACTTGCCAGCTCTTCCAGCCCTGCTGGGCCACCACATTATACTTTCTCGACGGGGAAGAGACTAAGGTTGTGTTTCTACGGCACCAAAGCAGCAGCCAGTTAAAAAAAGTTCAGCCGGGACTAGGTGTTCTCTCCACGGTAGACAAAACTAGCTGCATGTGGCTTTTTTGCCTGTCACCTACAGCCTGTCAGAAACCCCCAATAGCGAAACGAGAAGATTAAACCATATCCAGCAGGGCACAGAGCACATGTATCACCCACCTGAGTGGAGCTGATTTCAAAAGTAGCTGGTCACCAGGTAACAGGGTGTGGTGACCTTACGTGCTACATCCATCACATTCCAAGAGTGTCATCTTGGCCAGTCGCCTGGTATTTTTAAGCCTCAAGTTCGCTACTCTTTGAATGTAAGAAGCTACCTCCTAGGGTGGTTGTAAGAATAATATTGAGCGTGGGGCTTGGCACAAAGGAAATGGTCTCTGAGTGGCTACTGCTGTTGATATACCCATTTTATAGGTGAAAAGGAAAGTCATTTACCCAGGAAGCCAATCCAAGAATGGGCTCCCAAATTTGTCTCGACTCCAAAGCACAACATCCTATTGTCTCCCCATGAAGCCATATCGTGAGGAGAAAGACCAAAAGTGGAGGTATCTAGGTTTTACAGCCAAAGTTTCAGATGGGCCAAGTACACGCAAGCGGCTTCCATGATTCCATTCTGGAGTCTCTCCTCTGATTTCCTTCTCAGAAGCAATGTGTGGGGAGCCAGTTCTTTGGAGGAAGTGCCTCCCTAGGGGATACCAGGCACACTGTCCCAGACAAAAAGCCATCTTGAGGATGTTCTCAACATTTGCTCTATTTTCTAGTTGCAGTCTTGCAAATTTGTTGGCCAGAAGGGGTTAGGGACTTTAAAGCCATGGAAATGCTGAATTCAATAGAGGTGGCTCGGAAATGCAGTCTGTTTAACAGAATCTTAGTGTCCTCACATTTGGAGGTGTGATTTTAATCACATCTTTTTTGATTCTGCTATTGTTAAGTTATGCCTCTATGTCAAGTTGAATTCGAATTCCCTCCCTCTCTGCCACCTTTGTGGGTTTCATAAAACGTGTGAACGGTTGAAGGCCGCATGAAGCTCTGTAAGTTAGAACGTTCAACATCCTGAAAAGCATGTTACAGGCCTTTCCAGACAGAGCTGGATTGAAGGGAGGAAAAAGAAAAAAAAAAAACAAACAGGCAAATGTAAGCATGAATTCCAATTCTGTTTGTTATCTTGCAGCAATTTGTTTATGGTAGATGATTTCCACATTACCTACTAAACTCAGTCTGTAGAAGTAAAATAAAAATGAATGAATACTGCTCTCCCAAGCTTAGAAAATGATACCAATCAGGTCGGTAAATAGTCAGGAAACTACAGTGTTGCCAATTCCTGATTTGTTTTGATTCAAGAAACTGGCCCCCAAATGCTTTCTTTTCCTACCCTCCAAATCTGTAGGTGGAGAAAAATGAAGTGATTGATAATAAAGCTTTTACTATTGTTTAAAAAAAACCACACAATTTGAATAAAAGCCCATTTACTCTCCTATTTTTTTGGACTACATTTATTCCATCTGAGAAGCACACGTTTACACTGGAGAGAAGATGGTCTTCAGAATAAGCACTTACTGGGATGAAATTTACATTCTCTGTCTAAACACACAACACCCGCCCCATACACACTTATTTTAAACTGACAGTGAGATATGTTGTACTCACATTTGCAAACACTAAAAAGCAAGTTTTTGAAAGAACAGTTTTGCATCTGTAGAAGCTGGCAGAAATAGAATTTTCTAATGCTAGCTTTAAGATTTTGGGAAACATAATAGAAAATTGACCTATTTTAATAATAAAGCATTCATAGCATATCTTCCTGTATTTAAGAGTCAGCTCAGTCTCAGCCTATCACTGGAAAGGAGTGCGATCTGGGTGCATAAATAATTAGGCAGTCTCAGAATGAGTCTGCAGCTGCTCTAAGATGAGCTTGCTGACGTGTTCACAGGGCATCAGTTTCTCTTAGAAGTTGCTTTCGAAAGGATCAGCTGGGGTTCCTACTGGGTTAAAACACAAGTGTTCTGAGGCAGCGTGTGTTCAATAGCTACATAAGTCAATTAATCCAATCTAGAGGGATGGGGGAGACCAAAGATGATGTCTCAGAGGTAACACAGGCCCGTGTTTTGAAGAAGCAGCAAGATAAATGCAACCAACATAAAATCAAAGCTTATCAGCTGTCGGGGTTTTGTAGTTGATGCCTCCTTTTGGGGTTAGAGAATCAGAAAAGCATATGTCTGAGGAGAATGGTCCTCCCTACGTGGCAATTTGAGCATAGAACACTCTATGTCAAAATATCTTACCTTGTACTCTGGGTGCACTCCCTAAGACACAGTCTAAATTCAAACTGGAGTTACAAGAAGAAGAAAGCCCTTAAATGCACTGGTGAAGTTCAGGTCAATCACAGCAAAATGGACCGAGTTTCCCGCTCCATGATAGGTGTTGGCGTAAGAGATGGATGCACCATGATGACTCCAGGAAGGTCCTCGCTGTCATGGGGCTCAAGTCTTATCAGGATAAGCCAACACATAACCCATTCATTTCTACCCAATGTGGTGGGCGCTTTGAGAGATGTGTTCTATGGGAGCAGGAGGGGGAGGAAGTCCCACCTGGAGATGAAGGAAGATGGCCAGAGATGACACCTGAGTTAGGCACTGGTTTTGAAGCACCCAGCTAGGCAGAACAATGTTTGCTGTCATTCTCCAAAGGCACAGGATTCGATAAATGGTGTATACTTTTCACACATAAAAAGCATATGAGGAAGCTCTTTTTTTTTTTTTTTTTTGATACGCGGGCCTCTCACTGTTGTGGCCTCTCCCGTTGTGGAGCACAGGCTTCGGACGCGCAGGCTCAGCGGCCATGGCTCACGGGCCCAGCCACTCAGCGGCATGTGGGATCTTCCCGGACCGGGGCACGAACCCCTGTCCCCTGCATCGGCAGGCATACTCTCAACCACTGCGCCACCAGGGAAGCCCAGCTCTTTGTTTTTAAAAGCAAGTTCAAAACAACTGCATTGTATTGTTATTGTCTGGCAGAGAATACCTGGGCATGGTTGTTTACTGAGTTCATTCCAATTCAAGACACAGAATGCCTGGGATACAGGGCTGAGCGTTGTGGCTGATGCCATGAAATTCATTGTTGTAGGCTGGTTTTCCCCACAAGTCTAATTCTGGGGTAGGAATCTATTCTACCCTGCAATCACTCCCATTACTGACAAACAGGGAAAACCACCATATATTGCTGACTTGCAGCAGCCAAGGTGAATGACCTCAATCGCAGACGCCTAGGTTAGCTGGAGAGCCAACCTCCATGACACGGTCTGCTGTTTCCAAGGCCCCTGCTCTCACAATCCCTGTGTGATTCCTTTCCGCAACAGATTTGATAGCTCCTAGAGCGAGGGGTTAGGAAAAGCAGATGAAAAATAAACGTTTATATTAGTATGAACTAGTAGCTACCATTTATTGGTAGTTACTTTTCCTCGAGCCATTGTTGCTTTAGGAAGTAGGTAATACCTTCCCCAGATTTACTGATGAGGTCCAGAGGTTAAGTTAACACATTCAGGACATAGAGCCAATGAGCAGAATATCCATGGTTCCAGCACAAGTCTGTCTGACCTCAAAGCCTCCTATGCCATTGGCAGCATCCTCTGATTCCTACCAAGGCAGACGCTGTGTAAACTCTGCAACGACTCAGTCCTGTGTGGAAGCCCAGAGGACCCAGTAAGAAGTCTCAGTGAAGCCAGAATTCTGATCTGCAATAAATGAGATCTAGCAGGGTTGGGTCCAGCATTCTCCAGGGCACTGCTTAGCAAGACCAGAGCATTGATTTTTAGAGTACCTGGCCATGCACTGTTATGATAATTTAGCTCCCCAGCAAAGGAGATGGCAAAACATATCGAGAAAACACTAAAATAGCCTGCTACAGCCTCCAGTCACCCTACCGCAAAGGCGAGGGGAGAGACCCCATGGGTGAAACAGTGCATTTTGCATCTTCCCCCACTCATGTTTTCCTTTCTCCTCTATTACGGTCAAGGACCCTCTCAGCTTCTTGATTTAGCACACAAATCTTTAAATAGAGTCCTTGTTATTGCCAGACAGGGAGAGGGACCTTACAGATACACTCCACAATCTGGGTGCAGGGGATCTCTTTCTTTAACCCCTTAGGTGTTCCTTGATTTTCCCATCAAATCTCTAAACGTATAAAGGAAAGTCCATTTTTTAACTCTACAAACAAGAGAGATGGATCCAGAATCAGTGTACATCACTACTGAGATACACAATCTTCACTGTCATAAATCATTCATTCATTCCATCCATATTTATTTAAGCTCTTAATATGAACATGACACTGTGTTTGTCTAGAAACCATGCCCTGCACAAAGAAAGCATCAAACCATGTATCTTTTCTTCCGATATTCACCTATTTGGGGAGTGTTTTATTATGTTCAGGTATATTTGAAGGCTCAAACTAAAGAGAAGAAGCAGTAGGAAGTTGTCAAGGCAAAAACTCCTGTACTCCTGAAGAGATTAAGGAACAGACCAGGGGAAGAGAGAGGGTGTTAATTTAGCTCCAAGGATTCCCCAGACACCAACAGAACACACTCCCCTGATGAGCCCAAACTCCCTGATGAGTGATGGGATGAAAGCAAATATTCTCATTTTTCACTTTAAAAACTATGTTTATTATGAATATATTAGAGCATCTTAGAAATTTCCCAGATCACCCCCGAGTTAGAATTGACCCTCAAAAAACATGGAAACAAAGATTTATCACGGATTCAACTAAACATGAATCAAAATGGCATCCTTGAAAGGAGTCATACAGTGTAAAAAATTATTTTCAATCCCCAACGACCTGTACTGAAACTCTCTTCTCCTCCTCCTTGTTGGACACTTGCTTGCACAGAGAAGTCAGTCTTACAAACTTGACATAAGACAGTCTTTGTCAAAATACCAAATTAAATGGCACCTCTCATCAATAATCTAAAGACAGGCTCAATCCCAACATGTAAGTATTCCTGGGTTTGGAAAGGCATGAGAAGGAACTAAAAATAATAAAGGAGACTCTCACCTCAAAAAAAGTCAAACTGTAAGAGTTGTTCTAATCACAGAAGTTGTAAACAAATTCTTAAATAATGCCCTTCTCTTGAACTGCATTTGTATCATTCAAAGGGCATTTAAAATACTTCCTAGGGACATGGGTTACTCCAGGGACAGTAATTGACCTGAGGTTCTTAGAATTTGTTTTTTAAACTAACTATGACACAAAGAAAGCTGATTTATCTTGTTCATATCTCTTCAGGAACTTCTGGTTCTAAGAAAACCAGTTGCATCAGCTTTAAGCCAACAGTATAACTAAACAAGCCTGCAAAGACAGGCTCTTACAGAGATCTGGAAACGTGAGAATAGCTTCTCAAAATATGAGACTGTGTCCTATTTCCAGGACTGCAATTATCTGGAATCGGAGTTCTTATTCTAAAAAAGAAAGGGAGGCAAAAAACCAGTTCCTGTAACAAACCTGGTGTGTCTAGGCCCTTTTTCGCTAATTTAGTTTTATTTTTAGTCATGCAAACTTAGTTTAGCAAAGAGTGAAGGTAAAAGCAGGCAGCTATGATGCATTTTAAAGAAAAATGGATGAGTGTAAAGAAATCTACCATTTACTAGGTTGTATGTAACTTTGCAGAAGTCACTTAACATCTTTGAATTTTAGTGTCTTTGTATGCAAAATGGGTATATCTGTGAAGACTGACATGGATATATTCTTTAAAATATCACAGTGCCTGGTACATTCTAGGTATATGAGAAAGTGGCTTGAATAGAATTAAATCAGCACTCAACATTGCTGGCACTTCTCATGTTCCTTCTCTATAGCTGATGTGATTCCCAAAAGACCGGCATCATCCCCTCCAGCCCACCAGGTGGTTTCAAGGATGTCCTTTGGGACAAAGTTCTGTGATCAAGAAGTTCAAGGGAACACTTTAGCCTGGAGGAAATGGGTGGGGAGGAGAGGCAGAGGAGAGGGGACTAGGAGAAATGGGGAAGAGGAGAAGAGGAAGAGGGAGGGAGGGAGGGAGGAAGAGGAAACGTGCAAAAATGAATTCTCTTATGGTCAATTTCCACTCACTTTATTTATTTATTTATTTATTTATTTTATTATTATTATTTTTTTCTGTACGCGGGCCTTTCACTGTTGTGGCCTCTCCCATTGCGGAGCACAGGCTCCGGACGCGCAGGCTCAGTGGCCATGGCCCACGGGCCCAGCCGCCCCACAGCATGTGGGATCTTCCCGGGCCGGGGCACGAACCCGTGTGCCCTGCATTGGCAGGCAGACTCTCAACCACTGCGCCACCAGGGAAGCCCTCCACTCACTTTAAATAAGTGAAATGCACTCAGTTCCTCTAGGTAGTGGTTATAAGGGGTTCACTTTGTGAAAACTGGTCAGGTTGAACATTTATGATTTGTGGACTTTTTTGGTATGCATATTATGCTTCATTAAAAATGCTTACTTTAAATGTCTTTCAAAAAGAACTATAAGAACATGCTATCTCCTAGCTCTGGGCAAAGGAGAAATTAAATAAAAAGGCCCACAAATATAGCACTTGATCAAAGTGCACTTGTAAGAACTCTGGGGAACAGAAGCCAGAATTCAAGTGCAAAAAAGACCTAGATGCTAATCCAGCTCTGCTGGGTGACCTTAGGCAAATTAGCATTTCTGAGCCTCTGTCTTCTCTTCTGTACAATAGAGCTAACAATGAGTTCCTTAAAAAGGCCTGCAGGTATGAATTGGTAGACATTTCCTTCCCTATTCCTACCTACTCCACTCCGAAAAATCCTCCAGGCCAGAGTCCAAACCAAGTCTTGTCATCTTAAGATGGTACCTGACATATGGTGGACCACTTAATAAATCACTGATGAAAAGGGGACTGATAACCAGTTTCTTATCTTCTAGGGACCTATAGTCTAGAACAAAGTAGCAAGAAGAAGAAAACCATGCAAACAATCCATTTCTAAGGCCCTCTACCAGCTGGTGGCTCCCATTTTCTACAAATCACAATCTTTCCAAATAGGCTGGAGTCCTCACATTGCTCTGAAAAGGCTACACTTCGTGCTCACTACCTTTGCTTTTATAAAACCATCTCTCCCTGCAGGAATGGCTTCCCCTTTGCCATTCTTTATTATCTCTGATTCTCCTGACTCTCTTCCTAATTCTTTCAGCAGTTATTATTATCTGACCATTCCCCACCATTCAGTGTCTTACCTTTCAATTTAACTTTGCATATTTGTTTTCTTCACAGCATGTAGCACGTGGTAAGAGCTCAACAAAGATTAAATTCTGATTGACTTAATTCTTGGACTTGATTTAATTTTGAAACATTGGTTCAGAACCCATCTAAATAGTGGTTTATACTAAATCCCTGCTTAGTCTCATGTCAGAGGAGTATATAAACCAGGAATGGCAAAACAAACGACAAGACTGATGCCTGTGACAGACATAAGAAACAGACTTCTTTCCCATTGAATTCAAAAGTCCTCAGAATCCTTCTCAACACAGCGTTCAGTAAGCCACTACCAATTAACATGAGTTGCCATCCGTTAAAATCCATTAGTCATCCCCAGGGATAAATATTCTCCCAAACGACAGCTCTCCAAGATCTTATAACCTCAAAGCACATTTCCAAAATCTGTTCTATCACATGCACTATTTCCTATGTAATTCTTTAGAGCCCCGAACATTCATATTTTGTGTGTTAAGCTTTATACATTTTATACATACAACTGATATACCTCAAAACCAAAAAAAAAAAAAAAAAAAAAAAAAAGATAAAAAAACACATGGGGGCTTCCCTGGTGGCGCAGTGGTTGGGAGCCTGCCTGCCGATGCAGGGGGCGCGGGTTCGTGCCCCGGTCTGGGAGGATCCCACGTGCCGCGGAGCGGCTGGGCCCGTGAGCCATGGCCGTTGAGCCTGCGCGTCCAGAGCCTATGCTCCACAACGGGAGAGGCCACAACAGTGCGAGGCCCACATACCGCAAAAAAAAAAAAAAAACAAAACACATGGGCATCTGAAAAATTAATGAATGGTAAATATTTTACTGGGAAAACACCTGTCTCCTTGGGAAAGAACAGTGTACATATGTTTTATATCTATTTTAAGGAGAATGATGGTGATGTTAGGTGTCAGATCTATTAGATCAGAAGGCAAGGGTCATGTCACACAGGTCTTACCTGAACTCACAAACCCATCCTATATTATCTGGCTAATACAGAACTATTATTATCCAAAATCTGGAGAGTTCCAAGTGCAGGAAACAGAGAAAGAAAGAGAGACTGCTTGTTTTAGCACATCTCCTTCATACCTCAGTATGATGACAACCCAGACCATGCCTGACCCTGCACATTCCCCCATAACAGCCCTGAATTCTCTGTTAAAGGACATAGCATTCCTCACGGAATTCTTTCTTGACATCCTCCACCCTGCACACTCACCCTCACACAATTCTCAGATCAAACAAGGCGGCCTTAGTAAATCAAATGCTTTCAACATAGGCAAGTCTACCAATATCCAGATTCTTGCCCAAACACAAGCAGGTAACAGTGAATTGTTGGCCTTTTAATAGCTAAAACAATCAGTCCATGTAAGGGTTTAGCAATTTTCACCATCAACAAATTTTTCAAGCTTTTGAACACCATAAAATGCTTGCTCTAGGTCGTGTGCAAGAGTCGTGTGCAAATAGTTGGGGAACAATCCACAAAGCCTCTGTCTGTTTCAGGATGGTGCCCATATCTGATAATAAGAGTGTTTCCTGCCCATCCTCTGACTTTTGTTGTTACTGGGAACACCATTACCTTAAAATAACATTCTGTAATCGCTTACTGCTGAGCACACTGGCACTTTCAGTAGTGACACTTAAAAATGAAAAGCTCTATTAATTATTAATAATGGAAAATGAGATACTCTGAATGAGAAATATTCTCTCGCTTTGCTGTTTTCAGTAGCCAGTCATTCTACCGTATTACATATGAATTAATAAAATGTGCTGTGAAGTTTACTGTCATACCACACTTCATTTGGTAAAAATCCATCCTAGGTCTTCTTGATGAAATTCACATTTTAAAAACAAATGAGGGCTTCCCTGGTGGCACAGTGGTTGAGAATCTGCCTGCTAATGCAGGGGACACGGGTTCGAACCCTGGTCTGGGAGGATCCCACATGCCGCAGAGCAACTAGGCCCGTGAGCCACAACTACTGAGCCTGTGCGTCTGGAGCCTGTGCTCTGCAACAAGAAAGACCGCGATAGTGAGAGGCCCGCGCACCGCGATGAAGAGTGGCCCCTGCTCGCCGCAACTAGAGAAAGCCCACGCACAGAAACGAAGACCCAATACAGCATAAATAAATAAATTAATTAATTAAAAACAAAAAAACAAAAAAACAAAAAAAAACAAATGAACTGGGAAGTATTTCTCCACTATTAGGAAGCTCTCACTTTTTAAAGCAAACTAAAGCTTGCTGATCAACCTGTTAGTAAGTTCTGGTATTTATAAGCCTATAAAATACACCAGTTGCCTATGGGTTTTTCACATTTGAACAGTAAGATAGCATTAGCTAGAAAACATTTTGGAAGAAGGTATATACCTACTTCCTCATCATCTGTAACATCAAGGGACAATCTTACCAACATGGATTACATTTCTTTTTCTGAAATATGGTCTAAACTTTAAATAAATTACTTTTTGGTTAATATTAGCCAAACAATGTTTCCACTGATTTAGACAACATTTATATGGTATCCACTAAATACTGTGCACCGAAAAGTCTCTTTAAGCAAATAAATGTTATCAATAATATGGAATTAAGGGGAATGATATTTGTTCTCTTAAGAGAACTACTTTCCAAAACTGAAAAAAAAAAAACATATTTAAAGCCACTGTACATCTCTTACAAATCAGTTTCTTAAAAAACTCATTATATAGGGCTTCCCTGGTGGCGCAGTGGTTGAGAGTCCGCCTGCCGATGCAGGGGACATGGGTTCGTGCCCTGGCCCGGGAGGATCCCACATGCCGCGGAGCAGCTGGGCCCGTGAGCCATGGCCGCTGAGCCTGCGCAGCCGGAGCCTGTGCTCCGCAACGGGAGAGGCCCCAGCAGTGAGAGGCCCGCATACCACAAAAAAAAAAAAAAAAAAAAAAAATCATTATATAATAGGGTCAGACAAGAATAATAACTTAGAATTAGTTAGGTAAAGGAAACTGTGGCCTAAAGAGCTATTTACTGCCCCAATTCACAAATAGCTTAGTTGGTGACAAAGAGGAGCAGTCAATGCCCAGGCTTCCTGGGTCCATATCTGGCCCTGCTTTTCAAGGAACTCTTGCTCGGCCTAAATTTGGTTGTTTGGTGAACTTGAAATAAATATAAAACCAAGTTGGAACAAAAGCCAAAAAGCCTTTTTAGAACCTATTCATCACTCATCCAATTCACTAAATGAAACTAGTACCGTGCCTGCTGCTCCACAAGCAGGATCAAATATATTTATGTTTATAATTTCTTAAAGACGTCGGTTCACCTTTTATTGCCTACTACCTGATCTCCTGAAATACCAGCGTTCTCATCAGTAAATGGATTGATACCATTACAAGGATACTCTGCTAGAAGCCGTTGTTGCTGTTGCTTTTCGTAAATGAAACGGATAGTTTTACATTTCTAATGGCATCTGAATGGCCTGATTTGGCATTTCTTAATGTCCTACTCGGTGTAGAATAGGTCACGCTAACACGTTTTGTTCATTCCTAGTCATGACAGCAGGTTTATCTACAGCAGCCTCTGTAATTCGTACCAAATGAGTTGGGTAAGGAAACTTCATAAAAGCAAAAACACATTTTTAATAAAAGCCTGCTCGGTTCTCAAATCAAACAGGTCTCCATCTAGATCTAACAACATAAAGCGTAGCCAGGGGTGCGGCACAGGTCTTAGAAAGGAAGCCGCCGTCCTTTTGTTTCAGGCTGGTGAACCCAGGGGTGCCGTCAGCACTTCCGTTCTTTTGATCTGCTGGTAAAGGCCCTTTCACAGCCCCTCAGGGGCCCCTCCAAAGACAATAGAGTAATAGCAGAGTTGTGAAAAGTAATAGAAATGTATTTAAACCTTGGCATTTTATTATCCTTTAAAGACTCTATAGTTCTACTCCAAATGTTTGGGAAAGAGGTATCTTCTAACACCTTTGTGGGAAGGGGTGGATTTCTCATTGAAGGGGACCCACCAAAGGCCAAGTGGCAGACATGACTTTGATTTAAAGGCCTTTGAAATGCTCATCTTTTTTGCTCTCTGTCCCTTACACTGTTCAAGTTAAACAGGGGGAAAAAAAAAAAGGAGGTGCAGGTTTAACAAAGCCCTACTGTGGTGCTGGCCAGGGAGATCTCCAATAAATTCCTGTTGACCAGGTGACCCAGGAAAGATGCTTCTCACAGGCTCCAGAAGAAAGGGAAGGACAGGTTTCTTCTTCCTGTAACCATAGCTCTCAGAAAATGTACTCACTCGGTCCACAGATACTTATTGAGCTATTTCTCAGATGCCAGGCACAGTTCCGGACCTAAGGGATACAGCTGTATCCTTACAGGATGAGGTCCTTACTCTCAAGAAGCTCACATTCTACTGGGGACAGCAATTCAGGGAAGACTTACTAAAGCACATTGAACATATCAAGGTCAGTTTATGATTAGGAGAGACAGCAATGCTTATTGTCTAGCTAATATTTTATCATTAAAATCACAGATTATCATGATTATCACAGATATAAAATCACAGATTATCACACATATAATCACAGATTATCACAGGAAAAATCAAAATGGAATCAATAATTTTCAAGAGCAGGCCCGTGACGTGGGAGGAAGAATGCGCTTGGAGTGTTTCAGGAAGAGGGACCAGTGTGGCTAGAAAATCATGAAGGCGGTGTGGGAAGAGTGGAGATGAGGTGGGGAAGGCAGGCTGAGGTCAGGTCTCTGAGGGCCTTGTCGACACAGTAACGTGACTAGATTTAATTCCAACTGTGAAGGGAAAACTCTGGAGATTTTAAGCAAGGTAACCACAGGACAACAAGGTGAGACTAGGGTTCTCCCCTAACCATCTGTGTGTCCCTAGCACATCCCCTTACTCCTCTGCCCTCCGTTTCTTTATGGTCAAGACAAGAGTCGTTGGAGAAAACTATCAGAAGTCCCTTTGCTTGTTCCTTCTGTGACCATTAAGCTTTTAAGAACTGAATCACTAGCCAAATCCTGACATTTACTGCAGAGAGAAATTCCAACCACATAATATACCATACATTGAAAATGTCTCATACTGGGATGCTAAATGAAAATTTTAACTACAGTTGGATAATGTTGACTATTAAACAAGTTAGTGATAAGGACTGAAAAGGAGCATTAAAATGAATAACCACTGTCAATGTCATGAGCAATAAGGAAAGACTGAGGACAGTCACTGATTGGCGGAGACTAAAAATACATTAAGACTAAAGACAGTGTGGGATCCGGGACTGGATCCAGGAACAAAGAGAGAAGGAGGGGGAGGGGGCTGGAGTTGATGGAAGGACTTCCCTGGTGGTCCAGTGGTAAAGAATCCACCTTCCAATGCAGGGGATGCAGGTTCGACCCCTGGTCGGGGAACTAAGATCCCACATGCCCCAGGGCAGCTAAGCCTGCGTGGTCACAACTACTGAGCTCACACGCCTCAATGACAGAGCCCGTGTGATGCAAACTACAGAGCCCACACGCTCTGGAGCCCGGGCACCACAACTAGAGAGAAGCCCAAGTGCTGCAAGGAGGAGCCCTGCATGCCTCAACGAAGATCCCGCATGCCGCAGCTAAGACCCGATGCAGCCACAAAAAGCAAAACAAAACAACAACAACAAAACGGATGGAATCCAAATAGTCTGTAGCTTAATTAATAGTATTGTACCAATGCTAAGTTCTTTGAATAATTACACTACGGTTACATAGTATGTTAACTTCAGGGAACGCTGGGTGAAGGATACACTATTTTTGGAACTTTTCTCTAAGTATAAAATTATTTCAAAATAAAAAGTTAAAAAAGGAAAGGCTGATTTGCAGTCCTATTCTTGATGGTGACTTATGTCTCAAAAACTTATTTTTATTTCATATGTTTATAACTTGAGCCTGTTAATCATTTAGAAAGAAAAACAATATCACAGTTGGATGCTCCATTCATTTGTCATCATTCGTACATTGTCACCATTTCTGTGATCATTTCCCTTTCCTGGAAAGTCCTCCTAGAGAAAGTTTAAAAATGGATTTATTTACGAGATGTCCAGGATGGGGCCTAATACGTGTTTCCCACGACAAGCATAATCTGCATGCCATTTCCTCTAAGGAGGGTGTCTCCACAGTGGATTAAATGCCTTGCCAGACTCATATCATTTTCACAAGCCCCAGAAAGACCTCACAAGTCAAGTCTTGGGAGGTCAAGATGAACTGCTGATGAAGATAAAATCACTCCCAGGAGAAAGAAATATCAGAACGAGAGTGTATTCCACTAGTTGGCCACCTCCTCCTGTGACCCATTTGTCTACTAACAGGCTCTCTTTCCTCTCCAGAACTCCAGGGAAGACGGTCCACCTGGTGTGGGATCTGACCACAGCTTCCAAAGACAACACACTCACTCTGAGAGCCTGAGACGGCGATAAACACATCCACTTCTGCTTTCTTGCTACTTGGAATTACAGCCCGGCAATAGATACGTTGAATGACTGTGCCAGCAAGGGAGAAAAGTCAGGAAATACAGAGAGGGAGGAAGAGGAATTGGTGGAGGTCAATAAAAGGAAATAAACTGAACTGAGAACCAACTATGTGAGAGCCCAGCCAGTCTCTGCTTCATGTATGTTACACAGTTCAACTACCACTACAACCTTCTCAAGTATCATTGTCCTCATTTTATTGATGAGATGTCGGGGGCTTGGAAAAGTCTAGCTGCATGACCAAGTGTTTTGACTCTCCGTTGAGAACTCTTTCTGCAAGATCATGGCAAGATTCACAAGACCCTGGACTAGTGAAACAATACAGTCCATGAGTGCTCTGGTGTGTGTTTGAGAAATAACTTTGCTGCTAGGTGCATGTAAATGCAACCAGAAACAGCCTCGTGAGGCCTACTTCAATCTGTGACAAGTCAGGCTACAGGGATGGAAGGTACTGGAAGGGACCGGGGAAGAGCTTGGACTCTGGAGTCAAGCTGCCCGAGGCTGATTTCTGACTCCAAGACTCACTGGCTGAGTGACTCCGGCCAAGTCACTTGTCCTCTCTAAACCTCACCTTCCTTTTCTCTACAATGGGCGCCCCAGTAGTGCTCATCTCTGGTTGCAAGAGGGTGCTCAGGCCACTGCCTAGCACACGGTAAGTTCTTTATAATTATTAAGTTCTGTCATGGTTGAATTTCCCCCCTGTGTAATCAAACCAACAGCAGGAAAAGATCAGAGAACAGATAAGCCTTAAATAAGACTTAGACATGGGCCAAGCCTTCGCATTCCCTGGTAAATGGTGGGGCAGTCAGGAAGCATGTTCCACTGACCATCAAAGAACATGATCATCCACCCACAATAACATGAGAGATGAAACTTACTCAGTCTGGGTGGCCTGTTCAGACTCCCCATCCAAGGAGTAATTGAGTCTAAAGACCACAAATGAAGCACTTAGGAGGACAAAAGTCTACAGCTCTAAGAGGGAAGAACTAAATCGGACTCCAGGTTCGATCTGTTTCTTTGACTTTAACCTTTACTTTTCGTTGCTTCTATTGTTATAATCATTCGTAATGGCCTGCCTCAGGGTACCCTGCCCCTCGGCCTGAATGTTAAACTAAATGTCTCTGTTCAGCTCACAGGGAGACAATCTGACCCCACCCACCTGTGGAAGGCTACAAGAAATAAGAAATCAACACATCCCCTCCCCGAAGCTGGCCATTCCAGGGGATATTTTCAAAACTTACGGCCTTTTGACTTTACTTCCTCATCTCCTCCCCGCTCTGTGCTGTAAAAGAAACTGGCCTCCAAACGCTGATACGATGGTTTATGGGAGACACCAGTCTGCCACCTTCCCTGTCCGCTGCCTTTCTGAATAAAGTTGTATTCCTTGCCTCAACACCTCGTCTCCAATTCATTGGCCTGTCCTGCGGCGAGCAGAGTGAGCCTGAACTTGGTAACCCAACTACCATCAACAGAAAGCAGTAAACACTCAACAGCCCTAAGCCAATCAAGAGCCAAGAGCAAATAAAGAAACTTCTTAGAAAACTGGCCTTGGGGAGAAGGCAAATGGTGGGTCCAAATTTTACATTTCTCCTATACTTTTGGGGGGAGCTTGTACACAGCACTCTCTTTAACATCTCTTTCTTCTTCAGAACTCAGTAAAGAGTATCAGGATCTAGTTAGGTTCCAGGATACCCAGCGTCCCTCAGATTGAATCCAAGTAGGACCCTGCAGAGCCTTCCTGGGTACAAGCCCCACTGTGTCCCCTGCTTCTAGTTTGGCCTTCCCTGGATTTCCAAAGAACAGACCAAAGCAGTTATTGATTAGAACAATAGAGTCACAGGCCTCCTGGTTCTTCCTGAAGGGATATAGATAACAATCTGATGAGTATCTTTGAGTTGTTCTATAGAAACTAAGACCCCCAGCCAGTGGAGGATAGTGATCACACACTGACCACAAGCAGGTAGACCCCAGACCAGCTGGAATCAGAAGGTTGCTAACTGAAATTCCAGAAACATCACCCTGTTACCTCATTACCAACCAATCACAAAACTCCAGGGGCTGATCGTGCACCCTGTGACCCTCACCCCTAATGTTGCCTTTAAAAACCCTTGCCGGAAAGCCATCAGAGAGTTCAGGTCTTTTGAGCATTAGCTGCTCGTTCCCCTTGCTTGGTGCCCTGCAAATAAACGCTGTACTTCCCTTCATCACAACCCAGTGTCAGTAGACTGGCTTTGCTGTGTGGAAGATGAATGGACACAACTCTGGTTGGTAACAAGATTTCCATCTGTGCTGGTTGGCACAAATACGGTTTTAATACCACGTTATTACACCTTGTTTTAGTACTCAGTTTGATGTCTTATACAGAGCAAGCACTCAGTAAATCTTGTGGGTCCGACAAATAGTATTATTTTATTTTTTAAAGACAATGACAATCTGCAATACCAACATACCTTTCTCACTGGGAACTACTACTAAGTGTTTAAAAATAACTAAAACTAATAAGTGTTTAGTTATTTTGAGGATACCTCTATAGAAATGCAGAAGAGAAGAGAAAAGGAGAAGGAGGAGAAGGGTAGGGGGAGGAAGAGGAGAAGGAGGAAGAAGAGGAGAGAGGAAGAAGAAGGTTGTTTTTTTTTTGGCTGCGCTGGGTCTTTGTTGCTGCGTGCAGGCTTTCTCTAGTTGCGGTGAGTGGGGGCTACACTTTGTTGCAGTGCGTGGGCTTCTCCTTGCGGTAGCTTCTCTTGTTGCAGAGCACGGGCTCAAGGCACGCCGGCTTCAGTAGTTGCAGCACACAGGCTCAGTAGTTGTGGCTCGCGAGCTCTAGTTGCTCTGTGGCATGTGGGTTCTTCCCAGACCAGGGATTGAACCTGTGTCCCCTGCATTGGAAGGTGGATTCTTTTTTTCTTTTTCTTTTTTTAAACAGTGGACCTCACGAAAACTTGTTATTTTCCAATTTTTATTTTTTATTTTATTTATTTATTTATTTATTTATTATTTTTGGCTGCGTTGGGTCTTCATTGCTGTGCACAGGTTTTCTCTAGTTGCAGCGAGTGGGGGTTACTCTTCGTTGCAGCGCGCAGGCTTCTCATTGCAGTGGCTTCTCGTTGCGGAGCACCGGCTCTAGGCCCGCAGGCTTCAGTAGCTGTGGCTCGTGGGCTCTAGAGTGCAGGCTCAGTGTTGTGGCACACAGGCTGAGTTGCTCCACAGCATATGGGATCTTCCTGGACCAGGGCTCGAACCAGTGTCTCCTGCATTGGCAGGTGGATTCTTAACCATTGCGCCAACAGGGAAGTCCCAAGAGGGTTGTTTTTTAAACACACGAAAAAGAAACAAAGATTAATGAAGATAAAATGGTATAATAGAAATAGAGACAGATCAGGCTCCTTGATCAACAGTGGCACCATGTTGCAAGAGAGAGACAAAGACCGAAACTAAGAATCCTTCCCTAGGAATGGTTCAGCCCTACACAATGCAGAATACTGCACAGAAAACCTTATAGGACTGTATGTCATCACCATTAGAGATTACCTCTAAGAGTAATCTAAAGAGATCACCTCTTCCAGATCCACAGATTTCCCCTTTAAAATTGTATATTTTGGGGCTTCCCTGGTGGCACAGTGGTGGAGAGTCCACCTGCCGATGCAGGGGACACGGGTTCGTGCCCCGGTCCGGGAAGATCCCACATGCCACGGAGTGGCTGGGTCCGTGAGCCGCTGAGCCTGCGCGTCCGGAGCCTGTGCTCTGCAACGGGAGAGGCCACAACAGTGAGAGGCCCGCTTACGGCAAAAAAAAAAAAAAAAAAAAAAAAAAATTGTATATTTTGGGACCAAAGGAGGGGGCAGGAAAACTTTTGCTTTTTACTTTATTCTTTTCTTTACTCTTTCATTTGTTTATTTTAACGATCAAGTAGTACTTTTGTGTTTAAAACTTAACTAAAATTTTATATTTAAAAATAATTAAAAAGAAAAAGTGATCTTCCTTTAAGGCTAGATGAGCTCTTGAAAGTGATTAATTTCAGTGGCTTCATTTACTGAGGAGAAAACTGGGGACTTAAGAGAGAACAAGCTGGGGCTAGGATGCAGGCCTCCTAATCTTGGGCTCCGTATTCTCTCAGCTTCCTGTCCACATGGACACCCTCGCGGTGCTGGGTCGCAGAGGCCAAGGTGGAATAGCAAAGTGTAATGAGTTTATTCTGGTTAGACTGGATCCTGACCCCAACTAGTGAATCACTTGTCACTGTACAACATGGCCACCAGAAAGTATATAAATATAGTGTCCCAAGTCAAGTCCGATCTTAAGAAAAATTCCTTCCCAGAATGTATATAAAGACCCAAACTGGTATTTCTATTGCTAATAACATAGTGAAAACTATGAGATAAGTTCCGGATAATTACAGCCACAGCAAAAGAACTAAGAGAGATAATAATAAGTGTAGGTGGTAGAGTTCAAGCTGGTAAACTCAGTATTTGTTAGAAGATGTCAGGTCATCCAAGGGAACCCCTGCCCACATAAGGGTCCTGGCCTCCCTTGCTTGCTTGTTCCCTCACCAGGAGTTAACACCAAACCAGAGGGAATATCTCGGTAACTACAGCTTGGGCTCACTTCCAGTCCCAGGGGCCTCAGCACATGATGGACATTCAGGATCTCTCTCTCAGATGTTTCCACTATGCAGGGACTCTGGGCAAAATCTCCACTTCTTAAACCACATGGAGGATCCTTTTGGCTGTTGCCATGAGTTGAGTATAAAATCCATACTGGAGACCCCTCACCCAACACAGCCCCTTTTCTGAAGGACACCAAAGAGATCCCTACATAATCTGGCCCTAAACTGGTTCCCAGCCAATTGATATATCAAAGCCAACAGTATAGCAAATCACTATTTGAGATAAGGCCTGAAATATTCCATTTTGGCTGAATGGAAAACCTAAAGCAGAGATGCTGTGGGCTGTGTCAAAGCCAGTTGTTTTTTGTTTTGTTTTGTTTTGTTTTTTGCGGTACGTGGGCCTATCACTGTTGTGGCCTCTCCCATTGCAGAGCACAGGCTCCGGAAGCACAGGCCCAGCGGCCATGGCTCACGGGCCCAGCCGCTCTGCGGCATGTGGGATCTTCCCGGACCGGGGCACGAACCCGTGTCCCCTGCATCGGCAGGTGGACTCTCAACCACTGCGCCACCAGGGAAGCCCCAAAGCCAGTTTTATAGCCAAAAACCACTGTCTTCTGTGGATTTCTTTGATAGAAATGGCTTTTTTTGGCATTTTACTTTTTTCATGGAAAAGATGTTATTCTGGAGGGACTGAATGATACTACGTCTTGACACAGGAAAGTTATTTATACATAAATTACAGTAACTTTACCCATGTTAACGAGGCTGTCATCCTCTTGTGTGATTTACGGCAATCTTGTAATAGAAAAGCTTCATTTCCTTGACACTTGGGTGGTAATGGGACCGATAATTCCATGCTGCGAATGTTTTCTCCTCTCTTCAACTGGAGGTGTGTTAAAATCTAGAGTGCAGTTTTAGGTCAGAGTAATTCTGATACCTGTCTCCAGGGCCTGGAGCGTCAGCACACGTGCACGTATACACACACATACACACACACACACACACAAAGACACAAAGACACAGAGTTACATCCATTACCCAGGAAACCCAGCTAGGCCTCTTCTTTCTTTTTCTTTAAGAGATTTATAATTCTCAGGATAGAGGCCTGCAACTTAGCTTTTGGAATGACAATATATACATAGTTAAAATGGCATGACAAGGTAGAGAGAAGTCTAAAATGACAGGACTAAAGCTGGAAACGGCACTTTTAACAAAAATTCAGATTTCTGTCTAACTCTTATGAACAACATTGTTTAAGAGAAAACTATTTCAGAGCATAATGGCTAAGAGGGAATACAAATAATTCAAGAACATCTATCAAAATCAAATCCTCTCTCTCTGGACATCACCAACATAGTAATATTAGTAATTGTACTGATGGCAAGGAACTAAAAGGAGAAGAAAAGGATTTTCATAAGCTACCACGCTGTAAAGACTTCTTTTCATAAGTAGCTTCCTACTGCTACCATCATTTTTTATCTTTATCCTAATACTCCTAGGAAAATCTAAAAGCCTACCTATGCTTCTTTAATATTTTCTTTGTTAAGATGCCTTCATAAAATTCTCACCCCAAATTTTGGAGGTGGATGGTCTAATACTCATTTAACAGAGCTAATGGGATAGCCTCAGAGACTCAAAGCTCTCCTTGGACCTGGCACGATTAACATATTTGCACATTCTCATGAGCATATAATACCAATGTCGCTTCTGTCTGTCCAGCAGAATGGGCTCTAGTAGGTAGAAAAGAGAGAACAGGCGATGAGGGTATGCCTGGACAAGCAATCATACATTCCACCCCAGAGGTATCCTCCTGGGGGCATTGTAGGTGTACAGCACCTAAGTTCCCTCATTTCTCTTCCTCACTCACTGCCACTCACTAACTTGGCAGGCAATGAGTGCCGAACATGCTCTGAGCCCTTGCAGACATGCACAGACGACCACAGCCTGGTCAGCACAGTGTGAGGATCTGGCAGCAAGGATCTTGCCCTAGTGAACGTTAGTGTGGGGGTCCTGAGCCCTTTCCAGGATGCTCCTTAAGCCACCAGCGAACACTGCTATCTGCCAAATGACTTCCTTTCTGAGCACCAGAACCTCCTGGAACACAGCTTTTAAACAGCCTGAGATGGTGGAACACAAGAGACTTCCCTATGCTAAATGTGAAGTTGGTATTTCCTATTTGCCAGCAAGCTTACTTCTTAGGATGTATATTATACTCAACTTTCTAAAATTTCACAGTGTGTTCTTTCATTCCACGACAGTGAGCGTCTGCCCTGCATCACGCACAGTTCCAGGTCCTAGAAGTAACATTAGGCACACTATCGGTTTCTGCCCCCAAATAGCTCCATCTATCTTCAAAATAGCTCCATCTATCTTCACCTAGAAATACGGTCCAGTGTATACAGTAACGACCATGCCGCACAGGTATAAGGAATGTGCTAGTCTCCAATGATGGCCTCCATCAATTCCTCCCTTCCCTGAATACATATGCTGACTTTCCCTTCTGAAATAAAGTCTATTACCCCTCCTAGTGAATCTGGGTGGCCCTGTGACTTGCTCTACCCAGCAGAACTGCTGCAAATATGACACCGTCTGTTTTGAGTGTAGCCCGTAGGTGGCCTGGCACTTCTGCTTTTGCTCTCTGGGAATCTGCCTCAGGGGATTCAGCTGTCATGTTGTAAGGAAGACCAAGTTCTCCTGCTGGAGAGAAAGGCTGCGTGGAGGTGAACCAAGGTGCCCCAGCTGAGCTACCAGTTAAACACAGATGAGTGACCCCGGCTGACACCCCTTGAAGTAGATGAACAATCCAGTCAAGGCAGAGGATTCTGAGAAGTTATAAATTGTTCTTTCAAGCTACTAGGTTTAGGAGCATCTTATTACTCATGTGAATAACCCCTGACATAATACATTAGGTACACTGTGGAAGTAGAATATGAGAATAATATCCATCCTTAAGTGAACCATCTAAAAATCTTGAGGGAAAACAAATCTGCAGGTTTGCTAAATTCAGTGCAGATACTTCTACTGTGGAGAAGACCCTTGTTTTTGCCCTGCATGTGCTTGGAGAACCAAGAATTCAACTTCATAGAAAAATAATAAAATACAAGAACTTCTCTTGACTTTCATGCTCATTAAAGTGAAAATTAAGAAGATGACACCTAAAAATGTCATGAAGAACCTAGGGGTAAAACAGGAATAAAGACACAGAGCTACTTGAGAATGGACTTGAGGATATGGGGAGGGGGAAGGGTAAGCTGTGACAAAGCGAGAGAGAGGCATGGACATATGTACACTACCAAACGAGAGAGAGGCATGGACATATGTACACTACCAAACGAGAGAGAGGCATGGACATATGTACACTACCAAACGTAAGGTAGATAGCTAGTGGGAAGCAGCCGCATAGCACAGGGAGATCAGCTCGGTGCTTTGTGACCACCTAGAGGGGTGGGATAGGGAGGGTGGGAGACGCAAGAGGGAAGGGATATGGGAACAGATGTATATGTATAACTGATTCACTCTGTTATAAAGCAGAAATTAACACACCATTGTGAAGCAATTATACTCTAATAAAGTTGTAAAAAAAAAAAAAGAATTTTAAGCCCCTGAAAAAAAAAAAAGATGACACCTGACCTTTAAAGAAATAACCACTTAATATGTATTTCAAATCCAAATTCTGAATCATGTTAAAATGACTCGCTCTATGTTATTTAGAAGGTCAGCTAATATGATCGTTTATAAACAATGAATGTAGGTTTTGCATATTTACTACGTGTCAAGAAGTGATTTTTAAATCCTGGTTTATTTTTCTCAGATTAAAATGAGGCAAGATCACTCCACCTAATGCTGACAGTGAACACGGTGGGGGTGACGAGGGAGGAGAAGACACTGGGGCCCCGAGGTGAATGGGTGAAGGGGAGACGGAGAGAAAACAGAAGAGGGAAAAATCTAATTTCTATTTTTTAACAGCATCAGCGAGATTTTAACAGCAAAATTAATCACCAATTACTAACACATTCCTAAATCCTAGAGTGTTCTTTCCCTGCATCATCTCCCAAGCACGGGCCAGCTTTTCACTTAACAAAGAAAACACTACAGAAAATAATCATCATACAAAGTCTCCTGGGAAGTAAGAGGGACCACTGCTTTCTTGTTCCTTATTGCAGTTCGCGTTTCCAGCATGATTTCATATACCCCAAATGCCTTTACTTTACATTAGTCACTCTTTCCAAATGCCTGAGGAAGTAGGGTCAGCATTATTATCTTAGGGTTACTTGCAGGAGGAGGAAACAGACCTATGGCTATTAAGATGACTTGTCCACGGCTGTCCTGGGGTACCAGAAGTGGCTGGTTCAGAATAGAGCCCACTTTGCCCCTCCACAAGATTAAGCAACACCCCACCTTTAGCATGACTCTATAGGGCGCCCCCCCCATCCCTACATCATATAAGATGTAACATTTGGAACAAACATGTATCTTCTAATTTGTGGAACTCAGGATCACAGTAACAATAAAGGTCATCCTTTAAAGTGTTATATCACAAAGGTGATTTCTATTTTCCCTTCTCTGTTCAAAAAATGCACTTACACCTTATGAAGTAACATCCTGGTTGAGGTACATTTCCTGATGATAATGACCACTAAAGACAAAGCCCAGGAAGCAGCAACCCCTCTGACCAGTGTCCTTAACTACACAGGAGCAGCTACTCAAAAAGCCTTGCTCTTTCACAGTAAATACTAAGAGCTGTTCCTCTTATCTGAGGATTCTGGTGCACCTCACAGACACTACTCATTAAGTCTCACGAGGCTGCTCTATGAGACGCATAAAGGAGCATCCCATTCACAGTGGGAGAGAACAGCAACTCGTTGTTATATACTTGACAGGGTAACAACAATTTCACTGGAGGATGTCATTATGAACATTACCTAGAAATCTCTCATCTGGATGCCTTTGTCCGAGCATCACTCCCCTCACTGGTAAAATGAGAATAATAACGCCCATTTGGCCAACTTCATGGGGTTAGAGTGAAGATCAAATGAAAGAACAGACGTAAAGGTGCCGAGTGAACTCTGATGTTTGGACAAATCAAAGCATTATTTCTATCATCTAAACCAAACCTAGATTTCAAGCAGAAAATGCCATCTCCAAACACTGTGCCCTAGACAGGAAGCCTTTCCTCCAAACAGCTTGGGCATTATTTATACCAATGCGAATCCTATTTCTAAGTCTGTGATCACAGTCCTATAGGGTACAGAAGATGAAGAAGAGAAAGCAAAATGAGAGTCAGAGCACACAGACACAACAATTAGCCTTGATTGGAATGTTTGCATATACTCAACATTCCAAAAAGTTTGTTCATCTGCCTGGAAAACATTCACGTTCAAAGAAACCGAACTATATGCTCAAACTCCGTATAGGATTATCTCCCTTTATTCAGATCTGTTTTCTTTTCTTTTTTTTTTTTAACCCCAGTTATAAAAATTGCAGCTTCAAGAGTTTCACTTAAAGCCCTGTAAGAACTGCAAATGTTCAACTGTCAATTGGATTTGCTGCTGGAGGAGATAATCCATTTGGTTCAAAGGCAGCAACTCCTGGAAAGGAGACATGTCTTCCGGAAACTCACAGGTGACCTAAACCAGACAGCCCTTAGCACTTCCATACCCAGCACTCCTACCTGCAATTCCCAAGGTCTCCCTTCCTAAAGAAAGGAGATGCCTCCATCCATTTGAAGAGGTCAACTGATTTCTAACATCAATTAATAGCAATTAAAAGAACAGAGGGGCATGATGTTGTTACTAGAGTTGGTAGGTCGCCAAGTTTCAGTTTCATTTAGAAACTTTTGCTAAGTAACTTTCCATGAGCATGAAAGTTATGGTGGACAGCTACCTCTTTGGCTGCTCCAATAACTGATCCCCTTGACTATGATCGAGGAATTCTCCACTGTGAGAATCTTTGGGATGGGGGCAAGTTTGCTTTTCTTTATGGAAGCAGGAGAAGGCCAGCTTCTCTCTCCCCTTGCCTTCCTTGGCCAGGTAGGGTTAGAAACAGAACCTACCTAAGGTGGCCAATCAGGTGGAGCTTTCAGGAACCAGTGGTGGCACAACCTAGCACCCAGTGTGTCTCGGCCGTCTCTGAGAAGGACATAGTCAAGTTTCCAACCAGTATTCCAAGTCCTCACCACCCTGTCAATGTTGTGAATAGTCCAGTATTCCTCAATAATTTCTTTTTCTGGTGAATTCGCCCACAGTCAGTTTCTATGGTTTGCTGCAAAGAATCTTCACTGGACTTTCCAGAGGATAAAGAGGCAACATTTGCTAAGGCTAATGCTAGATGGAGCTTTGGATTATCAATATGTTTAATTGACATAGAGAAGCAACAGGGAGTGTAAGGATGACCCCTTCTCTGCTCCCTCCCCCAGGTATGATCTGAAATAAAATTTGACTCAATTGGTAGTTCGGGCATGAAGCACCCCATTAGAAAGATTCTGATGTTGCATCTTGGGGGCTCAGAGGGAATGAGTTCGACAGTCAATCAGTGGTAGGGGCCATGTAAGAGGAAGAAGGAAAATGTAGGGAGTTGCATTCGCCATCACTGATGTCCTGGAAAGTACTCCCAGAGTGGGAGTTAAAACAGCTAGATTCTGGTCCCAGCACTGCCTAACTTGTACTCAAAGGAGGCTCTGGGATCAGAGGAACTGACATCCCATGGGAGTATGTCAGAAATGCAGAATTTTAGACTCTACCTTAAATCTACTGAACCACAACGTGCATTTTAAGAAAATAACGAGGCAATTCATATATAGACTGCTTTGGCCACAATTCTTTTCTCTATTTCTACTGTATTAGTGACATACTTATTGAATGCCCCCTCTGTGCATGGCACTGGGCTACAGCTACTTCAAGAAACTGATCAATCCCATCTATAGCTCACAGATAATTAAGAGATTTACTTTGTATGTCATCAGCTACCCTCCAGAGTAGTATACTGGGGCGGAGGGGTGGGAGGTATTTTTGGCTGCTATAAAAGCCAACGGGAGGGCTTCCCTGGTGGCGCAGTGGTTGAGAGTCCGCCTGCCGATGCAGGGGACACGGGTTCGTGCCCCGGTCCAGGAAGATCCCACATGCCGTGGAGCGGCTGGGCCCGTGGGCCATGGCCGCTGAGCCTGCGCATCCGGAGCCTGTGCTCTGCAACGGGAGAGCCACAACAGTGAGAGGCCCACGTACCGCAAAAAAAAAAAAAAAAAAAGCCAATGGGAGCGATGCTAAATGAGTGGAATCCCTTTAGGTTGTATCATTAACAGAAGCTAAAAGGAAATTATCTGCTTACACCTTTATGCAACATCTTCCAAATCTTCTGAGCACAAAGACAATCAGCAGCTGTCAGTAATTACGGTGCCATGTGGGTACTACTGACCTCACACTGGCCTCCATGGTTACATCATGTGCTTCAGAGAAAAATAATTAACACTACAGGCCAAAACAGAGTAAGTAGGAAATCCAGAGAAATACATTGTCTTCTACACAACAGACTTAGAGGGAAGAGAAGCAGGGGGGGAGGGAAAAATCTGGTCCCGTATGGTTCAGAAGGACACGAAACCTAACCCAAGTTTGATAAAGATTAGGCAAAAGTAACATCACTTTATTCTGCATATTGGAGTCTGCCAGTTCAAAGGGGATTTTAGTATCAGAGCTAGGAGTTATTAACAAAGCATATAAGTAAATGGCTCTTAAAATGTATCCAATTTTTGATATGTAATGGGCTTATTAAAGGATGCCTAAATCTCAGCAACCTATTTCCTTAATAAACTCACAAGTAGGTGTTCTGTTAGTTTTTGACTCTTAAATGATTTTCATTATAAATATAGAGACATGTTCCCATGGAGGAAAATATCCCAGAAGATAGATCTGAAATCTTTTAGGTAAGAAGGGACTACGTTAATGCCATCCCAATGCCACAGTGGATAGCTTTAGACTAGAAAATGAGAATGTTTTTGAAATGTTTTACGATGCCACCCCCCTCCCCCCAAGCTATATTCTACAGATTTCCCCACATGACAGAAGGCTCTAAGAGCTATGAGGACAGGAGCTATATCTGTCTTATTTGTCACTCTTTCCATGGCATTTAATATAATGCTTGGCACCTAAGTGTTGAAAGAATGAATGGCTCAATGAACAAAACAAAACATAACAAACCCACAACTTATTATCGCAAGGGGAGACTTGATGTTGTATTTCAAAGCTGGAGAAGTTTGCAGAGAAGAGTATCATTTCTCCAAAAGACAAATGGTACCATAACCTTGCAGCCTTTTCCAGTTACAGAAGGCACATGACTCCAGGTCTATGAGAATACATCTGAGGTAGTTTGGTAGCTTAAAAACAAGACACTGCTTTCAGCCCTAGTATCCTGCAATAGCCACGTCACATGTTGTTTCTTTGAGCTTCTTCATTTCAAAGTTAAGGAACCTGAGACCCAGAAGGTTAAGTGATCTGCCTCAGGTCTTGGTCAAGTTCACAGAGGAGCCTGGACTAGACCCCATCGTGGCTGCTGCTGGTTCCATCTTCTTTTCACTCCAGCATGTTGATGCCCTCACTCTAAGAGGCAACTGTGAGCCTCTTCATAGGAAGAGTTTATAACCTCGGTACAATCCCAGTGCAACTGTCAGGGCAAACTTCGACCTCTTTCTTTAGATCACTTGGGTAGTAGAACTTCTCTTTCTCTATTTAAAGTATTTTAGAGACATCTTTTGGTCCCCAAATGGATGAAAACTGACCATTGCTTTATGGTTTGTGATCCTAGGGATTAGAACTCAGGTGAGTTCTTTTGAAGATGGACCAGGTAAAACCCCAGACAGGGCCTCCACTTCAATGCCCACCTAACTGACTGCTCTTCAGACAAGTTTCCCCTACTTTCTTGTAGACGCCATTTCATCATTCAAGCTTCATCACTAATGCAGAGAGTCACAGCTAGGTGCAGGGATGGGGGGGGTGGTGCCTGAGGATGGAATCCACAGAAAGTCATTAATTGCCAAAATTACCGAGTAAATTCAAACACCTAAATACATCAGCTCATAAATACAGCTGGCCTCTACAAAAAATTGGGGTGGGGGGCAGGGGAGAGAATGAGGGGTCACTGAAGCCAAGGGGACAATATAGAAGGTCAAACAGAATGAGGAAAAGCAAGGGGGTGGATAGTCCAATTCCACAGATTTAGAAGATCCACACCCAACAAAAATACTTACAGACTAGGCTTTGCCAATAAACATCTTTATTTACCTTCTATTTGGATGGATTTCTAAATTTTCCTAGAGTCCGAGTTATTGAAAATAACTGCACTGCTGATGTCTCTTGGTTAAAGACCTGCCAAAAATTCTAGAAGAACACAAGCAACTAAAGCCCTGAATGTCATAACGTATTTCATCAATCTCACCTCAGAGGCTTTACCAACACGCAAAATTCCAGCTGTTTACATGTACAATTTATAACTCTTTCAATGAGCCCTCTTTTGGATTCTCTGCCATGTGGGAGATGTCATAACGATATGATAACAACCTTCCCCTTCATGAGAACACATTTATAAAATCACACAAAAGAAATGCAGAGCTACAAACACTGGAGGCCTGTAAATTTCACTCCCAGACTTTCTTAGCTCTCCCTCGTCTGGCTATTATCTTCCATGAAGTCCCAACTGGCAACAAAAACACTGATGTGTGTTGCATCCAAAAGGTTTCAAACAAAACCAACACAAATCCATCGCATTGTTTTAGGGGTCTTCTCTCTTCTACTGCTCGGTTTTCCTGCTGAGCAGTTCAGGGAAAGGCTCAACTTAATCCTCACGTTCACCATATTAAATGTGACCCTGAATTCTTTAAGCTGGATTTTTAAAACGCATTTCTCTGCAAAAAGTGCTCTCTGAAAAAACAAATCACAATTTCTTCTTACAAGTAAACATGGCATTCACTGCATTCAACAAACTTATCATGCCAGGTATCCACCTGGGAGAAATCATAAATTAAGTAAACTGTAATCCCTGTCTCAGGGAGTTTATCCTCTCACAAGGGAAGATGGGCAGAGGGAACAGTGTCGTTTAAAACAATGATTATAGTCATAATAACAAAAAGAATGTATACATTGTGGAACAGTGGAGTATCCTCTTAATCTGCTTACGAAAGGGGAAGATACTTCTGTCTGTCATCGGATTCATTGCAGGGAGAGCTCTCTTCAGGAGCGTGTGGCCTGGGCGATGACACAGAAAGTCCTGTGCTCTCGGAAGGGTCCCGGGCTTGGTTTAATGCTCTGCTGTGCCTTAAAACGCGTAAGAATTTTTGAACAAGGAGCCTGCATTTTCATTTTGTGCTAGACCCTGTAAATTATGTAGTTGGTCCTGCTTGCAGGCTAAGACCTGCAAACATGTGTCTCTCTCTCTTACGAACAGCTCCCTTTCATACGAGCCGCAGCGGTCAAATGACAGAAGGCATGTCTGGGGCAGAACAGGGCATGTTATTTGTTCCGTGGAGCCTCCAGTGGAGAAGGCAACTTCCTCCTATGGAACAGGCTTGATATGAATGCCGCTGCTGATCTGAACTGAGTGGGCCTAGCCCTTATCATAAATGTCGTAGACCTCCGGAGTTGACAGAGAACCTCTAGGACCGTGGCCTCATTTTGGAGGTGAAAAGCCAGACGTTGGGGTGACTCATCAAAGAATGAACAGTTAGTTCCAGGAAGACAGGATAAAACCAAGGCCGCTGGATGAGAACTGTTGAACTGCCTGGCACACTGCTGGCAAGTAGTAAATATCTGGCTGAACACGTGTGTGTATGCATGCATGAATGAAGGAGCAAACAAAAAAGGCAAGAGAATAAATTATTTCTCAGGAGGCACAGAATCTAAAAATTCGGATGTTTCCTTTACTCAAACTTTCTTGAAAATCTTGTGTTGTTGTCTTTTTTTTTTTTTTTTTTTTTTTAATCTTTCAAGGAAGGAATGCCTCTCTGGAAAAATACCGAACAGGGACTGTAAAATAACAATGATGATAATAAGAGTAATAACATTTATTTAGAACACAATTGAGGGAGGCAGAGAGATCTCGCTGACAACCGGCTCAGATCTCACATCCAACAGAATTTAGCAGTAAGTCTCCTCGCCTGGTAACCTTCAAATACGTGAAACCTCAGGCCAGGGCCTGAGTGTCTGCCGGACGTGACAAGAGAAGCGTGTGCTCTTGACACATTGGTCGATATTTCAAAAATAAAACGATTAAACCAATGCGTTACAGAGGAGGAATTTTTTTTTTTTCCTTTTTGTGGTACGCGGGCCTCTCACTGCTGTGGCTCTCCCGTTGCAGAGCACAGGCTCCGGACGCGCAGGCTCAGCGGCCATGGCTCACGGGCCCAGCCGCTCCACTGCATGTGGGATCTTCCTGGACCGGGGCACGAACCCGCGTCCCCTGCATCGGCAGGCGGACTCCCAACCACTGTGCCACCAGGGAAGCCCAGGAATTTTTTTTTTAAGAGAAAAGTCCAAGTGATACCATTTCTTTATGAAGCAAGCACTTGTGACGTTGACTAAAATGAGCGTGAAAAGGCCAAGGACTTTGAGTTATGCTCCCATTAAAACAACCCAAAAAGCCCAAGGCCAATTCAAAAACTGAAATAGCTGAGCCCCAGGTCGATTAAAGAAGCTTCCTTCGTGGTGGGTCACTTGAGCAAAGTCTGAATCCTTCCTGTTCCTTGGCTTCATCAGTTGGGGTCCTCGTGGACGCCTATACCTTGTACATCACCGGGAAGAGGAAATGAGCTCATACATATGCAGTGCATGGAAGAGCGCTGGGTATACAGTAAGTGCTCAATACATGTTGTCTGTTTATGAGGTAAGCCCGGCCAAGTAGTGTTCCGTATTGTAGTGCCTCTGATGCTGAGCTCAAGAGAGAGTTCCTTCAAAGAAGGTGGAGAAACACACACGTAGTGGAGACACCAGACACAAGCTCAAAAAAGATGATCTACAGGCAGGTGACCTAAACCTAAGACGCATCCCTTTCTCTGAGCACCTCCCCCGATCACTCCATGAACAAAATAGGAATATGAGCACCTACTCCATGCTATGCAATGTGGAAGATGCCAGGGGGCACAGCAATAAACCATACACATTGTCCTCCCACTGTCATGCTCACAGACTAGCCAGTAAAGCAGTTAGTAGACATGGAGTGGGAGTATTTGCTTAGTATTTGCTGAATGAATGAACTGATGGAAAATAATGACCAAAACTAAAAGACCAGTCAAAGAATTATAAGTAGGCTTAAATGGATTTTTCTGGTAAGATTCATGCCAGATTCCTCAGAACTGCTCCTGTCAGGGTCAGAGGGGGCGAGGTTGAAGCAAGTGCACCAGAGATGAAGATCTGTCCAGCAATTCCTAACTGCAAAGCTTGGACAGCCGTATGCTTCTTTTAAGATGGGTCTCTATCTGTAGCTACGTGTTTGATAGGAGTGTGGAAAGCTGGCCAAATGGGGGATCTTATCCTTAATCCGGAAGTGCAAGACTGCCTGTCACTCACTGTCACCCCCACCAGTGGGCCAGTCAACATTTTTCTTGAGGTGCTCACACACCCAGAGGAAGAGACGAAGCACCAAATGAAAGGTGGGGGGTCGGAGGGAACCATGAGTGACAACCATCATTTCTCCCCAGGCTATGAAGACAGATTTGGGCAACCGAACGCAATTAATTCTTTTACCCATATGTTCAAAAGAGTAGAACCTTTATCCACACAATCAAGGTGTCAAAGACCACACAGACATCTTCATTTGGAAAATGGGTAGACTTATCTCTGAAGAGACACATTTGGTCCACCCACCAACCAAAAATCACTTCCAAAAATGGATTAGGGCTAGAAGATATGGGAGAAGAGAAGAGAATATGATGGCAAAATGTCTATCAAGTTTTTTGTTTTTATCTTTTTTTTTTTTTTTTTTGCTGTATGCGGGCCTCTCACTGTTGTGGCCTCTCCTGTTGTGGCGCACAGGCTCCGGACGCGCAGGCTCAGCAGCCATGGCTCACGGGCCCAGCCGCTCCGCGGCATGTGGGATCTTCCCGGACCGGGGCACGAACCCATGTTCCCTGCATCGGCAGGCGGACTCTCAACCACTGCACCACCAGGGAAGTCCATGTCTATCAAGTTTTAAAGATATATTTCTATATTTATATAAGCAAATGACAAGTTGACAAAGTGTTCTCCAACAATCAAGCAGACTAATATATGGATGCATTTCCTGGACACACAGCAGAGGAGACATGTTTAGGAACTGGGTAGACTGAGATATTAGGAATTGATAAATCTTTAAAGCTACATTGAAATATATGGGGGGGGGTGGCTGTCATGTGCATTGTGTAAGGGAGGGAAGGAGCTGAGGAGGGTGGGAAGGAGAGAGAGAAAAACCAAACGCCCAGGAGTGGTTAGCAGCTAGATATTAAGATGAATTTTACCAAGTTTACTGGTCTTTCAGAAACAAACAAACAAAGGTATAGAGAGGCTGAAGACATCTATTTTCAAAAATATGCTTCTAAAGGAGCCTGACCCTGGATGTATCAGTGAAGAACGGCTACATGCTGCAAAATCCCATCCCTTTGTCATACCTCTTCCTTTATTGGGACATCAGAGCAATATTGAATAATAGTATTCACCCCTCAAGGTTTCCTTGGAGGATGAAGTCAGAATCCCAAAGCTCTACATCACCCCATCTGGGTCCTAGATTTTTGACCACTTGAAATGCTCTGTAGCTAGTTTGTAAACTGGAGCATTGAATCTCAAACTTAAGTAATATGGACCACATTTGAAGAAGGAAATGCCCATGTGGAAAATGCATTAAGTAAATGCATTCCCTTAAATCATTTTTATTGAAATGTTACTCCTTATACACAAATACAAGATATTAAAAACCAAAGAAATTTTAATTATTTTCATTTGAAATCATGTTTTGCTAAAACGTGATTGGTCTATGGTGAGTTTTACAGTAGAAAAACAGAGCTCTGGTTGGGTTCTGTATTTAAGGTTTTTGGGGTGCTTTAACTTCCTTTTACATAAGCAGTTTTTGTTGAAGACAAAACTTCAAAAGAACAAAAGGAACTTCAAAGTTTTGTTGGCAGGCTCAAGATAATCAGACTTCAACTTCCTCAAATGTAGACCAGAAATCATGCTGATTTTTCTGAGCAGTCACTTGGGTAAATCTGAAGAGGTGTTTTGTTCAGATGAAGATAAGGCTAGTTTTGAGGCATTGAAAGATGCATTAAATGGTAGCTAATCCAATTACTGAGTCTGGGAGCAGAGGGAAAAAAGCTACAGCAGACACCAGCTAAGACTGCTTCTAAGAAATGAGGCAAGCTGCTACGTAAAAATGGGAATCCCACTCGTAACACATACATGGTACTGACTGCCTGGATTCAACTGTACAAAATAAACATAAATAGTTATGAAATCCACAGCTTTGCTCAGTCCTAGGAGCATCATGATGACCCAGAAAATGCTTTTATGACTGTCCTCAGATTATGATCAAAATGAAAAAATGAAATAAAGGAACTTGGGATCACATACGTGGACACCCAAAATCCAGTATGTGAGACCGAGAGCTGGGGCAACAGCACAGAGAGGCTGAGGAATTTGTTCAAGGACACTCAGCAGGTTTACAAAACTAATACTCCTAACACTCTTCCCCTCCCCTCGCTCACTCAACCCCAAGCACACTGGCCTTCCCGCTGTTCCCTGACTATACCACTCTCTTGTCTGCCTCAGGGCCTTTGCACTGGCTGTCCTCCCTCAGTTGGTATGTTCTTCTTCAAACTTCACAAGAGTGGCACCATTCTACACTCATGTTCCACCTCAAAAGCCCCACTCAGAGAGGCCTCCTGGCCTTAGTAGATCTAATCACTTTCTAGCACATCATAAACCTATTTTAATTTTCTGTATAGCCTTCATTACTCAGGTATTTTTTGGAATTTTGGATTTTATTTTATTTATTTTTTTTTATACAGCAGGTCCTTACTCAGGTATATTTTAATCTAAGCATTGGCTAGTTTATTTATTCTCTGTCTACAGAATATAAGCCCCGTGAGAGCTGGGCCCTTCTTGGTCTTATTTACAGCTGTGTCCCATGTGCCTAGACCAGGTGTGACCCATTGTAAGTAATCAATGAACACTTGTTAAATGAACAAATGAAGGAAGGACTGCATGGCACAGGGCATAGAAAGATGATACACCTACCCCTTCTATTCAACTCTGCCCACAACCCCATCCTAAACGTGTCACATCACACTTCTCATTTTGTTTTCAAATGACCAAGTGCAGACTCCCGCTCAGAGGCTCGGTGGGGAGGGGGGGTCCCCACCACCTGGCCTTGGCTCCCCCTGGAGCTGCCCCCTTTCCAGTGCCATGGACCCCCCACTTCCTGGCTCCAATTCTGAGAACCTCTGCCACAATCCTGCCAGCAACACTGCCTCTCCTGACTGGGATTCTGGACAAAGGTTATCTTGTCCATCCAGAACAGTCTGTGCTTTCTCCAACATGCATTGCTGCAGCACAGCATCTTGCAACCGCTTCTGTCTGGGACACACCTGTGCCCTTTCAGAGCCCTCTCCCCACCCCCCGACACAGGAAGAGCAGGATCGTGGGGGGGCTTGTTTTGTTTTCCTCCATCTGTTTGCCCAAAGCGAATAACATCTTTAAAAAAAAAAAAAAAGCTCTTCTACTTGCCTTCAGGAAGAGCAAGGAAGAATGGGTCTAGAGAAGCGGAGGGACAGGGCGGAACGAAGCTGGCTTTCTAAGAGAAGGAGGAGGCAGGCAAGCCCCAGCCGCTAATAAGGAGAGACGGAAGAGCCTGGGGAGCTGCTCAGGTGCAGGAAGAGGTCCCCAGGGCTTCAGTGGAGACCAGGAAGCGACTGCCCAATACGCTTCAGTGGGGACGCTCTGGAGGCAGCGCTCACTTGGGAAATCCCCTCCAAGGAATGTCACACTCCACGTCCCTTCCGTCTCATCTTGATGACCCTCTTTGCCTTGTCTATCTCTTCAAAGGGCTCATGCCTTTCAGCTTCTGGCTACAGAATGAAAGCTGGTAGGCTTTCAGCGAGTAAGCCAGCTGGGCGCTTAGAAAACCCAGAGCTCCACAGGGGAAAGGCAGGTGTGGGGAGAGATAAACGAGGAGTTTGGGATTAACATATACACACTATTACATATAAAACAGATAAACAACAAGGACCTGCTGTGTAGCACAGGGAACTATATTCAGTATCTTGTAATAACCTATAATGGAAAAGAATCTGAAAGAATATATATCTGTATAACTGAATCACTTTGCTGTACATCTGAAACTAGCACAACATTGTAAATCAACTATACTTGAAAGAAAGAAAGAAAGAAAGAAAGAAAAGGAAAGGGAAGGAAAAGGAAGGAAAGGAGGAAGAAAGAAAACCCAGAGGTCTTCCCCACTACAGCTCCCTCTGCAAGTAAAAGGGTACTCGAATCAAGCGCTGAGGGACGAGACAGTGGTCTGCATGCTTTTACTTATTTTGTTGTTAATTTTTAAGACACAGAACCTTTTCCTCCACAAAAATGTTAGAACTCAAGATATAAAACCAACTAAGAGCAGAGGTTGGGAGCTGCAAAGCCACTCCAGTCCCTTCCTCCTGACTCGATCCTACACATGCATCTAACCTAGAGATTCCTGAGGATTCAGCAGAACACAGCTTGCAAAGCATCGTTAGGGAGAAAGCCTAGGAGCTTTGTTATCAAAACAGATCTGGGCTTGAAAATCCACTTTGTTGCTTACTGAACTCTGGCTGCCTCAGTTTCTTCATCTCTAAAATGAAGGCCTGCGAACCTCCTAGGACTGTGATGAGAATTAGATAGTCCTGGGCGTTAGGGAGACCCACCCCCTGGGGCGGCTCTCAGGAAACACCGCAGCAGTTGTAAGGGCAGGGGGCCAACGCGTCACTGCCACCGTTAGGCCCCCCGTTTCTACTCACTTGTTCTTCCATTCCCCAAACCCAAGTGTTTCTTCTGCACAAAATCCTGTTTAGTCACGTATCACTCCTACAACCCCGGGGCACCCAAACTCTGCTGTCTTGAATATCTCAATGCAAATATGTATTTTGGTAACTCACAGCTTTATATTTTTTAATGTTTAGACCTCTGCAACAGTCTCTTAACACAGGAAATCACAGGTACAGAGAGAACCTGAGTTGTCAAAATACTAGGTTGTAAACTTTTAGGGCAGGTATTTAATATTTAATGAAAACCAACCTCTACGGTTCAATGCTATGTTCAAAGCCCCCTGTTTCCAGTTTACAGAACACCAGGTGGAGGGGAATGAATGAACCGCTGTTATCAACTCTTGCCTCAGACAACAGAAGGGCTAAGGAAAGAGAGGGCTTGTTCTTTCTTCAGTTCAGCCCATCACCCCACAAAAACTGTGTATTTGGAAAACTGTGCGCCCATATTTGTTCAGGTAGAATGGTAGCCTGACTCGGCAACGTAATTCCACTGAGACTTGTGCGAGGGAAACAAAATGGATGGTTGGTTGATGCGGGGAGGGGATTACCTTCAGGACTGGAATTTCCCTGATTGCCTTCTGCTTGGAGTATCTTCTCAACTAATGCCTCCAATGGAGAGTGGATCCAGAATCTCCAAATCACACTGCCACAGATGCCATATGGATTTACTTGGGATTCCTCACATCCCAGCCACCTTGCTAGCCTACTAAACCTCCACTGATAAAGAAGAAACTCCAATGGAGAAATAAACCTCCATCTGGTCCACAATGACCAAATCTAGAGAAAACCAAGCTCATCCCAAAAAAGGCAACCCAGAGCCCTGACATCACGGTGATTTACAAACAAGACACAACAACAAGAAACGCCACTTTAGAACTGTCGACCTTCTCAGTTCTTTTTCTGTGAGATAGTCAATTTTCTTTATTGTTTAAACTGCTTGGAGTCGGACACTCTCTTGCGTGTGGCCCAAAGCGTTCCAATACACTCACTTGAGCCAGCGTCTGCCACACAGATCAATAAACAGCACCTTGACTGCAGTTATGACTACGATCTTCCTCCATCTCTTTCTCTGCTTCCTTCCCCCACTGCAGCTCCCTCACCCGACATCCCACCAGAAACACCCCGTTTAGCTCATTCAAAACACTTTTTAAAAAATTTATGCTTCTTTGGCGGTTTTTTTTCCTAGAGCCGCTGCGTGTATTTAATATGATTAACAGCTTTAGTCATTAAACAGCACTCTCTTTAAGAGGATTGCACGAGATTACCCTCAGGGTCTTGGGCTGAAATCACTGCACAGACTTGGCTGTACACAGCCAAGGTAATGGAAGTTCATCATAATGTAACAACTCCACTCAGTACTTAAAATAGTCGACGACACAATCCATAAAAATATTCTTCCTAAACTAATCAAATCATTAAAATGTCAACTTCCACGGCAGACACTCCGCGGCGTGCAGGCCCCTGGCCCAGAGTCAATGCAAATGCAATCTTGCTGAACCGTCCTGATTTATGAAGCCTGTGTTTCTTCACGCTGCCCCCTCCCTGTGGCTCAACTCTGCCTGCCTGAGTGTAGCCGTCCCAGCAAGCAAATCAATGGGCTGGAGGCCAGAAGCCACCAAGCTAAGCCAGCTCTTGTCAAGCGGCTCCCTCACTAGCTGTTCCCGCACAAGAAAGGCTATAAGGTTTCCCCCCATACTCAACGGGCTTCAAAGCATTCTGCCATTTGTTTAAAATCTGAGGCTGAGACGAAAAACAACTCTTATGCACTCTGTGCCAGACTGAGCACTGCAGAGAGAGAGAGAGAGAAACACACATGGCTTGTGGTCTATAGTTTATTAACAGAGCCTGATTAGGACAATTGCTTCCTAGGGGCTCAGTAATCAGCCTTGTATTTTCAAGGCTCTCTATTGCAGCACTGCTTACTCTAGTCAGAGATTGCCTATTTCAGAGATTGACTCTCTGAAACAATACTGATCAAAATAAACAGCTGGTTTAGTGGTCCTTCTCTTCTGGAATGACAGTACCAGAAACCTCCACAGGAAACATCTCCCTTGCTTCACGCCAATGCAAACCCAATGCTTAACATTTGCACGCTGCCTCTATGGATATCCAAAATAATTTCTGGACTGTGGTGCCGTGCAGACTGGTTGCCCTCGGCCACCTGGGGCTCCTTAAATTAAATTAATTAAAATTAAAGAAAATTAAAAACTCAGTTTCTTCATCAGACCAGCCATATATCAAGTGCTGGGTAGCCCCGTGTGACTTACAGCAGGTGTGCTGGACAGTGCAGATTTTGGGAGCAGGCCCAACCTCTGGAAATCCTCTATCTGTTTCAAGGAGGTACACTCAGAATTATTTTTATTTCACAATAAAATAAATTTGGACCCACTGTCCACTGGCATCCTTTAACCTAAATGAATGTTAACGCATGAACACAAAAAAGTAATTCAAGATCTAGAGATCAAAGAAATTTGGGAAATATTTATTGAGGTCTCATTATCTGCAAGGTCCTGGACTCTGCCTATTTTACAGCTTCAGCTCCCAGAGAAACCCATCAAGTATTCATCAGTACTACCCAAGTCCAAACTATTTGCTAATTCCCAAAAAAACTATCCCCTCATTTTTTTTTTCAGGCTGTTTCTTCTCATTGGAAGCCTCTCTTGCCTGTGAGAAGTCAAGGCCTCACTAAAACAAAACCTATTCTATGGACCGCTCCATAGGAATTAGCCCATCAATAATAATAGCCATAAAAATACTGATAATATTTATCAATTCTGCCAGGCTACATACTTTACAAGGATAATCTTATTTAATCCATACAAACTACCCTGTGAGGCAGGTACTATCGTTATTTCCATTTGACAGATGGAAAAAAGTGAAGCCAAGAAAATTAAACTACTTGCCCAAAGTCCCAACGCTAATAATAACGGAGCTGGGATATGACCTCCGGGCACTTGAACTTCAGACTAAATTCTTCACCAATACCCTAAACGCTTCCTTCCTTGTGGTACCTATCTCAAAATTCCTCTTATTATTGCAAGTTGTGTACATACCCGTCTCAGTCCCATCTCCTTCCCTGAATCATAAATTCCTCAAATGCAAAAACCACATCTTACTCATTGTTCCCCTACCCAGCACACAAGAAATGGAACACAAGGAAGAAAAAATTGTGCAGTAAGTGAATGAAGGGAGGAATGTTTCCATTTGACTACTGGATTGTGAATGCAACTTTCAGAATCTAGTTCTAAACTACAAAGTGGTATCCCTTTTCCATCGCCAGAAATGATTCTTGGGTTGGCCAAAGATGTCTCAGCTGTCCTCTGAACAATTTCCACGGTTGCACCAATAAGCCACGACATTCTATGAACGACACGTGCCAGGATTTACCAACTGCCAGATTCTGGGTGCCAGCCCGAGTGGCATCCAAGACATGATGCTTATTTCAACTTCATCTCCCTGGGGGCCCAGCCCAGGCAGGGAGCAGATGACAGCAGGCTACCTGCCTGGGCTGACGAGGGAGATGAGGTCGGGTGACATTCACGGGGGCAGGAGGAAGAAAACACGAGCCCAGAAAGAAAACTTAGATCGGGTTGTAAAACCTCAATGGCTATGGAATTTTGGGGAGAAAAGAACAGCAAGCCGAGCTAGCATTCCTGGAATGGAGAACTGGAGAAATAGTCCCTTGGGGTCAAAGCACGAGGCAGCCTGGAAGAATGTTCCAGGTCATTTCAATTCAGATGACCTTTACTAAACACCTACAGAGGGACAGTCTTGGGGTCTGGGGAGCAGCCCTTTAAAGGTGAATTAAAACATACTGTGTCTTCAAGAAGAAACCCATTAGTCTAGCAGGGAGCCCCACATTAAGCCAACCCACAGTGATACAAGGTGGATCTTGATAAGGCTTCTAATGAGGCATAAAGAAAAAACAGAGATGGTAGATAACATCATTAGTTCAGAATGAGGACTTCTGAGCTGGGGAACACTTCACGCAGGTAGAATCTGTCTGGGTCTTGAAGCATCAATAGGAGTTTGATTGGCAGGTACAGTTGAAGCTTCTGGTGGTCTGATCAGATCCCCTTTATGTTGGGCCCGTATAGTCATCCCTGTGCTGTGAGTATAGGCTGCTAATGAATGTCCACATCCCTGCCTGCACCCCTGGACAGTCTCTCTCCCTTGTCTGCTGTATAGGTGGTATACAGGTGAATATCAAATGCCCTGGTAGGAAGTCTGGATTTTTATTATGCGGAATGCAAAGCCACTGTCAAGTTTTAGAGAAGGAGAGGGAAATTGGTGTCTAACTTGCCAAGTTTGAATGCTGAGACTTGGCCACTATTACCTAAGGAAGGGAGAAAAGAAAGACCTTGGGCTGGGCTCATCATTTAAAAAAAACTGGTGGTCTGGGCAAACTCCAGGAAGGCTGGATCTAGGATAGCGGCAACGGGACCAGGAAACAGGTTGGATTCTTAAGGGTCAGCTGCGGAAACAGCAACATGCCTTGCAAACTAGTCACTACGGTGGCAGTAAGCTAAGGCCTTCACCACACACAGTGCAGACAGGGCTGATCATAAACGACCCTTTTTCAGCCCAAAGCCATACGGCCCTCCTAAGAGGGCTGGCACAGAAGGGCTCTGTTTGTCTCCATTTCACACCCTCGTACGAAATCCTCCCTTACTGCAGAATGGGTCATTCAGAAGGCTTCACACACAAAACTCACTGTCCCCTTTCTTCAAGGGACCCCTCATTTGACAATGAAAACACAGGGTAGAAATCACAAGGTCAAGTCTCCTGCCACCTGATGTATGACACAGGTAAGAAAGGTCACAGCGGCTGAAGAGTCTCAGTCCTCCCCTGCCCTGTCACTCACACTGCTAACGCCACCCCCGTCACACCCACTAGCTCTGCCTGCCATTTACTCTGCCAGGCACTGTGCTGATCCTACAACCCCAAATCCTCCCATTCAATACCTATCATCCTAGTTCCAGATGGGACACCTGAGGCTCACAGAGAGTAAATCGACTGTTCAGCCGGTCAGGACACAAACGCAGGGCAAACTGTTCCACAGCCCATCATCTTTCCACCTCCTCATTGCTATCCAAACTTACTAATTTTAACACGGAGGACACATTGATCCCTTAAACCCCAAGGGCTCACCTCTTTAAAACTCAGCTCAAGGTTCACTCCTTCTACTAAGTCTTTAGCCCAAGTGAATCACACTTTTCTCTTCATCTTCCCTGTGCACTTGTGTCCAGACCATAATCGTACTACCTGTACACTTGAGGCATTTATTCATTTACTATAACTCTCCTGGGTCTCTTCCCTATGAGACTGTAATGGCACGGGTCAGACCCAGCCCACGTCTTTTATATCGCCAGCGCCTAGCACGGTGGCTGATATGAGTAAATGATAAGAAGACTTGTACACTTAAAAATCCACCAAGTTCTGCTGATGTAACAAAATTTACATTTGCTAAAATGTCAGATGGCTTGGGGTCTACTCCTAGCCCTGGGCATATAGCAGTCAAGTGATCCTGGGAAAATATGGAGCATCCCCAGATCCGCGGATCATTAGCAAATGAGTTTACTGGGTTAGAAACTCTCTGGTAGTTACAAAGATCCTTTCCAATCTATAGTCGATATACACATTTATGTTAAAACAAAACGGTCCATATGTAATTCTCTAGCAGCTCTCTTCAATGTGTGAAATATTCATGGAGTAAGGAAGCATTTATCCAGGCAATTTTTAAAAATGGTCTTGCCTAAATCTTTCATACAAACATGATATTCTGCCCTGAACCATCCAGATTTAAACTATGAATACCCCGACATGCCACTGGAACTGCTTTGCAGATATAGCTCTCTTACTCCATCTTTATTTAAAGGTAGAGGTAAAAAAATTCTCCGTTGCTCTTAATGTTCTAATACTAAAGTAGAAACCGTCTTCTCTCAAGTTACATTGGTTAAATACATGTAACGACAACATTGAAATATTCACTAGAAACGTACCTTCTTTATGGCAACCAATCCCTAAATAGCCCCCAAAGTAAGGCTTCCTATTTCTGAAGAACCAAGGGATCTGCTGTACTTGGGTTTTCTTTTTCTCCTGTTTCCAGAGTATCATACTATGCCCAGAATATTCTCTTTCCTGGAAGATCACCTCCTTGTCATCAGAAAATTCTGCCAAGATTTACGACCAACAGGGAAAATAGATTGAATATGTAAAAGAGTTCTTATAAAATAAGAAAGATAGAGCCACAATAATAGAAAATTAGGCAAAGGACATCAGGAGGCCCTTCGCAAAAGAAAAAACGTGCATATGGTAAATAAATATAGGAAAAGATGTGCAATCTCACTAGTAATCACACACATACAAATTAAAGCAAGGGAGCTTTTTCAGTCTAACAAATAGGCAAGAATTTTTTTTTTTCCTTAAGCTAACTACCTGATACCAGCAAGGGTCGGGGTAAACAGAAATTTATAAACTGCTGGAAAGAAAGTGAATCGGGAGGTCATTTGTGGAGAAATAGCCAAGGAGGTGCATAAAAAAATGGCTCTGTTTATTATAATCCCAGCATCGATTATAGCAATGCATACCTCAAATAACCAAATGACCAACAATAAGTACTTTGATAAATTCTAGTTCATCTATGCCAAGGAATACTACATAGCCACATACCAAAAAAAAGTTTATAGATGTATATTTAATAGAATGGAAAACTATGGTAGACTGTTGGGTCAAAGAAGCTAGGAAGCAGTGATTCTCGCAAAAGAAAGTACTCGTGTGCACGAGCCCACGTACAGTGTATGTATCTGCATATGGGCACACATATCACAATCAACAGGAATATCTGAGCGATAAAATGATAAGTGATTTTTATTTTTACCATTGATATTTACTACATGTGTAATAACATATTTGGTTTCTAATTTGCCTTGTGAAATAACCTCTCATGGACCAGTAACTGGATAGCTAGGGTGTGATATCCCCATATTATTGACAGAGATAACAAAACCAGCAATGGTATCACCATTCTCTGGGCCAGGCCTACGGGCAGGGCTCTAAAACAGATCATCTCGTTTATTGTCCCCACTTGATTGATAAGGAAACCGAGGCGTGGAGAGGTCATGATGAGGCATGTTGGCAAAGTGAGACATGGGTGCCAGCGGTCCCAATCCCTGTATTTCACCTTTCCTCAATCAAATCATCACCCTCCCTCTGGGACCTCCGATAGCCCTTAGAGACCCTGGAGATTTTCCCAAGCTGGACTCCACGGCTTCCCCTCAGAGGCCATTTGGACAGAGGGGGCCACATTTAATGGATCTGGGGGACCCCATCCTCCTCTTTTAGATGTTGGGCTTTCCCAGAAGATTCCAGCGTCACAGAATATTTGGCAAGTGTCAGTCGATGTATAAGATCCCCATGTCATGTCTGAAGAAACGAATCGAATATTAAAAAGTGTGACTGGGTTTTAGAGGGAGCCCAGTTTAATCTGGACCTGTTTGCGAGGCACATTTGATTCGCCTCTCTCTGTTTCCCCTTTGGCATTAAAGTGCAAGTAATGATTTTTTTACTTGACATCAGTGCTCTGAGCAAGAACCAGTAAAAGGGAATGCAAAACACCAGAACACAGGAATGCCATACAGAAGTGCTGTGCGGTGCTCAATCCCAGCACTCTCATTGCCCCCTGGGGCCTGTGCCTGAAGCCGGTCACACAGGAGGTTGGTACAGACAGGCCAGGGCCTGCAGAGACACAACCAGGAACCCGAAGAACCCACAGGAGCCGGCACGTAACTTGGAATCATAAGGGAAGCAGACGAAAAGCTTCGTCAACAAAAACAGCCGAGCCCTGGCACGAGGACCAGGAGCAGGCCTGCAGCTTGTCTCAGCAAACAGGCATGGATCCAGGGGAGGGTGGGAGGCCTAGGGCTTTTTAATTATTAACGTCTTGTGTTCCCATGTGGACTCCGCCATTGGCCCTTAGGCCACCTGGCATGGTCCTGAGGGAGTTTCCCTCCTCCTCTTTGGGGAAAGTGAAACTTATACTGGGGAATAAAAAAGAATTGACTTCTGGTCCCTCCTTGAGAATGCTTCCTTCTTCCACATTGCTTTTCACAGGGGACACAGTGGATGCTTTTGAAGCCAATTTCAGGACGTTTATGGGACGTATTTTTCAGAAGTACACACAAGGCTACCTGAGCCAAGCACTGTTATAAAGGAACCTCCTAAGCTTTACGCAGGGATCTGTTCTGTCTTGTTTAAAAGGACCATAATAAGTGATTAATTCCCCTTAGGATGTGCAGGAGAGGAAAAGGTAGACATGATTATACACACAATGCACATAAACTAGGAAATAAGCCACTCATAATGGGTAAATACACTTGCATGCCAGCGATAGAGGGGTAAAATGTTCTGCATTCAGTGGCCTAAAGATCTCTCAGTTAGTTCAGGGTTTAAACAGATAAATTATACTTGATATTTTTCCAGAGTCACCCTTTTCTTTCATTCGATTTCTTGTGAGATAATGTTCATAGGAAAAATACACAACTGCACCTTATAATTTTCAACAATCAGCCACTATGAGTTAAACGCCATCACCTCTATTTAGAAGGGAACGTTTCTCTCTTGAGCACTGGCACAGTCAATTGTCTTAGGAAAGCACAAATCATCACTAAGTTCTGAGACTTTCTGGAAGGTGATGACACGTTTACCACAAACCTCCACATGATGTTTTCAAGATCCTCCACGAAGCAGTGTGTTAGGTTCCCAGGTCGTCGTGTCTTGATCATTAACTTCAATTGCATTTTGCCTGCTATGTGAGAAGCACTGCCCGAAAAACAATCATGATAAATAGAAAAGGAGTGAGCGCCCCCATTCTTAAGGAGCACGAAGTCCACTGGGGGAGACAAGATGAACCAGCAAGAACACAACCCCTACTGGAACCATAAAAGCAAGTAATTACGTCTGAGTAATTAGCCTAAGTCGTGCTAGGAAGGCAGCAATTATCTTAGTTTCACTTCGGAGGGTAACCAGAGTCCCCATTCCTCCCTTCCTGGGCCTCTCATTTGAAGAGGACTTTTCCCAGCCGCCCTCAGTAGAACAAACAATTGGAGGCTGTTTTTCTGTCCCCCGGTGATGTCTGAGGGAATACCTCCACCCTCTGCTTCCCTTGCCCTGTAATCAATCAGCCAGCACTCTAAGATCCTGGGGAGCCATGTGTTTTATCAGATCCGACCTGCTTCCAAAAAGGATTTAAGGTAGCTTACGACAAAAACTCAGATGCCCGGGGCATTTTTTAAAAAAGAAAAGAATAAAAAGAGATATCTAAGTATGTATATGGTAAGAGGAGAAAGAAGAGAAAGATGCTCTGAACTAGTGACAAACGGGTTGGTCTTTCTGGGAAGCACCAAATTTGGTTGAAAGCATTCTGGCAGCCACAGTGGGGTGGGGAAAAAAAAAATCATTCCACTTTTCCTTGCCTAAAAAACAGAAGCTGTAACAGTTTATGAGACGCAACTTTGGTTAACCTTAAATGACAGAGAACAAAGTCAACAAATGTCCACGTCGCTCAAGCAGCAGCTTTGAATTCCTACCTTTTCGGATCGTGGACTCTAGTGAGAATCTAAGCAAAGTTCTAGACTCCTTCCCCACAGAAGCTCATAATCATATGATTTTTCATATACTCTCAGGGTTCCAAGGACACAGACTGAATACTTGCTATGGGAGTTCTCTAACACTTAAATTCACGTAAGAAATGCTCAATATTTATTCTTCACTGAATGCATAAAAGGGCCCTTGAAGCCAGACATGTTGAAGTAACCCTGTGATAAATGTTTTCTTCCACCTGCCATGTCTAGCCAACAATAGTTTATAACCATAAATCAGAATCGCTCTGCTTGAAAGGAGCCTTAGTAAAACCCGAATAATTGGTCTTGATCTTGTTTTTCCCCCTTCTTTATCTTGGGACTTGCTTGCACTCATATGCTGCGATGTTTTTCCTGTTTAATCTACTTATGTTTTTGAGTTGCTGGTTTTGAATTATTGGCTCCCACATATTCTGCATCTTAAATTCTCCTAATTTACTGTGTAATGAAAACACCCATGCACATTTGTTCTCAATTAATACAGACAAATTATTCCCCAGTGGAAGACAACTCCACTACAACTTGGAACTGGAAGACCAGATACGCCTGAATTTTAAACACTGTCTAACGGCACTAATATACTTTGTTGAGTGTTTAAGAGATAGGTTAATGTATCCTTGGGAGATAAAGATCCCAAACTCTCATTCTCACCCAGAATGAGATGATTGTGCAAATTCCCAATCAATTTCCCAATTCATATTATCTTAAATGTCAGCAATTTATATACAAGACCATCCTCAGAAGAAAGAGAAAATTAATCTGGATAAAAGAGAAGTTAGTCGGGCCTGGTTGAACAATATTTAGGTTGAATAACAAATATCCATTTGAAGTCAGCAGATCCATCATAAGTCTACATACTTATAGCTTAAGAAATATTTGAGAGCACCTGAAAAATCACAGCGACCCAAAGAGACAACTGACATATTTATAACTTGAGGGTAAATCTAATGTCAGTACCTGTTTTTTTTAATTGTGTATGTATTTTATACAAATATATACACACACATATATAATTGGTATATATGCACTATATATATACATATATATATGTATATATATATATTTTTATATATGAATGACAGAATTATCAAGGTAGACAAACCTGAATATTTGGAAATTATTCTCTTGGGCTTGCTTATGAATCATTTGTGAAAAAAATTACAAATTGAGATTAAACTATTTTATACATAAGTAATAACACCATAGAAAGTGCCCAATAATATAAAATTCATACTAGGTTATATGGTAAAGATTTCAACCTGGTAAGAAAGAATTCTTTACTAATTAAGACTTTGGGGGGATGTTTGGAAAAGAGAAGAAGTAGTAGTAACAGTTACTTATTCTTGAGGATCTGCTGATCTGAGAAACTGTGTTAAGTACTGTACTTAAAATACGTCTTTAAGTCCAACCAACATCACGATCCCAATGGGAAATAAAAATATGTCCATTGTGTAGACAAGGTAACTGGGGTTCAGGGAGGGGACACCAGATGGCACCTAAGTATCTTTCTAAAATTTCTACCAAGGAAATCTCTAATAGGCTCGCCATACACTCTACATGTCCTTGGAGAGGCCACAGGCCTTCCAACCAGCAGGTCATTCACATCCCTGGTTCTAAGCCCACCGGTTGTAAAGGCCAAATGGGGGTTTACACCAAGGACTTTGTTCAGGGTTCAATACACTTTAATTACATCAGATAATGCCTGCTGTTCCCATTTTTCCCAGAAATGGGGGCATGAGTCCAATTCCTGTTTATTTAAGCTCCTGTCTCAATGAGCCTTCACTGTGTCAAAACATCACAACACAACAGCTAAACGCAAGTGGCCACAATAGGAACAAAACTGGCTGGGGCCAGCAGCACGTCTCAAGTCTGAATTGTCCCTTTGAAGCTTACATCAGCTTAACCTGATAGAACCAGGGATGAGCACACTGGAGTAAGAAATGGTTTGAAAAGACAGACACAGAAAAAGGCAAAAAAAAAAAAAATCAGTATATTGGAACTTTAAATGGATGGCCTATGAATTGTGCTCAAAGATAATATACAAATTCACCTTGACTGTTTTAGTAGAAACCATCCCAGAGCTTTTAACCAGACAGGAGCATAGCTTTTCTCATATGTTTAATAGGAGAGTTTTACTGGCTCTTTCCACTGTATCCATGGAGAAACAAAAATGGAAGACGAAAAAATGTGGGTTTTTTTTAACTTTTAAACAAAGGGGGCAATTGTATTTGGGGGGAGAAATCGAATGTTAGACCTTAATTAAGGGTCAATTAAATCAATATCAGAAATAATAGTATCAGTACACATAAAAAGATGACTCCTAGTTTAAAACATCTAATCTTATTTGAGATTATTTCCCTATGGAAACCTTTCCTGAGGGTTAAGCAGTCCCTCTGTAAAGGCAAAAAACAGAAGAGGTAACATTTTAGAGTATCATTAATGACCGATCATTTTAAGGGAAGAACCGCAATGCCTTGGCAACCATAGGAATGGAAATCTTTCTGAAATGATTTGCATGTTTCCCTCCTTCCACAGCCCTCCTTCACAGTCCCTCTTCCATATGTTACACAAACCAATTTAAAATGTTTAGTGTCTGTAGGCAAACTGATAACAGTGCCGTGGGCCTCCGGTTTCTGTGTTTTCCTCAAAAGAAATTTCATCCTTTGTGATTCAGTAACCTAGCACCTACTGTGACATGTACGTTGGATCGATTCTTTTATTCTTTTGTTCATTCATTCATAGGCACTAGACCCTTGGAGTATAGAGAAGAATGGGCCAGGGCTCTGCCCTCACAGGGGATACCTACTGCCTATGGAAAAAAGACATGCAGCAAAAACCCGTGGAATGATGACTGTAAGAGACAGTGCAAATGGCAACCCGCAAGCCATTCTTCTGCCTACTCCTGATTTCTTTCAATTATGCTCTTTATATAGGCCACTTCCTCTGCTGACAGTGCACTTAGTAGATGACTAGGGTCTACATCAGAGATCTCCCAATTACAGCCCAGGGCCTGTTTTGGAACAGCCTGCAAGCTAAGAATGATTTTCACGCTTTTTAAATGGTTGGGGGAAACAAAAATCAAAAGAAGAAGAATATACGAAATTCAAATTTCAGTGTTCAGAAACAGTTTTATTGGAACATAGCCATGCTCCTTCGTTTACGTGTTATCTGTGGCTATCTTCATGCAGCAAGGGCAGAATTGAAATAGTTTTGACAGAAAACATTTGGCCCACGAGACCAAACACATTTACTACGTGGCTTATTAAAGAAAAAAGTTTGCTGACCCCTGATCTAGATGGCTTGGACCTTATCTAAGATAAGAGTAAATTAATCAATATCAGAAATTATTAGTTTAATTATTAGAACTCATAAAAGTGGGACTCGCAGTGGCTTCCGATGGAGTGTATGTGGTAATCATCCTAGAACAAATATCCCCCATAAGTCAATCTTAAATAACCCTTAAAAAAAATATCCATCACCACATTTTGTCTTGGAGAAGTAGCACAAGCATTAGTTGTATAGATTATAAAATATGAGATACGAAAACGTTATTTGAATACAAAATTAGTGTCATATTACCTTTACAATATAGTTGGTTCACACCTGCAGCACCTATTCAGCAAACATTTACAGAATAAGTACTTCATTCCAGATACTCCGCTAAAGAGTAAGGATAGAAGATGAGGTTGACACAGTTCCTTAAAGGAATTTATAATTTATCAGGAAAACAAAGCCAACTCAAAAAAAAAGTGGGTGAGAAGATGCTGTACAATAAAGCCTCAGGATCCTTTTCCCTCATTTCAATTCTGCATTGGCTGAGATCTTCCTTGGTGGTCCAGTGGTAAAGAGTCCGCCTTACAACGCAGGGGACGCGGGTTCGATCCCTGGTCAGGGAACTTAGGTCCCACCTGTCGCGGGGCAACTAAGCCCGCACGCCACAACTACTAAGGTCGTGCGCCTCAACTAGAGCCCACGTGCCACAAACGATGGAGCCCACGAGCTCTAGGAACCCGCGGGCCACAACTACAGAGCCCACGTGCCCTGGAGCCTGCACGCCACAACTAGAGAGAGAAAACCCGAAAGCCACAACTAGAGAGGAGTCCGCATGCCACAACGAAAGATCCCACGTGCTCCAGCTAAGACCCAACGCAGCCAAAAATAAAGAAAATAAATCAGTCTTTAAAAAAAATTCTGCACTGGCTGAAATGAGGTAAGCCACTGAAGGCAGATCTGTCTGCACCAAAGAGGTTCATCAATTTTACAGTAATATAAAGGTTATCCCTCAGCTGACATATCACAAGCCATATTTAGTCAATGACTGAATAACACAGTTAGAAAACCAAGGATGTAATCGCTTCTAATTCTGGCAAGGATGTGTGTATTTTAATTAATTTGCCTTTCTTCTTGTCACTCACTTTTCCCACTGTGTCCCAAATAACAATTCCTTCTTGTTTCCCAGGACATCCAGGGATTTGTAGACTATGGTCTTATACTGAGTTCTAACCCAGCTGGCCCTACAGCTGTCACTTAGCCCAGCTATACAAATACATGTACTGCTGCTTTACTCCACCCTCATAAAACCATCCAACTAGCAAAACTGGGCCCGGGTCCCCAGGTTATGGGGAGAAATGGTCATTCTGCTCCCATGATTCTGTGAAAGGTGTTTTCCAGTGCTGTGAACCCCCAAAAAGCTTGCAACCTAATCAATGCCCTGGGTTCCCGGCTGCCTGCTCTCTCTAGCTCCTCCTGGCTGAAATCCATCCTGTGGCCCATACTTCTGGTGACAATGGATCCTGGAAGCCCTGAATGCTCACGGCTCAATGTGACAAATGACCAGCCCCAAATGATGCAGATGAAGGAAGTCTTTGCTTCCAGTTCAGACTAGTTCGTTATGCAGCCATGTAGTGGGTCATTCCCTGCACTGGTTTATCACCATTTTTTAATTCAACATGTATTACAACACTGATGGACTGTAATGCTTTCATTATTTTAATAGTAACAGCTACCACTCATTGAATGTTTATTTTGTGACTGGACCTCTCTTAGGTGCTTTAGAGTATTAACTCATTTGAGTCTCATAAACATCCCATTAAGAACCACTGTTGTCCTCATTTTACAACTGAGGAAACTGAGGCTGAGGTTGGCATCTTCATGATCACCCCAACATCCATTTCTGGCCTCCATCCTCCTTTCTAGAAGAATTCCCACTGTGTGTCTACTCTTATCCCCAGGCCATGTGCTTTGGGGGAGACTAACTCAGCTCCAGCTCTGACTCCCCTCAGAGTATGGCTCGCGGCTGGGTGAGCCTGTCATGGTGCTGCTCTTCCGCTTTCCAGTGAGGGAAGTCTGTTAAGGGGCTCCAGGAATGGTCTCCTTGCTCCTAAGAGGAGAACCAAGGAGGAAACTTCCAGAAGTTGCCACGTCCTGATGAGAATCAGCTTGTGACCAAAACAGGTGTGCTGAGATGGCCACATGGAAAAATGTAAAGTACCTAGAATCCTAGGATATGCCTGAGCCACAGAATGATGAGAATCAGCTTGTGACCAAAACAGGTGTGCTGAGACGGCCACATGGAAAAATGTAAAGTACCTAGAATCCTAGGATATGCCTGAGCCACAGAATGACCTGTACTTCCTGTTAGGGAGATTAATATCCATCCTCACCAAATGATACAGACACTGAATAGACCAGAGGGTCAAACGCAGGCCTGAATCTGGAGCCTTACTTTAAAGCCCACCACAGTGCTCATCGGGGTTATAATTCAAAACTCCATCACCATTCTGCACACTCCCTGCATCTGGGAACTCCTGAAAACAAATGTGCTGCCAATAGCGTACCACTGCCCAACCCAGCCTCCCCTGGAAGCACAATCCATCCCGAGGGTATCCTGGACATGGCCAGTTCTCTTGTTATATATAATCAACAATACTCGAAGAAGATGGAGTCCTAAAATAACAAACGCAAAAGTGGCGAATTCAGAAGCACATCACAATAATGTTAGAATATCTGCTGTTTATAGATAATCTGAACCCCCCTGCATCTCTTTTAAGTGTGCTTATTAATAGATAATGATGCTACAGAAAAAGGTCCCAAAATGACAAGCATGGATTTTTTTAAATAGCAAAACAGAGAGTAAAAATAGTATTTCCTCACTACTGCTGAGAGACCCCAACTACCATCCCGTGAGCAGGCACAAAGGATTGCAAGGAAGTATTTTTTTTTTTTGTTCCCAGATTGAGAGTTCATTGAGGGCTCAGAACACTAGATAAAAAGAAGACCCACTCCAGAGCCTGTCATCATGACATTTCAGGTCACTAGGAACCAAGAACAGATTCTGAAAGTTCCCAGCATCAAAGTCAATGGTTGTCAAGGGAAGTTCAATAAAAATAATCCCATTAGAATGGCTTCAGACTCTCAACAGCAATGCTGGAGACTAGAAGTCAACAGAGAAATAACTTCAAAATTCTGAGGGAAGTTATTTCCAATCTAGAATTCTATATCCAGCAGTCTAGTGTGAGGGTAGATTATAACCTTTTCAGACATGAACGTCTCAAAATATTTCTGTCCCATACATCGTATCAGGAAGAAACTGGAAGATGCATTCCATCAAATTGAAGGGATAAACCAAGTGATCTAGGAAATGGGAAGTCACAGGACGGCAGGTCTAGAGAGCAGCTAGTCTGCGTGGGAGCAAAGCAATGGAAGGTTCTGGGACGTGGGCCTCTAACAAAGAGGTGGACTTAATGAATTTTTCTGATGTATTTGAAATATTAAAGGAGAGTTACGCTTATGGGAGGGAGTCTGGGAATGGACCAGTGATTGAAAACTAAGCAAACTGAGGCAATTATTAACTCTAGTAATAAATTATATTAGGGAGAAATTATAATAAATTTAAAAGTCACAGGTAAATAGTATTTACAGAATTATAATAATACAGAACACTTATCTAACCAAAAATGATGATATATCTAAACTAGGCAGATGGGCACCAGGGGAAAGAAAGGTCTTAGTCAATTCAGGCTGCCATAACAAAATACATAGATTGCATGGCTTAAATAATAGGAATTTATTTCCCACAGTTCTGGAAGCTGCAAGTCCAAGATGAAGGTGTCAGCAAGGTAGATTTCATTCTGAGGCCTCCTCTCTTGGCTTGTACACAGCGACCATCTAGCTCTGTGCTCACATAACCTCTTCTTTTTTAAAAAAAATAAAATAAATTTATTTATTTATTTATTGGCTGTGTTGATTCTTCCTTGCTGCGTGTGGGCTTTTCTCTAGTTGCAGCGAGCAGGGGCTACTCTTTGTTGCAGTGCGTGGGCTTCTCACCGCGGTGGCTTTTCTTGTTGCAGAGTGCGGACTCTAGGCGCACAGGCTTCAGTAGTTGCAGCACGTGGGCTCAGTAGTTGTGGCTCACGGGCTTTGTTGCTCCATGGCATGTGGGATCTTCCCGGACCAGGGCTCAAACCCGTGTCCCCTGCATTGGCAGGCGGATTCTTAACCACTGCGCCACCAAGGAAGCCCCACATACTCTCTTCTTTTTGCAGGTGTGGGAGCAAGGAAGTATTTTAAAACAGAGAAAAGGGTTACCTTTGCTTTCTCACCTTCAGATTCTAAAGTGGGAGGCAACTGCATTCCAAGCTAGGGTTCCTTACCAATGGGCATCAATATACACGCATACGGAGAAAGACAAGAGAGAAAGAAGAGGGTCCGGGAGCAGAAATACACTGAAGAGCGGTCTCACAACACCCGCCTCCCTGGGGCAGGCACCACTGGCTGAGAATTTGAAACTGTTGGCCACATTTAACCCTACAACCAACACAATTTCCACCCTGACAAATGCAGTGGCAAGCTTGAAACACGCTGTTTCCCTTTTCTCAGGCTGTAACAACACAGTCATAATTTGCGTTTTAACGTCAACCACCTGACAGTTCTGGAAAAGCGGTTCTCTCTGCTTTGTGTCTCAGCGACAACAGTGTGTTAACAGTCACAAAGACTTATACCCAGAGTGCAGAGTACGAAAAGCAGAAGATCCCAGGCGTGCACGTCTTAAGAGTATTCTGCATCACTCCATTACTGCTAATGTTTTCCGAAGACTGCTAAGATGCCAGGATGAAAGCGGAGGAACTGGTTAAATCCACTACTTCTGAAAAAATTGCACTCTTCAACCAACAACATAGTGCCACTAAGTTAAATCGATGCCAGGGCCTTTTTTTTTTTTTTTTTTTTTTTTTTGCTGTACGCGGGTCTCTCACTGTTGTGGCCTCTCCCATTGTGGAGCACAGGCTCCGGATGTGTAGGCCCAGTAGCCATGGCTCAGGGGCCCAGCTGCTCCGTGGCATATGGTATCTTCCCAGACCGGGGCATGAACCCGTGTCCCCCACATCGGCAGGCAGACTCTCAACCACTGAGCCACCAGGGAAGCCCAAGGGCCTCTTGATAAAAAGCCAGTAACTCCTTCAATGCCAATGAGTTCGTGCTGCCCCCTGCCCAGAAGAGAAAGGCTGCTCTTCCTCAGCTGCAGGTCTTTCCCTACAGGGCCTTACAGGGTAGACAGACCTTGAACCTTGAAATGGGAAACGAGGTACCCTTGGCACAAGCTTGGCCCTGCCCTGTGGAAGTCACTTCCACTCACTTGGCTTTAGTTTCCTCCCCCAGAAGATCAGGGATCCAGTTCACTCTTACCAATCCGTGACTCTGGTATGGACCATTACCAAAGCTGTGGAATGAAAAATCCAGACCTTTATTGAAAGGGTAAAGGGGACAATTCTTAATAGCCACCATGCAATGTCTTAATTGGGACTGTGTCTTACTGTAAAATTGTGCCTGCAGGGTCCTACTCTTGTCTGAAAAGGATGGAGGACTTGACCTAGACAGGTATGTGCATGTGTGTTTAGGAATGAGGGGTGAGGGTGTTACAGAAATGCAGATTCCTCAAGGTCCCCCCAGGTAAGTCTTTAAGACAGCAAAGCCCTGTTTTGCTTATATACTCACAGACATTTTAATGGCGCACTACAGAATTTCAGGAAATGTGAGAATATCTGTACTTCTTTTTAAAATTTTTAATGGAGGTTATGGGGTGGAGGGAAAGAAAAAGGTTCATTCTTTTCCTTCTCCTTTGCCCAGTCTTTAAAGAAGATAAAAATACTCATTTCCAGCTCAACATCAAAAGCATATCTGTGCAGTTCAAGATACTTAACTGTGTTTCTGTTGAAATGGGCTTCTTTAGAATAACGCCTTTAGATATTGAAATGATCTTATCTTAACCGACTATTACAGTCAGCTCATTCTAAAAATAAGAACTAGTAAATGTGGAGCTCGGTGGTGATTTTGGAGAGCAGGGGAAGGGAACAGCTTCTAATTCCTTTAACAAGACCAACCACTACCTCAAGAGTTCCTGGTAACACGTTTCTTAATAGATGCACTTCATTTTCAAAAGTTTAGAGACATTAAAATGGGGACTAAGTTAAAGTAGAGGGGAGGCATCCCTCAAGCCTTTTCTCAAGTGAAAAGTTCTTTGTGAGCAATATCCCAGGCTCATAGGAAAACATCCAGATTTTCAAGTACACAGGAGAAGGAGTGGAGGAAAGTGAGAAGCAGTACTGGGGTGTGTGGATAGGGCTCAGGAAATGAAATACAGAGAGATGTCTTCACAGTTCTCTACATGACCCTAAACTTCCTACAAAGAACCTGACTTCCAAAAAGAACCAAACCTGTGTCAACTGTGTGTCTCACACTTGAATTAAACACAGATCACTGCCCATCATCTCCAAGAGTTAGATAGTGGAGAAACATCGATACCGAATCCACAAAAGCCAAAACAAAACTCGGTCATCAAAATAGTTTCTGAATCAAATCTGGACTAAACACTCATATTTCCTTGTATTTAAATCAGTAATTCTAATATAATTATCAGACTGCTTACCTGCTTTCCAAATTAAAACAATAAAAATAAACTAAACTCTAAAAATATTATATCAGAGCAACACAATAATCTTTGAGTTCATTGGTTAGCAAATATTCACTGAGCATTTAACTATGTACCTACAGGCTCTAGCTTTAGTCCCTGCAAGTAGAACTGAACCCCTTTTTTTAATTTGCCCAGTCAAAAATAAATAATTTACTGGAGTTTAAATTATTCAGTTAAAAATAGATCCAAAGATCCACTTTTCTTCCTAAATACACCATTCATTTCCCTTCACAAGTCTTGCACTTACTATCTCTGGCTTCTCTGTTAAACATCCTCATATTAGTCCACGTGGAAGTCTCTTCTCTGAAGCCACCAAGAACCAGAAACAGGATGAGTTCATCTGAACTCTTTTGTTCCCCCATTACTGCCTTTTATCCAAGGGTCTAGTTCTAACTATACTATCAGCCGGGGCCTATCAGCCACAAGGCTCCAGATGAATGCTGAGGACGTCTAACGTTTGACACCTCCTCCAATTAGCACCTCTTTGCACCCGGGAAACAGACTGTGCCTGGAGTGAGGGCATGATGGCTGAAGACGGGCTCATGCCTGGGAAAGTTGCTCTCACTGGGGAAAGCCATCAGGGGGCAGGCCATTTTCCTGGAGGAGACACAGAACTCTCGTGCCTGTACACAAGCCTGCCCGGGCTCCTGCCTCCTTCCCTGGCCTCGCCTCTACCCATCATGGCTTTGGGCATGGAGTATCCATCACTCCGCTCTGCTTTAGCCTCCCACCAATAAAGATGTTGCGGGCTTCCCTGGTGGCACAGTGGTTGAGAGTCCACCTGCCGATGCAGGGGACACGGGTTCGTGTCCCGGTCCGGGAAGATCCCACATGCCGCAGAGCGGCTGGGCCCGTGAGCCATGGCCGCTGAGCCTGCGCATCCGGAGACTGTGCTCCGCAATGGGAGAGGCCACAACAGTGAGAGGCCCGCGTACCGCAAAAAAATGTTGCATCCTCTGTGCTTTTGCTAGCTAGTGTTCCATACCAGATGTGGCCTCAAGCTATAGCCATGGGGCGGGGCCCTACGTAGGGAGGGGGGAATGGAACGGAGGCAGTTACCTACACCATCCTCACATCTTCACTGCTGTCATCACCATCACCTGTGGATGCGATGCTGATTAAACACCTTTCATTATCTTCCTTAAACTCCCAACCACCCTCTTGCAAAGATTCTTCATCTCCATTTCACAGGTGAGACGCTAGAGGTCATAGAGAGCAAGGGAAAGAAGGAGGTTGAACTCCTATGTGTCTGATTCCAGAGCCCAAGCTCATAATGGATGAATCACAGTGTTTTTCATAATACAGTTGTCCAGACCACCCTGAATCAGGCCCCGGAGGCTGGTGTTCGAGGTTAGGAGCCACACTGAAGAAGGCTGAATGTCTGGCTAAGTTCCTCTCCCACCTCTGCCCCAGAAGCCCAGTTTCGCTACTTACTTTCTCTATAACCACGGTTAGGTTACTTAACCTCTCAAAGCTTCCACCTGACCTCACAGGGTTGTTAGGACCAGTCCGTTCGATAGAAGACTACATTTAGCACATCAGTACACATGAGAAATACCTGATAAAATACAAAACGTAACTTATGGATTAATTTGCAAATTGAATAGAACTGGGATTTTTCATGGTAAAACTGAAAGCTATTTTGTACAAGTAATCTAAACGCACCCACAAACATTCTACCCTCACGACGCCTTTACTTTCTTCAAAAACTTACAAAAAGCTCCAAACCTAATGGACCCTTCCGGCTTTTACTCACCTAGACCCAACACAAATTACTGACCGCCATCACCATCTCATCTTACAGGTACTCAACTGACGTGAGATAGAAAAGGAAACGAGAGAAAAGAGTGAATCTTAGGAAACGGTTCTGTGTCTTTCGTACATCGTCATGAGTATGTGGATCTGGGCAGTGAGGAACTTTCACCATGCATAATAGATGGAGAAAAATGCGAAGGCGGGTGTCTAAAACTAAACTCGTTTAATTACAATTTGATTTCGACTGAATCGACTGCCCGAGGCGGCCATCTTGGAGACGTGACAACGAGCATCCCAGATGCCGTGCCAGCCAAGGATGTCGAAGCAGGGACATTAGACATTTAATTTTGGATACCGCTGCTTGTGAGAGGCCTGCGGCAAACTATGCAAGTGTTAGTGCGCCAAAGGGCTACGGCGGATTCTTTGCTCTTTCAAATAATAATGAAGAAGACTTCCACAGTGGTGAAATCTGCCTGGGACGTTCTATGCTCCGCCCTGGCCCTGGTGATTCTAGCAGTGAGAGAAACCAAACAAGGTGCAAGACTCTGCCTGACACTCACAAACTTTTTTTTTTTTTTAATGGGGAAATAGTCTTTTCTGTGGTACTGAAGACACTCCAACTTTGACCAAATTTCAGGGCATTTAGTTGTCCAAAGCATTTCTTGATTTTGAAGCAGATGTCAAGGAAGGAGCATATGGAGTTGTGGGGAAAAAAAAAAAACCCTAGCATACAGGCCTGAGGATAAATAGTTATCTCTGATATTAATCACTGACTTCAATATGCTTCGCAATTAAGATTTATAGTGAATTTAAGCAAACCCAGCATAGAGAAATCTGGATGTACCAAAAGAATCATTATGAGAGGAGCTGACATGTTATGAGTCTATACCTGTGAATTCCTAAAAGCTTTTAAAATGAGTTTTTCAAATTGGATGCTACTTGCAAACATGCAACCTACATGCACTTATTGCAAAATATCACATATAAAGAGATTCTTCAGTAATCTTCTGTTGGGAACAAATATTGTTGCGGAAAATAAGCGTCAGTCTTGCACCTGAAGGATGGCTAGAACTTTCTCGGGAGTGTATCCAAGAGAAACTGCAGGTTCCCTACAGCAAGATGTACCTGGACTAGTACCTTTACGTGGTAGGACCTCAGCCTTAAAGGGGTCTTAGCGATCAATCTCCTAACTCTTTGTGTGAACTATGAATTTCCCACTAAGTATCATCCAGAAGTTAGGGATGCAAAATCTGTCTTGGTGAGATCTCAGATATTCATTAGGAATGATCAGCGCAGAGGGGAAAAAAGCTAGCAAGGTAATCATTTCCTTCTGTCCGTTGCCTCGAAGTTTGTCCATTTATATAGTGTCACGTCAAAGTCCTTATTTGTCAGTTTTGGTCACTTCTTTCTCCCTCAATCAATTACCAGGTCATCTTGGTCAGAGGATCAGCTTCCTGAATTGAAAGAACTACCACCTCCTGGTAGAAGAAGGTACTGCAGGCCACACAGTGGCTCTACTAAGCCATTATCCATTTGGAATACTCTTCTTTCTAGGAATCTACGCTATGAAAAGCAGAAACTGCTTGCGTTGCTTCTGTGAATGTGGCGAATCAAATTTAGCCACTGCTAACTACTTTATTCCCAAGAGTACGAGGTGTGTGGATGTTTATCCCCAAATATAAATTCATTTTATTATATGCAACCCATCTCCCCTCCCCACCCCTGGGGAGTCAGGTTCATTCGATGAAAGTTTCAATAATTTTGACGAAATGGTTATGCTGATTAAAGCTGGTGAAAGCTATTAAACATGGAATATTAATTTTAAGTACAAACCATTGTGCATGCTCCAAGAACCTGCTCTGGGGAACTAGAGTGCTCCTTATCATTTGTTTACTTATATACTTTAAATACTTCCCCTCTCTCCTTTTAATTTACATTATCTTTGAAGATAGCAATGTAAAGCAAAGATAAGCTTCCATCTAGACAACCCTCCCAGTTGATCAGAAATCCAGAATTAGTAGAATTCCAATCAAGTGCTTATAATTCTTGTCTGCTAAGTGTTTATAAGGCTCCCCTGAGGACAGCTATCACACTGGCTTCTAAACTACTGTATGTGAAAAAGAAAGAAAAAATAACTACCATAATCATACAATCTTGGAGAAGGTAGAACATTGGGTGCCAAGAAAGTGAAGAACTGTCCAGTGGGGCAACAAGGAGATAGTCAAAGCTGATTCTATAAAATGCCAATTATTAAGACTGGGAGGCTGAGTTACACAGACCTTTAGTATGATCATAACAAACACTGCCCTGTACAACAAATTTTATATTGCTTTCCTTTCCTCCTCCCAGAAAGGTGTGTATGTGTGGAAGTTTTGGGGGCAGGGGGTAGAGGGTGAGGGAATAGATGTTAGTTCACCAAAACAGGATTTGTACTTTGCCTTCTGATTTAATTCTTCTTTCCAAATGCAATGAAAGGAGGCAAAGGACCCCTTAAAGGATCCCAAACCCCTCCATTCAGGCAGGGTGTGAATTTCACACAAATAGAAATCTTGGTTTTACTCACTGGTACATTCCAGGTGCCTAGGAGAACGTCTCCTGGCACAGAGTGGACATTTAATAAGTACTTGTTGGATAAACAAATGAAGCAAAAGGAAGAGCCAAAAATAAATGATTTCACGCTAACTAACTCTCAGTACCCTTCATGTCGGGCTTGAGATATGGGGTGTTTGAGAGTTAACCAGACCACGGAAAGATCAACAGGCACATCCTCTGGACCTTGAGGATAAAGGTAAAACATGGTCCAAATGACGTGCTGCTTTCTTCAGTCTTGAGTACAGAATGATTTCGTAGTGCATTACATAATGTCTGATGTCCTAGGCATCAGTCAGCAGCGTCAGAACATTAAAGATCACGCAGGCTGGGCCTCCCTGGTGGTGCAGTGGTTGAGAGTCCGCCTGCCAATGCAGGGGACGCGGGTTCGTGCCCCGGTCCGGGAAGATCCCACATGCCACGGAGCGGCTGGGCCCATGAGCCATGGTCGCTGAGCCTGCACGTCCGGAGGCTGTGCTCCGCAACGGGAGAGGCCACAACAGTGAGAGGCCCCGTGTACCGCAAAAAAAAAAAAAAAAAAAAAGATCACGCAGGCTGATTGCTACTGTTCAATTAACAACCTGGAACCAAATGGTGAGGCCCATTTGAGGACTCCCTTAGCAGAAGAGCACTAAATATCTCCATTCAGTTCTTTAATGGATACATGAAAAACAAGGGGACATTCATTCTAAAGACCACCAAAAATGATGCTGGCATTTTCGGGTCAGAAGCCTCTGGTTAAATAAATAGTCTCAAGGTCTTGCAGATTGATAATCATGCAATTCGGAAGCCCACATACAACCTTTGGAACTTAAAGGATAGTTTTCTAATACATATGGAGCAAGAATCTTTTTCTTCCTCTTCCCTTCCACTTATTCTCAAGTTAGATAGAAACTGTGAAAGCGCTACCACGTTGCCAGCTATGTAACTGGATCAATAAATATTAATCAGTGAATCTCTTGAACTTTTTCTCTAATACCCCAAAAGAAGTTACTTTTTTAGAATTAAAAAAAAAAAGGACTTTCTGTAACTAGTTAATTTTTAACCCTCAGTATGTGTTAACTATTCACACAGATAGTTCAGATATACGGAGTAACTAGAAACTTCGCCAACCATGAACAAAAAGGGCAATGTCCAAATTTTCTATTGGAGGAATAACCAAGAAAATTATTTCTTCTTCACCGAGAACAGGTCTGTGGCAGGAAAATCTTCGCAGAAATCACCTATTTTGCTAGCCAAATCATCATGAACAGGTCTATTTCATATTAATTCTCTCCAAAAGGTAAAAAGTAATGATCCAGTGGGTGGCGTTGAGAATTCTCCATACCAGCACATTTGTCAACTTCATATCATCCTCACCGTCAGTTCCACAAAGCAGCATCCAATTCCAACACGGAATGAGATTTCTGCCTTATATATACTACATGTGTTCAGAATTCCAAAGTTTAAAAAATCTCCCCTTGTTATTCAGACTATTTTCAATCAGTCATAGCCCCAACTGACACGATATGACATCTAATATTAATTTATCACTACTATACAATAAACATGTCTCACTAAGTGCTTTACTTACATGATCTCATTTAATCTTTACCACAAGGTATATTATATTAACAGCCTCATTTTGCTGATAAAGAAACTGAGGGTCAGAGAAGTTAAGTAACATGGCGGAAGCCATGCAGCTAGTGAGTATGTGGACTGGATTTCAACTTTGGCATTTGTCTGATTTCTGAAGTCAGGCTTTTGACTACTCTCATATACTAAGGCTAACATATGCCTTTCCCTTCTTACATAAGACATTTATTCTTTCCTGTATTTAATCAAATCTGAAATATACCAACTCCATTGCTATTTAAATGCAAACAAATCATTCTCTATTTGGATCAAGGGAAAGACTAAAACAGTAACTTTTCTTTAAGACTGAGGATAATATCCACTGATAATTTTAATGATAAAATCTATTTTTCTTTTCCTTATCTCTTTTTCATTTTTCAACCTAATACAGTTCACTTTGTCCCCTTAAATAAGGTGTTCTACCACTATTGGGAAACCAATTTTCTCTCCAGACTTTATTGCAATATTATCAGGAAACTGGCTACTTAAACAGCAGGTAATCTTTTATTTCATGCATAATTACCGTGCACTACATTTTGATTTGATCCTAATGGCCCTAAGTACATTTTAAACAAACCCTCAACCTGCCCAGATGAAAAACATTTTGCTTCCTCTGTTGCACTTGTGTGGCAATGATAATTAACGCATCTCGGGAAATTCGAGCTACATCTGATTAAATCATAACACACCATAAAGGTCTTTACAAATAATCCTTTGAAGAAACCAGCTGAGAAAATCATGAAAAGAAGAATTATGAGAAAGGAAGCTCATTACAGTTTTGTGCCTGGCACTTAAAGGTGACCCTGCCAAGGTGAGTGTTTTGAATTCAGTTAACTTTCCCAGAATGCACCTGAATGTCTGAGGGAGGAGGGCTGACTGGGTGACCAACTCTTCACTCACAAACTCCACATTTCTGTTCAGGGACCAGCTCCTATTGTTACGTCTTTGGGCCAACAGCCAATGAAATGCTGCCCTTTCCTCAGACCAAAAACTTAAGAAACATCAGTTATTAAATTAAAAACAAACTAACAAAGAACGACCCTTTCAGAAAAGGAGACCTCTTCAGGCTTCCATGCTTAAAATTTCAACGTGGTTACCTTGGGGTAATATGATCAAAATGGAAACATCATAAAATATAGATAGGAACTGAACAAACCAAATTTGGCGGGGGGAGGGGGGGAGCCTAACCCAGAAATTAAGCCTAGATGTTCCTGCCAAAGTTCAAAAGTCAAGTAGGATGAACACTTAGATAATTCAATAACGGACTGACTACTATTGTTATGGTTCTTGCTGATTATAACCACCACCACAACAGCCACTGCACTTGTCAGTTACTGAGCGCCTACTCATGCAGTCTGCTACTTAATCTCCAAAACATCACTGAGAGTTACTATTAACTCATACAGAGTGAACTAAGGCAGAGTGGTGGTAAGCAACCTCCCCAAGATGATCCAAGGAGCAACAAGCATCATTGCTGGGGTTCAAACGCAACCTGCCTCATCCCAAAGCACATGCTCCTAATTAAACACAACCTGTTCCGCCTTATGTAAAGCAATAAATATTTGACTATACACTACCTACCGTATACAGCTGTGCTCAGTAATCTGGATGGAGCATCACTATAATATTGAGCACAGAAGGCGCTCAATAACATTATGTGGAAAGAATAAATATGTACTCCTTCTCGTGCCCAAAACTATTAAGCAAAAATAGGTTCTATACCATGATGGTGTACAAAGAAAGAAGGAAAATGCAAAAAGCAGACCTGGTGCAAAAGTGTTTACCATCTTTCTCCGGCAGATACGACTCTTACAAATGAAACAGTTAGGGAACAAAACAAAGCAGCCACATTTACTACGGAAGGCCTTGGGGCAGGGTCCAAGCCTTCTAGGAGAAGCCCCATGATTTGGGATCCAAAGTGAAATGCAAACAAGCAGGATTTTGTTGCAAACAAGCAGGATTTTGTCTCCTCCCCACGGACCCCCAACCAAGAAGTATCTTTCGCACTATTCTATGAGAACTCATAAATAATAAACAAGTACATTTTACTCAGGGATGTTTCTTAACTGAATTGAACAGTTTTCCAAAGCAATCTCTTCCACCTTTTGTTCGTCCAGAATTGTCTGGCAATCGGTGTGTTCAGTCCTACAAACTCAAAATGTCAGCCATCGTGCGAGACCTTCCTCATGACATAAAGTGAAATGCCTCACGTTAAAATATGCACAGAAATCCCAGAAACACCAATTCTCTTCCTTCTGAGCCCACGGTGAAATTCCAGCTTAATCTTTATGGAAGTGTTTTAATATATAGTTTAAGAAATCACCTGCAAATACTGAAAAATCCATGAAAATCTTGCCTAAATTATGCATGCTTGCGAGTCCCCACCCTTCATATGTTGTGACAGACCCAGGCTGTATGGGGCTCTGTGTGTGTGTGTGGGTGTGTGTGTGCGTGTGTGTGTGATGGAAACCTTTTTAGCTATAGCTTATTGAATCTTTCCACCTCCTACAGAGAACTCTGAAGAAATGCACAGTTTTTTTCAACATTCAAATGAGTGTGAATCAGAATGGTTGTTCTCCCAGGACTCATCTTTTATGTGGAGTGTAGGGTCACTGACAGGATTGAAATGGATCCAAGTTTCCTTGATTAGCTGATTTTTAAAAGGCTGGAAGCAGCGAGCTACAGTGTGGAGAAAGAACTGGTCCTAGTCTCTGCTTTACTGCAAACAAGCCAGGAGAATTTTAACCATTACTTAAACCCCCCAAACCACAATTTCCTTTTGTGTCAAATGAGGAGATAGAGCCAGACGTTCTTCAGGCAGAATTCACGTACTAGTTGCCTGCAGACAGACTGGTTCAGCCATGCCTATCCCTAAGACCTTTTTATACTGCAGCGCTATAAAGAGGTTGTATCCCAGAGCTCGCAAATTTGGGGCGCAACAGAAATTCCCAGAGTGCTTATACCTGGGCTCCACCCTCAGAACTTGGGATCCACTTGGTTGGAGGCAGGGCCCAGGAATCAGCATTTCAGCAAAGGCCCCACATGATTTCAAGGTGTGTGGTCCACGGACCACACTTTGGGAAAGAGTGGGTTAAAAGGAACGAAATTGAGTTATTTGTAGTGAGGTGGATGGACCTAGAGACTGTCATACAGAGTGAAGTAAGTCAGAAAGAGAAAAACAAATACCATATGCTAACACACATATATGGAATCTAAAAACAAACAAAAAAGTTCGGAAGAACCTAGGGGCAGGACAGGAATAAAGATGCAGACGTAGAGAATGGACTTGAGGACACGGGAGGGGGAAGGGTAAACTGGGACGAAGTGAGAGAGTGGCATGGACTTATATATACACTACCAAATGTAAAACAGATAGCTAGTGGGAAGCAGCCACAGAGCACAGGGAGATCAGCTCGGTGCTTTGTGACCACCTAGAGGGGTGGGATAGGGAGGGTGGGAGGGAGGGAGACGCAAGAGGGAAGAGATATGGGAACATATGTATATGTATAACTGATTCACTTTGTTATAAAGCAGAAACTAACACATCATTGTAAAGCAATTATACTCCAATAAAGATGTTTAAAAAAAGGGGGGGTGGTTTAGTTGAAATTCTTCATGATCTGGGTGCATACATCATGATTTAGCAATTACAGACCTGGCTGAGATTGATCAAAAATTCCTTGCAAGTCAGATTTAAGTGAAGTGAGAACGCATACGAGAGAGGGCACACGCAGAGGATTATACTTGGAGAACAAGGGCTCCAATTCTGCCACTTTCTGTAACTTATAAGCAGTGTAATCCTGGGTTATCTCAGTTTTTCCAACTAAAAAAAATAAAGGTGGTAAGGCTTCTCTCATAGGATTCTAGGAAGGAAGGATGAGGAAACTTGAGGGATTACCTAGTGTGGTTCCGGGTTAAGAGAAGGTCCTCAAACCCTGTTACGTCCTCTCCTGCCCCAACTCCCTCCAGAGGCACTGCGCTGCAGGGACCTGGCCTGTCCCAGCCACCCACGTGTCCGCCCAGCTTGCCCTCAGCTCCCAGAAACAGCAGAAGGATCTTAATTCATCTCGTTTCCAAAGTGAGTAGCCTGCAACCCACCTGCGCTTATTTCAAACCAGACCACTTCACTCACTATAGAAATTCAAAGGAAAATGCATCTCTTCCACCCCTCCCACAAACACTACTCCATCTCCTCTGCCCCCAGAGCCTGAGTCACTGGGGAACATTCCTGGAGTGGAAATTACAGTGATAAATTTTGGCCAACCCGTAAAACACAGCAGGGGTCCAAAGTCACAGAATAGTTCCTGAGGCATGTTTCCTGATCCAGATCATACCAGGGCATACCCTTCTCGGAGTTAAGGGGATCACAGAAACCTAAAGGGAGAAAGGCAGTTCTGAGGATACATTAGAGAAAAGGTCTATTTATATTCAAAGGATATCAGTCTTTGAGTTTATGTATCAATGAAGATTAAATCCAGAGTTTATAAGCTTTTCATGATTATTAATGGTTTAACTGCAAGGAAGTAAAGAAGCCATTCGATTAATATCAGTGATGAAGAGCTAAAGAAGGTGCAGCATCCTCCCTCCCCCGCCCTCCATTCCAGAGAAGCCCACTGAATGACTGGCGGTCCTGTAGATTGTAGATGCCTAATAATCACCTGGGTTTGACTCTTTCTGCAAATGCTACCCCCTTTCTTGGATTTTTTTTTTTCCCCAATAAGCCATCCTTGAGGTCTGTGCCAATATGTTCAGAATCACCAAGAGGACCGTTCATAACGTATGACAACTTGAACAACAGAAAAATGAAATCGAGTTTGGCACTGGTAGAGGCTCCTAGATTTCCAGAGAATCCACTGTGCCAGATGCACAATATTTTATAACCTCTGCCCATTTATTTTGCAGAGCAATAAACATTTTAGAGGAATATGTACTGGTTTTTTTTACACTTGAAAAGCAAATCTGTGGCAAGGGTGCCGGACACAAAATTAGTAAGTAATAGGTAGACACAGGAAAGGTCAATTGCTGGGAGAGAATATAGGAAACCGCTCTCGCTCAGATGGTAGGAGGAGGTGAAGGCATGCCAGGAGAGCAAGTTCATTACAGTCTAAGTGCCTTTTTTCCGTTCTGGGGTGGGCAGCACACTCTCACACAACAAACACGTATACGCATATTATAGTGGCAAATGCACAATCAAATGCCGATAACTTTTCTTCAATAGTTTTCATATGTTTCACCGGAAGCCAAAGAAAGATTCTGAAAACCAAAAACAGACGTGTTCCGACGTTGCCTTAAGGCTGAACAGTATTTTTTTTTTTTTTTTTTTTTTTTTTTTGTGGTACGTGGGCCTCTCACTGCTGTGGCCTCTCCCATTATGGAGCACAGGCTCTGGACGCGCAGGCTCAGCGGCCATGGCTCACGGGCCCAGCCACTCCGCGACATGTGGGATCTTCCCGGACCGGGGCACGAACCCGTGTCCCCTGCATCGGCAGGCGGACTCTCAACCACTGCGCCACCAGGGACGCCCTGAACAGTATTTTCAGACGCAAACTCTGTGGCAGTGTTTGGGGAACTTGTAGGGACACCGTAAAATATTTTCTTTCCATGAGAAATTAAGTGCTGGTGCTTCTGCACTGAAGTGTGAAATCTCTCTGGACACTTCTCCTTGAGTCAGTGTGGACATCCTCAGGAAACCGATGCCCACACAGGATACAAGATAAAATGACAGGGGAGTGAAAATCGCCAGTAAGCCCCTCCCTTTCCACTGCAACTGCCATATTGGAAACCCTCGTGGCTCGGAGGGCACTGGTTGATCCTAACGTGGTTCTAAGCCAAACTGTATGAGAATATGTAATGGGTGTGGATAAATAGGTGAAAACTATGGCATCTTTCATCTTTCCATCCCCAAATGTGCTTATGGCTATCTGCAAATCAATGGTTGTTATGCTAGTTTAATATGGGGCCTTTACACCCTGTCTACAAATACCTCTGAAAAAAAAAGATACAAGCAAAAACTGATTTTCGAACCTAATTACTCATAGGCACGTGGCATATGTGGTTTTATTTAAGCCACATTAAAGATAACTCACATGAACTATTGGAACAGTGGAAACAAATAAGTTACCCGACAGGACCCTAAGTAAGCTTTTAGACCGGTGTAGACCAGCTCCAGTTGTTTAGTCCCTCATTAAATAAAGTCTTTACCTAAAGATGAAAAGTTGATCATCCTTCCTTTCCCCTCCCAACTCACTGGGCCACAAAACTATTCCCATCTTCAAAAACAACTGGCATTGATTAACTAAATACATGAGAGATAACAGATCAGATCTACATTGACACTAGGAAGGCTTTTGGTTTATTTTTGCTCACATGTCATAGGAGTCAATGAACTCAAAATATACAGCTGGAGGCAAGGCATTTAACTGATGGTTGCCTGAGCTGGGCTAGCTTCTTTGACTCTCCGGATGCCACCTCCAGCCTTCCCGAACCCTTTTCTCTGTCCTGCTATCCTCCCCCACCTTTCCCCATCTGCTCCGTGGCTTCATGGATCTGCCTTTCTGTTACTCCAATTTGGCTGACATCACAGACAACCATCACCATGATGTGGCTTTCACTTCTCGATGCTATCTCCCAGATGACCCTTGATTCCATGGTCTAAAAGCCAGTTTCACCAAATCCAGGGCTACTTATAATGTTACAAGAATAGATTTCTTCTTCCAAAAGCACTTGGGCTTGTTATAAGGCACATCCACTAACTCTCATCATACACAATGATCCAATTTTGACATAAAATCTCTAAAATAGAAACTTGGTTAAAAGCTGAAAGTGAACCTCAACCTTAGGAGGTTATAGATGTATCCCAGTGATAAGTGCTTTTTACACACAACTGGCCTCTGGGTATTGATTTCTGAGTTCTGAGGCACGCACAGTGTTTGAATGTTCTCAGTAGTGGTAAGTCTTAAACCTTCTGAAGACAGACTGTTTTGCTTTGGAATGAGCCAAAAGCATCCAGGAGACAAATCTGGTGAGTATCCAGCTGGGGAATACCATTTGGGTCAAAGCTATAAAGTATCAAGAGTGATTTTCTGGTATGGTTTGAAAATTAGCTCTGAAAGTCATTCCAAAAGAGGCATTCCAGAAATGTATATTGCAATAGCATCATCAATGGAATAGAACATGTTTTATCCCCTAAATTGGCTACTAGATGGATAATACTATTTCATGCCTCCACTCCTTTAAACATGCTATTTGGTCCCTTTGCCTGGAATACAAGCCCTTGACTCCACCCTATTTCCCCCAAATATCTAAATGTTTCTCTTCCTTCAAAATCTACTCTAGGAAGCTCTCTCCGAGTCTCAGTCTGACTCAGATGCCCTACATACATCCATGCTCCCATGGTGCCACCCTCTCTGCCTCCATCCCCTCCCACACTCCCATCCTCCCCTGTAACATGCAAAGCAATATTTAAAGGACATGAAAAGCACTGGTTTCCTTTTCTGCCCCCCACTACCAAACTGTCAGCTCCTTACAAATAATGGCTATATTTTTGGGTACCTGACAGTGTGATGGCTTCACATGGTGCTCCATAAATGCCCGCTGCCCAAATACATCCATTTGAAAACCTCCTCACTTTAGTTTTAGTTTCACCTCATGTAATTTGGCAAACTTGTCATCTGTAGTTCAGTGTCAAGCCAGGAGTAATTTTACAAGAAAGACTCTGACAGTGTTGCCCCTGAACCCATATGTTACTATTTTTTCAAAAATAATCTGAATGCTAGAAAAGAGAAAAAGGCTAATAAAGAAAATAATAACATGAGCTTAAAACAGTGGGCTCGGGGTTAAAACACACACACACACACACACACACACACACACAAACCCGAATTCATCTTCAAAATGGCATTGGTAACTTGGAGAAATAGTTTCTGCAAGAGTCTCAAGCAAAAAAATATTCAGACCTTTATCAGAGCTATTTTTCAACTCATAGAAAAAGATACCCCATAAGGCTTACTATGAAGCATAATTCTCAGTATCAAATTCAATCTCTCCCATTAAGAATCTCATGTGAATCACCTACTACTATTCCTCTTGTAGCTATAGAGCCAACAGAAATCAGTGTTTGCATCAAAAGATATGTGTAAGGATGCTTATACAAACTTAATTCATAAATAGCCTCAAACTGGAAACAACCAGAATGTTCATCCATAGTAGCAGTGGGCAAACACACTGTGGGATATTCATACAATGGAATACTGCGCAACAAGTACAAAGAACGAACCACAGTAAACACAACTTCATGGATGAATCCCCACAGACACAATGCTGAGTTATTGAAGTCAGACCGAAAAGGTATGAAGATACATACAGTAAGATTCCATTTGTATGAAATCTAAAAACTTAGGATTTGGCACTTTATGTAAGTTTATACTTCGATGAAGGTTTACATAAGTATAAGTTTGTTTAACAAACTCAAATGGGAGACTTTACCCTAAAATAACACAGTAGGAGAAGGGCTGGCAGAAGAGGGAGTTGATAAGAGCTCCTGGTGGAGGTAAGGAGAGAAGCATGGGGAGCCTCTTGGGTGAGCTGAGTGGTGCCATCCGAAAAGGCGATGTCAGGGCATTGGTATCTCAGGCCTGGTCTCTGAAGGAAGAGTGGCCCCAGATATTGAGGTTCTAGTGTTTGCATCGCTCGGCAGAATCTTTTGGAACTGGTCACTCATGGAACTCACCGTTACATAGTACATTAAGGTTTCAGAGGACTCTTTATCCTGAGATTTTTCATATAGATGATCATATATCCAAGTGCCCCTTCAGTATGGCAAAGTAGTAAAAGAAAGTGCTAGTGGGAAAAGAAATTTCTTGACGCTGAGATGAAGTTCGAATGAGTTAGTTAATTTGAGAGGTAAAGATGACGTGGGGCTCACAACAGACCACAAGCCATTTTACGTCTGTAAATCTGATACAAAGAACACATAAAAAAGGGGCAAGGAGTTGATGGTAGAAGGGGTAGAATAGTCCTTGCCTGAAATGAAACACTCAGTTGGGTTTTGGGTCCTTTCAGTCATTGACTGGCCTTGGTCATATGGAGGATCAAGGGAGAGGTCTGAGATCCATGTAAACATCTCTGTACTCAACATTCAAGATCAATGGCCTGGTAGGTACATAACAAAGGAGACAAATTTAAGGACCCAAACAGTGAAGCTAGTCCCTAGGTTTTCTTTCTTCAGCAAACTTAGCTCCCCTTAAGCTATACATAACCCAGGCATTTAACTGAAGAGTTAGCGAGGACGTAGGCAGAGCTGATAGGGTTTCATTTCAAGGAAAAGAATTCCTGACACGATAATTAGTAATTAATAGTGAAGTTGCCTAAACTCAGTATCTAGGATCTTTAAAGGAGTATCTGTTTGGATGAAGGGGGCAGAACACATACCCAAAATCCACTCCGTCCCATGACGTTAGGAGCCTCTCTGCTGATGACAGGTGTAGGTACACTGTACCTTACTTCATGGGCAATGTCGCCAGATTTGATAACAATACAGGACGCCCAGTGAAGTGTGAATGTCTGGCAACCCCTTGCTTACCTATTTCTGAACGACCACATCTGGCTCCAACTAAAACCACATCATTATGCTCACATTTTACATGTATACTTATTCTAAGTGGTTACAAAATAAAAACTGAGTAGTGAGTTAATGACTTTTTCCCATCCCCTTCAGCCAGTACATCACCCCTTTGGAATTTTAATGCAAATGCTAGGACACAAGAAAGAATCTAGAGGTCACATTCCATATGTAAAAGTACTTCTTATCTGGAAGTTTCTTCCTTAAAAAAAAGAGTCACGGGCCTCCCTGGTGGCGCAGTGGTTGAGAGTCCGCCTGCCAATGCAGGGGATACGGGTTCGTGCCCCGGTCTGGGAGGATCCCATATGCCGCGGAGCGGCTGGGCCCGTGAGCCATGGCCGCTGGGCCTGCGCGTCCGGAGCCTGTGCTCCGCAACGGGAGAGGCCACAACAGTGAGAGGCCCGCATACCGCAAAAAAAAAAAAAAAAAAAAAAAAAAAAAAAAAAAAAAAGAGTCACAATTTATCTAAACGAATGAGGGAAAAAAAACAGACTGGGTTTCTGTATGAGGACGTGGTAGGCGGAGTGGGGAGAGGTTTCCTCCTCTGGATGACATATACAGGAAGGATCAACTAAACATTCCCAGGACATCCCAGAAAGGTTCATCTGTCTTCAAGTGTGTTGTAGCTGCATGATTCACACTTTCAGTTTTGACCCACTGGTACTTGTTTGAAAGCAGTGATTACCCCCTAGAAAAGAGAGATTCTGGAAAGGCTCGGTTTTGTTTGGGGTCTACCTAACACTACCACGACTGGTCTAAAACTAACACTAACATCCACAGATGGTGACACAGTGCTGTGCAATCAACCAAGCCACTTCGGGTCTGATGATCCCTCTCCTTTGATTTTCACACCAATCTGCGATGGAGGCAGGATCAGTGTTGTTATTACCATTTTCCACACAAAGAAACAGAAGACCAGAGCTGACAGTTCTGCTGCGGGTAACCAGCAGAGCTCGGCATGAACCCTGTGTTAATTACTCCAAGAGACATGACTTTTCCCCCGTCTCATGCAACCGTCCCCCAGGCCCTTAGCCCCAAGAGGAAGACAGTACTATGTTGGGTTAAAAACCAATTGGGGGCTTCCCTGGTGGCGCAGTGGTTGAGAGTCCACCTGCCAATGCAGGGGACGCAGGTTCGTGCCCCTGTCCGGGAGGATCCCACATGCCGCGGAGCGGCTGGGCCCGTGGGCCATGGCCGCTGGGCCTGCGCGTCCGGAGCCTGTGCTCCGCAACGGGAGAGGCCACAACAGTGAGAGGCCCGCGTAATGCAAAAAAAAAAAAAAAAAAAAAAAACAATTGGGATGGGCTTCCCTGTTGGCGCAGTGGTTGAGAGTCCGCCTGCCGATGCAAGGGACACGGGTTCGTGCCCCGGTCTGGGAAGATCCCACATACAGCGGAGCGGCTGGGCCCGTAAGCCATGGCCGCTGGGCCTGCGCGTCCGGAGCCAGTGCTCCGCAACGGGAGAGGCCCGCATACCGCAAAAAAAAAAAAAAAAACAAAACACAAATGGGATCATTTAGTCTCCAAGAGTCCCATCCACTATTTATTTGTCTTCATTATTGATAACAATGGCACATTATTATGATAACTGGAGGCGGAGGGGGGGTGGGGAACAGTCATGGTAAGGCAGGTAGCAAAAGTTCTAGAACTGAGTCCACTTCTTGAAGAATATTTAAAAAGAACAGGGACTTCCCTGGTGGCGCAGTGGTTAAGAATCCGCCTGCCAATGCAGGGGAGAGGGGTTCGAGCCCTGGTCCAGGAAGATCCCACAGCCTGTGCGCCACAACTACTGAGCCTGCCCTCTAGAGCCACAACCACTGAGCCCACGCACTGCAACTATGGAAGCCCCTGCACCTAGAGCCCGTGCTCCACAACAAGAGAAGCCACTGCAATGAGAAGCCCGTGCACCACAACGAAGAGTAGCCCCCGCTCGCCCCAACTAGAGAAAGCCCACGCGCAGCAACGAAGACCCAACGCGGCCAAAAAAAAAAAAAAAGAAAAACGTACTCTAGCCAGTGGAAGCCCCCAGAGTATCCTGGTAGAAAGATACTGAAAAAAGGAATAACAAAAACATGACAAAGACAGCTCCCCTCCACAGTTTAATAACTAGACCAGGCAACACACAGTTAACACTAAATGCATAATCTCCACCACAGAATGTTCCAGATTTTGATCCTAATCTCTATCTTTGAATGGATAAAGGGACTCTTTTCACCTTTCCAAAGCTCTGTAATAGAACAGTGCCATGGGGAAACATACATACAAAACAACATTTATTTGGACCATTGTACCTTTAGTGAGTGACATACAAAAGCTAGAAAATAAATTCCCATTTAACTAAATTGTTTCATTCTATATATGTCTATGTCCCAATATTCCCCCCATCCCTCCCCCAAGCCCCATGGGTTAATGCAGGTGTTTTCAGTGACGCATTGGGACAAAAGTCTTTACTATGAAACTTGTAGATACCAGGGACAAGGTAGCAAAGCTGTAATGAAGAGACCCCCATGGTGTAAATGACTGGTTTCCCATCTAAGATAGCTTGGGTATGTTATTAATTCATGGTGAGCCAACACTCCATACCAATGTCCAGAGGGCTCAAGATACTCCTCACAGAATTCTAGATTGCTAGATTCTGCCTTGACTGATGAAAGGCAACTGTCTCACCAGCCTACTCTCATTTTTCCTGCGACGGTAACAGAGGAAGAGGGCAGGGCAACGGAGAAACGGTGGAGGAGGGAAATGACCTGGGGTTCCTCCTGGTCCTTCCCCCTCACCTCTCCCCCTTCCCCACTCTCAGGATGCAATCCACTTCCAACTCCTGCTGAGTCTTCCTGCTGAGTCCATCCCCATCTGCCACTGCTGTCGCTTCCCACTTCCTGTCCCCGTCACTGCTCTCCTGTCCTGCACAAAGAGCCGTCTAACTGGCCTTCCAGCCTGCTCCTTCCCTTCTACAGACCACTCTCCAAAAAAGCAAGCAGAGAGGGGTTTTTTGATTGAATTAAATATTGAGGTTGTTTTGAATGTTTTTATTTTATTTTCTTTCATTTATTTATCTTTTATACAGCAGGTTCTTCTTAGTTATCTATTTTATACATATCAGTGTATACATGTCAATCCCCATCTCCCAGTTCATCCCACCACCACCACCACCACTCCCGCCACCTTCCCCCCTTGGCGTCCATACGTTTGTTTGCAGAGAGATTTTTTTAAATTAATTAATTTATTTATTGATGGCTGTGTTGGGTCTTCGTTTCTGTGCGAGGGTTTTCTCTAGTTGTGGCGAGCGGGGGCCACTCTTCATCGTGGTGCGCGGGCCTCTCACGGTCGCGGCCTCTCTTGTTGTGGAGCACAGGCTCCAGACGCGCAGGCTCAGTAGTCGTGGTGCACAGGCCTAGTTGCTCTGTGGCACGTGGGATCTTACCAGACCAGGGCTCGAACCCGTGTCCCCTGCATCGGCAGGCAGATTCTCAACCACTGCACCACCAGGGAAGCCCCTGAGAGATTTTTTTTAATGCACAACAGAGCATGGATACATCCCCTGTTGTATAACCTTCAATGGCTCCCATGCACGCTGACGCTAAAGTAAAACCTCCTTGAAGATCCTGTGCAAGGAAGCCCAGCTTACCTCCCCATCCCCATCCGGTGACACCCTCTAGTGATCACCGTCCCAGCCACTCCATTGGAGGTCTCTGACTACCCCAAGCTCCTTCCTAACCCAGGCTTTGCCCGTGTTTTCCCCCACTGGGAATATTCTTCCCCTAACTCTTCAGAGGTCGACTCATCCTGAATTCCCAGCTCTGCTTAAACGCCAGTCCTCTCAGAGGCACATTTTAGTGTCACTGTTCTTCCCCCAGTGTCCGTTGCTAGCGCTTTTCATATCACGACACCGGTGAGTTTCTTGGGTATCACAGCAGAATTTCTAATGAGAAGGTTACAGTGTCCGATTACTAGGTTTAAATTCCAATTTAAGATGATTGGTATTTTCTAGCTCCCCCAGGAGAGCACGAGCTCCATGAAAGCTGAGATAGTGGTATTTTTCACCAGTGTTTCACTGCGAACCTAGCCCGGTTCCTGGGACATGGTGAAGCCCTCCCCAAATTTTAGGCCATACAAAGCCAACTACTGAGCACCTATTTCACTTTGGGGAAGACCTTCAGAGATGGGGGTTCTTTAACCAACGTGCACATTGATCCCACCGCTAAAATCTTCACTACAAACCGTACACACGGCTTTCCTGTTTCCTCTGTTTTCCACCATTGGGCCCTCTACCAACTTAATACATGGAAATCCCACTCGGAAACTTTGCTCAACAACAACTCTTCTCATTATGTTTTTCCTGTCCTCTGGGTTCTGGCCCACTGGTCTGTGTTTTAACCCAGAGGGTCTTTCATTAAGGAAGGTTGGTTTTTTCCAGGGTGAGTTCTTGAGTGGAAACTTCGCTCTGGTTTTCCAACACTGTTTTCACAGCAGAGGCTGCTCTCCTCTCTCTTGTCAACAAAAAGGCCAAACCACAGTCCCCAGACAGCAGGACAAACACACACTCCTGCCGGGAGGGCAGCCCCATGCGGCGTGTGCACCAGGGGCGGTAGTGGCCCGAGGGAGCAGGCGGCTGCTTTCCTGTGACTGCGCTGTCATTCATGCAAAAGCCAGCCAGCCCGCGAATGCCTTCAGGGCTTCCTTTCAAAAGGGTCACTTGCGTGAGTGTATTGACTGCACTAACACAGCTTCTCGCGTAAAGATGCTTCACTCACGTCTCAGGAAAGAGACCTCATTTTATGCAAACCCACTTTAAAATCTGCCTTTATAGGAAAACATCTGTGGACATCACAATCTTCAACCAAGGCTCTCTCTTTACATGAAACCAGCAGCCCTGGGAACTTTAAGCACTTTATTTTTTTAAGACTATGAATTCCAACTCTACTCATTCAGAAACTACAGTCTTCAGACAGGAGGAGGGCTGGAGCTAATCTCTGTACTGTCTATGAAGAAAGGATAATGCATGAATAAGGCTGTTCCAAGAATAAATAAAACACTTGGCAGAAACTATTTTTAGGGCTCCTCTTGTACTTTGGAGCTACCCATTAATTTATAAACACTTGATTACTAATTACCAAAACTTTCAATCTATTCATTTAGCCAGGACCCAACGGAGCAAGGCAATCAACTCTGAGCTTGATCCCATCAGCTGTGTATGTTGGTGACTTGGACCTAAAAGAAGTACTTTCCTTCAGAAGGCAAACTGCATTTCATTTTTTAAAGTTTAGTTTAGTTTTTTTTTTTTCAGACTTAATCTGAATGAGATTTCCCTCTGCATTAGTTTTCTATTGCCACTGTAATAAATTACCATAAATGTGGCGGCTTAAAAGAACCAATTTATCAGCATGTAGTCCTGTAGGTCAGAAGTTCGGCCCTGGCCTGTGTCTTCTCTGCTGAGGGTCTCACCAGATGTCAGTTGGGCTACCTTCTCATCTGGAGCCTGGGGTCTGCTTCCAAGCACAAATGGCTGTGGCAGAATTCACTTCCTTGTGGTTATAGGACTGAGGTCCCCCCTTCCTTGCTGGCCATCAGTCAGGGGCCATTTTCAGCCACTAGCAGCCAGGCCATCTGCATTTCTTGCCACACTGAGAGGGGCATTTCTTGTCCCCTACACCACCTACTCCCTATCTTCAAAGCCAGCAAAGAAGAAGCTCCCTCAGGTTGAACCCCTGTCATGGCATGAATCCTATCTTGAAGAAATGTCCAGTCCCTGTTTAAGGGCTCATCTGATTAGGTCATATTCACTACCAATAATTTCCCTGTCTTAAGGTCAACTCTTTAGGACCTTAATTACGTCTGCACTTATCTTTTCAGAGCAGCGCCTCCATTAATGTTTGATTAGATAACTAGGATGAGATAGGTATATACTGGGGTGTGGAAATCTTGGGGGCCATTTTAGGGTTCTGCCTAACCCCACTTATTCAAAAGTTATGATGCTTTTCACAAGATGAAAAACAAACTTAAATTTGCTCCCCAGTCAGCACCATTCTCCTGCTCTTGACTTAAGTGTTCTTGACACTTCAACAAGGCCAATAAAATAGTTTTAAGACACCATTCCCCCCATCAACCCACCGCAAACAAGATTTGTAGTCTCTTTGAAGGCAGCTGACAAAGCCTGTCTCTCTTTTCTATTCTCCACATAAGTAACACCAGTCAGGATGGCGAAGAAGGAGGAATGACTATCAGCCTTAACTATCACAATAAAAAATACCAGAAAACTCCAAATGTCAACATGCAAACTCGGTAATAGTAGACCCCATGGCACATGCGTGTTCTAAACATCTCCTAGCAGTTATAACACCCTCCCTTCCCCTCAAAAAAACCAGAGACAGTCCTACTACAAAACATATTCAACATTATAGCCGTTAAAAAAATTTAACACCATTTTAATAAGACCTTTTAGAGGAATCTAATGATTTAATGTATGTGTTTACTGCAAAAGGCTACACAAATAGATGTGTTATTTTTTTCAGAGCTAATATATTTAAGCAGAGGTATTCTGAGTCATGATGATACATCCCGCCTGGTTCTCCATACTCCGAATTTATCTATCTTTATTCCGTATATGGTGTCTGTCTGTCTTCTCTGGCTCCCCTCCTACTGTTACTTTCAGAGAGAATGTAATTGAGAAATGGAAAACTCAAAAACCCACTAGTCACCATGCAATGACTGAGCCCCTATTATGTGCCAGGCCCTGGTCTCGGTGGTAGGGATAGATTAATTCACATAATAGATTACTACCCTACTTTTATGGAGCCCATGTTCTAATGGGAAAGACAAATAATAAGCAAGTAGTAATTAGGAAAAAGGCAGGGGTAGTGGCAGCAGGGGCTGGAGATGTTGTTTTAGATGTGCTCTCCCCACGCTTCCCTTTTCCTGTGCACACAGCTGCCCTTTCAGTCTCCCTGCCCCATGGTACCAGGGAGAAGGCCTCTAGCAGGCACTGATCTTGCCTGTGAATGCCCTGTAATTCAGTCCCTAAATTAGGGAGGCTTCCCCACACAGAGCACAGGCACAGTACAATATTCACAGATCTCTCTATTGGTGGAGATCTCTAGAAATAAGACCCCAGGAATAGAAAGCGTTTCCGGTGTGGCAAAATCGTCCAAAGAGAAAACACATTACAAGTGCGTCTACGCATTCAGAATGCTCTAAGGATACAGGGATCCTAGACCTTCAGGGAAATGGGCGAATGGGAAAAAAACTGAGGTCATTTGAAGGAAAACATTAGAAGAACTTTAGCTGAAAAAATAAACAAACTCGTTCATGAGCTACTTTTCCTAACTTTATAAACTATGTAAAGATGAAGGGATGGGGTTGTAGCCACACTGGTTACATTTGTTTTATGTAAGTCAAAATTTATGTCACATGAGATGACATCAATTGTTGGTGCCTTGGCTAATTTGTCATTTTTATGATTGAAACAAATCTCAAATGTTAGAGTCGACTCACAAATCACTTTTCTATGATATTGGAATAAGTTCTATTGGAATCAGACTACTCTTCCTCAGCTTGAACAACAGAATTTGAAGCCATGTCCTAATTTCAGTGATTCTGGACCGGGGATTTATTCTTTTCCAGAAACTACTGTAGGCTTGTCTTGCTGAAAAAGGAGAGTGGTGGCTCCTGAGTTTAGGCTACTCCTTTCATAGTGGTACTAAACCCTTTAGGACTCTTCGTAACCCTAAGTATTCTAAGTGAAAATAAAAAAGGAACCAATCAATAGTCGAGTCAATATCCCACACCAGCTGCAGGAATAACAGGGTAGCAAGGACTTTCTGTGATGCATAAAACAAACCCTACAATTAGGTATGTACACATGTACACACACACACACACCTTTCTCAAAGCCTCTTCTTTCTGCCCTTGATACAAGGCCTAGAAATGGGTCTTTCTCTGTGCCCTGCGTGCCACTTTTCTACAAAGTGCAAACTTCCTGGTGTCCCTGGCTCACCTCAAAAATGTCTGTCTTTACCTCTCCCTTTATGGAGAATAACTTTAGGACTAAAAACAGAAGTCCATGAATCCAGGACACACTGGAAGTATAGTCTCTACGTGGCCATGTCTCTCCAGTATTGTGCGATCCATACCCAATACTTGAGTGGAGAGGAAACTCTCATGAAAGATGGGATACTAGTTTCAGAGAAAGTTGTACATTGATCATAGGCTCGTCTTCTGAAAACTGGCCACAAATTTTTATGATCAACAGCTGGTAAAATGCATCCCAACGACATGGAAACATCTGGCAAACGGTTAATGGGACAATCAGTCACAAATCTTGAAGTTGCCACAAACAGACCAAACTTGCAAATGTTTAGGATGCAAGACCACTATATTTTTAAAGTACTCTTTCATAAAGATTAGGCTTTGGATTTTCAATGTGATCACAACTCAAGTAAAGCTAAAACCAACAAAACTGCTTTCAGAAATGCAATTTTGAGCGGGTTTGGGGCACAAAGAACACTTTCTTTTTTTAAGGTTTCAGAACCTGAGATGCAAGGATAAAATGTTAGTCACAACCTCTCCTCACCTATCCCATTCTAAATAATAGTCTCTAATAAACTTAAAGTCTATACATATTGAATATCTCTTTCTACCTTAAGTGATGTATGAGGTGGTTTTTTTAGCAAATTCCTCCCTGGAGTTGGAAGCAATAGGAATCTGAAGTAAGAAAGAACTATGAATGGAATGATTGATTTTTATCGTCAAGCCTCCTTGGGTTGGTCCTATTTTGATGGCCAACTTTTCTCAGACACTAACCTGAAACCACTAAGAGTTAAAAAGAAAAAAAGACCTTCAGTGACCTCCACACGTGGGGAAAACCCCAACTTCTCCATCTCTTTACACAGCCTCCCAAGAAGCAGATTGGTGGTCAGGGGGGTGAGGGAGGACAGTGGCGTCAATCTGCACAGGTGCTAGCCCTTTAGCAGAAACTGTTCCAGGTGCTGGCCCAGGACAGCACAAGCATCTCGTGCACACGAAGAAGCACAGCAGGTAAAGGTTTACAAGGCAAGCAGGGCCAAACCCCAGAGTCTGATTTACCAAAGTGAACAAAAGGGAATCTTCCTTAAAATAACTTCCTCAGGGGACTTCCTGGGCGGTCCAGTGGTTAATACTTCGCCTTCCAATGCAGGGGGTGGGGGTTTGATCCCTGGTTGGGGAGCTAAGATCCCACATGCCTTGCGGCCAAAAAACCAAAACCATAAAACAGAAGCAATATTGTAACAAACTCAATAAAGACTTTTAAAATGGTCCATATCAAAAAAAATGCCATTGAGGCATATTTAAAAATAATAACTTCCTCAGGGCGGACACTTAAGTCAAAATCTGAGCCAAATTCCAGGCTTTAATGTAAGTTAAAATTCAATTTTAAAATATTTCATGTTTAACTTGTTACTTTTTATATAACAGGAGGTCATCCAGGACTCATTTTAAACTAAGAAGTTTCATTGACGGAACAGCACTTACTTAAGGGAGACTTTAAAGAGGGGAAGGACAAGAGCTGGGGATCCGGGTTCAGATACCGGCTCTTTCATCAGTATTTGAGCAAACTGCTAAAATCCTCTATGCCTCAGTTTATTCACCAATAAGACAAGTCTATAACTAGGATCTATCCGACATGGTTATTGCATGTAAAACACTGAGCAGCATCACATAATAAATCTACAACAAATAGTAGCTCCCATGACGACTCCAAAACCAAAATCAAATTTTCTGAATGAGAGCTTCTCGAAGTTTAGAGTATACAAGGCAGGCACGGAGAGCCCATCAGTAAGTGTGGATTCCGGGGCCCAGCCCCGGTGATGCTGACTCAGGAGATCGGGGCAGGCGAACAGGAGTCTGCAGGTCTAACAAGGATCCCAGGGGGTTCTGTCCCCAAAGATACTCAGGCCACACAGAGACAGGCTGCTCTCCGGGGAGATGGTGGCAGCTGCCGGGAACTGGGAAAAGGCAGGACGACCAGACAGAGGGACACCAGTGCAGGCCTGAGGCTGCCCTCCTCCCCACTCTCCGTTGCTCACTTCCAGCCCCACCACAGAGTCAGGAGCAGTCCCTCCAGAGGTGGCTGCAGGGACAAGCGGCCACCCAGAGGCAGGAGAGGGGCTCCCCCCACCCCCGAAAACCAATGCGAGGCGCTTGCTCGCATATAACTCCCTCAGTAACGGCGAAAAAAGGACAGGCATTTTTGTTTAACATCCTTATTGGAGTATAGTTGCTTTACAAGGGTGTGTTCGTTTCTGCTGTAGAACAAAGTGAATCAGGTATACGTATACACATGTTCCCATATCTCCTCCCTCTTGCGCCTCCCTCCCACCCTCCCTATCCCACCCCTCTAGGTGGTCACAGAGCACCGAGCTGATCTCCCTGTGCTATGTGGCTGCTCCCCACTAGCTATCTATTTTACATTTGGTAGTGTATATAAGACATGCATTTTTAACCACTACAACTCTGAAGTAAGTTTACCATGATCTCCCTTTTACAGAGGAGAAAAATGAAAGTTTTAAAGAGAAGTTAAATAACAAACCACAGCAGAGGCAAGACCTGGCAGGTTCCATTGGATCTACCGCCAAACTATAGACAAAGAGCCCATCTCCCCTGCTCCCACCTAGCTCTAAGCAGCATTACTAGGGTCCGGAGAACATCAAAAACCTCCTAAGGGGTCTCCCCGCTTCCGCTCCCCTCTCCCGGTCTTATTTATTCATGTTGGTTCATTTTGGCTTCCATGTTTGTTGTCTATCTGCCCCCACTAGACTATACAATCCCAGAGAACAAAGAGCCGGCTCTATCCAGTTCATCCCTGTGGCCCCAGACCTCAGAACAGAGCCTGACACACTCATTCAATAGTGCTTTTGAACTGGCCAACTCCAAAGCCCATTCTGTTCGGTGACCATTCCTCTTGTGTGGAAGAACCACTTAAAGAAGCCCTGTTGAGCAGTACTTACAAACCGCCAAGTCACCCACTCAACCACTCGAAAGAGAAAAGTCCAATCAGGAAGTCAGCGACCAGCATCAAGAGTCATCAGTCTGGGTGAGAGTTGTCTACTCACATTTGCAGTGCCCAAAAACAAGAGACGCCAGGCCCTGCCAGAAGACGAATGATGTTTTCCCACCTCCACAGCTCACGTGACACCAATGATGTTACAAATTAAACACATATGCGCAAGGGAAAAATGGGGAAAAAAAATCAAAGGGCCCCCCTTGGAAACCAGGTGGGGTCTCCCTCTCTTTCTGTAGAGAAAGTAATATTTTCCTGCCCTTTAAGATGGTAACAATTAAGAAGAGGAGAGCGCTTCTGTTTCAAGACAACACATAAGAAACAACAGGCTTTATTTTAAACAAATTCCAGAGAACTGAGACCACCTGACAGCTGGACACAGCATCCATCCAATCAGATTTAACCATAAAGGCTGGAAAAGGAAAAGTAGACTCCTCAGCAGAGGAGACATCTTGACACATTCCAGCCTCCTAGAAAGTGAGTGTTTATACATATTCACCTAAATATATGCTTCCTCTGACAGCAAAATGCTCAGTAGCTGTTGTACCAATTCCAGCAGCTAGTTCTGCAATACTAAGATGGCGGAACTTGAGTTAGATCTACAGAGCCAGCCCTGGAGGATAGAGGATCCATTTGTGTCTTTGCTGCCCACAGCCTGATTGCCTAGAGGTCTGGGGCACACTAACATGCTTTATCACCTCCCCTTTTCTCATCTCTCATTTTGTGGGATAACATGACTCCTGAGTGACTACCCAATTTGACTTGTTCTGGACGCAATGAACTGCATGGAGAAAAAATTCTGGAAATCGCTTCAGAGGCCATTTTTATCCAACCTGCAATGTGAAAGTGGCCCTCAGGTGTTGAAAGGCTCTAGAGGTGATGTCAGATTAATAACCACCACTCCAACACAAGGGTCCATCCTGGTCAGGAGTTAGACTCACACTTTCTCTAAATGTCACTCCAAATATGTGTGAATGATGTTTATTAGGCCTATTTTACAGATGGGAAAACCGAGGCACCAAGAAGTTAAATGATCGACCCAAGGTCCAAACACAGGATGGGAGAAGGTTTCAACTTCAGTTCTTCCAGACCTCAGTGTCTTCAACGTACAGACAGGTTCTTCAAGCCTTCTCTTAGTAAGACTCACTAAATCTTGAGTCTAATAAAGAGATGGTTTGGCCCATCAGAGAGGAGGGACTGAGCCAGAAGACCATTATCAGGGTCAACGGCCCAGTCTGCCCCCCCAGCCACCCAACGTGACACTTAAGTCCCACTACGAGGAAGCAGTTGTAAGCTCTGACTTGCCTGTTATTCCTACTCAGAAAGAAAGGATGGTGGCTGGTGCAAAACTTTTGGCAAAGACAAGTGTCTTACCTATAATACATGTTGGCAGCTGCCCAGAGCAACTCCTCCCTCCTCTAGAGTTTCATCTCCTCACTTCCCTCCAACAGCAGCTAAGGTAAACCTGGCTGAGGTCTCTCAGGAAGGAAAGTCTTATAGAAGTGCAAAGAATTATGGCCCCAGCTTCAGAAGCCTCCCAAACACATTATAAACTTTTCCTTATGCTATTGTGGATATGAAGGTGTGCATTAAACATTCAGGAGAGCCGCTCTGGGTACATAATTAGGGAGAGCAAATATTTGTTCAAGTCAGCCTCAGTGGGACCTCCTCTTTTTGAATAACTACAGAAAAATTGTTTTAAGTAGATAGATCCAGGATACAAAGGCTTGGCCCCAAATCTTCCCCTAGCCCTGATGACTCCACTCCTCAGAGACCCAGGAATCTTTTTTTTTTTTTTTTTTTTTGGCGGTACACAGGCCTCTCACTGTTGTGGCCTGTCCCGTTGCGGAGCACAGGCTCCGGACGCGCAGGCTCAGCGGCCATGGCTCCCGGGCCCAGCCGCTCCACGGCATGTGGGATCTTCCCAGACCGGGGCATGAACCCGTGTCCCCTGCATCGGCAGGCGGACTCTCAACCTCTGCGCCACCGGGGAAGCCCCCAGGGATCTTTTTAACAAAGAGGAGGCATCCAGGACTCATGCACTAGCCCTGCATTTTTTCCCCAGGCCTTTGGATCATCCCGCTTCCTGCAGAGCCACCGTTGACACTCTTCACCGTCACCTACGCTGCAGACCCTTTGTCTCCTGACAAGATAATTAGTACTAGCCAGATAACCACTAATGCAGAGGAATTGGAGATGGCGCTCATTCCAAGGTAGTGGGGCTGCCATGACAATGAGCCTGGATGGACGTGGGGACAGACAGCTGTAGACCCAGTGTCTGCAAGTCTCTTCTGCCCGGAATTCTTTCTTATCACACAATGGTGATATTGTCAAGCAGAAAAACACTTTTTGCTACTTGACTGTCATATCATAAAGCTCAGTATTTCAACTTCACAATAGACAGCATCTTGCTGATTTCACTTCAGACGAGTGGCGAAAATACTTCCCTCCAACCAGAGGGGGACATGCCAAGATCAGAAACCAAATTACTTTTATTCTTGGGGAGACAGATGTTTTCTACAGATAACTCGTTGGACAATTTTTAAAGAGGGGGGGGAAGAGCAAGAGGAGGAAATATTTCTCTTTCATTTTCATATTTCTTGCTTTTCCCTTCCTTTAGTAACTCACTTGATTAAATGAACAGGGTGCTATGATCTGCTCGATTTGTCTCCTGCTGGCTGACTAAGTTATTTAAAAAAAAAAAAAAACTTGGAGAAAGAAGTATGCATGCACTCGCATGCAAGTCTATACAAGGAGAGAGAAAAGAGAGAATAATCACTGATACAGGAAACACCAGCATTTCTCCAACTACAAGAACTAATCCAGACCACTCAGAAAGTCAGTAGCAAAGGCACGGTACTGTGGAGGTATAAAGTCTCACCCTTTCCTAGGAGAGAAAAGAAAAAGCTACATTGAGGCCTTCAAGAACTAATCCAGACCACTCAGAAAGTCAGTAGCAAAGGCACGGTACTGTGGAGGTATAAAGTCTCACCCTTTCCTAGGAGAGAAAAGAAAAAGCTACATTGAGGCCTTCGGTGCAGGTGCCTGCTAGCTGTTACAGCCCTGGGCTCAAGCAGCTAAAACTGTCCAAAGCAGACACCTGTGCCTCTGGCCTGTAGGGCATACAATCTAGCCAGGCCAGCCCAGATATTTCTGGACTTGAAGAGTTAATGAACAATGCACACACAGAGAAGGAAAGACTGGACGATCAGACTCACAGCACAAAAGCAGATTTTCAACTCTGCAGAACTCCAGAAGATGGATAGATTCACTGCCTATAATAGACATTAAATTTATCAGCTATTGTGGCAGAAAGTGTCATGGCTTAAAGCAGTATTTCCCAAAGCATTTCATAGAATACATTAGAAAGAGAAACAGGGATCAAATATATTTGGCCCTGAAGCCTTATCTGGAGACTCAAAATCCATAATAGCATATTTAAGGCTGAGAAAACTTCAGAAAGAACCTGCGTAATTGCAATTAACCTGGCTTTCCCCAAACTTCTTTGGCTACTGAATCTACTACCAATACCCTGGTTATCTTGCAGAGAAGCTATAGGGAAAATGAGTGTCATGACTGGCCTGGTGGCCCTATCCCTCCATTCCCATCCCAAGCCTTCAGTCTGCTAATGGCACCCCACTAGCATTGCTTCTTTCCATGGATTGCTGCTAGAGGAAAGACTTGACTCCTAAGGTAAGATACTGTTCAAAAACTAGAAAGTTAGAAAGCTTCCATGCTCACCTCATCAAATACCATTTTTAAAACAGACCCTATGACTGTGTTGCCCGTTGGGGTAGCCACTAGCCCTATGTGGCTATTTACATGAAATTAAATGAAAGTTAAAAATTGAGCTCCTCGGTTGCCCTAGCCACATTTCAAGTATTCCATATCCACATGTGGCTAGTGGTTACCATGCACATTTAGAACATTTTCATTGCAGAAAGTTCTATCGGAGAATGTTACTCTAGAAGGACCAACAAATCACAGGTTTCAAAGTAAAAGAGCAGGTTTCGAAAATCTTCAATTAAAAGACTCTAGATCAGACTTTATTTAAAAGAAATGACTGAACACAACCCAGCCTTATCCCTGGAGCAATAAGCTATTTTAGTCAATCTAGATCCACAGAGCTAGCTAGTCTAACTTGCTAAAGATAAACACTCCCTTCCCAGTATTTCATACATCTGGTAGTGACAGAGATATTTCTAACCCAGTTGACAGTCAGATGCAATCAGTTACAGCCAGAGCATTTTTCTACCAGTTTAAAAAGAACACCCAGCAAATGGTCTGAATCCTAAATCTGAACACTACTGAACATCAGCTGTTTGGACATTCATATTCAATTAAGTGAATTTTGCACAGCGTTAAGAAATAGTCACAGGTCCAGAAAAGCGCTACGCAGAACAGGAGATAGAGAAGGAGAGTCTAAGACCTGTGGCCAAAGTAACAGAGGCCAACTCGGAGAAAGTGCCTTAGCCCAGGCTTGGGTTCTAACCAGCCCTTTTGCTCTTCCACCCACTTAAATATTTCACCCTCATTTTTGAGATCTTAAAAATAGATGGAGCTTTTATTCTGGTCAATCAGCACAGTTAATGGTTTTCCACACCCCAGCACTTTTTGACATCAGACTCTAACCCACTCTAGCTCAGCTCCCCAGCAGGGGCCAATCAATATTTCCTTTCAATGCTGACCATGTGTTCAGGCATCTTTGTTCCTCTCTCAGAGCCAGACCTTCTTTAGAAAAGCCGGCATGGTATGAGGATTCTCTTATCCAATCCATGTTTCCTGCTGACAGACAACTTGTTGGTAATTCATCAATGATACCCCCTTGGGCTTATGGATTTTTCTGGATTGGTGACCTGCTGGGTGTGTGGCTGGTTCTCAATATGCATGGTGTGGTTTGGGACACACACAAGGGAAATGAACGACGTGGTTGGTAGGGCAACTGTACAGTCTTCTTTCTTGATCAAGCACTGTAGAGTTGAGGCATCCCCAGGAAAAGCTTAGCTTTTCGCCTTTCAGATTTTCAATATGCTTGTCCTTTTGCCTAAATTACTGGTCTCTCTCTGGCAAACTCCTTAGTCAGTCTAGCATGACTTTAAGATCCAGTTTCCATGTTGCTTCTTCAAAGAGACTCCTATGTGTCTCAGCGAATCTTCTCTACTTCCTACACGTTATCATGACACATTTCACACTGCCTTGGAAACACCTATGAGTGCCTTCCCCACTCACCCCTTCCACTTTGTTATAAGCTTCATTACTTTCAACTGCCATCTCCCCTAAGAAACATAATACAGGCGCAGAGTAGGCACTCAATGTCTGCTGTATGAATAAATGAGTGAATGTACTGGGTACCTGGAACACCAGTGGCAGATTACACTTAAGAGAATATTTCCAGAATAGCAATATTTCCAGTCCTAAGGCTCTTCCAGAACCTTGCCACTTGTCATCAATAAATGGAGTCTATTGCCCCTCCTCTTGAACCTGGATGGGACTTTGTAAGTACCTGGATGACTATAACGTGGCGGAAGCAACACTGTCTACTCCACTGGTAGGTTCCCTGGCTCCTTCTCTTAAGAAGCTCACCCTTGGAAACTAGCCACCGTGTGATGAGGAAGAGGAGACTACGCGGAGAAATCACACAGAGGTATTCCAATGGAGACAACCCCACCCAACTAAATTCTCAACTACTGGCTAGTGGCTACCATATTGGATAGTACATATCTATCCCTAGCTACATAAACAAGCCTTCAGATTTGTACTGTTCAATATGGTAGCCACGAGCCACCAGTGGCTATGTACATCTAAATTAACTAAATTAAAATTTTAATTCCATAGTGCACTAGCCACATTTCAAGTGCTCAATAGTCATGTGTGGCTAGTGGTTGCCATACTGGACAGTGGAGATATAGAATCTTTCTATCACTGCGGAAAGTTCTATGAGACAGCACTGTTTGAGATGATTCCAGCCCCAGCATTTGAGCTCTTCAGCTGAGGCCCCATATATCAAGGAACAAAGATAAGTCATCTCTGGTCTGCCTCGTCTTAATGTTTGACCCACAGAATCCGTCAACATAATAAACGGCTGTTTATGCCAGTGCATTTTGGAGTAATTTGTGTTGCAGTCATAGTTACTGGAAAAACAGTCTTTCTTCTTAGAACTTCTGAAACCCTTGGCAAAACTCCATTACTCCTGCATTTCTTAACGCAGGACTGAAAAGGGGAAAGAGAAAAGCAACAGGTAAGGAGCCAACAGTCATTGTTGAAATGACTTATTGTAACATAACTGAACACTGAGTCTCTGTCACTGACCCTCAGCCTGTTCTGAGCAGAGCGGTTAACATTTTGTACGAGAAGCAGCTAAAATTTCCAGCAACCTCTGCAACCTCTTCTGGCTGCAGACCTGCACACTTGCACTCTGGCACACTTCTCTGTGGTCACATCCTGCTCTTGCACACACCCAGAGATTAGGATGCTGAAATGCCTTCAGTTGGCTCTCCACAGCCTGGATTTAGGCACTGGTCCTTCCCGGTGTGTATGGTGGTCATTTGCGGTTTTTTGGGTTTTTTTGGTTTTTTTTTTCAAATCAGCATAGCCCCATGGGATGGGATAATCCCCTTCCCAACATGACCAACTAGGATACACCGATAGATTATACGTAGATATCTACGCCCACCTTTGTTCAAGAAGGATCTGCAGTTTACCATAAATGCACAGATACAATAAAGCCATATTCATTAATACAGATCAAGGTAGATACACTTTTCCTGTTAAGGGCCTGAGCCATAGTCTGCCAACCCCTTATACCAACGAAAAAACAAAGGGTTAATGCCATTACCTCAAACAGAAATTGCTTTGGGAAAGCGATCAAGAAAAATGAAAACAAACAAACTGGCTGAACTGACATACATGTTTTCCATCATTCAGTAGAGGCAGAGAATAGTAAACAGCCTATTCTGGCCTTTGAAAGCATTAGCTCAGATTAGATTGTTCTGATTATCATTTATAAGTTAGTAAGCGCAATTCCTGTTCCATTAATATCCCAATGCAGATGAAGCCACAAAATTACAAAGCCCTTTCCCCTCAGGTGGCAAGTCTATAAAAAGAAAAACTGTTTGGATGGTTATTGGGTTAATCAACTGTCCAGACTGTTTTTACCAGAGACAAGGGAAACCTTAGGGTTAGGTGAGAACTTTGACAGGTGATCTGGGGCCAACCCAATGTCCTCACTTTGCCCTCACTTTGAGCTCATGGTCTTCACCCAAAGGTACACACTGGCCAATCTGTGAATACAGCCATCCCAGCCTGATGCTGTTTCCGGGACATCCTAGTGGCCTGTGTGATCGCACAGGATCCAAAGTCACAAAACAAAATGCGCAGGAAGCACTGTTTAGCTCATAGTTCTGTACTCGTCTGGCTCTTTCCCACGGTAAAGCTTATGCCCTCCACGGATGGCTGTTCTCAAGACCCAAACTTAAAATTTTAAAAATGCAGTTACAGTGGTTCTCCTCCTTCCATGCAAGGAGCTCCCCAGAATGTAGACTTGCATCAGTGAGTCTTCCCAAGTTGCACAGAATCTCACCTCCCGCCTCGGTTTCCCTCACCAAGCCTTTCCCGGGCCATTTGGCACACTGTCAAGGTGGCATTATTCCAGAAGGCTGTTCAAAGGATACACACACACTGCCATCCTGAAAGGCCCTGCTTGGTAAAGCCCACTCTTTATGACTGCTGAGTTTGGATTCCACAAACAGCTCTTAAAAAGAGATAATAAGCTATTCCCTTAACAAGCTAATAAGCAACTGTCAGCCAGGATGGGTGTTTGTCACTCCCCATCTCCCACTCCCTTGCCCTGAACCCCTGTGGTTTAATACAAAGCTCTGTTTCCCCAGGGCTCAACTCTATTCCCCAAGGAGCTCCCAGGACCCCCCCCCATCCCCACTGACGTCATCCTGCCTGGGCAGCCCTTCCCTGTAGCATCCTCTGTGACTGGTAGTCTTGTGCTTTTGCAAAGCATCTTCCTTGAGAGCGGAAACCCACGGCCATTCATGCATATGGTAAATTCTGCATCTTTAGGGAGGGAGTTTGTTCCCGTTGGTAGAATCCTGCTGATCTTGCAAATAAGAACCATAAACACGAAAGCGGTGCCCTTCACACAGATACAAGACAGCTGAACATGGGGGAAGGCTCCTAGGCCTTAGTTACCAAAGGCTAACTGGTGAAACCCCAAGTCAGTCCCAATGAGCCCATTTTCATGAAACTGAAGCAGAAAGATGACAGGCACAGAAGTCAGCACTGCATTCCAATCCCAGTCCCACTACCCCCTAACAGGGTGGCCTTGCCCATTATCAGCCAAACCGCTCTCTTCACTTGTTAAAAGGAAGGTAATATGACTAACACCCCAAGGGTTCTGAGAAAGCAGGGTACATCTGTCTTGCACAAAACAATGCCCGAGACATAGCACGTCCTAGGGAAATATTCATTCACTTCCTCCTCATCCTTTCAGAAATTCCGGAATGAGAGGCTGCCACACAGATTTTGAAGGAGAACGTGAAAAACCGACAGTAACCCAACAGTATCATTATTTATAAAGTTGGTTGTTCTACTTCAGCGTTTCACAGAATTATTAATAAATAACAGAGCGCCTCACTCTAGCGCTGAAAATAACCAGATTCTGCACAAAACGGTCCCCACAACCTGAAAGGATGAAAATGTCATCAAATTAGGCCCAACCAACAAGCAAGTCAATATTTGATTCCCACTTTAAAGAGGGATGATGCTGGGTAAACTGGTATGAGATGGCCCACAATTTAACCCCTACACATGGACCGTGTAGGGACAGGAGCTGCAGACGGTACAGGAGGTCACAAAGCTGGGTAACCCCAGCCTGGCACGCCTTCTTAACCCAGACTCACACTATTTATCGTTCTTGCACATTCATTAAATGTGATTAAACAGTCGAATCTAAAATATATCTGTGCTTTAGTTTTAGATCCTCTTTTGAACTCCTAACGCCATTCGGATCAACCCTCCCACACACAAAACATATCCTTCACTTGCTAAAAATTTCCACTCTAAGGCAAGTGGTTAGAAAAACACATGCATCTCAAATGTTGTGAGGCTCACACCAGCCTAATCCTCAATGCTATTTCAATTCAAAGAACCAAAGTGAAAGGATTAGTTCATGGGGCGGTAGGCGGGGGGCGCCACTAGGTTTTACGCTTTCGGGCCTTTTCATCTGGATTCCTATTGTTTTCCTTGCTCCAGCCTTCCTGCCTCAGTCAATAGTTCACCCAAATAGTACTTTTGACCTCTAGGAAGAAAAAGGAAAAGAAATGTTCTTTAAAAACTTCATAAAATTTTTTTATTTTTCACAGCCAGAACATAAACCTCAGAGCTGAGCTTCAGAACGCAACGTAAAGCTAAAAGGAGATTTTCACTACATATTTCTTTTATATATATAATATATTTTAACAGAGTTTTATTTTTTTCCTGAATAATGCACCTCTGGGGTTCCATACTCATCCAAGCACATGCAAACTGTGTTTGTATCTCATCAAATGTTACCTGAATCTCTCCTGTCCTTCCCTCGTTCAATGCCAAATGATACTTTCAAAAGAGAGAAAATTATAAATAGGTTTGTGTGTGTAAAGAGAGATGATAGAGAGATAGAGTTATTATAGAAGTGACGGAGAGATGTAGATAGATAGATGATATATAGATGACTGATAGATAGGTGATAGATAGACGGATAGATGGATAGATAGACAGACAGACAGAAAGAATCGGTACATCAGCCTCGGAAACGTGAACCGTTACATCCCACCCAGCAAAACCTTGCAGTGAATTTGGATGTACCAACAGAGGTTTCAAAGTGAACAATTCCTGTCTGCCTTGAGGATGGCTGAGTCAAAAACTGCTCATCATCATGGACGTGTCCTTTCTCCCAGGACCAAACAAGCCGAAATTCTGGCAGACACGCGGATGCCTAGAGCTGCTAACATCGAGTCCGTTTGCACATCTGTCTGTGTAAACAGAAGTGGCCCGAGGTGATCTCTTGTCTTCCTGGCTCAGAGGCAATGTCTTAGCCGGTGTAGCCAGGCGCTGTTTAACTTCTGATTGGTCAATAACATGCCCCAGCAAGCAATAAATACGCCCTGACCCTGCAGCTGCCTTTCGCACGACACGCATCATTGATCTTCCGGGGCCTTGGAAAACAGCCAATCTGAATAAAAGCTAAGCAGAGGCCAAGTGCCATTTTCCAACGCCTCCTTACAATTCCTTAGTAACTGTAACTAGAAATAGAGCACTTGGCAAGTCATCGTATCATGGATGTTGGAGTTAGATTATTATCTCCAAGGAGGGGAAGGTCGGGGAGAGGAGAGAAGGAGAGACAGACTGACAGAGTCTATACACACAAAGAAGGCGATCTGACCCCCACACAGCAAAATCCCCCAGTCTACGGACTAAAAAGTGGGAGCTCAGCATATCCTAGAGAAGGGGCTCAGAAAGGACGGGTTAAGGAAGAAGAAACAGAACACACAACCCCCCAGACAACAGAGGCGAAAACAAAACAAAAAGTGGAGAAACACACAACAGGCCCAAGATGAACAAACTATATCTTTTACTAAACACTTTTTAAAAAAAGTTTGTCTCCCTCAGCTAGAATGCAAACCCCACAAAGGGAGGGATTCGCGAGCACGTGTGTACATATGTGTGCATATGTGTACGCACATGCATGTATGTATGTGTGTGCGTGTGCGTTTTACTGTTGCATCTCCAGGACCTGGTGCATAGTAAAAGTGAAATAACTATTTCTCTGTTTGTTTGTTTGGTTGGTTGGTTGGTTTTTTTTGCGGTACGCGGGCCTCTCACTGTTGCGGCCTCTCCCGTTGCGGAGCACAGGCTCCGGACGCGCAGGCCCAGCGTCCATGGCTCACGGGCCCAGCCGCTCTGCGGCATGTGGGATCCTCCCGGACCGGGGCACGAACCCGTGTCCCCTGCATCAGCAGGCGGACTCTCAACCACTGCGCCACCAGGGAAGCCCTGAAATAACTATTTCTTGAATGAATTGGCAAATACAGGCAAGAAAAGACAGGGTGGGCAGAATTAAAGCAAACAAGGAAACTGGTTTTGTCTGGGGAAGAAGGAGCGCCGACCTCCACAGTTTTCAGCCATGAAAGGAAGGAACCTGAACGTGAAGCACAGTGTAGACAGCCAGCTAAGCTCGGCCCACTGCTCAGTCCCTCCACCACTTTTGCAATCACTATTCTTGGTCCTTGCATCTGGGGTTCCTTGTTCCTGGCTATTCTAACCACCACCATGGCTGTGAACTTCCCTTACATCACAAACCCAGGAAATTCCTCTTGATTTAATCTCAAGCAAGTCACCCCCTTGCCTGGATGCAATGAGTTCACCCACATTCTCCAAGTAATATGCAATCTACAGTATTTATTGCTCCAGAGATGTGAGGATTGTAGACAACAATCTCGCCTAAGGAGTTAGGGTATTTTGATTTATGGGATCTGAGATCAGAATTTTTCATTCACCACAATACTGAGAGCTGCGGCCACTTCCTGAGCACCTCCTAGGCCACCACACTCTGCAGGTCCTTTACCAAACACTATCTGTTCACTCCCCACACAGACCCTGAAAGACGATATTATTATCCCACTTTTAGACAGAGTGGAGGAGACAAAGCCCTAAAACAAATGTGATTTGCATAAGATCCTAGAGCTGGAGTGGTGGAGTCAAAGCTTAAGGTCAAAGCCTACGGTTCCCCCCCCCCCAAGGTCGGCTGTCTTTTGAAAGCCAGGGGTTTGGGTACAAGTGGCTGTCCCAGCCTCACAGACCATCAAGCACTGAATAATACTTCTCGTGATGGAAGGGTATCCCAGACTTGTTTGTAGCTAGGAAGACTCTTGGAGATTAGTCTAATGCCCTCCCATGAAGGCTCAGGAAAGGGAGCCCCAGAGGGTGCTCATTCCCAGCATCTGTGCCCACCAGTTTCTTGGCTCTAGATCCCAAGCTCTTTCTGCTACAACCGAGCAATGCAGGCAAAAGCATCTCAACAATGATAGAAGCAGCAGCCGCCAACTATGCTCTAATAAGCATGGGCCAGACTCGGTCCTAAGTATTTTTCACACATAAGCCTGACTTCACAGTAATTCCATGGCATATGAATTTTTTATTCTCTAGGTTTTACAGAGGAGAAAACCGAAGCAATAAGTGGCCAAATAAATGAATGATCTAAGGTCACACAAACTGGTAAATGATAGAACCAGGCTTTTTTTTGAGTGAAATTTTCTTGATTTTAACACATTTTATTTTTGTTTTTTACAAACTCAGTCATTCTAAACAAAGCAAATAAAATTCACTGTCCAAGTTTTATCCTTTATCATTTCACGTTCTGAGACAAACTGATACTTTAGGTCAGCCGTTCTCCCTCAGGGGATTTGTGAAGTCAAAGCTATTTTCACAATATACCAGACCTTATTTTTGTTAAAATGTACTGTGTTCATCGTTGCTATCTAGATGAATTGACAAATATGTACTTAATGATTTTTACAGTTCACATTTTCAACATGGTAAACACTGAGGGTTATAACCCACAGAAACAAAAGCTCTGCAGAGACTCCAGTAAGCCCAAAAGTATAAAGAAGGCTGGAGACCAGAGAAGTCTGAGATTCAATGGTGTAAAACAAACTGCTCTTATTTCCTTGTAAAAGAAAAGCATCAGCATAATTGTCTTCCTCTGTCAGTACTGCTCCTAGTATAGATTCAACTACTCATATTAATTAACTTTAGTCAGGCTAACTAACTTCTATTTCACAGAGAAAACTGAGGAGTAGGGATGACAAACTGAGAACTGTCTGATATACTCAAGCATTTGGCAGAAGATTAAAGCTGTGAGCCAACGTAACAATCTCTATAGCTACACATCCCTTTTTCATCTTCTTAAAGTGATAGAGCCAGGATTTAAATCCGGCAGGCTGGTCCTGAGCTGAGCCCAGGGTCTTCACCACTAGACCTATTGCCTTTGAAGATACTGGTCCTCTCTGCATCTTTTCTTCTATACTACGTGTAAGTGAAGATTGTAGGCTGAGTGCAAACTCGTCAATGGGTAAAGAAGCATCCAGAAAAACAGCACACCCTACGTTTCTTCGTTCGTGGCAGAGAACCTCCACCTTACAGATTTAGTGGCTAATACACAGCACAAATGAATATGCTCCAAATGATTATCACCATACAATGGCCTATGACAGATCTCCCTCAAGCAGCCATCTCTAACTGACAGCATACAACATCACATCCCTTTTACGCTGTAGGTAAGAACACAGTTAAAATAACGTTAACAGGTACTTATTGAGGTGTAGCCTTTGTACAGGTGCTTAAATCCTTTCAGGTGTGTACAGAGTGGTTCCCCATTAAAGATTATAGGACTATGAAAAGCAATTTTTTTTCCCCCCTGCGGTACATGGGCCTCTCACTGTTGTGGCCTCTCCCGTTGCAGAGCACAGGCTCCAGACGTGCAGGCTCAGTGGCCATGGCTCACGGGCCCAGCCGCTCCGCGGCATGTGGGATCTTCCCGGACCGGGGCACAAACCCGTGTCCCCTGCATCAGCAGGCAGGCTCTCAACCACTGCGCCACCAGGGAAGCCCTGGAAAGCAATTTGTTATGCCTCTTAACATCTCTCCTACTTTTTAGCCATGTGCTACAACTCCCAGACCAGTTCGTGCCTTGCAAGGAATGAGCCTTGTACAAGTTGTGGTCTGATTAACCCCAGGAACTTTCCACCAGTTCTGAAACAATGTCAACAATGGCGGTGGGTGGGGGTCCCTCCACCTTTCCTGCTTCTGTTTGGAATCAAATATGTTAGAATCATTAACATCTCAGCTGCAGAGAACCTCAGAATTCATATAGACCTCTGTAGTCTGCAAGTACCTACAACTAAAACAACTAAAAGGGTGTAGTGTCTGGATTCAGAAAACCTGGGACCAGATGCCAGCTCTGCCCTTGTGGGATGTCACCTTCCTTTGTCAGAGCTGTGCCAAGTTTTGGTAAAATGGATATGATACCTATTGCCAGAAGTGCTAGGTGTCTCAAAAAAAAAAAATAATGGGAGACAATCGCGGTTCAATGGAAGAAAATATTAGAAAAGAGTCAGATGATCTGAGTTCAACTTTCATGTTCTCCTAACCCACATCAATGTGCAACATGGGGTGATGCCATTTAACCCGAGTCTCGGTTTCATCCTCTGCAAAAAATGATGCACATTGTTTTAAGAGTTGCTTTGGGAAGAAAGAGACTAAAACCCACTTCTCCTCAGGTCAAGTCAATGCCATTTAGATTACAGCTGGCCTTGAAGTTTGTGGTCTGAGGCAAACTAGAGAGCACATGCCCCATTAAAGGGGCCCCACACAAACGAACTCATCTACAAAACAGAAACAGACTTACAGGCGTAGAGAACAGACTTGTGGTTACCAAGGGCGGGCTGAGGAGGGGAGGGATGGATTGGGAGTCTGGGGGTTAGTAGATGCAAATTATTACATACAGAATGGATAAAAACAAGGTCCTACTGTATAGCACAGGGAACTATATCCAATATCCTGGGATAAACCATACGGAAAAGAATACAAAAAAGAATGTGTATATGTGTATAACTAAGTCACTTTGCTAGACAGCAGAAATTAACAGAGCACTGTAAATCAACTATACTTCAATAAAAAATAAATTTTAAAATAGTAAAGGTGCCCCAGAAGATTACTGCCACAGCGAACTGCAAGCCCAGGGCTGGTAAGCCTTCCAATTTTTCTACCTAAGCACTGAATCCAGATTTCTACGTGAAATCTCCCAATTATTAGAGTTTGCAATTAATTCAATTTTTTAAAATACTGAACAGACATAGAAAACTTGTCTGCAGGTTACAGAAGAATCGCAGCACATTCTGAGGATAACAGCACTAAACAACCTCAGGAGATCCTGAGCATCATTTTTTTTTCTTTTTTTTTTTTGCATTACGCGGGCCTCTCACTGTTGTGGCCTCTCCCGTTGAGGAGCACAGGCTCCGGACGTGCAGGCTCAGCGGCCATGGCTCATGGGCCCAGCCGCTCCGTGGCATGTGGGATCTTCCCGGACCGGGCCACGAACCCGTGTCCCCTGCATAGGCAGGCGGACTCTCAACCACTGCGCCACCAGGGAAGCCCCCGAGCATCTTTGATAATTTAGATTAAAACTGCCCCCCCACTCAAGGAAAACACCCCCATGCAAATCAATACTCAGAAAAGTTTGCCCCCAGTTCCCTGGAGCTGCGTAAACCCCCCAAAGCCCATCCACGTCCCCCCAGGTTAGGACAGCATTTTTCCAGGGTTCTGACTCTTGCCCAAACAATCTAGAGCAGAAAAGCCAGACTAAAGGACTCCCCAGTCTTACTCTTAAAAATAAAGCCTCAAAGGACTAAAGAATAATTCCAGAGAAGCGTTCATTTTAGAAAACACTAGCAAGAGAATCTCATAATTTAAGATTAAACATTTTAAAGCATCACTAACTCATCACTGAGCCCTCAAATTAACCCGGTAAAGTGTATTTTTGTAATTTGCTCCAATGAATTGAACTTCATTTGCCCAGGTTCCTTTTCTAATAATAGATGCAAAGGGTCCACAGAGACAGAATGTAAAAGCCTTCAGTGGGCTTTAGAATCAACCAATCCGCATGTCAGAGCTGGGCCTTCAGGTATCAACTGTTTCTCATAAGCCTCAGTTTCTCACCCGTGAACGGTGCTAATAACAACTACCATGCAAGAGTTGGTAGAATTAAATCATGTATGGCAAGTGCTTGGGTCAAAAAACATTTGTGGGGCTTCCCTGGTGGCGCAGTGGTTGAGAGTCCGCCTGCCGATGCAGGGCACACGGGTTCATGCCCCGGTCTGGGAAGACCCACATGCCGCGGAGCGGCTGGGCCCGTGAGCCATGGCTGCTGAGCCTGCGCGTCCGGAGCCTGTGCTCCGCAACGGGAGAGGCCACAACAGTGAGAGGCCCACGTACCGCAAAAAAAAAAAAAAAAAAAAAGAACCATTTGTGATGGTTGTCACTTTGCTGTTGTTTTAACTACAGGCTGAGCTGGTTCATTTATGTTTTGCCCATAATAGTGCTGTTGAAATTTTTATTATTATTTTTACATTTATTTAGGTAATCATGAATAGAAAATGTATTCACATGGTTCAAAAATATCCAAGTATAGCGGGAAAAAAATTCCTTTCCAATTGTGTCTCTCATCTGCCAGTCTGGCCCCTTCCCACCATGGAGAATCACTACCATTCGTCTCTTGGATATTAGAAAAAATATGTCATCTTCCCTCCAACCAATCCCATGACAATTATAGCATATTACACTCTAGATACAGACTTACTTGTTTTCACTTACTGTATCATGGAGATTTCTACAAACGAATACATGATGATATTCAATACCATTTTTCTATGACTACACAGTATTCCACGGTATAAATGAAGCACTTATATACTTACTGAGACACACATTGAATAGGTTATTTCCAATCTTCTGTTGTTAAAAACAAAAGTATAGTTAAAAAAAAAAAAGTTGTTTTAGTCAAGTTACTTAATTTCTTCCTGCCTCCACTGTCTTGTTTAGAAACGGAGACACTATTAATCCCACCTCACGGAGTTGTTTTAAGAATGAAATGAATTTAAAATGTACAAAATCCTTCGTTCCTGAAATCAGGTAAGGGCTCAGCAAGTGTGGCTTTTCTTAATCACATAGGTCATCTCATACCCATGTAAGTATATCTGTAGGATAAATTCCAGTAGTGGAGTTACCAGGACATTTAAAAGGAAAAGGGGAAGGGATGTTAATGGTGCAAATCCCAGAAGACTGGCGAAATCAACATGAGAAATGAGGTGTCCACTGACTTCGCGGGGGGGAGAAAAAAGCCAAAGGTTACAACAGGGACTTCAGAAGTCTACAAGTCTTTTCTGGGGAAAGTGGCTCTTGAACTGCTTTGGGAGAATAACCTCACCTCTCAGATTCTAAAGTCTTCTCTGTTCTTCTCATAAACCACCAAAGTGTCCTGGAAATGCCCGATTCTTGGCAGCCAAGCTACTTTTCCCAGATTACCTCTCAATCCAAGAGGAAACATAAAAAACTTGGCCAAGATCACCTGTCCCTATTTTCAGTACTGGAAAATGAGGCTGTAGGAGTTTGGTGGCTCTGGGCCACAGAGTTCAAGAAAAGGACATGGAGAAAGAGTGAGTCACAGCAAGTAATGGCCAGACACCGGCCAACATCTGCAAGCTCAGCAGCTGCAATGTATACTGTCTACACCAACACGGGGTCCACAGCTGCCTGCACAAAAAGCACATTTAGTCCAACACAAAGGGAGGGACAGGGTGAAGAGAATGTCAAGTTCTAGAAGTTACAGGCAGGCTTCAGAGCTACTGAAGGCAAACCCCTGAACAGGAGAAGCTACACGAGGGAGAGGTTAGAACAACCTTTGCTCCGTTGTGTTTTCCATCTGCCTAACAAAAGATGGATGTCAGGGGCTTCCCTGGGGGCGCAGTGGTTGAGAGTCCACCTGCCGATGCAGGGGACACGGGTTCGTGCCCCAGTCCGGGAGGATCCCACATGCCGCGGAGCGGCTGGGCCCGTGAGCCATGGCCGCTGAGCCTGCGCGTCCGGAGCCTGTGCTCCGCAACGGGAGAGGCCACAACAGTGAGAGGCCCACATACCGCAAAAAACAAAAACAAAAACAAACAAAAAAACATGGATATCAGGGCTTCCAGTGGGCAGGATCCGTGTATATTTGCAGACTTGGCTTCCTTTACTCCACCTCTTGCCCGCCCTGCCCCCAACCTCTACTTCACCTCCCCCCAGATCTCACCAAAATAACAAGGGAAAAACAGCACTTGGACCACCAGCTGGGAAGAATTCCAACTTCAGCTGCTGACAAAGAAAACCAACATAAATTCTGTTTGAATGTGTTACACAGACATCCTGAAATCCATCTCACCTAGTTAAAAGGAGGAGCTTTAGAGCAGTTACTCCTGACATTACACTGAGGACCATCAGGAGGGTATTTGCAGAGCCCATCAGCTTGCAAGGAGCCTTCCATTACCTTGGGCTGAAGGCATCAATTCTCACGAACAATGGAGGTGCCTCCAAGTGTTCTCGCAGGCTCTATGGAACCTCATGAAAGTTTTAAGAACTCTCTCAGCTCACATCTCACTTCTTCTCACCCTGTCGCATCTCAGGCTTCAGTTCCTCTTGTTTCCAGAAGCTACTTCCACGGCCAACTCTCACGGTGCCAAGGCTTACAATAACACCCCGATGGAAGAGGCACGTTGATGAAAGCTTTCTGTGGGGTAATTCAATTCTGCCCAGTAATACGATGCTGGGAGGACAAGGTAGAGGAAGGGAGAGAGGAGGGGTCAGGAAAAGTGAGAGCCATAAAGATGCACGAAAGAAAATGTATGCACCATGGGGGACAGACTTACCCGCCCAGTGATGGCTATTTGTCATTTCAGCATGGCAGCCACTCACCACAAGAAAGTGTTATGATGCTCAAGCATCACCTCCTCAGAGAGGCCCTCACTGGCCACCATAGCCAAATACCCTCGGATTCCTTCTCCCCACCTGCTTTGTGTTCAACATGCTACCTGACATTAAAAGTACACTCCCCCCAGGCTTCCCTGGTGGCGCAGTGGTTGAGAGTCCGCCTGCCGATGCAGGGGACACGGGTTCGTGCCCCGGTCTGGGAAGATCCCACACGCCGCGGAGCGGCTGGGCCCGTGAACCATGGCTGCTGAGCCTGCGCGTCCGGAGCCTGTGCTTCGCAACGGGAGAGGCCACAACAGTGAGAGGCCCACATACCACAAAAAAAAAAAACAAACAAACAAAAAACAAAAGTACACTCCCCCTGATCTGCCTATTCACCGTGCCCCTGCCTAGTATGGACGCCACGGAGGGGCATGAACCGTGCCTGTCCCATTCATACTCTATCTCCAGCGGCTCGAAGACTGCCAGGAACAGAGGAGGTGCCCAGAAACATTCATGATTGAACAGCTGAAATTAGACGACAGCTATTTTATTAATTTTAAAAACTGTCTATACAAGGAAACAGATTCTCCCCTGAAGCCTCCAGAAGGAAAGAGCCTTGCTGACACTTTGCATTTAGAGTTCTGACCCCCAGAACTGTAAGAGAATATATTTGTATTGTTTTTTAAAAAATTAAAGATTAAAATTAAAAAACTGCCTATAAAGTGAAACTTCTATAAATCAAAACCCATTTTCCCACTGCCATATTATGGTGTGGAGAGGGGGGAAAAAAAGCACTGAGCCAATCCTGGGGTCAAGTCAGCCTGGCCTTTCATGTGAGATATTTCACTTAATTCCCAGGACTCTCTGAGATAAGCATTATTCACACTGTTGCAGATCAGGAAAACTGGGGTTCTGAGTAGCTAAGACAACTTATCCCAAATTACATAAGTGGAAGGTGACATTTCTTGTCTGATTCCAAAATTCCCTGTGCCTCTTACCTCCCACTTTCCCCCTTTTCTGGCTCAGAAGGCTTTTGTTTGCGTTTCAAGGGATCCGGTTTCCCTCTGCCAAGCTTCCGAGACACACAGTTAATATTCACTTAAGGATAAATTCCAAACTGCATCTATGATCTCACTATTTTAAGGAACCCTTTTAATCACTTCAGAAAATGGGAAGAGTCTGTTTTTATAAATGATTCGGGAAGGGAGGACGTGTGTCGTCTTTAGAGTACCAGACAGGACAAGAGAACATCAGCCGCTGGCAGCCCTGGTGCAAAGGGAGATGCTCACGGACGCAGAAGCGGGGCACAGGGGACCGCTTCAAAGACCTGCTCTCCGTCTCCACATTTCTCCTCACACAACTGCCACCACAAACATTATTTCTTGTCTTTAAAGCGCTTCGTTATCATTTACCAATAAAGGAAAACTCATAGATGTAAGTTTTCAAAAACTCTGGCCAAAAGCAGGGAACCATTATTGAAGTGCATGCCAGATGCTGGTTTTAATTCCAAAGCAACCCTGCAATCATCAAGCGTTATTAAGAAGGCTTGCTGGAAGCTTCTGCTGCACACAGAAGACATATGACAGTGTTTCTCCTGGGCTAAGGTCTTATTCCTGAAGAAGTCGTTGTGACCTCCCGGTGTGCCACAGGTATCAAAAGGCACTTGGGGAACGACCCTGCTTCTGGGGAGCTACTATGTCTAAAGCTAGAGGGAGTAAGCTGCTGGTGCCTGCATGTTCAGTCCTGAGTCCTTTGCTAGCACATCGGGCGGGGCCCACAGCATCCTTCAGGGCTGTGGGCTTCCCGAGCCCAGAGAACAGATTCCTACAAGGCCACTTGACAAGGCAGTCTGCAGTGGAAGAACTGTGCCCAGCTGGAAACTCTAGCTTTGGTGGCAGCACAGGGCAATTAAGAACAGGGCTTGTAGGGTAGAGCCAGCTGGCTGAAATCCCAGCTCTGTATGTCACCACTGTTATACCTGGGGCTTCGTGCATCACTTCTCTATCAGCCTCCTCATCTCTAAAATGGGAAGATAAGAATTACTACCTCACAGGGCAGCCTGTAAGAATGATGTATATAAACTGCCTGCCAAGTAACAAGCACTCAATCTAATATTAACCAAAAAAATAATAACTATTTTTCTCACAAAAGTTTTATCCCAGGAGCTATTTTTTTTTAACTTACCCTTATTGCTCTGACTTCAATTTTACCCCAAATAAAAGCCTTTTCCTAAATCTGATGTTGGCAGGCTGGTGGCCTGATTCTTTCTAGCATCGCTAAGAAGGTACCTGACCCTGGTTCTTACTCTTGTCTCTAAAATTACCCTGGTTCTTATTCTTATCTCTAAAATTGTGGGTGAAGAAAGTATAAGCCATCTCTTTGTGCTCACTGGTTTGAGACAGACCCTATTCTCACCTGAGTTAGGCCTTACTGACCTAGGAAGAGAGAACTAGAGTAGATAAGCCATTCACTAGACCCAAAGAGAAAAGCAGAGAACATTTGATAGTAGGGTAGGATATGGCACTTAGAAAGGAGGGAATGGACTTGGAGTCAGAAGTCAGGAGAGTGTGAGCCTACAACCTAAAACCCACGAGCCACATACAGGGTTGCCAGTTTAGCAAATAAAAATACCGGATGCCTAGTTAAATGTGAATCTCAGATAAACAACGTGTTTTTTAGTATAACAATACCCACTAATTTTTAAAGTATAAGTATATCCCATTAAATTTTTAGTATATCTCAAGGACTTTATGGGCCATACTAAAAATATTCATTGTTTATCTGAAATTCAGATTTAACTGGCCATCCTGTATTTTATCTAGCAATTCTAGCCAAATAAAGATCTTGAATCTACCTGATGTAGTAAAAAGGTCATGGATTTTGGAGTTAAACAGAGCTGTGTGTGAATCCCAGCTCGACCACAAACTAAATGTGTAATCCCGGCAAGTTATTTGAACTACCCTACTCTCACATTCCATATCTGTAAATGGCAATGCTAACACCTCACAGGGCTGTTCTATAATGTACATGAAATAAAGATAATGACAATAACTACTAATATGGCTGCTGCTTCACTGATTAAGTGCTCAACCAATGTTAGTTTTCTTTGCTCTTTGAGCCTCAAGTCTTTCCCTCCATAAAATGGGCTTAAGGGTGTTGGTAATAGAATTCATATATATTTTCTGGTAAGAATGATACTTTAGCCTTCCTCCCACAGATCTCCAGAAATCTTAATAACTAATTTTGGGGCGCTTGACAAAATATCCCCTTTCCCACTCAACAAAAGTAACTTTTGGTCCGCCTGGTTGTGATAAATGTATTTGATGGGAAATTGTCTTGAGTTTCTTCTCAGAAGTTCCCATATTCTCCCCCTCACATCCCCTAAACCAGTATTTCTTTAAAATGTGGTGTGAGAACGTCAGTAGAAGAAACACCAGTGGTTACGAAGGACTTTCCTGGGTCCCAAATACAGTCCTACCAAATCAGAGTTTCTGGGGCGGACCCAAAAAGCAACCTTCCTAACAGCCCTCTTGGGTGATTCTTAAACACACTGAAGTTTGGGCACCATCGCCCCAAAACCTCAACCCTGAGCCTAGGAGCTCTACCAGCAGATTCACCTTTCCCAAAGTTTACATGCTCAAGGAAAATTAACGGGCCCTGAATATTCCATGAAGGAGGGCAATGGAACATTCTAGAATGATACAGGAATGGAATTTTCAAAGCTTTTATATGAGGAGCAAATCAGCTCATCTAACACTCTGTTTTGGAGTATTTATGTCAAATTGACATTCTAATTTCAAAACCATATATAAAACTCTATTCGATTATTTAGCACTGTACAGATTTTACATAACTCTTGAAGTTACTGACTCAATTCATTTTCCTTCAGTCTACGAGACAGATTAATCTAAACTGAATTAAGACAGGCAACCAGAAGTAATGTCACCGTGGCCAGTAAAGAGTCTTTAAACTGCTGGATCAGTAAGCTGCTTAGGGTCCTGGAGAGAATCAGATGCCACATCTGCTCAGCTGTCGTGTGCTTTCAAGAAAAGGATTTAGAAACCGTGTTCGTCCACAATGACAAAAACTCAAGAGAAGGGGTGATGCTTAACCCAAGCTTTTGCTTTTAGCGCTTCCCCCCCCAAAAGAGAGACGATGAAGGTGACTAAGGTACCAATATTTCAAGTTATCTCAAAATGAATAAATGCTTCCACATTACTGTAATGTAACACTTCCAATAATTCAAAAACAAATATTTCTAAAATACCCTAAATTATCCCTGACATCAGGTTGCTTAGGGTGGAGCAGAGAATGAAAATAAAGAAACAATTATAAGATATGCTAAGAAGTATTAAAACGAGGGAGTTGCGGTATCAAAAGGGACAGCAAAGCCGGACGCTGGGGAAAAGGAATATCACAGAAGATTTCCCCGGGGAAGGTGATGTCTAAACCAAGAGGGAGGGAAAAGTAGGTGTTATGGGTTGAAATGAGTCCCCCAGAAAGATGCTGAAGTCCTAACTCCAGTACTTCAGAAAGCGATCTGTTCAGAAACAAGGTTGTTAGAGATATAATTCGTTAAAATGAGATCATACTAGGGTAGGTTGGGCCCTTAATCCAATATGACTGGAGTCCTTTCAAGAAGAGGAAAAAGACAGAGAGAGGAGAATGCCATGTGAAGGCAAAGAGACACAAGACACAGAGGGAAGATATCCATGTGAAAATCATACAAACCAAGGACACCTGGAGATACTAGAAAGACACGAGAAAAGAAGCCTAGAGGCTTCAGAAGGAACATGGCCCTGCCAACACCTTAACTCTGGACTTCCAGCCTCCAGACCTATAGGAGAACAAATGTCTGTTGCTTAAAGTGTGTGATACTTTATTATGACAACCCTAGGAAACTAATAAAGTAGGAGTGAGCCAAAGGGGATGGACGGGCTCCTGGCAGGGACAACAACAAAGGTAAGACATGGAGGTAAAGGAGAAGATGGCCTTAGTTCCAAGGGATCACAGGAATTCAGCTTGGTGGGGGGAAGCAAAGGCAGGCAGTGGCTGGAGGACACTGCCTGGGGCAGTAAAGTCCATCTTCTGCGCTGTGTCACACCAATCAGAAGGCTCCACTCTAAGGATTAAACCCAACCTCCAGGAGGGTGCACAAGAAGCATGAAAATGCTGCCAGTAAAAATTAACCGACAACTATAAAACACCACCAAGATGGAAGTGTGCTCTCAAAAATCATCAGTACTGGAGCTTCCCTGGTGGTGCAGTGGTTAAGAATCTGCCTCCCAATGCAGGAGACACGGGTTTGAGCCCTGGTCCGGGAAGATCCCACATGCCGCAGAGCAACTAAGCCCATGTGCCACAACTACTGAGTCTGCGCTCTAGAGCCTGTGAGCCACAACTACTGAGCCCGTGTGCCACAACTACTGAAGCCCGCACGCCTAGAGCCCATGCTCCACAACAAGAGAAGCCACCGCAATGAAAAGCCTGTGCACCTCAACAAAGAGTAGCCTCCGCTCGCCACAACTAGAGAAAGCCCACGTGCAGCAATGAAGACCCAACGCAGCCAAAAATAAATAAATAAAATAAATTTTTTTTAATAAAAACAAAATCATCAGTATTTACTGCTGGTAAAAGCAAGTTTTCAACACAATCACAAAACCTGAAGTGAGTGACTGGAAGAGACACAGCAGCCTTTCAGGGTTCTGTCTCTTTATCTGGGTGCTGGTTCCACAGATGAGTTCACTTCGTGAAAAATCATGAAGATGAGTCCCTGTGACTTGTGAACTTCTCTGTATGCATGGTATGTTTATAAAATTTCCAATGAAAGAGGGAAAATGCAATACATAGCATCCTGTTCCCCCAGATGGACTGGTATGATCCTATTTATAAGGACAAGATGTCCACCATCTTGACCTTAAGTTACTTCTATCCGTTTGTCTCCTTGAATCCAAATCTCATCACCTTAGGATAAATTTTAAACCTCCAAGACATTACTAAGTAAAATAGCCTCCACTCTCCTTACACATTATCCTCTCTTTTGTAGGCTAATTAAAGAGCATGTCTTGGCTGGCCTGGGTAAATAATAGAATATTACTTCATATTTAAACAACAGATCTCACTTTCGAAAGGTTTCGTCTCTTGCAAAACCTCAGGTTTTAGATGCAATGGAAGCGTTATTTGATACGTGTTTTTACCTGGGTTGCTAAAGTAAACAGTAATAAAGCCAAAATTGGGTCCTTAAGAAAGCTGAGGTCAGGGCCAAAGATTCAGGATTCTGCCTCTATCCCCACTCACCTGGATGGCAAGCAAACACCCTCACCATTGCTTTAGAAAGTAGATGAAAAATACTTAAACTGAGCCTGCAGTTTAATGAACAAAACAGGTATCAGCTAGAAAACCTCCTAATTGGAAGATTACATTTCTAGTTATAACCCCAAAATGTCTTTTGCAAATTACCAAAGCAACTCAAATCTGCACAATCTTAATTTAAAGCAACATAATTTGAGACCGCGAGGAATCTAATTGCCAGCTAAGCGACTGTTTCCAACCATAATTGGCTTCACACAACCCTGCACACAATAGTGTACACACATGCCTAAACCACCGGAGGTGGGAGGCCTCTGGACTAAGCACAGGGCTGCCAAAAGAATCTTTGGAAGAATGCAACAAAAGGAATGATCACTCGCACATCATTTTCCACGCATTGGCTTAGAGCAATTTCACCTTCCAGAATGCTTCCCTGAAATGTCAAAAAGGAAATTAGTGCAGTTCGTTGCACAAGGAATTTTTTTCTTCTTGCAACTCATGTCCACGCTTCTTGGAAATTCTCAACAACTTGTAGCAGAACATTATGATATACACATATACCAATACAGACAAATCAGTTGAATAATGTCCCCCGAAACACATACGCTTCAACCCCAGTACCTTAGAATGTGATCTTATTTGGAAATAGGGTCATTGTAGATGTAATTAGTTAGGTTGGGATGAGGTCATACTGGAGCAGGGGGAGCTCTTAATTCAATGTGACTACTGTCCTTATAAAGAAGAGGAAATTTGGACATGGACACACACACACACACACACACACACACACAACACCATGTTAAGATGAAGGCAAAGATTGGGGCAATGCTTCAATAAGCCAAGAAACACCAAAGATTGCCAGCAAACCACCAGAAGCTAAGTGAAACATATGAAACTGATTCTCTCTAACAGCCCGCAGAAGGAACCCTGCTAACACCTTGATCTTGGACATCTGGCCTCCAGAACGGTGAGGTCTATGTTGTTCACGCCATCAAGTTTATGAATCCTGCTACGGCAGCCCTAACAAACTAACACAATGTACGTCTACCAAATTTTTAGCTAAAAATCTTCGTGTGCCCGTGTCCTATTTGTCTGTGCACGTATATAGTTACCCACCCGTGAATAACCTTAAGATTACTAACCTCTTGGTTGTCTGATGTGCAACAGTTGTGGGTATATGAGGTTAATCACAGGACCCGGGAAGTTCTGACTCACAATTCCCAAAGGCTAAAGTTCCAAATGTTGTCATGCAGCCCTGAATTCACTTCAGCTCTGGGAAACCTCAAATCCCAAAGAGAAACATGATCTGGTATTCTCTCGCTTCTTTCCAATACAGATGCAGGTATAATTTAATAATAGTGCCCTGCTTCCCAAGTGCAATTAAAAATGGCCTTCATTACTCCTCTGAATGTGTTTTATAATACTGCAATCCATGGTTCAATAAAAAAGCAACTACTGTACCTATCATGGCAAAGCTATGAAAAGTGATCAATGTGCCTTTGGTAGCTCCAGAGGCAGAGGGAAAAAAAAAGAGACTTAAAGAAATATATACAAAATAATCTAGTCCAATGTGAGTGGCTTTAGAAATCCATGTTTCTTCATTTCTGAAACCTATGATTTCCCTGACTTTAATTAATTCCTTTCTCTTTCACTTAGGAAGGAGTAAGGTCAGGCAGTAACAAAAAAGAGGAGACGGAAATGGGAGAAATAGATTCAAATGTCTATACAGAGGGGGCCCCAAGTCTTGAGTACATGTAACTCCAAGGAGTTCTCTGAACTGCTATGCTCAAAAAAAAAAAAAAGCGTATGTGCATGTGTGTGTGTGTGTGTGTGTGTGTGTCTGTGTCTGTGTGGAGAAAGAGAGAGAGAGAGAGAGAGGAAGAAAAAGAATGTGAATCAGAGACATGCTGGTCAGAAGAGGAATAATGATTAATACGACTAACCCAGCATTAAATTGTTAGCAGAACCGCAAGTAAATGGTGGGTTCTACTGCAGGAAAGATTCATTTCTGTAATTATTCATCCAGCATCCCCTGGACCCAGAAAAGGACTCCCTACATCTTCATAGGGATGGAATGGTCATCTCCCAGGCCTTAAGGTCCCCAGAGTCTTTATCTTTCTTTGCCCCATCCCCAACCATTCTTAACAAGGTGATCTGAACAGGCTGAAGGTTTCTGTGTGCCAGGCACTATTTTAAGTACTGGATATGAAATATTGTTAACATCCCCTTTTTAGATGTGCAAAGGTTAAACAACTTCCCCAAATTACTTACCCTGGTTAGTAAGTGGCACAGCCAGGACTGGAACCCAGGCATCCAGGTTCCAGGTTCTGCTCTCTTCACCACCACCACCACTGCTTTCTAGTAAACAGTGGTTAAATAACCAAAAGCCATACATCCAATGCTTGAGGAATGCTTTTTATAGTCTCGTGTTTCAGACCTCTGACTAGTCCAACGTGGAAAAGCTACTGCAGTAACGCCAGCTAGTCAACCCAGTTCATCAATTTGGGGGGTTATTCACAGTCTCTGCTTCTCTTCCACCTCTACTGGCACTTATTATTTTAGTGTTCTCCCAACGGCTTCAGGAAAAAAAAAACACTTATTTTGTTTTTATAAAGGAAGAAAACCTAAAATCTCTATTTGGGGCTTTATTTGTAATCCTTATAAACCCGCTTGTCTGGAGAGAATCTTAATAAAATTTTATTTGGAGATATTCAACAGATGCAATCATCTGGTCTCAGTTCCTACAGCCACAGAAAATGGAAACATTTCGCTCTAACTATTGAGTTTACTGACACTGTTAGAGATTCTATTTACAAATCTCCCCCCTTGCTAGATTTAGAAAGAGACAGCTCGAGGTCTTTTCTCTATACAACTTTGCTTTTAACTTTTGTGTTACATTTTGATCCAGACCTAGTTATTGATGGAGGTGTCCAAGGCAGAGGTGGTTTTAAAAGCAGAGTGAAATTGGAGCTGTTTTAATTGTGTTATCTAAAACACACTGCAGATGCTATGATAATCCTCTACAAAACAATGCTTGGCGTTATTATCTGATCAAAGATACAAATATAGAGCATCTTCAAATTTTCAGCTACCCAGCATCATACAAAGGAACGAGGGCAGGCTAAGCCTGGCTGTCACAGTCTTCTTTGATTAAAACACAGCATATGTCCTTCAGCATTAAGCACTGTCTGAGGTTATTTCGGGAGCGTGCCTGATCGAATAGTATTATATTATGGGTTAGCATGGCTGAGGGGCAAGAGACCTGGATTCGTGAGTCATAGAATCTGGGTGTTCTTAGGTCCTCACTTTGCTGTCTCGGTGACCTTCCAAGCCACTTAGCCTCTCTGCACCATAGCTCCCTTGCCTAGAAAACAGGGATGGTAATACCTACCCTCCTTCTGACTTGAGGGGGTAGTTCCACAGATCAAATAAGGCAATATATGTAAAAAGTACTTTGCAAAACGTTCAGCATCAGAGTTATTACTGAGCCATGTGGGGAAGACAGAGTTAAACCAAATCTACACCCTTTAATGTAGCCTAACTTTTCAGTGATAAATTGCTGTACATTTTACAGCTTCCAGTATATTTCTGTATGTTAGAACACTATTTATGAGTTCATTTCAAAGCTTTCTAATTTCAGTTAGACTCGGTGGAAAGCTTACACATTAAAATTTCTCTATAAATCATTTATTGTGAAAATATGAACTTTCATTAAAAAATTTTTTTAAGAGGGAGGCTTTAATTGGTAAGGACTGCCTAACTATACACTTTGGGTTGCTTCTAGGAACATATTTTTCATATGGAGGGCAGTTAATAAGGTATCACAAAGGTTTTGTTATGACCACTAAAATATGAGATCTTTAGGTGTCTCTCCCCAAAGTCTTATGAAACTACTTCCAACCAGAAAACCCTCATTGGGTTAAAGTTATTTGGTAGCTAAGTTATAAGATATATATATATCTAATCTCTCTTTTGGACTAAACGTTTAGCTAATAATTGTCAGGAAGTTTTCGACATGAAAAATTTATGACAAATAAAATTTCTCTGTTAGAAGTTCAGGTACTGAGATATGAACACAGTCAAATGGACACTTCTGGAAGATGGCCAATTTTAAGAACATAAAAATTGTCACCCTGAGTCAGACCAAAAGTCTCGTTTCTATCAGACTGTATGGCATCAAATGGCAGACAATGGCATCAAAAATATACTTGTACAACAGAATTGTTTGCCCATGCGATGATGGACTCAGAGGCTGGGGTGTTGCCTGGATGTTGCCTGGATGTTGAGAAGCCATCAATGGGCTTTGCCTAAATCATCCCTGAACACACGCCCTGGCATTTCAGACGGCACAGGTACTTGGGATAATGAGCTTGATATGTCTGCTACCCAGTGGGCAAAGCCATTCCATTTCCCTTTATTTGAACTAAAACTACCTCCTTCCAGTTTAAAGAGGTGCCCTTTCGTTCCAGCATCCTGGGACTTGGTAAGAAAGTCCACGTTCCACCTGCCCATACCCTACAGATTTCCCTTTATCCTACCACTCTCCTCCTACTGCTCTCAAGTCCTCATCTTTGTGCTCTTTACTTTATCTGGAAACCACATCATCCTCTTGATCACTTTAGTTGCCCTGATCAACCCATTTTAATGAATGTAGAGAGAGATCTGGGTTTTCCACCTGAAATCAAATAGACACTTGGCTGAAAACCAAGAATTTCCATAAACCTCCCAACTCATAAAATTCCAGGTAAACTGACCATCAGTGAAACCTCAGTCACGGCTTTCATATTAGGTACAGATTGTGTTACCTAAGGGCAATAACTTCTTTGGTATCTGTGAAGCTGATATATATGAATATATTGATATAATGGGGGAAACAGAAAGAAAGAAGAATGGAGGAGGAATATAGAAAAAAGGATACATGCTTAAGTTCCCCTAAGATTAGCTCCCAAGGTTAACCCAACAGTGTCTGTAATTGTTGCTCATTACTTCAATAAGTTCAGAGATTTATTACTTTCTGGAATGCAGCTGGGTAGATTAAAAGAAACAACTAATTACTTTTCATGGCTGAAAGAGTGTCCTATCATTTATGGAGGTAAACACCTGGGGGAAACAGTGAGGGTCAAATACTTTGAACCCTGGATCATTCATAGCATGAGGCTTGGCACCCAGGCATATTTTGATATGTGAGAACTGTATCAAAAGTCAAAAGGCAAATGAACGAAGGGAAGGAAAAGAGGAACAGATGGGTAGGGGATTCAATATGTCGCTTCCATCTGGTGTCACAAACCAAGTCATAAGCCGCACGAAATTTCAGGGTAAGGTCCCATTATTTCCTGGAAAGTAACTGAATGTGACATAAGTGTTTGACATGTTTCATAAAAGATCAAAATAGTTTCGCTACTTAGGATGAGTTGAGGTTAGGTTGGCATTTGTGATCAGCTAAGGAAAAAGGAAGTTGGTGGGCAATAAGGCAAATAAGGAGAAACTTCCTTAAGAGAGATTTTCAGGCACTTCAAATACAGTAACAAACAAGCAATGGGCTACATTATAAATAGCTCAAGAACGCTTATTAAGAAGGAATGTTCCTGACCATTGGCAATTAAGTACGGTGCTGCCACAATCCACACCATGGGAGATAGCAACAAATAAGTCTTCCCTGGCTGGCGTAGAAGAAAGCTCAGTCAGCAGAAGGGGAGCTTCAGATAGGAATGCCTTGACTCCCTTGACCATTTGAGATGCAAGAAGTGGACCGATGTAAATGTAAACTGAATCGCAGCCTACGAGGAAAATAGGATGGTCAACCTTCAAAAATGAATGAGCACCAAATCCAGATGCAGAGCGGTACCTAAAAATTCATCACTCCAACTCTGCCCCAAATGCTCCCTATATTTTCTGTCTTTTTTCAAGACAAAAGATTAAAACTCAAGAGTTAGAGGAAAAAACTAAAAAGGAAAAAAGTGATGGTAAATTTGAAAGAAAAAGTGGCTGTAGCGTAAGTAATACAGATCTCCAGTAGCTTATCAGACTCAAGACTTCAGCAAAGAAACAGAGCGGCTCATTCATGATGATGCCAGCTCCGGAATTCGCAGTGCCATTTCTTCCTCTCTGCCTGCATGTTTGTTCATCGTCCCATTGCGGCTCCATACCAGGTACTAAGCACTTAACTTGTGCCAGATGTTAGGAACACAGGTATCTGACATGAGGCTCACCTTCAGTGGACCAGAAGTCCAGCATGGAAGTCACTCCTTTCCCTCCTCGTCTCTCTAATCTACCCTGTCTTATTTTCTGGATGCCTCATTAAGAAATGACAACGTGGAAGAATTTTCCAAATAAAAACAGGGGTGTAAATACCCTATTTAACCACCGTGGTTTTTCTTGACTGCTTTATGATCAACCTTTCTAGGATAGCTGACTTCTTAGGAATTGGTTAGAAGCAAAAAAAAAAAAAAAAGAAAGTGCCTAGCAGTCTACAGATAAAAAATGTGTTTGATAGTAAAGTGCAACTGTTTTCCAGAAGGCAGCATTTCCTTCCTACCCAAAGGAAGCTTCCACCTCATACATTCATCCATCCAGTCAGCCATGTTTGTCATTCATTATCCATTCATGCAACCGTGATCTATGGCGATTCTACGACATATGTTTCAGGCAAAGCACAGGCTCTAGGGATAAAAGGACTTGAAAAAAAGGAAGAGAGGGAGGGAGGGAGGAAGGAAGGAAAGCAAAGCAAAGCTTCCCGTCTTCATGGAACTTGGAGTTTAACAGAAGAGGAAAGATGTTATTCAAATAGTCATACAAATATAGGATTTTAAAGTTCTGATGCATGCTACAAATGAACAGGCCAGGAAACTATGCAGCACAGAGCAGGGTAACTGGGCTCATGTGAGGGAGCGGGGAAGGCTTCTGTTTGAGGGACTAACAGAAGAACAGGGGGTGTGTCTGGAGAACCGAGAAAGAGGAAGACTGGTGATAATGAGCTGGAGAGTCAGAGGGGAACCAGGTCACACGGGGCATGTCCTTGCAGGACATAAGGAGGCTGCCTTTCATCTAAATAAGCAGGAGGGGGACGACAGATATTAATATGTTTTAAACAGTACCATGAGAAGTCCAGATTTATGAGTTCAAACTTTATCTTGATGTTTGTACATGTATGAGCGTTTCTATGTATGTGTATTAATGAATCCTTGTATGTGCATGCAATATCTCTAAAAGGATACAAAAGAAACTGATATTAGTGATTGCTTCTGGGGAAGGAAACTGAGAAACTATAAGCTAGGGTAAAAGAAAGGCTTCTTTGTCATTGTACCCTGGGGACAGAGTGGGAAGGAAAAGAAGTCAGTTGCTATAAATATTTTTCACTGAATTACAAAGAGGCACAGGACTGAGGTGGGCAAACGTAAAACAAAATAAAATGAAATAAAATAGAAAATAAAATTAAATTAAAAATAGCCAACAACAACAAAATCAACTCCACATCCGAAGGGACCAGATCCATCACTGACTGATGTTTGCTGCCTTAACTATGAATAGAACGGCAAAGTGCAGAAGCAGATTTCTAGGTTGTGAAAGCAGCCAAGGACCTGAAGAGCTGACATTCCAGCCAAAGAATGTTGTGGAATAAAAACAAAAACAAAATAAACCAACACCAGGTTTAAGATAACGGAAAGAGCTTGATACTATCTATGCAAGCCCCACTCAGATGTGCCTTGAAAGACGTCTGAGGGAAAAGCTTAGAAACTTTCTCTGAGGTGCTACTTTCAACAGCTTTTACCCTCTGGACCAGAAAAGACCCAAATAAGCAAAATAGGAGGCACGGTAAATGCAGGCAGAAGACTGTAAAAGGAGAGCGAGGAGATGGGTTTGCAAGGTCAGCAAGTCACTGAGCGGCTAAATGATGAGGCTGTGAACCTCCAGCAGAGCAGTTTGGGGCTCAGAAAACAAAACGTGGTAAAGGAGCCTTGTTTTTTTCTTTCTCCCATTGTAGTTGCTGTTTTCCCAGAAGTACGACTTCAATCAAAGTTTTGACAATTATGAAACATGTCAGCCGATAGTGAGAATTCATCAAATGTGCCATAAATGACAAGACATGAGAAGCCGAATCCTGAAACTGGATGGGCTTCCAAAGTCCCTGACAATCACCGCCATAAATCATCCAGGCACATCAATCTTTGGCTGGAAGAAGTTTTCAGAGAACAAAAAATGCAAGACAAAAGCACATGCCAAAAAGAGGTGCCACACTCTGGACGGGAAAGGATGACACGTTAGGGTCAGGATTGTCTCGTGAATCACAGAGGTTACAGTGACGCAGAGGCTAAGAGCGACCACTCGTCCCCGTCACCGTAATGAAAATACATGCAGGTCTCCACCTGTGCGCAACAGGCACGGGGACCCCTTGTAGCCAAGCCCTACAATCTTCTCGGGATCCACGCTGGCTCTGCTAAGAGGATTCAGCCTCCAGCTCAGAGAGGATGCCCACTCCCCTGTCCAGGACACCCTCAGTGCTCAGTTGAAGTGAGGACTGGAGGAGAAAACAGGACAGCCACCGTATTTATTTCATTAGCACCCCAAGATGAAAAGTTTGGGCTGTTACTTTTTATTTACTCAGTCTATAGTATAATCTTGAAAAAGACTTTCAAAGGTAACAATCTCTTCTAGACTCTTCTCTTTCAACTCTGCTTTTATTTCTTTGAATGCAATTAAACACAACAAACCTGCCTCCTACTTATAGGTTTTTAAAGTATGTATTGAAACTGTCAAATTTTCAAAAGGGTAAAAATAAACTTCTGAGATCTCTCCTTGAAGGACACAATACATTCATCCTCCCCCTCATCTTAAGGCGTCTAACCCGTGTTAAGCCACTAGGGAAGAATGCCTCGAAGAGTAGCAGCATCTTGACTTTCATTTGATTTCCAGCTCTGCCATAAATGCTGTTACAGTCAACTTAATTGTTGGCGGGGGAGGGGGGGTCTTTTATCTTTGGGGGGAACATGGTGAGAGCTACTAAAGACAACAGTTAGCCGCTGATTCATCGGATTCTTGGGCTACGTCTAACACCTTCAACAGCCCATTAGTCACACATTCTAGACAGTGCCTTTTCTAAGCCCAAGAGAGTTTATCTGGAACACAGAGAACAAGATCTTCTCAGGCATCAGATTGCCCAAGTAATGACCCAATGCAAGCCACAGGAATCTGGGTTACCAAAAAAAGGCACTTCCAGCCCCAGAGAGTAGGTCATAAACTGACTTTTTAATAATATTTTTTAAAGAGAGAAACTACAAGCACTACTCAGGGGTGGTATTTTGAAAGAACCTCGAGTATAAAGAATAGATTTACAGTGATGCATCCCCTGGGTCCGTCTGTCTCATCAGAAAATTAAGAAAGGGCAGGTATCTATCTTCCTCACACTTAAAGAGTTTACAAAGTGGTTTTTCATATCCTACATTATCTCATGGAATGCTCATAACAGTCCTAACAAAGTAGCTACATTCTACAAATGTCGAAGAACTGAAGTTCAGTGAATTGAATGGCTCTGGTTCAGGTAAGGGACACAGTCAGCCTCAAGCCCAAGTCTTCTGATTTATCCACATCCTCTTCTCCTTCTACAAGTGCTTGCTTTCAGTATCGGCTTACATGAAATGTAGATCCAAAAGGCAAGCATACAAGGTTTGACCGTACAAGGTTTCTGCTGAGCTGCCACCTTCTGAGAAGCACTTGCCACGGCATTCTGAGCCCTTAGCAATTATCTGAAAAAACCACCTGCCCCATCAGCAGTCACCGTGTCCCCACACTGACACAAAGTCTCCAATCTCCAACCACCCGTACTTAGTCTAAAAAAATTTCCCAATGCATTATCAGCACTCAGATCAGTTCTCGCTCACTTAAACATAGTAGCCAAACATGGCAAAACTGCAAGAGCTGAATTTGCAGTCATCCTCAGCTCCCTTCCTGGCTCTCTTGGGAATTATTACCTTTTATTAGTGCAGTCTCAGAGTTTACAGTTACCAACAATATGCAATTAACAATACATATTAGCCAGGCTGTTTGATGCTTGAGCTTACTTTTCCATTAATAGAAACACTGCAGTTTCTAAATGAATTATAGTTGGAATTCGTGGTTGCCAAAGTGAGTTTTCACCTACAAGTGAAAGTTTTACAACCAATTATACAGCTGTAAGGGGAGAATAAGAGGGAGAGTTGTGGCCCCAACCCTCAAAGGCCCTTGTGGTGAGGACAACATCTAAAGCACGAAAAGTCTACAAAAATGGACAGATGGTGGCTGCCCCAATGCTCGGGCCCTGAAGCAGCCGCTTTCCTCCCAGAGCTACCAATACTCCACTCATGGCCCAGAGCTGCTCAGACAAAGGGCAAGGTCGCATCTGGCCTCGAGGAAAAAGAAATCCTTAATAAAAGCACACTTCCAGGTTAACTGGGAGAGTACCAGGAATCACCAGAAAACTGACGCATGAGTGAATTCTCAATGGAAAATCTAACATGCTCCATTCACCAGATGCTGTGCTTTTTACAGAACATAGGAATCTGCCTACTTTATTTAGGGGGGGAGTCTGAAAACCTAGGGTCTTCCAATTTTCCTAAATGAGAGAAGAGCTTAAAATATTTATTTCCCTATATATATGGCTGGTTGGTGGATAAATCAACTACAAGAAGGAAAAAAGAAAAAGAAAGTTAAGGCATAAAGCTATGTGTTATAAAGTAAGATGAACTCACCATAATATATACATCAATATTCATTAAAAATCAAAATACATTCAGGCCATGTCAGACAGACGGTATGTGCTAAGCAATATCCAAAAAGCTTTATGAAGCCAGTTTTGGAGTTTAAAATAATAAACTTTTATAGAGATGCATTTGTAGATTCAACACTCATGAGTATAAAAAATACAACTTCAACAAGGAATCCTCTTCCAAGGGCAATGACGTATACAGATAATTTGTGATGGCAAAGGTGGACTCAGGTAAAGCTGCATTCAAGGCCTGGCACTCCTTCACACATGAGTTGCGAGACCACCACGGAGTAACTGATTCCTCTAAGGGGCAGTTTTTCCATCTCACAAATGAGACTCTTGACAGTGCTAAATTCCTGTATTATACCATGTGGCCCAAAGTAAATGCCGAATAAATCCCACTGATTACTCATCTGGGGATAAACTTGACTTGAACATCCTAAGACAAGGAGCCAGTAGCAGTGATCCTTAGCAAGTCAACATGCCCAACGTCTCTCCCTGCTCTTGACAAATTCCACCCGGTACTACCTTCAGCTGAAAAGTAGAGCTCTCAGAGTGCAGGGCAACCTACTGCCTGTTCCTTATTGATTTTGAGCACAAATATTTTCCCACAAGTACTTGTTTACTCCCCCCTCCCAGGTTAAATTACAAGTTCAACCAAACTCTTGAAACATATCATTTAAATTTCACTGAACAATTTTGGACTCCACGCAATGTGGGTGGCCTAAATTCTGCACACTGTCAAAACTTAAGAATGATGTTTATCCAGAAAATTCCCAGGGATATTTCCTCATGAAAGTTGCCAAAGTATTTAGCTCTCAGTCTGATAATGATCAGATTTAAATCCGGGCTTTTCTCTCTGAGACCCTTAGAACATCTTCCTCATGTTATCACCCTCAAATAAAATAACTACAGTGTGGTTCAGGCAAGTCAAAGATGTTGTGAGAAGGATTTTCTTTTGCTCTGTGTTGTCCCATACTCACAGAAGCTAAGGATGTAAAAACCTGGGCAGGGCAGATTCAATATGCTGAGAGAAAATGGGAAAAGAAACACTGAAGTGACAAATACATAGCAGGATTCAGAAAAGTGTTTATACCATATAAACAATAATTAAACCAGGGAGGTGCAAGTATTCTCTTGTCAGGAATATCCTCATCTAGATCCCAGGTCTATAGTTTAGAAAGAGAGATTAGAGGGTTCTCTGGGTCTTGGATTCTGTTTCTAGAAAGTATAACTCCTCTTTCCTCCTCTCCCTCTCCCCAACTAAAGGGAGAGCAGGGGGATGAAAACACAGAAGGAGGAGCAAAAAAGAGATACCTGACCACTTTCACTTTTCAATTTGTAAACATCCTTCAAGGCGACCAAAGGCTTCCCTTCTCCCCACGGCATTTGTACCCATGGAGGAGGATGTATATTCTCCTGGATTTGCATCTTCAAGTGGTGCAGGGGGCATAACTAGCCAGCACTGGTCAGTATGAATATCGATGGATGAGGAAGGTCCAAGGGTAGCATAGCTGAGAGCCTAGGGACAAGGATGGACTGGAAAGGTCCTGCCCAGTCTAAATGGGGAACAGGCAGAGGAGGAAACAGCAGCTACGCAGCTCCAGCTAATGGCTGATGAGTAAGAATCTGGGCCTGGAGTTGCCACAGTTGCTAACTTTTCGTCCAATAAAAGATAGACATTTAGATTTTTTTATATGCAAAATTTCAGTAAGGCAGCAAATAATTCAAAGTTAAAAGGCTTTAGAGCCAATAATACTCCTCTGTGGACAGCCCGTCTATGACTTTTGAACTATAGTGCCTACCCGCCTCCCCCCCCCCCCCCGACTAGAATCATCTTCATCGGACCACCCAGGGTGTAAATAAGAATTTATTTTTTATACCTCTCCATACCTGACCCTCAAAGAGATGTGAAAAGTCTGTCTCACATAAGGTTAAATTAATCTTCCTCCCTTCCTTCCTTTTCCTTTATTCACGTATGAACCCTTTTTTGCTGGGGGCGGTAAGAAGAATGAGGATCTACTGTCTTCACAACTCTCAAGTATACAATACACGACAATTAACTATGGTCACCATGCTGCACGTGAGATCCCCAGAACTTATTCATCTTATAACTGAAAGATTCTCCCTGTTGACCTGTATCTCTTCATTTCCCCCCCAGCCAGCCCCTGATAACCAAAATTCTATGTACTGCTTCTATGAGTATGACTTATTTAGAGTCTGTGTATAATGATACCATACACTATTTGTCTTTCTCCATCTAGATTATTTCACTTACCGTAATACCCTCAAGGTTTATCTATGTTGTTGCAAATTACAGGATTTCTTTCTTTTTCATGGCTGAATGATATTCCATTGTATATACAGACCACATTTTTACCATTCATCCACTAATGGACACTAAGGTTGTTTCCACATCTTGGCTATGATGAAAAATGCTGCCACAAACATAGGAGTGTTGACATCTCTTTCAGAAACTGATTTCATTTCCTTTGGGTATATAACCAGAACTGGGATTGTTGAGTCACATGATAGTTCTGTTTTTCATTTTTGAGAAACATCCATACTGGCTGTATTCCATAATGGCAGTACGAACTTATATCCCACCAAGAGCGCACAAGGGTTCCCTTTCCTTAAGGTTAAATTTCAACGTGACCTTTGACGCTTCCTTAGGATTCAGGGCTGTGCTGAAGATGACGGTTAAATTTTCAGAAATTTTACACAAGATGATTGTTGTGATATTAGTAGCTTTAAACTGACCAAGATGGGAGTATTGGCACCACTCAAACTGGCAACAGTACAAATTAGGGCTCCTCCTCAACCTTAAAGCCAAGTTTTGAACAAAGACCAGCCACCACTGCTTATGATGTTCTACCTAAGGGGCCACAGTCTTCAAGTGACTGGCTGAGCAAGGAGGTTGAGGATAAAATAAAAGTACCAAGTTAAATGGAATACTGATATTAAATAAAGTAAACCGTTGGGTTTCCTTTAATTCAGTGGTCCTCAAAGCACAGTTTCTGGAGCAGCAGCAGCAACATCTCCTGTGAACTTGTTAGAAATGCAAAATCTCAGGCTCCACCCAAGACCTAGTGAATCAGAAATTTCAGAAATTTCAGGGCGAGGCCCAGCAACCTGTTGTAAGAAGCCCTCCAGGTGATTCTGGCGCCTGCTGCAGTTTGAGAACCACTGCTTTCGGACAATACAGATTTGTTTCAGGGTCTGTGCTCACTTTCATGACTCTAAGAATATAAGTATCTTTAAAATCCCATCAAAGTTTCATAGTGTCTTTCATAGACAATGAGAATTTAACTGTTAAGCTAGGATGAAATTGTATTCCCTGGTATATAATTTAATTAATAACGAGGCATCAGGTGTAAAATTTGCTCTCAAGTGACAATTCTATGTACACTCCTTTCCACTTCAATGTCTTTAATTACGAAACATATCACTTTAGAAAAATACAGCACAAATTCAGTTTTCAGCTTATTACAAGAAAGTTTAAGGCAGGGGTTGCTACCCATCTGGCTGTCAAGAGTCCTTCCAGAGGTTAAGTAACTTTAGGTATTTGTACCCACTGCAATTTACCAAATACCTGCCCACTTCTTGTTCTTTTATAACAGACCAGTCTACGTATTTGTAAAGACTGCCTGGTTGCTGTAACATATGAGGTTGAGACTTTTGCATTCAGGACTATCCCAATCCTTCTGCTGTTTGTAAATTCAGTATTTTTTTCCTGTTGTCCCGTACTCAGAAATCTTTTGTAACAAAAAGCAATGTTAAAATGGTATTAGTGATCATACTACATGATCTGTGCCAATAATGTTCAGGTCTTTGTGTCAAGAACATTACCAAAATGTGTATATTCAGATTCAGGGCGTGGCTTCTGCCTCTGAGTAACTCTTCCTTGATTCAGTTTCTCATTTGTTGAAAGAAAAGTTTGTATCTGATTACCTTCTAAATCAATTCCAGTTTCTACGATTCTACACAAAATGCATGTATTAGCAAACTCCATATGCAAGCTGGGTAGGTGCTGAGTTGAACCAACACTCTATAATTTTAATCACTGACAGTTACAAAAGAGGTGGAGAGAATCTAAAGATTAATTGGGAATAAGAGGCAAACTAAGTATAATAGTAATAATACAAATAATAAGGCATGAGCAGAGGAAAGTTTACTCCAGTAAGATTTATGCAATATCCACTATAATGGATGTAAGACTCAGATTATTCCGATGTTAGAATATTACACCCACAATGTACTGGGTTGTTCTTCTAAACAGTGCATTTTTAAAGCAGCAGTTCTTCATGTACTTTGTTAATTCTTGATACAGTTTCTGGAAGTGACCTAGTTTAATTTCAAATCCCTTTGGAATCTTGCTGTGAGTGATTCTGAGACAATCCCCCAAAGGTACTATCGTTCTTTTCAAGGAAGCTTTGCATCAGGGACATGTTTCCTTGGTTACCAGCATCACAAGCATATGTGCCATTTCAAACACTTCCTTCCAGCTATCTTAAGACAACATTTCTGGAACCTGAGCAGAGTCTATCTTCTCCTCAAAGAGAAGAGTTATAAAGGTCGACAGCAGCTCTCAGAGTTCTAGATGGTGGGCTGCCTGGGGCTACGTTTTTAGGCACAGAAACAACAGCAGCCCTGACAATGATGGAGAAGCAAAAGGGCATTTAGATCACACAGATATGAATGTGACAGTGCCTCGGCTTCACATACACTCCCAAAGTCACTGCAGTCCTGATGACATGCAGATTCACAGAACAGAGTGGCACTGGACAGAATTCTCCCTGGGTTCCCGATGGGGTCTACGTTTCCAGGCTGCTGTGACATTCAGGATAACTACCAATACGCATAGGGGACTGCGCCAAGGACCCCTCTGATCCTATCCTTGCCACGGGCTCCAGAGGCGGGAGAAATAATTCCACCAACGGCCAAAGCATGACACTCATCATGCTCTGTTTGGACACAGGGAACTCACTGCTGAGAGAGCAGAGATCCAGCTGCCACCAGAAAAGTGGAGATAGAAACCAGTCCCCGCCCGCCAGCCATAATCCTTAGCAGCAAAGAGTGAGTTTATAAAGCTAAAAAGCTTTCAAGTTTTAATGAAAAAGCTAAGTTAGAAATTATAAACTACACCATATGCTTTGGGAAACATGGTTTCTGGCAATATATTTAGCATCATGTTAAAATAGTGTTACAAAAGGGACTTAACAGAAACAGAGCATGAATTTTGGAGGAGGAAGGAAAGAATAGAAAGGGAAGGGACATTTTTTGAATACCAACGCTGGGCAGGTTAGAACTGAGCTCGGGTGTTCATCCAGAGTGTAACTTAATCCTCAAACCGTTCCGTGCAACGTGTATTGCTATCCCCACTTGCAAACGGGAGGCTAGAGCCCAGAGGCCCTAAGTCACCTCCAAGAGTCTGTGAGTGGCAGCACTGGGAAGTAAACCGTGTCTGAAGCCATGAAAAGTCAGTGTGTTTTCCAAAACCACACTATTGAGAATCTGCCACAAATCCACTGACAATACAGCTATTGTAAATTTCAAACATAAATTTGCCTTTTTTTTAAGCTCAAACTTTGTAAACGAGAATACAGTGCTTGTCATTTCTTCCTACTCTAGAATATTTAGAGGAATAAATAGAAAAAAAATTTATTTCCAAATGGAAATGCCCTCCAGAAGACAAATGAATGATTTCGGATAGAACGTCTACGAACTCAATTCAAACACACACACACACACACACACACCCCCAGCAGCAAATCCAAAACTCATAATAGTCACAGTTTTTCAGTGCAACATTTTAAAATGTATCCTCATCAGAAACATGATTTCTTTCACCACATAGCTATGGGAATGACCATAGCTGGAATCGAAACTGAACACTTCTCTAAATTCGTAAACATTCTGTATTTGGATTTCGTTCAAGTTTTAAAACAAAAACAAAAAAGTTGACGTGATAGCTCCTTTAGGAATTTTCTACTTTTTCAGCATGAGAAGTTAAATTTGATGAATTCATGAGAACAGATCCTATAACCTCTTTGTGACCTAGGGAGAACTTACCCACCCCTCTCCACTACCACAATCTGAGTGTAGCCCTTATCTCATTAAGCCTTACAAACCAAAGCACTTAAGCAGTTATGACCCATTTTACTATTGTTTCTCTTGCCTCCCTTACTCTGTCTCTTTTTTTTTTTTTTTTGTCTCTGCGGCTTCCAAATCCATATTCTTAAATCCCAACTCACTCCTAAATTCCACTTTCACAATTCCAGAAGGCTAATAGACATTTTCATCCCCACATCCCCCCTGGGCACTTTGAAGCTGACATGTCTCCAACCATATGATCTGCCACCAAATTCCTAAGTGTCCTTAATGACACCACGGCCCAGCCAGTTAACCCAGCCAGAAACCGCAGAGGTCCCGTCCCTCTGATTCCCTCCATCTTTTTCACTCCTCCACGGCCTTTCCATTCCACTGTCTACATATCTCTCGGTGGTCTCCCCTTTTCTGCATCCTCCCATGCCTTCGTTTAGAGCCTCATTCATCTCCTGCCTGGGATACTGAAATGGCATCACATCTTGTCTCTAAGTTGGAGGCTTTCCCCACTGCATTCCATCCTATCTACCACCAGAGATATAACTCTAAATCACTCTTCTGATTCACCAGACACTCTACAACAGTAATTTCATTGGAGTTGCACAGGGTAGAATTATGGGAACATTTCCTTTGGGGATCAATTTATTATATAATGTTTCCATTTTTAATGGACAAATATTACTTTTGTGATCACCAATAAGGACAAAAAATGTACACACTGAATAAGGGACTGGGTCCACAATGAAGTTAAAACTCTTGGGCCTTACCACCTCACACCAGGAAGAATGGCCATCATCAAAAAATCTACAAACAATAAATGCTGGAGAGGGTGTGGAGTAAAGGGAACCCTCTTGCACTGTTGGTGGGAATGTAAGTTGATACAGCCACTATGGAGAACAGTATGGAGGTTCCTCAAAAAACTAAAAATAGAACTACCATATGACCCAGCAATCCCACTGCTGGGCATATACCCTGAGAAAACCATAATTCAAAAAGAGTCATGTACCACCATTTCACTGCAGCTCTATTTACAATAGCCAGGACATGGAAGCAACCTAAGTGTCCATCGACAGATGAATGAATAAAGAAGATGTGGCACATGTATACAATGGAATATTACTCAGCCATAAAAAGAAACAAAATTGAGTTATTTGTAGCGAGGTGGATGGACCTAGAGACTGTCATACAGAGTGAAGTAAGTCAGAAGAGAAAAGCAAATAACATACGCTAACACATATACATGGAATCTAAAATAAATAAATAAATAAAATGGTCACGAACAACCTAGCGGTAAGACAGGAATAAAGCCGCAGACATTAGAGAATGGACTTGAGGACATGGGGAGGGGGAAGGGTAAGCTGGGATGAAGTGAGAGTGTCATGGACATATATACACTACCAAATGTAAAACAGATGGCTAGTGGGAAGCAGCCACATAGCACAGGGAGATAATCTCGGTGCTTTGTGACCACCTAGAGGGGTGGGATAGGGAGGGTGGGAGAGGCACAAGAGGGAGGAGATATGGGGATATATGTATATGGATAGCTGATTCACTTTGTCATACAGCAGAAACTAACACACCATTGTAAAGCAATTATACTCCAATAAAGACGTTAAAAAAACCAACTCTTGAGCCTTGAACACAAGGCCCTTAACGCTGTGTCTGTCAATTACCTCCTGGGGTTCATCTTCCCCACTCCACCACCCACAGCCCTGAGGCACACGCCCGCTTCTCCAGGGCTCTTTTGAACTTGCGAGACTTTACTGACTCGGCTCCCTATTCCTGCAATACCTCTCAAGTGAACTTTTATCTTATTCCCTCTTCTTAACTTCCTGTGTGTCCCAAATCTGCTTTATCACAGCCAGACCAAGTCCATCAGAATCTGGGGGAAAAACCTCGCAATCCAAATTTTGCTCCCCACGTGATGCTTATATTCAAGCAAGAGTAGGAAACAATGGCCTCCAAAAATGCTCACGAGAACTTGGGAAAGGGAATTTAAATTCCTATCTCAGCATCACTTTACAGGTCAAATTTCCTAACTTTATGATCAATACAGGTGGCTCTCTTCAGAATTTTCTCCAGAATAACCTGAGTAAAATGCCTGTGTGGAACAACCCCCGCTGACCTCAGGATGCACAGGTGTGTGTTAGGTAAACGCATGAGAGGTGGCCATGAGCTTGCATAGGCACACACGTGAACACACACGTGCACACACATCTCAAGACCAAAAGGTCTGCCCTCAAGCACCTTACGATTTTCAGATGAAAAGATGCTTAAAAGCATCCCCTCTTACAGCAAACCAGAAAAAGGAAATCTGTGTTTATTTTCTCTTACACACGCATACTTTAATGATTTGACTGCTCCTAGGCAGCCTGCGCACATATTATTGAGTGTGCTCTACCCAATTTTACACATTAGTTAAAATCAAATATGAGTTCTCCACTGAAAACTGAAAGGCCCAAAATCTATTCTCTTCTCCGTAACCAACTGGCTAAATATCCTTGGATGAGTTAGTTTTTATTTAGTCTTTCAATTTTACTCCTTTGAAAGAATTCCAGATCTCTCATTATATTGAGAAGAGATTTTAAAGGAAGTAAAAAAAAAATAAGCTGGAAAAGCAGAATTTGAGTTCTGGGTCCCCAAATCACTTTGTTTTAATGAAGAAGAAGGATAGATAAATCCTAACAGTATTTAAAACATATAATATGTAAAAAAATGAAACAAACAAAAACCTTGCTGAATAACGACAAATTACAAAAAGAACGACTTACATTGGAGGCTTATTTGTTCCCTTAATGGATTAAATATGAATTCAGTTTAAACATATAAATAAATTCAGTTTAAAATAACAGATGTGGAAAACAAACTTATGGTTACCAAGGGCGGGGGTATAAATTGGGAGATTGAGACTGACATATACACACTACTATATATAAAATAGATAACTAATAAGAACCTACTGTATAGCACAGGGAACTCTACTCAATACTCTGTAATGACCTATATGGGAAAAGAATCTAAAAAAGAGTGGATATATGTATATGTATAACTGATTCACTTTGCTGTACAGCAGAAACTAACATAACATGCAAATCAACTATAATCCAATAAAAATTAATTTTAAAACTTCAGTTTAATAAAAAGTCAACAGCTATCTGCATATTTGTGGAGTGCTTCATTTGTGCCAGGGCCTGTGCATGATGCCCTAGAAGGGGCTGAACCAGCACGTCAGGCTGGGGGAGGGGTGGAACTCAGAGCTCACCACATCCAGCTGCCCTCTCTGTGTCTGACTCTCTTATTTCAACACAGCCTCCAGGACTTCCCCCTGCTAGCAGCTGAATTAAACCCGGTAGTTTGAGTTTTCATTTATGATCAGCCACATCCCCTTCTTCCAAAGCTGTATTCACCGAGGACTTACCTGTACATAGGATACCTAACACTCATAAGAGCACTGACCTTTTACTGAGCATTGGCTGTGCCCAGGACCCTGTGCTTGTCTTTACTCCTTTTGACAACTCTGCAGGGCAGAGATTACTTCTCCTTATTGCTGAGAGGACATCTAAGAAGTAAAGCTGAGATTTGAAGCTAGCATTGTCTCATTTTAAGCCATTACACTTTGTTTTGTCCACATGGGCTGCTATATCAGAATGCCATTGATTGGGTGGCTTATAACAGTGGACATTTACCTCCCACAGTTCTGGAGAATGGGAAGTCCAAAATCGAAGTTCTAGAGGGGTTCAGTGTCTGGTGAGAACCCACTTTATGGTTCATATACAGCTGTGCTCTTGCTGTGTCCTCACATAAGCAAAGAGGCAAGGGATCTCTCTGGGGTCTCTTTTATAAGTGCACTAATCCCATTAACAAGTGATCCACCCTCATGACCTAATCACCTTGCAAAGCCACACCTCCAAGTACTATCCCACTGGGAATTAGGTTTCAACATGAAATTTGGGGGGGGCACACGTTTATAGTACTCTTCTTTGAACTATACCAAAATGATCCTAGCACATCTGCCCACTCACTGCCCCCATCCATTTCAGAAAAGGACCCTTTGAACACTGACCATGACCTGAACATGCAGTTCCCCCATCTTAGCCTCCTTCCTTTGAAAGGGACCATTTGTTCCTTGCATAGAACTTGCTATAGTCTGAAATGATCTTGATAATTTATTAAATTATCTATCTTCTCTACACACAAACATACACACACACAGAGCAAGACGAAGAATGAAGGCCCCTTTAGGGCAGTGATTTTGAATGCCTAGTTCACTCTCCTATATCTCACTATCTGGAAGGCTGGGCTCAATAAATACGTGTAGAGATGAATAAATAACTCATCAGGCTTTGTGGCATTATCTCATTCCAAACGGTGGAAGTGTGTTTATATATATATATTTTGTTTTTTAATGTACGTTGGGCTAGATATGCTCAGATAGTTTACGTGCTAATTCTTTCTTTCACTCTAAGGTTAAGCCTATATTCTGTTTCCACATTAAGAACTAGGTAGTACAAAGAAAAGGCCACCAACTGGTAATATCAAGTCAAAATGCCAGAAAAAATGAGAATTTTTAAAGTAAATGATGATGAACTGTTTTCACTGAACACCCAAGCAGGCACCAGTAATTCACATGAATTCTGAGTGAAGGTGAAAGAGTTTGAAACTTCCTTCAGTTGGGCTGGTGAGATGGGACACTGACTAAGCAGGCTTGACGGTCTTTTTCCAAAAATAAATGAACACACCAAAAACACAAAACCCCTCAAGTAGGAAGGCAGATAATAGCACTTCTGCTATTGTTGTTTACTATGTTAGCATTTTCATTTTGCATTTTCATCCTGAAGTGTGGTTACATTTCAAAAATCCTGCGAAAGCACAACAGCCCCCAAAATGCATAGTCTACTAATACTGAAACTGCTATTTGATGAAGAAGCTTTCTGGTTCATGAAAATCTCAAATGAGAAGTAGAAAGAGCCAATGCTTGACCTCTGAAACCCTCCTTCTCGTTATGGTGAGAAACCAGATTTTGGTGTGTGTTTGTTTTTATCATTATTTTTAACAAATTGCTCTATAGTCAAAAAAACCCTGCTGGCCTAATCACCAGTTCTCAAACCACAGATTCACACAAACCCTTATAGCAAGTGTCTCTTCCTACAAATGTCTTCGTTGCCCAGAGATGGGAACCCCAAGTGTTATTAACGTGATGGAGGGTTGTAGCAAACTATCTTTATGTATCTTTATGAAACTACCTGTTGGTTACCTTGGGAGATGGGGGTAGGAGGAGATGGTGGGCACGTGTGTTGGAGTTACTGATTATTTCAAACATCTTCCCTTCATCACCTCCTTCCCTTTGTCTATGTTTTGCTTTGTTTCCATAAATTGGATCACAAGCCTACTGGACCAGGGCCACATTCAACTCTTATCAATGGAGGCTTCCTTTTGGGTTTCCTTCGAGATCACCCATATTATGGTGTTCTTTCAGATCCAGGACCACAGAAGAGCCTGTGAGGCAGCCATCCAGAGTCCAGCCCTTCTCTCCTCCAAGCTCTTGTAGCTTCAGTTAAAGTTCTTCCCACATTCTGCCCCATTTCCATGAGTTTTACCTCCTCCAGCAGACAAGAAGCTCATTTCTCACAGTACACAGGACAAGGCCTGAGAAAACGTCTGTGGATGGAATGGCCTGTCCTTGTTCAATAAGGAGCAACAGCCATTGTTGACATGAGTTCTGGCGGCTGAGCTCCTAAATTTCCAACTGTAGGGCATGTCCAGACTCAGGCCTGACCCAGACTCTAGGAGAGGGTTCAGGCTCCAAGCCACAAGTTTCCCAATCTGTCAGCTTTGGAGTCAGGTTATTGCAGGGAACCCCGTTCTTGTGCAAAAGCAAGCATTGTCAGTAGATGGACATTAGGAAAAGTGCACACACACGTTGTTGCAAATGTATAAAAAATGAAGCCATTTCTAAACAGTACCTGATTTATTCTAACTTCTTTATCCACATCAAATTAAAGAATGACCAAAAGTATCTGTGCGAGGCATTCCACAGCTAGAACATTAAAAAGGAGACCTCAAGTCTGAAAAACATTGCAATTTCCTCCTTTAGGCAGAAGGGAGGTGGTATGGTGCAGGGTGAAGAATCCAGACTTTGAAATAATTCAGTAACGGTCTCTAATTCCTACACAGAACCAGTATGACTTGGTCAAATTATGTCTGCCCTCAATTAATCTTTTCAAAATCCAGCACCTACTGTGTGCCAGGAAGCTTTCTAGGCATGGGAGATACAGCAAGGAACAAAACAGATAAAGTCCCTGCCTCAAAACAATAGGGTAGGGATTAAAATAGCACCTATCTCATTGGACTATTATAAGAATTCCATACCAAGTACTACAGGTGAAGCCCTTAGAACAGGGTCTGGCACATGAATCATGCTCCCTCAGTGAATAGTAGCTGTTATTTAAAGCAGGAAATGTCAATTTCTACAAGCTGTAGGAAGTATGCTGGATGTATTTAAAAAAAAAAAAAAAAAAAAAAAAGGATACATTGGCCAAATGTCACGTCTGGCACCACTGAACCCAGGGTTGGGTGAGGAGATCTGGCCGGCTGCATGGATGAGGCCTGTCCTCTCTCTTTCCCCAGTGTTTGCCCTGTTAAAAAACTTACTTTCCCCATTAAGGGTGGGGACACCCCTACGGTCTTTGATACTTAGGGCACAAGAAGAAATTCTGAGAAATTGTGGTCCCTGCATCACCAAACATCCAAAAGTCATCTGCAAAGGTGCTCTGGGTATGTGTATCAATGACCCTTCTCTTGAGCCTTTCACTCCAATCCCAAAGGGCTTGTAAGTGTCCTCCAAATCTGCCGTGTTCTTTAAATCCACCATGCCTTTGCCCAGCTCTTCCTGTGATGAGGTATGCACTTCCCTGTTCTCCATGCCTTGATATACCTGGTTTAATTCCAGCCATCCTTGAAGACCAAGTTCATACAAGCACATCTGAAGACTTCCTGAACCACAAGACAGACAGTTGGTTCTCTCACCTCTTCCCATCTGATAACTTATCACAGCCCCACCTACTGCATTATTCTCACTTGGTTCAGGTCCATTCTGTCATTAGACTACTCTGCTCAAATGCTCAATATCAAATTTAGGGCAAAGGGCCCACCTCAAATATTTCTTTTGCTCACTTATTCAGAAAATATGTATTGAGCTCTGACTCTATGGCACACTCGGTTCCAGTATGCCGGGTATATGGTAATATCCCCAAAGGCCTGGCCTATGGAACTGCCATCCTAGTGGAGAAACTGTTCCTCACCCCTCTTTGCCCATCACCCTTCTCACCAGATCACCCTGACCACCCACAACAAGAATTCCAGGCATGAGTACCAGTTGTGTGTGGCATGTTTTCATGAATAAATAAATCACCCTCACTTTTAGGTTCTTTGAAGTGTGAAGCAAACCCAATGCCTAGAGCCATGACTGTTCCCCTGGGCTGTCACCATAAAGTCTCACCCTCTACATCACTGCCTTGGTGATTTGGTGCCATTTTTAAAACAAGGGGACACTTTATCCGTCAAAAATCAAACTCAGTGCCTGTAGGGCACAGGGAAGAATTATTGCATAGCAAAGAGATGTTCCCAGACAAGATGAACTACACTCACAAGGGTCCCATCCAGATTTTTCTTCTCGAAGCTTCCACTGGTTAACACCATCGGATAGGACTTTTTTTCTCACACTGAATTCCCTTGGTACCTTTACATGGCCCCCCTGCATCACACAAGCCTTCACTTATTTATTTACTTATTTCACTTATTTACATACTGCTTCAGCATTGTGCCCGGCTCTTTCACACATGTGTGTATGTCTCTTGCAACTCCACTGGGGGCTCCACGATTACAGAAACGCCCTCTGCAGTCACGACACCTCCCACAATGTGAACATACAGCAGGTGCTCAATAAGTGCTTGTCACATTTCATACTGAGAAATTATTCCTTACACCTCAGCTATCATGGGGGAGAGGAAGCCCAACTCTACACCCCAAAAAATAGGTAAAAGTCTAACTCACTTCCAAAAAGGGAATGACAAAATTTCCAAGAAGGAAAACCATCCAAAGAATAAACAACATTGGCCACGTGGAGCTTTCCACGATCTCATCAACTTTTTCTAGTCTGTTAAAAGCCAACATATCACTAGTTTACATCTGTTCCTCGTGGAGTTGTTGTGATTTCACATGGCCCTTCAAAAATTGTGCTTCACTGGTCTCTCCTTCTTACCTTAAAATAATTGCAATCAAGCCTCAGGATTAGTGTATAATGCGGACTGAAAGGGACTGTTTTTATTTTTCCCCCGCCTTTAACTAACATTTCCTATGTCCTTACTATGTTTAGCAACTCTGCAAAACTACTTGTGTGATCTCATTTAACATCAAAATAACCCCCATGAAGCGGTTCTTCTACTGATCCCATTTTACAGCTGATACTATGGAGACTCAGAGAGGTTAAGTCACAGCTGAGAACTGTCCAATCAAACCAAGAACTGCTGGCCCTAGAGCTCACATACTATGCCAGGCATCAGAAAACTCTGGCCTGAGGAGCAAATCCAGCCTACCACATGTATTTGTAAACAAAGTTTTACTGGAACATGGCAAAGCTCATTTGTTTATATACTGTCTATGGCTGCTTTCATATACCAACAGCAGAGCTGAGCACTTACGACACAGGCTCGATGGCCCACAAAGCCTAAAATATTTACTATCTGGCACTCTGCAGAACAAGTTTGCCAACCCCTGGTCCAGGCTACATTGGCAAAGATAAAATGTTTAAGTCATAGCAATCTCCTAAAAGTCTCAACACGTAGTTCACAAAGTACAGAGCTTGCAATAAAAACGGAAGCTTTCCAATGACCTTAAAAATCTCGAGCGGGAACAGTCTTTGCGAGTCATCTGCCTTCTGTTTCTGAATGATAAGTTGAGCCTGGCATTAGTAAATGCCTTATGACTCCAACTCCCATTTAGAAATAAATATACTCGGAGTATCAGAAGTATTTATTGCTTGCAGAACTGTCTGGTAACAAGGAAACTGCCCCATCGGCCAAAGAGCAACAGAAGATTTATCCATTCCCTATGCAAAGTAGTATACTTAGACCTACACAAACTACGATAAGGAAGCACAAGTTCAACATAAAGGACAGATGGGATGCTAGTAGTGGGATGAACCTTTCTTCATGCAAGATCTTAAACCAGCAGAAGTTAGACAGAGAGAGAGTCTACATTATCCCCAAACATGCAATCACAGCATGAACAAAATAACGTGGAACGTGGCACTGCTTTGCTTGTGATGAAGGCTGTAATGTAACTCTGCCAGGAACCTCATTCACCATCCTTTTCCCCTTACCAATCAGCCTCTCACCCTGTGCTGTCTGACTGTGAATGTCACCGTTGGGACTGGAAGCTCAGTCCCTCTCTCCCCATCCACCACATGTAATGCATATCTCAGTCCTTGTACCAAAAGCCATCCCTTCTTTCTATTTCTGCTGCCTTCCGGCTTAGATATCCTTTTATTATTTTTTTTTTTAGCCAAGCCAGGGTCCTGGGGTCCTATCGCATCCTACTCTGGTTCCTACTGGGTTGCAAGTTATCTTCTAGAACTGTGTCCAGTTTCCCATTCACGCATCTTCCTGACTCCTCACGGGCTACCAAATGAAGGCAAATTCTTGACCCTGTGAATTCAAGGACTAATAGATAAAGTTTAGTGACCTACTATGCATGCTTTAGGCCCATCAGTAGAAAGCTAAGGCCAGCTGGAAAGCTTAAAGTGATGCACAGGAAAAAATATATTAAAAATTAAAAACTAAAATAAAGCGATGCAGAGAGCTGGTAGTTCACGCTGACTGAGCTTTCACCCTGGGCCGGTCAGCTGTGTGCACTCCACAGGCAGAAACTGACCCTGCCTCCCATCAAAGGACTGGAATATCCACTGTGTGAACGAGGGCAGGGGGACTGGGGGGCAGCGGTAAGTGACGGGGCAGGAATTCAAACCAAGGCGACAGAGGGACTTCCCTGGCAGTCCAGTGGTTAGGACTCCGCACTTCCAATGCAGGGACACCAGTTCGAGCCCTGGTCAGGGAACTAAGATCACATGCCGCATGGCACGGCCAAAAAAAAAACCAAAACCCAAGGCAGCAGACTACAAAGGTCACCCCTCACTCCACGGCCCCCTGCCTCTGCCACCTCTAAATTCCTTAATACTTTGTACTCCTCTGAAGTGACTTTTAGAAAAATTAAACCTAGAATTACATTTATATACTTCCCTTCCAAAATTGAAAACTCCTGGAGGGTAGTGGTCTAGTTTTATTAATCTGTGGACCTCCTCACATACCCAGCCTGGTACCCAGCTGGAGCTACATGCGGAACAAAGGGATATTCCCTCCTCCAGGAAGTCTAATGGGTGAATCAAAAAGAAAAGATCACTTAGAAAATCCATCAACAGAATACCCTCAAGAGGTCTTTCTTTGTGGTTTGTTTATACCCCAACATATATTCCCCAGGACTTCCTGAAAATAATTTTGAGGAAACAAAAAACCATGAAAAATTAGCTGCCAGATTTGGAATGGTGAGTTTCTGTGGAGGAGGAAAAACTAAAGGAACAGGCACATAGAGCGACTAGATGTCCTAAGGAGAGGAATTCATTTCACTCCAAAATGGGCTAAAGCCACTGCTCTCAACCCTGGTGGCACACTAGAATCGCCTGGGGAAGTTTTGAAAGTTCGGAGAGCTGGGCCAGTCTCAGACCAAGCAAATCCAACTCTCCGGGAGTAGACCCCGGTTATCTGTGGTTTTTAAAGCTCTCCAGGGAGGTCCAATGTGCAGCCGAAGTAAAAACTGCTGGAGTGAAGGGAGTTTCATGGGAATCCTGGCTCCATAATTGCAAATTATGTGACCTGGAACAAGCCATTCCCCACCCATCCTTTTTCTTCAACCCCGAACAATCCCTTAACCAGCTACAGGACCTCAACTCAGATTCCCCTCATTTACCTCATTGTAACATGAGGGCTAGTACTTAACCCTCGTGCGGTTATTGTCGGCACTGAATGAGGATACATCAGACTTCTCAGAACAGCGCCCAGAACACGGAAGGCACTTAATAAGTGTTAGCTATTTTAATCAGCAAAGGTATAAAGGGTTTACAATACAGTCGGCCCTCCATATCCTCGGGTTCTGCATCCGTGGATTCAACCAACTGAGGATCGAAAATATGTGAAAATTTAAAAATTCCAGAAAGTTCCAAAAAGCAAAACTTGAACTTGCCATGCACCGGGCAACTATTTTCATAGCATTTACCTTGTACTTATAACTACGTACATAGTATTTATATTGTGTTCAATATTTTAAGTAATCTAGAGATGATTTAAAGTATACAGGAGGACGTGCATAGGTTATATGCTAACACGACACCACTTTATATAAAGGACTCAAGCATCCGCAGATTTTGGTATGCAAAGGAGTCCCACAGATACTGAGGGATGGCTGTACCTATCTCACAAGCTGAGGACTAACTACAAAGGATTTGATATTTTAAAAATGCTTAATAAATGTTATTCTCTTTTCCCATTCTTAATTCCACTCACAATTATCTCTGAATACCTGATCTAACTTGGGGGCCCCGAGTATAGAGAAACCTAGCTCCCCAGCACTCACCTAGGGTTGCCAGATAAAAGACAGGGGCATATTCAATATGATCAAATATAATAAATACAATTAAAAAATCATTCGCTGTTTATCTGAAATTCAAATTTACCTAGCTACACTCTATTTTTATTCATTAAATACTACATTCACCTGTTATTGAAATTTAGGCTAAAATTGAGGTGGGGAAGCAGAGTCTAGTCCATGGAGACACACACACACATGCAAAAAAATTCAGTACCTTGAACCTTTACTGCTTCACTCCCTAGTAGCCAAAAGACACGTTACTACAATATATGAGCAACAAGCCAGCTCCCCTACATCGGGCAAGTTAATGCATTGTTCAGATGAACAAAATGCAGGAGGAAACTATTCAAAGGCAAATGACAGCCACAAGGGAGAAAGCTTTCCCAAACTGACCCCTCTGTTGTTTTTTCTTAATAATTTTTTAGTTTTTATTTTTATTTATTTTTGGCTGCATTGGGTCTTTGTTGCTGCACTCAGGCTTTCTCTAGTTGCGGCGAGCGGGGGCTACTCTTCGTCGCGGTGCACGGGCTTCTCATTGCGGTGGCTTCTCGTTGCGGTGGCTTCTCGTTGCAGAGCACAGGCTCTAGGAGCGCAGGCTTCAGTAGTTGTGGCACGCAGGCTCAGTAGTTGTGGCACGCAGGCTCTAGAGTGCAGGCTCAGTAGTTGTGGTGCACGGGCTTAGTTGCTCCGCGGCCTGTGGGATCTTCCCAGACCAGGGCTCGAACCAGTGTCCCCTGCATTGGCCTGCGGATTCTTAACCACTGAGCCACCAGGGAAGCCCTGACCCCCTCTATTTTGCAGTCACTTATCTTACCCATCAATCAAGTGAACTGCAGATATGAAGAGAAACTCTAGCCTCCTGGTGGAACACACTGCAACCATCCCACAGGGCAAAAGCTTAATTATAAATTATTTAGCCTGTAAATGATGCAATATCAAAACCCAAAGCCATGTTATGGACTTTGAGAGTTCTGTGCAATACAGACCTCTAATGTGTCACATGTTTTGTTTTATGTTTTATTTGTTTTAACCCTCCCTTTTAAAAAAGCTAAGTTTATTTTACTTTTTCAAAGCACGTTTCTTCTATGAGAAAAAAAACAGAAAAAACAGACCCACCAGAAAACAACATTCTTGAAACCCATTTCACAAGGTATTTATTTTGAATTCCCAGAGCAAAGTCTCTGGGGAAATGTTAAGTTCTGAACTATGTCCACTATAATATTGGTGGATATGGAAGAAACTAAAGATTAAAATACTACACAAGAAGTTAAGAAGCATTAAGCGCCAATGAGTCAGCTAGTTCTGTAAGAAATGAATTAAATCAGTCACTAGATTGCTCATTGATGATCAGAAACAGCGAAAGCTCTCCTGCAAAGGCATGATTTCCAGTTCACTTGGCTAATCCCATCTGAACAAGGATTCAAGGAATGAATATTATTTATCCAATGGCAAGCTGCACAAATTAATCACACCCAAGCACCATGCTGGCAGCCTAACACAATAATTTCAGACCATCATCATAAGCCAATAACAAGAACAAAAGCTCTGTTATCCATCCCCCCCCCCAAAATGGCAAGTATCAAAAGGTTTAAATTATACCCCCTTAACCTCTTTACAGACAGCTAATTAGGACGGTAGGTCACATGAAAATAACTTTCAAAGAAGAGAAAGATAGAAAGGTAGAAGTTAATTTTTATTAACAGTAAGAAAAGTAAAAGGTCAAATGGACACATCATTCACCAGTCCGGACAAAATTCACATTAAAAGCCAAACTGTAATGAGCACATAGCGTCAGCTTTACACCCAGTTTACTTAGGTGAGTTACCACATATCCTAATAACCTAAATGAGTTCGATACAATCTGATTCAATTTTTTTTTTCTACAAACAGTAGTAAAACTAACTTTTCCCTGGACAACCAGCAAGATTCAGACAGCGACCCATGGGATCCAGAAGCCAGCGGTTGGCAAAGTTCTGACTTCGCAAGGTGGCTAATAATACATTGTACAGAGACAGCACAGAGGGAAAGAAGGCCAGGAGGACAAGAAATGCCCCATGAATGATGCCCCGCATCCCTGGCGCAGCTGACTTGAATGCTGCTCTTATGAGGCTGCCAGCTTTGAAAGTAAAAGGGGGGTTAAAATATGTATAACTTAAGCCAGAAAGAAGGGAGTTCTCTGTCTGCTGTGCTCGCTAAGAGACAGAGGAAGACACTGCCAAAGAACCTTCATCTTCACGTGGGGCAGCTTTGTATTCCTTTTGGCCCACGGAGATACAGTTTATAAGGCAACCACATCGGCTTAACATGAAGTGTGTTAACTGGAAAAAAACACAGCTGGTAGGTGGAGGAGGCCACGTGAGCACAAAGGGGGCTCCCTGGCGTCCATAGAGGAGACACTGGGCTCCAGGGCTCAGCATGTCACTGTCCCGTGCGAAACTCCCCTCTGGAAACCAATGCTCTAAGTTCCCCTATACCAGTGCTTCCCCTCACGTTCCACCGACTGGAGGATGCCTGGCAAGCTTTCCTTTCATTCAAGGTCAAGACCAATTCTGTATACCTATTCACTTCCAGGTAAAATGCATTTCGCTGCCCTCATGGGCTGAACACCACCAGTTTTGTGGAGGAAAGAAAGACGCTGCTGAATAAAAGAAGGAGGAGGGTGGGAGTGAGAAATGCTGTTGCTAACTCTCCAGCTACTGTCAGGATTGGAAAAGGGTATTTTCGGCTACCGTTCTGTTAACAGGTGACTTGGGGTAAGAAAATGAGCTTGAAAAATTGGTAACACTGAAGGGGAAAGGCACAAGCACCAGACTGAGTATCTGTGAGGCATACATATATACACACAAAAATATTATATATATTATTATATGTAATATAGCTATATGTAGTTTATATATATTATACATAACATTATATCTATTATACTAATAGATGTAGATATATAATATTACAGATTATTCCACTTCACCTATACATATATAGTATATTTACATAAAGTATTATATATGATAGTTATATATATCACGTATTATTTTATATATAATATATATCATATATAATATATATTATTTTATACACACACACACACACACTTTACACTCATTATCTCATTTCATCTTTACCAAAACCCTCTGAAGTAGAACAATCTGTAGTTTTATTGGGTTGGCCAAAGAGTTGGTTCAGGTTTTTCCAAAAGATGTTACAGAAAACCCGAACCAACTTTTTGGCCAACCCAATACCTTTGAGGAAAGCAAGGCATGGACTCCATCCTGCCTGCCTCTAAAGCTTGTGCTCTTTCTCTTACTGACGGTTCTCAATTTTCAATCTGCCTCCACACCAGGGGCAGGCACTCTTCCATGAAGAGACAGAGAGTAAACATTCTAGGCCGTGCTGACCGTGAAGTCTCTGTTGCAAGGACTCCTCTCTACCACTGTCCGGGGAGATCTGCCAGAGAAAACAAGTCAAGGAATGTGCATGCCTGGGTTCCAGTTAACCTCTATGTATGGACACTGCCGTTGGAATTGCAGGTAACTTTCACATGTCACAAAACGTTTTTCTTCTCTTGATTATTTTAACCATTTCATAATGTGAAAGTCATTCTCAGGCCACAGGCCATCGTTTGCCAGCCGTGCTCTACAGCATTCATAGATAACATCTGGAATCATTTCGGAGAAGATAAAGAGAAAGTGAGATTATACTGCCCTAAGACTTAGATGAGAGAATCGGGGGAAGATGTCCTGTGTTGTTTAACGTTGTTGAAAACCTCATTCCCACGTCAAGTGTCTTCTCCACCACACCACACAGAGAGAATGTAAAAAAACCCCAGCCGTGGACACTGGCAGAGAAAGGGTAATCCACACATGCAGATATAGGGATGTTTAATTAAAATGAACTCAGTTCATATACTAGCGTACAATTTCGAAATTCACCCTTTTTTTTTTAAATCTCTGAAGAATCCTATACATTCAGTTTGCTTCCGGGGCACAATTGCCTCTCCATCGTGATTCTGATGGGAAAAGAAGACTGAATAAAACCAGCTGAAAATCACAAAAGTAAGAGATGATTTGGTTGAGCAGGGAAAACAAAGTAGAGAGAAGATCATGTGACTGGGCAGGAAACCAAAGGCGACCCTGGCCAGAGATTAGCAAGCTTTATTACACTACGTCTAACAAATTTCCAAGTTAGCAAGGACAGGTTGATTTCCTAGTTTTAGAGTGTGGAGGTAACTTACCAACTAATCGATGTATTTCCTCCCATGATTTTTCACAAAAACAGAGTTCTGCTGGCTAGTTGCTGCAGATAAACCTAGTCAGCTATAAACAGTACACTAGCAATATCAGTAAGATCAATCATGCACTAAATTGCTCCTGAAAATATACTGTCTCTTCCGCCTTTATTTCTCCGCATGGCTGGCCTGCTGGTTTCTGCTATGCATTCCCAACATAAAGTGTAACCACGTTTTGAAGTCAGACATGGCCTTGCCATTGGCCTTTGGAAAGGCGGTTACCATACCGCATGCTTCCTGAAAAGTAAATGTATGCTAGCGGGTGGGAGCATTTCAAAGTGTCAGAAACAATTGTGAGGGGAATAGAAGAAATGAGACTTTGAAGCGAGGAGTCTTTGCCCTCTCTGTGTCTTTCTAGAACAAGGTCATATGTGAATCATGTCAACTAACCCTTAGCATCATCCAACCTTTAACAATGGGAAAAGAGGGAAAAGAATCTAAAAAGGAGCAGATATATGTATATGTATAACTGATTCACTTTGTTGTACAGCAGAACCTAACACAACATTGTAAATCAACTAGACTCGATAAAAAATTTTTTTGAATAAAAAATAAAGAAACAATGAGAAAAGGATTTGCAAGTGAACATGATTAAGGCTACTCCCCAGAACCCAGAGACTAAGGTACCACAAAATGTTAGCCAGTAGGGAATATGGTCAATTTTTATTCTTTGTCAATCAGATTGAAATGATTGGGAAAGACTGTCCAAGAAAAATCCTCAGGACATTCCCTCCTGATACTCGGATTCTGATTTTTTTAATTTTTGCACTTTTTACTTTCAATCAATAGGTCTGAACAACAAGACAGGGACAAAGATTTAGCTTTTATTTCAGTATCTGCTATTCAATTTTTTTCTTTTGGGGTTGCTTGTACTTCTACAGTTTTTCTCCTCTGATTCAGCCCTAACCCCAATAAACTCAACAAGCACATCAAATGAACCTGAATTCCTGGGAGGATTTTGCATACTTTGAAGACAACTGGGCTCACATAAGCATTGTACTCACAGAATGCTATGTGTTAGGCCCCAGAACAAGCTTCAACTCTTTGAGGTTAAAATAAAAAAATCTTTAAACCCCATTTAACATTCACCTCTCCAAAGGAAGTACTGAGCCAAAAGATTCTCACTTTGTTTTGGAACATTTTAAATGATGTCCCAACGCAGTTTAGATTCATGAGATTAGGCGAGTAAAGAAAGTTAATAAGAAGCAGCAAATGTTATTAAATAGTCTCTATTTAGGACAGAGGAGGCCGATCTGTCTGTAATGAAGGCTACACAAGAGCTTAAAAATAATCTGCCTTCCCCCGGGGGGGACATTAGTCCAGGGCTAGGGTACCTCCTTTGTGTTTGGAATCTGAGGAATTTGGGAGAGAACCCTGGACCGTCGCAGTAGTGGGGGAGCCTTCTTTGAATGTGGCTACAATGGGGCCAGCTGCCATTCATGACCTTGATAAGCCACTGCATCCGTCATCCTGCCAGGCTCCATGCTTCTCTCGTGTCGCTGGGATGGCGGGGAGGAAGTTCTCATTTGTTGAAGCCTGACACATCCCTAATAGCATTTCCTAAGCAGCCTCTAACACAACAGTTATAAAAGCAGCAGAAAGCTCTGGCTGGGAAATGGTCCCAGAAGGCAATCTGGCCATCACACAGGGTCTCCACTGTCACCGAAAAGTTGGAATGGAGGCCCTTTCCGAGCCCTTTCATGATCTGCTTTTGTATCTGCAAAGGTCTTCCTTCAGTTCCTAGAAGAAGGAGATTTCCCTGAGGCCAAGGCCACGCCCAGAAGTTCCTTTCCAGGGCACAGCCACTCACCTCAAGGACAGCCATCGTGCCCTAGACATTATTTTCTGCTCTGCTGAAGGACACCTGGCTCTTACAAAATAACACAAGGATCTCTCCATGGGTTCAGGGAGGAAGAATCAGCGTGGAGACAAAGTACCGTTTTCCACATTTATCTTGCAAGGCCTTCTTTTCACACTAATTTCTTAACTGGTCTTTTCAAGAGATGGACACTTTAAAAATCAGCTCAAGACGGCTAGAGACAGGAAGACATCATTGTCTTCCCATAGGGGGCTTTCACAGTCTTTTGAATAACAGAAGAAGTGCTAAGCTGTTTTCTTCAAGCAAATAATTCATGGTTTCAGTTACAATTTATTTATTCTCACAACCACCCGATTGGAAGGTACTATAATTGCCCTCATTTTACAGATTAGGGAACTGAGGCACAAATAGGTTATTTGCCAAAGGCCCTGCAGCTTGTAAGTGATGGAGCCAGGATCTGAATCCGTTCTGACTCCTGATCAACGCTCTGAACCACTCTACTTTGCTAAACCAGCTATAATGGTTTATTCTATTACTGTACAAGTTCCAATCCTTCCTCCCTTCCAACACGAAAAAGAAAATATCATCTTCAATGAAGCCTGGTCTAACCATTAGCACAGTGGTCCTCAGTGGGCCCTGGGGATACATGACAGCCTGGAGATATTTGTGATTGTCATGACTGGGTAGGGGCCGGAGTTCTACTGGCAGCTAGTAGGTAGGGACCAGGGTGGGAGAGGGGGGCTGCTGCTAAACAGCCTACAGTGTATAAGGCAGCTCCTACAACAAAGAACTGCCCAGACCAAAATGCCAATAATTGCAACAGTCAGATAAGAACCCTCGTGACACACATCTTTCTTCTCCCCATTCCTTTTCTTCACCATAGCCTTTAAGTCTGTATGCTATTTGCACCCAAAACTATCTAGGAAAACATCTCTCTTAGCAAGCAGGCTTTCGTGCTCTTCCCACCCCAGCCCCCCAAAACTGATTCATCTAGGGCCATTTCTGCATTTTTACTCTGCTCATTCCTCTTGTCTAACTCCTGTACAGGCTTCAAAAGCTACTTCTTTTCCATCCAGCTTGTGGGATCTTAGTTCCCTGACCAGGGATCAAACCTGGGGCCCCCTGCAGTGTACACACGGAGTCCTAACCACTGGACCACCAGGGAATTTCCATCAAAAGCTATTTCAGGGCTTCCCTGGTGGCGCAGTGGTTGAGAGTCCGCCTGCAGATGCAGGGGACACAGGTTCGTGCCCCAGTTCGGGAAGATCCCATGTGCCGCGGAGTGGCTGGGCCCATGAGCCATGGCCGCTGAGCCTTCGCGTCCAGAGCCTGTGCTCCACAACGGGAGAGGCCACAACAGGGTGAGGCCCGCGTACCGCAAAAAAAAAAAAAAAAAAAAAGCTATTTCAAGTGAAGTTCTGCCTGAGAAGACAAACCCACAGCAACTCTTTCCTTCCCCTAGATTTTGCACCTCCGGTTTCCAAGTTACAATGCACCACCAGCTCATAGGGTTGATAATAATGATCGCTGCCATCGCACTCCTACCACGTGCCCCAGACTTCGAACAAACGTTTGATATATATTTAGATACATATAAGATAACCCTGAAATAAAGATACCGTTATCTCTGTTTTCTCCACAACTAAAACTGAAGCTAAGAGAAGTTAAGGGAGTTCAAAGGCTTCATCCTAAAGAAGTAAAATGGGCTCCTCCACTGGAAGCGCGAGCAGGCTTTCGTGCTCTTTCGAGCTCTTTCGAGCTCCTTCGGGCTCTTCTTCCTTCTACTTCGCCATTCTCTTTACTTTCCCCTATTGCATGTATTTTTAACAGCTTTATGGAGGTGTAATTGACATACCATAAACTGCACATATTTAAATTGAACACTTTGGAAAGTTTGACATATATACCTGCTCATGAAATCAACTCCAAAATCAAGTTAATGATCTATCCTTCACCCTGGAAAGTTTCTTCCCAATCATCTCTTTACCATCACCCCCAGCCACTCCCAGGCAACCGCTGATCTACTTTTTGTCATTATAACTTAATTTGCATTTCCCAGCGTTTTATATAAATGGCATCATATGGCACATACACTCTTTTTTTCCTCTGGCTTCTTTTATTCAGCATAATATTTTGAGAAGCATCCATGTTAGTGTGTATCAATAGTTCATTCTCTCCTATTGCTGGATATTATTCCCTTGTATGGATATGCCACAGTCTCCCCATCCAAATGTTGAGGGGCATTGTGCTGTGACTAGTTTAGGGTTACTACAAATCAAGTTGCCACAAACATCTGTGTATAAGTTTCCATTCTCTTTTAAATTCATCTGCATCCAGAGAAAAACTTTGCCAGATCATAAAATCGTATTAAATTTTGAACCCTTTTTCTAGCATAAAGAAATGGAGATGAGAAACAAAACTGTGCTCTCTTACTGACTGCATGTTGCAGAAATAGCTAGGAACTTGTTCTTACAGGTAGATGGCCTCTCTTGTCATTTGGACCCATCCCTTAGTAATAATTTAACCTTATTTCTCTTTCCTGATGTATAAAATTGAGATAAAAGGATTTCCTTCATAGGGCTGCTGTAAAGATTAAATGATGATGATAATTACATATAATCGTAACCCTGCACCCAATGTATGGTAAGTAGTCAATAAATATGGGATAAGATTACTGTTAATATGAGTATCTATCGCAAAAAATGACTAAGCCTCATCTCACCTTCAAATAGGAATTCTTATTATTTCTGCCAAATTTCTCTAGACTGATTTTACCTTAAGTGATCACTCTACCACTTCCAAGTGGTAGACAGCAAACAAAAGACGATCTAACACAGTGCTTCTCAAACCTTTTATAAACCATGTCTCCTTTGGGGGAAAAAATACATATTTAATAAAACTCTCAGAAGAACTGACACTTTGTGCCTAAAAACACATCCAATGGAAGCCTTTTTCCCAGGTCTAGTAGGACAGTGAGAACATGTTGCAACCTTCAAACAAGTAGCTCTCTGTGAGTCACCTGATTATTCACTCATCAGCGAGGAGGAAATGAATGGATTTAGCGAAACCCACCTAGCCCCTAGGAAGACTGTGATAAATGCTCCTTGCTACTTATTTACTTAGCCCGCCCCCCCTCCCCCGATCTACCCAGCCCCTACCATCCACCCCTTGTACCTGTACGTGTGCAGGCAAGTCTAAAAAAGGAGTGTTCGGAAGAGAGGCAGTTGGCTCCAGGTGAAGAAGAAACACGTTCTGTGATTTGAGCCTGGGTGTGCATCTGCCAGGAAGCCAGGAAAGGATCCTGCTCTGGGCAGTCTGGCCCAGACAGACAGTAAGCTTCCCACAAAGAGAGGACAGGCACCTAATTCAACATCGATGTCATCCGAAAAAATATGGTAGGATAGGGCAGATTGTCAAGGAGTTCTATTAGAGAAGAGGGCCTGGAGGGGGATGTTATGTGAGTTTCCAACCTCAGCTGGGAACGTAGCGCCTGGTGGGCTTGGCGGCTGGAGAGCTCAGGAGGCCAACTCAGTCAGCCTGGAGGAGAACAGCTCCTTACATGAAAAGTCAATTATGCCCTATTACCAAACAGCCCTGGAGGTGCGACTTAGTTTCCCCCAAACCGGCTCTGGGATTTGGAGCAAGAACATCCTCAAGGACACTCTTCTTTTTTTTTGTCTTTTCTTTTCTTTAATTTTTATTGGAGTATAGATGATTTAAAATGTTGTGTTAGTTTCAGGTGTACAGCAAAGTGACTTAGTTATACATATACATATATCCACTCTTTTTTAGATTCTTTTCCCATGTAGGCCATTACAGAGTATTGAGTAGAGTTCCCTGGGCTATACAGTAGGTCCTTATTAGTTATCTATTTTATATATAGTAGTGTGTATATGTCAATCCTAAGCTTCCAATTTATCCCTTCCCCCACCTTACCCCCTGGTAACCATAAGTTTGTTTTCTACATCTGTAACTCTATTTCTGTTTTGTAGGATGCTCTTCTTTCTGATTACAGCGTGTAGAAGGCTACGGGAACCACTTAATGCATACGCAGCAGACTAGTCTCTTCTCCCAGTATATCTCCACCCCAAAGCCCTGCCTTCTCTAAACAACCTCTCCTGACACCATGCCTACATTCCCAGTTCGTGCTCCCATCACAACATCTAAGGCCTCTCAGAGCATTTATCATAGCAATAAGTGTATATATTTATCTGTATAATATTTGTATAATCATGTGATTACTGTCTGTCCCCCAGCTGCACTGTAAGCTTTGCTCACCACTAAACCTTTAGAACTCAGCTCAGTTCCTAAGGCATATAATAGATGCTCAATAAAAATGTGGTAAATTAATGAATGTAATGGGTTGAATTCACAACTTCCATTCTTTTGTTCTGCACCTGAGCCATGACAATTAGGCACTCTTCCCACTGAGTACCTAGGACGGCCAAGCACCCAGGTCAGTGCCCAGAACACGGAGGAGTTCACTACATCTCTGGTCTCTTGAAATAATCTAAAATGATCTGCACCTGAGCAAACCACTATCTCTACCCAGAATGTTCAGTGGCTTTGGGAGAATATTCAGTGAAGATAACCTCTCTCTCTACACTTCTACATCACATAACCCCACACACTCACACATACAGACATCAACACACTCCAGAAACATCCAACAACAGGAGGAAAGATGGATTTTGGTCATTTTTGCGGCAAGCAAAACTGGCAAAAAAGCATCTACCAAATTGGAAGTAGGTGATAAGGGAAGAGTCTAGCTGCAGTTATAGGAAATAAGGAGGGAAAACTTGTTGCTGTGCACTAGGTATCTTCCAAATTAATGTTCTAAGGTTTGAAAGCAATTTATCTTATCTTGTTCAGCAGTCATCCTAACTATCAGTCGAGAAGTAGAAGTAGCCAACTTTTCAATAAGAAGCTGAAGTATCACCTAAAAGCAGCCCACACTTTGGCAAAAATTGCCAGCTTCAGCCATAAACTTACAAACGTGCTTCCCTTGACTGCAAAGATGTAATTCTCTAACAACAAGTCTGTAGTCAGACAAAGCGTGGACAAATTAGGTAGCAGGAGTTCTCATTTATCCTCACATCTCCTCATATGGAGAGAAACCAATTATCTCACTGAATGGTTGAAAAGAGGCTGACATCTACGACTGTTTTGAGTTTATTTTGCGTGAGAATTTCTAGAACTATCATTTCTCTCTAAAGAGGATTATTATATCTACCTGATACAGAATACTTTTAACAGAAGATGGTCAAAGACCCATAAAAGTTTCCATTGAAAAGCTTCTGATATATGTGTTTATAGCAGGATATAGATTAGATAAATATACTGCATATATATTCAGATAGATAAATATATAGATAAGTATATGGGTAGGGACCAACATGAATAGAAATAGATATTGATGGATGGATGAATGGATTGACTAACTGACTGACAGGCAAGTAGACAAAACTAAGAGGTCGGAAATTTATGTGTATTGGCCCAAGGCAAAAGTGAATTCAGCCTGCCTCAACCTAACCTCCAAAGTTTCTGTCTTTCTCCCCTCTGCTTCTCTGCATCATGGCCCCAAATACCCCTCTTTCCTCCAAGCCACCAGACTAAAATTCTCCAGGAAGATCAGATAAAACAACCTTCATGTACACACAAGTGGCTCATAAAATGCTGGAAGGATCCTAAACAGAAACATACCTACTTTGGCCTGGCCAAAGCGGGAATCCCTAAACCTGGTATTTCTGTCCCATGTTTCAGAGCCACTAGGCTTTTAAGGGCAGAGGAGAGAACTCAGCAGTTCTCAGTAACAGAGTTCTAAGGATGCAGTCATTCTTAGTCACAGAGGATGCTGACAGTACTGCGGTCAACTTGGTTGACTGGGAGCTCCAGTTTGATAGAATACCCTTCCCCCTATGGTCCAGTTACAGCTGGCCGTATGACGAGCTTGTGTGAGATCTGAAAAGTAGAAATGAAGTCCGGTCCATGACTCTGAGGAAGTCGACGGACAGATGGAAGGTGCCTGGTGGGGCCCGGCTTGTTCTTGCTTCTGCTCTCACACCCTTGTCTTCCCAGTTAATGGCCCTGCTGAGCAACAGTGGCCCCAGCACATCACTAGGCACCTGACTGCAGACCACTGAGATGGCAACTACACGGACACAGAGGCAATGGCTTTTAGAGAACCCTCTTGGGCTTCCCTCTTATGATCCCTTTTTGAGACCAGGTAGAACTTTCTCTAAACCCTCTGACTACCCACCACAAGGCCTTCACTGCCCCCCAGTTCCTCTCGTATTTGAGAAAGGGCCAATTTCTATTAAAAAATTCCTTAATCCCCTAACACTGACCATGGTTCTGCTTCTTTGTCTGAAACTTGTTTGATAAATAGGATAATACAAAGAAGAGACCTCAGCCCACAGCCCCTGTGCCAACTACTGATCCACTTATGAAATCACGTGCAATCTCATGCACCTGGGACACAGGGACCAAAAAACTATTCATTAAAAAACATGTTTCGGGCGGAAGAGTAAGACGCGGAGACCACCTTCCTCCCCACAGTTATACCAGAAATACAGCTACACATGGAACAACTCCTACAGAACATCTACTGAACGCTGGCAGAAGACCTCAGACCTCCCAAAAGGCAAGAAACTCCCCACGTACCTGGGTAAGGCAAAGCGGAGAGATTCCTGCACAGAGGACCGGTGCGAACCGGCACTCACCAGCCGGAGAGGCTTGTCTGCTCGCCTGCCGGGGCGGGCGGGGCTGGGAGCTGAGGCTCCAGCTTCGGTCAGAGCGCAGGGAGAGGACTGGGGCTGGCGGCGAGAACTCAGCGTGAAGGGGGCTATTACTAACAGCTAGCCGGGAGGGAGTCCGGGAAAAGTCTGGAGCTGCCGAAGAGGCAAGAGACTTTTTCTTCCCCCTTTCTTTCCTGGTGCGCGAGGAGAGGGGATTAAGAGTGCCACGTAAAGGAGCTCCAGAGACAGGCGCGACCCGTGGCTAAAGGCGCGGACCACGGAGACGGGCGTGGGACGCTGGGGCTGCTGCTGCCGCCGCCAAGAGGCCTGTGTGCGAGCGCAGGTCACTGTCCACGCCCCCGTTCCGGGGAGCCTGTGCAGCCCGCCACTGCCGGGGTCCAGGGAACCAGGGACGGCTTCCCCGGGAGAACGCATGGCGCACATCGGGCTGGTGCAACGTCACGCCGGCCTCTGCCGCGGCAGGCTCGCCCCGCCTCCGCGCCCCTCCCCCCCGCGCCCCGCCCCCCCCCGCGACCTGAGTGAGCCAGAGTCCCCGAAGGGGCTGCTCCTTTAACCCTGTCCTGTCTGAGCGAAGAACAGACGCCCTCCGGTGACCTACATGCAAAGGCGGGGCCAAATCCAAAGCTGAGACACAGGAGCTGTGAGAACGAAGAAGAGAAAGGGAAATCTCTCCCAGCAACGTCAGAAGCAGCGGATTAAAGCGCCACAATCAACTTGATGTACCCTGCACCTGTGCAATACATGAATAGACAACAAATCATCCCAAATTGAGGAGCCAGGAGTCAGTGCTGTGCCTCTGAGGTGCGAGAGCCAACTTCAGGACACTGGTCCACAAGAGACCTCCCAGCTCCACATAATATCAAACAGCGAAAATCTTCCAGAGATCTCCATCTCAACACCAGCACCCAGCGTCACTCAATGACCAGCAAGCTACAGTGCTGGACACCCTATGCCAAACAACTAGCAAGACAGGAACACAACGCCACCCATTAGCAGAGAGGCTGCCTAAAATCATAAAAAGTCCACAGACACCCCAAAACACACCACCATACGTGGACCTGCCCACCAGAAAGATAAGATCCAGCCTCATCCACCAGAACACAGGCACTAGTCCCCTCCACCAGGAAGCCTACACAACACACTGAACCAACCTTAGCCACTGGGGACAGACACCAAAAACAACGGGAACTACGAACCTGCAGCCTGCAAAAAGGAGACCCCAAACACAGTAAGATAAGCAAAATGAGAAGACAGAAAAACACACAGCAGGAGAAGGAGCAAGATAAAAACCCACCAAGACCTAACAAATGAAGAGGAAATAGACAGTCTACCTGAAAAAGAATTCAGAATAATGATATTAAAGATGATCCAAAATCTTGGAAATAGAATAGACAAAATGCAAGAAACAGTCAACAAGGACCTAGAAGAACTAAACATGAATCAAGCAACGATTAGAAACACAATAAATGAAATTTAAAATACTCTAGATGGGATCAATAGCAGAATAACTGAGGCAGAACTGATAAGTGACGTGAAAGATAAAATAGTGGAAATAACTACCGCAGAGCAGAAGAAAGAAAAAAAGAATGAAAAGAACTGAGGACAGTCTCAGAAACCTCTGGGTCAACATTAAACGCACCAACATTCAAATTATAGGGGTTCCAGAAGAAGAAGAGAAAAAGAAAGGGACTGAGAAAATATTTGAGGAGATTATAGTTGAAAACTTCCGTAATATGGGAAAGGAAGTAGTTAATCAAGTCCAGGAGGCACAGAGAGTCCCATACAGGATAAATCCAAGGAGAAATACGCCAAGACACATATTAATCAAACTGTCAAAAATTAAATACAAAGAAAACATATTAAAAGCAGCAAGGGAAAAACAACAAATAACACACAAGGGAATCCCCAAAAGGTTAACAGCTGACCTTTCAGCAGAAACTCTGCAAGCCAGAAGGGACTGGCAGGACATAATTAAAGTGATGAAGGAGAAAAACCTGCAACCAAGATTACTCTACCCAGCAAGGATCTCATTCAGATTTGATGGAGAAAATAAAACCTTTACAGACAAGCAAAAGCTGAGAGAGTTCAGCACCACCAAACCAGCTTTACAACAAATGCTAAAGGAACTTCTCTAGGCAAGAAACACAACAGAAGGAAAAGACCTACAATAACGAACCCAAAACAATTAAGAAAATGGGAATAGGAACATACATATCGACAATTACCTTAAATGTAAATGGACTAAATGCTCCCACCAAAAGACACAGATTGGCTGAAGGGATACAAAAACAAGACGCATATATATGCTGTCTACAAGAGACCCACTTCAGACCTAGAGACACATACAGACTGAAAGTAAGGGGATGGGAAAAGATATTCCATGCAAATGGAAACCAAAAGAAAGCTGGAGTAGCAATTCTCATATCAGACAAAATAGACTTTAAAATAAAGACTACTAGAAGAGACAAAGAAGGACACTACATAATGATCAAGGGATTGATCCAAGAAGAAGATATAACAATTGTAAATATTTATGCACCCAACATAGGAGCACCTCAATACATAAGGCAAATACTAACAGCCATAAAAGGGGAAATCGACAGTAACACAATCATAGTAGGGGACTTTAACACCCCACTTTCACCAATGGACAGATCATCCAAAATGAAAATAAATAAGGAAACACAAGCTTCAAATGATACATTAAACAAGATGGACTTAATTGATATTTATAGGACATTCCATCCAAAAACAACAGAATACACATTTTTCTCAAGTGCTCATGGAACATTCTCCAGGATAGATCATATCTTGGGTCACAAATCAAGCCTTGGTAAATTTAAGAAAATTGAAATTGTATCAAGTATCTTTTCCAACCACAATGCTATGAGACTTCATATCAATTACAGGAAAAGATCTGTAAAAAATACAAACACATGGAGGCTAAACAATACACTACTTAATAACGAAGTGATCACTGAAGAAATCAAAGAGGAAATTAAAAAATACCTAGAAACAAATGACAATGGAGACACGACGACCCAAAACCTATGGGATGCAGCAAAAGCAGTTCTAAGAGGGAAGTTTATAGCAATACAATCCCACCTTAAGAAACAGGAAACAGGGCCTCCCTGGTGGCGCAGTGGTTGAGAGTCCGCCTGCCGATGCAGGGGATGCGGGTTCGTGCCCCGGTCTGGGAGGATCCCATATGCCGTGGAGCGGCTGGGCCCGTGAGCCATGGCCGCTGGGCCTGCGCGTCCGGAGCCTGTGCTCCGCAACGGGAGAGGCCACAACGGTGAGAGGCCCGCATACCGCAAAAAGAAAAAAAAAAAAAAAGTAACAGGAAACATCTCAAATAAACAACCTAAACTTGCACCTAAAGCAATTAGAGAAAGAAGAACAAAAACACCCCAAAGTTAGCAGAAGGAAAGAAATCATAAAAATCAGATCAGAAATAAATGAAAAAGAAATGAAGGAAACGATAGCAAAGATCAATAAAACTAAAAGCTGGTTCTTTGAGAAGATAAACAAAATTGATAAACCATTAGCCAGACTCATCAAGAAAAAAAGGGAGAAGACTCAAATCAATAGAATTAGAAATGAAAAAGGAGAAGCACAACTGACACTGCAGAAATACAAAAGATCATGAGAGATTACTACAAGCAACTCTATGCCAATAAAATGGACAACCTGGAAGAAATGGACAAATTCTTAGAAAAACACAACCTGCCAAGACTGAATCAGGAAGAAATAGAAAATATGAACAGACCAATCACAAGCACTGAAATTGAAACTGTGATAAAAAATCTTCCAACAAACAAAAGCCCAGGACCAGATGTCTTCACAGGCGAATTCTATCAAACATTTAGAGAAGAGCTAACACCTATCCTTCTCAAACTCTTCAAAAATATATCAGAGGGAGGAACACTCCCAAACTCATTCTACGAGGCCACCATCACCTTGATACCAAAGCCAGACAAGGATGTCACAAAGAAAGAAAACTACAGGCCAATATCACTGATGAACATAGATGCAAAAATCCTCAACAAAATACTAGCAAACAGAATCCAACTGCACACTAAAAGGGTTATACACCATGATCAAGTGGGGTTTATCCCAAGAATGCAAGGATTCTTCAAAATACGCAAATCAATCAATGTGATACACCATATTAACAAACTGAAGGAAAATACCATATGATCATCTCAATGGATGCAGAAAAATCTTTTGACAAAATTCATCCATTTATGATAAAAACCCTCCAGAAAGTAGGCACAGAGGGAACTTTCTTCAACATAATAAAGGCCATATATGACAAACCCACAGCCAACATCGTCCTCAATGATGAAAAAGTGAAACCATTTCCTCTAAGATCAAGAAAAAGACAAGGTTGCCCACTCTCACCACTCTTATTCAACATAGTTTTGGAAGTTCTAGCCACAGCAATCAGAGAAGAAAAGGAAATAAAAGGAATCCAAATCGGAAAAGAAGAAGTAAAGCTGTCACTGTTTGCAGATGACATGATACTATACATAGAGAATCCTAAAGATGCCACCAGAAAACTACTAGAGCTAATCAATGAATTTGGTAAAGTAGCAGGATACAAAATTAATGCACAGAAATCACTGGCATTCTTATATACTAATGATGAAAAATCTGAAAGTGAAATTAAGAAAACACTCCCATTTACCATTGCAACAAAAAGAATAAAATATCCTGGAATAAACCTACCTAAGGAGACAAAAGACCTGTATGCAGAAAATTATAAGACACTGATGAAAGAAATTAAAGATGATACAAATAGATGGAGAGATATACCATGTTCTTGGATTGGAAGAATCAACATTGTGAAAATGACTCTACTACCCAAAGCAATCTACAGATTCAATGCAATCCCTGTCAAACTACCACTGGCATTTTTCACAGAACTACAACAAAAAATTTCACAATTTGTATGGAAACACAAAAGACCCCGAATAGCCAAAGCAATCTTGAGAACGAAAAATGGAGCTGGAGGAATCAGGCTCCCTGACTTCAGACTATACTACAAAGCTACAGTAATCAAGGCAGTATGGTACTGGCACAAAAACAGAAAGATAGATCAATGGAACAGGATAGAAAGCCCAGAGATAAACCCACACACATATGGTCACCTTATCTTTGATAAAGGAGGCGGAATGTACAGTGGAGAAAGGACAGCCTCTTCTAAGTGGTGCTGGGAAAACTGGACAGGGACATATAAAGGTATGAGATTAGATCACTCCCTAACACCATACATAAAAATAAGCTCAAAATGGATTAAAGACCTAAATGTAAGGCCAGACACTATCAAACTCTTAGAGGAAAACATAGGCAGAACACTCTATGACATAAATCACAGCAAGATCCTTTTTTGACCCACCTCCTAGAGAAATGGAAATAAAGGCAAAAATAAACACATGGGACCTAATGAAACTTAAAAGCTTCTGCACAGCAAAGGACACCATAAACAAGACCAAAAGACAACCCTCAGAATGGGAGAAAATATTTGCAAATGAAGCAACTGACAAAGGATTAATCTCCAAAATTTATAAGCAGCTCATGCAGCTCAATAACAAAAAAACAAACAACCCAGTCCAAAAATAGGCAGAAGACCTAAATAGACATTTCTCCACAGAAGATATACAGACTGCCAACAAACACATGAAAGAATGCTCAACATCTTTAATCATTAGAGAAATGCAAATCAAAACTACAATGAGATATCATCTCACACCAGTCAGAATGGCCATCATCAAAAAATCTAGAAACAATAAATGCTAGAGAGGGTGTGGAAAACAGGGAACACTCTTGCACTGCTGGTGGGAATGTGAATTGGTACAGCCACTATGGAGAACAGTATGGAGGTTCCTCAAAAAACTACAAATAGAACTACCATATGACCCAGCAATCCCAGTATTGGGAATATACCCTGAGAAAACCATAATTCAAAAAGAGTCATGTACCACCATGTTCATAGCAGCCCTATTTACAATAGCCCGGAGATGGAAACAACCTAAGTGTCCATCATCGGATGAATGGATAAAGAAGATGTGGCACATATATACAATGGAATATTACTCAGCCATAAAAAGAAACGAAACTGAGCTATTTGTAATGAGGTGGATAGACCTAGAGTCTGTCATACAGAGTGAAGTAAGTCAGAAAGAGAAAGACAAATACCGTATGCTAACACATATATATGGAATTTAAGAAGAAAAAAAATGTCATGAAGAACCTAGGGGTAAGACAGGAATAAAGACACAGACCTACTAGAGAATGGACTTGAGGATATGGGGAGGGGGAAGGGTAAGCTGTGACAAAGCGAAAGAGAGGCATGGACATATATACACTACCAAATGTAAGGTAGATAGCTAGTGGGAAGCAGCCGCATAGCACAGGGAGATCAGCTCGGTGCTTTGTGACCGCCTGGAGGGGTGGGATAGGGAGGGTGGGAGGGAGACGCAACAGGGAGGGGATATGGGGACATATGTATATGTATAACTGATTCATTTTGTTATAAAGCAGAAACTAACACACCATTATTAAGCAATTATACTCCAATAAAGATGTAAAAAAAAAAAAAAAAGTTTCTACAGCCCCACACATATGACCCATCCAAACACTAGAACCATACTGAACCCCTGCAGATCTTCACAGAGTAACGTCATCATCCCCGATGGCTCTCTACCAGGCACCAAGTGCCCCGAGACAGCTAGGTTTCTAATATTTTGCACCTCAACAACTCTTGAGTAATAACGCATAAGTGACTTCCTTCTTACGAATTGTTCCTACCCAAAAGATACATCTTTCTCACGTTCCATTTAGTCAAGTACCAATAAGTCCATTTATCAACATGTCTTAAACCAGTGGTCACAAAGTGGGTTCCTGCAAGCTGATTCTGGCCCACAGGAATGTTTGGTTGGGCCCTCCGACTTTTTCAAATGGTTGAATTGGTTCCAATTTTTGGAACTTGGGAGATTCCCCCTAAAATTCCACATTTCCAACCTCTCCTTGAAAGACCTGATGATCCTGTCCCCCTCCTGCCCCAGCCCCACTTTCCTGCAGGGCTGCCATCTCACTTCCCACCCTGCACTCCACTCACAGCACCTGCTAGGGCCTTGAGAACATTCCAGATTGCAGCCACCGACCTGTATTCTTAAGAAGCCAGTACTCATGGGCCTCGGAGCTCAAAGAGGTAACCTTTATACGATGTTTGAGTTTTCTCAGTTGTTTCACCCTAGGATGTTTCTCAGTTGGTGACTTATGGTTTTGAGTAGTCTCTGCAGAAAGGGCCATGTACCTTTTGGGTTGCTGGGAAGGCCTACAGTTTCCAGGCCCTAGTATAGCATAGCCCTCATGTCAAAGGAGAGGTGATTAAGAGGTACATACCTTGAGCAATTAAGGGGCTGTATCAACACATCCAAGAACAAGATGTACCACCACCCAGCTCAGCTGCTGCAGGTGAAAATCACACCGTCAGAGTCTGTGAAGCACGTCTGCTATTCTTCACGGAGGAGAGCCATTTGAGGAAGATATACGTATATCTGCTTGTTATTATTAAAAATACTGCCTAGTATCATTTTCTCTTTCTTTACGTCATAAGAGGGTGAAAGGAAAAGCAGAAATGGCTACACAACAGATGTTCTCAAGTGAAAGTGATTTGCAGGCAAGATGCCTGAGCCTGAAAGGAGAAAGCAGTGGTACTGCAGACACACACAGAAACTCCACAAAAAAGTCCGTTTCTGCAAACTGTGGCCGGCAAACTGGGGGTAATCTACCTCCCTCCTCGCTGCCATGGCTGCCTCATCTAAAATCAGTCATTATAAGAGCACTGCAGTAAGAATGAATTAAACCCTGCCTGCAAAGCACCTGGCAGAGGGGCTGGCACACACATTCAATAGAGGCTCAGATTACTGTTATTGTTTTATTATTATCAACAAAGACAATTCATGCCAAAATCAAAAGCACGTTCAACCAAAGCAGGGGATTCCTTGGCAGCCACTCCAGTGAAACAGAGACGTTTATAAATCAAGAATCTTTAAGCTGGGGGTTGTATGCGATGCAATTTGGAAATTGTTTGTGTTTGGTTCATGAGTAACCAGCAGATACATCTCCTAGAAAATGTGCTAATAAAACTATCCATCTGTGTAGAATCATGGTGTGGTTCATTACACACCTAAACCCATTTCATAACCCTCAAGGTTCAATACCCCAAGCTTTCTACCCAAATGTTCAAACATAAAATAAGGTAAATTCGCCAGGACTGCCTCAGCTCATTGTGGGGTGAGGGGCAGGATTGGCGAGGTCTCTGGGGTAGTGTGAAAAGCTAAGAGGGAGCAAGCTAAGTAAGATACTGATATGTTTAGTTGATCAGCCGAATAACATTCCAAGGTTTTAAAAGCACAGGCTGGTTTCTAGCAAAAAGTCCAATAAACTGAGGTGTTCATCTACATAGATTTGGAGATCAAATAGTATTTCCATTCTGTCTCCCTCAGGATAAATTAGTAGTAACAAGGACATTATCCCCATTTTACAGGACAAAAATCTGATCAAATGCTTTGATTGGATTTTAAGATTTCAAAACTCCCAAGTGTTATTACCTTGATAATGAAAGGAAAAAAAATTCCACAGGAAACATGGAGAAGAAAAAATAACTTGTAATGGTAGAGCTTTATTAAAAAAAATTTTTTTTTCATTTAAAAAACAACAACAACAAAAAACAATTCTCAGGTAGCATTCATTCATTCTTAGAGGTTAACTGAAGAGACAGCTACACACATTCATTGAATTTTTTCTAGCTTCCTGGTCATGATGGTCTCTACATCTCCACAATCCTTCCGTGGTTGACACAGAGTAAACTTGGAGTTGCTAAACTACTCCATTGAAGGTCATTCACTGACTTGCTCAATATTCAGGCAGAGGTCTAATATGGGTCAAGCCCTGGCAGGCCTACAGTTCCAACATTAGCTGTATTTGCAGGAGGGAGGCCGACTTATAGACACAAACTTCCAACACAGAGCGAGTCACGCTTTACAAAACGCTCCCTCAAGGGCTCAGGAAGCAGAGGAGGAACTGACCAGGTCAGCCTTACCTGGGGCATGACCTCAACACTCAACAAAGTGAGGACATTTGACCTAAGTCTACATGAATCATCAGAATGTTACCAGCTGGTAAAAGGTGGGGATTTTTCAGGGCATTCAAAGCAGAAAGAATAGCATGTTACCAGCCCAGGGATGTGAGACATTCATGAGTAATAGAAGTAAAGGCGACCTGGGAAGAATGGGGCCAATTTAGAAAGAACCATTCCTCAAAGTTTGATTTTTTTTTCCTACAGGAAAGGGCCAGGCACAGAAAGCTTTTAAATAAGGAGCTGGCCTAATTGGACCAGTGTTTTCAGGAAGGAAGTTACTATATGTGGATTGAAGAAAGCAGGGAAACTGTATGCTAGATTGTGAAAAATAAGAATGTACAATTTACGCTGCTTACCATTTTTCTGTTACTTACCCATCCCCTCCAGGCCTAACCACCCCATAGCTATTACTAGGTTACTATAAATTCATAAACTCAAAATAATATGGATGCCTAGCTTTCTGGAACATCAAGGGTGCATGCAAATCTAGAAAACAGAAGCAGAAAATGTCTCATCTCTATCTTACAGGAAAAATTCAATGCTAACATTTGACCAATGATGGCTTCTATAGAGTTTTGGGGTTTTTTGTTTTTTTGCTTTTTTTAATTTCAGTTACTTTGAAAACTTGCCATCACTGACAAGCACAGATTAGGTAGATTTTCTTTTTTTCTCTGAAACAGACTAAAGATGGTAGAGATTAAGCAACTGGCAGTTATAGTAAAAAAAAAAAAAAAAAAAATCAAGTTCCCTTTTAAAACAAAGAAGTGCTTATCTGCTTAGTAACTATAGTGTTAATCAAGGCAATCACACATCATTCAAAATGATCACAAACCGGTATTTTCCACTGCAGTACATGGAGGGTTTTGTATGAAAGGTATACACCTCAACAAGGCTTACAATGTTCAATGAAAGCAGCTACTTAGTTATTTTTCTACCTGTCACAAAAGTGGATGAGGCATTTCCTAAGCTGAAGTGCTAATCATACCATAACAGTTTGGACAGATTTGAAACAAGGCAACTGCTGTGACCACCAAGTTCACTACATTTGCTGATGTTCCCACCACAGGCAGATAGATGTTTTGCTCTTCTGGGTCTTGAAAACAAATTGCTTGACTTTTCTGTGGGAAGATGGAGGAGGCTGTTTAACCAAGACAGACTAAAAACCCTCTTACAGATAACCCTGCAGTATTCGCTACAAATTCTGGCCTTCAGTTTCCCACTGGCCTCCCTTGTGAGACCACAAGCCCAATTCAGGAGACCATTTTGCTGCAGATTTTACTTGAAGGATTTACTTCTCAGTTCTTACATTACTATTATTACATGGAGACAAACAGCATACACTTAAAAAGCCCGAGCTACAAGCTTTTAAATATGATTTAAAATATGCCTGCAGACGGAGTCTTTGAAAAGACTCTCAATTCCCCAGGATTCAAAGAATAACATTCCAGAGACTCTGTAAAGTGGATGCAAGGAGCTAAATGGTAGCAACCAACAGACCAGAAAGACCAGGACCACCATGATTTCACAAAGTTGTGTCCATTCTCTATTTCTTCTCCAGCTTCAAGTCAGAATATTTTTAAGAGTTTGAATTCACAGTCTTCACCAAATAGATCTGAGAATCTGGTATGTGTTATAAAACTGCATACTGTGTTAAGGCATTCAGCGGGGGGAAAAAAAGAACCTTGACATTTGAACTTACTCCTTGGGGATTTGCTAAAAAAAAAAAAAAAAAAAAAAAAGGTGGTTTTAAACACACATTTTGCAAGCCAAGCACAGCCGAAGATAAGTTTTTAAGAATTCGAGCATATTGGTGTATAGAGAAAATTAGGAAGATAAAATTTGGTGGGTGGGCCTTTTTTAATACTCCTCTTGTCCCAATTCTTCCAACTGGACGGTGGAGCTGCAGAAAGGGGCTGAAGCCCTTGCTCTATCACTAAACATCCACCTGACCTTGGACATGGGACTGAAATCTCTCTAGGTCTCGCCTGTCACATTGGGAGAGAAGGAAAGCTCATAAGAAGGAGGTGAGAGGAAACTGGACTGAAAGATTCTAAAGACCACACTAGGTCTACATCTAGTTCTAATAAGCTTACTGTCCTGAACTGTCTTAAAAGTTTTTCTCCACCACATCCGTTTGAAAATTAGATAATTTTATGGATGTGCTAATCACCTACCTGCAGATGGAGCTGAACTTTCTGAAAAAGTTTTAAAACTAAAACCTAATACCGTAGATGCTCTGCCATCTAATATTTGTTGGACAACTGTCTGCTCATAAATGATGAAGCCACGTGGGGAAATTGTAACTGCCACCTCTAAGTCTCTGGTACTTTGTTTTACGACACAGTCATGAGAATTCTCTCCCTCCGCGCATGACCTTGAGAAATCTCCTCCTTCACTGACTTTGGGTTTAGCCAGGTGACTTGCTTGGACCCAAAGAATGTAGTGGAAATGACATCGTAAGACTTTCAAGCCTAAGCTGTGAGAAGCTTGCAGATTCCACTCGTTACGCTCTTGGGACATTGCTGCCACGTGGACCAGTCGGAGGCTTTCCTCCTGGAGTCTGTATACTCCTACCAGCACAATGTCTGGCTCACAGCAAGTGTTCATGAAAATGGCAGTTCTGACTTAAGATGTAGTTTACACTAGATGGAAGAAGCAAGGAACAAAAAGAGAATGAAACAGGCCACACTAGCAGGATGAACTGGCCAGTGTGGACCCAGCACATCACTGAGCCTAGTCTTAAACTAAACTATGCCCATCACAGCTAAGGAAATCGGACCGAGACAAAGGGGTTTCATCTCAGACTGCGGCAGCAATCTGATCAATACTAATTGGAAATTATGGGCATTATCCTCCCCCAATTACTAAAATTGCAAAGCAACTATCCGGAGATCTTATCTCAGCAGGGATAAGGCCAGTTACATGCTGGCTGCTTTTCAGAAATTGCACGTTAAATCAGAGACCTTATCCTGACATGGGCTACTTCTGCTAAACTCTCTTTAGCTTGCTACCATTTGTGTTGATCACAATGTTATCATGAGCCCCATGCTGTAAGCATTGCAGGGCTGGATCAACAGAGTGACAACTATGAAAAGGAAGTGAATCATTTCTTTCCTCAGTGTGGAAGGTGAGCGTAAATCACCAGCTACAAGAAGTAGCCACCGAGACTTGTTTGCAGAGCATTTTCTGTAACCATAACAATGGCGACTACAACTTTCTGACTACCTGAGATGCACCCCCCCCCATGTATTCCCATCTGTAGAAACACACTCTCATTTCATCTTTATAGAGACTTTCATGGAGCTATCAATTTCATTTTGTAGCTAAGCAAATAGGTTCGGCAAAGTTGCATGGGGCTGGACCCCAGGTCTGGCTGACTCCAAAGTCTGGGTTCTTAACGCGGTCAGCCTCTTCCTGGCATCTTGAAAGAAAGCTCAAAAAGGTAGATGCACTTCTGAAATCGTACCTGTCTTAGAGAAAGATCATACTGGTTTTTATCCACATGTTATATAGTTTGGATAATGCAGTAACATTAAAGATAAACAGAAACTAGAACTGATAAACTTGCATAACACCTGTATCTGAAAAAAAAATTGCCTCTTTTATAGGTGGCAGAATGTGTTCCAAAAACATGTTATTCCTAGTGCATTTGCCTGAACACCAACAGACACTGCTTATAAAACAATTTTTTAAATAATCTTGAATGGTAAATATTTTTGATATTCCATGGACAAGAAAGAGATTTGTCTCAAACTTCCTAGAAGAGTTGTTTGCATTATTACTATTACTATTATTGTTTTGCTGTTGTTATTTGTTCAGTCCAAGCCAAAACTGTAAGAAGCCTTGCAGCTTCCACTCCTGCCCTCTTGGGACACTGCCACCATGTAAACAAGGCCAAGATAGCCTGCTGGGAAGGACTCCCCACGGATGCCCCCCGCCAGCACTCTATTTGGTTCCTAGCAGGTATCCACTAAATGGCAGTTCTTACTCAGAGAAACACAGGTTGGAGTCGCTGGAAGAAGCAAACAGTGTGATGAAACGAGAGAATGAGAAAGGACACACGAGTGGGATGGAAGTAAGCCACGGAGATCTCCCCATGGGAGATCTTGCCCAGGACTTGCCTTGGTCAGGATGTTGTAGCTTAGGTGAACTTACCACGTGTAACACTTTACACAAAGCAAGGCAGCAACCCATCATCACTTTCAGCTTAAGGTTTCTTCAAACAGAACCAAAGGGCAGCCTCACACCTGTGACCACAGCATCAGTCCCTAACAGCTGCCTGCTCAAGTGATGTTCAGCCCAGTTCCCATCTGTTCCTGTTTTGTCATTCTGATTCTATTTCCTCCTCTCTGGACTGGCTATCTCAGAACTCCTGCTGGAGGCCCATCTCGCAAACCTAGCACCCTTTCCCACTTGCAAATCATAAAATTCTCCTGTGTAGCTGAAAAGGGAGTGAAAATTACACTTCGGCAAAGTCCAGGCGGTAGAGTGAGAATCTGGAAGGACTACAGGTTGGGAGTTAGTGGAGACAGACAGGAAAAGAGGTATGGAGAAATCAAACGGACACCAAGAACGGACAACCTACGGCCAAGTTCACTGTCAGGAAAAAACTTCACAGAAGGGTTGAAAGATTCTTTGTAGCGATGTCACAGGCGTTTTTGAAAGGGTTATTTTAATCTACCACTCTGTACCATGCACAGGACTTGGAAATGATAAGACCCAGGATGAAAGCCTACCTCTGGTGATAATGTAATAATTCAATGATCTTTCCCTACAGGTTAGCTATGATCCAAGCCCACTACAAAGGTTTGTACTATATTAGCTAATTTAATTCTCACAAGAACCTTATGAACTAGATGATAGCCTTACATATCTGTTATACCCATGAGAATGTAGCTTTAAAGGAAAAACATGATCATTTACATACTGTCACTTTTGTCAAAAGTAGATGTATCTGGGGGGCTTCCCTGGTGGTGCAGTGGTTGAGAGTCCGCCTGCTGATGCAGGGGACACGGGTTCGTGCCCCGGTCTGGGAAGATCCCACATGCCACGGAGCGGCTAGGCCCGTGAGCCATGGCCGCTGAGCCTGCGTGTCCGGAGCCTGTGCTCTGCAGCAGGAGAGGCCACAGCAGTGAGAGGCCTGCGTACCGCAAAAAAAAAAAAAAAAAAAAAAAAAAATCTACCAAGATATTGGAAGTTCTCTCTCTCCTTAGGATTTTTGTTTATATAATCAATCCCCTCAAATCAATCAGTGCTTGGCATAAGGATATTTTAAAGCAAATGTAACTTAAAATTACTTTTCTTTTAGAAATCTTAGAAAGTGAGATTAACTGGGGATTACCCAAGAGTTTGAAAAATCAAAACTGAAAATAACTGATTTAAGAAAAAATGAAACTGATCTCTGAAGAAAGCCATACTATCGGGGAAAGATTCCATTTTTGGATTCCAGTATCAATACAGATATAAATAATCTCTTAAACTTCAGGACTTAAGTCCAGACTAACTCTTTTATGGCTGCTAAGTGCAAATTCATTGGAATCATATTTTATCATGTACAAATAATATATTGGAACCACAAGAATGGTACCTATCAATGCAGTTAAGTGGAGAAAAAGACACAAAGGCTGGAACTTTCTGGTAATCTCCCTTGACGTAAATTAAACTGAAATTACTTACTGCAAATGGAGGCTAAGTGTAACTGTTCTCTCCAAACCAGCTAGAAAAGGGATCTCAAGAGGTCCAAGCACTAAAAAGGGCAAAAAGACTTTACGTAAAATATCCAATCTAAATATAAAACCATATAAAATATTAAGCATGTGATTTGAATGTTCCTGAGGCTGTTTGAAAACCTCCATTTGAGATCTGACCCTTTCAGACTAAATGCTAATTTATTTGCTTTGAAGTAGCTTTTATGAACAAAACTGCCTCTCATGTTAGTCATCTAAGTGGGTGTTGCCAACATACTTAAGGTGCAAAATTTTAATACATAAAAGTAGTGTCAATAAAAAGTGACTTCAGTCTGCCAAAGATCCCGTCCGTCACTCAATTCCTATAAATTGGTAGGTAGTGCATTTTGCAGTATCTGTCAGCATTCCCATCTTTAGGATGGAATAAATAATTGAAGAATAAATAACTGTGCCAGAGCTTGGTCTCAGGGGCCATGTTTATAGATTGCCATCTGATGATAGTACCTTCCTTGAGACAATGTATTCATATGGGGTAAAATTATAGTTCTTTGTGTGCGTTGACACACTGTGATGGTACAACGTCCCTTACTATCGTCTGGATTACAAGGCAGGAATTAACGATAAGGTGAGTTTTTACTGTTAAAGTCTCCAAGACAGAAAGAGACAGCTTTGTTTGCTTGTGTTTTCCCAAGAAAAATAAGTCAGGTGGTGACGATTACCATCACAAATGGTGGAAGGTAAGGCTAAGAGAAGGACTGTTTTGATGAACAAATGATGACTCAGGCTAAGAATAACTCCATTGGCAAATGACACGGCTTCTGCCCGCTACAGGAACGCTTCTGATCCCTGTCCTATTCTGTCCTTCCATCCGTTCATTCCACAAATATTCCACAGAGGACTAATATTGTACTTGGTACTGGGGTTTAAAACCTTATCAAGACGGACATGTTCCTTTTCTCTACAATTCTAACAGGTCTCTTTGGGTGGAGCGTGTGATAATGATATTCTTATCATTGCTTTTAATAAACAACAGTTCCCATTCCTTGAGCATCTGTTGAATAGAAGGTATTTAAATCCGGAGAACAATCCTGCCCCATTTTACAACTAAGAAGCTCTGACAGGTGAAGCAACATGCCCAAGGTCCTACCTACACAGGTAAGTAGGTAAAAAGAAGCCAGGATTAAAAATTCAGGGTCTCGGGCTTCCCTGGTGGCACAGTGGTTAAGAATCCGCCTGCCAGTGCAGGGGACACGGGTGCGAGCCCTGGTCCGGGAAGATCCCACATGCCGCGGAGCAACTAAGCCCGTGCACCACAACTACTAAGCCTGCGCTCTACAGCCCATGAGCCACAACTACTGAGCCCAAGTGCTGCAACTACTGAAGCCTGCGCGCCTAGAGCCCGTGCTCCGCAACGAGAAGCCACCGCAATGAGAAGCCCGCGCACCGCAATGAAGAGTAGCCCCCACTCACCGCAACTAGAGAAAGCCCGTGCACAGCAACGAAGACCCAACGCAGCCAAAAATAAATAAATAAATAAATACTTCCCCCCAAAAATATATATATATATATATAAATTCAGGCCCTCGCCCAGAATGCAACCCCGCCTGTCGCCACCTACCCTCCTAGCAAAAAGGAGGAAGGAATTAATCAGAGCTCGCTTTGGGCAGGTATGAGCCTCCCCACCTTGGTTTCCTCAGCCATAAAATGAAGTCAAGAAGCATATCCACCTCCAAGGTGTGTGGAGATCAAATGAGTTGAGACCCGTTAAGTTCTTAGACCAATTTCCTGACATAAGTAAGTACTCAGAACACGTTAACCGTTATCATTGCTTCAGGAAAGCAGAAAAGCTTCAATGGCAGTGAACAGCCTCAGAATAGAGAAGAGACGCTTGCATGAAACAGTTCTAAAATTCGTTCAAGACATCAGAAATCACATCCTATGCATGAGGGAAGGGATGTGGGAACAGATGTATACGTATGACTGATTCACTTTGTTATAAAGCAGAAACTAATAAAAAAAATAAAAAATAAAAAAAAATAAAAAATAAAAAGAAATCACATCCTATAATTTTTTTCCCATTCCACAACGCCTATAATCTGCTCTTCATCATTTAGCATTTATTCTATATTGCTTTACATTGTTACCTAATTGTCTGACCCAGCAAGACTCTCACTTACACCAAGGAAGAGACCCCTTTTGTTTCTCTCCCGCCTCCCTGGTCCCCGGTGACCAGACCCTCAGCACTTCCTGACATCACATTAATTATTATTTGCAGTGAAGAGTCAATTATGGAAAACAGAACGGGAAGAGATCAAAAGCAATGTGGAAATTGGTTTATTCTAGAGATGGATCTGGCTATACATGTTTTCTGTTCATCCAGCCTAATCATACCAACATCTGTTCCCAAGCATGTCAAGATTTGAGCAAGGCATCTGAAAAGATCTTTCCAGTCAGCCTCATAGCGTGATAAAGAAACGGAGAGGAAAACACTTAATGGAACACTAACCCAAAGGGACCTACTAATGGGCCTATGTCAACTCAAGGCAAGAAAGGCTACAGAGATGAACTGAAGGGCTCCTACCTGCCATTGCTCTGTCAACATCGCCATCAAAGACCTGAGTGGTATGTTGACTAAACTGGAGGGAAGCCTGAAGCTGAGAAAGAGGAAATGGATGGATTTCAGGGGCAGAATCCAAAATTATCTCATCAGACGGAATTTGGGGGCTTATCTATTTAGAAGAAATTTAATCTAGAAATGTATGTAGTTAAGTCCACCAAACAGGAAAGAAGTGGATATGTTTAATTAGTAGTCCTTGTAGAAGTCTTTCAGAGATTTTAGTTGATTACAACTACACTATGAATTAGTGAGCTAAGGTTACCTGCAAGCTAACTGATTCAAATTTTAGGTTACCCGAAGAGAAAAGAAGCAATACTCCCATCAATTAAGCACGAGGTGGTAGGCGTTCATCAGAGATAGATAAGCACTTAAGATCCAAGATCTAGTAAAAATAATTCATTCAAGAGAGAGGGAACCACTCATATCCAAGGCCTGTCATATGTTTTTCTAGCTTTTGCAGATGAATAAGCTCCCAGAAGGTAAATCTTACTAGAGTTCCCATTCAGTTCCTCCATGTGCATTCATATGGTTGATGCACTGAATTCATCAGGTAACAATTACCAGGAGTCTCCTCCTTGGAAGGCAAACAGAATGATTCCATAGGAGCCTAAGGGCAGACTAACACAGACTCCTAAAGCATTTGCTTCGTAACCTTCTCTAAACTGCAGCAAATTTTTCTCACTCTGTAAGAAACAACCCCTGGATATCCTAAAATAAAGTTGACTTACACACAGGCCTGGTTCCACTGTGAGATTTACAAGAAGTTTCACTGGGAAAACTAAAAGATAAATTAGCTATCACTCGGAACACTGTATTTGCGGTGATGTTACATCTTTTAATAGTGTCTGCAGTTAAAAGTACGAGGAGGCACAGTGAGTTTTTACTGTTAGACACAGAGGAAGTGGGAGAGGTATGATGACCAGCGAAATACTCTGCCTTCTGGACCAGGAAGAAAGATTACTTTTGTGGTTTTATAAAATGTGCTTAGTGGGTAAAATCACATCAAAAAGAACCAAGATTAAAGTCTGATCCAACAGGTAGAAGGAAGGAGAGGAGAGGCCCAGGATACATGGAAAAAGTGAAAAACCAAAAAGTGAAAGTCTGAAGCCAATAAAGAAAAATCTACATTCATACTCTTCAGCTTTTTAACCAATGCAAAAAAAAGAAAAAGCTATATTTGTACATGTAAAGGATAAATAGAATCTAGCTCAGTCCCTCTAACATTATTCCATTCTACTAAAAATTAATTAAATGGGAAAGATTTAGAACCCATATGAATTTTTGAGACCACAAGGAGGAATTTCAGAAAAATGAGTCAATGTGTATAATGACATTAATTATAACATATAGCTGATATTTATTGAGCAACTACCATAGTCAAATACTACATTAAACATTTTGTATGGATTTCCTGGTCCAATCTTTCAAGCAACCCTTTAGGGCAGGTACCTGGAGATGGGGCATTCAGACAGGCCTGACTTCACTGGGAGGGAGAAGGGGCTCCAGTGCCCTTAACCTTCCCCTGCAGAGAAGGATTTAATACTTCAGTTCCCTCCGACAGATCCTCGCCTTTGCGAGCCTCTCATTCCCCGGGCCCAGGAGGAGATAAAGCATAAAGGAAAAAGGGGAAGGGAAGGAGGGTGGGACGGGGTGAGAACCAAATGGGGAAATGCCCTGAGTAAACGCTGGCATCAGGGCAGGAAGGGAAGGAAGGTAGACGGATGAGACACGATCTAAGCCACCAGTAGGAAAAGTGCATTTTTCTGAGATAACCACAAAGTTCAGAGGTTGCTCTAGACACGGTAAATCTTTTAGCGTCTTCAAAAGTCATTTTCTGTCCCAGACATTCAGCCTTTTTGCTGTTGCAAAGAGAAAAAGACCAGCGACCCGTGCAAGTGTCAGGAATGCATCCAAGGGAGCCCCAGCGAAGTTGCAGGGCAGCTATTGTGCTTCAGTGAAGTTCAAAGGAAAAGACCGGCCGGGGGTACTAGGGGGCGGCTGGTCTGCAGCGGGAGAGGAGGACGCAGGAGACCTGGCGGAAGCAGAGCCCTGCGCACGCCGGTCCCCGCGCCACCCAAGCCACCGAGAAACGGACAGCAATTCCAGCGGGGAAAGGAGACCGAAAGAGAACAAGGAGGGAGAACCGGTGCAGAAAAAGAAAAAAAAAGAAAGAAAGAAAACCAGTCCTTGCCTTATGGAGTCAAGGCTTTGAATTGAGAGAGCCCAGTGCCACTTTGGGATCGGGCCAGGGGTGTGAGGCTGAGATATTTACATTGCTCCTGGCTGGCAAAAGAGACGGGCAAGTCGGGGCGGGGGGCTGGGAAAGAAAGAAAAAAAAAACAAACTGTGCTCTCTATTACATATTCATGACAGCAGCTTTGCTAAGACTAATGGAAAGCATATAAATCCCTTTACAACTTTGTTAAATGCAAAAAAAGATGGATGAGGGTCACAGCATGCTCTGGGGCAAATTGGGAGGAATATGAAAATCTGGACCACAGGAGGTTGGGCTTCTCGGGGAGAGGAGAGCTGGCTAGGCGTTTTATTTCGACCCATTCCAGTAGGTGTGTATACCAGTCCCATTCATTTCCAGTGACTACAATAAAACACGACTGGGATAGTGCGGTTTCAACTTCCCCACACTCTTAAAGGGCATTTTTTTTCCTCCTAAAAGTTTTTTTTTTCCTCTCAAATATAATGGCATGGTTAACATTTGACAGATGTTACTATTTTAAGTTAGGCTTAAACTCAGGTCCCAATTCTTGTAACAGATCATCTATCTTGACCAAGAACATGGAGCTCCAATCATCTTTATCTGCAACATCTTTCCAGGGGCATCTGCAAAAGAATCTTTCACAAAGCACCCAAAGTCTTAGGCTCTGAGACACCAGGCTGTGCAGTGTTTGCATCTGACAAAGGAAAGAGCCAGGGAATTCTAACTTGAATCAAGACTTGGCTGGACCCAAGCGTCTGTACTTTTAGGAACCTCAGTTGTGTTGAGTCTCTACTCTAAAGTTTCCGCCATACGAAAGGAAAAGAAGCCAATCCATACATCTTAAGGAAGCCTCAGGAGTACACTGGGAGGCATGGGAATGTTTATAATGAGGGGATGCTGTATACTAAGTAACAGTACTAAGGACCCAAGTTTCTCGATATTTAAACAAAGTTCCTTTGAAGAAGGAGTTGGTATTTGTACTGTATGTGGCAATTATTCTGTATTCTTTTACATTTTATACACTGAAAAGAGAAAATAAATACAACCAGCATTATGCTTTAGGTTGGGGGTAGATTTATATATCTCCACTGTCATAATTCAGGATCAAGGGAAGCATATTTCTGAAACAAAACATAAAATCATTCCAAAAGATTCCCGTAGAAAAGTCACCAGTTGATAATACAAGAATTGTAAGATCCCTAAATCCACAAAACACAAACTTGGCTGCTTTTAAATGTAAATGTTAGGTATCCTGCTTTCAAGAACAAATTTCACTTTCTCCTTTACATTCCCCTTCTAGAAGGGAAAGGAAATGGTGTCAATGGTGGAGTTTTGAACACCATCCACTGTAATCACTTTGGACTTTCATGCCAGAGAAGGTAGATATGATTGGCTGCTTTGGATGAATTTTAACAACAAATGTAAACATAAAGAGTTTTCAGCATGTCCCTCTCTTTCTCTGTTACTTTCAAAGGCTTTGTATGCACTTCCATTATCACTCAGTAATTATTCCTCCTGTGAATGTGTCTGTCTCAACCTCTCTCCCCACAGCATACTCTCCATCTTTGAGCATTTGGAGGCCAAAAGCTGTGTTATTCACCCTCATGCCCAAGAGCAGTTTGAATGCCTTGTAGATCCTGCAGGAGGCCCAATCCCTGGCACAGAGTAAGTGCTCAAAAAACATGAGCTACTATTATTATAAAGAAGTGTCTGATGAACGAATGTCCAATAGAATTTTTAGGAGCTAGAGATGCCTCTCTTTTAGAAAAATTAATTATTTCCTGAAATTACTTTTATCTTGCAATTAGATTACAAAAGTGACTGTGCAACCAAATGGAAATTATACTGTAGTTTTTGACTTCCTATAGGCAGGAAGTCAACAATTATTAATAGGAAAATTAAAATAGAATAATAATAAAAATAATTAAAGACTTCATATAGATTTCACTCTGGGGGTTGTTTCTATTAAAATGTTTGGAAAGAATGTTCCAATTTTCCCCCTTTTAAAACTAGAGAGAAGGGAAGGGAGACGAAAAAATCCGTTTCCAGACAGAATTTTCAATTAAAGAAACAACACCTAGAAAAGTCCAAGGCATCACAGTTAAATAAACAGGTTCATTTTTCTTCCAAAAAGTGCATTTTCAATTTTATTTTGAAAAATAATATAAACAAGTGATTCCGATGATGTCTGGAATTCCTAAGAGGCAATAAACTGTCTTTCAAGGTAGTATGTTAGGAATGTGAAGGGTTGTGCCATACAAGAAAAAGGTCACCCATGAGCAGTGAGCTTCCAGCTTCAGGCTTTCACAAGTTGTCCACAACTGCCACCAGGCTCTGCACAATCCCCTAGGGCCCAGCTCAGAGGTTTCCCTATCGAAGATTCAGCTGAGACCACGCTGGACAAAATCCCACCAAATGGGGACGAAATGCATAAAGCCATAGGGCCCAGTAATGCCGTTGTAGATGGAGCTCTATAAACTTTAAGAGCAAAAATAATGAATCCTTACTCATTATTTTTACTTACTATTCAAGACTCTGTCCTGGGAGATCCTTAGAGGCAGGGTTACCTTGTTGTATTTAACCACTGTAGCCCTAGTGCAAGGCATGGCATAGTGAAGCTGCTCAATAACACAGAACTAATGACCAAAGCAAAAGAAATCACAAAATCAAGCAGAATTCAGCAGAAGACTTAGGTCTTAGTTATGCTGAAAAGCAATAAAACCATAATTAACATAGAGACTCTAGTAATAAATAGCAAACAAAGTGATAATAAATTTACTTCACAATTTAAAAAAATAATAGGGTCACTTTTCTAGCTAGTATCTCTGTTAGGTCCATACCTGAGAAAAAATTCCATATATTTTTGTTAAGAACTCAGCACTGTCACATTAGCAACAATTAAAATCTGTACCTATAGCCTATAATCTGATTTCACTTGTGTTTTCTTTAAAAATTAGAACACGGACAAATACCAAAATGTTTCTGTCATAAACTGAGTGTTCATTCTATGCACTACTCGCAACATATTTATAGATTACTTTTAAGTCATCATATTTTGCATTTCTTTATAGTTTTATCACCCAAGGATGCTTCCCAAATCACCCAAGACATGATTTTGTCTTGCCCATTTTTAAAAACAAAATTTGTCACATCTTTTAAGTCCTTTTGACTCTACAAGTTTCCCTTCAAACCCTTTCTGATCTTACTATTTATCTGTTGAAGGATGAGGGGCATTTGATTAAATTTTTAATTTTTAAATTTTCATAATAAGCCTTCCTAAGTCAAGACCATTTTAGAAAAAAAAAAATCTCAGTCCCAAAGGTCGTTATGGAAGGCATTTTACATAATAAATAAGTCATTTTTCTAAAAATGGAGAGTGAAGAAGAACGTAAAGTGAACAAATAGTGACCTCTGGTTACAATACACATCATATCAAACCATGTTGGAAAAATTTAAATCACTCCTTCTCATAAATAGGAAATGCTGAGTGATGGATGTGTTTAGCTTTTTTAAAAATTAAGAATAGGAAAACCAAGCATGATACATTTCCCAATGCATAGAAAAAAACAACTCAGGAGTGAAGTGAAGGACACACTGAAACATGGATTAGACTCTGAGAACATAAAGAATAGTCCAAATGTATTCAATTCAATGTTAAGAACCTACTATGTGCAAAAATTTGCTGCTAAAACAAGAGTTAAGATCTTAAATTCCATGAAGAAAATTTTTAGTTATGCTAAAAGCACACACACACTTACTGATTCATATTTTTGCTATAAAAGTTGTCATATACTATAAAAATGCTACTAAAAACTTGTCCCTCGGAGTCAAGATTTTTCATGAGCAGAATGAACACCATTAGATGTATTGAAGAATCAGGGGAATACTCAAGTCATTCAAAAAAAAAACCACTTTCATCAAATCCAATTTTGCACAGGAAAAATAATTTTATGGGTATTAAAAGCAACATACTGAAAACCTAGGGAAATCTGACCTCCCCATCTTAAAAAACAAAGAACTATAATCCAAAGAAATTGAGCAAATGAAAGATACTAATTTTTCCATCATGTCCACAAGTCTGATGCTAATTTCCCTCTGTGCCTTAAGAGTATTAATTCCTTGAATAAAACTTTTGGTAAAGCGCAGAATTCCTTTTGATGTCAAAAAAGCAGAAAGTTCAAAGGTTACCCTGCCACTGAACATTATGACTCATCAAAAATCTGAACAGGAAACCCATTTCTGAACTTAGCCATACGAGGGATTGCAATCCCAAAGGGAGAGCCGCTGGTCATTGTTTGGCCCGCTGGTGGTTTTGTACTTTACTTAAGGATTTATTCAGAAGGGTGACAATCACCAAGGAGAAACATTCTTTCGGATACAAAGAATCGTAGCCATTTCTTCTAACACTTCCCCCCCACTCACTAATTACTTTCTCAACATTCTGGAAGGCTAAAAGGGTCTAGTCGAGTTGAATAGCCCTGGGATTTAGCCCACATTATAGTCTCTCTTGTACTTTACACCCTTCCAAAAATTAAAAAAGTAAAATAAAGCATGAGCCACATTGGGTATGGGGTTGGGGGGCAGTCAGAGGGGAGTGGGCACAACAAGATTTACATGGAAATAAAAAATTACTTCAGGGGCCTCCCTGGTGGCGCAGTGGTTGAGAGTCCGCCTGCCGATGCAGGGGATACGGGTTCGTGCCCCGGTCTGGGAGGATCCCATATGCCGCGGAGCGGCTGGGCCCGTGAGCCATGGCCGCTGGGCCTGCGCATCCGGAGCCTGTGCTCCGCAACGGGGGAGGCCACAACAGTGAGAGGCCCGCATACCGCAAAAAGAAAAAAAAAAAAAAATTACTTCAGCAGACAGGAAGAAGAGAAATGGCTAATTATATAAAAAATAGTTCCATTTACAAAAGGTTACCAGGGCCCATAAACTCAGCGAAGCCAGGTTTTGGCAGAAAGTGATTCATTCGTTTATTCAATGAACATTCACTACTGCTTTCAGGCACCCCACAAGGCACTAGGTAAAAAGATAAAAGTGGTCTCTGTCCACAAGGAGCTAGAGGATTAATAGGAAAAAGAGAGGACTAAACAGATGATTTTAATGTAATTATAATACTGCACCAAAAGGGCTAGGAGAAGCAGCAAAAGTAGGGTGCTATGGAACCCCAAAGAGAGGGGTCTCGAACCCAGTATGGATGAACAGAGGAAGGCAAGAAGCACTTTCTCAGGGGTGCTGCTATAGCTGAGTCTTGAAAGAGATAAAGGTGAGAAAAAATTAGGTTGGGGTGAGGCAAGTGGCAGAGGCTACAGCAGGCCGTGGAAACAGCAAATGCTATGATCTGAATTGGAAACATGAATATCAGTGCCTATTCGGCAGATAGCCACCAAAGCAATGCAGAAAATCGTATGGAGGATGTCACCACTGGTTCAAATCATCTGTGCTTCCTCAGTTATTCAGCTGACAAATGTCACTCACCTGTCAATGCCATTTATCAATGAGAACTTCACGCCATCCTGAAATGTGATCAAATAGCTGCTTCCCTGAAGTACTGGGTTGGCCAAAAAGTTCGTTCAGGTTATCCTGTAAGATGGTATGGCAAAACCCGAATGAACTTTTTGGCCAAGCCAATAGTCATACATTTTTTAAGCACTGGGACATCTATTATCTAACATCACTTTTTAGATACAATATATCAAGTCTAAGTTAACAGATGAATTTTTTAAATAATTGCCTTTTCTTTTACCTCCCTATAAACTGGATCTGCTATCAGCGAAACACACTGAAGTTCCCTTGAAGGCCTGATGGAGACTGAAACATTAGTCTTTAAGGGGAGATTGGTTTTAATCAAATACTTGCCCTTTTTTTTTATCACTTGTTTAAATGGTATTCTGCAGGCCTCGGGCATAATCAAAAAGGATGAATTTTCCTCTGAAGGTACTTTTAAAACTCAATGATAATACCTTCAAAAGTGCAGGGATTTCTGCCCCCAAAAGAACCTGAGCAATGGAAAACTTAAAACTATATTCTTAAATATATAAAAATCATACCTGATATGTAATAATAGGGGCTGGAAAAGGGGTTGAGGTCAAATGCAGAAGTTCATACAATCCCAATGAGCTGTGTAATACCCAGGAAAACGAGGCAGAATTCATTAGGGCACATCCTCCTTTACAAAATACAGAACAGCCTCATACTATGGGATACACAATAGCCCACTGAGGAGCCATAGATTTGGATTCTTTTTTCTTTTAAATTTATTTTAGGCTACACTGGGTCTTCGTTGCTGCATGCGGGCTTTCTCCAGATACCGTGAGCAGGGGCAACTCTTCTTTGCGGTGCACGGGCTTCTCATTGTGGTGGCTTTTCTTACTGAGGAGCCTGGGCTCTAGGCGCACGGACTTCAGTAGTTGTGGCACACGGGGTCAGTAGTTGTGGCTCACGGGCTCTGGAGCGCAGGCTCAGTAGTTGTGGCACACGGGCTTAGTTGCGCCACAGCATGTGTGATCTTTCCGGACCAGGGATCGAACCCATATACCCTGCATTGGCAGATGGATTCTTAATCACTGCGCCACCAGGGAAGACCATAGATTTGAATTCTAATTCTGGCTCTTCCACTAATTAATACATCATCTCTAGGTCTCAGCTTCCTCACAGTCTTACTCTTCAATAGGTAGATGAGACCACTTGTCTTTTTTGGGGGGGGGGGTTCTAAAATTAAATTGATAATAATAGTAGTTGAGTTGGAGCAAGAGCCGGCGACAGTGAGTGCATGGGAGGAGAGGAGCTTCAAGATGGCGGACGAGTAAGACGCGGAGATCACCTTCCTCCCCACAAATACATCAGAAATACATCGACATGTGGAACAACTCCTACAGAACACCCACTGAACTCTGGTAGAAGACCTCAGACCTCCCAAAAGGCAAGAAACTCCCCCACGTACACAGGTAGGGCAAAAGGAAAAAGAATAAACAGAGACAAAAGTATAGGGACGGGACCTGCACCAGGGGGAGGGAGCCGTGAAGGAGGAAAGGTTTCCACACACTAGAAGCCCCTTCGCTGGTGGAGACTGCGGGTGGCGGAGGGGGGAAGCTTCGGAGCCGCGGCGGAGAGCACAGTAACAGGGGTGCGGCGGGCAAAGAAGAGAGATTCCCGCACAGAGGATCGGTGCCGACCGACACTCACCAGCCCCAGAGGCTTGTCTGCTCGCCTGCCCGCCTGCCGGGGCGGGCGGGGCTGGGAGCTGAAGCTCGGGCTTAGGTCAGAGCGCAGGGAGAGGACTGGCGGCGTGAACACAGCCTGAAGGGGCTAGTGCGCCACAGATAGCCGGGAGGGAGTCCGGGAAAAGTCTGGAGCTGCCGAAGAGGCAAGAGACTTTTTCTTTCCTCTTTGTTTCGTGGTGCGCGAGGAGAGGGGATTAACAGCGCCGCTTAAAGGAGCTCCAGAGACAGGCGCCAGCGGCGGCTAAAAGCGCGGACCCCAGAGACGGGCATGAGACGCTAAGGCTGCTGCTGCCGCCACCAAGAAGCCTGTGTGCGAGCACAGGTCACTATCCACACCTCCCCTCCCGGGAGTCTGTGCAGCCCGCCACTGCCAGGGTCCCGTGATCCAGGGACAACTTACCCAAGAGAAAGCACGGCGCGCCTCAGGCTGGTGCAACGTCACGCCGGCCTCTGCCGCCGCAGGCTCAACCCGCATCCGTTCCCATCCCTCCCACAAGCCTGAGTGAGCCAGAGTCCCCTAATCAGCTGCTCCTTTAACCCCGTCCTGTCTGAGCGAAGAACAGACGCCCTCAGGCGACCTACACGCAGAGGCGGGGCCAAACCCAAAGCTGAACCGGGGAGCTGTGCGAGCAAAGAAGAGAAAGGGAAATCCCTCCCAGCAGCCTCAGGTGCAGCGGATTAAATCTCCACAGTCAACTTGATGTACCCTGCATCTGTGGAATACACGAATAGACAACGAATCATCCCAAATTGAGGAGGTGGACTTTAGGAGCAACAATATATATTTTTTTTTTTCCTTTTTCTCTTTTTTTTTTTTTTTTTTTTTTTTGCTGTACGCGGGCCTCTCACTGTTGTGGCCTCTCCCGTTGCGGAGCACAGGCTCCGGACGCACAGGCTCAGCGGCCATGGCCCACGGGCCCAGCCGCTCCGCGGCATATGGGATCCTCCCAGACCGGGGCACGAACCCGTATCCCCTGCATCGGCAGGCGGACTCTCAACCACTGCGCCACCAGGGAGGCCCCCTTTTTCTCTTTTTTGTGAGTGTGTATGTGTATGCTTCTGTGTGTGACTTTGTCTGTATAGCTTTGCTTTTACCATTTGTCCTACGGTTCTCTCTGTCTGGTGTTTTGTTTATTTGTTTGTTTGTTTTAGTATAGTTTTTAGCGCTTGTTATCACAGGTGGATTTGTTTCTTGATTTGGTTGCTCTCTTCTTTTTTTTTATTACTTTAAAAAATTATTAATATTTATTTTTTGTTTTAATAACTTTATTTTATTTTATTTTTTATTCTTCTTTCTTTCTTTTCTCCTTTTTATTCTGAGCCGTGTGGATCACAGGCTCTGGTACTCCAGCCAGCTGTCACAGCTGTGCCTCTGAGCTGGGAGAGCCAAGTTCAGGACACCGGACCACAAGAGACCTCCCAGCTCCATGTAATATCAAACAGTGAAAATCTCCTAGAGATCTCCATCTCAACGCCAAGACAGAGCTCCACTCAATGACCAGCAAGCTCCAGTGCTGGACACCCTATGCCAAACAATGAGCAAGAAAGGAATACAACCCCATTCATTAGCAGAGAGGCTGCCTAAAATCATAATAAGGCCACAGACAGCCCACAAACACACCACCAGATGTGGACCTGCCCACCAGAAAGACAAGATCCAGCCTCATCCACCAGAACACAGGCACTAGTCCCCTCCACCAGGAAGCCTACACAACTCACTGAACCAAACTTAGGCACTGGGGGCAGACACCAAAATCAACGGGAACTACGAACCTGCTGCCTACAAAAAAGAGACCCCAAACACAGTAAATTAAGCAAAATGAGAAGACAGAGAATCACACAGCAGATAAAGGAGCAAGGTAAAAAGCCACCAGACCTAACAAATGAAGAGGAAATAGGCATTCTACCTGAAAAAGAATTCAAAATGATAGTAAAGATGATCCAAAATCTTGGAAATACAATGGAGAATACAAGAAACGTTTAACAAGGACCTAGAAGAACTAAAGAGCAAACAAACAGTGATGAACAACACAATAAATGAAATTAAAAATTCTCTAGAAGGGATCAACAGCAGAATAACTGAGGCAGAAGAACGGTAAGTGACCTGGAAGATAAAATACTGGAAATAATTACCACAGAGCACAATAAAGAAAAAAAAAAAGAAAAGAATTGAGGACAGTCTCAGTGACATCTGGGACAACATTGAATGCACCAACATTCGAATTATAGGGCTCCCAGAAGAAGAAGAGAAAAAGAAAGGGACTGAGAAAATATTTCAAGAGCTTATAGGTGAAAACTTCCCTAATATGGGAAAGGAAATAGTTAATCAAATCCGTGAAGCACAGAAAGTCCCATACAGGATAAATCCAAGGAAAAGCATGTCAAGACACACATTAATCAAACTATCATAAATTAAATACAAAGAAAAAATATTAAAAGCAGAAAGGGAAAAACAACAAATAACATACAAGGGAATCCCCATAAGGTTAACAGCTGATCTTTTAGCAGAAACTCTGCAAGCCAGAAGGGAGTGACAGGACATACTTAAAGTGATGAAAGGGAAAAAACCTACAACCAAGATTACTCTACCCAGCAAGGATCTCATTCAGATTTGACGGAGAAGTTAAAACGTTTACAGACAAGCCAAAGCTAACAGAGTTCAGCACCACCAACCCAGCTTTACAACAAATGCTAAAGGAACTTCTCTAGGCAGGAACACAAGAGAAGGAAAAGACCTACAATAACAAACCCAAAACAATTAAGAAAATGGTAATAGGAACATACATAACGATAACTACCTTAAATTTAAATGGAAAAATGATCCAACCAAAAGACACAGACTGGCTGAATGGATACAAAAACAAGACCCATGTATATGCTGTCTACAAGAGACCCACTTCAAACCTAGGGACACATACAGACTGAGAGGGGATGGAAAAAGATATTCCATGCAAATGGTAATCAAAAGAAAACTAGACTAGCAATTCTCATATCAGACAAAATAGACTTTAAAACAAAGACTATTACAAGAGACAAAGAAGGACACTACATAATGATCAAGGATCAATCCAAGAAAAAGATGTAACAGTAGTAAATATTTATGCACCCAACATAGGAGCACCTCAGTACATAAGGCAAATACTAACAGCCATAAAAGGGGAAATCGACAGTAACACAATCATAGTAGGGGACTTACACACCCCACTTTCACCAATGGACAGATCATCCAAAATGAAAACAAGTAAGGAAACACAAGCTTTAAATGATACATTAAACAAGATGGACTTAATTGATATTTATAGGACATTCCATCCAAAAACAACAGAATACACTTTCTTCTCAAGTGCTCATGGAACATTCTCTAGGATAGATCATATCTTGGGTCACAAATCAAGCCTTGGTAAATTTAAGAAAATTGAAATCGTATCAAGTATCTTTTCTGACCACAATGCTATGAGACTAGATATCAATTACAGGAAAAAATCTGTAAAAAATACAAACACATGGAGGCTAAACAATACACTACTTAATAACCAAGAGATCACTGAAAATATCAAAGAGGAAATCAAAAAATACCTAGAAACAAATGACAATGAAAACACTATGGCCCAAAACCTATGGTATGCAGCAAAAGCAGTTCTAAGAGGGAAGTTTATAGCAATACAATCCTACCTTGGGAAACAAGAAACATCTCAAATAAACAACCTAACCTTACACCTAAAGCAATTAGAGAAAGAAAAACAAAAAAAACCCGAAGTTAGCAGAAGGAAAGAAATCATAAAGATCAGACCAGAAATAAATGAAAAAGAAATGAAGGAAACTACAGCAAAGATCAATAAAACAAAAAGCTGGTTCTTTGAGAAGATAAACAAAATTGATAAACCATTAGCCACACTCAAGAAAAAAAGGGAGAAGACTCAAATCTATAGAATTAGAAATGAAAAAGGAAAAGTTAACAACTGACACTGCAGAAATACAAAGGATCATGAGAGATTACTACAAGCAACTATATGCCAATAAAATGGACAATCTGGAAGAAATGGACAAATTCTTAGAAATGCACAACCTTCCAAGACTGAACCAGGAAAAAACAGAAAATATAAGCAGACCAATCACAAGCACTGAAATTGAAACTGTGATTAAATATCTTCCAACAAACAAAAGCCCAGGGGCTTTCCTAGTGGCGCAGTGGTTGAGAGTCCGCCTGCCGATGCAGGGGACACGGGTTTGTGCCCCGGTCCGGGAAGATCCCACGTGCTGTGGAGCAGCTAGGCCCATGAGCCATGGCCGCTGGGCCTGTGCGTCCGGAGCCTGTGCTCCGCAACGGGAGAGGCCACAACAGTGAGAGGCTCGTGTACTGCAAAAAAAAAGAAAAAAAAAAGCCCAGGACCAGATGGCTTCACAGGCGAATTCTATCAAACATTTAGAGAAGACCTAACACCTGTCCTTCTCAAACTTTTCCAAAATGTAGCACATGGAGGAAAACTCCCAAACTCATTCTATGAGGCCACCATCACCCTTATACCAGAACCAGACAAAGATGTCACAAAGAAAGAAAACTACAGGCCAATATCACTGATGAACATAGCTGCAAAACTCCTCAACAAAATACTAGCAAACAGAATCCAACAGCACATTAAAAGGATCATACCCCATGATCAAGTGGGGTTTATCCCAGGAATGCAAGGATTCTTCAATATAGGCAAATCTATCAACGTGATACACCATATTAACAAATTGAAGGAGAAAAACCATATGATCATCTCAATAGATACAGAGAAAGCTTTTGACAAAATTCAACACCCATTTATGATAAAAACCCTCCAGAAAGTAGGCACAGAGAGAACTTACCTCAACATAATAAAGGCCATATATGACAAACCCACAGCCAACATCATTCTCAGTGGTGAAAAACTGAAACCATTTCCTCTAAGTTCAGGAACAAGACACGGTTGTCCACTCTCACCACTATTATTCAACATAGTATTGGAAGTTTTAGCCACAGCAATCAGAGAAGAAAAAGTAATAAAAGGAATCCAAACCGGAAAAGAAGAAGTAAAGCTGTCACTGTTTGCAGATGACATGATACTATACATAGGGAATCCTAAAGATGCTACCAGAAAACTACTAGAGCTAATCAATGAATTTGGTAAAGTGGCAGGATACAAAATTAATGCACAGAAATCTCTGGCATTCTTATACACTAATGATGAAAAATCTGAAAGTGAAATTAAGAAAACACTCCCATTTACCACTGCAACAAAACGAATAAAATATCTAGGAATAAACCTACCTAAGGAGACAAAAGACCTATATGCAGAAAATTATAAGACACTGATGAAAGAAATTAAAGATGATACAAATAGATGGACAGATATACCATGTTCTTGGATTGGAAGAATCAATATTGTGAAAATGACTCTACTACCCAAAGCAATCTACAGATTCAATGCAATCCCTATCAAACTACCACTGGCATTTTTCACAGAACTACAACAAAAAATTTCACAATTTGTATGGAAAGAAAAAAGACCCCGAATAGCCAAAGCAATCTTGAGAAAGAAAAACAGAGCTGGAGGAATCAGGCTCCCTGACTTCAGACTCTACTACAAAGCTACAGTAATCAAGACAGTATGGTACTGGCACAAAAACAGAAATATAGACCAATGGAACATGATAGAAAGCCCAGAGATAAATATGGTCACCTTATCTTTGATAAAGGAGGCAAGAATATACAATGGAGAAAAGACAGCCTCCTCAATAAGTGGTGCTGGGAAAACTGGACAGCTACATGTAAAAGAATGAAATTAGAACACTTCCTAACACCATACACAAAAATAAACTCAAAATGGATTAAAGACCTAAATATAAGGCCAGATACTATCAAACTCTTTGAGGAAAACATAGGCAGAACACTGTAGGACATGAATCACAGCAAGACCCTTTTTGACCCACCTCCTGGAGAAATGGAAATAAAAATAAAAATAAACAAATGGGACCTAATGAAACTTAAAAGCTTTTGCACAGCAAAGAAAACCATAAACAAGACGAAAAGACAACCCTCAGAATGGGAGAAAATATTTGCCAATGCAGCAACTGACAAAAGAGTAATCTCCAAAATTTACAAGCAGCTCATGCAGCTCAATATCAAAAAAACAAACAACCCAATCCAAAAATGGGCAGAAGACCTAAGTTGACATTTCTCCAAAGAAGATATACAGACTGCCAACAAACACATGAAAGGATGCTTAACATCATTAATCATTAGAGAAATGCAAATCAAAACTACACTGAGATATCATCTCACACCAGTCAGAATGGCCATCATCAAAAAATCTACAAACAATAAATGCGGGAGAGGGTGTGGAGAAAAGGGAACCCTCTTGCATTGTTGGTGGGAATGTAAATTGATACAGCCACTATGGAGAACAGTATGGACATTCCTTAAAAAACTAAAAATACAACTACCATATGACCCAGCAATCCCAGTATTGGGCATATACCCTGAGAAAACCATAATTCAAAAAAGTCATGTACCACAATGTTCACTGCAGCTCTATTTACAATAGCCAGGACATGGAAGCAACCTAAGTGTCCATCAACAGATGAACAGATAAAGAAGATGTGGCACATATATACAATGGAATATTACTCAGCCATAAAAAGAAACGAAATTGAGTTATTTGTAGTGAGGTGGATGGACCTAGAGTCTGTCATACAGAGTGAAGTAAGTCAGAAAGAGAAAGACAAATACCATATGCTAACACATATATATGGAATTTAAGGAAAAAAATGTCATGAAGAACCTAGGGGTAAGACAGGAATAAAGACACAGACCTACTAGAGAATGGACTTGAGGATATGGGGAGGGGGAAGGGTAAGCTGGGACTAAGTGAGAGAGTGGCATGGACATATATACACTACCAAATGTAAAATAGACAGCTAGTGGGAAGCAGCCACGTAGCACAGGGAGATCAGCTCCCTGTGCTTTGTGACCACCTAGAGGGGTGGGATAGGGAGGGAGCGAGATGCAAGAGGGAAGAGATATGGGGATATATGTATATGTATAACTGATTCACTTTGTTATACAGCAGAAGCTAACACACCATTGTAAAGCAGTTATACTCCAATAAAGATGTTAAAAAATTTAAAAAGTAGTTAATATTTAGGGGGCACTTATCCTGTGCCAGGCACTGTGCTAAACGCTTTCCATTCTGTATCTCATTTAATCTCACAAAGCAATGATAATAAAACATATACTATTATAGAATCCCATTTTACCAATAAGGAAATGGGGCGGGGGGCGGCGGTGGGAGGTGGGATATTCTTAGATAGTTAAGTGACATGAACAAAAGATGCCAGGTCAGAATCTTTACTACACCATTTGATATCCAACACGCTTAACCACTAAACTCAAGCCTTAAAGTTCTAAGTGATACAGGTAATCAGATTCCAACTGATTTTTAAAACACATCATTTTCCTAAGAAAGGAACATTTTTGCAGTTTTTTACATAAGATTGACAAATACAAAATTCAGTGTTCTTTTGGAGTAAAAAGGTTCTAACCCAAAATTTCCCACAAAACTCACTTGGTTTTATCGCCAAGCAGATTTCTTCTACACAGGTATCTGCTTATAAAGCCTAGCGCGCTTTGGAGCACACCACCGGATGGTCCTCTAGGATGCCCTGCCTTCATCCCCATTGTCTCCAGATGAAAATAGGTATTGGGGGGGGGGGGCTTTCCCCTCATGAAGTGTTTTCATCAATCAGCCAAAGTAGGGAGTGAGGGAGCGAGCATCTAAGTGACTGTGGCTCTTCCCTGACAGTCTTTGCACTCCTGGGTCCCAGGAGGAGAAAAACGGAAAGGAGCTTACAAAGAAATCACAACTGTCATGTAATGAATTGACGCAGGCGTGCTTTTAATAGCCCCCATTTAATTGTACAGTGATATCTTTTGCACAAGCCCTCCCACCACTAATGTATTAACAATCTCTTACTCTGTCCTGGGGGATTCCAACTGCTCCATTTTCTCCCCTTTCAGCCCAGCCTCTACACTACTTGCCTTCCTCTTAACACTGTCACAAAAGCTGAGAACAAAACAAAACATTACAGGATTCCAGCCAGGTATTCCTTAGGTGTATTAAATGATGTCATTAACTTCCAGGGGAAGGGGGTAGTTCTTGAAAAGAGGAGTGTGATTAATAGCATAAAAATGATAGAGGGCTGCCATCATAGTCCTGGGGACAAGAAATGTTAATTTTCAGTTATTTTAAAACTATAACATCATCAAGTCCATTATAGAGAAATGAGGGCTATATCTGACCTCAGACTAAGGCAAGTGGATGGCTTTTCTCACGCGAAAGAACATGACAGGCCCCAAATAGCAAAATGCATTAAAAATAGTGAATGTCTTAACGGAATCCTGTTGTGTCCAGGGGTGTGTTTATTTCTAAACCTTCACATCATGCCCCATAATACAATGCAAAAAAGGACAATCTCATGTGGTAAGTCTCACCATTGTCCTAAGAAGCATTGTTCTTCACACCCGGCAGAAAAATATGTTTCTAAAACTAGACGCCATGAGAAGACGTCTTAAGATTACAACTAGAAATCTTCTGACTTTATTATTTGAAACATTCTACATTTTTTCCCAATAAGACCTATCTGCTCTTTCTCAATCATACCAATATGAATAAAACTCTCCAGAAAGAAAACCATTATAAAGTCATAGTAAGACTGAGTATGCTAAAACAGGGATCTTTTGTCAGAGGCCTATGGCTTCTTTTAGCAAGGAAAAGATGGGCTAATTTTTTAAAATGTGGGTGTCAATATTCTCTTCAACCAAAAAGTTCCAAACTTACAGAAAATGCAGTGCAAGACACCATTTGCAGCTAAATGTAATTACAATACTGCATAATGAGCTGACCACATTTTTAAAAATCCAGCTTCAAATAACTTTCTCACAAGTTGTCCCTATCCACATCGCCAGTGACATGTTTGCTGGTTCTCCCAACTTCATTTTCATTTCATTCCAAAGTTCTTCTGAAATTGAAAGCAGAGAACAAAGAATTAAGTTGGTGGTGAGGGAAGGAAACCTGAAATCTCAGAAGAGTGAGGTTAGCACTAATGATTAAACTTCTCATCCAATCAGTGTTTTAATCTGTGTTACCAGGATATGCAATGGAGTACAGTACTTATGGCTCAAGAAATTTTTGTACCTCCTAGAGCTGAATGGCAAGACCAATCAGTAGTAGAACTGGTGGAATTTGGCAGATGGAGAGAAAGACTTTCTCCCTTACAGTAAGTATATAATTTGATAAAATTCCTTGTGGTATAAAACAATGCCTTTAGGCTAAACTCTGAACTTGAGTCATCTAAGAACCAAGTTTGAAATTTAAAGACTTCTGAATGAGCCTGGCACACAAAAAGCACCTTGCATCCATCTCCCTGACCTGACTATAGGCTCAAAGACCGTGGGGATCAGATCTTTGTTCAGCAGTTCAACAACCAAGCAAGAAACTAAACTGGGCATGTTAAACAGAATTCAGCCATCGTCAAGGCTGCCTGACAGAGCATCAGGGTCACGGGTGAAACCTTCAAGACACAGACGCCCAGAGTCCAGCTCCTTGAGATGCTGAAATCCTTGCACATCAGTATTTTGCAAAGTCCCTGGATGACTCTGAAAGCACAGCCCAGGCTGAGACCTGGGGTGTGGTGTTAGTTACGCGTCCAGGTTCCAGAGTCCAATCTGAGCTGGGGTCAAATGCTAACCCTGCCTTATTCTTTGAGTGACTCTGGGCAAATCATTTAACAAGTCTAAGCCTCACTGTCCTGTAAAATAGAGACTGGCCTAATATATACCATGCGGAGCCTTTGCAAGGATTAGATGAGATGGTGTGTGTTAAGCACAGTTCCCTCCCGATGATACACACTTAGCGTTTAATCCATGTCAGGTATTTAGGCTGGGGGCCCAAAGGACAGGGCCTTCTACAATCCACATTGCACCACAATAGATGTTAATTGAAAGGAACTGAGATGACATTCTATCGCTAACGAAGTGTGGGTGTTTCAACCACTAGGCATTATGCATCAACCACTAGCACGCCTCATGCAAAGATCTTGGAACAAATTGGTGAAGGGTTAGGAGAAAATGTGTTTTGAAAGAGGTGAGTATATCCGACTTACATCTTCAAGTTAACAAAACGACACTTGGAGGTCAAGTTTATACAGTATGGAGACACGGATGCTGAGGCTATTAAAATAACCTATTAGCTTAAATCCTTGGTGACAGTTCTCTCTCCCAAGGAAACAATGGGAGGAAGGGTGAAGAAAAAGGGTAACACCTTCAGAATTGGGACACTACTGTGTGTCACCATTTTATTATTAAAGTCATACACCATAGCTTAACTATGACACCATGACAGTCTACACTTTGAGCATCAGTCAGAAGCTTCATCGGAAAGTTCATGTTTCCTTTATATTTATGGTATTCAAAGGGTTTTTCTCTCTTCTCTCCTCCCCCTCGCCTCCCGCCTTTCTTTCTTTCTTCTTGGTATTCTTACCTGAGAACATATTACATTCACAGCCGAGTGGAAGACAACACCATTTCTACAACAGAAGTCACAGGGAAAAATAATTTGCTTAACAGACATTCACTTTCCTGCAAACTTTAATGAAAGGCATCTATTATATAATTGGGAAATAAAAGACACATGCTCACATACACTTATGTACACTGTGTTACTCAGGTGTGTATGTGACTTCACTAAGGCAAAAAGCAGTGTTTTTACTTAAATAAAATGAATCTTTTCTGTTGCAAAGCATTTAAAACGAAAAGGCTTATCTGTCCTGCATTTTCACCGCCAACAAATTTGGGGTCACTCTATATCTCCCCTGATAATCTATTTTAAAGGAACAGTTCAATCACCAGAAAAATAAAAGAATAAAATTCCTTAGATGAATTTGACTTGTAAATAAGGAAAGCTATTAAATGCTTAGTGTGTGTTTGGAGTCTATCATAAACACTATAAATAATCGCAGAATGTACAGCTCATCTGGCTCTACCCAGTGAGACTGCATTATTTTGTAAGGAACAATGCCATATCTGGCAAATTCTCTGGCACCTAACCCTTATCTCTTTAAAAATAAAATAAAAGGTGGGAGGAGTGAGGCTGTCAATCATTAAAGAGTCTAAGAACTTAAGCAACTCTTGTATAATGATTATATATTGTTCATTACATGGCTAGTTACGGTTATCAATTACCTAAAATTTTGTGAAAGCACAGACCAAATTTTTTTCACACCATCAGTATTTTTACAGAGTTGGAAGCCTCTTTAGGTAAACCATTTTAAGAGCCAGAGTACAGAAATAATCCATCCTGAAAATGCCTCCTATTCTAAGCTCCTGGCATAAAGCTACTGTGTCCAGTGATTTCGTATTAGGGCCTTCCACACATAAAGGAAATGCTCTGAATCCTAAGGACTAATTGCACATCCGCAGACTTCCCCTTTCCACAGAGCTTTTTAATTGGGTACTTTAAGTTGCCAAGTATGTTCAAAAATGGTATTTCAAATAAGCACACAAAGTAACTGCCGATCTAGAATTGGAATATTCAGCCTCCCTTTGGATGAGAAACTGATGCTCTTATTTTAAGCTATTCATTCTCCAGTAGATGACAACCGAGAAACCAAGTATAAAGTCTATTTAATTCACCCGCACTCACAATAATATGAATGTTTCAGTATCATTTCAGTGCCAAAAGGTAAGGTAAAAAAGGGTTAGAAGTCTAGAATTAGAAATCATTACTCAAGCTGGATATAAGTGTATGTACTATATAATAGATATATGTATTTTATTACTTCCTGTAAGCAATTAGTTTAATAATAGACAGAATGGGATAACTATTTAGGGGCTTAATTTTGTGGTAGACTCAGTTATTTCTGAAGCCTCCCTTCTCCAATAAAACCCTGGGCTTTGACTCAAAAGAAAAGGGTCGATATCACATACAAGACTCTGCAGCATCACACAACCACATAAAACTGTCACTGTGAAATACTGCGCTGCATGATTTTGTTACTGCTTCTTTTATTCTTGCAGCAATGGACACACAACCTCAGAGGATGAATTCACCACTTCAAGGCTCACGCCCAGCAGTGGATAGGAACAATAAAAACAGTCTTGGGAACAGGAGCCCCCAGGGATATAGGCACTACCATCCAATCTGACAGCAAATCCACCTCTGAATTAATAATTTTTATACTTCCCAAAATCTGAGGGTTTTTTTCTCAGACAGGAGTACTCCTCCGTTCCTAGAAAGAAGCCCAACCCTGAAATTAAATCCAATGCTGCAAAATCATTGAGCAAATTCCTTTCATCAGATATTCGTATACTGAAGCTAGCACTTTAGCTTCAGATATTTTTTTTCTTGATGTGGACCATTTTTAAAGTCTTTATTTAATTTGTTACAATATTGCTTCTGTTTTATGTTTGGGTTTGTTTGTTTTTTTTGGCCACCAGGTATGTAGGATCTTAGCTCCCGACCAGGGACCGAACCTGCACCCCCTGCATTGGAAGGCAAAGTCTTAACCACTGGACCACCAGGGAAGTCCCTTAGCTTCAGATTATAACTACAGTTTTCAAAATAATTATCAGGCATTGGCAGGGGTCTTTACCCAAAGATCAGAAAATCTGCAAACCCTCTCAAAATGTATGCAAAAGTTTGACGTGCATTTTTTTGAAAGGAAGGTTTTAGAATCTACAGAGTGGTCTGTGACCTGAAAAAAAAACCAACACCTGATATAACATTGTTTCTTTAATGATGGGGAAAAAAATAATAAATATAGCTATACCAATTGAACAGACTATCAAACAGGAAGTGAATATTTCCTAATATTCAGACCAATGTGTTTACCTAGAGAGAAAACTAGGTAAACTAGGTAAACACATGACAAACTTTTGTCATCCACACTATAACAGAAAAAAAAATGTGTTTAATAAAAGATAAGTTGGATTCATGTGTTTAATTGGGAAGCTTTTGTTCTTATTGTTGTTATGTATTAATGTACAAAGGGATTCTTTATTGTATGAGTAGAATTTTAAAAGCTGGTAGAAACAAGCCCATTCTCAGGCTTATAAAACAAGCCTTTACAGATAATTATGTTTCATTACTCTTCATTTTATGGGGATTGTATTATACAAAGCAAATACCAGATGCCTATTTGTTTTATTCATTTCAGGGAAAAAAGAAATCATACAAGTACCTCTGCGAATAGAACTGCTTTTAATTAAACACAATGTACAAGGAGCACATAAAAATTAATATTGTTTGAAGCCAGCAGGTAGAAAGTAAATGCATCGAAAAGCAACTGCAGAAGAGCCCCCTCCCCCGCTTTGCTGAGCTGAGAAAGAAAACATTCCCCGGCTTCTTACTTGGGAGTTGAAATCAGCAAGAGATACTAGAGCAAAGTCATTCATAGGCTTGTTTGGGTAAATTAAAGCCAATGTTCACGGAAACATAAAACCTGGAGGTGAAGGGGGGAAAATGGCACCTGTATTAAACCAGACCCCACATTAGCCCTCCTTTTTGAAATCAGGCAGGTCTACTCTAAACCATTTGGATACAGCTGTTGAGATGGAATGAACCAGGTTCATTTCTGCTCCATCAGAAAAATGCAAAGTGATTTTCAGCACGGTTCTGACTTAATCTACAAACACCACAGAAGGACATGTCAAACAGTGGCTGCTATCTGATTAATACAGCCATGCTTAAGAAAAAAAAAAAAAGTGGAGAAGACAGAGAAAAGGACAGTCAAACTAAAATTTGACAGTTTCTTCCTGACCCCAAGACATAAATCATATCTGTTTAACTGTCAGTTCTAATCAGAAAGTGAAAATTCAGCATGTAGCATTTTAGTCCCACAATGAGAAAATTTTAACTTTTTTTTCCATTTGCTTTTGCTTTGTTTGCTTTTGATCAAATCAGAGTAAGACCCACTCTCTACCCTGGTCCCAGACTTTGATATCATCTAACCAGTTATGATTTGTACTCACTTGAGCCAAGAGAAAATAAACAGACATTTTGAAAGCACTATGTGAAGTAGTGCTAGAAACCTTTTCCAAATCACACTTATTTAAGGGGTCACACCCCAAATTTCACTGTCTGCAATTCTGAATCTCAGAGCAGTCCTCATTCTGGGAAAGCTTTCCTTTATTCTTTTACACGAGACTTACGTCTTTTCGGTTAATGGACTTTGGTCCTTTAGTTAAATTGACAAACTAAACTGTGTATTATTTTTATATTTAAAAAAGCAATTAAAATCCTAAGGCTTTTTAACCTTTAAAATAGATTTTTAAACAGGTATGGACAACTGAGAAAACAGAACATTTAAACTAGTTATCCCCCCCAAAAAAACTCATTATGTTAAAAGTATACTTAGTATACTCCTTTTTCTCAGACCAAGAATGGAGGGTGAATATACAGAAAGACAGACTGTGATCAGGAGTCAAATGCCACATTTTATACTCTACTGTAACCTAATCAAAGAATTATTTTCACAACGGAATACCTTACAGCTGTTAAAAGGAGGGAGAGATTTATAGGTACTGACATGGCACAATGCTTGATATATAATTCAGTGATTAAAAAAAGAAATTACAAAGGAGGAGATATGTGTGTGTGTATAAAATAATCCTATTTTCAAGAAAATAAATAATATGTCACCTGCCTAGAGGAAAAGAAATATACACTCAACCGTTCAAGATGATATATGAGTGTGTTACAGGTAAGTTTCACTTTCTATAACGTTTGAACTTTGAACAACGCTCAAATATTATTTCTGCAATCTGCAATCACACACAAAAAAATTTCCCAAACGTTCACTGGACTATGGTTTACGCTGTACCCTTGGGTGGCTCTCTCTTAAAAGTTAAATGTAAACTCGAGCTTCTGAGATAAGAACCCTTAAGAGCTAGAACAGCTTGATGTGAATGGCAGCAGGAGGGGTGACGTAGGGTTAGGGAATCGGGGAACAGGAAGAGAGTGTGTGTGTGTGTGCACGTGCACACATGTGCACACAAGTGAACACAGCCTTCACAGGGGGGGAGGGAGGGTTACTGAAAAAAGACTGACTGAAAGGAAGCAGCAGAGTGTAGGGCGGGGTGTCTGAGACTGCAGGGGGGGCTTTTGTGGACAGCCACAAAGAAAGGCCTCTGATGGTCCCTTGTTAACAGCTAGAGAGTACCCAGGAAAAAGAGGTATGTAAAATCCACCCTCGTCAAGTGGGAGTGCGAGGTGCCAGGAGCTGCCCTGCAGAGACGTAAGTGGCAACAGAAGGCCTGTAAAAAAGAACGAAGTAGCCTAAGGATGAACCCTGGAAGCTGCAGCCCACCTGTGGGAAACTGCCCCTGGTGGATGAGGCCACAGAACTGTATCCCTGGGCCTCCTCTGTATGGTCCCTGCTATGGGATTAGATTCCAGGAAAGCTGATGGCAGTGGGGACTGAGGTTCTGGTCCTGGTCCCAGGGCCCAGGACAGTTGGTCCCTTTCTTGGAGGGGGCAGTCGAAACCCCAAAGGCGTGAGCAGAGGGCTCTTTTCTCTGTGGAGCTGCCTGGAGAGTCCGCCACACGTCTCCACAAGGACTTCACTCTCTTGGGCTGCCCTCCAGGAGGAAGTGAGCTTTGAAGCAATAGAAACTATACCTGGCCAAGAACTGAGGCCTTAGACAATAGAGTGCAGTTCAAGGTCCATAAAGCAGGCTTTTCGGGATACTACAGAATTATGACCGGGAACCTACTCATAGCTCAAATGACAGTCAAAGGCACGAGTTATTTCAAAGCTGCAAATCGTCGCCTGATTTTGGTGAATCTCTAACTTTATTCCTATTATATTGAACCTCAAGTGGTTGGCGGGGGGAGGAAAGTCTTGTAAACTTATTTTTTCTATTCAACAGCCCCTGTGGGTTGCTTATTCCAAACAAAATGAAAGAAGTCTATTAAGTTCCAAAAGTCTTTCTCTCTGCACTTACAGGCCACTGTGACCAAAAGACACTCATTCGACAAATATTTCTAGAGGGGCTACTGTATGCTCAGTGTTGTGCTAATACCAGGGAAACAGATAAAAAACAAATACACAAGTCTTGAGATAAGACTTATGGATTTAAGTCCAAGTAGAACGTAAAGTATGAAACATCCAAATAACTTTGTGATCAAAAGATGTTTGGAGTCAAATGGCAGCGAAAGAGCCTATCAGGTATTTTTCCACCATGAAACGAGGTGTTATGTACTTTGATCCCAGTAAATTTTTTGGTCTGGCCCCTTGATCTACATTTGAAAAAGACAGATACTAAAGGAAACTAAAACTAAAACACCAAAAACTAAAAAATTTCTTAAAAGATGAAAAATTCCAGAATATGCCATAGTCTTACCTCCATCTGTTTGGGTTCTGGAATTTTTAAACCAAAGAAAGGACTACAATGGGCTACCCAAATGCAGTAAGATTTAACAAAACACCTATCAATCCAACTACTGCAGTGGGGGGTGAGCTCTGGGGTACAGAGGAGAATGAACCAGCTATACCCAGGAATACACCTAGAGAGACAAAAACTAAATAATTATAATGCAAGATCTTAGAATGATCTAAGATTGAAAACTGTCCCAATCTAAATTCCAGAATCTCCCCAGGTCCTAAATGACAGGACATAAGGAGGCCCCTCAAAGCTTACAGACACCTAAAATTATACAGGGTGAGAGAATAGAGGGGGGGAAAGAAACTTCACAGAGTCCATCCACACATGATGGAAACAAGCCCTTAGATTACCATCTCATCTGCTGTGTGTGGATAGAGCAATGCTTAATCCAGGCTTCTGCTGATGAGCCTGGTGATAACCAGGGAATGCCCTGGGCTGGCTGATTTATGCTCCACTATCTGAAAAATCACTAGGCCACTTTTATACCCGCAAGGGGAATTCAAATGACAGGCTTCAAATGACAGGTCTTACACCAGTCCTGAATCAAGGAGCAAACTGAGAAAGCTCCCAAGTCACGGTACCTGGGAATTCCAAAAGCAAATATTTCAGACTTTAATAAGAGACATGTCAAAAAATCCAATTAATTCACCTCATCTAATTAAATGAGTTAATTGGAAATACGATACGGTACTTTTATCTCAACTGCTACCTGAATCTGCAAGTCAGCTTATGGGAAGAAAGAGGGGCAATTTTTATTTGGGGAGGAAGAAATGAGACGACAAGGAGACGGGGACAAAAAAAAAAAAGCATCTGATTCTTGGCAGAAAACAATATCCAACACTGACACAGTAATGTTCCCAGAAAAAAAAAAAGCATTTTGAATATTTCCTCCACCTACAAATAAATACAGGCCTAGTGTCGCTACTGTACGTAAAATACACAACTGCTTGCTGTCCGCAGTCAAGCAATATCATGTTTGAGATTATGGTAGAAGGTCTCACTTGACTTACACTTAATGAACTGTTCCCTAGAGTCTCTTTTGCAAAAGCTGTTAGGGAACACTCTATATGATTCTGTGATTTACGCCAAGGATATAATCCTGTTCTAACATGCTTTTGGGTCGGGGGAATGTGGTAAAGTGCCAAGGGACAGGATGCGACCCGCAGTGTATCTCCATAACAGCAAGGCTTGCTCCAGTGTGGAATCCAGTAGGAATCAGATCACATCTGGATTTGGTGGCAGAAACGGTTATTACAGAACAGCTCTCACAACGTGTTCGTTCCTAACTGCAGCTGTGTCTCCCGAGAGCAAGAATGAAAATATAAATTACAATGTGTCTGAAACCTCCCATATCTTCAGAACACAGGCTAAAATCTCCCTAACGTTAACCCGGACTGCTGTTAGACGTTTATCATCAAGGGGAGGTAACACACTGCTTCAACTTAGCATGCAGAAAGGGTCCAGAGGTCTGGGTCCTGCTGCAGCTGATAATGCCCGTCCTAAAAAAAAGCCATCAATTGTTAACAGTCATGCAAATTGCAGAAAGTAGAAAGTTATTCACTGTTATCGCTTTCCGATTTGCTAAGTACCCCATCGTGATGGGATCGCTCTTTCGCCTCCTTGCATTGAGAGAGAAGAAAAAAATCGTATTATCTTCTCTGTCTCATGCAGGTTTAGCTCAGAAAGTCATTTCAGGTGATGCCACTGGCACATCTGCCACTGTTTTAATGTTTTTTCAAGAGGCAGGAACAAGGAGACCCACGTGACTGCTCAGCTTCTCGGAACAGGTGGGAAACATGATATGTACTTTGGTAAAAGGAAAAAAAATGTTTTAAAGACATAAAGTCATATTAATAATTTGCACCCCCAGTGGAACAACTTCTGGGAAATGAAAATCTATCACATTTTGGCAACAGTTACAACAGGTGGTTGGAATTCTGAGCACTTGCCAAACCACCTTGAACTTTTATATGACTAGCAAGCTAATGTATCACACTGTACATTATAGTTATAATGAGCTGTAAACAGATAGGTCCAATGGAAGAAATGAAATGAAAACAATGATAAAGAGACACAAATGGTAAATCTGAAATTGGACAAGACTAACGGGGTTTAATGGAACAGGAAGATTAATGACAGTAACAATGGTTATTGCCTGAGTACTTACTATGTACCAAGCACCGTTCTAAGCATCTTACACGTAATATCATTCACTTAATCTTCACAGTAACAACCCTACGAAATAGGAGTTATTATTATCCCCATTTTATAAGTGAAGAAATGGAAGCAAAGAAGTAAGGTGCCCAGCTAGGGGCAGAGCCACCATTCACGTTCAAGCCCCTAGTTTCCAGAGCCTGGGTGCATGACCTCCGTGCCATACTTGGCTGGAAGTCAAGAGATATGTGCTCCATTCCCTGTTCTGTTGAAACCAGCTATACGACCTTGGGCAAACTGCCCAGCTTCCCTGGATCTCTACTTCCTTATCTATATAATACAAGAGTTACACTAGACCGTTAAGGTCACTTCCATGACCTTATTTCTCCTCCCTCCAGATAAAACTGACACCATGATAGCATGATTGAACACCAGGCTCCTTCTCAGACAAAGGACAGATGCATAGACATACACATGTGTGCACAGACCTGACAGCCCCAATTGGTGATGAGTTCACAGGACTCTGTGCAGGAAAACCAGTTAAGAGAAACTGAGGCCACGGAGGCTCAAAGAGTCACCAACACCCCCTAGAATAGCTACTTCACTTGGAATTTAAGGGTGCTCAATCTCTGAGCTTATTTTTATAGAAACTTAAGATTTATTCTGACAGTGTTATTTACAGTAGCCAAGACATGGCAACAACCTAAATATCCATCAATGGATGAACAGATAAAGGAAATATGGTATATATACACAATGGAATATTATTCAGCCTTAAGAAAGAAGGAAATCTCGCCATTTGGGACAAGACAGATCTTGAGGGTATTATGCTAAGTGAAATAAGTCAGACAGAGAAAGACAAACACCATCTGAACACCACTTACGAATCCAAAAAAGAACCCCCAAACTCACAGACACAGAGAAGAGATTGGTGGTTGCCAGAAGCGGGGTGGGGGTGTGTGTGTCTGGGGAGTCAACAGGTGAAGGTGGTCAAAAGGTACAAACTTCCAGTTATGAGATTAATAGTCCTAGAGATGTAATGGTGTCTATAATTAACAAGAGAGTAAGTCTTCAAAATTCTCATCACAAGAAAAAAAATTTGTAAAAATGTGTGGACATTAACTAAACTTATTGTGGTAATCACGTTACAACATATACATATTGCTAATATATATTTACATATCACTTGCAATATGTATATATAAAATATTTTACAATATATCTATATATAACATATCATCATTTGGCAATATATATGAGATATATATGTATATATAAAATCATTATGATGTATACCTAAAACTAATACAATGTTATATGTCAATTATACCTCAATTTTTAAAAAAAATTTATTTTGATACCGAATCCTTTTTGCCCTCATTTATCCTACTTGGGTCACTCCTTAGACAAAGCTAAGTCTAAAATAAGTGCAGCGGCTTCCCTGGTGGCGCAGTGGTTAAGAATCCGCCTGCCAACACAGGGGACACGGGTTCGAGCCCTGGTCCAGGAAGATCCCACAGGCCGCGGAGCAACTAAGCCCGGGCACCACAACTACTGAGCCTGCGCTCCAGAGCCCACGAGCCACAACTACTTTAGCCTGCAGGCCTAGAGCCCGTGCTCGGCAACAAGAGAAGCCACCGCAATGAGAAGCCTGCGCACCGCAACGAAGAGTAGCCTGGCTCCCCGCAACTAGAGAAAGTCCGCGGGCAGCAACGAAGACCCAACGCAGCCATAAATAAATAAATAAATAAATTTATAAAAAAAATAAAATAAGTGCAGGAAAATACTACTCTTTCTTTGAACTGCAGTAAACATTGAGGTACTTAAATTTTATCTTCATATAAAATACTGTTCAATTTTTTAAAAACATGTAATATAACTCTACAATCTAAATACAGAAAATATTATACATTTCCAGTCTTTGAATCAGTAAAAGACTGACTGCCCTACATTTACAGGTTTGCAACATTACACTTGCATACTTAAAAATGCAGTTATCATAAAAGGTATTGCTTAAAGGCAGCTTTTTTAATGCAGTGTGAATTTTAAAGGAGCACGTAGCATATAAGAAATGGTGTTTTCAAGAAAAATTTATTCTCTGCCTCTCAGTAAAGCTAAAGTATTTCGGTATTAGATCCCCTCTGATTAGATTTTCAGATTGGTTCAGATATACAGACCTAGAAATCATTTTGGAAAATGACCTTACCAAGCTTCGTAAAAACATAAAACATAATTCATACTTAATCAAGTGTCATACGATTGCCACCAAATCTGAATCCATTTTTAAGACCTACTAGGAAGTCAAGTAATTGGGATCCAGTGCATTCTCCTTTTTAATCTATACACCTTGAATACGTTTATGGAATATCCATACAATTCCACAAGCTAACTGACACAAACAAGCCAGGAGATTTTAAGTGCAGGAAATGAAGGCCAATGGGAGAAACAACTGAACACCTTCCCTTTGCTTTTTTTCCCCTTTGCTTTTTAATTAAATGATAAATCTCAATATGAATTCATTAGAAGCCTGATAGCTCAATTAAGTTATGTTACTATATACTCTGGGGCAATGCTTCAATATCAGTTAACAGAGTTGGGATGTAACCTGAGCAGGAAATGTAAGCCAAAAGTTATATTTGACCTACCATTTGGGAGAAAAATTGCAATTAAGGGGGCACAAAAAGTCCCAATATCTACAGACTGTTAAAATTAAATGACAAAAAGACCATAATGGTTTCTCCTGTAGCAATACATTCTTTAGATTCACAGTATGCAGTAAAGCCTGTCAGTTCATTTTAATTTGGTTTTACCGATATCATATCCAACAGAACAGGAAAAAAAGAAAAAGAAAGAAAAGAAACTACCTTGGGAGAAAAGAAAAAAAAAAAAGGTTATTGGAAGAAACATCCACTTTGAAAATGAAAAGAAACTCTGGGTAAATCAGCAAAAGATGAACTTGGAGGAAACACGGGAAGGCCTGGGCTGTAAACCAAAGACAGTGACATCTACAGAACCCATACTTTGTATAGTCAACAGTATTTCGATCGGCTAAATAAATGTAATTTTTTTTTCATTTATCCAGCAAAAACTGAGTGCCCAGTATGGGTGGGTCAGGCATGGTGCTAGGCTGTGAAGACACAGCAGTGAGTGAGTTCAATGTCACTTTCCCCACAGAGCCTTCCTCCCCCCCCCCGTATTTAAACTGTAACCCCCCCATTCCCATTCTCACTGTGCATCCACATCACCTGGTGAGCTATTTAAAAACCTGAACTTCATCCCCAGAGTCTGATTGGCCAGGAGTAGGGCCCATGCCCCATTTCCAGAAGCTCCCCAGGTTGAGACCCACTGCCTTCACCCCTTTCCATATACTGCTTTTCTTCCCAGCATCAAACACCTTCTAACACAAGCCATAACTGACATGGTAAAAGCCTCCAGTCATTAGACTGGGACCATCTTGGGGCAGGGATGTGTGTCTGTTTGGTTCACTGTTGAATCCCCAGTGCCTGGAAAGAGTAGGTGCTTCATAAGTATCTGTTGAGTAAATTTAATGAAAAACAACATGAATTCTCCCCTCAGGGCCCATACAATTACTGAGGAGAGAGAAAAACAGAGAGTTAAATAAATGGAAAAAACCACAGCCGTGGCAAGTATTAACTGTTCTATAAGGGCCCATTAACAGGAGAATTGTGACCAAGTCTGGGGCATCAAGGAAGTGACACTGGAAGAAATGAAATGAAGCTGGGGGACAGTTTTCTGAGAGAGAGAAGAGGGCATGTGGGGAAAGGGAGGAGGAGGAGGAGTGAGGCTCTGCCAAGGCGTTGGGGATGCAGAGGCAGGTAGAGCTGGACCAACCCCACCTTCGTATCATATGAATGAATTAGGAGAAGCCTCCAGGGTGAGTTCAACTAGGATAGTGGCGTGGTCCTATTTTTATCAGTGGTGCTGTGGACGACTTCCACCAATCTGTCAAGGTGCTGGAATATATATAGGACATGTGAAATCCATTCCAGATCTCTACCCATCAGTTCCCATCCTGGGCATCCCTAGAAATGCAGAAAAAGCAGGACATGCGCCACAACATACCTACCAGGGCAGCCTCTAAGCAACAGACTAGACGCTCCTCCTTCCCTTAGGGACGCCTCCCCCGCTCTAATTCCCAGCCTCCATATTCCACACCTGGGGCCACTCTTTCCCGGAGCCCAGGGCCCAAGTCATCTGGAGCACTAGTCCGTCCAGAATCACTAGTGTCACAGGCCCACATGACAATACCAGAAAACTTTATATTTCTCATTAAAGTATTGATATGAATTATAAAACCCCAGAAATCTGAGTTAGCCACAAATACCAGAACTCTGATGCAAACTCCAAGGATGCAGCTACCCCTTGTATCCGGAGCCCTCGGGGAACTTGCTAAGCTTGGTAGATAAGCTTTCAAACGGAGAGCTTATCTTAGGGGCACCAAAGTATTTTTAGTTTAACCATAGGGCTCAAAAAAGTTATAAAGTTCATTATTTGTTCCTCTACTTTCTTAAACAAAGGCCAGCATACATAAGAGACGGCTCACGGTCAGCGCTGTACCGTGGTATAGTTTATCAAATATTTACAGAAGCTCTGGTTGGTGACAGGCGTGCTATTAGGGTGGCGGGACTCAAAGGCATGCTTCTGGGGAGTCCGCAGGGCACACTCGGGCTCTGGGCCAGCTGCTCTTAAATTGCAGTGCTGGGGCTTCCCTGGTGGCACAGTGGTTGAGAGTCCGCCTGCCGATGCAGGGGACGCGGGGTCGTGCCCCGGTCCGGGAGGATCCCACATGCCGCGGAGCGGCCGGGCCCATAAGCCGTGGCCGCTGAGCCTGTGCGTCCGGAGCCTGTGCTCCGCAACGGGAGAGGCCACAGCAGTGAGAGGCCCGCGTACCGCAAAAAAAAAAAAAAAAATGCAGTGCTTCTTTACTTCTTCTGGGTGTTACACTTTATCACTTCCTGGCCTGCTTCCTTCCATTTGGGTGGCCAACCGTCCCTTCTTCCCAGCTCTGCCTGCAAGAGTCTCTCTTCTTTTTTTTTTTTTTTTTTTTTGCGGTACGTGGGCCTCTCACTGTTGTGGCCTCTCCCGTTGCAGAGCACAGGCTCCGGACGCGCAGGCCCAGCGGCCATGGCTCACGGGCCCAGCCGCTCCACGGCATGTGGGATCTTCCCGAACCAGGGCACGAACCCGCGTCCCCTGCATCGGCAGGCGGACTCTCAACCACTGCGCCACCAGGGAAGCCCAAGAATCCCTCTCTCTTTAAATTGACTGCTTTGAATCTGCTGTGGGCTGAGAAACCAGATTACCACGCTGGTTAGAACGGTCTCTCCTCCAGTAAGATTAAATAAATTCTAGGTGAGAAACACAAGTGATACCCTATAAATCAATCACACTATTCTTTACGTGTGTGGGGTCTTCAAGACATCAGTTCCAGCTGTGCAGAAGCAGTACGATGCCGTGGTGAAGAACACAGGTTCAGAAGTCAGACGACCCTCGGTTTGTGTCCCAGCTGTGTGCTCTTAGGCAAGTCACTTTTAAAGATTCTCTGAACTTCGTTCTGCATCTCAAATGAGTATCTTCCTGCTAGGGTGGACGTACAGATTAAAGAAGATACTGCCCGTTACCCAGCACACATTACACTCTCAAGAAATATTAGTTGCTATCATCTTCATCAACCGGGCTCAAATATGTCAGTGCCAACAGGATATGGCTTAACAGTGCCTGCCACAGGCAACTTCCCCTAACCACAGTCCCATTTCAGGAAGCAACTTTAGGCTGTTCTTTGCAAAAGGATGGCCACCAATTCAATCAAGAATGACAATGTGACAGGGCAGTCTTTCAACTGATGAGGTCACCACGAGACCCAGAGACGTGGCCTGATAGGAATGGCTCTCCCCTGAAGGAGTAAGGATCCCCAGTAAAGCCAATCAGGCTGGTTTCCTCCAGGCCTGCAGGAGAGAATTCAGGAAAGACTGGCCAGTAGTTGGCAGACACACCCCGCGACAGAGGTGCCAGTCTGGGGAGAGATGAAGGTCCAGAGCGGGAAGAAAGGAGCAGACCCAAGTTATTGTGCTGGGTCCTGAGAACTTACTGGAACAGTTCAGGTCCAGTTTTTGTTCCATGTCCCTTCACAATAAATCCTGTGACTTACGGTGGCCTGAGTGATATTCTGCTCTTTGCAACCCAAGGGCCTGTCGAACCAGCCCATTCATACGAGGTAGCCTTCCAAAGATCACCCTCAACCGATGAGGCACAGAAGTCACTTGCAAAAGCAATAACCTGCATTCCTAGAGCAGTCATCCAGGGAACTTGGGGGATGCAGAGTCAAGGCAGTGCCTGACTGCCCCAGAGACCACCCTGCACCTACTCCCACCTTTGCCCCAGGCCACCTGCAAGCTCCAAGGCCCCATCTAGGTCTTTCCACAGCCCACAGAAATAATGGCTAGCCTTCCAGGGCATCTACCACAATTTTCTGGGGAGTAAGTATCAAGAAAGAGGTGAGCAGTTATTTCTGTGGCTTAGTAAAGAGCCAAGTTATGAAACTAAGCAAACCTCTGTGGTTGATTAGAAAATGGCAGGAAGGTGATTTTTAATAAACACCACCACCTTGTAGAGCACATCAGTGTTTACAAGGCTTTGCATTACAAGCAGTTACCCACTCTACCTCCTTTCAATCTTACAATGACCCTGTGAGGTGTTATGATCCCCACTTACAGAGTGGAAAATGGGGCTGAAAGGTTGAGCACCTAGTCCAGGAATGTGTGTGGGTCAGTGACTTCCCTGGTCCAGGGTCACTGCCCTCTCCTAAAGGGCTTCACAGAAGACAAGAGGGTGCACAAAACGAGGAAGTGTTTCTCCACAAATCTCACTGCTGCTCAAAGCAATTACAATGGGAAGAAAGTCTAACTAGGCGTAAATGGTTTGGTTCACTTTGTTTCCTGTCTTGGTTTTTTGTTTATTTGGGGGTTTTTTTCTTTTTTTTTTTTTTTGGCCACTCAGCAAGGCTTGTGGGACTTTAGTTCCCACACCAGGGATTGAACCTGGGCCCTTGGCAGTGAAAGCGCCAGGGAATTCCCTCTGTCTTGGGTTTTTTTTGTTTGTTTGTTTTTGTTTTTTTATCCCATCAGACAAATGGGTTTCTCCTGGCTAGGGAATTTTTTTTTTTTTTACATCTTTATTGGGGCTTCCCTGGTGGAGCAGTTTTATTGGAGTATAATTGCTTTACAATGGTGTGTTAATTTCTGCTTTATAACAAAGTGAATCAGTTATCACTTAGAATAGTACCTTATTTGCACTTAAAATCCCAGACCTGACCTGGATGCCCCAGAGGTAAAGCCACTTGTCTCAATTCACCTCCAAAGGACCAGACTCAACAGCCAAAGAGAAAAGAGAGGAGGGCTTTGAGCAGCTGACACAATTAACTTACAAAACTGACACCTACCCAGGTTAGGCCCACAGATTCTGAGATCCCAGGAGAGGCTGCAGAAGGCAGGGAGGAAGCGGTCTGCTCAGTAAGAGACACAGGGAGGTTTCTGGCTCCAGCAAAAATGAAACTTCAAAGGGAACGGAGCTGTGGGAACTTCAAAGACCCCCTCCCCCACCCACCCCCGACGCAGGACCAATTAACACCTACAGATGTTTATCTAAGCAGTCATTTCATGCCGGCTACTTCGCTAAATGGGTGCTCAGACTCACCTCAAAAATTGCTATTCCTCCAAAATGGATTGGTGGGGGGGGGGGGTCAGGAGAGAGGAAGTGCTGTGTTTTCTGAGAGAGAGACCTTAGTCAAGAAGAAAACAAATCCTCAATACAGTGAAATTCATCACAGACTTATGTATAATAAAAGAAAAGATGGGAAACAAATCTCTTACTAAGAAAATGCAAATCAACTACGGTACAGCCATGAGTTACTAAAAAGAACCGTGCAGCCATTAAAAATCCTACTTTAGTATTTTAATAGGATTTTCCTCTTTAGTAGGAGAGGAAGAGGCTCTGAGATAATGTTAAGAAAAAAGCAACATGCAAAAAATACACTTAAAGTCGGACTTTAACTTTATAAAACCGACAGACTAGAACGGCCAGGAGTTTGTTTTGTTCACTCCCGGAGGCCCCAGCTCCAACACCTATGTGTCTGGCACAAATAAGACACTTAAGGAAAATGTGTCAAATTCATTATTTACTATTAATTAAATAATAACTAACATATCTATACAAGGTACGTGGATATGCAGACATAGAATGACATAATCAACCGCAGAGGTGTATATGTGAGTTATAACAGGCCAACTACTGAAGTTTAATAATAGTGGTTAGCTCTCACTGTCAGGACTAGAGAAGAAATTTCTTTTCATATTCATCTCTTTTGCATTTTCCTAATTTTCTGCAGAGGCTCTGTACAGTTTTTATAATTTTTTAACCACTGTTTTTCTACAGGGAGCCTCAGGGCCTGGGAGCAGTGGTATGCTACACTCCAGAAACCTGGCCCGTTTTGTCAGAAATGGAATCTTCCAGTGAGTCTCCCATTTCTACAGGGTCACACCTTATACCTGGGGCAAAGGTCACTCCTGCACCACCTCATGGGTTCACTGACATCTAGTACAGGGCAAACCCTGCAAGGTGCTATCAGGAGGGCAAAGGTCACACATGATTCACTTCCTCACTTTTCTGAGAAGAAATCTAGGGGGAAATGAAAGGCAGAATCTACATAGTCAAAGTTATAAGGTTCCCTGAACGGAAGAGATGAAGGAGTTCGATACTTAAGTGTCAACTCAGGGCTGTCTTAATCACATCTCTTAGCCAGATTTTTTCCTTGGGAAGCATGTTTATAAAGGAAAGCAGTAGAGGAAAAAAAAAAAAGATATGACGTACAAACACCCAAATCACACTAAACTCACTGATAACAAAACTGTGAACAGGTAGAAATTTTGTTTGATTCTTTAAGGTGGTAACATTTTTTAGAGGAAAGAGCATTGTCTTTGACATCCAAGATGCCTGGTTTGAACACCACCATTTCCTCGCCAGATGTGACCGTGGCTCCTAACTTTACCCTCTCCAGGCCTGCACTCCTATCTGTAAAGTGGGGATTTTACACACTGTTGTCGACGAAAGGCTTAAATGAGCTAATAAAGGTGACTTCAGATAAGACACTGGACAAATATCTTGCAGTTTTGAGGGAGTCCCTGTGCATTAAAGGAACTTGGGCACAGACGGAAGAGCTTTGAAGGAAAACCAATCGGTCATTAAGCTCATGGTGTTCACATCCAAACACGAACACTCTCAGGAGACTGCAGTATCTAGTGACCGCTGAGCCTGACGGGTTCCCTCCGGAGAGGCTGTGTGGGAAAGTGACGGTCATGAGGGAGCAGCGGGCCTCAGAGAAAGGAGAGGAATGGGAACCAGGAAACCTGGACTGTAGCCTCCGCTCAGCCACTTACAAGCTGTGCAGCCTTGACAATCCACCTCACCAGAGCTGGCCTCAGCTTACAAACCTGTAAAATGGCCTGACGAGACACCTGGCAAGGTGGCTGTGAGCAGAGCAGCCGGGCCCTACCAAACACAACCTTTGGTGTGACCTTAGTGTACTCAAGGTCATTGTCAGCAGGTGTTTCTAACAGCCGGTTCTGGGGAGGCACATCCACAGGCCTTTGGACAAAGAGAACAAGCACCACCTGAGGGTGTGACAGCTCCCCTTTTGGCCAAGTCGGTGCCACCCAAAGCTGCTGTTCACAGTCGGGGGACCAATGGTGGCCTCCCACTGGTGGGGCCTGCCCAAGCCTTCATAGCAAGCCATCCTCTGAAGGACAAAATCCTACAGGCTCCCAGCTCAGGTCACAGATTCCACTTTCACCTGTCATTTTTTGAACTAGACTCAATCAACTTGCAAACGTCCCTAGAAGTAGCCCACGAAACCTCAACCTTTAGGGATTCCTTTAAATGAGGCTCTCAGGAGCCCTCCAGAAAGCAAGTTCAGAGAAGGTGAGAAACTTGGGGGCGGGAGGGGCACAGAAAGAATTAGAACCTCAGTGCAAGAAGACACATTGCTGACTTCAAAATTTGTCTAGGGCTGGCCCTAGCTTTATTTTAAAACAGTGCTTGGGCTTCCCTGGTGGCTCAGTGGTTAAGAATCTGCCTGCCAGTGCAGGGGACATGGGTTTGAGCCCTGGTCCGGGAAGATCCCACATGCCACGGAGCAACTAAGCCCGTGTGCCACAACTATTGAGCCTGCGCTCTAGAGCCCGCGAGCCATAACTACTGAAGTCTGCATGCCACAACTACTGAAGCCTGCGTGCCACAACTACTGAAGCCTGCGTGCCACAACTACTGAAGCCCGTGCGCCACAACTACTGAAGCCCGCGCGCCTAGAGTCTGTGCTCCGCAACAAGAGAGGCCACCGCAATGAGAAGCCCGCGCGCCGCAACAAAGAGTAGCCCCCGTTCGCCACAACTAGAGAAAGCCCACGCACAGCCACAAAGACCCAACGCAGCCAAAAATAAATAAATGAAAAAAAAAAAAAGAGCACATATGTGTGTTAAAAAAAAAAAAAGCTGTGCTTATGTGGTTTATTTTAGAAATGCTTTTGTGCTATCAAACACCTGTGGGGAAAAAAGTGCTAATATTTTACATTTAAGACCTGAGAAGCACTATTTCCAACTTTCATTCCTCCAAGGCTCCCTGTTGGATCACAAACTCGCTCAAGGTGTCTGGGAATATAGTTCAGGAAAATGGGGAATCAATACATCATCATTTACTTGTGCACATTTTCTTTTTGCTATATAAATGCATCTGAATTCAGCTTAACATTCAGTGAATTCACAGCCTATTCCCAAAATTCACTGGAGCCAAACTGAAAAGTGCCCAAAACTCCTACTTAGACTAAACAGCACCGGGGACCTCCACCTTAGCTGGCAATGAAAAGAAATATGTAAGCCCTAGAGCAAAAGTTCTCAAGTCTGACGATGCCCTTAGTAGCGGCTGTGTGTCAACCCCTAAAACTAGATGACAAATTATGCATATATGTGCTTTCTTTTTTCACAAAGTTGGTCCAAAGTCTTTATCAGCTTCCCAAATGATTCCAAGAGAAATCCCATAAGAAACACCATCAATAAGGACCTTTCAGTGGCTGGAGAGCTTTCAGGTGTGTCTGTAATTAAAGATGGAATACTGTAGGTCAAGGAGAAAAAGTCAGAAGGCCTGCTTTCTAGGGCTACCCCTGCTACTAAACAGTTTTCTGACCTTCAGCAAATCCCTTTAACAGTCTATCCCTCAGTTTCCACATCTGTAAAATGAGGACGTTTGGAAGTTGTATGATCACTTACCTTCAAGACCCTTAAAAACACAAGGATTGTGAGGTACAGCTTCAACAAACACAGGAGAAGGTGTCCAAAAGGCCTGCACAGAATCCTGCCTGTTCCCAGAAGAGCTGCTTAAAATATTCTCCACCGCTTTCCTCAAAGGGGTCAAAGATAGAAGCCACCTCTCATTTCCTTCTTTTTCTTCTATTTCAGAAAGTCAAATTTGAAGTTTCACAATAATGCCCTTTGAAGGGATCTGCACTATGAAGTTCATGCAAAAATACAGTAATTCTGTAAGGCTGCGTAAGAAGCTCAAAAGATGCAAAATAGAATTTCTCTAAAGCCTTACTACAAATCATGTGATTACTGTAGCAACTTATTTTAGCCAGTGTCATCTACATCTGTTAATATATGTAACTGATGAAAATTAATTATGGGTGTCATAAAAATGGATGTTTTAATATAATCCTGGAAGTCTGGGTCGAAAATATTGCTCTATTTCAAGAGAAAAGTCTTTTCCTTCATTCCATGCAGTTCTTCTATACCTTTAGTAGTAAATGTCTGATTTTCACAAAAGTGAAGTTGAAACAGAAGTCTTCAACTAAACATTTATTGTCATATAAGGCTAAATTTCGCTAAAAGCAACTTTTTTTTAGTTGATACACTTGTACATATTCTATAGTATTGTAACTCAGCCATGATACCATAAATTTTCAATCTAATTATCAGACCCCCTAAGTCCAAAGCAAAGTTATATGTGGTTGCTTGTGGCAGCAAATTAAACGGAAGGCTTTTCATAGGCACTTGCTAATAAAGAAAAGAAGTAGATGAAAACTGATCCTGTTTTTATAAGCCATTATCAAATGAACGCTTAGAGAACCCTAAAGCAGTCGAAAACCCATTCCACCAAAGGATAAACTAAGGTTCAAGGTGATGAATCAAAAGTCACACCATGAGACAGTATGAGAAGTCAAACTTAGATGACTTCTATAGACCTAACTGTAATATCCTCCGCTAAAACCCTGGGAAGAGATTAGCATTTGATTGAAGGAGTTCTGCATCTGACACACACACAGCTGACTTACAGAAAACATCAGTATAAGTAGCAAAGTATAGTAGTTGTGCTTACTTCAGAGCACAAGACAGGCTGCCTGCTAGGTGAGCATTCTCACCACATTTCAGAGCTCATTCATTCTTCATATCTTCCAAAGTCAAGGGCAAAGGCAAACATGTTTGCAAGCACCATTTCTCAGAGATAAAGCGTTCAGATAACCCAGAGAGAGGAAGGAGTTAAAACTCCAGGTCAAGCAGGCCGATGAATATAAACGTTCTGCAACACCATCCCGTCCTATGAAACAAGGTTAGAGCTGTAAAGTATAAAATCCAGAAGTGACTCTGAAAGAAATCCCTGCTCAGGAGAAAGAGGTAACTTGCTTTCCTCACTAAATGCCACTCTTCAGATGAGACTCAGTCCTGAGGGCCTGACCCCTTGTGGTCTTTAAACATAAACCAGAACAAGGGCGTGGGTGTCTGATTTCTTGAGGCAACGACAAAGAGGGCAAAAATTAGTGAAATTTAATTAGCAAAAATTAAAGGTTCTTGGAAACCAACCCCTCCTTCCCTTATTGCCAAAAATCTCTAGAAAAACCTTCCGCAGAGAATGCAGATGATTTATTTTGGGACTAGGAGAGTAAAGCAGATATGACTGTTGTATCGGATTGAGGGTGTTTCCCAAATAAATGTATAATTCAGATTTCTTAAGATCTCCCCTCCAGTTCCTTTAGAGGAGTGAAGACCATCATGATCCTTCTACAAAATTCGGTGAGACTGCTTTAGAAGACAATGAAAGGTCAGACTTCATCTCGAGTTACTCCACCATAAACCAGACAAAGAAATTCCTCAAAGGCTATGAGCATTTTTTTCTTACAAGCACCCACAGGAATAGGTCGATGTAAATGTCGTGTAAACAAAGCGTTCATTACTAACCACAGTTTGTTTCTTTTGTGAGAAAATTTTAATCCATGGCAACTGCACCCAACATTCACACATAACTGCCCTCAAAGCAGAGGAAAATTTAGATTCATAATTGACCCTACAGCCTCGGGCTTTGCTTATGCTCGAAAAGCAAGAGGTGTTGGGGTTTGGGGAATCCCAGTGTTTGATACTTTCTCCTTCACTGTCTATGATCAAGTACAGGAGGACTTGAATTTCTCTTCCAATCACTCCTACAGAGGCCCAAGTGTCTGAGGAAATCCACAGACAACAATCAAACCTTTCATTTCAGGGTCCTTTCCTCACCATGCCCCTTCCTGTTCCCATCGGTTCTGCAAAGCGTTTCCCCTATTCTGCATTTCATGAATCAATTGCAAAATCCGCCAACCTCTGCCAGCTCCTCTTGTACTCAGCTGAGAGGCTCCCCTTCCTCCCTGGGTAGCACAAGGCTGCTCTGGTTTTTAACTGGCGTAACGTGGAAATGCACTGTGGAAGCTCACTAACTCTTTCACAGCCAGACAGAAGTGAGAGAGTCTGGGGCTCCCACCCCATCGACGAGAAAACGGACCCTCCAAGCTCAGGTTAAAGCCGATTCGTAGAAACTAGCTTTGACCCCAAGCCCAGTGTGTCAGTTACTGTCACTGGGAAGGAAAAGGAAGAGTGAGAAGGTCTACAAAGTCTCCAACTCAGTTACTTAGCAACTGGACAAAACTTGCTTCACTCCAGAGGGTAAAGAGGCATCTCACAGCGCATTCAGAGAGTAACAGTCTCCGATTTACATGCAAATTGATAAAGACAAAAGGGAAAGGGAAATCTAAATTAGCAACTGGAGTTTACAGCAGAGGGGCTGAGGCCCAGATTTTTTAAAAACAGCTTCTCCTAGGGAGGCAGGATATATACATGCCAACAAACACACATGAATGAATGCATGCATGCATGCACGCATGCAAGATCACAGGCCCTAACCAGTTTACAGTCTCCCTTCATAAAAGTCAATGCCACCTGGGAGTAGGAAAGAGGCAGGCGCAGAAAGTTTAGTAGCTGAAATTAAAGGACTTCCACTGCTAACACAAATTTAAGGTTTGCGGAAAGATGACAATTGAAGGGTGGGAAAATTCCGGGGAAAGCTGCTCCCCCTGCTCGTGAGAAAAGCAAATAAAGCATCAATCTTGGGGTAAGGTTCCCGGACTGTGGGTGGATTCAAAGCCTCTCGGGTCCCTAGACCCTCACAAACACCCTCCTGGATCCACTGGTGAAGTGCAGTTTCCAAACTCAGATCAAACCCACACCCTTCATAGAACACACATCACTCTGAAGGTTTTCCAAGCAAGAGGGAAACATGGTCACCTACTTGGCCCAGGAAAGTGCTCCAGGATTTTCCGTTAGCCCAAGGAGCTCAAACTCTGGGTCCTCAGCTCCAAGCTACACATCAGAAGCAGGCTGCTCAGTCCCAGGCTCAGAGCAAAAGGAAGAGGACCCGAGGAGGGGGGGGGGGGTCCCCTGCCCCACCCCCATCTCCCAACTTCACACCTGGACCAGGTAGGCAGGGCCCAGGGCTGACCCGCTGAGGCCCATCAGCTAAGCCACTTACTTCTCATACTCAGTGTTGTCTCTGTCACAGCGAGAATCCTTGTGCTTTTGCCAGTCTTTGCCATGCTTGCAGGTGGTGAGAAGCACGACGTCTTCCCCATTATGGACGTGATATAAGGCATTCCTGGTGTCTGACCCTATCCCTGTCAGGTACCTCTTCCCCTTGAAGACTAGCATGTACTTCCTGAGAGGAGGGATAGTGTTAAACTTCAAAAACCCCCTCTCCCCTCCTGTCCTGGGATGATCCTTAGAAAAGAGGGGAATAGAAACATCAAAGTTGGGTCGGAAGTTTTCAGTACTGATGCTGGCTTTGGCCAGCATCGCCTGGCCGATGTCAAACCCCACATCCTCGGTGTAGTCAGGCCAAGTGCCAGAATATAAATTAAAAATTAAATGATTCCTACCACTGTTCCACAAGTGGAGACTCTGCACTTTGGATCTCAAATTGTGCACATACTGAGGTGACAACTGGTCTCTGTCTAAAGTATCCAGACTCAGGACAAAGAGGCACGCCTGGCTGGGGTCCGAGGTGTAGAACCTGGAGCCCTCGATGGCCGCTAGAATGTTTTGGTAACTTTCGGCGATTTTCTCCCCTTTTTGCTGCGGGTATACGTAGACTTTGAAGCCGTTTTTCTTGCAAAGGGTGAAATCGAAGCAGGACTCCATGCGGCACTTCTTGCCTTTGTAGATGCTCGAGTTGGCGTCTCGCTTCTGCCGTGGGGAAATGTGCACACTGGAATCCTCGTTTTCCAATTGATCCCAAGGAACGAAGGGGCGCAGAGCGTCCGGGAAGCGGGGCCAGAAATGATCCGGACTCGGGTGGTGCAAGCCATTCCGACGGCTGTGCTCCTCTCTCCGGCTGTGGCTTCTCGATGCCCTAAACTGCAAGCCTCCGAAATAAAACAAAAGGGCGAGACAAGAGCCAGCTGAGAGCAGGATGAAATAGCGTTTTTTGGCCTGCATGTGTCCTGCCTGGGTCAAGAGGATTGTAAATAAACACAAGAATCACCCAAGTTTCCCAATCAACACTTTCAGCTCCAGTCCGCCATCTTCCCGCCTGTAAAGACTTCAAACTCTCCGCTCCCACCTTCTCTGGATGCCTTTCCCCAAGCCGTGGACTGATCCAGCGCATGTGGGCGATTTCTTTAACTTTCTCCCCTTCGGTCTTTCATCTTTGGGTTGCACAATAGACGGGAGAGAGCGGGGCTGAATATTTCGCACCCAGGGCGGGCGAGCAGCGGACTGTAATTCTCTTGCATGCAACAAGACGGAGGAAAAGAAAGAGAGGGGGGAAAAAAAGCTCCCGATGCCCAATCAATGACAAGACGAAGTGATTTCCTTGCCTCTCGGATTCCTCTCGGCGCCGTGGAAAACGAGCCCCGGGAAAGCAACTTCAACTCATCCACACTCCGGCGCAGAACACTCCGGTTCCAACAAGTCAGCCGATCTCCGGGTTCAGCCGGCTAGTGCATCTTGCAGCTGGGGCGCCGTAACCTCACAAATCCCTGCATCTCTCTTTATTCCCTTCTGCAGTGGCTCCGAGACTCCGGCGGTGTTTACTCCTGCGCTCGCGGGGCCGGCCCCCGGGACGCGCGGCAGCCCGGCAGAAGGCGGCGGCGCTGGGAGACGGCGGCGGCGCTGGGTGACGGCGGCGGCGCGTCCTCCCCGCGGGCAGTGCCGGCCCCGAGCGGCGCTTCCCAGGCCCCCGCGCGGTTGCTGCCGACCGCCGCGTTCGGTCGCCGAATGTTACCCGGTTCTGAATGTTACACTTACACATTCCATTCCCGACACGACAGCGCTGACCTCATCCATCCACGCAGCCCTCGCTGCCATTGGCCGAGCGTCACGTCCGGGGGGGGCGGTGCTTCCGCTGCGCCCATTCATAACCCCCGGCCACCGGCAGAGGCGCCGGCGCGGCGCTGGGGGTGCGGGCGGCGTGTGGGCCACGGGGCGTCTCTGCTGGGGCCCGGCGGGCGGAGCGGGGGGCGGCCCAGTGCGAGCCCCGTGGCCCCTCGGCTCGTCCCGGCCGGGACTCCGGCCTGGGCCGCACCGCCTCCTACTGCTGCGCCGGGAACCAGCGCCTCCCAGAGACGCCCGCTGGCGGGGAACCGGGGACTGGCCGGCGCTTCCCGGGCCCCGCTGCCCTGGGCGCCCTCGAGAATCCCGTCTCCTCGGCTGCCTGTCGGCAACGCCTCCCCGAGCGGGCGGCTGGGAGTGTTCGGGTTCCTGGGGAAGGATGCTCGAAAATTGGAGCAGTGGGGCGAGCCCAAGGGATGCGGGAGGAAAGAAAGACTTTATAGAAAGCGACCGCGGACCTTACGGATGCATCTCCCCGCCCACCTTCGACTCTCTGAGGCCCCCAATTTTTCCTTTTTACAAAACATCAAAACAGGTCCCTTATTCCCTACATAGCCCATCCTTTTTCTCTCTCTCTCTCTTTCCCCAAGGAGACACCTCAAGCCCCAAGAATAAAGAGGAAATATTACAATCAAGAGGAATCATTACAATCCTTCCTGTCTGCCGGTGCCCTGAGAAGACACCTATCCCAGATCCTCTAACTTTCCGCGCATCCTTCCCTCGCTTCCCGAAGCCCCTTGTCTGTTCTGTAGAAAGCTTCCAAGAGCTCAGTCACAGCGGAAGAAAAGAGATTTTCTAATAGCTGAGGAGAACTCTGTTAATTTAAGCTTTTCCCAGCACCTGGTGATGTTATTCTCTTCTGGGCGTGGTGGGGTGGTGGTTTTTAAGGAGCTGTCTCTTAGGGATGGATGACTAGTAGGACTGCCAGCTGTCCCAGCTGTAGATGAGAAACTTGAGGCAGGAAATGACCTTCTTTACCATTAGTACAAGATGGTTGGTCCGCCCTTCAACTGCCCTACCACACCCCAGCCCCAAGCTCCCCGCAGGGAGCCTCACTGGACAAATCAGATAAAGAGCTGGAGTCCTCTAAAGGTCTTCCAAGACCACAAAGATGTGCTCACTCCCAAACAGTATTTCTGGTCCAAACCAAGCTCTCTGGCCTCAGAGCCTGAATTCTGCTCTACGGAGAACACCTCCCACCCTTTTCCCCAGCCTAAGTCACGGGGGCCTGGCCAAGCTGGACAAACAGTTGCCTAGGGCAGCAAGCTGTTTAGTGATTGTTTATTATGGGAGTGACTGAGAGCTAGGGACAGACACTTCCCAGCTCTCCCCAGGCTGCAAAAACCTCCAGTGGGTGTGGACAAAGGGCATGGTTATAACAAGGCAGGGTGAAATGATCAAGTGGAAAATTTTAGACATTTGTTGTTTCAGATTTGTTTTTAATAAAGGGGAGAAGGGGCCTGGGTGGGACATCACTGTACATTCCTGAAGTCTCTCCCTATCTCTGGCCTGCCAAAGATGAGGTAGCTTTTCCAGATTTGACTTGTACCCCCTGCACAATTTGGACAGGCCTGGGACAGAAATGAGATTTCAGTCATCTTCCAAATGCAATGACAATGATGCAGATAAATGCAGTGATTGAAACCACATGTGACCCAGCCCCCCCCCCCCCCCCGCAGCCTGGGGTGCTGAGAGCAGCCATGCAAGGCAGGGGTCCTTCTGTTGAGATCAGGGTGCAGATTTTCTCAGCCCTATGGAATGGGGCTGTAGGGATTGCAGCCCCTCTATATCCTGACAGTTGTCCTGTGTGATCTTAGTGGGAGGCAGCTACTGCCCTTGCTCTTTTGCATCTCTTTCTGCTTCGACACATTTTTTTCTTGTCTTGCCTAACCACTACTGATTCCCTCATCCCACACCCCAGGGATACCCAGCCCTACCGTCACATTCCATAGTGGTATATACTGTGAGAAAAACGTTGGTACTGAAAATGAGAGAAACTTTGGATTCAGACCCCAGATCTGTCATTCACTAGTGCCTTGGGCATGTGGTTTAATCTCACTGAATTTCAGTTTCTCGTTTAAAAGGTCAGAATAATAATATTTTTCTGAATCTGGAAACTGTAAATTGCTCTACATGTGTAACATTTTTTGCCTAAGTTCCACATTTCAAAAGCCAACTGGAGGGCCTCCCTGGTGGCGCAGTGGTTGAGAGTCCGCCTGCCGATGCAGGGGATACGGGTTCGTGCCCCGGTCTGGGAGGATCCCATATGCCGCGGAGCGGCTGGGCCCGTGAGCCATGGCCGCTGGGCCTGCGCGTCCGGAGCCTGTGCTCCGCAACGGGAGAGGCCACAACAGTGAGAGGCCCGCATACCGCAAAAAAAAAAAAAAAAAAAAAAAAAAAAAAAAGCCAACTGGAATCTTAAGTAGCCCCTTATGGAAAAGAATCTTAAAAAACAAGAAAAAGTGGGTATACGTATATGTATAACTAATTCACTTTGCTGTACACCTGAAACTAACACAACATTGTAAATCAACTATACTCCAACAAAAATGTTTGTTAAAAATCGTCTTATCGGGCCTCCCTGGTGGCGCAGTGGTTGAGAGTCCGTCTGCCGATGCAGGGGAAACGGGTTCGTGCCCCGGTCTGGGAGGATTCCATATGCCGCGGAGCGGCTGGGCCCGTGAGCCATGGCCGCTGGGCCTGCGCATCCGGAGCCTGTGCTCCGCAACGGGAGAGGCCACAACAGTGAGAGGCCCGCATACCGCAAAAAAAAAAAAAAAAAAAAATCATCTTATCCACAAATCCCCAACATGCCTCAACAAAATGAATGCCCCTTTTCTCTATTACTCTGCCCATTTATTCATTCTTCTATTACTGCCCTTATTGCATTAGAATTATTATTTATATGTCTATCCCTCATCTAGACTATGAACTCAACAGAAGTATGATCTGTATGTCTTATTCAGATTTTTGTCCCGAGCACCTAACCTGATGCCTGGAACAAAGTAGATGCTTCAATAAATGTGACTGCAAATGTGGGGGGGCGGGGAGTAGCCCCCTATGATGGCATCATATTGCATCTCCCTCTGTTTTATTTTCTCCTGAGCCCTTCTCATTAGCTGAAATCCTTTGTTTGTTTGCTGTCTGTATTTCTTCACTGTAAAAGGAGCTCCCTAAGAACAGGACCCCTATCTGTCTTTCTCACTCCTGAATCCCCAAAGCCTATGGTAGTTCTGGCACTTAGGTGGCGCTCAGTCAATGATTTGAATGATGAATGAATTACTAAAACTCTACTTCACCTCAGCACCTGAACATGCTTGAAGAGAAAGCCCTCCATCGTAGTCTCTCAAAGCAGGACTGAGTCTCTTGTTCAAGGTAGAACTATTACAAACCAGGCAAATCAGTCCATCGTAAATCCTTTAACAACGTATGTCAGATCATGTAATTCCTCTGGTCAAAGCCCTCAAGGGATCCCTATCTCAGAATATGAGCCAAAACCCTCACAAGGCCCTGTAAGGTCCTACAGGATCTTCCCTAACTGCCCCCACCTCTACTCACCAGACCCCTTTCACCTCATTTCCTGCCAATAACTCTCTCCCTCCATCCCAATCTACTCACTCTTCTCCAACTAGGCTGGTTTCCTTGCTGTTTCTTATACATGCCAAACATGCCCCTGCCTCAGGGCCTTTGCACATGCTCATCTCGGCTAGTATGCACCCCGGTAGCCACACTACATACTCCCTCCCTTTTTTAAAGTCTCTTCTCAATACCACCTTACAGCTGAGGGCAGCTTTGACCTTCCTAAATAAAGTAGCAAGTCCTCCCCAGTTTTCCTAACCCCTCAATTGCTTTATTTTTTATCCTTAACACTAATTGACACCTGTATACTATATATTGACTTGTCATTTTATCATTTACCTGTGCATCTAGAATGTGAGCTCCATGAGGCAAGGACATGGATTTTTAGTTCACTGCTATATTCCCAGCACCTATGACAGGGCCCATCACTAAATAAGTATTTGTTGAGCTAATTAATTATTTGATCCAATTGTCTGTAGGGCAAATGGAGAATATTCAAGGCTAGAGTTCTAGTATCACACACACACACACACACACACACACACACACAAAGCTAAAGCTATCCCAGTGATTCAAGCCTTGCTTAATTTCCTCTTTCAGGAATAATTTTTCCCCAGGGCTGACTAAAGTCCTGAAAGCAGCATGGCACACATGAAACCCAGAAGATGTGGATTCTCATCCTGGCTCTGCCACTTACTTTGTAACCTTGAATGAGTCACTTCTCCCTAAGTTTTGGATTCTTATCGGTAAAATCAATAGTAACTGTAATATAATGTATATTGTGCTCAGTTCACTGGGTTACTGTGAGAATTAAATGAGCACAAATGGATAATGGATGAGAAAGCCCTTTGCAGTCCACAATGTATATGGCAAATGTAAGATTTGATTGTCACACTCCTGGACAATTATGGACACTGGTGCATGAGATCATGTTTGCAAGTCAACAGCATTACATACATGAAATATCACCCACCAAACACTCAGCACTTTCCAGATGCTTTATAGACTCTGGAATGGTCACTGACTATTATACACAAACAGGAAAAGGGAAGAAGGGAAACTCACCAATGGACAAAAAGCAAAGAAGACTTTTTTTTTATAATGCATGAGGTACAAATGCTTTTCAAGGGTCTATAATTATATCTGCTGTAGGAAAAAATAATTGACTCCAAAATGTAAAAACAAACTAAAATATTGAAATTAAAAAATGCTTAAATTCTCTAAAATGTAACTTCAGGTTGACTGTCAAGGCAACCCAATTATCATAAAGTTATACATAATTTTTATTTGACGTGGGCACATTTTAATGTGTTGGTGATGTGTGCTGGGTGGGGTCTCTAACAGTAAACATTCCAGGTTCCCAGAAAGGTTGGGAAAGTCTGCTGGGTATGCGCTGATTGGTTATAGGAGGTGGGAAAAGACAAGCAGGCCAAGGAAAATTAAGGCATCGTGGAGGAGTGGAGAGATTCCCAGCCAGGACGGGAGCCCGGGTTCCAGTTCCTTCTCTGCCTGGAACTCAAGGAAACCCAGAGTAGGTGGTTTCTGAATGCCAGGTCTTAAGTGTTTCATCTGAAGAATACAGAGCAGGACTTGGTGATACCTTTCCACTTGAAACAGTCAAGGCTGCCCTGTGTAGACCAAGGGCATAGAAGAGAGAGGGGAGTCCCTTAGGAGGGAGGAATGGGGAACTCCACTGAGAAGGGAAGGAAAAATGGAGTGGACGTGAGAGGCTCTTTCAGGCCTCCTGCCGCCTGCCTGGTAGGGCAGCCAAGCAGGAAAACTAACCAAGGGTGAAACAAGGGCAATTTTAGTGAGGATGTGTCAAATCCCGAGCCAGGTGCTTTGTACACATTGTCTCTGAGACCCTCCCAAGGTTCCTAGGACACAAGTACTATCCCTATCTCCTATTGCAAATGAGGAAATGAAAACTCAATCCTGGGAAGGGGCTCCCTGCAATTCATTCATTCATTCATTCATTCATTCCTTGAATGAATATTTATTAAGCAGCTACCCTGTGTAAGGTGTGGTGCCAGGCACTAAGGGTATTTGTCTATAGTCCTTTGTCATTTACAAAGCATTTTCATGAGAGGAATTTTGCTTGAGCATCATCAGAACTCTGTGAGTTAGGAAGAGGGTATTATCCCTATTTAGCTAGTGAGAACGTAAGGCTCTAGTTCGGGCTCTCTCAGCTGGGGGACTGTTACTATTTTGCTGAGCATTAATTCTTTATTGCAGGGGCATGGGCTGTGCATTGTAGGATGTTTAGCCACATCCCTGGCCTCTACCCATTAGGTACTAATAGCACCCCCCGCTCTCACCTGCATCGGCAGTTGACACTAAAACATCTCCAGACATTGCTAAATGCCTCTCCGAGACAAAACCACCCCTTGTTGGGTGACCCATTATCCCAATTAAATGATTTACCCAAGGTCAGCTGATCTCCAAGTGGAGAACTTAGAATTTGAGCCTCATCTTCCGACTCCATGCCAAGGCTTTGCCCCAACACTGCAGCTGCCTTTAGATAATCTAACTGATCTCCCTTCTGCAAGACAAGCAGATCAAAAAACCTCATAGGCATTCATTTAACAAACTTTTATGAAGAACTTCATATGTGCAAGGCAATACGCTAGGCACTTGGAATCTGCAGTATAAAAAATAGGTGGGGTGTCTGCTCTCATTCTACTGGGGGAGACAATAAAATAGCAAGTAAATAAATAAGCAAGATAATTTGAGATAATTCTAAGGAGAACATAATGGATAATTTAATGGCATAGATTAAGATGAGGAAGAGCAAAGAGGCTCACTTTAAATGGGATAGTCGAGGGCTTCCCTGGTGGTGCAGTGGTTGAGAGTCCGCCTGCCGATGCAGGGGACGCGGGTTCGTGCCCAGGTCTGGGAAGATCCCACATGCCGCGGAGCGGCTGGGCCCGTGAGCCATGGCCGCTGAGCCTGCGCGTCCGGAGCCTCTGCTCTGCCACGGGAGAGGCCACGACAGTGAGAGGCCCGCGTACCACAACAAAAAAAAAAAAAAAAAAATGGGTTGGTCGAGAGGGATAAATCAGGAGCTTGGGATGAACACACACACTACTATATATGAGACAGATAACCAACAAGGACCTACTGTGTTATAGCACAGGGAACTCTACTCAGTATTCTGTGATAACCTATATGAGAAAAGAATCTAAAAAAGAATGAATATATGTATAACTGCATCACTTTGCTGTACACCTGAAACTAACACAACATTGTAAATCAACCATACTCCAATAAAATAAAAAAAAAATTTTAAATAGGATAGTAGGTGAGGAGGTAACATTTTGGCTGATTCCAACTGACGAGGAAAGAGCCTTGGGAAGAGTATACCAAGCAAAGTGTCTGGCCAGTACCCAGGTCCTGAGGCAGAAGTGAGTCTATTTTCAGCAGGCATTAGAATCACTAGATGGGTTGGTTCAAACACAGATTGTTGGGGCCCATCCCCAGAGTTTCTTTTTTTTTTTTTTGCGGTACACGGGCCTCTCACTGTTGTGGCCTCTCCCGTTGTGGAGCACAGGCTCCGGACGCACAGGCCCCACGGCCATGGCTCACGGGCCCAGCCGCTCCACGGCATGTGGGATCTTCCCAGACTGGGGCACGAACCCGTGTCCCCTGCATCGGCAGGCGGACTCTCAACCACTGCGCCACCAGGGAAGCCCCCCAGAGTTTCTGATTCAGTAGAGTTAGGGTGTGGCCCAGGAATTTGCATTTCTAACCACTTCCCAGAGGAGGCTGATACTGCGGATCTAGGGACCACGCTTTGAGAACCACTAAGTTAGTGCATCAGCGGAAAGGCTACTGTTTCTGGAGTGTGCTGAGTGCAGGGAAGAGGAGCAGTAAGGAGGTCAGAGAAGTTGCAGGAACTTTAGCATGTCCTGGCACTGCAGGCCAGGCACAGTATTGGGATTTTATTTTTGGAGGGGTGGATAAGCTTTGGAGGATTTTAAGCAGGGGAGTGATATGATCTGATTTCCATTTTTTTTTTTTTTTTTTCCGTACGCGGGCCTCTCACTGTTGTGGCCTCTCCCGTTGCGGAGCACAGGCTCCGGATGCGCAGGCCCAGCGGCCATGGCTCACGGGCCCAGCCGCTCCGCGGCATATGGGATCCTCCCAGACCGGGGCACGAACCCGTATCCCCTGCATCGGCAGGCGGACTCTCAACCACTGCGCCACCAGGGAGGCCCCTGATTTCCATTTTTAACAGCTCCCTCTAGCTGATAGTAGGGCAAAAGCGGAAGCAGGGAGTCAAGTTTATATATCTATAACATATTTTTGAAAGTCTTTATTCCTTACGGTAACAACTGTTGTAAGCCAGGATAGCAAGCCAGGAGAGAAGGGGAACGTTAAGTCCTGTTTTCATGATACAGAAACAATGACAATCAGAGTCAAGCCCATAAGCCTAATCGCTGGACAATTAGCCTGTGATTGCTAAGTAGGCAAGATAGCCTGCCTTAGTATTTATCAAAACTGCACATTTAAATTGAAAATTTTCTCCACGATCTTAACTCTAGTGCTTGATATAGTCCAAGTCATATATATTTATATTTAGCAGTTTCGTCCATGTGTGTTTCACAACTTGGAACTGGCAGCTATTTTCAGTGATAGGACATCCTCTTGCTGGTGAGTGTTTTCTGAGGAACAAATGGTGACAAAGGAGTTGCCCTTATCTCAGTCTGGATGCCATCCTAGGAGCCTTATAAAAGTTTTACTCACCCCTGGTGGAAGGCACAGATGCTCTACCTTGCTGGCTCGTCTTGGTAGCTTCTGTTTTCTCCCAAGACTTTCATTCCTTTAACAATTCATGTGCTGCACAGCCCAAACTCCAGGAGGAGAAACAGACATGGAAAGAAAGAATCACAATAAAAATGGCTCCAGGGTATAATTTAGAGGAGGAAGTTGATAAATTTGTGTGGGTCCCTATTAACATTTGTACATCCATTTATAGATGAGTAACTGAGAGAAAGTGAGAAATGGAAATGTCAACTATTGAAGGTGATGAAATCAAGAAGATACCCACAATTCAAGCCAATTTTCCCCATTAGATTGTAACATTCTTTGTTATGCAATAGTCTGTCAACATTCTCTTCACTACAAAAAAAAAAAAATTCAACTCCTGATAACCATTAGAATCAAGTTTGTCTTCTATCTAACAATTGAAAAATTTGTATCCTCTGACACTTCTATGCTACTCATGGCGCATAATTATTGATGATTGCAGTGGTAACCGAGAGAGACCCTGTAGGATCTTAAGGTAACTGCCAACTCACTCGAGGAAGGTTAAATTATGTCCAGTTCTATTTCAGTGATTTAAATGCATATCATGATTGTCAAAATCATTTAAAGTTGGTGGTCCATGTATAGTATATGGGGTAACTTGTAATTAGCATGGTCATAATATGGACTATAAAGCTAGCTATTTGAGTGATGCTCCAAGGTCATTCTTTGGTCAAATTTCCTCTATTTCTATGAATCCTGGATTCTTGAGGTCTTAAGAGGAAGTCTCCAAGCCAGTTTCAGGGAGCCTGTAGCCTTTCTAAATAGGTAAAAATACATACATACATCTACCAAAGTCTGCATGGCTGGGGACTGCCCTCTGACCTAGATAAACCATCATTCTGAAAACTTGCCATCTAAACAAAGAAAATCATTCCTCAAATTATACACGGTACATAATGTTAGGTCCACCCCAGTATATCAACCTCTGAGCAATTCTACCTCTACTTCCGTCTCTTCAGACACTTTAATTCTTCATTTCCCAGAGACTGACCCCATTGTAGAAGTGCAGACAGCTCAGGAACGTTAACAAAAAAGGTATGAAGAAGACGCATATTTAAATATATTTCAATATATTTATATGTAAATTTCAGCATAGGCTTTGTCTCTTTGAAAATCTGAATATTTAAATGTCACAAAAGCAAAAGCAGACTAAAAATATACATTCTGGCTTTAATTAAGCCTTGAGAAGGGAATTGCCCATAGAAGCATATTCTCACTTTCCCTAATTGTTCTCTTCTACTGGGAAGGAGCCTCCCCTTGCTGCTGGGCCAATAATTCCTCATCACACAGGAAAAACGCTGACTTTAGTCCCGTTTAAGAGTGGATAAGCCTGGTTCCTTTCTTGTTCTTTTAGGCCTGTGGAGGCTTGTTGTTGATGGGAACCCCCAGCCAAAGATTGCTCCAGGTGCAAGGCAGCCGGCCCTGCTGTTTTGTAAAACTGCCCCTCCCACCTAGTTACAGCCCCTCACCACCACCCCAACAGACAGCTTCTCCATCTAAGCTGAGATCTGACCTGTCACCTGCTCCTTGGCTTTTCTGATCTTGGAATCCTTGCAAGAGGAACTGCCAATTGCTGTAAATTACAAGCTACCTTGACGAAGAGAATGCTAATCCTTTGGGGGCTTAGGAAGAGACCACCAATCTTGTTTCTGAGGGTGAGAACACTCACATCCATTGGAAGTGGTGGGACACTCCACTGCCGTCCTGACCACCTTTCTTCTGAACAACAGGGGACCCCTGGGAAGAGGGAAGGGCCCCCGTGAATGACCTACAGCTGGTCCATCGCCCAGCTCCCATTTCATGGACATCCTCTCTTAAGAAACCTTTCTGATATTTCCCTGTCTGGTCTAGTGTTGTCATGGTGTTATATAGCAGTTCAGCTATGTACATTTCTATTTGTGCAGAATATTCACCTAATGAGCTGCATTCCATTGGGGGCAGGAGGGTAGAGTGGTTAAACTCAGGAGCTTTGGAACCTGACCACCTGGGTTCAGTCATGATTCATCTGCACCACACTGGCTGTGACTTAAGGCAAGTTAATCAAGGGCTCTAAGACTCAGTTTCCCCATCTGCTCTCCCAGATGATAATAGCCACTTCAGATGTATATGAAATAATGCACATAAAACATTGAATAGAGTACCCGGGACCTAGGAGGGGGTACTTAGTACATGTCAAATGGTACAATGGCCTCCTACTCTCCATCCCTTCCCAGTTCTCCAGCAGCCCCTTAGAATTAAAGTGACTTGGTTTCACATTCTCTTTTTCAGCAGTTTTGTCTTCCAGAATTTGAATTAATGTCCTTCATGATTAAGATTGGCATTTCAGCAAATCATGCTGAAGTGTTACAGTGGCTGTGAAGGGACATGTCCATTCATCCATTTATCCATCAATAACGAATATTTATTGAATGCCTACTATGTCCCAGGGAGGGCACTGGGGGTGTGCCATGTGAATACAACAGGCCAACTGTTAGCCCGGAGAGACCGTGAAGGCTGCCCAGGGAGACACACAGTAAATGAACTGATTAAGTGCGTTCCAGAATCTAGTGCTGTCCAGGATATGGAAAGTGCATTGAAATGGAGATGCTATTTAAATAGAGTGACCAGGAAGACCCCCCTGGGGAGGCATGTGAGCAGAGACATGAAGGATTAGATGGAGCCTGTGCTGCAGGGAGGAGGTGGGGGAGGAAGCTTTCAGGCGGGAGGAAGAGCAGATGCCAGCGAACCAAGCTGCCTTACTAGGAGCAGAAAACAGGACCGAGTGGCTAGCGTCTTGTGAACAAGACACCAGCTCCTGTCTTAGGAGGCTGTTGGTGGTGATAGGTTTGCCAGTTTCCCACATAAAAAGGAAGACACTGAGACTAAGAAAAAGTAAGGTGAGACATTGAGGGCAATCAAGCCCATATCCTCCAATTACCGCATTTATTAAGCCTCTCCTTAATGCCTCCATGGACGGGCTCCAGAAGTCAAGCTCAGCATTTTAACCTTTTATTGTGTTTATTCTTTTCTATGCCCATCTCCTAGGATGACAGTCCCAGGGGAAGTGAACTATGTCTTATACATCTTCGTAACTCCAGGATCTAGCACAATGCCTCACCCTTAGTTGGTGCCTTAATAAATGTTTGTCGAAGGAATGAATCGTCACTAAATGTATTCTACTCGATGTTGTCAGGCAATACACTAAGTGCTTTAAATATATTAATTCAACTAATCCTCTTTACACTACCTAAAGGTATGTACTACCATTAGTGACATTTTACAGAAGAAATGAAGGCACAGAGAGGTTAAGTAACCTGCTCAAGCTCTTACAGCTGGGACGTAGTTGAGCTAGGATTGGAACCCAGACAGCCTGGCTCCAAAGCCCTCACTCTTAATTTAGTCACACGCAGTGCTTCTCAAACTACCTTGCATGAACATCACCTGGAAAACATGTTAAAATACACATTCCAGGACCCCACGAGCAGAGTTTCCAATTCAGTAGTCCTGTTAGTTATCTATTGCTGTGTAACAAATTAACCCAAGATTAGAGGCTTAAAACAGCAAACATTTATCATCTCCCAGTTTCTGTGAGTCAGTAACAATCAAGTTCTCTGGCTCAGAGTATTTCATAGGCTCCAATCAAGATGTGGGGGGCTGGTATTTCAAGGCTTAACTGGGGGAGACACAGTTCCCTGCTCACTCATGTGGTTGTTGGTGGACCTCAGGTCTTCACTGGCTACTGACCAGAGACATCAGTTTCTTGCCCCATGGGCCTCTCCAAAAGGGTGCTCACAATATGGCAGCTGGCTCCCTTCATAGCAAGTGAGTGAGTGACAGAGCTCATCCAAGACTGTAGCCAAGTCTTTCTGTAACCTCATCTAGGAAGTGACATCCCTTTGCCTAGTCTTAGAGATTGCCTACAGAGGGAGTATGGGGTGGGACCCAAGAATTTATATGTCTACCAAGTACTCAAGTGATGTTGATGCTGCCAGTAGAGGACCACACTTTGAGTAGCACCAGTACACTAGAGTGGAAGGAAGGTGGGGAGAGAAGGAGGGAGGAAGGAAAGAAGGAAAGGAAGAAGGGAGGGAGGAAGGGAAGATGAAGGAAGGACAGAAGGAAGGAAGGAAGGACAGAAGGAAGGAAGGAAGGATGGAAGGAAGGAAGGAAGGAAGAAGGGAGGGAGGGAGGAAGGGAGGGAGAAAGGGAGGAAGGAAGGGAGGAAGGAAGGAAGGAAGGAAGGGAGGGAGGGAGGGAGGAAGGGAGGGAGAAAGGGAGGAAGGGAGGAAGGGAGGAAGGGAGGAAGGAAGGAAGGAAGGGAGGGAGGAAGGAAGGGAGGAAGGAGGGAGGGAGGGAAGATGAAGGAAGGAAGGAAGGACAGAAGGAAGGAAGGATGGATGGAAGGAAGGGAGGGAGGAAGGAAGGGAGGAGGGGAGGGGGGAAGGGAGGAAGGAAGGAAGAAGGAAGGGAGGGAGGAAGGGAGGAAGAAGGGAGGGAGGGAGGAAGGGAGGGAGGGAGGGAGGAAGGAAGAAGGGAGGGAGGGAGGAAGGGAGGGAGGGAGGGAGGGAGGAAGGGAGGAAGAAGGGGGGAAGGGAGGGAGGGAGGAAGAGAGGGAGGAAGGGAGGAAGGGAGGGAGGGAGGGAGGGAGGAAGAAGGGGGGAAGGGAGGGAGGGAGGAAGAGAGGGAGGAAGGGAGGAAGGGAGGGAGGAAGAAGGGGGGAAGGGAGGGAGGGAGGAAGGGAGGGAGGGAGGAAGGAAGAAAGAAGGAAACAAAGGAACCAGCGAACACTATCTTTGACTGGATCATATATTACAGTGACACAGGGCCTTCTCCCACCCTGGCCCATCCTCACTGCCACCTGTATGCCCTAGGCGCCTGTCAAAAACTGTCAAGAAGGTAACAATGAACCTAGAAAACCACATGTCCACTCTGTCACTCCTTGGAAAAGGATGGCTTGGACCAAAGTGGATAAATCCTTGTCTTCCACTTCCCGTAACTCTCATCTACAGGAGATACAAAATATTTCCCGGATGGCCCCCAACCCTGCCTAGTGAGTTCCAGCCTCACAGAGCAAAGAGGGGCCATTTTGAGAAATTCTCTTTCCAGCTTCCTGCTTTCGAGAAGGTATAGTAAAGAGGAATGAACTTCAAGTGCTTTTCCTGATGAAATTAAACAGGACCCTCCAGTTGGTCTTCCCTTGGAGCTACTTCTCTGCCCTTGCTTCCCCTTCCCAACCACTGGCTGCGCTGGACCCCCTGCTGCCTGGTAGGGGGGAGGGGGAGGGGAGGGGGAGGGGCGGCTCCGGAATGCTGGCCCCAGCTCTCGCTCTCACTGGCAACTCCAGAAACTTCGTGCAGCACACTTCCCCTTCCCCGCCTGGAAGGAGGAGTGTTTGCTAGCTGAACAGCTGCTCAGGGTACAGGGAGGCGAATGTTACTAAATATATGTTCTCATTGTACATTGGTGTGTCAAGAAAAATTCTCTCTCCATGTTCTCCACTTGGGTGTTCTTTAAAAAAAAAAACTCCTTAAGGGTACAGTGCACCCCTTAACTCCTGTCCCCACCCCCTGACTGAAGAATCCAACTGCTGCCTAATTCATTTTTCTCCCCACACCCTTAAAATAAATGCCCCCTTGTCACATTCTGACACCTTCTGGTACATTCCACCAGTCCCACTACACAAACCACTTGGGTCTCTGGGTCTCTTAGCCTTCCAGGCTTCTTTCCAACACCAGTCTTTCTCAGGGTGGAACTCGGGGTAACATGCTTGAGATTGCCAGGGAAGAAGTCTCTTTAAAATGGAGGCGGGGGCTTCCCTGGTGGCGCAGTGGTTGGGAGTCCACCTGCCGATGCGGGGGACACGGGTTCGTGCCCCAGTCCGGGAAGATCCCACATTCCGCGGAGCGACTGGGCCCGTGAGCCATGGCCACAGAGCCTGCACGTCCGGAGCCTGTACTCCGCAACGGGAGAGGCCACAACAGTGAGAGGCCCACGTACCGCAAAAAAAATAAATAAATAAATAAAAAATGGAGGCGGGTTATCCGTGGTGTTAGTGCCGTCTGTCCTTTCTGTCCAAATCATAAATCAATTTCCAGAAAACTATAAACGTATTATATGTACTACACGTGTGTGTGTGTGCTGACGTAGGGCCTTGAATCAGATCATTAATATTATGTTGATTGAGCTGTTTCTATGAGGAAGCCCAGTTACTGATTTTTTTTTTTTTTGCGGTACGCGGGCCTCTCACTGCTGTGGCCTCTCCCGTTGCGGAGCACAGGCTCTGGACGCGCAGGCTCAGTGGCCATGGCTCACGGGCCCAGCCGCTCCGCGGCATGTGGGATCCCCCCAGACCGGGGCACGAACCCGCATCCCCAGCACCGGCAGGCGGACTCCCAACCACTGAGCCACGAGGGAAGCCCCCAGTTACTGATTTGAATGTAGCCCTGAGATCCTCCCCTTAATTGAAAAGAAAGTGACTTGCACCAGTTGGTCTTTTAAGCTAAGGTGGGAAATTGATTTTCAAATATATGAGGCCCAGGCTCCTGAATATTCTCTTAGCCGCCAATATGGAATTGACTTAGTCCCACAATTGTTCCCACTCTTCCCTTCAAACCAGTCCTTACCTCTTCTTTCCTTTACTCACATTGGAAGCCAGAATTCCCCTGCCTACCCAGCACATACCTGAATGCAAAAAATTTTTGTTGAATGAATGGCTAACTGGATAAAGCCATATTCTCAAGAAAAACTAATTAAAATAAAATGGAGTAGATATATGGTTTATGCTGTCTTGCTTTAAGACCAACTCATTTACTGAAATCTGACCAAAAATGGATCACTTCAGCAATGTTTACTCATGCTGTGGATGGAATCTGTTTTGAACGAAAGGCTCCGTTTATTGAATCCCCTCCATGTGAAGTTAATCATTTCATCTGACACCACACATTCCTGTCCATGTCTCTGTAGTAATGTTGCTCCCATCTTATTTCAACTGTTGATTTAGACAGTAGAAGTCTCAGAAGGACTGTTAACTTCATAAGGACACGGCTGATCTATTTTTCACCTGTTTCCTAGACACCTAGCACAGTACCTGACACACTGTTAAGTGCTCATAAAATTCATGTGGAATGAGTGAAGGAAGGAGTGAGTGGATCCCTAATTTAATGTAATGTACATTTACCAAGAGGTTTGGGAAGAAAAAAGAAAAAATTTAAGTTAACGGTTTGGATACAAATACATCTTGAAAATCAATCAGCTTGATAAATCATCTTCAAAATGATACAGGCCAATAGGAGAATGGGATTTTCGTTACAATAAGTTGATTTTCATTCACTTTTCAGTGCTGCTTATAATCAGGAAAAGGAGGCACACATCTAGAATTGCTATCTTATTTCTGTAAGCCCATTTGCCTTATTCTCAATAGGTTTACTACTGTCGAGGTCTCATTTTCAAGACTAACCCCTTCACCCAAGTATTCAATTTACTTGGCTCTAGGGAGAGGTCATTAACTATCCCAGAATGAGTGTCCTTACAGTAATGAAGCGGCCCCATGTCCAAGCAGCCGACATCAAGTTCTGCAACTCAGTCATCTTTTTGGCCCCTTCCCAAGTCTCCTGAAGGGGTAGGGCTTGGAGGCAACCTGCTGAGGCACAAGGCTGTAGGTACATGTGTGCTTCTTCTGGCTTCATGGCCAATATCATCAATAAACTATTTCCCACTTTAAACCTCTTAAAGGTTTCTTTTGTTGGAGACATGACAAGATGAAATTTACTATAAAACTACACTGCCAAAGAAAACCAGTTTTACCCTTTAAAACCTGGAATGATTGTTTCCTCCAACAACTCTGAGGTCTGAGAGTGATTGAGCAGCATTGATATCACCCATGGGAGAAAAGGGAGCCTTTATCTCCTCTTCCTCTTTCTCTTCCAACTACTGATATGTGTCTAGCCACCAACAATGTGAACACACTTCACTGGCAGAAGGGATCTACATTTCTATATATTTCTTGTCCTCCTGCAGGGACTACTTCAGTGACCTACAGGCAAACAGTAAATGATATATCTTTTAAAGTTTCTAATTTTGTGGCTGAAATGATTATAAAGAGCAACCTTTAAAAAGCAGATTAACAAAATATAATAATAGCAGGGGAGGGATTATACTTTTTCTTTCTTTGGCTAGTTTCTGATGTAAGGGACAGCACACTCAAACTCAAAGTGGTTTAAATAAAATGTCTTATCATTAGCTTCTCACTTAACGAGTAGTCTAGAAATTGGCTTTGGTTGGTGAAGCAGGTCAGCAATATCAATAAGAATCCAAGGGGAAGGGAGAGAAAAACAACTAATCACATACAAAGGAAACCCCATAGGAGTTTCAGCTGATTTTTCAGCAGAAACTTTACAGGCCAGAGGGAGTGGCAGCATATATTTAAAGTATTAAAAGGAAAAAACTTATAACCTACAATCCTCTATCAGGTAAGGTTTTCATTCAGAATTGAAAGAGAGATCAAGAGTTTCCCAGAGAAGCAAAAACTAAAGGAGTTCATCACCACTAAACTGGCCTTACAAGAAATGTTAAAGAGACTTCTTTAAGTAGAAAAGAAAAGGCCACAACTAGAAATAAGAAAATATACAAAAGGGAAAAATCTCACTGGTAAAGGCAAATATATAGTGAAAGTAGTGGATCAGCTTCTTAAAAACCTAGTATGAAGGTTAAAAGACAAAAGTAGTACAGTCAACTATAACTACAAGTAATTAAGGGATACACAAAATAAAAAATATAAAATGTGACATCCAAAACATGAAACATTGTGGGGGGTAGTAAAAATATAATGCTTTTAGAATGTCTTCAAACTTAAGCAAATACCAGCTTAAAATTGAAGACTATATATACAGTTGATATATATGAACCTCAAGGTAACCACAAACCAAAAACCTACAAAGGATACATAAAAAATGTACGTACAAAACTCAAGACTCCATCAAAAAACAAATAAATTAACTCAGTAAAGTTGCAGGACACAAAATAAATATATAGAAATCTTTTGCATTTCTGTATGCTAACTACAAACTATCAGAAAGAGAAATGAAGACAACAATCCCATTTACAATTTTATCAAAAAGAATAAGATGTCTAGGAATAAATTTAACCAAGGCAGTGAAAGACCTGTACTCTGAAAACTATAAGACATTGAGGAAAGAAATTGAAGATGACAAAAATATATGGAAAGATACATCATGCTCATGGGTTGGAAGAATTAATATTGTTAAAATATCCATACTACTCAAAGCCATCTACATATTCAGTGCAATTCCTATCAAAATACCAATAGCGGGCCTCCCTGGTGGCGCAGTGGTTGAGGGTCCGCCTGCCGATGCAGGGGATATGGGTTCGTGCCCCGGTCTGGGAGGATCCCATATGCCGCGGAGCGGCTGGGCCCGTGAGCCATGGCCGCTGGGCCTGCGCGTCCGGAGCCTGTGCTCCGCAACGGGAGAGGCCACAACAGTGAGAGGCCCGCATACCGCAAAAAGAAAAAAAAAAAAAAAAAATACCAATAGCATTTTTTTCACAAAAGTAGAACAAATAATCCTAAAATTTATATAGAACCACAAAAGGCCCCAGATAGCCAATGCAATCTTGAGAAAGAAGAAAAAAAACTGGAGGTATCATGCTCACAGACTTGAAACTATACTACAAAGCTATAGTAATCAAAACAGTTTAGCACTGACAAAAAAACAAAACACATAGCTCAATGGAACAGAAGAGAAAGCCCAGAAATAAACCCATGCACCTGTGGTCAGTTAATTTATGACAAAGGAGGCAAGAATATACTATGGGGAAAAGATAGTCCCTTCAATAAGTTGTGGTGGGAAAACTGGACAGCTACATGCAAATAAATGATATTGGGCCACTTTCTTACACCATATACAAAAATAACTTCAAGATGGATTCAAGACTTAAATGTAAGACGTGAAACCATAAAACCCCTGGAAGAACACAAAAGCAGTATGTTCTCTGACATCAGTGTTAACAATATTTTTTTTGAATATGCCTCCTCCGGCAAGGGCAACAAAAGCAAAAATAAGTAGGACTACTTCCAACTAAAAAGCTTTTGCCCAGTGAAGGAAACTATCAACAAAATGAAAAGGCAATGTACTGAATGGGAGAAAATATTTGCAAATGATATATCTGATAAGGTGTTGATATCCAAAATATGTTAGGAACTCATACAACTCAATATCAAAAACAAACAACTGGAGTAAAAAATAGGCAGAAGATCTGGAGACATTTTCCCAAGAAGACATACAAATGACCAACGGCACTTGAAAAGGTGCTCAGCACCACTAATCATCAGGGAAACACAAGTCAAAACCACAATGAAATATCACCTCACACTTGTCAGAACAGCTATCATCAAAAAGACAAGAAACAACACGTGTTCGTGAGGATGTGGAGAAAAGGGAACACCTGTGCCCTGTTGGTTGAAATGTAAATTGGTGCAGCCACTATGGAAAACAGTATAGAGGTTCCTCAAATATCTGAAAATAGAACTAACATATGACCCAGCAATTTCACTTCTTGGGTATTTATTTGAAGAAAATGAAAACACTAATTTGGAAAGATTTATGTACCCCTATGCTAATTGCAGCACTATTTACAATAGCCAAGTTATGGAAGAAATGCTTGTCCATTGATAGATGAATGGATAAAGAAGATGTGATATATATGTATATATGTGTGAGGACCTGTAGGGTATTATGCTGAGTGAAAAACGTCAGAGAAAAGTAAATACCATATGATTTCACTTACATGTGGAATGTAAAAAACAAAACAAACAAAACAGAACAGAAATAGAATCACAGATACAGAGAACAAACTGGTAGTTGCCACAGGGGAGGGAGGTTGGGGGACAGATGAAAGAGGTGAAGGGGATTAAGAGGTACAAACATCCAGTTAATAAAATAAATAAGTCATGGGGATGTAATGTACACATAGGGAATATAGTCAGTACTGTGGTGATTTCATAATGTATAAAAATGTTAAGTCACTATGTTGTACACCTGAAACTAATAGAATCCTGTATGTTAATTATAACTCAATTAAAAAAAAAAGAATCCAGGGTTTCTCCAGCTCCCAATTTGCCATCTTTAATGTGTTGGTAAAGTCTGCAATAATGCCACAGTATGGCTACACCAGCTCTAGGCATTTTGTTCTCACATAACCCAACCAAAAGCAGAAAGAAAGAGGAGCCACAACAGTTTCTGTCTGTGCCACTCTCTTTCTTATTAAAGAGGAAAATTACCCAGAACACCCCCTCCCCAGCATTCTCTTTACATTTCATTGACCAGAAGTGGGTCAATGTTACCAATCACCAGCATAAGAGAATACAATGACCCTGGTTGTATTAGTCTGGGTTCTCCAGAGAAATGGAATCAATAGAGAAAAAGAATATATATGTGTATATAATTATATATATATATTTATATATAAAGAGATTTATCATAAGGAATTGGCTCACGTGATTATGGAAGCTGACAAATCCCAAGCTCTGCAGTCAGCAAGCTGGAGGCCCAGGAGAGCTAATGGTATAAGATCCAGTCTGAGTCCAAGTCTAAGTCTGAAGGCAGAAGACCAATGTCCCAGCTCTAAAATAGGCAGAGAGAGAGAATTTTCTTTTACACTGCCTCTTTGATCTAGGCAGGCCATCACTGGACTGGATGAGGCCCAACCACACTGAGGAGGACAATCTGCTTTACTAAATCAACTGATTCAAGTGTTAAATCTCATTCAGAAACACCCTTATAGACATACCCAGTTGAACCAAATATCTGGGCACCCCATGGCCCAGTCAAGTTGACACAAAATTAACCATCACAGCAGCTTAGACTAAGAATAATCCAACAGAGCTGAGCCTACTTTTCCTAGCATGTCCCTGCTCAATGGACAAACAAAATTTGGATTGTGTTAACAAGAAAGAAAGGTGGGATATTGGACAGGCCACAGATAGTTTATTTTGCAGTTGTTTATGTGCTTATGAAAATTAAGCTTTTAAAAGTGGGTTAATAGACACCAAGGGGGGAAAGTGGCGGGGTGGGGGTGGTGGTGGGATGAATTGGGAGATTGGGATTGTCATGTATACACTAATATGTATAAAATGGATAACTAATAAGAACGTGCTGTATAAAAAATAAATAAAATAAAATTCAAAACTAAATAAAAAAAAAAAGTGGGTTAACCACAAACCCCAAACAAGTTTGGATGACAGTCGTATGACTGTCTCTCTGGGACATCATAAAACAAGATATATATTATTGTAGAAAATTCAGAAAGTGTGGATAAGCAAAAAGATGATAAAAATGAACTGATATTCCATTATCAAGTGACCACCAGTGTTAAAATTTCCTTGCATACACTTCCAACATTTTTCCATTCATATTAACACATCTTTAAAGAAAAGTGAGAGCATATTGAACAATACTATTTTGCAATTGAAATCCTCTCCTACACTGTACTTCACACAGTTCTCCATATTGACCTATACAGCTGTACTGCATGATTTTTTTTCTTTTTTTGCTTATATAGTTGTTCCACATTTTGCATAAGCAATCCCTTATTGGACATTTAACTTATGAAGATGTTTCTACATAAAAAGGGACCCTGTGGTTCAGAACTTTGCAATATTCAGAGTTTCTCATACTCTGGTGAAGGCTCCCCATTTATAGCAGTGACCCTGGTTCCAGCAACTGGGGAATGCACAATTCTAGAGTGTTCTTTCAATTTCTTTGAATACCTTCTTCCTTAGTGTGACATTATCAGTTGTGTGTGAACTGCTCCTATCCTCAACTAAAGTTTCCAGAGCATTAATAGGATTGAAGACCCATTCCCTACAACTGCTCCATACCAACTCTTGAGGCAATGGCAGGGGAACCTGGCAAAATGCAATACTGTTAGCAGGGCTCATAGCGAGTTTCTAGAACAGGTACTTCTAGAAACCTGGATGGCATCCTCTGAGCCCCAAATTACAAATGGCTAGTCCAACACTTGCTACATTCAACAGCTCTTCAGGGCTACTTTCTGGAACCACCCTAAATTCTCCCCTTCCATCACAACCATTGGAGCCAAATGTAGTTTTTAATCCTAGGAGCTGTAGTGGATAGATTTACTTAGACATATTTTCATTACCAAGACTATAGTTAACGTTTGGGTGATTCCATAATGTGACCACCTATCAGGTCAGTATGTATTTATTATGTATTTTGAGGTGAGAGAGATTACCTGTCATGCATAGCATACATTACATTAGTTAATTGGAACTGTACAATTTTATCTGAATAATTTCCACTTTGACAAAATTGGCATTTTCATCACCTATTTATTACATTCTCTCTTTCTTATGTTCTTACTTCTCTTTCTAAGATTTCTTATGAATATTAAAATAGGGTCATAGAAGTCAAGCACCTAGCTCAGTGCCCCATGTAGAAAGCACTCAGTAAAGGATATTTCCCTTTCCTTTGCTGCTTTTGTATGATGTTATAGTTTACAAAGCATTTTGATGTACATCATTTGTTTGGTCTTCTTGACCCTGAGAGGGAGGTGACACACTCTAAATCCATTCCATATATGAGAAAGTATTTAAATCTAGCTGCGTCAGTCCTACTTCCTTTTTTAGATCACAAATTATTTCAAGACAAATACCTTCCCTGTATATCTTTCTTTCAAATAGCTCAACAAGTGAGGGTTCAATGAATGACACATGGCAACCGTGAGACTGTTTTTTCCTATTGAAATCCACCTTAAAAGGGGGTGGCCGTTGCTTTTTGCCTCCAGAAATTTTGCTGCTGATAGAAAAAGACAAAGTACCCTTTCTAATGTGAATTTATGGAATGAATGTCTGCCCATAAAAAATTATTCTCCAGCTTGGAGCAATTAAAGTGGTCTCTCTCCTCTCCAAATTAATGTAATTAATACTACAGTCCTGGTTGTTTATCATGTCTTGATAATATCATAAGGGAATGAAAATATTGGCTCTTTTATCCCTTTAAATAGCTGAGATAAAACTGTTGGAGCTCTAATGTTACAACAGCTGTTTCTCATGTCCCAGAATATAATTGGTTGGTACTGAGGTTACTAAATTGTAAGAAATTGACTTTGGTTTTATGCTTGCCTACTTCTGGAGAAGGGAGAGATGGGAAATGTTAGCTTTCTCTTGTAATGAAAAGACAAAACCTTCCCCAATGAAATGGCAGCTTCCGGGTCTCATCTGTACAATTTTCTTGACTAACGTACTGTCTTTGGGTTTGCTGGATAACACGGCTGGGAAAGCAGGACCATTCTAGCTTTCCTCGTAATTGGCTCGCAACCCAACACAGCTGGTCAAAATGCATCAGGGCTTTCCCACGAGGGCCTCTTTCTGGAAGTAATTGTAAAGTGGTCCGGTCTCCCACGGCAAACTCAGTGTGGGATTTGAGATCATAATGATCCCAAATAATGTGTAGAAGGGCGATTATTTTATCTGAATATCTTTATTGCTTAGGGACATCATTCTCAAAGTGTTGTCCCTGGATCAGTACTATCAGCATCACCTAGGAACGTGCAGATTCCCAGGCCCACCCTAGACCTATTGAATCAGAAACTCTGGAAGGGGGTGGGTCCAGCAATCTATGGTTTAACAAGCTTTCCACGTGATTCTGATACACACTAAACTGAAACCCACTGGCTTAGAGTATAACCAGGTTTTCCTGGTTTGTGACAGCCCCCCACCAGCTTATTTATCCCTTAACCTCCATCAGCGTCTCAAGGTATGGAGCACACTCCTTTATACCAACGTCCCGAGAGCAAGCTCAGTCCCTCACTCACTGTCGCTCTCATTTCCTTGTTAACTTCTGGAGTCGCAGGGCCCTGCCTCTCAATGTTTACTGGACACACGAATCATAGGGAGATCTTGTTAAAATGCAGATTCTGATTCAGCATGGTGAGAGTGGGGCCTGAGATCCTGCATTTCCAACAAACCCCCCCAGTGACGGTGCTGCTGGTCCAGAGACCACACAGAAATGACTGGCGAAGTGATTGGAGGAGCTGGCAGTCTAATTGTGAAATCAAGTATACACAGGAACAAACTAGAAACAATCCTGAAGGACTTGCCAGCTGGTCAGTACAAAGTAAGAGATCTGAGCAGTGAATATTATAAGAGTTTGTCAGCTTGGGCCTTGAAGGAGCTTGGACAAGGATCTTTCTTCCCATTGCAGAAAGGTTCTTCGTATCTGCTTTCTTCCTCCGTGTGTCCCTGGGACCCTCCTTCCTCCTCCTTCCTCTCCTGCCACACGACACCCTCCTCCTTCCTTTCCCTCCCCCTCCCCACCCCCACTCTGTTCACCTGCCAGGTCCTTTCAAACTGAAGCTGGCTTCTCTGTTGATGCTCACATCAGTTCTCAGGAACTGAAGGGCCTGTCCCAGTACCAAAACTATGGAACGGATCTAATGGGAAAGTCACAAGGTGAAACTTAAGGGGAAGACCGAACTTTACTACCGAGAGAACTTTTTCCAGTTGCAAATCCAGATGCTCACCATTGAGTTCTGATTTCCCTGGTGTTCTCGATCCAATGAGGTATAGCTTCTCCATCCTTTAGGCTCTCCCCTTAGATTGGAAAGAAATCAAGTATGTGTTGGATTTTTCCAGCAGCTTCCAGACTGGCAAGTTTCCTTTAACCTTTGAAAGTTAATTTGAGGTTTCCATTTGAGAAAACCTGGTGGTTTGCACAGCTGATGTCATTGCTCCTGGATCTGGCTCCGATAGCCCATCTGCGACTATGTAAATTGGGGGAGGGGGAGTCACTTTGATGCCTGCTGTGAAATAATGGCAGGAGACTTGAGGAGATGTGAAATGTAAAGTAAAAGTGTGATCAGTTAGCAAAGAAGAAAACCCAGGGCTTCCTGTTTGAACAAATTCCTCGACAGTTTCTTTCTGCCTCCTCTCCTCCATTTCTTTGGTAATAAGGGTTCTTCCTCCACCAGAATGTGCATCCCCACTTCCAGTAGTGCTTGTCATTGCCCTATAGACTTTGCGTTATGCAGATGGTAGGAGAAGCATCAGCTTAAATGGAAGAACAGAGGTTCTCCCTCTGTGCTGTTTCTTATGCTCTACAAACTAGCACAGTGCCATCCAACAAATATTAAGAATACACATGAGGGAATCAAAACTACAATGAGGTACCACTTCACACTGGTCAGAATGGTCATCATTAAAAAGTCTACAAATAACAAATGCTGGAGAGAGTGTGGAGAAAAAGGGACCCCCCCACACACACTGTTAGTGGGAATGTAAATAGGTACAGCCACTATGGAGAACAGTATGGAGATTCCTAAAAAAAACTAAAAATAGAGTTGCCATATGATCCAGCAATCCCACTCCTGGGCGTATATCCAGACAAAGCTGTAATTCAAAAAGATACGTGCACCCCAGTGTTCATCGCAGCCCTATTTACAATAGCCAAGACATGGAAACAACCTAAATGTCCAATGACAGATGAGTAAAGAAGATGTGGTACATATACTCAATGGAATATTACTCAGCCATAAAAAAGAATGAAATAATGCCATTTGCAGCAACATAGATGGAACTAGAGATTATCATACTGAGTGAAGTAAGTCAGAAAGACAAAGACAAATACCATATGATATCACTTAAATGTGGAATCTAAAATTTGACACAAATGAACTTACTTATGAAACAGAAACAGACTCACAGACATAGAGAACAGCCTTGTTTTGAAGGGAGAGGAGAGGTGGAGGAGGAATGGATTGGGAGTTTGGGATTAGCAGATGCAAACTACTCTATAGAGAATGGATAAACAACAAGGTCCTACTGTATAGCACAGGGAACAATGTTCAATATCCTGTGATAAACCATAATGGAGAAGAATATGAAAAAGAATGTATATATATATATATATATATATAACATTTTTCTGTACAGCAGAAATTAACACAACATAATAAATCGACTATACTTCTATAAATGTTTTTTAAGTTTAAAAAAAGAATACACATGAGGGGTAGCTGCAGAAGTAGTAGAGAGCATTTCTCTTGCCCTTGGAGCTAATTTTTTTTTTCTTTTTGTGGAATGAAGATTAGAGAGGAAAGTTAAGTATCAACATTAGGCAAAATGAATCAACAAGAAGAGGTATGGGACAGATACCTTCTTGGAATGGAGGAATCAGAGACAGGGTGAGAATGGAGGTGAAAGTTGAGCCTTGAATGATAAGGAAGGAGGCAGCATGGAGGGGTGATAAGAACATGGGTCTTAGAAGGTGTTTCCTGACTACCCAATAGCAAATGAGTGACTTAGGCCGGCTACAGTCAATGAATATCCAAGTGAGATGGTGTATAGCAGTACGTCGTAGGTCAGGAAATAAGCGCAGGAAATAGAAACCACCCTAGGTATTTCAGGCAGAATAGGACTTCAAGTAGGGAAATAAGTGGGTACAAAATTGCAGGAAGGACAGCAGGAACTGAAAACAGGGGCCACCCCTAGGCTTCAGGGCTTCTCTTGCAGCTGCCACCTCCAGTTCAGGAAGCTGCAGGAGAGCACTTTCACCATCACAGCTGCTCCACAGCCTCAAATCTCATTCCCAGACCAGCTTCCCTGGTCACTGCATGAACTCCCATTTGATGATCGTGTGCATCACCCAATGCCAGCCCTGAAGAGGATGGTACTTCTCCCTTCCACTTTCTAATCTCACAAGAGTACCTCTCATTGACCGATCCTACATTGCAAGTAGACTTAACAACAAAGAGAGACTGGGGAATGTAGTTTTTAGCTTTCTGCCCATGTGACAGAAGGTAAACTGGAGATAGAGGTGGTAGACAGGGAGGCTAACACTATCTAGTGTAAGTAGTGGAGTGCAGAGAATCAACAAATGCTAGTCTGCATTAGAGGAACAAGTCATGTTGGGTGAAATCAGCCCAGAGATTGGTGTCAGGGTTTTGGCAGATAGAAAATATTTCCTTTAAGCTGAAGGGAACTCCAGTGATAGAAGGAAAGGACCATCACAAGAAACTAGCAGAGAAGGAAACAGAACTGCATATTTCTCCCGTTCATCCAATGAAAACTAACAATAGTTTTCCTTTCTCTCTGGCTAGGATAGTGAAAATAATATCACAGCTTGCTCATTCCCTGAAGCTGGACCCCACATCTTTCTCCTGCTTACCCCCAGAAAGGCTGAAGCCCGTTTCCATTAGCGCTCTTCCAGGCTCTATCAGCTGGGACTTTCCCCTTCCTGCTCAGCCCCCTAGGGAGATAAGCACATTTTCCAGCAGCTCTGGAGTCATGGCTGCTTACAGAGACTGTGCCAATCTAAACAAGTCCAGCTGGAAGGCACTGCTTCCAAGCTTTCCTCCCCCCTTCCCTCCACCCAGCTGAAACCACAGGGGCTTTGGAAACTCATGCCCAGCAGAAGCAAGAGAAGCAAGTCTCATTTCCCTAGGGAAGAGCACAGAGCTATCAGAATGGCCCTGGTTCTGTTCTTTCAAAAACTTGAACACCTTGAAAATAGCACGAGAAGTAGAAGAATAAACAATAACTGAAGTGGAAGAATAGATAGTATTGATACACGATACTGTAAAATGAGAGTGCAGCCAGAATGTTTTCACTCTTTCACCTCAACCTACCCTCCGAAATCAGGGAATTTGTCTTACGTATTGCTGCTTCCTTGTGCCCAGATCAGTATCTGGAATGTAATGGGCAAGACTCTTGTTGAGATGGAGGGCGTTGTTTTGCAGAGAGGTTAGCGCTCAGCAAATATTCTGGCACTTAGAATTTGCTCCCCTGAATTCTGTAGCCTCTTTTGCAGTTTGGTTGGTCTCTATGATTAGTTCTGGCCAATAGGCTGTGAGTGGAAATGACATCTGTCGTGCCTGGGCCAGGGCAGTTAAATCCTCTGAGCTTTCTCCATCTTTCTTTTCCTTCCCTGCCGCAATCTTGGAAACCATGTCTTGATCCAATGCAGAAAAACTCTGACCCTCTGAGTCACTGGAGGCCTCCCCCTGCCTCACTGATCTGTATCAGATTTAACATGAGTGGGAAATAAAGTTTTACTGGGCTAACTTACTGAGGTTTCAGAGCTTATCTGTTATTGAAGCATAGCCTAGACTATTTTAACTAATAGACATTGAGTCATTCATACGTTAATTCGACAGATATAATTGAGCGCTCCAGAGTGTTAGTCACAGGGGCAAGAGGACATTTAGAGATTGGCATAAAAGATAAGAAGCTATAGAAGCAAATTCTGAGATTGTGAAATTCAAGAGATGTCATCAACACTTACCTGACTCAGGCTTTATGAAAGTCTTAGGATTTCAGTAGCTATCTGTATAATGGAATAGAAATACTTAGTAATTTGAGACCGCCATATGCTGAAAGAAGACTCAAAAATGAAAACAACTTTTCTACATCTTTATGTACCTTACATTTTACAAAGGCTGTCACATGCATGATCCCACTAGATTCTTCTCCATAATCCTGTGAGGATAGCAGGTTAAGTGTTATTGTTCCTATTTTACCATGGTGAAAAATGAAGCTTAGACAAGGGAGGGCCAGATAGCTCATTTGTGACAGAATCTAGTCTCAAACAAAGGTCTTCAGCTTTGAAGTCGATGTTCTACATACCAAACTGCATCCCTATAGACACTCTGATATTTAACTTTTCATTATGCAAAACTACAAGTGCAGAAACTGAGATGTAGGTTAAGGGGACAGGAATGAGGTCCAAAGAACTCTGGTGATAGTTTTTTTTTTTTTTAACATCTTTATTGGAGTATAATTGCTTTACAATGGTGTGTTACTTTCTGCTTTATAACAAAGTGAATCAGTTATACATATACATATGTTCCTATATCTCCTCCCTCTTGCATCTCCCTCCCTTCCACCCTCCCTATCCCACTCCTCTAGGTGGTCACAGACCACCTAGCTGATCTTCCTGTGCTATGTGGCTGCTTCCCACTAGCTATCTATTCTACGTTTGGTAGTGTATGTATGTCCATGCCTCTCTCTCACTTTGTCCCAGCTTACCCTTCCCCCTCCCCATATCCTCAAGTCCATTCTCTAGTAGGTCTGTGTCTTTATTCCCGTCTTACCACTAAACCATAATTCAAAAAGAGTCATGTACCAAAATGTTCATTGCAGTTCTATTTACAATAGCCAGGACATGGAAGCAACCTAAGTGTCCATTAACAGATGAATGGATAAAGAAGATGTGGCACATGTATACAATGGAATATTACTCAGCCACAAAAAGAAACGAAATTGAGTTATTTGTAGTGAGGTGGATGGACCTAGAGTCTGTCATACAGAGTGAAGTAAGTCAGAAAGAGAAAAACAAATACTGTATGCTAACACATATATATGGAATCAAAGAAAAAAAAAGGTCTGGTGATAGTTTTGATGTAAAGAGTAAGAACGTTAGTTCTGATTCAGTGAGTAATAGAAACCATATGGATCGTAAATGGAGCATCTTCATAGTTAATTTATCTTTGCTAAGCTACCTGACTCCATGAAAACTATTAAGGATGTGAGCAAGAGAGAAAGACCAGATTTGGACATTCAGATGTAGAGAACCAAGCCCAGGGAGCAGAATAAAGGAGGGCTAGGAAGAGTCATGGTCCTGGTCATCCTTTATGAAGTTTCTAGAAAATTTTGGAAAATAGCCTCTCCCTGGGACAATTCTCAGTGGCGTAAGTCTTAGGATGACAACTCCAGCTCCTCTTACCATGAAACAATGCCTCTTTAGGCTAAGCAGCTGATAGCCACACTAATCTGGTACCCCCAACTAACGATTCTCACTACATATTTGAAAGTTTTAGAAACACATGAAAATGGTGGCACCCAATTAGGAAATTTTTTTGCAGGTCAGCCTCAGAGGGAGGCCATGCATCTCTTCCAGGTCCTTGAACCTCTTATTCCCACTGCCAAAATTAACAAATGCTAGAAGCAGACTCTGACTATTCAACAATGGATAATCCATGAACTGAAAGGACATTAACCTTTTAAGAATCAACCTCAGCATTAATTCTGCATCTAAATCCTACTTTTATCTCTGTGCGGAGTCTATTTCAGCAACTTTGCTTATATTCCTCTAGAAGTTTCCTCTTGCCTTATATCATCTAATGCCTCTCAATCTTTTAAATCCTAACTCAAGTTTCTCTTCTAGAAACCTTCTCCTGACCATCCCTGCCCACTAAAGACCATACATTTATCCATTCAATTCATATCTATTGAGTGCTTGCTTTATTGGATAAACTGTGCTAGGTGCTAAGATCCCTATGGTAAGTTGGATAGTTTACATCCATGGGCTGGATTCCAGACCAGGGTGTTTGCTTCCTGCTCTCTGTTTCTACAACAAATTCAGTCACTCCTATATTGCCCCTTACTGCTGACATGAATTCTTGGCTACCTTTGCACAGGTAAGTTCTTTGATGGCATGGACCATTCCTGTCTTGTACATTTCTGATTTCTGCAGTGCCAGGCAAAGAAGTAGGCTGCTTGATGAATATACCTATTGATGTATATAAGTGACTAATATTATCTAGTGTCACATAGCTTGTAGGGGAGAGACAGAGAGAGAAGAGAGTGAGGGAAGAACAGGCATGTTGCAACTTGGTCTGCCTAGAGCACAGATCCAGAGATTTGTTAGAATGATGAATAATCTATCACAGGCAACCAGCACCTGATTATTGCCAATCTGATTAAGGAAGTATGATGGGGAACGGGGAACCTCTTCTGGTTGAATAAATTACCTTATACTACTTGTTTAAGCTTACCCATAGACATGACACTATGAAACTCATGGCATTTTTAAAAAACGAATTCCCAAAGATTGACTTGAGTTGTATGTTTTGGGAGCATGCTCAAGACCTGTGATTATCTGCACATCTGATATGGGGAATTACCTGGGCTGGGCAAAACCAACAGACACACAGTACCTGAGAGTTGCAAATCCTCTTCCTTTTAGATAATGTGCTTTCAGAACTTCTTATCTACAGAATTAGTTATATAGGATCCCAAGTCAATTTGCATAACATTTTTTTCCACAAAAGTAAAAAACATTTGACTATGGAATGAAGGTTATTTTTAAAGCCAGAAGAGAACTTTAGGGTTAAACTCATCCCAAACCCTCATTTCACACATAAGGAAACTGAAGCATAAATAACCTAAATGTCTCACCAAAGACCAAACAATCGATTGGTATCAGAAGCTGAATAAAAATGTAGAACTTGGACTTCCCTGGAGGTCCAGTGGTTGGGACACTGTGCTTCCATTGCAGGGAGCATGGGTTCAATCCTGGTTGGGGAATTAGGATCCCGCATGCTGTGTGGTATGGCCAAAAAATAGAATGGAGAACAGTATGGAGGTTCCTTAAAAAATACAAATAGAACTACCATATGACCCAGCGATCCCACTACTGGGCATATACCCTGAGAAAACCATAATTCAAAAAGAGTCATGTACCAAAATGTTCATTGCAGCTCTATTTACAATAGCCCGGAGATGGAAACAACCTAAGTGTCCATCATTGGATGAATGGATAAAGAAGATGTGGCACATATATACAATGGAATATTACTCAGCCATAAAAAGAACCGAAATTGAGTTATTTGTAGTGAGGTGGGTGGACCTACAGACTGTCATACAGAGTGAAGTAAGTCAGAAAGAGAAAAACAAATACTGTATGCTAACACATATATATGGAATTTAAGAAAAAAAATGTCATGAAGAACCTAGGGGTAAGACAGGAATAAAGACACAGACCTACTAGAGAATGGACTTGAGGATATGGGGAGGGGGAAGGGTAAGCTGGGACAAAGCAAGAGAGTGGCATGGACATATATACACTACCAAACGTAAAATAGATAGCTAGTGGGAAGCAGCCGCATAGCACAGGGAGATCAGCTCCGTGGTCTGTGACCACCTAGAGGTGTGGGATAGGGAGGGTGGGAGGGAGGGAGATGCAAGAGGGAAGAGATATGGGAACATATGTATATGTATAACTGATTCACTTCGTTATAAAGCAGAAAGTAACACACCATTGTAAAGCAATTATACTCCAATAAAGATGTAAAAAAAAAAAAAAGAATAAAAAATAGAAAAAAAAATGTGATGCTCACCTGTGCCCTTTATATGACATATCACAGTGTCCTATGTCAGGAAGTAGTGCCTGCTGGCAAAGTGTGCCTTCTCTCTGTAATTATCAATACCCAGGCTGATAGAGGTCAGTGGTGTACTTCTAGAAATGTGGAGTATAGACTTCAAAGAATCTATAGCAAGGAGGGTCCAAATCAGACCTATTAAGAATTCATCTCCAACTTCCCAGAGAGGGGAAAGGTGAGAGTGGGCCAAACAGAGAGGAAAGGATGTAGAGTTGAGAAAACGGGACAATATCCTGAAGTGCTATAGGAGACAGAAGGCAGGAAATCATGGGGAGGACCAAGGTCTATGCACAGCCATTTCCCAGATCCCCTGGTCTAGATTAGAGACCCTTGTTTAAATGTCCCCTTGTGTTTGCTTCCTGTGACTGATATAAAAAATTATCACAAACTTGCTGGCTGAAAACAACAGAAGTGTGTTCTCACAGTTCTAGAGGCCAGATGCCCAAACTGTTGGCAGTGTCCATTCAGGGCCCACCCAGATAACCCAGTGTTGTCTCTTCATTTCAAGATCCTCGGCCTAATCACATCCGCAAAGACACTTTTTTTCCAAATAAAGTCACATTCACAGACACCAGGGATTTGACATGGACGTCTTTGGGGAGGGAGGCAGTTTGTGGACCACCACACCCCTTCACTTGGTTAATTATTATTATTTATTTTTTATGAATTTACTTATTTAGTTAGTTTTATTTTTGGCTGCATTGGGTCTTCATTGCTGCACACGGGCTTTCTCTAGTTGCAGCGAGCGGGGGCTACTCTTTGTTGCAGTGAGCAGGCTTCCCATTGCGGTGGCTTCTCTTGTTGCAGAGCATGGGCTCTAGGCACACGGGCTCAGTAGTTGTGGCTCGCAGGCTCAGTAGTTGTGGCGCACGGGCTTAGTTGCTCCGCGGCATGTGGGATCTTCCCGGACCAGGGCTCGAACCCGTGTCCCCTGCACTGGCAGGAGGATTCTTAACTACTGCGCCACCAGGGAAGTCCCTGGTTAATTATTTTTGATAACCTCCACCCCCACTGTGAGGGTCCAGGAGGACCTAAGCCTTAAGTCTTGTCTGCTTTATTCACCATTGCTTCCAAAGCACCTGGCATAGTAGATATTTGATAAGTGTTTGGGGAATAAAAGGAAGGAGGGAGGGAAGGAAGGAAGGAAGGAAGAAAGGAAGGAAGGAAGGAAGGGAGGGAGGAAGGAGGGAGGAAGGAAGGAAAAATCAGAAGAGGAAGGGGTGAGCAAAGAAGGGAAAGAGGGAAGAAGGAAGATGGGGGGCGGGGAAGGAGAGAGTGAGAGCAGAGAGAGAGAAAGGAGAAGAGAGGAAATATCTCCAAATCTCACCAATTCTTTTTTTTTTTTTTTTTTTTTTTTTTGCGGTACGCAGGCCTCTCACTGTTGTGGTCTCTCCCGCTGCGGAGCACAGGCTCTGGACGCGCAGGCTCAGCAGCCATGGCTCACGGGCCCAGCCGCTCTGCGGTATGTGGGATCTTCCCGGACCGGGGCACGAACCCGTGTCCCCTGCATCGGCAGGCGGACTCTCAACCACTGCGCCACCAGGGAAGCCCCTCACCAATTCTTATGAGACGTAGTTAAAGGTGAGAAAAACAAGGAAGAGTTTTAGAAGGTGAACGTCAAAATTAGTAAGTGATGAAGCTTGAATTTCAATTGAGGTATTTGAAATCCATTGTTTTCCAGTACAAAGCAGCTCTTGTAGATGCTAGGGGTTAGGTTAGGGTGGGAGGGATTGGATACACAGAAGTGCGCGGCATGCTTGCCCAGAAGCAGTCCACAATCTACTGGGAGACTAGGTCCTTCATGCAGATGGTAGTGTGACAGGTACCAAATAAAGAGGGCCCAGGTTTTGAAAAACTTTTAATGCCTTCGGATTTTATTTTATAGAGCAACCTTTAGACAAGGTTTCTAGGCATAAGCAGTAATATTTAAAATTTGCTATTTTGATAGTAAACAATAATTTTATAGCTATTGTGTAACTTCGAGTCCAAATATCTATTATGACTCATACTCAACTACATTAGCCCATGGGATTCTCTTAAGGGGTAAATTATATATTTGGCATAAATCCAACCACTGGAAAATACCCACCTCAAAATGCACAATTATGTCATTCCTACAATGCATTTCATGGATGAAATGGAGTCTTCAAATCAGAATGTTCTTGAATGTTGACTGGCATCTGTGAATTATATAAGATCAACACATCATTCAATGTTAACCAGTATCTTGAGCATTCATTCGTTCATTCATTCATTCAATTATTCCATGATTATTTTTTTGAGATCCCATTGTGACTTGCTCTGGGAGCTAGAGATACAGTTTGACAAGAATATGGTCCTTGCCTTTAAAAAGCTCATAGTCTGTGTTAGTCGGGTTCTCTAGAAAGCAGTCGCAGTGACAAATGTAGGGGTGCAAGAGGTTGACTGGACAGTAATACCGTGAGAGTTAAAGGGTGAGGAGACAGGACTGGGAAGGGAAAGCCTTCAGCCCAAAGAGCAGGTGTGACATCTGTGAAGGGAAAGAGGGAAGAAGTATGGTGAGGCAGAGAGCGCCTGAGACCACCATGCAGGTCTGACAACGCTGGCCAACTGGAAGACTGCCCGCTAAAGGAGTCCGGGTTGGCCCTCGTACTGCTATTATGCGCAGTCATTGGCTGGGGCTGCCAGAAAACGTCATGGTCTCAGCTTGAAAGCTGGGGCAGATCTTGAAGGCATTAACAGCTGGAGGCTGTCAGCTAACTGCACTCCTCCCGGTTAAACAGCAAGTTCTTTCCTGAAGGGGGATCAAAGTGACGCAGTCTCATGGCTGCCACATAATGTGATGAGAGGGAAGGCAAATAAACAGGTAATTCAGATCCAGTAAGGGTAATGACAGGGTGCCATGGGAGCTTAAAGATGGAGCACGGAAGTTGGACTTGGGAACAGAAAAACTTCCAAGAAGATGTAGTTTTTTGGTATTTTTTTAACATCTTTATTGCAGTATAACTGCTTTACAATGGTGTGTTAGCTTCTGCTGTATAACAAAGTGAATCAGCCATACATATACATATATACCCGTATCTCCTCCCTTTTGAGTCTCCCTCCCTCCCACCCTCCCTATCCCATCCCTCTAGGTGGTCACAAAGCACCGAGCTGATCTCCCTGTGCTATGTGGCTGCTTCCCACTAGCTATCTATTTTACATTTGGTAGTGCATATATGTCCATGCCACTCTCTCACTTCGTCCCAGGTTCCCCTTCCCCCTCCCCGTGTCCTCAAGTCCATTCTCTAGGTCTGCGGCTTTATTCCTGTCCTGCCTCTAGGTTCTTCAGAACCTTTTTTTTTTTTTTCATTCTATATATATGCATTAGCATATGGTATTTGTTTTTCCCTTTCTGACTTACTTCACTCTGTATGACAGTCTCTAGGTCCATCCACCTCACTACACATAACTCAATTTTGTTTCTTTTTATGGCTGAGTACTATTCCAATTTATATATGTGCCACATCTTCTTTATCCATGCATCTGTCGATGGACACTTAGGTTGCTTACATGTCCTGGTTATTGTAAATAGAGCTGCAATGAACATTGTGATTCATGACTCTTTTTTTTTAACATTTTTATTGGAGTATAATTGCTTTAAAATGGTGTGTTAGTTTCTGCTTTATAACAAAGTGAATCAGCTATACATATACATATATCCCCATATCTCTTCCCTCTTGCGTCTCCCTCCCTCCCACCCTCCCTATCCCACCCCTCTAGGTGGTCATAAAGCACCGAGCTGATCTCCCTGTGCTATGCGGCTGCTTCCCACTATCTATCGGTTTTACATTTGGTAGTGTATATGTGTCCATGTCACTCTCTCACTTCATCTCAGCTTACCCTTCCCTGTCCCCGTGTCCTCAAGTCCATTCTCTAGTAGGTCTGTGCCTTTATTGCCTTCCTGCCCCTAGGCTCATGACCTTTTTTTTTAGAGTCCATATGTTTTTTGTTTTTTGTTTTTTTTTGCGGTACGCGGGCCTCTCACTATTGTGGCCTCTCCCGTTGCAGAGCACAGGCTCCGGATGTGCAGGCTCAGCGGCCATGGCTCACGGGCCCAGCCACTCCGCGGCATGTGGGATCTTCCCGGACCGGGGCACGAACCTGTGTCCCCTGCATCGGCAGGTGGACTCTCAAACACTGCGCCACCAGGGAAGCCCTAGAGTCCATATGTATGTGTTAGCATATGGTAGTTGTTTTTTTCTTTCTGACTTACTTTGCTCTGTATGACAGACTCTAGGTCCATCTACCTCACTACAAATAACTCAATTTCATTTCTCTTTATGGCTGAGTAATATTCCATTGTATATGTGCCACATCTTATATATCGATTCATCTGTCGATGGAAACTTAGGTTACTTCCATGTCCTGGCTATTGTAAACAGAGCTGCAATGAACATTGTGGTACATGACTCTTTTTAAATTATGGTTTTCTCAGGGTATATGCTCAGTAGTGGGATTGCTCAGTCATATGGTAGTTCTAATTTTAGTTTTTTAAGGAACCTCCATACTGTTCTCCATACTGGCTGTATCAATGTGCATTCCCACCTACAGTGCAAGAGGGTTCCCTTTTCTCCACACCCTCTCCAGCATTTATTGTTTGTAGATTTTTTGATAATGGCCATTCTGATGGTGTGAGGTGTGACCTCACTGTAGTTTTGATTTGCATTTCTCTAATGATTAGTGATGTTGAGCATGCTTTCATGTGTGTGTTGGCAATCTGTATATCTTCTTTGGAGAAATATCTATTTAGGTCTTCTGCCCATTTTGGATTAGGTTGTTTGTTTTCTTGGTATTGAGCTGCATGAGCTGCTTGTATATTTTGGAGATTAATCCTTTGTCTGTTGCTTCATTTGCAAATATTTTCTCCCATTCTGAGGGCTGCCTTTTCATCTTGTTTATGGTTTCCTTTGCAGTGCAAAAGGTTTCAAGTTTCATTAGGTCCCATTTGTTTATTTTTGTTTTTATTTCCATTTCTCTAGGAGGTGGGTCAAAAAAGGATCTTGCTGTGATTTATGTTGTACAGTGTTCTGCCTATGTTTTCCTCTAAGAGTTTGATAGTGTCTGGCCTTACATTTAGGTCTTTAATACATTTTAAATTTATTTTTGTGTATGGTGTTAGGGAGTGTTCTAATTTCATTCTTTTACATGTAGCTGTCCACTTTTCCCACCACCACTTATTGAAGAGGCTTCCATTGTATATTCTTGCCTCCTTTATCAAAAATAAAGTGACCATATGTGGGATCTCTGGGATTTCTGTCCTGTTCCATTGATCTATATTTCTGTTTTTTGTGCCAACACCATACAGTCTTGATTACTGTAGCTTTGTAGTATAGTCTGATCTGGGAGCCTGATTCCTCCAGCTCCATTTTTCTCTCTCAGGATTGCTTTGGCTATTCGGGGTCTTTTGTGTTTCCACACAAATTGTGAAGTTTTTTGTTCTAGTTCTGTGAAAAATGCCATTGGTAGTTTGATAGGGATTGCATTGAATCTGTAGATTGCTTTGGGAAGTATAGTCATTTTCACAATGTTGATTCTTCCAGTCCAAGAACATGGTATATCTCTCCATCTATTTGTATCATCTTTAATTTCTTTCATCAGTGTCTTGTAGTTTTCTGTGTACAGGTCTTTTCTCTCCTTAGGTAGGTTTATTCCTAGGTATTTTATTCTTTTTGTTGCAATGGTAAATGGGAATATTTCCTTAATTTCTCTTTCAGATTTTTCATCATTAGTGTATAGGAATGCAAGGGATTTCTGTGCATTAATTTTGTATCCTGCTACTTTACCGAATTCATTGATTAGCTCTAGTAGTTTTCTGATAGCATCTTTAGGATTCTTTATGTATAGTATCATATCATCTTCAAACAGTGACAATTTTACTTCTTCTTTTCTGATTTGGATTCCTTTTATTTCTTTTTCTTCTCTGATTGCTGTGGCTAAAACTTCCAGAACTATGTTGAATAATAGTGGTGAGAGCGGGCAACCTTGTCTTGTTCTTGATCTTTGTGGAAATGGTTTCAGTTTTTCACCATTCAGAATGATGTTGGCTGTAGGTTTGTCATATATGGCTTTTATTATGTTGAGGTAATTTCCCTCTATGCCTACATTCTGGAGGGTGTTTATCATAAATGGGTGCTGAATTTTGTCAAAAGCTATTTCTGCATCTATTGAGATGATCATATGATTTTTCTCCTTCCATTTGTTAATACTGTGTATCACATTTTGCATTTAGCCCCATGATCTATTTTTAGTTAATATATTTTTATGTATAATGTGAGGTATGAACTGAAGTTCATTATTTATTTTTTACAAACTGCCAATTATTCTAGCATCATTTTAAAAAAGACTATCATTCTCAATGGAATCACCTTTCCCCCTTCATTGTAAATCAACTGACCATATAGGTATATTTCTGGACTCTATCGTATACCACTGGTCTATGTGTCCATTTTGCTACCAATACCACACTGTTTTGGTGGCTTACCTTAGTAATTCTCAACTGGAAGTGATCTTGCTCCTCCAGGGAAAAATTGCACACCTGAAATTTCTTGCTTGACTTCTTCCCTTTCCTGTCCTACTTTCTCCACTTCCTTCCTGGTTTGTCCTGGGAACACAAATTAATAAGTCATTCACACAAATTCCTTATCTCTGAGTCTTTTGGGGGGAGCCTAACCTAAGACATGAAAACAGTACAGCACCCAGAACATTGTTATTACTCAATAAACGTTAGCTATTATGAGTATTGTTAATTTTCCTCACCTTTTACAAAAGTGAGAAATTACACCGTTTTGCAGTTTTCCTTTGGGCAGGAAATACTAAATGGTATTACTAATAATAATACCTTATGGTATTATTTAACTATCTTTGCATAATATTTATACTTAGTAAGTCACTAAGTATTACTATCTTTGATTAGTATTACAAGAGTGGTGTGTCTTCATTCTAACTACCTAATGTGTCTGTCTTTAACTTTTGAAATCTTAAATCTAGATTACACAAATCATGATTTCAGCATAAGGACTACAAAAATAAACAAAGAACAACCATTGACAACCTAGAGAGATCATGGCAAAAACAAAATACAGATTAAGACTTTGAAGTATCAAGAATCAATGCCAAAGATACAAGATGGGGAGTCCCATGTGTGGCTGGGAAATCCAAGGAGACAACAGACCCTCTATAACTGTGCAATGGAAGCCAATCCAACCTTAAGGTGTCTGACCTGGCACCTTCTCAAAGACCCAAGAATAAAGGGATTATACTTAGCACCAGTTCAGATGTAAAGATCATTCCAATTTTGGTCTTTACAACCTAGAAGAGATATAACAAAGTAGAAAAGGTTCAGAAAAGAGCAAAGAAACACGTAATTGGTAAGTTGAACCTCTGAGGAAAGGTTAAATGAGTTTGGATTGTTTACCCAGAGAAAGAAAGGCTGAAGGTCTACTTAATATCTGTCTTGAAGAATTTAAAGTTGGTATCTGACCAGATAGTTTACATCTGCAGAAAAGTAAATGAACTCCCCCCAGCCTGCTGTGTAAATAATTTGAGTTAGGATGGAATAAGAAATTGAGATTCAAAATAACAAGAACTTCTTGATTCGGGAGTAATTAAGGTTTGCAAAAATCCACTACTAGTAGTGGAATTTCTTTTCCTAGTGATCTGTGAAACACAGGCACATTGCCATTCATGAGCATAAATGGATGTTTTTTGAATGGTGGCTGAAAACCCATGAAGGGTCCCATCACTAATGTGACTAGATCGGTTTAATCTCATCTGTGGTTGCACCATCTGCTGTTCAGACCAGCATTTGATCAGCTGGGGGCTCTGCCAGCCTCCCTCAACCTTAGGCGGGCTGAAGAGAAGCTGAGAGGATCACCACCCTTAACCATATTTTTCACTTACTGGCTGTATCAGTTAGTTTTCACTGCATAACAAAATACACCAAAACCCAGTGGTGTAAAATAATTATTTATTTCCTCATGTGGGTTTGGGTGGCTTGGCTTCAAGCTGTGGCTGCTGCATTGGCTCTGCTTCATAAATGTTCTCTGTAGAACCTGCATGAAGGGCAAATAGCAACCCAGGGGAAAGCACTCCTGATGGTGATAGGTGAAGTACAAAAGGGCAAGCAAGCCCCACTGCACAAGCACATTTCAAACCCTTGCTTACATCATATTTACTAACATGTCATTGGTCAAACTCAAAGCCAAGGAAAGGAAAGTACATTGTGTCTTTTGTGGGAGGCACTGCAAAGATACAAGATCAAGGGTATGGATATAGCAAGGAGTAAAGTATCGGAGCCAATAATCTTATCTACATCCTCCTTGCATTGGCTGAACTAAGCTTCATTCCTCATATTGGCCATAGAAATGACCTTGTCCCTTGATATTGCTTTAGAAGGGGGATGACTAGAGGCCACGCCATGAGCTAAGGATTACTCTAGGCTAGAGTGGTATCTCTATCTTTCCCCGTCCTCCAAATCCCCCCGCAGCAGAAATTCATCCACCTCCTATATTTTTAATCTGGATTAATGATATCACAATCTACCCAGTCATCCAATTCAGAAACCCAAACTTCAACGTTGATCCTCCTTTTTCTTCATCCTTCATACAATTTGTTTTAAGTCCCTTTAATCTACATCTGAAATGACATACCCTCCCACTCTCTCTGCTACCTTCCTCACTGAGATGTTCATAGTCTCTCATTTGGATTACTGCAGTGACCCTAATTGGTCCACCTATCACTGTTCTTCACCATCTTGGTCCACCTACTCTACTGCAGTCAATTTCCTTTGAAAAAAGGAAATTAGGTCATGTCAAAACCTGCTTAGGCAAAAGTCAAAGGACAGATTTTTTTTTAAAGGACAAATTCCAAAATCTCTACCATGACATTCAAGGACCTCGAAAATCTTGCTCCATCTCCAGCTTTATCTCATCTCAATCTACCTGTACTCCAGTCACACCCGGGGACCACACATTCTTTAACCATGCCAGTCACTTCAACAAATTACTCTATTTGTCTCTGCTAGTCCCTATGTTTGGAATGCCCTTCCATACATCCTCTGCCAGACCAAAATTTCTAACTATTATCATCAAACATCATTGTCATTTCAGAATTCATCACTTTCTTCTCTGTGTTCCCATGGTGCTTTGTTCATCATGTCATCCCACTACAGACTTCACATAAACGTGCATGTATCGATTACTCACAAAAACTCCAGGAAGAAAGAAGTGCATCAATAACTCCCGCACAATGCAGAACACTTTTCAGAAAGCACTTAGCCTGGAAGCTGTTCTTTCCCTTCCTGAGACCTGGGGTGTTCTACAGAACCCCTCACATCACTAAATTTCAGTACTGACAAGGAATCTATGTGGCTGGAACAGACAGTAATGCAGAGCGGACACTGGAGAATAGTGAGTATCCTACAGTCCAGCACAACACACGTTTGGGCAACAGCAAATTAGGAACAACAAAAGCTTGGATTGTAGTGAAATATAGTGAAGTCTTAAGTGAAGACTTAAGACTTGAACCTTGAGAGCAATGACAGAAAAAGAGAATAATTTTCTGTAACAGTATGTCAGCCTTGGAATAAAAAACTAAGCAAATGGTCTAGCATGGGACCAGTTTTAGGCCCACCGAAGGGACTGAGCAGACAGATATAGAACCTGGAAATAAGCTGAAAAGAACTAGACCCCACCATGATGGTGACATCCCTTTGGGTAACACTGTTAGCAAGACTGCTCATACTCTAATTAAATTTTAATTAGCTCTGCATACTAGGTATGGCTTAGTTATTAAACTTTAATACTGCATATACATGTATAATCAACATGCATATATTTAATTAGTACCTATTTAGTAAATTACATCGAATCTATTTTAAGTTGTGGGTCCAACCTGACTACTTAATCCTTTTCATTGATTTTTATTAAGTCCTGGGTAGAAAACTGTTGAATTTTACCAAAGTTAGAATGGACTCAACTCTAAATTAAAATAAGAACCTAACGGTTAGAGCACACAGGCCAGATACATCATTACAGGGGTGGCTGAACAACGGTTTTCTTGTTGGGGAGGCCACATGTAATGATAGTTCCTAATACAGTATCTTAAAGTTCTTTATAGTTCAATTTAGTTATGAGAGCTGCAAAACCAGGCATCACATTGTATCCACTGTAGACCCTAGTGCGGTGTCTGGCACACCATATGTACTCAGCCAGTGCTCACTGATCTAAATTGTATTGGTACCAGAAGGATGCCCACTGATGCTCCCTGGTCTGGGATGAAAATGGATGTGCTTCAGGGAGGGTGATGCTAGGCTCCTCCTTGGACCAAAGCCTTAGGGAGTTGCTATATTGCTACAATGGAGCACGGTGTGGGGAGGGTGCATATGGCAGAGAATTCATTACTTTTTCATAACATACCTTAGCACATTTCTAGTCTGTCTAGCTTCTGGGAGGATGAATAATGAAAAGGAAATGGTACGTGTCCGAATCAGCAATGTCCATGCACACAGAGTTGAATAAAGGGAAGCAGCCTGGAATATTTATTCTGGTTTTAGATATTTTTTTCCTTTGCATTCTTTAGTTAATCCACCTAGCTGAGCGAAATTATGTGTCACAAGCATAGAAGTAAATTGAAGCATTTCTATACTGCGCCAAATACTTTTTGTGTCATATAGCATACTTTTTCCGCATAATATATAGCGCTAATACATGATTTATTTTCTGCCTTATGTAATGAATAATCTCAAAGTCACTATCCTGTTTTAGTGGAAGGCAGGGGGAGCTATAAAATGGGACTAAACTGGCATGGAATTAGCTGAGGAATCCGCTGTATCAGTCATTCTAGCTCAAGCAGGGTCGCTCTGCAGCTCAGTAACCATAAAAAGACCCATTGATAGCAACTCCGTTCATGGCAGTGGCACTTTACGCAGCAATAATAATAACATACAGTCACTTACACCAAGCCCAAGCAAAAAGTTTGTGGTATAAGATAACATCAGATTGTATCAGTGTGAACATTTGGCCTAATATCTCTTGCTTGGACCCAAAAGTCAGCCAACTTGCTTTAAGATGTGAATACCATTTTCTGTGGGTGGAAGGACAGAGCTGAGATTTCCTTTTGTGTTTCAGGGGTTTGTTGGAGGAACACTGGCTAGCAAGGATCCACATGGGCCAGAGCCCTGGATGTTTTGAAAAGGCTCTAGGGATGTACTAGAAAAAGAAACTCTTGTACTCAGTATTTTTTAAGTAGCTGAAAGTAAATTAAAAACAAATACTACTGGGCCTCCCTGGTGGCGCAGTGGTTGAGAGTCCGCCTGCCGATGCAGGGGATACGGGTTCGTGCCCCGGTCTGGGAGGATCCCATATGCCGCGGAGCGGCTGGGCCCGTGAGCCATGGCCGCTGGGCCTGCGCATCCGGAGCCTGTGCTCCGCAACGGGAGAGGCCACAACAGTGAGAGGCCCGCATACCGCAAAAAGAAAAAAAAAAAAAAAAAAAAAAACAAATACTACTATACTTATCAGTTCCTACATTCCCCAGGATATCCAGATTTGAGTGTATAATTCAATTTAAGAAGACTTTATTGTGCACCCATCATGTACAAAGGCACTGTGCTAGACATTCATGGAAATACAGAGATAAAATTACCATACAGAAGAGGGAGCTTACTATAAAATGTGGCGAAATGCTGGGGAAGACATGAAAAATGCTTTGCTAGAGAGTTCTGAGTAGAGTGGCAGAATACCCAGTGGAGAGAAGGAACAAAGATTCAAATAGCCATTGGTCATTTGCTCTTTACAGGCATCAATATTTGACATGAATAAATAATATATTTTGTCAGATAAGCTATGAGAGATAAGTATGGTTGTTTTATTTATTTTTCTTTTGCGGTACGCGGGCCTCTCACTGTTGTCGCCTCTGCCGTTGCAGAGCACAGGCTCCAGACGCGCAGGCTCAGCGGCCATGGCTCACGGGCCCAGCCGCTCCACGGCATGTGGGATCTTCCTGGACCGGGGCACGAACCCATGTCCCCTGCATCGGCAGGTGGACTCTCAACCACTGCGCCACCAGGGAAGCCCAAGATCAGTATGGTTTTTAATCTACAGAAAGGGGAAGAAGAGGACATTCCAGATGGAGGAAAAAATATAGGCGATGACACAGCAGCAAGAAAATTCACTTTAATACTGGGGAAAAGCATGGTTTTGTATGATTGGAAGAGGTTTCATAGAGCAGGCATGGCTAGGTACACTGAAGTCATGTTTCGTCAGGACTACAAAGTCAAGATGAGAAACATATTTAATTCAGGAATAGCAATCAAAATTAGTAAAAGATGTGATTTGAATAGGACATTGGGAAGATGAATGTATTCTTGGAGTGAAGTACATGGCTTTGGACCAGAGAGACTTGGCCTCCAATATTAGTTCCACGAGTTATAAACGGAATGATTCTGTGCATGTAACTTAATCTCTCTAAATCCCAGATCATTCATTAGTAAAATGGTGATAATAAGTCCACCTTGAATGTACAAATCCATGGACCTGAAGAACGCCAACTCCAGAGTAAAGCTACCTTAAGCGAGGGAAGGTTGGAAATTGGTCTGAAGAAGATACAAAGGGAATTGGTCTGAAGAAGATACAAAGGGAATTTTAGCTTTTGCTGAAGAAAATACGGCAAAAGATTAGCACTGTCAATCCTAGGTGTTGAGAACATTTACATTACTATCAACTGTTCTAAATGCTTGAAATACTTCATAAGTAAATAAGCCCAACTTACAGCCATGGTTGCTGGACATAATACTTATCAAGTGTGTGACACAAGTCCTGGCATAGAGCAAGGTTTCATAAATGAAAGCTATTTTATTGTTGTTTTTACAATGTTATAATGAGGTCGGTGGAATAGAAAATATAGAATGAAAGAGAAGAGAATAAAATCTGTAGAAAAAAATCATGGGGCATGGAGGACTTCCACTTATAGCCAAGATGGAATAACAGGGACTAGATTTGTCTTCCTACTTAAAACAACTGAAAAAATGGGCACATATATGACACATAGTTTTTCAAGGCAGTGGACATGAGACACTGAAGGGCAGTGTTCTCAGAAAGATGGGAGACAAATGAGGTGAACCCTATGATGGCCCCAGTATATTGCTTGGAGAGAGTTTCCAGGCTTTGGAACAGGAAAGGAAAAAGAACTCAGGAGGACCCCAGTGGTCTTCCTGAGTTGAGGAGACAAAGATGAGGGTACAGGGCGATCAAGCCCCCAAAGCTCTCGAGTTTTCATGGGAGAATACATGAGAAGAGAGAACCCTGAGGGTCTGTAGAGGATATCTCTTGCATATTCAGCTGAGTAATGATCACTACCCAAGGCTGAGAAAAGAGCCATCCAAGAGGATCAAAGGAAACGGTCCTGAAGATCTCTCACAGGGCCAGGAAGATTGCGTGCTCACACCAGCAAGAGCAGAAAATGTCATAATTCACAAGGCATAAAGCAGAGTACTCAGAAGGGCTTTACTTCTCTAATGGAGAAAAATTAATCCTGGATTAAGTGTTGCTCTGTTTTTCTGCCAAACAAAGCTTTACAGCAAGACCCAAAAGAATGAAACCGTTTCCAATTTCCAAGTAACTTAACTGTAATCCAGAACAAAGCTCACAAATATTTATGGGAATATAAAAAGAAACAGAACCCAACAAGGTAAAACTCACAATATTTAGAGATTAATCTAACAAAGGATGAATACCTGCATACTGAAAATGATAAAAGGCTGCTGTGGTTCATTTAAGCAGACATGATAAATGAAGAGATATACTCTGCCTGTGGATCTGAAGGGTTGGCATTACAATACATCTATTTCCTCCAAGGTGGTCTTATAGATTCAATACAATCCCAGTCAAAATCCATAAAATTTGTATGGAAATTCAATGGACTGGCTTAGGGCCTGTGCAGATGGGGAGAGGCAGCATGTGGAAAGGAGGGCCTCTGGACTGTGGAGTTCTGGAGTTTGGAGCCCTTTCTCCAGGATAGATTACTGGAAGTGGGATGGCAGGGTCAAAACAGAACAATTAGGGCTTCCCTGGTGGCGTAGTGGTTGAGAGTCCACCTGCCAATGCAGGGGACACGGGTTTGTGCCCCGGTCCAGGAAGATCCCACATGCCATGGAGCGGCTGGGCCCGTGAGCCATGGCCACTGAGCCTGCGCGTCTGGAGCCTGTGCTCCACAACGGGAGAGGCCACAACAGTGAGAGGCCCGCGTACCGCAAAAAAAAAAAAAAAAAAAAAAGAGAATAATTAAAACATGCCCTGAGCAGAAGCAAGAAGAACTACAATCCTGCAGCCTGTGGAACAAAAACCACATTCACAGAAAGATAGACAAGATGAAAAGGCAGAGGGCTATGTACCAGATGAAGGAACAAGATAAAACCCCACAAAAACAACTAAATGAAGTGGAGATAGGCAACCTTCCAGAAAAAGAATTCAGAATAATGATAGTGAAGATGATCCAGGACCTTGGAAAAAGAATGGAGGCAACAGAGGTCGAGAAGATGCAAGAAATGTTTAACAAAGACCTAGAAGAATTAAAGAACAAACAAACAGAGATGAACAATACAATAACTGAAATGAAAAATACACTACAAGGAATCAATAGCAGAAAACCTGAGGCAGAAGAACGGATAAGTGACCTGGAAGACAGAATGGTGGAATTCACTGCTGCAGAACAGAATAAAGAAAAAAGAATGAAAAGAAATGAAGACAGCCTAAGAGACCTCTGGGACAACATTAAACACAACATTCGTATTATACGGGTCCCAGAAGGAAAAGAGAGAGAGAAAGGACCAGAGAAAATATTTGAAGAGATTATAGTCGAAAACTCCCCTAACATGGGAAAGGAAATAGCCACCGAAGTCCGGGAAGCGCACAGAGTCCCATACAGGATAAACCCAAGAAGAAACACGCCGAGACACATAGTAATCAAATTGGCAAAAATTAAAGACAAAGAAAAATTATTGAAAGCAGCAAGGGAAAAATGACAAATAACGTACAAGCGAACTCCCATAAGGTTCACAGCTGATTTCTCAGCAGAAACTCTACAAGCCAGAAGGGAGTGGCATGATATACTTAAAGTGATGACAGAGAAGAACCTACAACCAAGATTACTCTACCCGGCAAGGATCTCATTCAGATTCAATGGAGAAATCAAAAGCTTTACCGACAAGGAAAAGCTAAGAGAATTCAGCACCACCAAACCAGCTCTACAACAAATGCTAAAGGAACTTTTCTAAGTGGGAAACACAAGAGAAGAAGAGGACCTACAAAAACAAACCCAAAACAATTAAGAAAATGGTCAAAGGAACATACATATCGATAATTACCTTAAACGGGAATGGATTAAATGCTCTAACCAAAAGACACAGGCTCACTGAATGGATACAAAACCAAGACCCATATATATGCTGTCTACAAGAGACCCACTTCAGACCCAGGGACACATTCAGGCTGAAAGTGAGGGGATGGAAAAAGATATTCCATGCAAATGGAAATCAAAAGAAAGCTGGAGTAGCAATACTCATATCAGATAAAATGGACTTTAAAATAAAGAATGTTACAAGAGACAAGGTGAGACACTACATAATGATCAAGGGATCAATCCAAGAAGAAGATATAACAATTATAAATATAAATGCACCCAACATAGGAGCACCTCAATACATAAGGCAACTGCTAACAGCTATAAAAGAGGAAATCGACACTAACACAATAGTGGGGGACTTTAACACCTCACTTACACCAATGGACAGATCATCCAAACAGAAAATAAATAAGGAAACAGAAGCTTTAAGTGACACAGTAGACCAGACAGACTTAATTGATATTTATAGGACGATCCATCCCAAAACAGCAGGTAACACTTTCTTCTCAAGTGCACGCGGAACATTCTCCAGGATAGATCACATCTTGGGTCACAAATCAAGCCTCAGTAAATTTAAGAAAATTGAAATCATATCAAGCATCTTTTCTGACCACAACACTATGAGATTAGAAACGAATTACAGGGAAAAAAATGTAAAAAACACAAACACATGGAAGCAAACAATACGTTACTAAATAACCAAGAGATCACTGAAGAAATCAAGAGGAAATAAAAAAATACCTGGAGACAAATGACAATGAAAACAGGACGAGCCAAAACCTGTGGGATGCAGCAAAACCAGTTCTAAGAGGGAAGTTTATAGCTATACAAGCCTACCTTAAGAAACAAGAAAAATCTCAAATAAACAATCTAACCTTACACCTAAAGGAACTAGTGAAAGAAGAACAAACAAAACCCAAAGTTAGCAGAAGGAAAGAAATCATAAAGATCAGAGCAGAAGTAAATGAAATAGAAACAAAGAAAACAATAGCAAAGATCAATAAAACTAAAAGCTGGTTCTTTGAGAAGATAAACAAAATTGATAAACCATTAGACAGACTCATCAAGAAAAAGAGGGAGAGGACTCAAATCAATAAAATTAGAAATGAAAAAGGAGAAGTTACAAAAGACACCGCAGAAATACAAGGCATCCTAAGAGACCACTACAAGCAACTCTATGCCAATAAAATGGACAACCTGGAGGAAATGGACAAATTCTTAGAAAGGTATAACCTTCCAAGACTGAACCAAGAAGTAATAGAAAATATGAACAGACCAATCACAAGTAATGAAATTGAAACTGTGATTAAAAATCTTCCAACAAACAAAAGTCCACGACCAGATGGCTTCACAGGTGAATTCTAACAAACATTTAGAGAAGAGCTAACACCCATCCTTCTCAAACTCTTCCAAAAAATTGCAGAGGAAGGAACACTCCCAAACTCATTCTATGAGGCCACCATCACCTTGATACCAAAACCAGACAAAGATACTACAAAAAAAAAGGAAATTACAGACCAATATCACTGATGAATATAGATGCAAAAATCCCAAACAAAATACTAGCAAACAGATTCCAACAACACATTAAAAGGATCATACACCATGATCAAGTGGGGTTTATCCTAGGGATGCAAGGATTCTTCAATATACGCAAATCAATCAATGTGATACACCACATTAACAAACTGAAGAATAAAAAACATATGATCATCTCAATAGATGCAGAAAAAGCTTTTGACAAAATTCAACACCCATTTATGATAAAAAGTTTCCAGAAAGTGGGCATAGAGGGAACCTACCTCAATATAATAAATACCATATGTGACAAACCCACAGCAAACATCATTCTCAATGGTGAAAAACTGAAACCATTTCCTCTAAGATCAGGAACAAGACAAGGATGTCCACTCTCACCACTACTATTCAACATAGTTTTGGAAGTCCTAGCCATGGTAATCAGAGAAGAAAAAGAAATAAAAGGAATCCAAATTGGAAAAGAAGAGGTAAAACTGTCACTGTTTGAAGATGACATGATACTATACATAGAGAATCCTAAAGATGCTACCAGAAAACTATGAGAGCTAATCAATGAATTTGGTAAAGTAGCAGGATACAAAATTAATGCACAGAAATCTCTTGCATTCCTGTACACTAATGATGAAAAATCTGAAAGAGAAATTAAGGACATACTCCCGTTTACCACTGCAATAAAAAGAATAAAATACCTAGGAATAAACCTACCTAGGGAGACAAAAGACCTGTACGCAGAAAACTATAAGACACCGATGAAAGAAATTAAAGATGATACCAACAGATGGAGAGATGTACCATGTTCTTGGATTGGAAGAATCAATATTGTGAAAATGACTATACTACCCAAAGCAATCTACAGATTCAATGCAATCTCTATAAAATTACCAATGGTATTTTTTACGGAACCAGAACACAAAATCTTAAAATTTGTATGGAGACACAAAAGACCCCGAATAGCAAAAGCAGTCTTAAGGGAAAAAAACGGAGCTGGAGGAATCAGACTCCCTGACTTCAGACTATACTACAAAGCTACAGTAATCAAGACAATATGGTACTGGCACAAAAAGAAAAACATAGATCAATGGAATAAGATAGAAAGCCCAGAGATAAACCCACGCACCTACGGTCAACTAATCTATGACAAAGGAGGCAAGGATATACAATGGAGAAAAGACAGTCTCTTCAATAACTGGTGCTGGGACAACTGGACAGCTACATGTAAAAGAATGAAATTAGAACACTCCCTAACACCATACAGAAAAATAAAATCAAAATGGATTAGAGACCGAAATGTAAGACCGGACACTATAAAACTCTCAGAGGGGGCTTCCCTGGTGGCACAGTGGTTGACAGTCTGCCTGCTGATGCAGGGGACGCAGGTTCGTGCCCTGGTCCGGGAAGATCCCACATGCTGCGGAGCGGCTGGGCCGGTGAGCCATGGCCGCTGAGCCTGCGCGTCCGGAGCCTGTGCTCCGCAATGGGAGAGGCCTCAACAGTGAGAGGCCTGAGTACCACAAAAAACAAAACAAAAACAAAAACAGAACTCTTAGAGGAAAACATAGGAAGAACACTCTTTGACATAAATCACAGCAAGATATTTTTTGATCCACCTCTTAGAGTAATGGAAATAAAAACAAAAATAAACAAATGGGACCGAATGAAACTTCAAAGCTTTTGCACAGCAAAGGAAACCATAAACAAGACGAAAAGACAACCCTCAGAATGGGAGACAATATTTGCAAACGAATCAATGGACAAAGGATTAATCTCTAAAATATATAAACAGATCATGCATCGCAAAATTAAAAAAACAAACAACTCAATTGAAAAATGGGCAGAAGACCTAAATAGACATTTCTCCAAAGATATACAGATTGCCAACAAACACATGAAAGGATGCTCAACATCACTAATTATTAGAGAAATGCAAATAAAAATTACAATGAGGTATCACCTCACACCAGTTAGAATAGGCGTCATCAGAAAATCTACAAACAACAAATGCTGGAGAGGGTGTGGAGAAAAGGGAACCCTCTTGCACTGTTGGTGGGAATGTAAATTGATACAGCCACTATGGAGAACAGTATGGAGGTCCCTTAAAAAACTAAAAATAGAATTACCATATGATCCAGCAATCCCACTACTGGGCATATACCCAGAGAAAACCATAATTCAAAAAGACACATGCACCCCAATGTTCATTGCAGCACTATTTATAATAGCCAGGTCATGGAAGCAACCTAAATGCCCATCAACAGACGAATGGATAAAGAAGATGTGGCACATATATACAATGGGATATTACTCAGCCATAAAAAGGAATGATATTGGGTCATTTGTTGAGACATGGATGGATCTAGAGACTGTCATACAGAGTGAAGTAAGTCAGAAAGAGAAAAACAAATATCGTATATTAACACATATACGTGGAACCTAGAAAAATGGTACAGATGAACCACTTTGCAGGGCGGAAATTGAGACACAGATGCAGAGAGCAAACGTATGGACACCAAGGGGGCAAAGCAGCAGGGGGTGGTGGTGGTGGTGTGATGAATTGGGAGACTGGGATTGACATGTATACACTGATGTGTGTAAAATGGATGACTAATAAGAACCTGCTGTATAAAAAATAAATAAAATAAAAATTTTTTAAAAATGAGGAATAAATGCCTCAAAAAAAAAAAAAAAAAGAAATTCAATAGACCTAGAATAACCAATTCTTTCAAAATGAAGAACAAACTTTACACTTCCTGGTCTGAAGACTTATGAAGTTACAATAATCAAGATAGTGTCAAATTGACATCCTTGTAGACAGATTGATCAATGGTACAAAATAAAGGGTCTAGAAACCAAAAAAAGAGAGATCCACACATGTATGGTGAATTGATTTCAATACAGCAGTGAAAGAGTTTTGTCAGAGTTTCCAGCAAATGGTGTGGAACAACATACCATCCACATGCAAAAGAAAAAAAGGAATTTTGATCTATATCTCAAGCTATATACAAAAACTGACTGAGTATAGATCGTAGACTTAAATGTGAAGCCTGTAACTATACCACTTCAGGAAGGAAACACAGGAGAAAATCTTTTCCACCTGGGTTTAGGCAACAATTTCTTAGATACAATACCAAAAGCATGATCCATAAAAGAAAAAAGTAAATTGGATTTCATCAACATTATGAGCTTCTCTTCAAAAGACAGCATGATGAGAATGAAAAGACAAGTCATAGACTGGGAGAAAATATTTGCAGATCATATAGCTCCCAAAGGGCTTGTATTCAGAATATATATAAAGAGCCCTCAAAATGTAATAATAATAATAATAAATTTGTTTAACAAATAAATTAACATTTTAGCCAAAGATTAAACAGATGCTTCACAAAAGAACACAATGGCAAATAATCACAGGAAAAGATCAATATCATTCTAAAATGTGCAAAATAAGCTTTAGTGATAGAAAGCAGATAGTTATCTGGGGTGCGGAGGACAGAGACACTTGGGAAGGAGAGCCTGAGGCAATTTTTATGCGTTATGGTTCTGTTCACTATTTTGTGTGTTTCACTGAATATACATATGTCAAAATTTATCAAGTTAGACACTTTAGGTGTAGCTTATTGTACCTCAGTGAAGGCATTGCATAATTATAGGGAATGTGCTCTTATTGGCAGGAAAAGAAAGGAAGAAAACAAAGATGACTCCCAGAAAATGTCAAGGTTTCAACCTTGGGTGACTCCATAAAAGAGAAGGGCGGAGAAGAAACAGATTGGTAGAGGATAATGATTTCATTTGGGACATGTTGACTTTGAAATCCTGATAGGGATATACAGGTGGACTATATAGGTGGAATCTAGGTCTAGACTTTTGGAGAGTCTTGGGCAGCAGATAAGGATGGCAGAGACCCTTTAAAAAAGTGATTATTGGATTCCTGAAAATGGATAAGATTTCTAAGGGAAAATGGAAGTGCATGGAACTTTGAGGAATTTCTACAAATACAGGGTAGAGGATGAGAAAAGAATAAAAGTGACATGAAAGCAATGGTTGGTAAGGTAGGAAATGTAGTAGGAAACGCAGTATTAAGCGAGGTCACAAATTCAAGGCCTGAGAGGGATTCAAAGATTTAATGGTCTCTAGTATCAACCACATCATTAAAGTTGAGGAAGATGAGGACTGAGAAAAAGTTGTAGGTTATCAGTGTCTGAGTTTAAAAAACAAAACCAGAAGAAAACCAAAAAACCCTGCTTGGATGGGATACTAGAGACAGAAGCCTGCTTTTGAGGGGTTAAATACTGAATGGGCCTAAATAAACAGGTATGTATAACCTCCATTATTTTTTTTATTTTTATTATTTTTATTAATTAATTAATTTTTTTTGCGGTACACAGGCCTCTCACTGTTGTGCCTCTTCCATTGTGCAGCACAGGCTCCGGACGCGCAGGCTCAGCGGCCATGGCTCACGGGCCCAGCCACTCCGTGGCATGTGGGATCTTCCCGGACCGGGGCACGAACCCGTGTGCCCTGCATCGGCAGGCGGACTCTCAACCACTGCGCCACCAGGGAAGCCCAACCTCCATTATTTTTAAGAATATAGATGGCAAGTAATTTGTGGAGATGCAGGGTCAATGTAAGCAGTTTTTTCCTAGAGTTTGGATAAAGTGAGCATGTTTTAGAGGGGGGAGAAAGCAGCAGAAGGAGAGATGGTAGATATAAACCAAGACAAGATACTACACAGTGTTTCTCATAATTGGCTACAATCAGAACCACCTGGGAGAGCTTTGAAGACACACTGATGCCTTGATGAGTCAAATCAGAATATCTGGGTGGAGCAAAACCCAAGTGGCTTGAGTCATCTCAAGCCAGGGAGCAAGAGTATGGCTAGGAGATAGGATGAGGGGAAAGGGTTTTCCCTTCCAGTGTTACATGGCCTCTCTTGGCCTGGGAAGCCAAGGGCTCTTCTTCATGTAAGGAGGAGGAGGGAGAGGAGACACTTTCTATAGCTCTTACCTTCTCAGCTTCCACATATAATTATTATTTGGGGTCAAGTTCAATGCAGGGAAATGTGAGCCCTTCAAAGAGAAAGTGTAATTTTAAGGCATCTCATTTTGTCCTTTCTCTGGATTCTGAAGGTCATGCCAGCCAGTTTCTGCTTTAACTGTAACAAAGTTAGAGCCAACAGGGAGGCCCAGCCATCCACCACGGTCAGGGGTCACCCCAAGCAATGAAACTGTGCAGCTCACACTCGTCCCTTCTCTCCAGCTTGCAGAGGGTCAGGCTGTCTTGTCTTGCCTTAAAAACCCCGGGCTACTGCGCATGTTTTGATCTTTCCGGTTTTGAGTGATTTTTAAGCTCTTCCAACACTGTAAGCTGATACTTTTTTGTTGTTGGCAGGTGACTGCTGCCTTGCAGAGATGCAGAACAGGATGGGGAAGGGGTGTGGGCTTTAACTAAGGCTAGAGTTCAAGCCTGTGTTCTACCTCTTACAAGCTGTGGGCAAGTGTTTTAATTTCTCCAAGCCTAGTTCTAGGTCTTTATCTATAAAATTAGAAATAAATAATGCCTAGTTTTGTGTTTGTGCATATATGAAAATTAGAGACTTTCTATCATCTATTTATCTATCATCTATCTATCCCCTAATGGAGGATTTGAAGCATAGTGACATCGTGGGTACATTAAATACTAGCTGTTTTTATTATCCTCTTTCGTGTTTTGAAATTTACTTAAAATCTCTAGACCAGTAGTTCTCAAAATGTGCTCCCCAAATCAGAAATATCACTATCACCTGGGAACACATTAGAAATGCAGATTACCTTACTCAGACCTACTGGGTCTGAAACTCTGTGGGTGAGACCCAGGGATCTGTGTCTAACCAAGTTCTCCAGGTGGTTCTGATGCATACACTAAAGTATGAGAACCACTCTTCTAGATTATCGGGCTTGCAAAAGTAAATGGGTAATGAAAGGGGTGGGGCTTGTCCTTGGGCTTTGGAATTCTCAGCTGTGCTTTAGACAGCTGAGGTCTCTGCCTTATAGAACCAGCAATAATACACACGACACTACATAATTCTTAATTGTTAACCTGGCATTGATTGAGTACTTGCTTTAGGCCAGGCATAGGTTTTACCCAGTGGATTTTAATGCCTTTTGTGATTTTCTGATTGTTTCCCTTGCATTACCTATATTTCCAAACTGACTTCCCTGCTCTCAGAGGGCAGGGTCTTACACAGCATTCGCATATGTCATTGGGCCAAATACATTATTGCCACCTGCTAGCTAACTGATAGGGTCTGGGGGACTTTTTGTCTTTTTCAGAAATGGGAAAGTTCTGAATAATAAATCAATTACTTTTTCCTTTTATGTTTTGAAGCATGATAATAAGTGACACAGTCGAGTTCAGTTTTTTTTTTTTTTTTTAACCTTTATCCTCTCCATCCTCCTCCTAAATCCTTCCTCTCTATTGACCTTTGGGTTTGTCCTTGAAAGATGTCCACTGGTGTAGTATCTTGGTTTCTGGGTTGGTACGTTGGGTTTCTCAACTTCATCCGATTTCAGTTCCGTGCAATAAATAATAGCCATTTTAGCTAGAATTTTAGCTATGAATAGCTTCTCTCCTCATTACTTCATCTTATATTTATTGCTTAAAATGATAGATTGAAAGTCATCACCTAGCAACTGGCACATTTTTCTCTTGTGGTCTAGTTACTTGTAATGATTGACTATTGCGATTGCTTCACTGGCTCGTCCTGGTCAAAAATGGATATAACGGGTCTATAAATAGAGGTCCATTTACATACTCATAGGATTATCAGTGCAACTTACTGAAATGAGTTCATTTGTACAAAATACTTTGTCTCTCAATTTATTTCTATCATCTTCAAAAGGAGTAGCCGCTTCAAGCCTATGTAGGATTTTATACTTACAGTACTTTATTAGTTCTGTTATCTCAAACCCCCGATCTCTCGTTGGAGACTGGCTTTTGTGTCTCTGTGCAGAAAGCAACTGAAAACTGAAAGCAAGAAAGAAGACAAAAATTTTTATATCGCTTCATGTTCATTTCTCGTATAGCACTCTGTCACAAAAAATTAATGCTTTGTACTTTAAAAGAGCCTTTCATCGCAAAACCTCAAAGAACCTTATAAATAAGTAAGCATATTATCTACATTTACAGGTTGGAAATGATGCACAAAGCTGTTAAAAGTGCATTGTGCATCATAGCCAAACTGAGGAAGAAGCTCCTTTTAATTAAATGCATATAAAATTAGTTGATTTGGTGTTTTAAAATATTTATGCTAGGTTCCACTATGCCTCAACAGACCGTGGATATTAACAAAATTACAATAATGGTAAGCCCAAATTTCTCTGGTCCTTCCTTCTATATAATTCAAGATCTCAGCTTCCTGTAAATCCCCTTGTGTGTATCTGGGGGTCCCCAGGGGGAATCCCTTCTGTCTCATGGACCAATGGCTTCCTCTCTTTCACTGAGCATCACTTTCCAATCAGGTGTCAGAATGCAGTTCTCCCCCATTGCCCTTCCAGAAACCTTCATAGAGTTAACTCCGCCTCCTAGGTGCCTGAGTTGCACAGTGTCCAGTGACCTTCAGTGACATGGGAAAGAAGGCCCTCTTCCCTTTGTGTCATATTCTGTTAGGAGGCAGCCCAAGGCAGGGCATCAGGAGCACTAGTGTTTTATAAGTGGCTTTGCTTCTCAAGGGAAGCAGTTGTATCACTTCTTACTTTTCCCCATGCAGAGCTGGGCTCAGAGATGTGGCCTGATGACAAACATCACGTTGGACTCAGAACCTTGCATCTTCCGTGGTCTTATCTGATGTTGAGGTTCTATAAAAATGTTATGTTCAACCACAGAGCCCCAAGGCCTGACTGAATTAGGTCAGGTCCTGGAGAATAGGAACTGCTTTTCTCTTGCCCACGGATCAGCCTCCCTGACTCCACAGCTGGGTGGATGTGGAGAGGCAGAGATTTGAATCTAGCATAGAACCTCAGCATCAGACAGGCTGGGCTGTGACCCGCATGGGTCAAGACAGCAAGAGCAACCTACACTCACATCAGAACACACACAAAAATGTGAACATCATCTGAGCCACAAACACGGCCACGAATCATTTTAATTAGAGGAGCGGGATGCTATGAGGAAGTGTGGCAAGTCTATGATTGAGTATCTGAATAAATCTTATCTGGAATGAGGGAGCAAAGGCGTGAGGCTGTAGATACAGAAGTTTTGCCTCACTTCCCGACAGCATCCAACGCAGAGCAAAGCCTCTCCCTTCTTCAGTGCTTCCCCAAATTACCCACCACTAGCCCAAATCTTAGAAATAAATCCTTTCTGACATCCCCTTACTATGACTCCCCAAGGTTCTCTAGGGTGTGCATTCTTGTCCACTCCAATGAGCAATAAACCCAATTGATCAATTACAGCTGTGTTCCTGGAGGTCTTTGGCTGGAGGACATTGACACCCAAGTGGACACAATGGGCTCCCTTGCCCTTTGGCATTTGGTTGGGTTTGACCAATGGGAGGAACCCGTAGAAGATGGAAGTTAAGAGGAAAATGAGGTCAGGGTATTTATTCCCCCAATACCCTCCCTCTTCACCTGGAGTCCTCTCAGTGACCACACAGTCTCGCCCTGAGACATTGCACCAGATCTTGCTGGTTTCCCTAAGCTCTGGCCACACCTTTGTATATAGCATCTGTATTAAAAATTCTTCAACTATTCAATTTGAGAGTGCTGTCAATTTTTTGCTGGATTCTTACTGGATCCTCCTCTTTACACTCTGACCCTTTTCTCTTAGGATGTGTTCTTCCCGAGATACATTTTAGTTCTCTTGCAAATAGACCTCTGGCTCGCCTGCTTCACCAGTTTGCCTGGTACATCCCAGATAGGGCAGGATCATGCTCTGAGAAGTTATCCTTTTGGCTGCTCCATCATGCTCAATTAATAGGTTTAGGAAGGACCTTCAGAAATTATTAAATTTCAAGATCAGCAGACTGGCAGGTCTTTCCTTTCTTTTTCTGACTGCTAGGTCAGAAAACTGCACACCAGTTGTGAAAATCAAGCCCCAGAGGAAAAAAATTAGGATTATGAAGACATCCATATGTAGAATAAACCCATTTTCACTATGGAAAAAAATACAAAGAATATTAAGCAAACCCATCAATGGCTCCAACCATGGATTACCTAAGAGAACAATCAACCTTAATGAACACATTCAAAAATCTTAAGCATTTTAACACTTTTTTCCCTTCTTTTTTAACATCTTTATTGGCGTATAATTGCTTTACAATGTTGTGTTAGTTTCTGCTGTATAACAAAGTGAATCAGCTATATGTATACATATATCCCCATATCTCCTCCCTCTTGCGTCTCCCTTCCACCCTCCCTATCCCACCCCTCTAGGTGGTCACAAAGTACTGAGCTGATCTCCCTGTGCTATGCAGCTGCTTCCCACTAGCTATCTAGTTTACATTTGGTAGTGTATATATGTCCATGCCACTCTCTCACTTCGTCCCAGCTTCCCCTTCCCCCTCCCCATGTCCTTAAGTCCATTCTCTGTATGTGTCTTTATTCCTGTCCTGTCCCTAGGTTCTTCAGAACCATTTTTTTTTTTTAGATTCCATATATATGTGTTAGCATACGGTATTTGTTTTTCACTTTCTGACTTACTTCACTCTGTATGACAGTCTCTAGGTCCATCCACCTCACTACAAATAACTCAATTTCATTTCTTTTTATGGCTGAGTAATATTCCATTGTATATATGTGCCACATCTTCTTTATCCATTCAACTGTCAATGGACACTTAGGTTGCTTCCATGTCCTGGCTATTGTATATAGAGCTGCAATGAACATTGTGGTACATGAATCTTTTTGAGTTATGGTTTTCTCAGGGTATATGCCCAGTAGTGGGATTGCTCAGTCATATGGTAGTTCTAATTTTAGTTTTTTAAGGAACCTCCATACTGTTCTCCATAGTGGCTGTATCAAGTTACATTCCCACCAACAGTGCAAGAGGGTTCCCTTTTCTCCACACCCTCTCCAGCATTTATTGTTTGTAGATTTTTTGATGATGGCCATTCTGACTGGTATGAGGTGATACCTCACTGTACTTTTGACTTGCATTTCTCTAATGATTAGTGATGTTGAGCATCCTTTCATGTGTTTGTTGGCAATCTGTATATCTTCTTCGGAGAAATGTCTATTAAGGTCTTCTGCCCATTTTTGGATTGGGTTGTTTTTTCTTTTTGAAACCAGTAACAGACTGACTATAAAGCTCAGAGTACACAGTAGACAAATTTCCTTTCAAGGAAGCTACTCCAGGAGGAAATGCAGATCCTGGCACAGTATTTTGAGTTTCAGCATGCTATTTCTTCTCCTTGTGACTTAGTTTGGCTTTATAATTGTTTTATCAAAAATGATACACTTTCTTTTTAAATATGTGATTCTAAAAAGCTTTCCTGCAGATGCAGTTGTTTCCAAATTACATGTTGGGGCTACATCTCTTTGCTCCTGTGGGAATACATCTTCACTCCCATAATGTAAGTCAGTATGAAAATAAGATTTGCTTAAAGGAAATTGTTTTACAGCCATGCTTCAGGAACATGTGGAGTCCATTAGTCAGACACAGCAATGTTATCAGAAGAATCCTGTGACCCCAAGGGCTCTTTCAGGGAGACCTAGGGATAGTTCTCGATGGCTTTAGAAGAGGCAATATGTACAGTTCTTGAAACATTTTAATTGTCATTTTAAAAGGATGAGGAAGACAATAAAAGGAATTCCCTACTTCTGTGTGTTACTTCCAGGACTCAGCTGCATTTTAAATAAACACATATATTATCTAATTAAAATAAACACATATATTATAGAGATTAAATTTTTGCATGAATTTAAAGATTAAACATGGGGCCTTCAACGAAATTTCAGGTTTGTAGTGGGTTGTTTGGCCATGCTCTCAGACCCTGAGGGAACATTTAGACTTTTATATCTGCTATTAGGTAATATCTACAAGTTATACCTGTTTTACAGAGCGTGATCAGTTCATCTGGGATTTGGAAATGGTCAAGTGACTTACTAGTTGTGTAAGGCAAGTTATTTGACCCCTCCAAGCCTCAGGTTTCTCATCTGGGGAAACAAGTATACACTGAGCTTAAAATCTTCTTGTGAAGATTAAATGCTACACATGCTGAAAGAGTTTAGCACAGTTCTGGGCCCAATATATCCCACTATTACTTTTCTTATAATTATTGCAGGTATTGTTAATCTAATATTTTGATTTAAAAACTAATATTCCTTAGAAAACATGGAGGGGACTTAAAGTGATCTTTAGGATGTCATATTCTATGGGTTGATGTATACTTTGCAAATTCTCTTTTCTAGAAATACATCAGATATTTCCAAAACAATAAAACAGATCAATTTAATTAATTATCACTTTTGGAGGAGTATTTAAGGCATGTTAATACAAAAATAAACCCAACCCTTACATTTCTGGTTAATTGAGATACCACTTCATACCCACTAGGATGACTATAATGAAAAATTCACACAATAACAAGCATTGGTGAAGGCACGGAGAGACTGCAACTCTCACGTGTTGCTAATGGGAAGGTAAAATTGTTCAGCCACTTTGGAAAACAGTCTAGCAGATCCTCAAAAAGTTAAACATATAGTTACTATATGACCCAGCAATTTCAATCCTTGGTATATACCCAAGAGAAATAGAAACGTATATCCACCCAAAAACTTGTGGATGAATGTTTCAAACAGTGTTATTCATAATAGTCAAAAGTGGAAACAACCCAAATGTCCACCAGCTGATGAGTGGATAAATAAAATGTTGTATATATATACAATGAAATATTTGGCAATAAAAATGGAGTGCTGATACCCACTACAACATGAATGAACTTTGAGAGCATTCTCCTAGGTGAAAGAAGTCAGTTATAAAAGATCATATATTGCATAATTTCATTCATATGAAATGTCCAGGACAGGAACATGTGTAGAGATAGAAAGTAGATTAGTAGTTGTAAGGGGCCGGGGGAAGAGGAGATTTGGAGTGAGAGGGGAGTGACTACTGATGGGTGCAGAGTTCCTTTTCTGGGTGATGAAAATGGTCTAAAATTAGGTTGTGGTAGGTGGTTACATAGCCCTGTGAATATATTTTAAGACATTGAATTGTGTACTTAAAATAGGTAAGTTAAATGGTATATTTAAAATGGTATATCAATTGTATCTTTTTTGCGGTACGCGGGCCTCTCACTGTTGTGGCCTCTCCCATTGTGGAGCACAGGCTCCGGATGCGCAGGCTCAGCGGCCATGGCTCACGGGCCCAGCCGCTCCGCGGCATGTGGGATCTTCCTGGACTGGGGCACGAACCCGCGTCCCCTGCATCGGCAGGCGGACCCTCAACCACTGCGCCACCAGGGAAGCCCATATCAATTGTATCTTAATAAGGCTTTTTAAAAAAGAAAGGAAAAAGCTCCCAAACAGATCTTGAATGTAGACTTTCTAGTCAGATTCCTCAACATAGGTTTCTAAAATAGAAAATGTATATTTGATCGTTGCATTGGTTTAGCGTAGCATTATACTGTACAACCAAGTCTGCAAGCCTGTTTGAACAAGTTGGAGACCGCTGAAAATTTGGATGGGCATGTAATGACCTGAGTTGAACCTTGATCAAAAGGCATTCTAGTCTAACTAGTGGTACCACTGGATTTTTAAAGTTTGAACTTCACTCCATATTAATGTTATTGTATATGATTACAAGTTCTGGGTGGATATATGTTTCTATTTCTCTTGGGTATATACCAAGTGTCAGCTCTTAGGAGTTAGGCTTTCTGTTCCTTATTTAAGATAGAAATGATGCTTTTCAACCAGCTCCCTTTTCCTACCAGACAAGTGGTATGGTATCGACTCGTAGTTAAAAGTGCAACCTCCTTAAGTGAACAACACTACGCCTGGCACTGCTCAAAACTTTTTTTCCAGTTTTTGCTGTTCAAGTATCGACTGAAACAGGCCTCTGTGCAGCTTACATGGTGTTAGGCATTGTCAGGGTGCAATGTTAGAGCTCTGGGCCACCCGCTGTAATGGGTTGCCTGTCTTTATGCAGGTGCAGGTGCCGAAGGGCAAGCTGGTGGATGAAGGAACAGAAGTACTTGCCTTAAAGGACCCAGAGGCTTAGCTCAAACCCAGGGCCCCTAGGACCTCCATCTCAACGACAAAATAAGTTGTCATGGTGCATTACAAGGCTCTATCTTTTAGAGAAGTCATCTGTTTTCTGTGATAGACTATTTTGGGATGTGATATTGACATATATATGTGTATATGCATACATATGAATATATAACTCATTTGGCAATTAAAAATGCTGCCTGTTGGTAATTGTAATAGCTTTAGATGGTTTGATGTATAGTGAAAAGGGTAAATTATTTTGAGTCAGGGAAATGGATTTCAAATCTGAGCTCTGCCAGTTAAAAGTGTTGGACCTCCTCTGTCAACAGGCTAATCATTTTACCTGTCTTGTAGGATTTACCTGAGGGTTTCAATGGGGCAGTGTTTGCCAAAGTGACTTTATGAAATGAAAGGAGCCCTCACAGTCATCTTGGTGGTATGGGGACTGTCTAAGGTCCCCCCTGAGACTGAAATCTCCTTGTTTTTGTGGCTCCCCAGGGATGATTGTGGACACTCAAGTCAGATTTGCTGATCTTTTGGCTGTTTGGGGGCCCTTTGATTATTGGGGGGTTGGAGGTGGTCAAGGCACCTGTCCTTGACTCACCCCTAAGGAGCCTGGGATATGGCATGGGTTGAGGGTATCTGAATGGGTTGTTCATTTAACAGCTCTTAACTGAATGCTACTTCGGTCTAGGTGCTTGGGATACAGTGGTTTACCAGACGGACAAAACTGCTCCCAGGAGCTTACATTCTAATGGAAAAAGAAGATCTAATAATCGATTAAATAAATAAATACATAATTTCAGAGAATTGAGAAAATAAATATAAAAATGAAGATAAAATAAAGATAAAAAGATAGAAATTAGGTATGGAGACTATATTCTCCTTTTATTTTGAACAATTTCAAATCTACAGAAAAGCTGAAAATGACTATTCAATTCACACCCATTTTCTCCTTGCCTAAATGCAGCAATTATTAACATTATGCCACACTTACTCTCTCCCTCCTCTACATGTGCACATCTTTGTATGTATGATATACACGTACGTATATACGTGGTCCTTGGTGTTGAACCATTTAGGGTAAGTTATAGACATCATGAAACTATCTCTAAATAGTCCAGCAAATATCTCCCAAGAATAGGATACTACCTGTATAACCACAAGGCCATTAGGACTCTCAAAATTTTTAATCCTATACAATAACGTTAATATGGAGTGAAGTTCAAAACTTCCTCAATCGCTGTTCCTCCCCGCCGGCACCCCCTAACTTTTTGTTTGTTTTCTCAACAAAACAGAAGGTTGAGAAATAGTTATGTGATGATCTGGTATGTGAGCCTTCTAGGCATGGAGAACAGCAAGGCAAGAGGCCCTTCCAGAAGCCCAGGTGGTGGATATTCATACAGGTTTATATGCTGCCATCTGGTGTAACCACACTGCCATACACTTTTCTCAAAACCTCTCATCCACCTGTTCCTACACTGAATTCAAACTCTTATAAATGTGAAAACTTGAAGCCATCACACGGAAGCACTTCCTGTCAGTCTGCAATCTAGGTTTGACCATGCAGGTGTGTTCAGGCAATTCCATGAATCTTTTCTTATTTTTTTATCTCCTTATTTTATAAAAATAAGTGGAAGCAATCAATATTCCGAGACTAGAGTTAAGACCTGTAATCTCCATCAGGATATAATGTAGTTAAGACCTGAATTGATACTAATAATGTCAAAGTGGTCAATCTTATTTTAAGCCAAACAATTCCATGTTCCATTGAGAAGGAAGAGAAGAAAATTTAAGATCATATACACAGTTATAGAACTGTTTCCTGAAAAAGTGAAGAGCAGTTAAGAATGCCATACTACTTTTTCACTCTTCTGGAAAGATGTACCAACTCACAGGGCCTACCACACGATTTTTCAAACAGTTAAGATTTTTTACACATTTCTCATATTGAATTAGTCAGGGTAACTAATGCTAAGTGCCACAGCAGACAACTCCTGAAATCTTGGCTTATGCAATACAGTTCTATTTCTTGCTCATGTAAAGTCTGATGCAGGTGGAGCATCTCTTTGTAGCCTCACCCTCTGACATGTGGCCTTGGGTGCCCAGCAGAGGACAGAAGGAGCCACCCTCAGCTGGACTCAGCTCTGAGCAGCCTTACGGACTGGGCAGTAGCGATCGGCCTCTATGTCAGCCCCCTTCTCTGTGGCTCCTGTGGGGAGGCTGGGCGCTGAAATGGCCCTTTGGACAGGGTGTCAGCCCGCTCTGTCAGACTGCTGTGCTCTGCATCTATTGCTCTTTCTCTTAGGATCAGTTGAGGAACGGGAATCCCCCTCCCCTTCTTACTCATGGCTGCTGGCAGGGAGAGACTGGCTGGAAATTCTTACCACTCGCATTTGTTTTTGTGGCACTTGAGCTATAGAAGGTGAGGGACAAAGGTTTTGAGTCATACAGACCTAAATGGCAGAGATAGTTAATACGCACAAACGTCCATGTGCATGTCCCACCCCCCCGGGTCAGTCCCTATCCATGGGCAGAGCCAGGGGACTCCTCCTGGTTAGTGAGTAATGGCTGTGAGCATTCCTCTTCCTCTGCTCTATAGGCCTGGAATCCAGGTCTTTCAGATACTAGAAACCACACTGTCAGCCTGGGTCCCTGGGGACTGTGACGAGTACTGCAGGAAGCAACCTGAGGTAGGCATGTAGGGTAAGTAAAAATTACTGTTTTGGTGCACTAAGCTGTTAGCATTTCAGATTTTACGACTAAGGCAGGGCTTACAACTTCATCTTGGCTCTGCCATTTGTTATTTTTGGCCTCCATTTTCTCCTCTGTAAAGTGGGGATAATATTACCTACTGCAGAGACTGTCTGGTATATGTGTCTGACCTGCATCCATTCCATCTGGGCAATGTTCCTCATCCTCCCACTCTGTGAGAGTCTTGTGGAACTGTCAATTCAGGCCAGCCAATTAGAGGGCTACATTCTCCTGGATACACAGACTGGGACAAGGGGTAGGTAAGTGACCCCAAAATGAGTCCACTTGGAGGACAGGCTTGGATAAGACAGGGTCTCTTTCTGTGTAAGCCTGGAGCTGTGAGATGCCATTTTTCCCCCTCAGAGAAGAAAGCAGATGTTGAGTAGAAAGTGGATACTGAGAAAGGTCCATCTAGCCCTGAACTTTTCAATACATCACCCAGTCAATCAATCAATCTCTTTCTCTCCTCTTTTCCCTTAAGGTAGTTTGAGTTGAACTTTAGTCACTTGCAACGGAAAGAGTCCTGATCAATGTCCCTACCTTGGAGAGTTATCACAAGGACTAAATATACAGTATCTTAAAGAGCCTGCCATATTACAAGCGCTCCAAACATGACTGCTGTCATGACTGAGGTTGGTTGCTAGGGGGCTCCAGTCACGAGCACATTATCTTGCTTATTCCTTATTCTCGGTCCTGCAGAACTGATGAGCTCATGAATTTGGGCCCCATAGAATTGTTTCCACCTGGTCACTCATAGTTGCTGTGCCCTTTGCTGCCTTTGAGGGACATGATAAGCTGCTATGTGAAAACCTTTATTGCATATGTTATAGGGACATTTTCTATGGCTTCACTCAGGGTCCTACCTAAAAAGATGCCTTAAGAAATTTTTCTCAGACTCATGTGGGAAGGAAAACTTGACATCCCCCAAGGTTGTCCTTCTCCAGTTTCTTCACTCTTATCATCAGAAAAGACTGAACTCATACTCCCAGGGGTTGGAGGCATAACCCTAAGCAAAGTGAGCACAATTTCTTTTGTTTTATGTTAAAAATTCATCTGACTTTTGTATACTTCTCCACTAGACATCCATGTTTATCTTTATGGTAGTTGTAAATCTTGTAGCAGGTTACTGTGATTGCCTCCAATGTTGACATGAAATTTATGGTTTCTCTTTAATAATGATGGTCAAAGTAGATAGGCTACAACCTACATCCTTGTCTTAATCTTCTAATTGCTGTACAATTTCTCTGGTTCTGATTTTAGTTTATTTATAGCCTTCTATTTTATGGTACATTTTCTTGTGAATTGCCTCAACTACTTTGTGGATATAAATGGGTTATGAATAAGTAAAAGCATTAATATAAACATAAAAAAAGAACTGACAAGCTTGAAATGATACCATATGAGGACACAGGATGTATACTTGGTTTCCTACAAATAGACATCTTACCCCCAACCTCAGCTGAACTGAACAATACATTGAACAAAAAGAAGGTGTGTAACATTTTAACAGAAACAGCACAAAACCCAGCATAGCTAATATTCTTGTTATCCACAGAAAATCAAAAGTCCTAATTTGAAGAGAATACATTAATACCGATTTTGGTGGACAGATGTTGGAATCAGCATTTGAAAGAGCATGTCTATTTGCTTCCTCTTTTTACCAAAGGCAATAAAGAAAAATATTTTTAACAGAAGTGCTCATTGTATTTTCAACTTCACACATTGGGACAGAAACTGTGCAATAGCCGTATCTTTAGGACATAGATCCAAAACTAAGTTAGCCGGTCTTTTAGACACCCTTAGAAGAACTGAGAGGCTCAAAACTGCAGCATGAGAGCTACAGATCTAATGCCTATTAATTTCCCTGTCTCCCCTCCTGAACAACAGTCTCCATGAGGACTGGACCTTGTCTGCACAATTTCCTGGTGTATTCCCAGGGCCTACAATGGCACTTCCCATGGGAGACACCCAGTAACTACTTGTGGAATGAGTCATGACTGTCTCCCCTCTTCCTGTGAGAGGAAATTTGTGTACTGAAGGCCAAGTCATTGCTGGCTCCATTTCTTCTGCTATCATCTCTTCTTCACCAATTAAATTCTGTATCATTACTTAAGGGAAGAGTTCTTAAAATGGGATGGGGTTCAGAAGGTCCTTGAACCCACTGAAAATGTATGTAAAGATTTGTATGTTGGGTACATGTTTGGACAAGAGCATCCATAGTTTTCAGGAGTTTCAAAAGTACTTCTGACTTTGAAGGTGTCAAGGACAGTTGATGCTAGGGATTAGTCATTTAGTACATACTCAGTTAATGTGCATAGTACATGCTCAATTAATGTGTGTATAGTCTAATGTGAGATTTTGTGTTTCCCAGTCAGAAACAGCTGAGTCAGCTGTGTGATCTGATCTAAGAAGTTAATCCCTTTAAATTCTCTTAATTTTTTCACCTGTGAAACGGGAATAATAATATCTAACAGAATATTGTGAGGATTAAGTGAGGTAACATAAAGAATACTTGACCCACGGCAAGCACTAAGTTATTAGAGCTATTGCTCTTGCTAGTCAATCAACTAAATTGTATTTCAGAGACTTATTATCACATACTCATGAGGACTGATTCTCATGCTATCAATTTCTGTTCTCCAAAATGAAACAAAATATATAAACAACTTTAAAAATATTATTCTAGTTCCATGCACCATGGAATGATTTTGGAATGTCATGGAGACAAATACAAAGGGAAAACAAGGGCAGGGATTCATCCCTCTTGTCCAGGTTGAGAGAGGAAGTCAAGGTGGCCAAAAGGGGAATCAGGGCTTTGTTAGAAACATTTCCAGTTTCTTCTTCTTTCCCTCCCACCCTCATCTCTATCACTGTACACATGCACACGTACACACCAACACACTTTCAGAAATATCATCTCCTGAGAGTTAGTGTACATCTTATGAGTCCTTCTTTAAAATATAGTTCTGGATTCAGCCTCTCTCTAACTCCCCTAATTTAATTTTTGAACAGAATGTCATCAAAGGAAGAATATCAAAAGCATCAAGTTTGATACCACTTATTATTTTTTTCAAATTCTTTGAATGACTGCTTTTTTTCCCTAGTTCCCATTGTGTCCAAGAATAATTTTTTAAAAGATTTCTGGCTTAACCAATAAAAATCAACACCTGTTCGTGTCAGTGAGGTTACCAACTGTGGTCTATGTGCTTGTGTGATTGCTCAAATCGTGGTCCAAGTTTTTGTTTCCTTTGAAAATCTCCTGTAACACTTGCGAGACAAAAACAAGTAAGATAAAAAGTCTTCTTTAGTCTTAAGAATGAAAATAAGGTACAGTGGAGTGAAGCTTCTAGATTTTTAAATGTGTGCATGTTTTTTTAAAAGCGAAGTTGGAGATAAGGGGGTACAAAGTTATAATTGGACTTAAAATGTTGTGCTACAAAATGATGTTGGAGCCCATCTATTCCAAACCCTTAATATTTCAAAACAGAAAATTAAAATCCAGAGATATGTGAGACTTGGCCAAACTCACATTACTGTCTCTCCCTCTCCCATCATGGCTAGTGGCAGGCCTAGGATGTGATAGCCTCATAGGTTGACTATGTAGTGGTTGCTACGTAATTAATTAATAGAAATCAGCAAATTTGTTTTTAGCCCATTTTCTGGCCCTTAGACCTTTATCACCTTCTAGGGGGCTCATCTTTTGCATCACTTATTTCTTGAGGGACTTTATACTCACCTGGTTGAGACAACATATTATCACCAAGCTAATGATTGATTGAGAACAGCATTTCCAAAAGTTCTTGTTCTATGAGGCATTAGTTAGTATTCTCTGGGGGAAAATAGTTGATGCTTGAATGAATTTTGAAAATGCTGTACTGAATAAATATATATAACTATAACCTACAAGCCTTTTCAGAAGTTTTAATACGCTAATGTGTATCATGTGTGTCTAGGAGTGGGGTAAATATATCATGTTTTCAGAGCTTACTTGACATGGAACATTCTTGCACCTCTCCTGAATCCCAGCATCAGAGAATGAGTGAGGCTTAAGTATTATCCTTCCAGAGATATTTAGACTTCCCTAAGGGATTCTTATCACCTATTTTTTGCTGAGCTCCTTATTTCTGTATCTTAGGATGTAAGATCTTTAAGGGAGGGAAAACGTCCTTCATCTCTAAGTCACCAACACTTAACGCAATACCACGCACAGATCCTGGTACCTAGAACAAACAGCACGAGATCCATCTAATGATTGCTCAATGAATAAACAAAAACGATTTCAAGCCCCATACAGCTTACTTTCTGGAGGTAGAATTTGAGCCATCAATGACAAGCAACCACATCACCCATGTGTTACTCTTCATTTTTTTGGATCATCTATTCCACAGTTCTGGGGCAAGACTTATTAAGAAACATTAATAAGGAAAATTATTAAGAAAACATATTGTATTGTCACAACCTTTTCCCTCCTTTGCTCACTAAAGAAAAGCTAATGTTTACTAGCTTTTGTGACGTAGAATCAGGGCAATAGGCATAGAAAAGCAGAGCTGGAAAAGCAAAAATGGGAAAATTACATGGAGAAGGACTAAGATTTAGTCGAGAAGAATGGAAATGGAAGGAAAGAGGGTGTCATGTGAGACGAGAACCAGAAGAGTCTGGTGGCTGGGAGATTTCTTGGTTGGCGGGCAGAAGGGAACGATTTGGTCTACGGAAGGGAAGCAGTTGTCTTTGGATGGATGATGAGGGTGGCATAAACAGGAAGAAGGACTTTGAAGGTATTTTCTGTACAGCACATACCCACACCCTGTCACACTTGCTGCTTTGGAGGTTTCATGAAGGGCAAAATAAAATCTGGAGATGTTTTTGTATATATTTTTATTCCCCTCTTGGACTTTCCTCTAGCGATTGGGCAACGGGAGACCTAATCCTATTAGGGTTACACTAACAAAAGGACAGAGACATGAGAGAAAAACAGGAACCGATCAAGTTTTCCATTTCTCATGAGACAGGGGACATCTTCACGTGTGAAACAACTAGACACAGTTCTCATTGTCCACTCCCACTTTATATCTCCCCCGTTGCTTACAAAAACAGAAGAACATGGTTGCCCTTATTAAATCTTATTCTTTTAGTTGATTTTATCCATATATACAAAATCATGAAAGGCAAGGAAAAGCTAGTTTACAGTGTACATATATCTATATGCCATAAAAATAGATTTATGTGAAAGAGAAAGTATTAACAATCCTAATGATTTCATAATCACCATAAGAAACCTCAACGGTGGACAGCTTTCTTTGGAACAAAAGATCTAGCACTGCAGAGTCCATTTACTAGGTCCCATGGAGGGATTTTACACAGTTCTGAATCATCTTAGGTCAACACATACTTTTGATGGTAAACTTCTCATGACATCACCATCCTTGATCCAAATATGGCCACCACGTTTACCCAGGCAAGTATGAGTTCCCAAAGCACTGAGATGGCAAGAAAGCTTTCTCTGGACCTACTTCTGGCTTGGGTTACCTAAAGCTGCCTAGGTAACCTGCTACCGAGAGCTTTCATCCACCTCTGAAGACACATCTGGCTTTAGTCTTTATTACGATGAGTTCATTTGCTTAACAAAGAGTTCGTGGCAGTTGCTAGGCTCAGTAGGAGGAAGGGGAACAAGGTGGGAAGAACAGGGCACCAAGTTTAATTTGGTTCACCTAACATTTGTTGAGCAGCTATTACGTACCAAGAGATGATGATACAAATACAAATAAGATGAGGGTCCTACCCTACAGAGAGGGAAAAGAAAGGAGAAGGGTAAAAGGGGTTAAGAGAGAGAGAGACAAATGAGAAAAGGGAGAGGGGAGGAGATGAGATAGAGGCAGAGGAAGGTCAGGTAGAGAAAGATAAAGAGAAGCACACAGAAAGGGAGTGCTAAGTTAAAGGCAGAGAAATGACAGAGGAAATGATGAAAAAGAGATAGAAAAAGAAAAAATAGCCAGAAATGATCCAAGAAAAGTCAAGACAAAGAGAATGTGGGGTTTGTAGGGCTCTAGTTTTACATCTTCTAAAGAGGTTCACTGACAAAGAAACTTGCCCCGTTTTCCATGTTCTAAACTTGTATGAATAGAAAGTGGGAGAAAATTGTACTTTTAGAGTTACAAGGTGTGTAGACAGATTTAGAAGGTTTATACAGTGAGCCAGTAAACTAAACTAAAAGGTTCTCACAGGTTTTGCTTTTGGAAACCTTTTCTGGGGGGAAAAAAAAACACCCGAATCCCCCAAAACTAGATTCATTGTAAACATGTAATTTAAAAGGGCAGTGGGTGTTTCCCTTCTTTTTCATGCAATTTACACATGCCTTTTCCTCTCTGGGAAGGAAGCATTTCTCTATTACCAGTTGAGGCAATTCATCATATTCAGCAAAGTCACAGTGGTTGTAAGTACTCATTATGATGTCTCCTTGAGACAAGGAAGGGTGAAAATGGTAGTTTAGAGCAGAAAATAATGGTCTACTGTTTATATTTGGTGCATCATATTACTCAGTGGATTTTTTTTTTTTGGAGAAAAAAATGTTGGTGTGTTTCAAATACGTGGTTGAGAGTGGAGTATACCCAGATGTTTGCTGAACTAAAGAGCGGCTCACTAATCCTGAATCCCTCAGGCAGGTGTTACTTGAAAGCATCCCAATTGATAAAATACAGATAGCTGACACTTGGTCATCACCTGAGAGACAGAGATGGAGGTGATGGGAAATCCATCAATCATGCTATGATAAGCACCTAAGACTCTCTCGGGGTGAGAGCAGGTTGGAGGGCCAAGATCTGTTGTCCCATCTCTTTCCAGGGTGTTACCAAATCTATGGAGGGAGAGAACTGTGTCTTTTGCCTAGCTGTGCTCAACACTAAAGAGTTCAATGGTAATAGCCATCATGCTGGTGGGATTTGGTGTTGGGGGAATTCTGTGTGCTGGGAGCTGGAGAGAGGCCACCAATTCATTCCACATATATTATTTCTCCAGGAAACACAGCATAATTGAGGACAATTTTCCACCATGAATTGCATCATTAGCTAACACAGGGAAAGTGAAATGCTGTTAACTTTCTTTTTTCTTCTGACAAGCTGATGAGCTGAAGAAAATAGAAAAGTTTAATGTAATTTTTTCCCAAGGATATATGTTGAAAATCAGAATCAAAACACTTTTACACGGTAATAGAAATCCCACATTTTAATACATTGCCATGCACGTAAGGAATCAAGTAATGCTGAATACAAAATAGTCAAATATACAAAATGATAAAGCAGATTTTCAAGACTGATAGAGATCATGCTCACAGATACAAGGGGGCAAAAATCTGTACAGTTTCATTTCTATCAATTTAAAAAGAAACATGCCCCTCCCCCAAAAGTCTTTTTGAGCACAACCCAAAACGCAAGGAAACATTAAAAGAAAATGTAAAGGAGACCCAAAGGGAATTGGCAAGTTGATAGCTGCTTAAGATATGGAAACTGGTAGTTCAAAATTGCGGTGTGCAATAATTCTTATGTTTAGAGAAAAAAAGTTTCTAAACATTGTATGCCCTGGGGACACAGGGAACTAAAATGAACATCCAACAGAAAAGGCACTCTTATTTTACTACATAACGAGCTTGTGTCCTCCTTAAGTCTAGTCTTGGGAATTTTTCTAGGGTGCATAGAGAAAAAACCCACAGTTGTGGGCAATGAATAAGGAAAATACTTATTTAATTAACCACTGTTAGGGGACTAAGAATTCAGACTGCTGGTTTAACTACTCACTTAAGGAAGCTATAAAAATGTCTACCCTCTACATAGGCTTTTGTGTTATGAAATGTGCTTTTATAGCCATGTTTGTTAGTGTCTGTAAAACAGTGAACCTTTTTTTTTCTTGTTCAGATTTTTTCCCCTCGTATGCAATCAAGAGCACTGGTTTTATATTCAATTCACATTGTGTGATTTTTCTTCCTCTTTCTTTCTAGCACAAAGACCAATGTACAGAAGCTCATAAAGGAAGTTCAATGTGGCTCTCTGCTTCCCGTGACCTTCAATTTGTCAACTTCATTGGTCTTCTTCAACCCGGGGATTGGCAATCTTCACCTGCACTAAGCCCAGCCCAAACTTCTCTCTCTCAGCTTGGTCACAGTGCTCTAAACCTTTGGAAGGTGGAGATAAATGGACATCCTAGCCATGGGCTCTTCAGACCAGCCCCCAGGTATTGTGTGTACATACGAAGTGTTTGAGTTACCTTCACCTTTTCTATAAGTTGTACAAAAACAAATACTTAAGTTCCTTCCTTAGCATCATTCCTTCAAATAAAGTAATTTTGTACACCCCAAAAAAGGTTGATTGATACTTTATCATTTTACTTTTTAAAATCCCAGAATGGACTTTCAGTAATAATAGCTATAGGGAAAGGCATAAAATAAGGGGAAGGACTCACTGATAAAAGCCCATATCCCCGTTCACCATGATGAATACGCAGATATTGGTGGTACAGGACAGTTTCTCCGCTTAGCTCGTTTTGGCCTCCAAACAACCCTGTCTGCTAAGATGGAACAGGTAGCATCCCAAATGGATGAGCAGAGGCCCAGAGAGATGGGCAATTTCTCTTGAGTGAAAGTATTTTTGAACTCAAAACATCTTCCCCTTTATCAGAGCAGTGCCAGTCTCCACAGAGCCCTAAGAATAACTCAAGTACAGAAACCACAACAGATCAACATTTTCTTTTCTCAGGTACTTTTGACTGCTAATATGTAATTGTGTTACGATACTGATATTTTCTAAAATTTTGTGTACGGCTATTTAATTTGGTGCCTAATGATATTAAATAGTCGGATTAACTGGACCTACAGTAAGTATGATGTAGTGACACAAGAGTTTTAGTGGAATTCGTTTCAAAACATTTGTGCTGGTTTGGCTTTTCAGCAGACTAGTTGCTTCCGTGCCAATCACAACTGAGACTTACAGGGCAAAGTCAAGAACCTGGCATTATTCAGCTCTCTGTAATGTGAACTTTCACGAGCTAAACAGAGGTCTCCTCAAATATGGCCTTGTAAGGATAGCATTTTTCTACTGGTGAAGGAAATGTAGTGGTGGAGGAATCATTCAGAGCCCTAGAGAGGCTTCCAATTTCCTTTGAGTGAATTTAAGCAAGTGGAATCCTGACTACCCCAAGTGGGGGTCAACACTCACTGAAGAGGCTACTGCTTCTAGAAAGAGAGGGTGACGTGAGGTGAGAGTGGAATTATAATGAAAAAGACAAAGGTTCCAGTGTTCAAATATGAATACTCCCCTGCCCCCCCATTTCTCTTTAAATTTTCCACCTATAAACAGGGGCTTTTTGATGTGAAAGTGAACCTGGTTATGTACTTCAAAACCTCTGCAGCTGGTACGCAGGGAAACATTTTTGGTCTCCTCTCAAATGCATCAAATGGGAACTAGGTATAGACATTGTCGAAAGCTGCAACAGAGTTAGTGGGTAGCTCCCAATGCAAACATATAAATGTAGTTGATTGTGTTAACAAAAAACATACTGAAAATACATATAAAGAATTAGAATTGATCTAGGGAATCATATCATCAAGGACCAAGGTGGTACTCAAGTCAAATCACAGTTTTGGAATTATGCTTGAATAGGGAGTCTATTCAGAGCTTCAAAAGGTGTCTTTATGACATTTGTGCTATTTGAGAGGGAGGCCAGGCTGACCTCTGGGGAGATGCGAGAAGACCAATGTCAGCTGGTGGAATGGAACAGGAGCAACCACCAAGGTGTTTAATGGCCAGTGATTTTTCTTCAAGGTTATGTCACAAAATCAGTTCCCCCACCCTGAGAGAAGTAATGATCTAAATAATAAGAGTCTCATTTTAGAATTTTCTTGGAGTAAAGCATTTGAGTACATTTTCAGAGAAAATGGGCGTCAGTGGTGGTGAATAGATATGACCACACAAAACAGGTCTGTGTGCTTTGGCACGTCAACCCAGCTTCGAATTCCACGTGTAGTAGCTGTGTGTGTGCTGATATGCCAGGGCCACGTGAAAGCAGCCTGTTTATTTCCTTTGATCCAAATGATTGAAATTTAAAAGGCTATAAACAGTGCAGAAGGCAACCAGCAGGGTCTTCGGTGCCTTGAAGATTTCAGGTGTTAGTATCTCCTATGTTGGCTTAATTTAACAGTCTCCTTGTTTATGTCAGACGGCTGCTTCTATCAGTGCACTTCAGGCAAAAAGGCCTGGGTTTAAGAGCCTTTCTAAGGCTCTGTAAATGTTTGAGGTTTGGAAAACAACAACAAAACAAGCAATGAAACAATGAAACCCCTGAACCACTGGCTCCCCAGTATGAAAAGGATATTGTATAATCAGACTTAATGTTTAAGTATCCGTAACAATGTCAACCAGTCACCTGCAATTCAATGCAAGTCATACGGTTACCTTGAAATTTTATGAGGTGTATGTTGTTGGTGCCTTCGAGTGCTTGATATAATTGTGGAAGGAGGCTCTGAAGTAAGAATGCTTGTAGCTCTGCAAGGTTTTAAGACAGCCCTACATGGAATGGAAGCTTCAGATTTACAAGGCCTTCTATACCCCTTTTCTGCTGTGCTGTGGAAGTAATTTCTCAGTCAGTGCTGCTGCCCAGGAGGTCTAAAACCAGCCCCATACTCAATGGCACTTCTCCTCTATATTTGTCACGGGCCGATTTTCACTCTAAAAATGTTAGATCGTAGTGCTTGACCCACTGCCCAGAATTTTCCCTGCAGGGCCAAGATGATAGGCAGAAGAAAACCAGGATACCATCCTCCTAGCCATCCTCCCAAATGAGAATCTCCGGGGAAGGCTCTATTTTGTTCTTTTTGAGGGCTGGTGTAACCTCCCTGTGCACTTGGCTAATTTCTCCTCAAGCTTCCCACAGGTGGTTCACCTTCAAAAGAAGCCTCCTTGTCTCCTTACTAGAGTTACGTCACCAGAGCAAAATAATGGAAACACAGCTCCCTGACCTTAAAGCTGTGCTGTGGAGCCAGGAATCATTCACACTGATAAAGCAGAATTCATGATAGTTCTCTGGCTACAGGATTAGATGTACATCTAAGGAGACCAAGGGGCAGGACCCACTTGTCTTTGAAACCGAGTCCCCAGCTGTGCCCTGAGCTGTTGCATCTCCTGGGCTGTGCTCCCTCCCGATCTCATGCCCCTTGTTTTGATTAGCGGCACTGACCGGCCACCCCGTGGAGATGAGATTCCCTGTCCCAGTGTTGTCTGGGCACCAAGCTTTCACCATGATCAAACTTAAGAAGGAATTCTCAGTCAGTCCTGGGGAAAAAAGGTGATGCCTATGTTTCGCTGTTTGAGTTCTTTATAGAATACTTGAAATCTACCCAAGGAACTATGTGAAAAGAAGAAAGAGATTAAAAGAAAAAAGAATACAAAACAATGCAAGAAAATAAAGTGGAAGGGGTTGTGGGAGAGGTGAATAAAAACAGCCTTTAAGGCAGAAAGGAATTGATGTCATTTTCAAAGGTTAGGTTTTTAAAAAGAGACTACGGCAGCTTTAGGTCTAGTTGTCAAGTAACAAAATTACTCTAAAGAACGTAGAGGAAAATATCACAAAGAATGAAGCTGCTAATGCACTGGAAGAGGAGGTTTTGGGAAAACGAAAGTGCTAAGGGGGTCTTGAAAACTTTTCTTCTGTGAGACTTCTATTGTTCCTATCCAAAATCAATTATGTGACATTTGCAGACAAAGAAAGCATTTGCAAGTAACAAGGGGGTACATCCACTAGAGGTTTTAATCCTCCGTTTATATTCTCACGTCAGGTTGATAATTCCTTTTCCCCTTGAAGTTTAAAAATGAGGCAGAATTCCCTCAGAATGAAGGACTATTAGCCTTTGGGCAACTGAGAAGTGACCCTGGAGGGGACCCGGGTTATTTCCCCATAATCGGGAGGTGGAATCGATGCTGTGGTTACACACTTCACAGAGCCTGAGCAGGGAAGTGAAGATGCCATTACCCACAAGAAAGCTGATAGGGTCTCTGTCCCCCTAGGTATGTCTTAAAACTACTCAAGTGATTTGATTTTTACCCTAGCAGAACCACCGATGCTCTGAGTATTTAAATTCACTTCTGGAGCTGGAACAAACTTATCCCCTTGGCAACCAAGAGAGTCTAATAATTATTCGTTTCTGTTCCTTCCCAAGACTGCCTTTCCTGTGCAAGTGAGGGGCCCAGCCTTTTAATAAAAAGATTCAGCACAGGTTCAAGTAAAAGGAAAAATAAATGCATCAACAGTTTAGAGCCCTTAGACATCAAAGCATTTATCCCTTACCTCCCCATCTCCTGCTTCCTACTAAACAAAACTCACCACAGCCATCTCTGAGGTTCTGGGAGTAAAATGTCCTACACACATCTTGGCAAGAAGGTTCAGCACAGCAGGAAATAACCATGGGTCATTGTGGGTCAACACAGAACAAAGAATCCCAAGGCTGTGAAGGAAATCGTTTCTCCATTTTGTTGGTTTAGCTCATGACTGCTCAGATTTTATGCCACCACGTTTCCAAAACTATGCCCCCAGATGATTTCAAACAGAGGTTGACAGTTTGGAAAACAGTAGTTCATATGCAAATATGTGGTACGTGCCAGGAATTAAGGCATTTTTAGAGAAGCCATCTTCAATGGGGCTCTTTCATTGTCTCCATCTTTGCCCTTTCCTATCTCCATGTTTACCCATCATCTTTAAATAATTGTCCAGCACACTTTTGACTCAAAAAAAAAAAAAAGCTAGGAAACTCTACTTATTTAATGGTTTGTAACATATTTTGCAAAAGCCAAAGTCAGTAAGGATGAACCACCACCATTTCATGAACATCTATCTGCACCACAAAGCATGTCCAGTTTTCCAAGAGTGTTAACAGTTGTTCTCAGAATGTCCCTGGCTAAACGAACTCATTCCCAGATAATATCTCAGCACCTGGCAGTAGTTCTTTTGAATTCATCAGGCCCGATTTTGTGTCCCTGGGACTAGCTATAGAATTGGGGCTTCAGAGAATCCAGCATGATGATGAATTGCTGTTTCTGCATAAAGGATGGGAATATAGGTGACCAGGGTGGATATCAATCAACTGAAAGTTGCTTTGGGTAGCTCCTACCAGCTAAATCTGGGTGCTGGGAGGGTTGGCTGTACACGATGCGTGCAAATACATGGCCTGACACTGTCCACTACCTCTTTCTCTGCTGTCCACTTCCTCAGGCAAGGGAACTGTGCATGTCCATTTCCCCATGTTGCTCTGGCAGGGGATGAATGCTGTCTGAATTCAGTTTTCATTGTGGAAAAGGTGGGGTGGGGATAGTGTTTGGAAGGAGGAGATATCATAAGGGCAGGGAGAGTCTACCTTGTACACTGTTGTTGCCCCAGCTCAATGCTTGGCACATAGCAGATGCTCAATAAACACTTGCTGAATAAAGAAGGGAAGAAACGAAAGATTGGAGGGAGCTCTGGAATTGGAACCGAACCTCAGGAGATGGACAGTGGAGACTGAGGTGTCCAGAGGTGTTGGCAGCCAGGGTTTGACTTCCTAATTCTGGATTTGTAAAGAATTACGGTCTGCTGGGGGCCTGATGGTGCCTATGCCGACCCATCAGAGGGCGAGATTTGGTGGCGACTGGAGCTTCTCTGAGTTCCCTCTTGGAAGCCCCCTTCTTTGGCACTACAGCCCGCAGGCTTGTGGTGAGTCATCCTGCTGGGTGAAGCACCCAAATCACATTTGGATCTCTCTTTCCTTCCCTGTCAAGTTTCCAAATCTCAGGTGGGGTAGTTTTCTAATGGGCTGTGCATTTCCTGATACCCCCAGGCGAGGCAAGATGTGGGGAGAACAGACAATGAGTGTGTGTCTGGTGACCCTCTAAAATGCCAAGCTTGCTTGGGCTGGCAGGCTCCCAGGGTTGTTACATGTATTTAAAGAAAAGTCTCCGACGTCTGCCGGTCTCAGGCTGGGACTGTGGGCACACAGAACTTACTTGGCTGAGTTTTTGATTCAGTCAACTTTACATTTTCAGGAAAAAAAAATGCTAAAGCATGATGTAGGGTCAATCAATATGGACATTTCTCTAATTCTTAAAGACAAGCAATAGCTGGGTTGACTGGTTTCCCAGGACTGTGCTTTGCTGTAAAACATAGTACAAAAAAATTAGTTATGGGTATAATCCCAGAAAGGATTAAAAAGGACTAGTAGGTTCTCTTCTGAGGAAGAAACCTAGTGTGGGGTTGGAACCTCTTGCTTCTCTAGACATGCAGGGGGTCACTTGCTGTTTTTTCTCTTCAAAGAATTGTGATCAGAACTTGACCTAGAGAGGTTTCCAAAGTGTTAAAGGCAGACCACACCCCGGGAAACTGCATTCTGCTGTCTTTACCACCAATGCACCTATGCTAAGATTAAAATATGGCCACACCCCCATTTTGGTTTTTTGGAAGGAACTCTTCTATAGAATGAGAGATTACATACATTGGCCAAATAGAAGCCTCCTGTGTTTGAGTGTGTGTATGTGCTCGTGGTAAGTTGTGCCCAGGTAAGAGGAAACTAGAGCTAAATGATCACCATTCCCCAGGCCCACCTTTACCTCCCTTTGCTGCTGTAAGAAATCCAGTTGTTCAGTAAAGTGTCAAGAGGTTAAGTCTAACAGTATTGTGGCCATATTTACCAATCTACCACAAACGATGGAGTATATGCTAGGAGTGGAACCTCATCTTGGACAGTCTGAGCCAGAAACAGGACAAGATTTATAAGAAAGAAGAAAAGACTTGTTTTCTTACATGTACTGAACATGCTGATTCATTTTGGTATAGGGGGTTCTCATGTAAAGTGCTTAAGAGTCGGACAGAATACCTTTAGATGTCACAACTAACACAATCGAGACATGTTTACATTCCTACCAGGGCATAATATTGTGAACACTTCCACTGAGATTGCAGAACTGCTGAAATTTTTTTCCTAACGCATCATGCCGTCTGCGCACATAATAAAATAATCCAGTAGTTGCCATGCTAAAACGGGACTTCTAGTGAAGGGCACAGACAGCTCCCCAAAGGGAGCTTGAGTTATGCACAGTGATGAAAACTGGAAGCAGTTTTCCAGCTAATGGTCTGCCAATGACCACTTGGAGCAAGTTGGCACTGTATATTATGCACCTCATTTAAAAATCCATAGCAAACTAAGGTTTTCCAAAGCCCATAATCTTGACTGAATGGGTGTTTTTTCAGTTAATCTGGTTAATCTGTCAATGCTCCAAGGATATCTTCTGGCAGTGCCATGAGTTGTTAGTCTTTCTGTGAGGAACAGGCCATGTTCATATCGACTGGCAGGACAGCAGCTTGGAAGGCTAACCGCGTTTATGGAGAACCCTCAGTTGAGGCTGCAAGAGGAAAAAGAAGAAAACACGATGAACTATTTCTGTATATTCCCATATACTGGTATGTAGCAATAATCAGATTCAAACAAACCTTAACATCCTTAGGTCAAAGAGAAGGTGCTATTGGAGGTAACGGTGACTCAACTTCAAGATGAACTTATGGTGGCTTGTATTCTTGGAACGTCCTTCCTTTTTTTTTTTTTTTTTTTTTTTTTTTTGCAGAGCGTGGAAGATATCCATCTCAGGGATAGGAGAAGTTGCACGGAAGGAAGGGGAAAACTGGATCCCTGGAACTGGCATTCAGCCCTATGACAGGGCTGTGGTTTGGGAAACCATGTCATACATTATGGGGTTCCATGCATTTACTTGATCTGGAACAAGATCAGACTGGGAATGGTGTGGAAGCATTTTGGGGTGAGGGTATAGTGTGTGTGGGGGTTCATTCTTCATTAAGAAGCTTTCCCAGGATAAAACCTAGAAAAACATATTGGAAGCAGTATGGGTGGAGGTCCTGAGTTTGCTATACTTGAATGGCAACCCTGCTTCTGACCTTGGGAATGCTGGTACAGATACATTTGTCTAATTTTTCCAACTTTATTTTCTAATTTCCTTTCACTTAATCTCAGTATTCCCTACAGATCCTTATACACAGGTCCTCATTCATTAGTTAATAAAAGAGCACAACTGAATATTTTGCTCAGAAAGATTATCAATATGAGCTTTCTTTAATACACAGAACTATTGGGCAATGGAGAGTAAGCAAGAGTTCTTGATGTTAAAAAAAAAAATTTACCTAGGTTTTAAAACTGGCTTTTTAAAACACGAGAGAATGCACAATTTATAAGCAAATGTTTCATTAAACTTACTATTTTTGAGACAATACAAAAACAAGAGTAAGGTGCTATTTAAGTGCATTCAATATACAATAATATACACTACTGATAAGGTAATGAAAGTAGAATACTAATATATTGCTGATAGCATTGTAAACTGGAAAAATAATGTCTATTTATTTAAAAACTATTAAAAATTCACATTCATTGACTCAGTGTTCCCATTCTTGGAGTGCATTCTAAAGGAATATTCTAAAAAAAATGAAAGAAGCTATATGCACAAATATGCAACCCAGAGGTTATTTATAATAGTGGAAAAATTAGAAGACAACCTGTTTCCTACTGTTGAAAGCTTAGGGTAAGTAAATTATGGTGCATTAACAAGATGGATGATTACATGGCCATTAAAGTAATAATTATGATGATTATGTAGCAACATAATGAACAGTGAACAGTTATGATATACTACAATACAAAACTTACACATATGTATAGAAAAGAAATGTAAGGGAAAGGTGAAGGCTTTAGGATTTTTATTATTGTTGTCATAATGTTTTACACAAGAACAACAAAAGTTAGGTTCACAAGGGTGCAGCTTTGACCCATAGGCATTGACCAACTAAAGCATCCACAGTTAGTTTCATTCACTAATACTACTAAGAAAATAAATATTTATAATTTCATTAAGAAATAACAGTCCAGTATTATTAAAGGGGATTAGAAACTGACACAAGTAAAAGTCTTTTATCCAAGCCAACCTGTAAAAGCGAAGTACAGCTGGAATAACAGATTTCTAGAAATCTGATACCGTATACTATCACCCAGACTTTGCTAAAATCAGCTCTGGAAAATGTGTGAAAAGAATTATTAAAAATAACCTAAATTTAAAAAGTAAAATTCAAAAGTGAATAATGATAATAAAGAGTAAACACCAATTAATTACTCTACTTTGGATCCTGAGTCAGGAGTTGATGACTAGGTTTATCACAGCTGCTATTTCTCCAAACTACCATGTCTTCCACATGAGCCTCTAAGGCTGATGGAAAGCAGATGTGGGGCTTCCCTGGTGGCGCAGTGGTTGAGAGTCCGCCTGCCGATGCAGGGGACATGGGCTCGTGCCCCGGTCCGGGAAGATCCCACATGCCGTGGAGCAGCTGGGCCCGTGAGCCATGGCCACCGAGCCTGCGCGTCTGGAGCCTGTGCTCCGCAACGGAGGGCCCACAACAGTGAGAGGCCCGCGTACCGCAAAAAAAAAAAAAGAAAGCAGATGTGTCTAACTTTAGCATACAATAAGATTTATAGCCATAGACATGAGTTGAGCCTATTAGGCCTTAAAGGTTTTTCACCTGTGGCTCCCCAGTACGGTTCTTGGGATAGGTAGAATATCCCCATTTTGTGGATGAGGAAATTGAGGCCCAGGAGTATTATTTGCCCAAGGTCACACTGCTAGTGAAGGTCAAATCTGTACTCAGACCTAGGTCTGTCCCATTCTAGTGACATATAGGAGTGACAGGGACAAGTATATCAAGTATTCAGAGTATTTCCCATTCTCCTATCTTCTAACTAGGATTCTGTGGTTATCCACAAGCCCAATCAGCACAACAAAGGGCCCTAGTGGGCAGGAAAAAAAGCTGGTGGCTAAATTAATTTATATTAGAAAGATGGAGATATTAGAAAGAACAGAGATACTCCTACAAGACTTGAATACACGCAGGAGGAGAGGCCACAGAGAGACAAACTGGGGGTTTGTAGAGTGACATAGGAGATTTGGGGTGATGGCTGCCACATGTGTGGGCCCTTTGGAAGAGGGATGGCCCAAGAGAAGAGTACGGATGGCATAATACTACCTTGACCCATCTTTCCACGGAATCAGTATTCATTGCTCTTGGATGCTTTTGCAGTTATTTATGTTTCCTTTGAATGTGTCACCAGGTTGAGTTGGGCTTTATGTGGGATCAAGAGGCCCCTGTTTACTCAGGTTGTATGTGCAGGGATGTGCCTAGTATAAGGCTTGGACCATTGTCTTTCTGTCACGTGTACAGTGATGGCTCTGCCTTTATCGCTTGGCTAGAGATTTTTGTTATGTGTAACAGGAATCAAGCCTTCAGGTATGTAAAAGCTACATGAGGTCAAAATGTAAAAATGGCAGTTTGTATTAGATGGCTGTGGCTCTTTATAGTTTTGTTTTGTTTTTAGAATTGAGGTATAGTTGATTTACAATACTGTGTTAATTTCAGGTGTACAGCATAGTGATTCCGTTTTTTTTTTTTTTTTTGCAGATTATATTCCATTATAGGTTACTACAAAATTTTGAGTATAATACCCTGGCTCTATATAGTAAATCCTCATTGCTTACTTATTTTATGTATAGTAGTTTGTATCTGTTCATTCCATATTCCTGACTTGTCCCTTCCCCCGACTTCTCTCCCCTTGGTAACCATAAATTTGTTTCCTACGTCTGTGAATCTGTTTGTTTTGTATATACACTCATTTGTATTATTTCTTAGATTTCACATATAAGTGATATCATATAGTATTTGTCTTTGTCTTATTTCACTAAACATTATATTCTCTGGGTCCATCCATGTTGCTGCAAATGGCAATATTTCATTCTTTTTTATGGCTGAGGAATATTACATTGTACATATATACCACATCTTCTTAAACCAGCTGTCTGTTGACGGGTACTTGCGTTGCTTCCAAGTCTTGGCTATTATAAATACTGCTGCTATGAACATTGGGGTGTATGTATCTTTTTGAATTAGAGTTTTCTTTTTTTCTGGATATATACCCAGGAGCGGGATTGCTGGATCATATGGTAGACCTCTTTTAATTTTTTTTAAAGGAAACTCCATGTTCTTTTCCATAGTGGCTGCACCAATTTACATTTTCACCCACAGTGTAAGAGGGTTCCCCTTTCTCCACATTCTCTCCAGCATTTAGTATTTATAGACTTTTTGATGATAGCCATTCTGACAAATGTGAGGTGATACTTCATTGTAGTTTTGCATTTCTCTAATAATTAGCAATGTTGAGCATCTTTTCATGTGCCTGTTGGCCATCTGTATGAATTCTTTAGAGAAATGTTTATTTAGCCCTTCTATCCATTTTTTGATTGGGTTTTTTTTTTGATATTGAGTTGTATGAGCTGTTTGTATATTTTGGATATTAACCCCTGTTGGTTGCATCATTTGCAAATATTTTCTGCCATTCCGTAGATTGTCTTTTGGTTTTGTTGATGGTTTCCTTTGCTGTGCAAAAGCATTTAAGTTTGACAAGCTCCCATTTGTTTACTTCTGCTTTTATTTCTTTTGGAGACTGATCTAAGAAAATATTGCTACGATTTATGTCAAAGAATCTTTCACCTATGTTCTCTTCTAGGAGTTTTATGGTGTCATGTCTTACATTTAGGTCTTTAACTCAGTTTGAGTTTATTTTTGTACATGGTGTGAGGGAATGTTCTAATTTCATTTTTTTACACACAGCTGTCCAGCTTTCCCAACACCACTTGTTAAAGAGATTTCCTTTTCTCCATTGTATATTCTTGCCTCCTCTGTTGAAGATTAATTGACTGTATGTGCATGGGTTTATTTCTGGGCTCTCTATTCTGTTCTGTTGATCTATGTTTTTGTGTCAATGCCATGCTGCTTTGATTACTGTAGCTCTGTAGTATACAGCAAGCCTGTATACTGAAGCCTGAAAGGGTTATACCTCCAGCTTTGTTCTTTTTTGTTAGGATTGCTTTAGCAATTCTAGGTCTTTTGTGGTTCCATATAAATTTTAGGATTATTTGTTCTAGTTCTGTGAAAAATGGGGTGTGTTGATAGAATTTGCATTCAGTTTGTAGATTGCTTTGGGTAGTATGGCCATTTTAACAATATTAATTCTTCTAATCCAAGAGCATGGACATCTTTCCACTTCTTTGTATCATCTACAATTTCCTTCATCAATATTTTATAGTTTTCACCACATAGGTCTTTTGCCTCCTTGGTTAAGTTTATTCCTAGGTAGTTTATTCTTTTTGATGTGATTTTAAATGGGATTAGTTTTTACTTTCTCTGGTATTTCATTATTAGTGTATAAAAACACAGCATCTTTGTATATTAATCTAGTATCCCAATACCTTGCTGAAATCATTTATTAGTTCTAATAGTTTTTGTGTGGAGACTTTAGGGTTCTCTGTTTAGAGTATCAAGTCATCTGCAAATAGTGAGAGTTTAACCTCTTCCCTTACAATCTGGATACCTTTTCTTTCTTTCCTTCTTTCCTTCCTCCCTTCTTTCCTTCCTTCCTTCCTTCCTTCCTTCTTTCTTTCTTGTCTGACTGCTGTGCCTATGATTTCCAAAATTATGTTAAATAGAAGTGGCAAGAGTTGGCATTCTTGTCTTGTTGCTGAATTTAGCAGGAAGTCTTTCAGGTGTTCACTGTTAGGTATTATGTTGGTCATGGGTTTGTTGTAAATGGTAGATGGCTCTGGCCCTTTAAAGGGGGAAAAGTGTGATCTTTGAGATGGCACAATTTTTGAGTTCCATCCTCTGGGCTCCACCATCCCAGACTCCCTCTATCTCCTCATATGTACTAGGTTATTTGCAGTCTTTGCTCAGCCTTTCCTCCTGCCTAGGATGCCTTGTTTGTACATCCTGGAACAGTAGTGAACACCTACTCCTCTGTTTGTCAAGATTACTTCAAGCATCACATTCTTTATGAAGCCTTCTCTCTCGAAACAGCTGACAGCTTACCCTTGGATGCCAGCAAGGAATCGTAAATGTTTACCACCAAACCCACCATAAACACTTTATTTTAATGTATCCATCTCTCCTCCTAAAGTTTTTGAGGGTGGTACCATGTCTTACTGTTATATGTCTTCCTAATGCAAAGTGCAGTGCCATGTATACAGAAAGTGCTTAGTAAATAGTTGTGAAATAATGAAGAAAGCAGTGATGCTGGAGAAGGAGAGATTTTTCTCTTTTTCAGGGCTTAATTCAATACCTAATTTTAGTTGAGATTTAATCCTGTAGTCAGGTCTGCATATAGAGAGAGGACTGCTCCTGTTTCTTTCTCTACATCTAAGGACTACTCAAGGGACATGTGCATCCTGGAACTGGCCGTGTATGGATTTGCAGCTAACAGTAAAAAAAAAAAAAAGCTCTTTCTCAAATCTTTTTTCAACATTACTAGTTTAGGCATTCTGGGAACCAATCACATCTTTAGTCTAACAGCATCAGGGTCCAGGATGAGTAGGGCAACATTAGGGTCCAGTGATTAAGGATTGTGGGTTCTGGAATCAGGTGGATCTGGTTGATATCCCAGGCTCACCACTTACCAGCTACATGTTGTTGAAAACATGAATTTCTTCAAACCTCAACATCTTCACCTTTAAAATGGCGATAATTATCCCCACCTCACTTGGTTGCTGTAATGATGAAATAGGCTCATAGAAAAAATGCTTTGCATGGTGTTTGGCAGATAGTCAATATCTGCTAAGTGATGGCTTCTTATTTTTATTACTGCCCAAACGTCCCAAAATTCCCTAGAGAAACTAGAGATACAAAGAGGTCAATGTACTAATGCCACAGCTGGGGGCCAGGAAGCAGAAACAACACAGTCCCGAGGCCAAGCCTTTGCCCCCTCCAGCGATGGATAACACTCCTCTTGCCTGCCAAGGCCACAGTCAAGGCACGCTGGCCTCCACTCTCACACAGATTAGTGCAGACGCCAACAGACAGTTCCGTGATAAGAAGAGTTCACACCAGACAATTCAAAGGCAGGAATAAGCTGGCCTGGGAGGCGAAGGCCAGCTTGGGAGAGGATTCATGAACAGACCTGGGACTGAGCGTGTCCAGTGCCACCTCCCCTCACTCCAGTCGCCGGAGTGTGTTTGGGAAAGAAGAAAAGATAGTGTGTGCAGGCAGCCCCGTCCCTCAGGGGTTAAGAGAAGAAAGAAGACCTCATCTCTTAAGAGGGTTGTTTAGCGTCTTCCATTCCAACAGAAGGGCCATATCTTCTGTCTGAAAGTGTCTTTCACGTGCCTTGTGGTTGAGGACTTCAGGGTAGGCCTGAATGCACTCTGACAATTCATAGCAGGGGTGAGATGCACATTCCAAAGGGGTGAGACCCACAGTCACTTCCACATAACAGTCAATAAGAAGCAGAACTAACATTTATTGAGCAGCTATGATGGCCAACTAAGGTTCTACAGGCAGTCACTCATGAGTCCTGACTGCCATCTTTGAGGCCTGAATTGCACTATCCTCATAACACACCTGGAAAACATGAGGCTAAGTTCATTAAATTGCCACAGCCATCCTGCTGGAATGCCCAGAGCTGAGACTGGAACACAGATCTGTTCTCACCACAGTGCTTTCCTGACTCAATAGGAAACATGTGTTAGGAAAGCAAGTTCCTAAACTCCAACAGGAATGTGGGAGACAAAGCAAGTAGCTGTTTGTATAAAAGAAAGCTCATCAAGTGTGAACCTAAATACAACGTGCCCTAAGTAAGAAGTTTGACCTAGAGAAAGCTAGTACATTTCTATCTAACAGTCTAAAAGCTGTTCTATGTTTAGAGCAGTGGTTCTCAACTGGGTGCAATTTTGCCCCCATCTGGCAATGTCAGGAGACATTTCTGGTTGTCACAGCTTGGGGGTACTACTACCGGCATCTAGTGGGTAGAGGCCAGGGACCCTGCAAAACATCCTGGAATGCATAGGACAGACCCGCACTTCAAAGAATTAACCAGCTCAAATGTCAATAATGCTGAGGTTGGTTTAGAGGGTAGAGGTCCTTGGTTATCTTCCATTCCTGGTTGTGAGCCAAATATATCACTCCCAAAATAGGCCAAGATAAAACCAACTTAAGTGTGCCTCTTGTGTATACAGGAAATAAGGCTAATTTCAAATCTCACTCCCCTCTTCTCTTCATCATTTGCTCATTTTATTTGATTTTATATTCAATGTAATCAAAACCTCTAATACTAAATCATTTCTAACTTTTAGAACCCTCACAGGCATACCATTATACGAATCAAGATGGAATGATTTAAACAGGTACGCTCAATTAATTAATCAGTATGTATGGAAGAAGTTAGGAGACAAAAGAAGGACAAAGGAGGATTTATGTGGCGATAAGACTGAACTCTGCGAACCAGCCCTTTGGTGGGAGAAGTCACAGTGTTCTCAGTTGCACTGGTTTCACTGCTGCCACTACCGGCCCTCTTGATAGTTTGGTGGGGGCAGGGGGTGGGGGTGGGGGCGGGTGAGTGTTTGAATGTGACTGAGAAATCAACGCTACCCCTGACTGCATGAAGATGGAAGTCAGAATCTCAGGCAAGATGGGTGTCAGGGTGGCAGAGAACTTGGGTTAAGGACAATAAAACAGATGACGCATGCAAACTAGTCTGTAACGTCTCATAACCCCTCGGAAACTGGAAACCGCAATGACCCTGTGATGGCTGATTTTATGTGTCAACGTGACTGGGCCATGGAGCGGCCAGAGAGTTGATTAAACATTATTCTGGGTGTGTCGGGGAGGGTGTTTCGGGATGAGATGAACATTTGAATCAGTAGGTGGAGTAAAGCAGACTGTCCTCCCTGATGTGGGTGGGCCCAAGCCAGTCAGGTGAAGGCCTGCGTAGAATAAAGGCTGCGTAAGGGAGAACTCACTCTCTATGCCTGTCTTTGAGTTGGGACATCGGTCCTCTCCTGCCTTTGGACTTGGATTTGGACTTGAACTGACATTTCTGCTGTTAGCTCTCCTGGGTCTCCGGCTTGCTGACTACAGATCTTGGGCCTTCCCAGCCTCCAACACTGTGTGAGTTGCTCCTTATAATTATCTATCATCTATCTATCTATCTATCTATCTATCATCTCTCTAGATAGATAGATCGATAGATACATCTCCTACTGGAGACCAGTATCTCCTATTGGTTCTGTTTCTCTGGATAACACCAACTAACTCAGTCTACAGACCACGAGGACCATAACAATATGCACTATTACTAACCAAGTACTACGTGCTGAGCACCATGCTCAGAGCCTGTCTGTTTTGCAGCAACCCAAGGACGTAGATCCCGCGACCTCACTCTACAGGTGAACAAAGTCAGGCTCGGGGAGATAAAGGAACTTAGACAGGCTGCAGTCTTCAGGCCAGGCTGTGACCCTCAATCTGGTTATGACATGTCAGGGGCCTGTTGATTCCACAAGTGCTAAGAAGACACAGGAGGTCCCAAGGCCCCATGGGAAGATTTTCAGGCAATCATTTATACCCAGGTTGGGTAGGAAGGCTTTGGCCTCCATCTCCCACCTTCTCGGCCCTGCATTTTATTGTTTCAATTAGAATGTAATGGGCTTCTGACACTATAAGTGGAGTCTTTCTGGAGCTGGCTTTGCTGTCCTGATCGGCTTGGGCGGCTGCCTCTCTCTAGGGGATTTGTGGGTTCATGAGATGAGTGAAACTGGACACACACACACACACATACACTGAGAGACAGAGAAAGAATGCATTTGTGTGCAAGCTGCCCCTTTTCTTTTCCTCAGCCCTAGGGGGGGAAAATAAAACAACCCACGGACACTGTATTCGTCCCCTTCCTGTTCTACTACAAATGAAACTGCTAGTCTACAGTCTACACTATGAGGCTCAAAAACCTCTCAGAAATCGACTCTGGTTCCTGTGGGTTGAGTCTCTGGATTCCAGAGTTTTAAGAACTTGGCCATTTCGGTCTGAGGTTCTCAAAATTGACTGCATCAGACTCATCTCAAGGAGTTAAAAATTTTTATTTTGCCCAGCCTCTCTCCATTTCCACTGATTCAGAGTGTCCAGGGGGAGGTCTAGAAATCTCTGTGTTTAACAAGTGGCTCAGTGATTCTCACAAAGCCAGCTTGGCACAAATACGTGGGTACACCTACATCTTTTCCCCAGGACTTAAATAGTAGTTATCTGTCCTTCAGACAGAGAAAAGTGTGCAGACTGCGGGGGAAATTTGCTTTACAGTCTTGTTCACTTCATGAAATAAAATACCAAGAGTCCTGGATATGATATAGTGCAGTGATCCAAATACTGGGTTTTAGAGTGAGGCCGACAGGAGTGGCAAGACCCGAGCAAGCCATCCAACCCATTCAAAGCCTCGGGTCCATCATCCCAATATTGTTTAGTTTCTATAGGCTGATTCATGCATCAATTAATCAAAGAGGTAAGCAATATTTATTCCATTGAGCATTTACTAAGATGCTCCCCATTGCCTTGGGGGCTGCAAGGCTTGGAGAGTTTCATATTATTTTATTTTTTTTATACAGTAGGTGCTTATTAGTTATCTATTTTATACACATTAGTGTATATATGTCAATCCCAATCTCCCAATTCATTCCCCCCCCGCTCCACCACTTTCCCCCTTTGGTGTCCATACGTTTGTTTTCTACATCTGTGTCTCTATTTCTGCCCTGCAAACCGGTTCATCTGTACCATGTAAATTTGCATTTCTAACAAGCTTGCAAGGGACACCCATGTCGCTAGTCTGAGGACCACTCTTTAAGCATCACTGCTCCTAACCCCAAGCTTCTTCAGGCAAAGAGTATGGCTTATTCTTCTCTTTCTGTACTTGTGTGGTAAAAGCCTAGAATAGCAAAGGGGTTCTTGAAATCTTTGTTGAATGAATGAATGAATGTATGACAAACCTACATGCATGAGGTTAGCAGTTTATCTTAAAGTAAGGGCAGAATTTCTTTGGGGGCCATAGTACTGTTCTCGAATGAGAATGGATTTAGGAATTTCAGTGTATGCAAGCATCTGAACTCTATAAATTCTCTGTGATAATTCAAGACACCTATTGACCTCAGTCTCAGAGCATGATTTCTCCCAGGAAAATGGCAAAACCTCACCCAGCTTTAGGGTCAACTTGAACTAGGAGCCTGCTGACAACAGTGGCTGCCACCTTGCACCACATGAATATGAGATGATGCATTTCTGGGAGAAAGTATCGTAGGCCAGATGCTCTCAGCAGGGATGCGTTTGTATAGCCTATTAGTCAGAGGTAACCCCAGTGATTCCATTCTCTGCACTGGACAGAGGCAAGCTTCTCAAGTTATTAAATTCTAATAGCCACTCTAAAGGCTCACAGAACCTTCCAGAAGAAAACTCTGTCCACTGGCACAAATGACAATGAATCTCATGAGAGGGCATGAAAACCTTGACGCTTAATTCAAGTTGCCACTGAAATTCCCCTCCATCTCCACAGTGTCAGACCGGCTGGCAGATCGTATTCTGAGGAATGGTTTCCTAATTCCTCTCACTGCTTCTGTACCCCACCTGACTCAATTACAAAGCAAGGCACCTTTCATGTTTGTCGACTGAATGAATAAATCAAGTTCCTTTTCCTTTTTTTTTTTTTTAAAGCTCACCTCTACCCCACTTTGTCTTTCTATTTAATCTTACTTTCATCTCAAGGGCCTCTCTGTTGACCAATCCAATAGCTTCTCCACTAGAAAAATGTTCTCTAAGATTCACTTCTTTAGAAAAAGTATGTTCACAAAAATTCTCCATATCCTGCAGCTTTTCCAAGAAAAAGAGAAAAGCCTACTTTTTAAGGCATATACAAGATATACTTAGTGTTTCTCCTTTTGCATGGCGAGTCTCAAGGGGCTAACGTGCCTCTTTCTGAAATAAAGCTACACAAGCTACATAAATATGAACAAATAATGCCGGGGACAATGACGGATTTCACCATACAGAGTCTTAAGAGGGGAAGGGTATTTTAGAATAGTGCTTCTCAAATTTTAATGTGCCTAGGAGTCACTTGGGTATCTTGTTAAAATGCAGATCATGCAGGCCTCACAAGCTCTCAGGTGATATCAGTGCTGCTGGTCTGTGCACCCCACTTTGAGTAGCAAGGCTGTAGAGTTCCTTCATCTAGAGCAGCGCCGTCCAATGGAGCTTTCTGCAATGATGGAAATGTTCTAGATCTGCTTTGTCCAATATGGCAGCCATTAGCCACATGTGGCTATTTTGAGCACTTGACATGTGGCTAGTGTCTCCAGAAAATTAATTTTAAATTTTATTTGATTTTAATTCATTTAAATTTAAATGGTCACATCTATGTAGTGGCTACCATACTAGACAGCTGCTTTGCAGCACTGGAAACTGAGACTGAAAGAGTTAGTTAAAAGAGTTTCAGAAAGAAGAAAGCTGAAAAGCAAGGCAAAGCCACAATCCTTAAACCCACACTGTAAATTTATTCTGATTCCCACCCTCCTCCCTTTCTGCTCTCTGTAGGGAGGGTTCAAGGCTTCCCCTCTGTTTTCCATCATGTTCCCAGAATCTCTCTCTAAACAAAATAGTCATTAGGAAAGGCTTTATAAATGTTCTAAAGTGCAGGAGATTATCTCGTTTACATAAACTCTTCTAAGTTGGCAAAAACAAGCAAGACGTCTTAGGAGAAATAGTTCTTTTGTTAGGGGCCCTTTCACCCTGGGGTATGTCTAGCAGAATTCTGAAGACAGGCTCCAAGGTTATTTCTTTGCTGTGTTTTGGCCCTTTGGCCTGGAACACAGGAACAAATGCAAACAGTCCCAGGCATTCTAGAAAAGTTCAAAAGGAAGGAGAGCTCAGTTCACCTTGAGTTCCCTCAAATGAGAAAATGCTGAGGGTGGGGAAAGGGTAGGATTTCATTTTGTCTGAACTGGATTTGTCAGCTCTCAGCATGTTACAATCTACATTAGAGTTAAAGAGGTTTGAGGATCTTCCCTGGGCTGGTGAGTACTAATTTCCATTGAGGAAAAAGTTACGAGGCTTGGATATCTTAATGATAACAGATAAGTTCTCTGTGCTGGCAGAGCTGCAAAGCATGTTGCTATGAAACTGTATGGATTGGGCTATTTCTTTTGCGTATACGGTTTCCCCTTAAAGAATCCACTTGGCATGAGTTGCAAACCTGCTTGGGGACCCTTGTGATTAATTACTTGAACTGGCTGGTGGCCATCAGCAGAATCTTGCAATTTACCAAGTTCTACACAGAATTATGAAACTGAAGGTTTAATGGGATTTCAGGTACTAGAGCCCAGATGTCCAGGACTATGATGTTTGAAAGTATATGGCTCACAAGGCTATAGGGCTTAAACCTTATTTATTTTTTGCTTAGTGAATTTCCCTCTTTCCACCTTTATGTCATCTTGGACCAGTCACATGCTAAAGTCCTCATCTTGACATACTGCATCTAGAGAAGACATTCACGTACCCACACCTGTAGCCAGTAGCCTGGAGACACGCGTGAGCCCCACCTTCCTGTCCAGGATCTTGGGATTACGTTTTAGCCAAGTATATAGTAATTATATAGTAATTATATAGCCAAGTATATAGTATATAGTAATTAACAGCCCTAGCTCCACCTTGCTGCTGTGCTAGAGCTTAACTTCCAGATTGCTTTCACGCATTCAATTGTACTTTATTCTATCAGGGTCCAGGAGAAATGGGCTGGCACAGGTGTTATCATCTCCATTTGGATGAGGAAACTAAGGTACACAGAAGAGAAGGGATAATAATAGTTAATATTTGTGGAACCCTTACGTGCCAAGAAGTACTGTTCCCATGGGGTTTCTGTGCATCATTTCCTTTAAACCTTATAACACCTTTGAGGTTGATATGATTATCAACTCTACTTTGCAACCCAGAAAACTAAGGCGTACAGCGATGGGGTCACACTGCTGAGAACTGATGGAGCCAGGACGAAAGCTGGTACTCTGGCTCAGGTACGATGTGCTACCTCCTCCCAAGGAAGTATCATTGGCATCACAGATGAGACCTGGAGTCTGCTGGTGCTAATGGAGCATCCATTGAACATCATTCGCAAGACAGAAGACAAATTCCAGGCACATTTTTCTAACAAGAAGTGCCCTATATTCTTCTTCCCTGTTCTCCTCCAGAGCAATGCCACCTCTTGAATGTTCTGAGGCGAGAAGGGGGATTCGGTTGAACGGCACCCATTCAAGAAGAACACTTGGCCTAATATTCCCCGCCCTTTACGATCACACTTCAGCCCATCCCTGCAGACTTATCCACCCTGCATTCCAGTCACAGTAACGGATGGAATTTGTCCTATCCTGCCTTTCCTTTGTTTACATGGTCCCTACTTCCTTCCTCATCCTCCAGCTCCTATTCTTTCTTTCTTTTTTTTTTTTTTTTTGCGGTACGCGGGCCTCTCACTGTTGTGGCCTCTCCTGTTGCGGAGCACAGGCTCCGGACGCGCAGGCTCAGCGGCCACGGCTCACGGGCCCAGCCGCTCCGCAGCATGTGGGATCTTCCCGGACCGGGGCGTGAACCCGTGTCCCCTGCATCGGCAGGTGGACTCTCAACCACTGCGCCACCAGGGAAGTCCTATTCTCCCTTTCTTACCAGGCCAGCCACAGGCCACTTCAACAAGGCTTTATATATTCCCATAAAGCATCTCTCTCCCTGTTCAGAACCTCTGCAAGACTTTGTTGAATGAATGAGCAAATGAAATGAACAACACTTTTTGATCACTGTACCAGGCATATGCAAAATACCAGCGATATAAAGATGAATGGCCCTTGTCATTGCCCTCAGGAAGTTTCCCGTCTATGGAGAGATCTGTACACAGGAAAACCACTATCACATAACGTCCTGCATGACATTACAGAAGGAAGGGTGCTCATCACTGTTTACAGATATAGCTGGGAATCCTGCCCAAGCCTCACCCGCCCTCCTGGTTAGGGAAACTTCATGTGCGAAGGGCTTGTATTTTATGCATCTTTGTTTAGCCCCAAGCACTCAGCACTCTCTAAACTGAGCAACTATATGATGCCTAATAAAGGCCCGTCAGAGAAGCGCTGGAGTCTCTCTCACTAGGTAGGAGGGGTCTAGAAACCTTCTCTTCTTCTGTCTTTTCAGTGGAAATGCAGAAGAGGGAAGCAGGCCCTTGCTGCCCCCCATGGCGGTCCCACAATGGTGCTGGCCCAGACAGGATGGGGGCAGAGGAAGCTGCCGGTGTGTCCTTAGGGTCAGTGAGCAGCAGTGGCCCAAGCCATAGCTCTCGTCTGTAAGGGGCCAAGGGATGTTTAATGTACTGCCTTAAAATTATCATTTGGGCAAGTCTTCCTAAAACCTACTTCTGTCTTCAAGAGTTGGGAAATTGTTCTTCTTTAAAAATCACTATTTCAGAGCAGTTATTCTGATTACTTATTATGTGACCTCTTATAAAACTCTGTGCACAAATAAGCTTTTTTATTAGTTACTATTCTCAAAAGGATTGTGAGGGAATCACGGGCAGGGGCCCAGCCCCTTGAAAATCTCTCTAGAAAGTTGGAGTTTGCTTTGGGGGTACTGCAGCAACACTGCATTCGTATTTGTAACGTTTATTGGAGATAGGGTGGGTGGAATGGCTGTTATCGCACAACATTTCATATCTTTCCAGAACCACCAACCTGTACTGCCCTACAATTTTAAGGAATCACTATGGGATAATGAAAGTAAGTGATTCTTCTACTCAGTAGTTTTAAGACTGGTCAAGTTATTTAACCTCTCTGAGCCACAGCTTCCTCATCTGTAAAAGGAGGGAATTCATGTGTGGTTTACAGATGTTTTTGTGAGAACTACTATATTTCATTGAATCCAAAATGCAATTTTTTTAAAGTACCACTGAGAAAGGAAAAAAACCCACTGCTCATGGAACTATGAGACAATGCTTTTTTGGACAGTCCCGCACAAGGCATGATATTAGCCTTTAGTTTCTTTGAGATTTCTTTCATTGGCTCTGAAGAACCTGGCAATTTCTCTGACTTTAGGTACAAGCTTCATGTATGATGGGCAATCCTTTTGCATGCATCCTAGTAATAAAATCAACACACCTTCATCTTCTTGTGGTATCTTTCTATAGGTAGTGTAAATCTCATGATTGCTGCTTTTTAAAAATATATGAAATTGAGGTCATTCTTCCAATCAAACATTTGCCTCGCTAATGGTGCTCTATTTCTGTGACTTTGAGCATTAGGGATAAATTTTTGCTTCAATGCCAAATTATACTGTAATATTTCTGAAGACATTTTAAAATACCAATTAAACTCAACAGGTGAAGTACTAGTAGTATATGTAACTTGAGTGAAGTGATGAAAATATGAACAGTCACAGCCAAATTCATGCACCCAAGACTGCCATATGACTTACAGTGATTACAGTGTAAAATGTTCAATTCAGAAATGTTAAAATATAAAAAAATAGTACATCTCAGAAGCAGTGAAATACAGTAAATAAAAGAACATATATTAGGGGTCTTGTGCCTACTAGATGCTCAACAAATCTCAAATACCTGTTCATTTAATAATGGAGAATGGTGGGCTTCCCTGGTGGCTCAGTGGTTGAGAGTCCGCCTGCCGATGCAGGGGACACGGGTTCGTGCCCCGGTCCGGGAAGATCCCACATGCCGCGGAGCGGCTGGGCCCGTGAGCCATGGCTGCTGAGCCTGCACGTCCGGAGCCTGTGCTCCATGACAGGAGAGGCCACAACAGTGAGAGGCCCGCGTACCGCAAAAAAAAAAAAAAAAAAAAGGAGAATGGTGAATCTCAAAAGAGTGCAGGGAAGTTGAACCTCATATGGTTGCAAAGGATAAAATACTGGATTGAAATCTGACTCTTTTTGGATAAAATTTACATTTCAGAAACTACAAAACCATGAATGATCTCCATAGAAATCAAAGTACTTTTCCAGGAACAATGTGAGAGATGGCTGCAAATTCTTGTCATGGCCCCTCTTCCTACCTCCCGTTGGGGTCTTTTTTCCTACGTCTTTGAATCTGGGCCAGGTCTGTGACTGCTTTGTCTAATAGCATACGGCAGAAATGGCACTGGACCAGTTCTGGGCCTAATCTTTAGGAGAATTGGGAACTTCTGCTTCTTCCTCCTTAGAACCCAGCTGCCATGCTATGAGTAGGCCAAGGAGCTACATGGAGAGGCCCACGCAGAGGAGAACTGAGGCTCTCAGCTGAACCTCAGCTGAGCGAGCAGCCAACTGCCTTGACTAACTTGCTAGTCATTTGAGTGTGCCATCTTGGATGTGGATCTCAGCCCCAGCTGATAGCACGTGGGGAGAAAAGACAAGTTCCCTGCTGAGTCTTGCCCAAATTGCAAAATCATAGCCAAGTAATGACTATTGTTGTTTTGGGCCTCTAAAATATGGGGCAGTTTTTTATGCAGCAATAGATAATCAAACTTCACTACCTTGTTAATTTTCACAGATGCTCTGAGCAAGATCTATTCAAGAACCTTAAAGAAGCAGGATGTGGAAGTGAATCTAGATCTTCTGACTCTTGGACTGAGGCCCTTGAATAATTATTCTATACACTGAGGTTATCAGGGCACAGCAGGGCTTGTAGGGCTCTGACTGTCTTACTCGTTAGTTCTCATCTGACTATATGATGAGAGGGGTATAGGACTTAAAATTCAATTCAACGTCTTTATTCTCAAAATTTGTAGATCATAAATGATTTTTTTTTTTTTTTTTGCGGTACGCAGGCCCCTCACTGCTGCGGCCTCTCCCACTGCGGGGCACAGGCTCCGGACGCTCAGGCCCAGTGGCCACGGCTCACGGGCCCAGCCGCTCCGTGGCATGCGGGATCCCCCCGGACCGGGGCACGAGCCCACGTCCCCTGCATTGGCAGGCAGACTCCCAACCACTGTGCCACCAGGGAAGCCCCCATAAATGAAATTTTAAACACAGTCCTTTCCCTTCACTCTTAAGGAGTTCTTTCCATCACTGGAAATCCTTAAAAGAGTTGAGTTCTGGTGGGTTCAGGAAAAAAATAGAGAAGAATTAAAAAGCACTCAAGAGGGGGAATGTTTCAGTATCTCCCCCCTCCCCACACAATCTAAAACCTTACTTGGAATTTGAGAGTGGAGTTCGTGAATTAGATACAAATGTGTTTGTGATATTCCCAAGTTTTTTTAGATATCTGGTGGTGGCCTCAAGGAATAATATCCTAGTGGAAACAAGCAAGAGTCATGGGGACTCATTCATCTCAGTCATGGATTATTCAGAATGGAATCCCAAGATGACACAGATTACCTTGTTGACAGACTAACACACACGGAGTAGAATCAGTCAGTCCTTGTGTCAGAAAGGCTTCACGTTGAGATAGAAGTCTGGCTGACCACAATGTTACTTTAAGCAGCAACCAAGTATATTTCACACTGCTGTTCACTTTCTATGCTAGGACATCAAGATCTTTTGTCTTAACATGTAGCAGCCTGTGTGCCGAGGCTGGCTATGGTGTCTGCAACATGTTAGAACTGATGGTAAGAGTGTGTGCCCTTAGTAGAGACATCTGCAGTGCCATCTTCAGCTAAAGAGGCTTAAGGAGACAGATCTTCTTTGTTTCAGGGAAACTCCAAATATCACTGAAGCAGGAAGCTTTTAATAGACATACATGAAGGATGTTACTACCACAGGATGTTAGAAATATGCTACTACCATATGGGTGTTAGAAACTTGGTGTTTATTTTGGAAATCAAGAAGGGGAAGGAAAGTAAACTTAGTGTTGAATTCAATATAAATTGCTGGTATTTATCTTTGCTTTAAAGCTATAGCGCTCATGAAATTGTGATTCTTTCCTATGACTTGCTGGTTGATGACAAAGCTACCATTTCTTAATGAAATCAGTTGTGTAGGAGACAGTGCCTCACAGCATACGAACAGAATAAGTTAGAGAAGTGTAGAAAGTGCAGTGGAACAATGGCTGGAGATGGAGGTGGAGGTTTGATAGGAACACCACTCAGATGAGAGGTCACACAAGAGGTCAGGCTGTTACTGCAGTTGTTAGAAGTAAAGAGAACTTATCTGAAGCACTAAAAAAACCTGAATAAGAATGATCAAGCTAGGGGCTTCCCTGGTGGCATATGGTTGAGAATCTGCCTGCTAATGCAGGGGACACAGGTTCGAGCCCTGGTCTGGGAGGATCCCACATGCCGCGGAGCAACTAGGCCTGTGAGCCACAACTACTGAGCCTGCGCGTCTGGAGCCTGTGCTCCGCAACAAGAGAGGCCGCGATAGTGAGAGGCCCATGCACCGTGATGAAGAGTGGCCCTCGCTTGCCACAACTAGAGAAAGCCCTCGCACAGAAACAAAGACCCAACACAGCCAAAATAAATAAATAAAATTAGTAAACGCCTACCCTCAACATCTTCTTAAAAACAAAAGAATGATCAAGCTAGAGAAGTATTACTTCTCTACACATGAAAAATCTTTCTGTTATTTTTTATATAAACCAAGTTACAGCCAAATTCCTGTATTTCAAAAGTTAGCATTTGGCAAGTTCAATAATCTAGAACAGGTGTCGGAAAACTAGCACACCCATAAGGCAAATCCAGCCCACTACCTGTTTTTATAAATCAAGTTTCATTGGAACATGGCTGTGCCCATTCGTTTATGTATTGTCCACGGCTGCTTTTAAATTACAGTGGAAGCGCTGAGTTGTTGCTACAGAGATCGTATAACTCACCAAACCTAAAATATTTGCTATGGCTCTTCACACAAAAAAGTTTGCTGACTCCTGATGTAGAATACCAAAATAAATTCAGTATTAGTGAAAAGGCTTTAAGAAGATTATATACGGCAAGGAAAATAGCTGTTACCAAGTGGCCTCTACTGCATGGATATACATGAAATACCCTTTCATCCTCATTCAGACAAGTTCCATGAAGTAAGCAGGATAGAAAGCAGCGAGGACCCACAGATGGTACCATTTAGTAGGAGCTGGTAGAGGGCTGAAGAAACAAAAAGTACTGCATTGCAGCAGTCGGGGGCCATTTAGCATAGGGACACATGTACCGTAGCTTAATAAACTTATTAAGACATCTATTTAATGCTTAAAGGAGGAAGTTTCAATCATCTCCCAAACTTTTAAGTATTGGAGCTTATTCTGAATGTTTCTTGATAAATGCAATATCAGCCATGTATGAATGTGGTGTGAGACTTCAGGAAACCAGTGATATGAGTTTCTGTGCATAACGAGTAGTATATGTAACTATTCCTTCACTGTATACACCCCCTACATCAGTTTTTCATTTCCAGTGCCTGTGCTCAGCATTCATCTCTTAGACCCTGTGATAGTTTTATTCTTCTGCTCTAACCTATTCCAAATGCCCTTACCGCATGAGTCTCCCCTGCAGAACTACCTGTCTTGTTCATCAGCACACGCCAAAGGAATATCCACTATGGGCAAGAGATTGTGCTAGATTCTGAAGGGGACTCAGAGCTGGGTAAGATGGTTTTTGCCCACAAAGTGCTTCAAATATTAGGGAGGAAAGACAATATACTTGTACAGTTGACCCTTGACCAACATGGGTTTGAACTTATATGTGGATTTTTTCAATAAATAATACAGTCAGCCCTCTATATCCGCAGGTCTTGCATCTGAGGATATGGAGGGCCAACTATGGAACTTGAGCATCTGAGGAGTTTGCTATCCGTGGCAGGTCCTGGAACCAATCCCCCACAGATACCAAGGGATGGCTATGGAAAAATAAGAGTATAAGATATTAGTTGATGCAAAAAAAAAAAAAGTGATCGCTGTTGCATAAATTGGTCCTGAGAGGGTGGAATTTGAACCAGGCCTTGAAAGAAAGGGGAAAAAGGCGGAAAGGGCATTGTAGGATGTTAGCAATGCCCAACTGCATTCAAGGACTCTCTGGGGCTCCACTTTCCTCACAATGTAAGTTCCAGGGTAGGAGGCTGTATCCGGGGTTCTCTGTAATCACTACACATCCCATCCGTGCCTTCCACAACATCCCTCACAAATAAACTCTCCTCTGATTTTGGGGCACGCTGTTCTAATACCTAGAAAAGCTTTCTGTCCCCTCATGCTTATCTGAACTCTATTTATGAGTTGAGGTCCAGCTTCTCCATGGGGCCTCACCCCATGGGGCTCTATTCCATGGGGCTTGGACACACATGGTCCTCTGTGCAGGACTAGCATACAGCTCACACCAAACACAGCTCACGGCCCACGTTCTGCAAGACCAAAGTTGGTCTCTCTTCAACGGCACAAGTGTACCAATTACAGACTTGGGTGTTAAATTGCTATAGAGTGCGCCTAAGTGCTTATCCTCAAGTTCCTGACTTATTCCACTGTACATCAGTAATACACAATTCACAGCCTGGCCCTGGTCTGCAGCCCACACTTTAAATAGCACTGCTCTGGCGTAACTTCATCTCTTCTCATGAATCTTTAAAGCACTTATCATCCTTTTTAGGGTCTGAAAACTGGTGGCATGTAGGCCAAACTTTAATTAATTGCTGACACGCAAACATGAAGAGATTTATACTTCTTTGAAAAACTGGTAGTCGTGGCCTCATTGTCCCGTATTCTCAAATGACAATAATTGGCTGGAGCTGAGTGGAGCTGCCTCCTTAGGTGCGCCATGAACACTCCAGTTTTCCAGAGTGCCCATCACACTTCTGACTATTCTCAGGACAGTGCACCTCTCTCTTTCCTGTGTTTGCCTGAGCCCTGCAGGAATTTGTGTTGGCCACACTGCTCCATGATGTGCATTTTGCCACTTTAGTTCTATTATTGCATGCTCTAATTGCTTGCTGTGTGTTTGTCTTGTGTCCCCATCTAGATGCAAATTCCTGGAGGGGAGAGACTGCGCCCTGTATCTCTTCTCAAGTCTCTCTCAGTAGATAGCACAGTGCTATGTACACAATGAGCATGTGCTTAATACTTTTAGAAAAACTGAACGAAGGCATGATCTATTCTGCCTAGATTATAAATCTAAAGTACAAATCCTAAATCAAATATACAAGGTAGGGCTTCCCTGGTGGCGCAATGGTTGAGAGTCTGCCTGCCGATGCAGGGGACGAGGGTTCGTGCCCCGGTCCGGGAAGATCCCACATGCCACGGAGCGGCTGGGCCCGTGAGCCATGGCCACTGAGCCTGCACGTCTGGAGCCTGTGCTCCGTGACGGGAGAGGCCACAACAGTGAGAGGCCTGCGTACAGCAAAAAAACAAACAAACAAATATACAAGGTAATTTTGTTAACACTCTCTGGTGGAGTAAAGGCAGCTACATACTCTTTGACACTTTCTCTCAATGAGAGATGGGCATCTATTTCCCCTTCTCTTGAATCTGGGTTGGCCTCCAGCTGCTTTGAACAGTGGAGAATGGGATGATGATGCTATGTCAGGTCTAGGACTGGCCCGTAAGAGGCGGGCAGCTTGGTCTGTTGAGAAGTCTCACCGCCCTACAGGAGAGACCACGTGGAAAAGTCTTGAGAATCTATAGAAAGGGGAAGGGCCCAGCTGAGCCAAGTCTTCCAGCCATCCCTGCCAAAGCGTCCGGAAAGCGAGTAAATCTATCTTGGACCAGCCCTGCCACCAGATGAATGTCACATAGGAACCACATTCAATGCCATGTGAGGCTGAAAAGTCACCTAGCTGAGCCTTGCTCCAATTCCCAACCCTGAGAAGTGTGAGATATAATGAAATGGTAGTTGTTTTAAGCCACTAAGTTTGGGTGTAGTTTGTTACATAGGAACAAAGAAATGAAACAGAATCATCCCCATTTCTACTGTTCATCTGACAGCATCCTAATATTCAGAATTCAAGTCCTTATCTTTTGAAAACTGTGGCATACATTAAAAGTGCTAATGCTTGTCTGGCACTCTGAGTAAATGGTGGAGGCGACTCATGGCTGGAGGGAGCGGACTGGGAGTTCTGCTGTTGAGAGAACCAGTGTTTCCTGATGTACACACCACTTGGAGTGGGCACTTGGTTATATGTAATTCCACTGTCACATCCTTCAGTAATGGACACGGTGAGTGATATCTTCTTCTCTGAAGCAATTCCACTGGGCTATTAATTTTTTATTTTATATTTTAGAATGATATCTATCCATTATTTTGATCTACATAAATAATCTGGCCATGATTTTGTATTTTACGACTTTGTCTAATAGGCTAACAGTCTGTGACCATCAGATTGTGGAATATGAAATTTGAGAGCCTCTAAGAAATGTTTCCTTTCAGTTGCCAGATCCTAGAAATCTAAGGGTCCTTAAGAAGTGTACATTTTAATTTATTTTTTAACTTGTTGGTCACGACATGCAACATAAGGGATCTTAGTTCGCCCACCAGGGATGGAACACACACACCCTGCATTGGAATCATGGAGTCCTAACCACTGGACCACCAGGGAAGTCCCAAGAAGTGTACATTTTAAATAAAATCTTAACTCCTTCCCAAGAGCCCATTTTTAGTTCATCAAGACATTTTTCTTCTACCATTCTTATCGTGTTGTAAAATCAGTTTCTCAAAGAACTCATTCTCAACTATTCTCATGAGTTTCCCAATTTCCTGTTGCAAACCCTGGGAACCAATTGGCAATACTCATGATTCAAGCACAGAGAGACAAGATCTAGACTTGGCAGAGATTGGAAAGGTAATGGAAACAGTTGACAGTTAATTCATCCATTCCTGGTAATTTACCCCCATTAAACAAACAGATCAAAGCCTTCCCAAAGAACACCTTTTCTGTATTTTGATATGGTCACTTCGCAATCATGTAAGCAGTGATTATGCAAATATGCAAAGCCTGTTCTTATGCCAGAGGTTTAAAAAGCAGGAGGGGTAGGAACATATTGTACACAAAGAAGAGGTGACACATTGAATATGATGATATAAAGACCTCTGGAATTATTTGCATACGATTTCCTACAAAAACCCCAAACCAAGAGGGAAAACTTCCTGAAGTTAAATTGAGGTCAAAGAAGTGCTCATGGGAAATTAGAGACTCACAGTGAGAAGAAATAAACGAACAAAATATTTTTGTCTCCCTTACAATGTATTTATGGTCTGGCTTATGCAATAACAGAAACATCAGTTCAAACCTATACTAACTAAAACAATTTCTGCCCACAAGTGGTTCAGAGTCTGGTGGGGAAGGAGGTAGACAGAGAAAGTAACTAACTATATTCCAATGCGAGACGTTCTATGAGTGGTGTAGAAAACATAAGGAATAATTAATTGCATCCAGGGGGTGGGAAGAGGTGTTTAAGCTGAGGCTGAAGCGTGAGTAGGCTATCTCCTTATACAGCTAGAGGAACAGCATTACAGGAAGAGAGTTTTGCTTAAGCCAAGCTATGGAAGAATGAAAGAACAGAGTTGTTTCCAGAAGGGCAAGATGTGAACACGATATCAGATATGGCTTAGTCATAGGATGGGTTAATTGAGTGAGGGGTGGCTTGCAACCTCATCTGATATTTGGAGCTGAATCATGAAGAGACATGTATGCCTGGCTAATGTGTTTGGATTTTATCATGTAGGCAATGGGTAGTTATGTACCTTTTTAAAGCAGAGGGTGTGCCATGATCATATTTATGGTTCAGAAACAGCATTCTTTACTGGCACTGCTGACAGGATGATCACGTTTTTGCCTTCGTAGCAATTGTCATAGCTGCTCTTTTACATCTGTTGGAGTGACTATTTGGTTACAACTAATTAGAGAACAGAGTGCCATGCAAACAAGGTCCATGTTTGCTTTTGCTCAGGACGCTCTCCCTAGCATCAAGTGCAGTGCCTGGTACATAGCACAGGTTCAGTGATGACGTCGAATGAATCAAACTATTGAATATTAATGCAGGCCAAGCAAAAGACGACAAAGGCCTGAATCAGGGCAGTACCAGGGACAACAGGTAAGAGAGAAGAGCTTTGACAGACATTTAAAAAATGAAAATCCTGGAGTAACTCTAAGAAATATGGCAGGAGAAAGGAGGGGAAATCAAGGGAGACTCCAAACTTACTAAGGTGGCTAATTGGGGTAGAACAGTTATTAAATAAGCAGGGGGAATCAGGACCTTCAAGATGGAGGAGGAGTGAGATGTGGAGATCACCTTCGTCCCCACAAATACATGAAAAATACATCTACACGTGGAACAACTCCTACAGAACACCTACTGAACGCTGGCAGAAGACCTCAGACCTCCCCAAAGGCAAGAAACTCCCCACGTACCTAGGTAGGGCAAAAGAAAAAAGAATAAACAGAGACAAAAGTATAGGGACGGGACCTGCACCAGTGGGAGGGAGCCGTGAAGGAGGAAAGGTTTCCACACACTAGAAGCCCCTTCGCGGGCGGAGACTGCAGGTGGCGGAGGGGGAGAGCTTCGGAGTAGCGGAGGAGAGCACAGAGACAGGGGTGCAGAGGGCAAAGCGGAGAGATTCCCGCACAGAGGATCGATGCCCTCAGGCACACACCAGCCCGAGGGGCTTGTCTGCTCACCCGCCGGGGCGGGTGAGGCTGGGAGCTGAGGCTCGGGCTTCGGTTGGATCCCAGGGAGAGGACTGGGGTTGGCGGCGTGAACACAGCCTGCAGGGGGTTAGTGCACACGGCAGGCCGGGAGGGAGTCCGGGGAAAAGTCTGGAGCTGCCGAAGAGGCAAGAGACCACTGTTTCAGGGTGCTCCAGGAGAGGGGATTCAGAGTACCACCTAAACAAGCTCCAGAGATGGGTGCGAGCCGCGGCTATCAGCGCGGACACCAGAGACGGGCATGAGATGCTAAGGCCGCTGCTGCCGCCACCAAGAAGCCTGTGTGCGAGCACAGGTCACTATCCACACCTCCCCTCCCAGGAGCCTGTGCAGCCCGCCAATGCCAGGGTCCCATTATCCAGGGACAACTTCCCCAGGAGAACAAGGCGTGCCTCAGGCTGTTGCAACATCACGCTGACCTCTGCCCCCACAGGCTCGCCCCGCACTCCGTACCCCTCCCTCCCCCCGGCATGAGTGAGCCAGAGCTCCCGAATTAGCGGCTCCTTTAACCCTGTCCTGTCTGAGCGGGAACAGATGCCCTCAGGCGACCTACACGCAGAGGCAGGTCCAAATCCAAAGCTGAACCCGGGGAGCTGTGCGAGCAAAGAAGAGAAAGGGAAACTCTCCCAGCAGCCTCAGAAGCAGCAGATTAAAGCTCCACAATCAACTTGATGTACCCTGCATCTGTGGAATACATGAATAGACAACGAATCATCCCAAATTGAGGAGGTGGACTTTGGGAGCAACTGTAGACTTGGGGTTTGCTGTATGTGACTGGCTAGTTTCGATTTTTATGTTTATTTTAGTATAGTTTTTAGTGCTTGTTATCATTGGTGGATTTGTTTATTGGTTTGGTTGCTTTTTTAAAAAAATTATTTAAAAATTTTATTTTAATATATTTATTAATTTTAATAACTTTATATTATGTTATTTTCTTTTCTTTTTTTCTTTTTTTTCCTCCCTTTTCTTCTGAGCCGTGTGGCTGACAGGGTCTTGGTGCTCTGGCCAGGTGTCAGGCCTGAGCCTCTGAGGTGGGAGAGTCAAGTTCAGGACACTGGACCACCGGAGACCTCCCGGCCCCACGTAATATCAATTGGCAAGAGCTCTCCCAGAGACCTCTGTCTCAATGCTAAGACCCAGCTCCACTCAACGACCAGCAAGCTCCAGTGCTGGACACCCCAAGCCAAACAACTAGCAAGACAGGAACACAACCCCACACGTTAGCAGAGAGGCTGCCTAAAATCATAATAAGGTCACAGACACCCCAAAACACACCACCAGATGCAGTCCTGCCCACCAGAAAGACAAGATCCAGCCTCATCCACCAGAACACAGGCACCAGTCCCCCCAACCAGGAAGCCTACACAACTCACTAAACCAACTATACCCACTGGGGGCACACACCAAAAACAATGGGAACCACGAACCTGCACCCTGCGAAAAGATCACAAACACAGTGAGTTAAGCACAATGAGAAGACACAGAACTATGCAGCAGATGAAGGAGCAAGGCAAAAAACCCACCAGACCAAACAAATGAAGAGGAAATAGGCATTCTACCTGAAAAAGAATTCAGAGTAATGAGAGTAAAGATGACCCAAAATCTTGGAAATAGAATGGAGAAAATACAAGACACATTTCACAAGGGCCTAGAAGAACTAAAGAGCAAACAAACAATGATGAACAGCACAATAAATGAAACTAAAAATCCTCTAGAAGGAATCAATAGCAGAATAACTGAGGCAGAAGAACGGATAAGTGACCTGGAAGATAAAATAGTGGAAATAACTACTGCACAGCAGAATAAAGAAAAAAGAATGAAAAGAATTGAGGACAGTCTCAGAGACATCTGGGTCAAAATTAAATGCACCAACATTCGAATTAAAGGGGTCCCAGGAGAAGAAGAGGAAAAGAAAGGGACTGAGAAAATATTTGATGAGATTATAGTTAAAAACTTCCCTAATAAGGGAAACAAAATAGTCAATCAAGTCCAGGAAGCGCAGAGAATCCCATACAGGATAAATCCAAGGAGAAACATGCCAAGACACATATTAATCAAACTATCAAAAATTAAATACAAAGAAAAAATATTAAAAGCAGCAAGGGAAAGGCAGCAAATAACATACAAGGGGATCCCCATAAGGTTAACAGCTGATTTCTAGCAGAAACTCTGCAAGCCAGAAGGGTGTGGCAGGACATATTTAAACTGATGAAAGGGAAAAAACTACAACCAAGATGACTCTACCCAGCAAGGATCTCATTCAGATTTGACGGAGAAATTAAAACCTTTAGAGACAAGCAAAAGCTAAGAGAATTCAGCACCACCAAGCCAGCTTTACAGCAAATGCTAAAGAAAGTTCTCTAAGCAGGAAACACAAGAGAAGGAAAAGACCTACAATAACAAACCCAAAACAATTAAGAAAATGGTAAAAGGAACATACATATCTATAATTAACTTAAATGTAAATGGATTAAATGCTCCAAACAAAAGACACAGACTGGCTGAATGGATACAAAAACAAGACCTGTATATATGCTGTCTACAAGAGACCCACTTCATACCTAGGGACACATACAGACTGAAAGTGAGGGGATGGAAAAAGATATTCCATGCAAATGGAAATCAAAAGAAAGCAGCAGTGGCAATTCTCATATGAGACAAAATAGACTTTAAAATAAAGACTATTACAAGTGACACACTAGAACACTACATAATGATCAAGGGATCAATCCAAGAAGATATAACAATTGTAAATATTTATGCACCCAACATAGGAGCACCTCAATACATAAGGCAAATGATAACAGCCATAAAAGGGGAAATCGACAGTAACACAATAATAGTACAGGATGTTAACACCCTACTTTCACCAATGGACAGATCATCCAAAATGAAATAAGGAAACACAGGCTTTAAATGACACATTAAACAGGATGGACTTAATTGGTATTTATAGGACATTCCATTCAAAAACAACAGACTACACTTTCTTCTCAAGTGCTCATGGAACATTCTCCAGGATAGATCATACGTTGGGTCACAAACCAAGCCTTGGTAAATTTGAGAAAATTGAGATCGTATCAAGTACCTTTTCCGACCACAACACTATGAGACTAGACATCAATTACAGGAAAAAATCCGTAAAAAATAGAAACACAGGGAGGATAAACAGTGCACTATTAAATAACGAAGAGATCACTGAAGAAATCAAAGAGGAAATCAAAAAATACCTAGAAACAAATGACAATGAAAACACGATGGCCCAAAACCTATGGGATACAGCAAAAGCAGTTCTAAGAGGGAAGTTTGTGGAAATATAATCCTACCTTAGGAAACAAGAAACATCTCAAATAAAAAAACTTAACCTTACACCTAAAGCAATTAGAGAAAGAAGAACAAAAAAACCCCCAAAGTTAGCAGAAGGAAAGAAATCATAAAGATCAGATCAGAAATAAATGAAAAAGAAATGAAGGAAACGATAGCAAAGATGAATAAAACAAAGCTGGTTCTTTGGGAAGATAAACAAAATTGATAAAACACTGGCCATTTTCATCAAGAAAAAAAGGCAAAAGACTCAAGTCAACAGAATTAGAAATGAAAAAGGAAAAGTAACAACTGACACTGCAGAAATACAAAGGATCATGAGAGATTACTACAAGCAACTATGTGCCAATAAAATGGACAACCTGGAAGAAATGGACAAACTCTTAGAAAAGCACAACCTTCTGAGACTGAGCCAGGAAGAAATAGAAAATATAAACAGACCAATCACAAGCACTGACATTGAAACTGTGATTAAAAATCTTCCAACAAACAAAAGCCCAGGACCAGATGCCTTCACAGGCGAATTCTACCAAACATTTAGAGAAGAGCTAACACCTAGCCTTCTCAAACTCTTCCAAAATATAGCAGACGGAGGAACACTCCCAAACGCATTCTACAAGGCCACCATCACCCTGATACCAAAACCAGATAAAGATGTCACAAAGAAAGAAAACTACAGGCCAATATCACTGAGGAACATAGATGCAACAGTCCTCAACAAAATCCGAGCAAACAGAATCCAACAGCACACTAAAAGGATCATACACCATGATCAAGTGGGGTTTATCCCAAGAATGCAAGGATTCTTCAATATATGCAAATCAATCAATGTGATACACCTTATTAACAAACTGAAGGAAAAAAACCATATGATCATCTCAATGGATGCAGAAAAAACTTTTGACAAAATTCAACACCCATTTATGATAAAAACCCTCCAGAAAGCAGGAACAGAGGGAACTTACCTCAACATAACAAAGGCCATATATGACAAACCCACAGCCAACATTGTTCTCAATGGGGAAAAATTGAAACCATTTCCACTGGGATCAGGAACAAGACAAGGTTGCCCATTCTCACCACTACTATTCAACATAGTTTTGAAAGTTTTAGCCACAGCAGTCAGAGAAGAAAAAGAAATAAAAGGAATCCAAATCGGAAAAAAAGAAGTAAAACTGTCACTGTTTGCAGATGACATGATACTATACATAGAGTCCTAAAGATGCTACCAGAAAACTATTAGAGCTAATAGATGAATTTGGTAAAGTAGCAGGATACAAAATTAATGCACAGAAATCTCTTGCGTTCCTATACACTAATGATGAAAAATCTGAAAGAGAAATTAAGGAAACACTCCCATTTACCATTGCAACAAAAAGAATAAAATATCTAGGAATAAATCTACCTAAGGAGAAAAAAGACCTGTATGCAGAAAACTATAAGACACCGATGAAAGAAATTAAAGATGATACAAATAGATGGAGAGATATACCATGTTCTTGGATTGGAAGAATCAACACATTGTGAAAATGACTCTACTACCCAAAGCAATCTACAGATTCAATGCAATCCCTATGAAACTACCAATGGCAGTTTTCACAGAAGTAGAACAAAAAATTTCACAAGTTGCATGGAAACACAAAAGACCCCGAATAGCCAAAGCAATCTTGAGAGAGAAAAATAGAGCTCGAGGAATCAGGCTCCCTGACTTCAGACTTTACCAGAAAGCTACAGTAATCAAGACAATATGGTACTGGCACAAAAACAGAAAGATAGATCAATGGAACAGGATAGAAAGCCCACTGATAAACCCATGCACATATGGTCACCTTATCTTTGATAAAGGAGGCAAGAATATGCAATGGAGAAAAGAAAGCCTGTTCAATAAATGGTGCTGGGAAAACTGGACAGCTACATGTAAAAGAATGAAATGAGAACACTCCCTAACACCATACACAAAAATAAATTCAAAATGGATTAAAGACCTAAATGTAAGGCCAGACACTATCAAACTCTTAGAGGAAAACATAGGGAGAACACTCTATGACATAAATCAGAGCAAGATCTGTTTTGACCCACTCATAGAGAATAGGAAATAAAAACAAAAATAGATAAATGGGACCTAATGAAACTTAAAAGCTTTTGCACAGCAAAGGAAACCATAAACAGGACGGAAAGACAACCCTTAGAATGGGAGAAAATATTTGCAAATGAAGCAACTGACAAAGGATTATTCTCCAAATATACAAGCAGCTCATACAGCTCAATATCAAAAAAACAAACAACCCAATCCATAAATGGGCAGAAGACCTAGATAGACGTTTCTCCAAAGAAGATATACAGATTGCCAACAAACACATGAAAGGATACTCAACGCCACTAATTGTTAGAGAAATGCAAATCAAAACTACAATGAGGTATCACCTCACACCAGTCAGAATGGCCATCATCAAAAAATCTACAAACAATAAATGCTGGAGAGGGTGTGGAGAAAAGGGAACCCTCTTACACTGTTGGTGGGCATGTAAATTGATACAGCCAGTATGGAGAACAGTATGGAGGTTCCTTAAAAAACTAAAAATAGAACTATCATATGACCCAGCAATCCCACTCGTGGGCATACACCCTGAGAAAACCATAATTCAAAAAGAGTCATGTAACACAATATTCCTTGCAGCTGTATTTACAACAGCCAGGACATGGAAGCAACCTAAGTGTCCATCAACAGATGAATGGATAAAGAAGATGTGCCAAATGTATATAATGGAATATTACTAGGCCATAAAAAGAAATGAAATTCAGTTATTTTTGATGAGGTGGATGGACCTAGAGTCAGACATACAGAGTGAAGTAAGTCAGAAGAGAAAAATCAATACCATATGCTAACACATATATATGGAATCTGAAACAAAAAAAAGTTCTGAAGAACCTAGGGGCAGGACAGGAATAAAGACGCAAATGTAGCGAATGGACTTGAGGACACAGGAGGGGGAAGGGTAAGCTGGGATGAAGTGAGAGAGTGGCATGGACATATATACACTACCAAATGTAAAATAGATAGCTAGTGGGAAGCAGCTGCATAGCACAGGGAGATCAGCTCGTTGCTTTGTGACCACCTAGAGAAGTGGGATAGGCAGGGTGGGAGGGAGATGCAAGAGGGAGGGGATATGGGGATATATGTATACGTATAGCTGATTCACTTTGTTATACAGCAGAAACTAACATAAAATTGTAAAGGTATTATACTCCAATAAAGATGTTAAAAAAAATAAGCAGGGGGAAGAGGAATGGGCTTTTTTTTGTTTTTTCTGCGAAGTGAAGATAATGAATTTGGTTCTCACCATGTATTTGAGAAGGCTCCAGGACATCCAGGTGGAGATATCACGTGGGCAGGAGGCAGAATGTCATAGTGGAAAACACTGAGAAGCCAGCGGATTTGGGCTTTGTCATTTACCAGCTATGTGACCTAGAGCATGTCATCAGCATCTCTTAACTCAGGTTTCTAGCTTATGAAATGGAGGTGGTAAGAATCTCTGCTATAACTAACTCAGGATGATTTTATACTAAGCTAAAATTTAAAAATGCATGAGAAAATGTATTTTTAAAAATGTATTTTTAAAGGATAGAGAGCTTTATGAGGACTCATTATTATTATCATTACCCTGAAAGACTGTAGTGCACCCCTTAATAGAGCTTGGTACTAGTCAATTCAACATCATAGCTTTAATGTCTATGGGCCACTTGAGTTGTTAAACTACAAATAAGTCCCTCTCTTTTGGCCAACAGCCTTGTGAATGGGTGTGACAGCGGAGTAGTCTAGGCACATTATCAGTAGTGGAAGAGCCTCTCTCCCTATGTCTTCTACTGAGAGTGACATATTCCACTTTAAAGCGGATGAGGAGATGTTACTATGAGGATTAGGAGGTGTGCTCTGTTGCTGGTAATGAAAAAACAACTCATGCTCAAATATATAGATTCTCCTGACAGGCTCTGGATTCTTTAGTGTTTTTTCAGAAAGTCAAACACACATCTCTTATTTTAACACAGCCTTACTTCTAAAGCTGCCACTTTCTTCTTCAGCCAGCATCCAGGACTTCACCCCTTCACATCCCAGGCCCATGGATTCAATATCTGGTTCAAGGAGGGGTGAATCACTCCTATGCTACTTACTGTAGCTACTGGATTTCCCCTAGAAGACACTGACCCACTGAGTATCCAAGAGCTGAAAACATCTCAGCATTTTGATTTTAGGTCAGTTCTAAGGTCCTGTAAGAGTCTGGTGGAGAGGAACAGAAACAGTCCTCTGTTCAGATGACTGACTCCAAGACTCCTAAAACCAGACACTCTTATGTGGAGGTACGTTTGTTGGAGATGGTCTTCTATCTGGCTCCTGTCCCCAAAATGAACTTTAAGCATGGATTCCTTGTGGGATGGAAAAGTTGAGTCTCTGAGAACAATCAATAGGGCTATATCTGTTACCTGTCTCAAGTCCTTTGATGTGATATAAAAGCAATAATGTGCCTGAGAATGAACTCATAAACAGTTATTCACTTTATAGCATAATAAAAGTACGGCAAGATTGAACTGGGATTTAGGCAAAGAATTGGGCTGGCAGTAAGGAGATCTGGTTTTTCTTGCCAACTTGCTCACTGTGTCATCTTTAGTAAATCACCAGGTGGCTCCTGACCTCAGTTTTTCTGCCAGCAAAACATGAATAGGATTGGCACGGTATAGTAGGTAAACAGGGAACAATAACAATTGCAATATGTAGTGAAAGCTTACTATGCACTAGGCTCTCTTCGTGAGCTTAGGATACATCAATGAACAGAACAGAAAAAAAGAATTTTTGCATTCATGGAACTCATATTCTAGTGAGGACAAAGACAATAGACAATACACATAATAGGTAAATTATTTTGTATGTGGGAAATTGATAGGTGCTATATTAAAGGAAAACAGTGTGGTTAAGGTGGATTTGGAGCCAGAGAGTAGATGGGAGTGTTACAGGCTCTGGAAAGGTCTGGATTGTACCTCTGGCTACTGACTCCCCACATTCATAATACGTAAATAGTAATGTACTCAGATCATAGGTTGTCGTGATGATTCAGTGAAGTAAGGGAAGAAAAAGCACTTAGAATTCAAATGTTACTATTATTATCTTTAATGTCTAATCTCAAATACTTTGATTCTGGAATCCAGATTCTCAGATAACAAGCGCTATAGGGACAAAGGGCAATATTTTAAAATTACAAAGAAAACCAAAGATATAGTTTAGCCCAGGTGGTTTTCTTCAAGATATGGCCAATTATGGGAATAAAAGCGATGCTTGCTGAAACAGGAGTATCTCTAAGGTTCACACAGGACAGACATCTGCAGGCTAAGGCTACAGTTTTAGTTAGTTGCAGGAGTAAAAACAAAGCAAAATAAAACAAAACAAAACAAAAAAGGATTTATCCACTTTAAAACAAAGCTTTAAAATTTTATAACAGGCCTAATGAGACTCCAGAGGCTCTTTGGAGAACGACACACCTGAACAATAATCAGAAAAGGTAAAATTGCCTCCTCTGGGTATTGACATGAACAGATTTGCCTTTTTCTTTGTCATGCCAGGAACAGAGCGCTTCTGGCAGAGGTGTGAATTTCAGTGCATCATCCCAGAACTGCTGACCTCTGTGGGAACTGTTTCAGTCCTTTGATGTTACTTATTGTTGAGCAAACAGTATTTCTGGCACTAAAAACATTTTGGGTTTATATCTGTTTCCATTAATCTTTATCCAATGGCATTATCATTGCTCACCTGTTACAGATATTTCTCAACTGAGACTTCTTGAAAGGGCAGAGGATTGGAGAGAGCACATACTGAAACGACCAAAAGATTTTGTGGCTTCCCCCCTGCCCTTTGCTTACAGAGGTCACAAAATCACTCATGGGAGAAGACTTTTTTTAAATTAGAAAACAGTAAAAGTAGTTCTCCTTGGTCTTCGTCCTGTATTAGGTGAACGGTACACATCTGGAGGCTAATACTACCAAAACCCAGGCCTCCCTCTCTCTCTCTCCCTCCTTCCTTCCTTCCTTCCCTCTCTCCATCCTTCCCCATATGTTAAGTGTTTGTTATGTTCCAGGTGCTATGCAGGCACAGACGTAAAACCTAAGAGCTCATAATTCCAGGGAGAACCCTCTACCTCTGAACATGAGGCTGGGTTGTCCAGAACCTAAAAGAAGGTCACTCTATTAACCTGACAGAGAACTTGGCCCAGCTTCCGAAATGCCACCAGGAAAGTTGTGCTGCCAGGGCTTTTGTGGCTGCCAGAGAGGATCCTGGAGCAAACCTGGGAGGGAGTGGGCCTGGTGCCCTGCTGGGGGCAGCAGGATCACTAAGTTCAATAACTGCTTGCAGGGGAATAGGGTTAATGGGCCAGAACCTTCCTGGAGCTCAACTAAATCCCCCAAAGAGCATGTTAAGTGAGTTAGGAAAGTTTATTTCCACTCAGCAAAACTTCCTACAGGAAGGGACTCCTGAGAAGCAAGTTGGGCCCAGATATGCAAGGAGTACATCTTCAGAAGCTCCTGTCTGCAATGAGCTTCCAGTTCAAGTCATACGTGTCAAGTGCCAAGTGCGGGGGGCGGGTTACTCAGAGCTTGACCTCTAGCTCACTAAAACACTGAAGCAGGTCTGTAAGAAGAGATGATAAGATTGAATGCAGAGAAGTAACTTGGCTAAGGATGCACTGAATTACAGCCTGTTTAGTCTCCAGAGTAACTCTGATCACCTCTTCAGACTTTCTCGGAACTGGGTCTCCAGATACAGACTTGACTCAGCCAAATTTCTGGGTCCCAGTAGTCATATGTGTGCAGTAAGAAGACAGAAGAGTTCACATATAAGGAATGCTTACTCTGGGTCCGGCGCTGTCCAAAGTGCTGGTGCATACGAAGTACTTTGTATTCATTATCTCATTTAATCCTCACGTACCATCTGTATAGGAGGCACCATCATTGTCCTCACTTAACACGTGAAGACACTGAGGAATAAGGAATTTCCAGAAGAATTCATACACTTGAGAACCTGATGAAACAGGATTCAAGTCTTGGCTCTCTGAAGACTGTACTATTGTCACTACACTGCTGCCTGGGACAAGCCCTCTCCCTTCTGCGTATAATGATGACTGACACCAAATAAATACTTCAGCAATGAAAATTCTAGCAGAATATGGATAAGTAAGTAGGGTAGAAGATCTAAACCAAAAGCATCAGAAGAATTCTGTCTTCATCAGAAAGAAAGCCCTCCGTTGACAGCAAGCTGGCTTCTTGTATGTTTCTTTAAATCTCAACCTTGAAAGACCTTCCATCCTTCCATCCATCCATCCATCCATCCACCCACATATCCAACTATTCAATAAATATTTACAGAGGATCCACTCTATGCTTTGTACTGTGTAAGTTGCTGGGGATATAAAGTATATCACAGTCCTTGCGCTCAAGAAAGTCATCATGGGGGTGGGGGGAGAAGTCTTATAAAAAAGTAATTAGAATCCAGTGATATCCATGTTGTAACTGAGGTAGAAGCAACATTCTATGGCCAGCTTGGGGAAGTCAAGAACTTCTAGAGGGGGTGACCTATAAGCTGAGAATAAGAGCTGCTTAGAAGAATGTGATAGCTTTGAATGTGTGTGTGTGTGTGTGTGTGTGTGTGTGTGTAAAAACTGAGGAATAGTGAGAGGGTAAATCAGTGGAACATTCCAGAACTGGTAGCATTAGGAGTGGAAGTCAATGAACTAGGAATTAGAAGAACTTGGGTTTTCCTCCTGGGCCTGGTATACATGAAGTATGACAATGGGTAAGTCACTATGCCTTTCTGAGACTTATTTCCCTCATATATTAGACAAGAATATTGATGTATGGTTTACCTCACACTCACAGGGATATGACTGAACATTTATGAAGCTTTAAGAACATCTTATTAATACAAATTATTATCATAAATGAATTTATCCTCTCCATTCCTCAACGGTCCCTCACCATATAAGGACAGGTCTCAATCTTAAGTGAAAGAAGAGTGACCCATGGCCAACAAATAAGACTTAAGAAAAATGTACCTCCTGTACCAGGAGATGTCCAGATTTTTTTCTCCTTGACTCCTTTATGTCTTCCCAAAGTCTACACTATACCTTATCATTAACTAGGGGTCATTTTGCTTTTTACATTTGGCCTTTTCTCCCTTTCCTCACTTCACACTGGACTTTTAGACCAGCCCTTCCTACTTCCCCCGGTACCATTTTCATTATTTTTGTTCCTATGGTGTTGACTATGATGACTAAAGGCTGAAAATCTACAACAAACTCCAGGAACTTAATGAGTTAACCTGGGGTGGGTTCGGACTCAACTGAACATATCAGGATGAAAGCATTCAGAAAATAAACTCCATATCCTCTCTCTGGTTTCCCCTTCATTACAGACACGAGTACATCTAGGGTTGCCCTATGGGAGGACTTCCCTGGAATAAGAGAATATGCACAGCTGCCCTCCTATGCCAGTAATGACTGGCATCTGAAGTTCAGAGCTGAAGCTCAATTACCTACATTTATTGCATCAGATGCTTCTATCCCTACGAGTTACGGGGTACAGAAACACTACACCTCCTCCTGGGATGAAATCTGTCTGTGAGAGGAGAAATATGAATTTGCCAGGTAGGAAAGGAATTAGGAAAAAAAAAAAAGAAAACTGAGAGTAACTGGTCTGGAAAACAAGTGTTCTGTAATGGTTACATTGACATATCTGAAAAGCTGCTAAGGAGGCGGAGGATAACGATGCTGATGGTGGCCTCTGTCTAATGAGGGCCTCTGTGGGCCAGGCACTACGCTAAGCACTTTACTTGAAATAATCACTCAGTCCTCACAACAACCCTATGACATAGATACTATTCTTGTCACAGTTTTAGAGATGAGGAATACAGAGGCTAAATGACTTACCCAAGGGACTGCAGCTAGTAAGTGATGGAAGCAGGATTCTAACCCAGACAGAAGTGTCAGACACATGGCCTCCTAGACCAGCTACACATCAAGATCATTTGGGGGAGCGATTCAAACTACTGGTTCCTGAACAACCCAGAGGATATATGGAATCAGAATTTCTGGGGATGCCATCTGGGACTACGTAGTTTCCTAAAAGCGTCCCTGGCACTTCTGATGTACAGCCAGGTTTGAGCCCCTCTGGAAGACACATGCTTTGTATGACCTGAAGGGACGGATACCAATACTGGGATAGTGCAAGGAGCCAGGTTTTGGCTCAACGGAAGACAGGAGTTTCTAACAGGGATGACCTGAAGATGGCAGGTGCCGCTTTGGGAGTGAGTGTGCTTCCTCTGTAGTGGGACTGAACGATCACTCAGCCAGCACAATATAAACATGGTGATATTTAAGTCATTTCCAATCTCAATAGTCTACGATTTCCAATCACTCATTCATTCAACTGATATTCATTGAACATAAACTGCAATCCTCCTCTGGTATCCGTGCGGGATTGGTTCCAGGACCCCTGAAGATACCCAAATCCATGGATGTTCAAGTCCCTTAGAGAAAATGGTATAGTACAGTCAGCCCTCCATATCAGCAGGTGGTTGAATTCACAGATGTGGAACCAATGAATATGGAGGGGCTACTGTCTATGTTGGGTACTGTGCCAGGCACTGTCATTCTACTAGTAAAAACTGAAGGCAATCTAGGTTTTCACTTGCCTCTCTGACCATTGGTAGTTTATAGCTTTTTAATTTGAAGTAGCTGTGAGAAGGTGGTCCTGTACCACAGCTCAGAATACATTAAGGAGATGTCTTTTGCCCTCAGTTTTTTCACTCATGGATACATTTATTTGTTTAGCAACTACTTATTGATTGGCTACTTACCCACCCAAATTTGTGTTCTTCCTTCTACATACCTTTTATCGGGAGTAGCTGCCCAGCCAGAGACTACATGTCCTAGTGCCCCTTGCAATTCTGTGTGGTGAGGTGACTAAGTTCTTTCCACTAGACCGCTAACAACAATGATGTACACACCTCTAGCCCAGGTCCATAAAAGCCTCCCATGAGGCACTCCTTCACGCTCCTTTTCCTTTTGGTGGGTTGTATGGAGAAAACCTCCAGGGAGTCTTTGAAAGCCACTTATTGATGATGGCAGAATCTCTGTTGGCCTGGGTTGCTGAATGATTGCATGGATGAGGGCCATCCTGCCTACCTGACAAACCTGCCTAGGACCATTATCCTTGCAAGAATAAAAGTTTACGGTGCTGGAGCTTTCATACATTTCTTTGGTTGATGTGTTACAGCAATTAGCCTACCTTTATACAGGTCTGTGAACATGACAGACTTAGTTCTGTGTCTCAGGATTTGCAGCTGTTTGGGGGAGACAAACTACAGTCAAGGTGTGAAAGGTAAGCTCCCCACAGTAGCACATAACAAGGGCATCTAAGCCATCATCCTGGGGGATCAGAGAAATGCCATCCAAGTTGAGACTTGGAGGGTAAATCGAAGTTCATCAGAAGAGGAGAGAGGAAGGGTGTTCCCATCAGAGCAAAGCCCAGGGCAAGAAAGACCATGGTGTGTTTGAGGAAATGGAACAGGTTCAGTAGGACTGCAGAGGGTCAGAGGACAAAGTTGGGGAGTGGAAAGGTATGTTGCTAGACGATTCAGGTCATCTGCCAGATCGGCAGAAGAAAAGAAGCATGTCGTGTCCCTTCTGAATGCTGGGCTCAGAGGTCCCAACTTCATGGCAGGAACACCTTCCAAGGCAGTCTGTGCTGTAAAGTTCCCCCTTCTCATTCCTGCTCAGTGTGAAAGCAGGAAGGTGTCTGCATGGATGCGTGTGCATGCATGTGCATGAATGTTGGGGTTGAGAAGGGGAGGCAAAGAGAAAGAAGAGGAATACAGTTGATTCAGTCATTTTTGAACTGAGTCATATCAGAGACCCAACAGAGGGGAGAATGTTGCCTCTCAGGGTGTTGCCCCTGATGCTGGATGAAGGCCACGGCACAGGGAGATTTGTGCGGGTGGGATCACCAGCTATGGCAGGCTTGACAGAAATGAAGAGTACCAGCTCAAGTCCAGTTTAAACAGACAATATCGAAACCCTGCCAGGAATAATCTGAGCAATATTTTGCAAACTTTAATAACACCTCAGAGAAACTGATCAGAGCATTTGGCTTGGTCATGCATTATTGCTTAGCAGGACCCATGTAATGGCAGAGAGGAATACATCTATTTTTTTCCCCATTCTCAAAGAATAATATTTTTTCTTCCTCCCAAACATAGAGGAATTTGGTGAAGTCTAAATGTATTTGTTTTGTTCCTTATTTCAACTTCTCTATAAACTACCCATAGGGTTTTCGCACCTACTGTTAAGGTAGTCGGTTTATTGCCTGCAGTATCATCTCTTATTGGAAACTGTATTCTAGAAACTGGAACTTTCTTTGGTTGGAACCTTAATTTGTAGCTTTGATGTCCACTTGCTAGGCACTGACCATGAGAATTAGGCGGAAGGTTTTCTGGCTATGCGAGTAGTGGGAGGGTTCCATATATTATTCCCTCGGGGGACAAGAGACACTGACAGCTTTCTGGATCCATGTTGCAGAAAGAGTACGAGATGGTTTTGGAATCTGAAATAAGGTGAAATCCCAGATCTACAACTCGTGAACTGGGTGACTTTGAAGAAGTGGCTTAAGCACTCCAGGCCTCAGTTTTCCCTCACCTGCAGAATAAGGATGTCCCTAAGCTCCCAGGTAAATTAGAAAGATCAGATAAGGTAAAGAGTGTCAAATGCCTGGGATCGTACCTGCCTTTTGGGAGAATCCTATCAAATGGCATGTCCCATCCTCTTCTTCCTCCTCCAAAAGGCAGAGAGGAGAGGTTGTGAGGCCCTGGACAGCGCACAAAGGCTGTTTCCAGGTTACCATATGAAGCGGGTGGCAGGGAGGTGGGTTTGTTCAATGTTAAGGTGCATCCCCTAGGGAGAGGGGTATCTGAAGAGTCCAAAGGACAAGTCAGACTCAAGTAAATAAGAGCCTTCTAGAGATTGCAAGCTAGTTTTTAATAGAACCAGGTCCCTTGGCAGCGTTGCTTGAATTTGGCTCAACTTCAGGACAAATTTGGCCTCACTTTGGGAATAATATTAAAGAAAGATGGGCTGAGATATTTTTATCCTAAATATATTTTATGAAGAAAACAGAACTAGGAAAAAACTGGTGGGGGAGGAGGTCAGAGAGAATTATTTTCCTTTAGGTGGGACTGGTGGTTCCCGATTGTTTTGGATGAGTAGTCTATACATGAAAGGGACTGGAACATTCTTTCTCACTCATTAGTCCTTACTGGGATTCTGTTTCCTTAAAAGGGCTTCCCTGACTACCCCTCTCCCCAAAGGAAGCATTGTCTACCTCCTTACCTTACTTTTGTTTGTCATAACATTTATCATCCTCTGAATTTACACATATTGATTTGGTTTTGTGCTCATAACTTGTCTCCCCTAGTGAAATGGACCTGTGATGGCAGGTTCTGTACCTCACTTGTTATAGTGCACGATGCCTGATACAGAAATACTTACTGAATGAAGAAATGAACAATGTGATACATATTGTGTATCGTGATTGCTGCTTTTATTTTTCAAGGTTAGTAAAAACAAAATTTAATTATTGCTATTAAATAAAACATTAAAAATAGATAATTCCTCCACAAATATAGTCCTTTTTTCTTGGTTTATAAGTACTTTAGAAGCAGAATTGATTTTTGCCCACTTTTTCTTACATTAGTATCCACAAAAAGTTCAGTGTTTGGCCAATGAATTCCAAGTGATGTTTAGATAAATCCACATACGTTGTAGATTCATCCCATTTCTTAGTAGTCAGAAGCTATTATCCAAATAAGCTGTCATTTCTACCATCATTTCCCTTAAAATCTCCTCAACTGTCTCAGATATATAAACCTTACATTTTAGGGTCGGTAAGATGTCACTCTCAGCCTATTAACAAATAACGAATGTATTATAAACACTTTAAATAAATGTGATTACCACAAATCTACTTTTTCACATGTGTCCTGGTGTCCGTAGGGTTTAAACATTTTGATGAAGGAAGAATCGTTTCTCATCAGGCAATCAAATGTGAGTCTCACTACAAAATGAAAGGGATCTTAGCAGCGGGAACGATACGGCTTCATAAGATACTTTATACTTCAGAGTAAAACTCATTCTACTCTCAGTTGTTGGGGTCACATGTGAAGAGTGGATGGGGGAGGGGGGAGGGCGCACAGGCACAAGGACAGCATGACTAGTACTGAATGCCGTGACAGTCCACCTGGGAAACAGGCAAACAAACACCCAGGATTCACAACTCATCTGGGACTCTCGCCATCCCCTGTAAGGTGGGATGTGTTGTGCCCCCCACTAAGACATTCCCTCCTTTATGCTCTGCAAAAAGGACCAAGAGGAGTCTCTTCTGGGAAGACAATGTAACAGCAACTGCAGGCCTCTGACTCTGGAGGAGGCATCCTCTGCTGTGGACTACATGACCCACTACAGACGAATCCCTTCCAGCCTCTACAAACTCAGTAGCAATAGGGCCTACCTTCCAGGGTTGCTGTGACAGGAAATAAGCTGATGATACAGTGCCAGGCACTTATTTAAGTCCTCAACCAATGAATGTTAGCAGTTACGAAAAGCTCTGCGTGGTGACTAATTCATACCCTTAATCGATTCCTCCACAAATTCCTCACTGCAACAAAATCTGTTTTATTACAAAATTGAAGTACAAAAGCCCCACTGAGCAGCCGTGTCCCATTGGCGAGAGAGTCCTAGCAAAGACGAGGGGAGGTGGCAGACCCGCGCCTTCACAGCATTACAGCGATTATACCCTGCATTATTAAACTCCGTGGTGTCCAGCTCAACTGGCGAAATAACAAGAATTAAATACAGCCTAAATAGTAGCACTTTCCCTCATCCGTGAAAGAGTGGCACTTGACAATGAAGCTCTCTAGCTAAACTAACGAGTGCGAGGCCTAAATTTGGGATGGGGCAATTCTGAAAGAGTTGATCACTGCATCTAAGATTATGTGTGTTCTTATGAACTGTTGAAACGGATGAAATAAATATAAAATGGTAGATTATTATTAAAGACACAATTATGGGAAAAACCTTGCCTGGGCTGCCTTAGAATGGTTCCGCATCGCTGCATGAAAAGGTTATTGAGAAGCGCTCGCAACTCATGCCCACAAATGGCACCACAAACCATATCCATCTTCTGTAAGAGATATGGCATACTGAATAGAACAATTTCCTTCATTACCAAGTTTGATCCTTAAGATGAAAAGACAGATTTTAGGAGGCTGGGACCCTCCGTTATGCCTCAGTTGGATAAAAAACAAAAACAACAAGACAACAACAGTGGTTCACAGCACAGAGCCAACAGGGAGACCATGCAAAGCGATAATGCAACAGTCAGAAATTTACCTTCTTGGTTTCTAATCAGTTTCTGAGAAGGTCAGAGGGCAGAGCAGATTAGCATTTGTGCTTTGACATAAGACAGACCCCAGAGCTATGCCACTTTTAACCTGTGTATTTTCAGACATTTTCTTGCCTACCCTAAGCCATGCTTTCCCCGTCAGTAAATTTAGGATGGTAGTCATAGAACCTTCTGCATAGGGTTGGTGTGAGCCTCTGGGTTAAATGTTTAGATGAATTATTCCATTTAATCCTCGTGCTAACTCCACTATAAGTGTTCTGTAAATGGTAGCCACTTTCCATAATTCCATTCTGCCTCTGCAAGTTGAAAATTTTGTGGTCTTGGGCAAATGACTTAACTCCTAGGTATAGCTGTCTCTTCATATGGAAAAAGACGATGACTAATGCTTGTATCTACCTAACTGAATTGCTGGAAGAAATAAGTTATGTACAGTGTGCTTATCAGACATATGGTAAGCCTTCCACATGTTAGATGTTATCATTGTTACTACTATGAATACTGCAAGTATTTTAAGAATCAATGAAGCCCATAAAAGAGGGGTTGGGGGAACAAACTTTCCTGGGTTGTGGTCCTAAGAGCTGGGTTGTGTGGTACAAGTGATCCGATGGGAGCCCTGGACTTCCTGTTTGTCCCTCCAGCCCCATCTAGGGTCCATGGCTGTGCCAAGAGGAGCCAGCTGAGGTGACATCACAACAGCACTCAGAACCTCTCTCCTCTGGAGGAGCTGGAGGGCGGGAAGAAAGAGGCAGAGGCTGGACACTGTTTGCTAAGGTCTCCAATTTTGTAGGACCTTGACTGGGACTTGTGATGTTATTGCTCAATAAAGTATTTTTGTCACTATTAAAATCACACAAATATAACAATTAAATATCAATATTAAAAAAAAAAACCAGCAGGGCTTCCCTGGTGGCTCAGTGGTCAAGAATCCACCTGCCAATGCAGGGGACATGGGTTCGAGCCCTGGTGCGGGAAGATCCCACATGCAGCCCGTGCACTACAACTACAGGGCCTGTGCTCTAGAGCCTGCGAGCTGCAACTACTGAGCCCGCGCGCCTAGAGCCTGTGCTCCACAACAAGAGAGGCCACCCAATGAGAGGCCCATGCACCGCAGCAAAGAGTGGCCCCCGCTCGCCGCAACTCCAGAAAGCCCGCTCACAGCAACGAAGACCCAATGCAGCCAGAAATAAAAATGAATAAATTCATTTAAAAAAAGCCAGCAAAATATTGGTAACTATGTCTTGGTTTTGTTTTGTTTTTTCTTCTCCCTGACTCTCTTCTTCCTTTCCTCCCTCTGTTCCAATATACTGGGAGCTTCAAAGAAAAGAAGTAGCCAAGGCCTTTCTCAAATTCTGATGGGGCTTGAGACCACCTTTTTTTGTTTAATCAAAGTTTTCCTTGGCCAGGATTTGAGCTGCCTGCATCTGTGATTTGGTGATTTGCACCCCTCCCCACCATCAGAAAACTAAGTAGTAAATGAGCTCTCCAGTGAGACACATATTGGTTCAAATCCCAGCTCTGAAAACGCTAGCTTTGGCTGTTTCCTCACCTATAAAATGGGGGTAATAATAATACCCTGATCACAGGACCACTGAGAAAGTCACAGGAGATTAAGCATCTGATATCTTAGCAGTGCTTGGCACACAGTAAAGGATCGTACATGCTAGCCAGTATTATTTGTCTCAAGCTTTAGCATTCCAGCATCAGAATGTACTCTAGCCAGTTAGGATTTTCCTTTCTTTTTTTTTGTTGTTGTGGTAAAATATAAATAACATAAAATTTATCATTTTGACTATTTTTAAATGTATCCTTCAGTGGCATTAAGTACATTCACATTGTCGTGCAGCCATCAGTTCCTCTTATGTTGGGGGTAAGGCCCCTGAGACTCTGAATCACATCTGATGACTTGCCCAAAGTCACACTGAGTCCTGGAACCTATTATCTCCCATCCCTTCAGAGTTCCCTAGATTTTGGAAGGATCTCTTCTTCCTCTCATGCGGAACCAAGTTTTAGAATGAACAACAAAGTTGGGCATAGAATTAGAGCATTCATTCCATCATAACATTTATTCCATAAATATTTATTTGAGCATCTACCATGGAAAGGACACATGCAAGAAATCTGGCAAGAGTTCTCAGTTATAACAGAATCTCCCTATAACAGCCCTACTGGTATCTGGTTGGTAGTAAGTTTTTGTTCTATAAATGAGGCCATGGAAATCCAGAGAGTGTTGGTAACTTACACAAGTCCACACAGTTGGTAAATAGTGAAGATGAAATCTAATACTAGGGGAATATACCTCCAAGATATTTTGGGTGAATATGGTGACAGGGCTTGTTAAGTTTTTTTAGGGGTAAGAATTTTTTTCCTTGAGCCATAATAACACAATAGTAACATAGTGCAGTACATTTTTTGTTACCATGGGGAGAAGAAACAGACTCTCCTGTGAATTAAAGGTACCTGAAGTGAAAGAGGAATTAGGTCTCATGTTCACAGACTGAGAAGATTCTTGAATCATCACATCAGGGTATTCTTATGCCTTGGGGATGGGAATGTTGATGGTGGTGTATAATTTGTTACACAGGAATGGATAACTCATACAAATTTTGAGAGCATAGAAATTCATCTTTGGAGTCAGATAGTTCTAAGATTTGCATTCCAGTTTGACCAGTTAGTTTTGTAGCCTTGGGCAACTTATTCCACATCTCTAAGCTTCAATTTCCTCATCCACAAAATGGAGATAATAATAGTACTTATGCCTGAGTTTTCTTTTTTTTTTTCTCTTCCCAGAGTAGATAAAGTGATGCTTGTTAAACACAGTCCTTGGCACATGGTAAGCCATCAGTATTTAGGAGTTATAATTATTATTGCTATGATAATTTTTTAGAGCTCATTGGGCAAATATTTGACATACTGATTCTTCTTAAAATACCGACTATAAGCCTTTGTCAGTTGGATTATGCAGAAGGAGTCTTTTTAGGAGGAAGACAGGCTCAGAGGACACAGGTTTTGCCTGCTATTGCCTGTGGTGCCGAAAGACATGCCAAGATTAAAAAGCCCTAACCAACCAGCAGCCAACCGAGCTTTTCTCTCCTTGTCCACAAAATGCTGATGAACAACATTTTGTAATGTCATTAAAATTACACTGAAGAGTGAGTCCTCCATCACCCCACCATTCAATCACTTTTTCCTTCGCCAGTGGGAGCCAAGTGCTCAGCTTTACCTTCCCCTACAAACAATCACCTGGCCTCCAGCTCCTGAGACCCAACCCTGGGATGGGTTACTCACTGATTTTAGGGGCCAGAATCCAATATTTCTCTCGAACTTGTCTCTTTATGGTCTGCACGGAGGTCAACAGGAGCTACACATTCATTTTCTAAAAAGATATTTTCTGATGTGAGAATGGCTAGACACTTTTGCCTGCTTCCCATTCTTTATGTCCAAGTTTCTGTTCTTTTTGGCCCAATGGTTCATTCCATCGCTAACCTAAGGGCATGTTTAGAAGATGACTCACCGTGAAAACCACAATTTTCTGCAGTCACCACCTTCCGAACAAGACTCATTAAGGAAACTTATCTCCCACAGCAGGGTTCAGAGATGAGTGACCCCTGCCCACATTGATACCCCTGCCTTTTTTTTTGAGAAGAAGACCATTTGGCTCACTTCTTAGACAAAAATGATAGGTCACTCCAGACTTATGAAAATACACGTTTTGATGTGACCTTTCATCAGGTGGTGAACAACTTTCTCATGGAGAAGTTTAAGATGACTGCATTTTGTTGGAAACAATCTTGACTCTTTTTTTTTTTTTGCGGTACGCGGGCCTCTCCCTGTTGCGGCCTCTCCCGTTGCGGAGCACAGGCTCCAGACGCGCAGGCCCAGCGGCCATGGCTCACGGGCCCAGCCGCTCCGCGGCAGGTGGGATCTTCCCGGACCGGGGCAAGAACCCGTGTCCCCTGCATCGGCAGGCGGACTCCCAACCACTGCGCCACCAGGGAACCCAATCTTGACTCTTAATAAGCCCTATGGGGAGATATTACTAGGGAAGAAGAGACTTGACTGTTGATCTTGGCTTGGCCACTGGTTAGCTATGTGAACTTGGGCAGATCACTACATCTCTGTGAGTCAATTCAGTTTCTTCATTCATTAAATGGGGAGAATAAATACCTGTTTCACCTAGTTTTCATGGTTTTTATAAAGATCAAATGATATATATATATATATTAACATATGCCATATATATATATGGCAACACGTAAAGATTCCAAAACAGTGTTAAATGAAGAAAAGAAACTATGGAGTTTATAACACTATCATTTGTATGAATTACAAATATTCACACTGAAAACAATAGTATATATTAATTATATGTCAAACGCACTGCAGTTTTTGCTTAAGTGGGTGGGGATAGAAAATGAAATTGAAAAAAAAAAAAGAGAAGAAAACCCCACAACTGTCCCTTGAAAGAATTGAAAAAATTGTGTGCCACGAGCCAAGTAGTACAGTTAACTCAACCCTGTGCAGCTGAGGTCCAGAAAGAAAACCTGCAAGCCCAAACTCTGATTCATTTTTGTAAAAACTATATATCCAGATGTACGTATACGCCTTAAAGATCAAAAGCATTGCAATGAAATTTTACAGTGGTTATTGCTGGGTGCTGGACTGGGACATGACTTTTATTTTCTTCTTTTGCTTATCTGTATATTCTAGACTTTCTAGACAATGGACATTTACTCCTTTTGTACAAAGGAAAGCAACTTTACTTAAAAGTCCTAAAGACATGTGTCATGTTTGCCTAGCTTAGTAACCTGTACACATGCCCACGGTGTGGAGCTTTGAAGTCTTGTGTCTCTGAAAGATGACCTGCAGTTCTTGTTTCTGGTTGTGCTTCTCATGAAAACGGAGAGGGGTAAAACTTTAAAGAGCTGAGCACTTGGCAGTCGTATTTACCAAGAGAAAGAATTCTGCATGGAGACAGAGAGAGAACAGCACACTGGGCAGTGATTTTCTTTCACTGGCTCCCCAAGAAACTCAAGCGTATATGGTTAAAAATATTGTCTCTAAGAGCCACTGGCTTTATTCCCCTGTTAGAAATCCATCAGCAAGGGACACGTGAAATATCTGCCCTCCTCCCATTCAGGTATCAAATGAAGCTATTGACTTTTGTTTTCAATCACTGGGATTTGAGAGCATTTGCAGTCCTTTCCATGGGGTGGCCCTTTCTGTACATTTTGCAGGGAAAAAAATCCATTCACACTTATATATAAGATGAGTGTGTTATGAATAATGATTATTGACAGCAGGCATTAGAATTCCTCTGAGGGAGGGAACAATCCTTGTTCGATAAAAATTGTTGATGAGCTCTACAGGGTAGAAGGAGACTAGTAGTTAAAACCACAAAAGTGGGTGATAAAATATCCTGAAGGAGATAGTGAGAGAAATTCTGTTTTGTTCCACAAAGTATAGCAAAAACTCAGAAAGGAGAAAAGAAAATATATAGAAAGGAGCCGAGAGGAGGTATAAAGGTCTGAAGAAATAACCAGATAATAGCCTGGCATGGGGTTTTATAAACAGGGATGTCCAATGATAAATCTGAAGCTGTCTGAGGTCTACGAAGAACTTCTCTTCCCTGCCTCACATTTTAGGTAAGGTTTATTTCTGGAGATAGGAGATGAGGTTGAGTTTTATATCAGGGAGGCCGCAAGTGAGGAAGCAAGAGCACAAAGTTCGAAGCACCCCAAGGACACTTGAAACTCCTTAGACTCCACAGCTGTCCTGACTTTCACACCCACCCTAGCTGGATCTTCAGAGTGACCACAGATGGCAAGCTGTTTATCTTCTGCTTCACCAGGAAAACAAACCCAGGGCATGCCCAAATAGGAGGACAACTTCCTTTGGGGGGAACGGGACTAGTTACCAAAGATTACTAAGGAGTCTCAAGTTTCTGCTCTTAAGACACTGTGAGGCCAGAGGAGCTTTCAGAAGAGCTTCTCCAGTAACAGTGAGCAGCTTTAACTGCCTGGATCCCCTGTAGATTATTATTATAGAGCTTAAAATACTAGGCACAGCAATAATGCACTCTGGATGCTAAGGGAGAGGGGGAAAATGACATCTACTGTCCCAGCCACGTTACATAGCTCATCTTATTTAACCCTTATTATGATCCTGGGAGGTGAGTAGTATTATCCCCTCACTTTACACAGGAGGGAGCTGAGCTCAGAGAGGTTAAATCACTTGCCCAACATTTCACAGAGTTAAGAAGTGATGGGACCAGGATTTGACCCCGTCCTGTTTGCAAAGTCTAGTCTCTCTACTCTGTTATCCTTTCTTCTGAAGGAATAATCAAAAGCTATACAGCAGCTGCCTTCTGGGAATACTTAATAAAAAAGGACTGACTGACAAAACCATTCTCTTTTGATGTTTCCATAATTTCTGGTGATATGTTCGTGCACTTATCACAGAATCTTCAACTTGTAAGGGAAGCCTCAGAGAGCCTCTAAACAGGGAGATCTTTTTGGGATTGGGGTGGGTGTGAGTGGGGTTTAAGCTGAATTTTGGTTGAGAAAAAAATAACCCAGGCTAAGGGCAGTGGGAATCCACTTTAGGCAGAAGAATTCACACAGGGGAAGGGTGAGAAGTGGCTGGAGGAGGCAGCCAGTGTGGAGGAGGAATCGGCAGAGCTAAAGAAGGGAGCACGGACAAAGGTGGGCGTGGCTATCCATGTGTTTTCACTTCCAGGCAGGCTCAATTCCCTTCAGCTAAGCAAGTGTGAATTTATCATCTGCTCTGCATGTACCAAGCACTGTGCTACATGCTGGGAACCCAAAGATGAATATGGTAAGAGGTGCATGACCAGTAGGAGCTTGGTCTAATCAGAAAGTAGAGTGGATACTGTTGGTGGCCTCCAAAGTATCCTTTATCCCTTCCCCCTTCCCACAAGGACATGAACTTTCCAGTCTTGGAGTCTCAGCCAGGTATCACATTCCCATCTCCTTTGTACTCATGATTGGTTTAGGGATGGCACCAGTCTTTCACTGATTCAACCAGAGAAAGCTCAGAGCTTTTGTCTTCTCATGAGGGGAAGAGAAGTTCTTTCTTCCAATCTGGATATCCATGGGGAAACTTGTACTAGGAATTGTGGCAATCATTCTGATACCATGAGGGATTAGTCTGAAGGAAAAGCCAGGATGATACGGTCAAGAGAAACAGAAAAGTAAAGCCCAATGATCCCATGAACCTCTGGATCAAACTCCACCTGAAAGCTGTATACCTCTTTTCATTTATGTGAACCCATATAATCCAATCTGAGTTGGATTTTCTGTAACATGCAGTAAAAACAATCCTTTAAGGAGATATAAAAATAGATCATTCCAATATCAAGTGGTGAGTGATATAATAAAAATATAAACAGAGTGATGTCGGATTTTAGTGGAGAGGCAGTGACCCCAACTCTGGGATACAGGGAAGGATTTCTGAGGAAATGATAATTTAACTGAGCCTTGAAGGATGAACTAGAATTAGGTGGGGAAGGAGTTTCAGGTAGAGGGGACAGCATGAGAACAGGCACAAAGGCACAAACTACATGATGCTTGTGGGGAACTTCAAACAGTTTGGTATTACTAGATGATAAAGGGCAAAGCTTGGCTGGCTGGCAGTGTGACGGGGGAGAACTTTGGGTGTCACTCAGTAGGTGAAAAGGAGACAAGGTTTTAGGAAGGGGAGTGATGTGTCCAGATTTACATGTGGCTATAAAGTGGAGGAGACAATTTAAGGAGGCAGGGAACTCGGTTAGCGGGGAGTAATTCATTCACATCCACTCATTCTGCCAAACGGTGGTAGGCACTCACATACAATGAACGATAATTACGGAAAACATAGTCCCTGTCCTTCAGGAACTTACTGTTGGCTGAAATTATTACAGAAGTTCAGGTAAGAGCTGGTAGGAGGCAGAATAGGACAGTGTTTCTGGAGATGGACAAGGACGTTTCACCAGTGGAAGACATGACATTTATATCCAGTGGGAACTGTGCTTACCCTAAATATGGCCTAACTTCAAATGATTAATTTTTTTCCTACACGGAAAGCTATTATTCCACTTTTTGTTCATAATACAGGAATCACATGGTGTGAGTTCTACAGTAAATATTTCTATCTTGATTACTCCACATGGAATCCTGTTCTTACTTTTGGCTAATCTCGTATGAACCTTGGCTCCAACTATGAAGAAAGGAAACAACTGTTAGCCCAGGATCAGACTGGTGGCCAACACTGATGGATTGGTGGTTGCTGCCAGAGGGTGGTGTTGAGAAGAATGATGCCTCGGATTGAGTTTTGATGTCTGCCCTGGGCATGGGCAGGATCTGATGGCAATCATGACTGTTTATTTGCTAATCTGGCCTTAGCCCACTCTTTGTTTTGGCCACTATTTGATAAAATGATTAGTGAGTAGGTGACTTTTTTTTTAAACATCAGAAGGTGTACACCCTCTTCTAAAAAATAAGTACAACACATGTAAGCCAATTAAAATATGATCGGTGCTAAATGACAAAAAGCCCCAGAAAGCTGTCTTATTAAAACACTCTTTTAAATTAATATATACTTCTCCTTAAAATACTCAACTCACTAAAATAAATCCATTTTAAGATAAATACAGCTGTGAGTACCTCTTTATTCATGAGAATCTCTTCACGTTCAAGGATCATTTGCTGAATGGAATTGCCCCTGTTGTCAAAATACTACTTGAACTGACAATTATTTCATTTTCTTAAATAAAAAGGAATAGATATGTATATATGTATATACACACACACATAACTTCCTTCCGCTGCAGTTCCTATTCTCCTAAATCACTTTAGATACTCTATACAATAGTACCTTGTGAAAGATTTTGTATTCTAGAAATTAAGAAAGATAATTCAAATAAGGGTAGCCTCTCCCTAACAAAAGACATGCAGTAATTCCAAGATTTCTTTCTTTTTCTTTCTTTTTTTTTTTTGGTCACGCGGGGTCTTTGTTGCTGCACACGGGCTTTCTCTAGTTGTGGCGAGACGGGCTACTCATCGTTGCGAGGTGCGGGCTTCAGTAGTTGCAGCTCAGTAGTTGTGGCGCACAAGCTTAGTTGCTCCGTGGCATGTGGGATCTTCCTGGACCAGGATCGAACCCATGTCCCCTGCACTGGCAGGCGGATGCTTAACCACTGTGCCACCAGGGATTTCTGTGTATTGTCTGTAAGATACTAGGTTCCCTTTGCTCTTACCTTAAGCAGCAGCTTAGTCCCTTAGAATGATCTGAGATGAAGTGTAGACTTTCAATAGGATTATTTTTCAAGGATACCATGAACTTCTGATGGAGTCACGGGTAGAAGGCATTAGAGGCATGGCGTGCTGTGGATCTCATCATTAACTGGGTGACTGGGGGCAGGCAGTGGCCTCTAGGTGACGAGGGTGATTCCACACTCCAGGTTTGGGGAGGAGGGGCTTGATGGAGGATAAGCTGAGCAAAACTCTCCTCCAGTCTCTTAGCTGAGGCTGAGTTCTGGGCCTTTGGGACAGGAGGCTGACTGGGAACTCCCCGGATCACATGAGGAGGGTGTGTGTGTGGCTGGGCGGAGCACTCCAGAGCGTGCCAGCACAGGACCCAACGGTCTGAGCCCTGGGACTTAGAGTAAGGAGGCTGAGGGAAGGCGGAAATAGCATGGAGACGGCATGCCCTGTGTTTGAATCCTGGCTCATCAAATATTGCCTTAAGCAAGTTATTAAACTCTTTTGAGACTCACTTCCCTCACACTGAGAATGGGAAAAATCAGAGGGTTACATAAGGATGAGATAGAATATTTTATATCAAGTGCCTGAAACAGTATTTGCCATGCAGTGGGCACTCAACCAACGAGAACAAGCTAAGCTTGTTCAGTTTGGTGAATACTCGCCCCCCACCCAAATATTCCAAGGCTTAGAGCACATAAAACAAAGAGATCAAAATTCAGTCAATCAACTGTGTTTTCCTGCCAAGCTGGGCCAAGCTCTAGAGAGTCAAAGACAGGGTCTGTCCTCCCCAGCCCTACAATATTTACCACGTGCCAAGTACTGACTTAAGGACTTCTCACTCAATCCTCACAAGCCTATTATTATGGTCATCGTTTAAAATGCATAAAACTTAAGATTCACAGAGGTTGAGTAACTTGTCTGAGATTGCAGAGCTTAACCCTACCGTAGAACTGCCTCTTCTTTGCTGTCACAGATAAACGCACAGGGTCTGACTGGGCCAGGGGCAGGCTGGGGTGGTCAGGTGGTGGTGGCTCAGTGGCAGAAACCAGGAAGGGCTTCATGGAGGATGTGATCTAGGATTATTCCTTAAAGCCTTTGAGTTTGGTCTTAAAATTATGCCCGATGCAGGTGCATTTTGCAGCAGTGGTTAAGAAGCTGGGCAGCCACATATAACACAGAGGGCCACTAGGTGCTGTGAATGACAGCAGGGTCCCCGCTGCTGCGACCAGGGCATCAAAACTAGCCTTTCTCTGGTTATTAATAAGGCGATTCTCTGACTTGAAACGAGGTGGCAGAAGCAATCTTGCACCTGAAGGCTTCTTGCCTGTCGAGTGTTCGCTAGATCGTTGTACCCCCTGCCCCCCTTCTCTGTGAGCACTGAAAACCTCTTGCTTTTTTGGTTACTCCTGCTTTAGAAGTTCTATCCCCAACTCCTTTCTCGGAATGGAAATTTAATCTTCAAAACTGTTCTGCACTGCTGGCCCCGGAATTAAAAGCAAGCACCTTCAATGGAGAAATTAAATTTATTTGATATACCTGTACATGTATAAAATTGGATCCAGCATCCATTTGGTTTGCAGGCTCACAGAAAATGCTTTAGGCTATACTCTGAACTTAATACCTAATTCGCAGCTGAAAGGGGGCCAACCTCAAAGACCCTGTCTCCCACTGATACCCAGCAAGGTGATCATTAGCTGAGAGAGGGCATCATTTTCTGGCAGGGCTTCTCCCTATGTGTGCGGTGGAATCGACAGCCAAGGAGCCTTCCTTGGGGAACTAAATATTCAGTTGACTGAATTTTCATTAAAAAAAAAAGAAAGTGATACCTGGGGGAAAGATACTTCAATTATAAATATCTATTTTTCATTTTACAGTCTCCTTTCTGAAGCTTCTAGTCACGCCCTGCCTGGGCGTGGCAGAGGGCAGACCTGAGGTTTGCATTTGCATATGTCTTGGCTTTAAGAGGAGGCGGAGTACAATAAAGTTTGTCCCTTTCAATCCTCTCCATGTTCTGCAATTTTGCTGCTACGGTAACTGTCATTGTGTTTTCCTCTCTAAATTCATTGAGGACATTTATGTATCTACTCATGAAGACTGGGGGAAATGGACAGCGAACGGGGTCAGTGCTGGTGGCTGGGGGGCTTGTATTGATCCTTGGAGGACCAGGATGGAGACAGGGGTTCCATCTGATGATCTGGTCTGATTCCCTCCTGTTACAGATACGGCCTCCCCCGACGTTCCACAAAGGCTGGCTGGCTTGTGCAACGTCCCACAGCTTGCTCTGGGCAGAGCTAGGAGTCACCTGTCTTTTCTCTTTGCCCAGGGCCGTGTTCCTCTACCTGGACCAGCCGTCATCCAATCTCCCTGTCCAGTCCAGTACCCTTCTCGCTGCCTCTATTGGTTCTTTCTGCTCCTTCTCCTTTTCCCTCTCTCGATTTTCTCATGTTTCTTTCTCCTTCCCTCCCTCCTTTCTTGAACGTTTTTCTTTTCTTTCACTTTCCCCTCTTTTCTCTCCCTTCCTCCTTCTTCAACACCCTCTCCCTCTCCCTCCCCCATCCTGCCCCTCCTTCCTTTCTTTTACCAAATGCTGACTGACTGCTTAAAATGGGTTAGTGCAGGCTTCCCTGGTGGCGCAGTGGTTGAGAGTCCGCCTGCCGATGCAGGGGACGCGGGTTCGTGCCCCGGTCCGGGAAGATCCCACGTGCCACGGAGCGGCTAGGCCCGTGAGCCATGGCCGCTGAGCCTGCGTGTCCGGAGCCTGTGCTCTGCAACGGGAGAGGCCACAGCAGTGAGAGGCCCGCGTACCGCCAAAAAAAAAAAAAAAAAAAAAAAAAAAGGGTTAGCGACTGGACGGGGCACTGGGACCACACTGGTAGCCCAAGCAGCCCCATCCCCCATGGAGCTGGAATCTGAGCCTTCAGAGTTACAAGGCATGTCCCGGCTTTACCCTCTGTGGGACCCTGGCTGTTCTGCCCATCTCCACAGGAGTCCTGGGCCTGTGGGAATTCCTGCAGAATGTGGCAACGGGGTGAGGAGAGTGTGGCAGCGCTGTTGAGAAGTGAAGAGGGATGCCATGCAGTGAGAAGCTGAGCACAGACATGTCGTGGGCAACTTTGATGGGGGACAGCTGGCAGCCACTGGAGAGGTAAGAGAGCCCCTGGCCACTGCAGCTGCTTTGGTGAGAGACGGAACACTGCCTGGACATTTCTTTGTGAACCAACTACAGATAACACACATCCAGATGTACCCAATCTTTTGTCCAAACTAGTTGGGTGTGGTTGGTATTTCAGTGAGAAACCTTGTGGAAAGGCAGAGAACTATGAGCTCTCCCTCTTCATGGATGTACAACCCCGGGCAAGCCACGTGCAAGTTAATCTTATGTGTCAATTTGATAGGGTCACACGAGGTACCCAGATATTTGATTAAACTCTATTTCTGGGTGTGTCGGGGAGGGCGTTTCTGGATGAGATGAACATTTGAATCAGTGGGCTGAGTAAAGCAGAATGCCCTCCCCGGTGTGGGTGGGCCTCAGCTAATCTACCAAAGGCCTGAGTGAGAAAGAATTCTCTCTCTCTCTGCCTGTCTTTGAGCTGGGACATCGGGCTTCTCCTGCTTTTGGACTCCAGCCTTGGACTGAATCATCTCTCATGGTTCTCAGCCTTTTGGACTTAGACTGGAACTTCACCATCGGCTCTCCTGTGCCTGCAGTTTGCAGACAACAGATCTTGAACTTCTCAGCTTCCATAATTGTGTGGCTCAGCTCCTTACAGTTTGTATGTATGTATGTATGTATGTATATGTATCCATCCACGCACGATCTGTTTTTCTCTCTCTTTTTTCTATGGGTTCTGTTTCTCTGTTTTTCTAGAGAACCCAGACTAACACATCATATTTCTAAGTTCTGAGTTACAGAGCTCAGTTTGCTCAAGGCCAAAATGGGAATCGTGGCAAGACATATTTTGTATCATTTCTGTGCAAAAGGTTAAATAAATTTTCAACAGTCAATTATAAACTATCATGTTCTGCATCATGATTTTTAAATAGAATGTCCTACTTGTTTTTGTATTTATGAAGACATATCTTTGTATCTTATGGCCTAGCAAGTTGCCTTGTAAACAGTTGGTCCCCAATTTGTCTTTGGCAGCCTTGCTGGTGACAGCACGTATTTGGGGAAGTTTATGTTCCTGATGTCACTGCTGCTGAGATGAGAACATGTAATAGTGACGTATTCTCTGTGCCTCACATAATCCCTGACATTTAGCATGTGTTCAGTTAGTTAATGAACAAATGAATTAACCAACTAACCTATCCCACAACCAAGGCCAGGCCCCAGAAAAGGAAGATAAACTGACCAATGTGTATAACACTAATAGGCGACAGAGAGGTGATTCACATGAAATCAAAACCCACTTATACTTAATTCCAAAACATTTATCAAGTATCTGCTATGCACCAAGAAGAAAATGCCCAGAATGGGAAATACAATACTTGGGCTTATAGTTTATAACTATCCTTTCTGTTAAAAAGTTCTTACATTTCAATCCTGTGGAAAGGTTCTACCGTATCCAAGAAAATTGTCTCAAACACTTTTTAGAAATAGGTGACGTTTAAACAATGACAGCCGCCACCATCATAACGATAATAATGCTTAAACCATAGTCTCCTGCAAATGAAACAGATTCCATCTATGGGAAAGCTGGCCATACCTGTTGTGGATAAAAGATGAAAGACGTACAGGAGGCTGGTGGGAATGGGGGCCAGAAACCACTCATTTGAGAATGTAACTTAAGTTTTAAAAAATCATTCTAGTCAATCCCCTATGTGTCAAGTGTTAGGCTGCAGTGACTATTTCCACCCTGGGGTCTTTCAGGCCAGGATTGCCAGAGGGTGAAGGACGGTTGCAGAAATGGCAGTGACGGAACACTCCACCCTTCCAATCGCCGTTATTACTGCTAACGCTGCAGCCTCCTTGTTGGAAACAAGAAGGTTCCAGAGACTATGATTCATGCTGCATGGGAAGAGGCAGTGAGCTATGTGGGAAGGGATTTAAGTAATACCCCCTATGTCATCATCCGCCTTGCCACACCAGGCTCTTTGGAGGCAGTAATTAATAACACGTTTCTAAATTGTTTCCATTCCCTCTGTCCTGGGGGCTTGCTCCTTCCTCCCTCTCCCGGCCCCATTTCTTCCCATGACAAATGAGTCATCAGAGTCCCTCTGCTTCCTACATGCTCACACCACATAACAAGCTTTTCAAACACACCGGTGCCCAGTGCAGAGCCTTGCTGTTCCTCAAACTTTCCAGCACACAGCTCAGGACTTGTCTTTCCTTAGTCTCCTTGGCCTGTGTTTTTCCATCTTTCTAGGGCTCCTCTCAGACTCTGAGATCTGCCCTCTGTTCCTCTCCCAGATTGATTTCGGAGGCTGTGATTGACAATGGATGGTTCGTTTCCCCTGTCCATGCTCATCCCCTCCCCCAAACTGATATCTCCTGGGGATGGTCCTAGGGACCAGGTAGCTCTATGCCGTCCCTTTGGTTTCTCAAATTTCTTCCCAATGCCTTCCGAAACATTTTCTCAATTCTAATTATCATGATGTGGCACAATTTGGTTGAGTCGAACGGTGCCTTTGGAATCGTGACACCCGCAAAAAACGTTAAATTAGTAAGCTCACAGAATCACCTTCAAGTTGATCGCTTAAACTCATCATTGTGATGAAACCAATACAGATGGGGGAATGGGCTTCAGAAGGAGGAAAAACCAAATACCCCTGAAGCTTTAAAGAGACAGGTGTGTGCCATCTCCTTTATTTCTCATTTTCCTAAGAATTATAATTTGTGCTCCATTCCCATGGTTAAAAAAAAAATTTTAAAAAGATTTCCAAAAAGAGAAAAAAATAATAAAATGAAGTTACCCTAAATCTTATCTTCCAGGAAAAGCTATTGTTAACCATTGAAGATCCATTCTTTCAGAATTTTTCTGGATATAGTGGATACAAGATAAATAAGTAACTGTACACATACACATATATTTAATTATATACAGAACTTATTCTTCATAACTAGTGTACACATATGTGGTTACAAGTTATAAATGAGTTATACTTTAACAACTTTTCACATTTGCCATGAGAAGATATTTCCTAAATGAAACTATTCCTGTTGTTCCGTTTTCTAGGCTAGACCTCAAAAGTTAATTTATCCTATGAAGCATAAGAAGTTTAGAATAAAATGGACAAAACAGAAAACCTGTTTTCCAATTTTAGTTTTGCCAGTCCCAAATAAGGTCTTGTGACGGGTCAAGTTTCAGGCCAAAGTGTGCAAGACTAATAGGTATGAAGCACCCATCTCCCCATCTTTAAAATAAAGATAATAATTCAGATCTCAAAGGCTTGTAAAAATTCTCCTAAGTCACTTATATGAAAATGGCCAGCCCCCCATTATCCCATCTTTAAAATAAAAATACTAATTCAATATCCCAAAGGCTTGTAAAAATTCTCTTAAATCACATACATAAAAGTGACCCGCGCCTATCAAGTACTCAATAAATAATTACAAAATGTGCAGCAGGACCTCCTTAACTCAATATATTTGCATAAGAGATGTTCTTTTTAGCCCCAGAACCTACTGCCCAATGAATCTTTTAGGATACTTTGGATTCAAGCAGAATGCAGGAATTCAACCCAGAATTCCGCAATAGCCTGGCTCCCACCTTTGTCTAAGTCCCTTCATCCCTCATTTCCTAACAGGTCACTAATGCTGAGCCCTGCCTGAGCTGAACTCATCTCACACCACCCTCCTGTTTGCTCAGACTCCAGACACACCGGCCTCAAGAAACGACTGCAGATCCCGTGCAATCACCTCATTCGAAAAGGCCCTTTGCTGCTCTTTGTCGTGAATGTAGCCAAAACAAAGCTAAGTACCCACCGTGTTCCAAAGTCACCCATGTAATTCCTGCTCTGTTCTGGGGAGGCTAAATGCCAGAGAAGTGATATCTTTCACCCAGAGCAGCCCATGACTTAACCAGGTGCCTTCTGCCAGAAATATGGCCAAAAGTCACTATGATAAAAAGAACCAGGGCTTCCCTGGTGGCACAGTGGTTAAGAATCCATCTGCCCATGCAGGGACCTCAGGTTCGAGCCCTGGTCCTGGAAGATCCCACATGCTGTGGAGCAACTAAGCCCGTTCACCGCAACTACTGAGCCTGTGCTCTAGAGCCCGCGAGCCACAACTACTGAGGCCCGCACGCCTAGAGCCCATGCTCTGCAACAAGAGAAGCCACCGCAATGAGAAGCCCGCACACTGCAATGAAGAGTAGCCCCTGCTTGCTGCAACTAGAGAAAGCCTGTGTGCCAGCAACGAAGACTCAATGCAGCCAAAAATAAAATAAGTAAATAAATTTATTAAAAAAAAAAAAAGAACCATTAACCCAGCCCAATTAACCAGTGACCTTTCTGAAATACCGAGACTGCAGAACCCAAGAGATACACAGAGACCTTTTCTGACTAATGTTGCCTTTTTGAAAATACAAATAGGTTGTTACTGTGTTCTAAGAATTTCTTTATCTTTCAAGGACTGGCTATTTTCTTGTCTCTGGCCAGGTCAGACTGTCTTCACTTCTTCAACAGAACTCCTCACTGAAATGATCAGATGAAGTCTCCAAGTATAAATCACAGCATCCCTGGATTCATTCCGTACAGGGGACGATGCTCAGGGGTTAGCTCGGATTGTAGGCCATGCCCTGAGGGTGATCTTGCTATCAGCTTGATCTCATGTTTCGCAGTCCCAGGTGGATACTGCTCAGTCTTGGCCTCCTTTCTCAAGGGTCTGGCTGGTCCAGAATCACCATCTGGAAACCTGTCACCCATGGGGAATGTTAAGACCAGACATGACCTTGTGAGAATGCATCGAGTCAAATGTCAATTTTCTCCCCGTGTTCAGAGTCTTTTGGACACTGATCCCGTTTTTATTATGTACAGAGCCACTTCTAAATGAAATGCTTTCCTCTGACCTTGCCTACCATTCAGCTAAGAGTTCCCCGACAGGTTGCTTTATTCTGGTGTGAGGGATTTTTCCTTGCTACAGCGGACAGAAATAGCCTAACTACCTGGGCAAGCAGCTATTAGAGATCCCTGAAAGCCTATTCACTGGGGCCAGGCGGACGAGGAGTCTGAACCTTTCTTCCTGTCCAGTGAAACACACAAGCATTTGCAACTGAGGAAAGAAAAGGAGGTGAATTCGCCCTGTGAGCTGGAATCAACTGGGCCATTCCCAGCCTGCAAACTTAAAAGAGAACCACGGCAGAACAGGAAACGGAATGCTGTTTAGTCATTTTATTTCCCCCCCCTCTGGGACTACTGCACTTCTCTCTTTATCTGTGACATGAAAGATCAGCCTGTGCTTTCATTACAAACCACTTTCCTCATCTGGAGTTTTCTTTTCTTTTTCTTTTTTTGAATTTTATTATTTTTTTTTATACAGCAGGTTCTTATTAGTTGTCTATTTTATACATATTAGCATAGGATGTTTGAAGTCTTTATCTTTGGCTTGTCCCACCTTACATGAGTTTTCGTCATACTGACAACTGGGAAGCGAGGTTATAGCCATGTGACTCATTCCTGTGTTTCCCTCCACAAACTTTTTTTGAGCACCTACGACATGCCTGGCACCATGTCAGTATACTAGGTGCTAACTAACACAAGAGACTTATTTTATTTAAAATATCAAAGAACATTTTATTGGCTGACATTACACCAGGCTATGTGCAGCCTCACAGATGACATAGATGATATATGACCCCCTCGTATAATTTCTAAATTGAAGCAAGAGTGAGGAGGGTGGTGAGAAAGTAAAAAACGAATTGTCCTCTGAAATGTTCGTACCCAGTTGGCAGGAATGTTTGAACTATTATCAGACATTTCATCCTAAATCAGGATGTGGGAAAGTTGATGTTGGCAATATCATGGCCATATTAATAACAGTCGTGATGACACCACATGACCTGGCAGGTGTCCCCAAGAGGAGGAGGAGCATTGAGAAGTGAGGGTTTAAGAAGGCCTCTGTAAGGCTCAAATAGACCAAGTCCATCTGCCAGGCTCCTGTACACCCAAACTCAGGAAATGAGTTGATTCTCATTTTAGATGCATTCTATGAAATCTGGCTGGTCACTTTTAAAATCCTAAGCAGATCAGAAATAGCAAATTAGTACACTTCGATGCTTACAGGAAAATGACAGCTGTCAGCCTCACAGGGAGAAAGGGAGGGAAAACTAAAAGGATAAAATGCAGACACAAGGTCTACAAAAATACTGCAGACTAGGGATGCGGGGACATAGTTCTACCATGTCTTATTAAAGATGTGATGATTGTTACAGCCAGTACTCTAGTGGAAGAACCCAGGAGCCCATGTTTAACAGGCCAGGGATGTAATCAATGTATTTGAGGAAGAGTTCCATCTAGAATGGTTAAGATTGAAAAAAAAAAAAAGCTTAATGCAGTGGTTCTTAACCAGGGGATGATTTGGCTCTCTGGGGGACACCTGGCAAAGTCTAGAGACATTTTTAGTTGTTGCAATTGGCTGTGGCGGTGGGGTGGGGAGAGTGCCAGTGGCCAATAAGTAGAGGTCAGAGATGCTGTAAAAACATCCTATAATGCACAGGACAAGCACCCCGCCGCCATCACACACAGAAGGATATTCTGGCCCCAAATGTACGTAGTGGTGAGACTGAGAAACCCTTGTTTAATACAACAAATTCAATTATTTGAAAAATTCACTTATGTGGCCCATCTCAGTCGCTAGTGATGCAGGAAAAGGAGGCACCGCTGCATGTTATCTGTCAAGTTCTTTAGACCTGTCAAGGCAGCTTTGATCTTCACAGTAATCTTATGAGATAGCTGAGGGAGCTGGCACAGCTTCCACTTTAGAGACAAGAGAGCTGAGAAACAGGAGGATAAATGATGCTCCCGGTGAGGTGATGAACAGATGTCCTGACTCCTCATCTTGTGCTTGTTGCACACAACCACTGCTCTTTAGATCTACTTATTTCTAGAACAGAAAGGGAGAATCAAAGTAGTACCACTTGCTAATATGTATCAAATTTAATTTTAATAAGTCAAAACAAAGTCACGGGACGTAGGTTCACATACAACAGTTCTTCTGTTCCCTTGCTCATTCGTTCTCCAAAAGCTTGTTGAGTGAGGTACAGGTGTCAAGCACTGTTCTAGGGCTGCACACACAGTGGTGAACAAAACAGACACCTCTCGTGAAGCTGGCAGGTCACAAGCATCTTACACTTGCTCACTAAACATGTTGTGGTGAGTCTGGATAATATTCTCCAGCAATCCCAACAAAGCCTCACAAAATCCCAATTCCTTTCCCCATGTCTTATACACCTTGCGCTGGAGTCACGCTGATGATTTCTAAACAAGCTTTGTATATCTATGTGCCTTTTCCTCTTCTTCCTCCTGCCCCTGTCATCCAGCAAACGCGTACTCATTCTTTGAGATCCAGAATAAATGTTCCCTAGTAGCAGAGCTAGCAGCTGTGTCCTCTGGGCTCTCATATTATTCTGTAGGTTTCAGTATCATGTTAATTACTATGAGTACTGAAACTTACCTGTTTGTGTGTTAGCCTTCTACCCTTAGACTGAGTACCTTGAGGGAGGTCACAGTCGTGCTGGATTCTTCCCTTTGCCCGTTCCAGTGCCTTCTCCACCCTGCTCTGTGACCTGGGAGACTGACCTCTGTGAACTACACCCGTGAGCTCCCTTCCCCTCTGGCTTCAGGAGGGATCTTCCGATGGGTAGCACCAGCAGGAGTTTCAGGGGGCAGGAGAGGAGTGACCTTGGAGTTTATCTTCTTCAGCTCCCTCCCCAGCAGGCCATTCTGAATCGGCTATAGCTCACTGCATCTCCCAGGGAAGGCTCAGTCATACTGGCCTCTCTCCAGATTCCAGGACTCACCCTTGTTCACTGAGGCCAAGGGGTGGTAATGGCTCCCCACTGTCACGATGCCCCGGGTACTGCACCATCCCTTGCAACTTTATCTAAACCCAGTCCATACATTCGCAATTAGCCCTTTTTCAAAACTCTCCTAAAATTCTAGAATTTAATTGAGCTATTTCTCCCCTTTTATAATAGTCTTACTCATTTTAGAATCCTAGGGTCTAACAGGTACCTGGCTCAAAGAAGATGCTCAATAGATGTTTGCTAAGCGTGTAAATGAAGGAATACAGATGTTACCAAAAATTTACTGTCAGTCTTAGAATTTTTTATTTATCAGAAAAGCTGCTCTCATCAAAGGCTTCACTTTCTTCAGAAGCAGAGAATTAGTTTTTGAACTTGACTAGGCACAGTACCACTTATTAGCACTGCTGTTCTTTGTCATTTTCAACTTTACAGGAAACAGAAACGAGGTGACGTCTATATTCTCCCCAGAGCATCCAACAATCCTTCCTCTGAATTCTTCATTACTAACCTCAAACACAAAACAAAATCAAAGCATGAAATTTGTGTCCTAACCAACAAGCCCTGGTCAGAAAGTTTCTACCTCTGAGGATACACATGATGACAGCTGAGTAGACAAGAGAGGGAAAAGTAAATGAATTCAACGAGCCTCTCACATTTCAGCAAAAGTTTTCACCCAAAGTGAATATGACACATTAAATGAGCACCAGCCTCAAAGACCTTCTTTTGGAGCTTCATTGGTAGCTGTGTTTTCTAAGTTAGCAAGTGCCTGCTGTTAATGTGAAAATCGGTTTCAACTTTATTTGGCATCCCAGAAAACACATTATTTTTTGTAGCTATTATCCGTATTTAGCCTTTACCATGCTGTCAGTGACTTGGAGAGTTAATGGTAATTATAGCTTTGACCATTTAAATATAAAGCTTTTGCAGTAAGTGAGAGGTCTTATACTGCAAACTTTTCAAAGGTTATCTTTATGACAATACTACAAAACAGGTATTATCCTGCCATTCTATGGACGGCAAAGCTGAGCCTGGGGCAGGCTGCCTGTAGAGGTGGAATCTGAATCCAAGAACACGGACTCAGAAGTCATGGGTAGAAACTGTCTTTCTCTGAATAAAAGCCACTCGCCCTTAGTATCAAAGAGAGACATGTGGATATAGGTACTTTTGACGTTTCAATCCACCAGTCTGTGCAGGGAGACCAAGTCCCTTAGTTCTGAGAGTGGGTTTGGGATGATAAAAAGGAAGAGGTAAGGAGAAAAAGACTTTAAAAACATTTTTAATTTAAAAAGTCTACAAATAATAAATGCTGGAGAGGGTGTGGAGAAAAAAGAACCCTCCTACACTGTTGGTGGGAATGTAAATTGGTGCAGCCACTATGGAAAACAGTATGGAGGTTCCTTAAAAAACTAGAAATAGAATTACCATACGACCCAGCAATCCCACTCTTGGGCATATATCCAGAGAAAACCATAATTCAAAAAGATACATGTGCCCCAATGTTCATAGTAGCACTATTTACAATAGCCAAGACATGGAAGCAAACTAAATGCCCACTGACAGATGAATGGATAAAGAAGATGTAGTATATATACAATAGAATATTACTCAGCCATAAAAAAGAATGAAATAATGCCATTTGCAGCAACTTGGATGGACCCAAAGATTATCATACTAAGTGAAGTCAGACGGAGAAAGACAAATATATGATACCACTTACATGTGGAATCTAAAAAAATGATACAAATGAACTTATTTACAAAACAGAAATAGACTCATAGACATAGAAAACAGACCTGTGGTTACCAAAGGGGATACCAGGGTGGGGAGGGGAGAGATAAATTAGGAGTTTGGAATTAACATATACACTTTACTATATATAAAATAAACAACAAGGACCTATTGTACAGCACAGGGGACTCTACTCAATATCTTGTAATAACCTATAATGGAAGAGAATCTAAAAAAGAATAAATATATATATATGTATAGCTGAATCACTTTGTTGTACACTTGAAACTAACACAATATTGTAAATTATAATTCAAAAAAAATTTTTTTTTACAAATTTCCAAAGGCAACATTTGTCCATGGCAGTAAAACCCCATTTATATTTCTGTTAATAGTCTAAGAATCTTCCCCTCCAAGGGAGAGAAAGCCTAAGGCCCACACTGACTTGACTGTCTCTTTAAATGTTACCCAGCACCTAATATATTACAAAGACACTACACTGCAGAACAGATGGAAGAGCATAAAGCAGATGCAGATCTGAAGTCTAAATAGAGATGAACAATTCTTTGGTTAACAACAAGAAAATGAGGTGGTGGCACAGACAACATGGAAAAGAAGCAGTTTATACCAGAGAGAAATTACTGGGAAACGCACACATTATCACAACTGAACAGAGGAAAAAGATTATATCTTAGCATTTGAAATGACATCCCCTTATGTCTTCCTGGTGTACAAAATAGGCTTCCATGGGATACTCAGGAGGAAAGTGGAAGGAAATCTTCCTCCAGAAGCACAGGCTCAGTAGTTGTGGCTCACGGGCCTAGTTGCTCTGCAGCATGTGGGATCTTCCCACACCAGGGTTCAAACCCGTGTCCCTTGCATTAGCAGGCAGATTCTCAACCACTGTGCCACCAGGGAAGCCCTTTTTTTTTTTTTTTGGCTGTGTTCCAATAAAACTTTAAAGCCATGGGTAGGTAAAATGGTTGTATACAAACTACCGGGGTTTCAGGGGACTTCTAGAATTGTGTTCAGTTATTATGAGTATTTTCCATACCAGAGGGAGGCACCCAAATAATCTTAACCAAAGATTAGATGAAGAAGAGATGTGATTTCTCCCGACCAGTTTTTAACTTAATTAGTTTCATTTTAATAATTTTAAAACATTTACTGTATGGACATTGCCAAATGTATATAAAAGTGGTGAGAACAGTACTATGAACCTACATGAACTAAAACCCAGTTTCAATAAACATCAATGTCTGCCATTCTTGTTTCATCTCTTATTCCCTCTCCACTTATTTTTCTTGGTATTGTAAAGCAGTCTTGATAAAGTGCTTTTTTCTTAGTTTCCTTATGAAAGGTGCCTACTTCCTATAGTTGATTCTGGGAAGAACACTTGTCAATTCTTAAGCACAGAATCCTTCAAAAGGAAAGTACTAGTCAACCAATGATCATTTTAATTCTTACATGTGGACACGTAAAAACAATGGCAGAGGGTGTGGAAAGATGAGACTCTTACTGTCAATGCAAGAGCAGAACAAACCCGGGCAGGAAAATTGGTGCTTTTAGGCCTCTGGCATTGTTTTAAGTATTAGCTATTGGGAAATGTGAAACCCTTCAGATATGCGTTTAACTGAAGTCACAGAATTCTGTTCTGAGGCACAGAGACATGCATCGCAGAAAAAAAACAACAACAGTGAATCAATCCACATGTTTCAGGGCTGGCTTTTTATTGCAGTATTATCCTAAATACAACCAAAAGATGTGTATGGGGGGGAAGATACAGCTGCTAGCTTCTAGGAAGTTAAGACTTCCAGAGTGCGGACAGTGCAACTGCAGGAGAAAGACCCCAGCAACCATAAAGTGGAGCACGTGTGAAAATGCAAGGCAAGAATTGTACATGTAAATGCTTAGGAGATGCAGAATAACTGGTCCCACTCGGAGGCACACCAGCGAGGTGGAGAGCAGGGGCTCAGCCGCTGAGACAGGGGAGATGGGAACGGAGCTGGTGCACTCAGTCAAGGCGCTGACAGTAAACGCATAAACAACCCTTAAAAGGCTTGCGGGAAGTGAAAATGCACCGACCACTCCTTTCCTAAGCCCTGAGGAGATGGTTTTCATCATGTAATTTGAGACTTCCTGTACTTTGTGAAAGGTGAAGCCATCTTCTACTGCAGTGGAAAGAGTCCTACTTTCTGTTGTTTCCTAACGTAAGTTTCAATTTTATTTTCGGTTTAAGTCCAACTTTCTTGCTTTGTTAAGAACACCTGCAAAACTCATGATCTTTTTTTTTTTTTAACATCTTCATTGGAGTATAATTGCTTTACTATGGTGTGTTAGTTTCTGCTTTATAACAAAGTGAATCAGTTATACGTATACATATGTTCCCATATCCCTTCCCTCTTGCGTCTCCCTCCCTCCCACCCTCCCCATCCCACCCCTCTAGGTGGTCACAAAGCACCGAGCTGATCTCCCTGTGCTATGCAGCTGCTTCCCACTAGCTATCGGTTTTACATTTGGTAGTGTATATATGTCCATGCCACTCTCTCACTTTGTCCCAGCTTACCCTTCCCCCTCCCTGTATCCTCAAGTCCATTCACTAGTAGGTCTGCGTCTTTATTCCCGTCTTACCCCTAGGTTCTTCATGACCTTTTTTTTTTCTTCTTAGATTCCATATATATGTGTTCAACACTATCTTCTTATGTGTTAGAGTTAGCTCTCTATCCATAAGGCAAACGGTTCCTTGTTCCCACCCCTGTAGCTTCTGTTCTATTGGCGCCCTTGCCACCCTTTGAGGTGTCTCTAATACAGGCACTGACACGTCCTCCTCCACCTCCTGTTCCTCCCAACTTCCACTAAAGGGTACGCTCAAATCCTGGGCTTCTGGCCTTGTTTTACAAAAGTTTCCTCACGTTTCAATTTAGTGACATAAATAATCATATTGGAGTAGTCTTTTGGTTTCTAAAGCCAAAAAGGGGAGACAAAATTGTCTTTAGAGAAAATATTCTGCAAGCCCTGGTGGCCCATCACAGAGTCTTCAAGACATTCCTAGCTGGTTGTTTTCCAGAGCTGGTTAGCATCAGCGCTAGAGTGAAGAGAATATGTTGCCATATACACAGGAGTGAAACAGGTGAAGGCAGAAGGCCAGGAGAAGACGGAAAATGAAGTAAAAGTATGAGAGTGAGAACGGGAGTATCTGATACTGTGACACGGGCATCCGCATTGCTTTACACGTGTCCCCAGAGAGGTTCTGGGACACACCAAAGCTTACCTTCCGCTCAGCTTTTCCCACCTGGTGGGAGAATTGCTGGAGAAGGGGATGATGGAGAAATTGTGTGGACCCGACGGCTTCACAAGGTGAGGACTTAAACTGAGACCTAACTGTCCTTTGTAGAAAAGAAAGGACCACCGACAGAATAAGGTTAATTCCGCAAGTACCTCCCATGACTTCTCCTATACTGCTCCTCACATGGCCACTGTTTAAGTTTTATCACCCTGCTAAGGGCAGGGCTCAGGTAATGCAGCTCCGTTACTTCCGATGGTGACCACCCGAGGGAGTGGAAATGTCCTGCAAGGAGGTATTATCAAAATGAGACTGTCCTGAATTTAGTTATCCTGGCACTCTCATCACTACTAAACTTGCTAAGTATTCCCAGCTCTCCTTCGGACTTGGCCATCTTCAAAATGTCCACAACATTGGCTCATTGATGAGGACTTGGCCAGACAACTCCAGGTGGCTAATTGGTAAAGCAATATCTCAAAAAGGATTTGTCTTTAAATCATGGGCATTTGACATTTTTATGTAGGTTTTAAGAGATATTAAATACATTTTCACCAGACATCCATTGAAGCCATATGGCAGCCTTGAATAAGTAGTACAAATTGGGCATAACAGAGCATCATTTATTGAAGAATGGCAAGACATACTGTTAAGGGCACATTTTACAAGTTGGGGCTAGAAACTCAGGAGTCTAGGCAGTAGAGAAGACTACTTCTACTCAGTCCCTTTAAGGAGGGGCTGAGGACAATACAAGGGCAGACAGAATCCAAAGAGCAGGGAGAGAAAGAGTTTCGAAACCAATGCTCCAGATTCCAAGAGGAAAATCAAAGACATAAAAGAGTGTAATGACTGTATGTCCTTGCTTTCACCCAGTACATCAGCTGGAACTAGAGGCCCTCTCTTTGGGTTCATTCAGTCATTTAATTCAACACTTACTTAGAATCTATTAATAGAGCAAGTCATACGGATCAGACCCGTAACAGGTTCATGGACACTTAAGTGCTCCGTGAATGGGCATCCGGGACTCTCTGATTCTCCTAAAGTGTATGTAAAATCTGTACAGAGGAATTTTTCTTAAGAGCATGTTCCACAGCTTTAATGAGATTGAAATCCTTGTGACTGAAAAAAGGTTCAGAACCATGGAGCTCCCTGTCCGAGACTGTAAGACATCATACAGTGCAAGGCACTGAGGTGAGAGTGACTGCCCCGTCCCCTGCCACAGCCTTTAAAGTAAAAGGCATAGACCCTGTTTATTCTGAAGAAAGTGGCTAAGGAGACCATAAACTCCAGAGAATTCTTCCAGTCTTACAATGCTTTGATTCTAAGAAAATAATTTTTACTATCTGTAAGATCAAAAAATGTCCTAAAGAAACACAACCACAAGGGGAAGATAAATAAAAGCCATTAGAAATGAGATGTTCTGAGAAGGCTGAGGCCATCTGGTTCCTATTATTCCTAAGTGAGGATACATCATTTCACGAGCTTGAGACAGAGGTATCACGTCACCAGCACGTGGACAGAGTGGTTTGCTGGGAAAGACGCAGAAACGGGGAGAAGAACGTTCTCTGTTCATCCTCACCTCTGGCTGTTGAGACAAAACTCTCATTTGGCTTTTCAGCGCATACTTCCATCCTATTTTTGTTAATGAGTTTGAAATCTATATGTAATGTATAGATATTAAATCAAAGTTATCTAGGCCTAATTTTAAAGAATTGAGTAGCTCTACAAGGTCTATAAAAAAGAAAAATCCGGGCTTCCCTGGTGGCGCAGTGGTTGAGAGTCCGCCTGCCGATGCAGGGGACACGGGTTCGTGCCCCGGTCCGGGAGGATCCCACATGCCACGGAGCAGCTGGGCCCGCGAGCCATGGCCGCTGAGCCTGCGTGCCCGGAGCCTGTGCTCCGCAACGGGAGAGACCACAACAGTGAGAGGCCCGCGTATCTCAAAAAAAAAAAAAAAAAAAAAAAAATCCTACAATATCCCTCCTTCCTAACTCCTCCGTCCCCCAACTGATTATTTTGGCATTTATTGGGTTGGCCAAAAAGTTCATTCGGGTTTTTCCAGACCACATTATAGAAAAACCTGAACAAACTTTTTGGCCAACCCAATACCTGGCTATCTCTAAATGATATACTTACATTGCTACTGAAATTTTCCCCAAACTTTAAAAATGTCCATTTCCCACTATGAACACAGAGGACTTCTTAACTCTCCTCCCTCCCGCCACTTCTATCACCCTTGCTATCCTTCCCATCACCCCTCCAACCCCATATAGGAATTTTCACTCAATCAATATTCAGTGTTTACATTACAACACTATTTAATGCCATCCAAAACTGAGGATGGAGTATGTCACAGTTCCTTTCCTGCACGACTACTGTTTTCCCGAAAGGTAGCAATTATCTTGTTTTTCAGTTCGTTTGGTTTTTCTAAACACTTGTCACTAACTCAGCCCCAAACTGTTCACCACTGGTCTAAATACCCTCTGAAGATGTTTCATACTTCAGGTATTCTGTCAATTTCCTCTTCTGGAGAAGCTGCTCCTGGATCTTTGCTCTCACCTGTGTCTGGTGTACCCCATTCCCAGAGACTGTTTTACCCTTTTCAGGAATAAAGCTTCAGTCATTGGCCAGGGCAGGGGTGTGAGAGTCTCCTGCATACAACGAGTTGGAGAGGGGATCTGGGGATCTGATTATTTTCCAGACTTTACATTGATCTTCTTTAATTTAGCTCAGATATGAATATCTTGCTCTGCTAATATATTTACCACGTGACCATCTGCTTTCCAGCTTCCCAAATTTGTGTTCTGTCATCTTCCCTTTGTTTTTCATGACGGGATCCATTTAAGCCCTTAACGCTTTTCTTCACTGATGGTTGTTTGTTTGTTTGTTGTTTTGTAAGCAGGAAACAAATGTAGAAGTGTATATTCGCTCTGCTGCCACTGTTTATGAGTGTTTTATTTTTTTTATTTTTTTAATTTTTTGTGGTACACGGGCCTCTCACTGTTGTGGCCTCTCCTGTTGCGGAGCACAGGCTCTGGACGCACAGGCCCAGTGGCCATGGCTCACGGCCCCAGCTGCTCCGCGGCATGTGGGATCTTCCCAGACCAGGGCACGAACCTGTGTCCCCTGCATCGGCAGGCGGACTCTCAACCACTGCGCCACCAGGGAGGCCCTATGAGTGTTTTAGAAATCAATATTGATTTGCCTGAGAGCCCAGGCAAATATTTTAAGTAGGCAGTTCATCAATAGCTATTTGTAAGACAATAACCAACATATGCTTATCTGTAACTTATAGGTGAAGAAGATGAGGCCCATCCTGCTTCAAGTAAGTCATTTGCTGGACTGATATAAATATTGAACACGTTATGCCCCAGTCCCCTTTTCACTTAACCTTCCTAATTTTAGGTTTCTGTAGAGCATTGCCTTCTTGAAAGTCTATGGCTGCTGTCAGGTCCCAAATACCTGAGAATTGCCTCAGGCAATCGATACCTCTGTCATGCTCTATTACAGCTGATCAATATGGACAAGGATGCAATGAGGTGGAAGCAAGATGTTTTATTCAATCAAGTTTTGGGTCTCTTTCATTGACCCCAGTACTTTGGTAGTGTTTACAAAACTTTTATACTCTCATCTGGTTTATTTCAGCTAGCACAGTTGTTTTCTTTGCATGAAACACCTGCACATCCTTCAGAGTTTCAGAGTCAGTTCATCAGCATGAATAGGTCTGGATCCTAGACTCATCTCTGCCCTTGTTTGTGTGATCTGAGGTAAATACTATCACGATAGGCATCTCTCATCTATGTAACGGGAGCTGTTAAGACTCACTGGTCAGCTGGGGTCAGCAGACATATTTAACATGGTTGGCACAATCAAGAAATTTTTTTTTTTTGGAATATGATTGTCTTTAGTGGTGGTTGGGGGTGGGGAAAGAATGCCACAGTTTTCTGTAGTAATCACTACTTCTACTATGGTAACATCACCAGGCTGCTTCACAAATTCCTATGAATTTTCCGCTCCCTAAATGTACTTGAGGTTTTTTTTTTTTTTTTCCAGTACGCGGGCCTCTCACTGTTGCGGCCTCTCCCGTTGCGGAGCACAGGCTCCGGACGCTTAGGCTCAGCAGCCATAGCTCACGGGCCCAGCCTCTCCGCAGCATGTGGGATCTTCCCAGACTGGGGCACGAACCCGTGTCCCCTGCATCGGCAGGTGGACTCTCAACCACTGCGCCACCAGGGAAGCCCTACTTGAGGTTTTTTACACCATGGCTGTTCTCTCATATCCCCTTTAGCGCTAACCTCCTTTGAGTTTATGGACACTGCAAATAATGTTAGCCAAAATACCCCAGAATCCTGGGGACAGCAGAGGTAGACTAGCTGTACAGCCACCTAAAATCAGCAGGACTACGTTAAGAAATAAAGCAACCTTCCTCTCCTTCAATATGTTTGTGGGTTTTTCTTTGATCAATGCCCAAGAACTAGCTGGTTCCTCTTTCTATATATTTCCATTTCCTGAATGGACATTAGTGTCAGAGATATCATTACCACCCACTATCTCTTCTCCTATCTCACTCTATGTGTTTGCCATATTTAGATTATGAGTACCCAGAGGGTAGGATGTTCTCGTTTGAGTTTTTTCATCTTCCTTTTCTAAATGTTTATTTGGATTACAATTTTTTTGCATTGTACACACAACACATTAAATGGAAACATTCCTCACTTTTATTTGGTCTCTTTTCAAGAGGTTAGGGAGTCACAGAACTCACTGTGTGCTGAATTAGTACTTTCTGGAGTTTGGCCATTAAAAGGAAAATTAATGACACATATGAGAGAGTCTTTCTTAGCAGTCTCTGCACATCCTTGACAATCTTCTAGAGCATACACTTGATCTTATAATCCAAAAGACAACAACAGTGACGTATTTCTTGGATTAAAGAGAGGAAGAACACATTGCAAAGGAACAGAGAACAAACAAGGATAAAGAAAAGATAAATTATACAATCAGCAGGCCAAGGGGTCATTGCATCAGCTGAATGTAATTATTAGGTAAATGGGATCACAGGCGTTTAAAGTTCAAACCAAATGGAGCAGGGGTAAGTTATCACATCTCTAATTATCAGACTGAGAAACCCTGATTCATTGGTTGGAATTCTGAGAGTTGGCCTGAATGCAAGGAAAAGAGTGTGAAAGAGTGCAATAAACATAATTTTTGAAGATCTCTTATGTCATTTGTGTAGTAGCCGTTTTTATATGTTTCCTCATTAAATTTTATTTCAGGGGAAGACCCTGTGATGACTGACGGGACAAAGAAGATGATCAATTAATCAGCCTGAGCGATGAGGTTCCTCCAGGAAGGCCCTGTGATGAACTTTGATACCAGGTAATGGTCATTGTGAAACAGACGTTAATATATGGCCTTTAAAGGAATCCAGTAAACATCCAGGACCCCCCAACAACAAACTGTAGTAAGCAATGCAGATACACAGATGGGAAAATAGAGAACCTGCCTCAAGGAATGTGTCCTATTGAAATAGGGCTGAGCATCATGAAAACGGGTATAGCCTTGTCTCCAGAAGGTCGTCATCAAAGTGAAATGAACAAGGCCTGGATCCACGACACTAAGAGTGGCTGTGATGTATGCAAGGCTTATAGTGCACCCAACATTTTCCTGGAACTCTCCATAAACTATTCCATTTCATAACAACAATCAATAATAGTTAATATTTATTTAGTACTTACTAAATTCCAGGCTGATATCATCTTGCTTAATTCTCACCCCCATGGTCTGAGGCAGGTATTATATTTTCTGCCTTGCAGATGAGGAAGTACCTTAGGGAAGTTAAGGAATTTGTAAATGACCGAATGAGCATGTAGGTATGAATACTGCATGACATGGATCTATGGTTGTAAGAAATGAAAGTGTGGATTTAGAAGAATGTGAAGAAAAATAAAGCAGGAGAGTTTGGCCACAGACCAAGTAAACACAAAGGACAGTGGTTAAATGATTACTGTGTGAGGCTGCTTGCACATGAAGTTGGCACTCTTCCAGAATTGATGTCTTTGATGGAGTAACAGGCCCCTATATCAAAGAAGAATGTGTATTCCACCCACATTCATAAGGATTTTTTTGTTTTATACATTATGAAATATACTACAGACAGTATAAAATGTAGAGTCTAATAATAACAAACACCTGTGTACCTCTTAGCAGCTTAAGATACAGAAAACTGTGCACAAACCCTTCCCTGAGCTCATCTCCTGTGCTCCCCTCAGATGTAACCAAGATTCTGAATTTTGTGTTATTTCCTTATTTTTCTTTAGAGTTTATGTATGTATTTTGTACACACTGTGATATTTAAAATAGATAACCAACAAAGACCTACTGTATAGCACAGGGCACTCTGCTCAATATCCTGTAATAACCTAAATGGGAAAAGAATTTGAAAAAGAATAGATACATGTATATATATAACTGAATCACTTTGCTGTATACCTGAAACTATCACAACATTGTTAATCAACTACGCTCCAATATAAAATAAAAATTTTTTTTAAATTAACAAAAAAGAATAGTGTTTAGCACATAAAAAAACATAAAGTTTGCCCATTTATAAACTTTAAGGACATTTCATATAAATGGAATGATACTATATACGTATTTTTCTGTGATTAGCCTTTTTGTTCAATACTATTTATCCACGTGGACACAAACAGATAATAAGATCCACTGGTTTTCCTACTGTGATAGGCAGACATTATATGAAGATGCCAAGATTGGTTTATCCATTCTAAGTCAAAGGATAATTGGGTAATTTCCAGTTTTATGCTATTAAATTCAAAGCTGTTTTGAACATTCTGGTGCATGTCTCTTGGTATACAAATTATTCACTAGGCCACACTTCTCTAGACTAGAACCTCCAAAGCTGTTTTGAATACGTATAGTGATAGCTAGCCTCCTCATTTTGTTCCTGGTTTTAAAGGGGTTTCTGAAAGTATTTCACCATTGAATATGATGTTCGCCGTAAGTTTTTTGTAGATATACTTCATTAGGTTAAGAAAATTCCATTCGTTTCCTAGTTTGCTGAGAATTTTTATCATGAATGGTTGTAAAATTTTACTGAATGATTTTTTGATACGTATTGAGACGACATATGATTTTCTCCAGTCAGCTGATACGATGAATTACATTAATTTTCTAATAATGGACTAACCTTGCTTCCAGGGGTAAACCAAATTTATGATACATCATTTTAAAATCCATTGCTTAATTTGGTTTGCTAATGTTCTTTTTACCTGTTAATATTCTAGATATTTGAATTGTGTATAATTTTATTATCTTATACTGTCTGTGTCAAGTTTTGGATCCACGGCTAATACTGGCCTTGTAGAATAAGTTTGGGATTATTCCCTCTTTTACTATTGTCTAAAACAGTTTATGTATTTCGGAATTGGATATTTGGCATAACTCATATGTAAAACCTTCTGGTCTAGTGATTTCCAGTAGAAAAAAAATTTAATTACTGATTTTATTTCTCTCATGATAGGATCATTCAGATTTTCCATTTTTTCTCAAATGAGTCTTGATTATTTATATGTATTTTTAGATTGTCCATTTTACCTAAATTTTCAACTTTATCTGCATAAAGTAGTTTATAATTTTGCCTTATCTAATTAACTTCTTGTGCATTTGTAACTACAGACTTTATATCCATTATGTTGTTTATTTGTGCAATTTTGTGTGTGTGATCAATCTCATTAATTCATTATAATTTTCAAAAAGTAATGGTGTTTCTATTTGTGTTTTCAATTTCATTGGTTTTTGTTATCTTAATTTTTCCCCCCGTATCTCTGGGTTTACTCTGCTGCTCTTTTTCAAATTTTTCAGTTGATGACTCACTCAGTACATTTTTTCCTCTAATATAAGCATTTAAGGCTATAAATTTCTCTTTAAGTATTGCTTTAGCTTCTTGTCACATATTTTCTGAAGTATTACTTATATTATCACCTAATTTACACAGTTTCCATTATGATTTATTCTTTGATCCATAGGTAATTTATAAGTGGGTTTTAAAACTTCCATACATATGCATTTATCTTTTTATGACTGATTTGTTTATATTCTGTGTGATCAAATGGATTCTTTAACATTTGTTGAGACTTTCTTTATGCCCTAGAATATGATTAATTTTTATGAATTTTCTGTGTCTCCCTCAAAGGAATTTCTACTCTCCAGTTGTCAGAAGACTGTTCTATATATGTCCTTGAGGTCAAGCTTATTCATTGTGTTGTTCTAGTTTTCTATATTCTACTATAGGACTTCCTGGTGGCACAGTGGTTAAGAATCTGCCTGCCAACGCAGGGGACACGGGTCCCCTGGTCCTGGAAGATCCCACATGCTGTGGAGCAACTAAGCCTGTGCGCCACAGCTACTAAGCCTATGCTCTAGAGTCCATGAGCCACAACTAATGAGTCAGTGTGCCACAACTACTGAAGCCCGTGTGCCCTAGAGCCCGCGTGCTGCAACTACTGAAGCCCACACACTTAGAGCCTGTGCTCCACAACAAGAGAAGCCACTGCAATGAGAAGCTCGCACACCACAACAAAGAGTAGCCCCCGCTCACTGCAACTAGAGAAAGCCTACACGCAGCAATGAAGAACCAATAGCAGCCAAAAAATAAATAAAATTTAGAAAAATAGTAAAAATTCCCTACTATGATGTGGAGTCGTGTATTTCTCACTGTAATTCTATAGACTTGTCTTTACAATTTGAAGCTATACTATTTATTACAGATAAATTCAACACTATTACAGTTTCCTGAAGAATGTTAACTTTTAAGAAAATTCAGTACACCTCCTTATCTCTAGCATAATGTTTTTCGGCTTTAATTCTGTTTTTGTTTGATATTATTATTATATTAATGAAAGCTTCCTTTAGGTTAATGTTTGCCTGGAATACCTTTTTCTCACCTTTACTTTCAACCATTCTGTGTCTCTTCTAAACAACACATAGCTGGATTTTGTCTGATAGTGTGTGTATGTGTGTTAATCTAGTTTGACAATTACTGTCTTTTTAGTAGGGAAGGATAATACAATTGCATTGATTTTGGTTACTGAAATAACTGGATATATTTCCACAACTTTATTTTGTGGCATCTGTTCCACTATTTCTATACTTCTATTATTACTTTTCCTTCTTGACTTCTTGAGGATTTTTGACGTTTTTCTCTCTCTTTGCAGTTGTTCTTCCACAAGTTTAGAAATCAGACTACATGCAATCTCCATCACTTGGAGTCATAGAAAGCAAGTCTTCTGTGGCGTGGGTTTTATTTTTCCTAATTCGCTTACTGAGAATGTCACCCTTTGGACTCCTGGGTTTTTGTGTTTTTGTGAAGGACATCTGATGCAACCTCCCAACCTGCTCAGAGTCCAGGTTTAAACTCCTGTCCATCTCTCTTCACATGTGCAAAGCTCTAAAACTTAGACCATAAATGCCAGCTTCAGGATTTGCTTACCCCTGTGAAGTAGAGCTTTCTGGATGTTCTTAACTTTGTATCTCTATATCTATCTGCCTATCTATGGAGATCTATCTGCCTATCTATGGATCTATCAATCTATCATCATCTAGCATGCTTAAGTGCAAACTGGGAGGGTTTTTCTCTAAATAGCTGGTCATTCGTCTTGCTAGAAATGAAAGACCATGCTTTGGTTCTTATGCATTCATTTCCTTATGTTGTTTTGACAGGTTTATGCAGGCCTGGGACAATGGGGAAAAAGTAACATATTTGTTTTGTATGTCTCCTATAAAATTTGCAGAATTCTACTCTCAGATGATATTATTCAGAGATCAAGGAAACAAAAAAGATTAACCCTAATAAAATGCTTTCCCTTCTACTATGTATATTATTTTCCTATACTCACTTTATTTAATCTTTATAATGACTCCACGAAAGAGTTATTGTTATCCTTGTTTTATACATGAGACCACATTTTCAGACTACTAAATTACTGAATTGGGATTCAAACTCTTGCTTATTGAATTCCAGAGTCCATGCCCTTTATCCTGACTCCTGCTGCTTTTCCTCAAGTAAAGAGCTCTGAGGGATTCTTTCCAGAGCTGGTAAAAACAATTCTGGTTAGTTCTTCACTGGTAATTTTCATAGCAAACAATGCAGCTATTTACCCAGCGTTGGTTAGAACTCTGCTAATTGCTAGCACTCATTCTATTAGCAAACATGGTATTTATTGACTCCAGAAAGAGACCAGATTGTGGGAACACATAAACGTGATAACATAAACAAATGCTGTCAAAGCAAACCTTTCTTTGGGTCCTAACGTCAAGCAACTTTTATTTTTAATTGCCATTTTTACTTTTGACCAAGTATCTCATATTTCATACTCTACAAACCTCTGCGAGTAATTAAGCCTTGCGTGAAAACCTCCTGATGTTGGTTCACATTCTCATTCTCATTAAATACAACGTATTTGTTCATGCAAGAGCCCATGTAGCCCTTCAAGCTAAGCCTAAAGTACTACTGGAAGCAACCTTGCCAAAATGGATGACCCAAGAATGCCACAGATAAGTTAATCTTATTTAATCTCTCTGCTTTATCACTGCGGAATTTACCACGGGCAAAGGGTTGAGCAAAAGGCTCCCTCTCGCTGTCTTTCCACAGGTCCCCCTTTCCCTAGCTGAACTTGAATGTCTAAAGTGGATCCAAGAGAGCTCCAGCATGTGGGCAGCATAGAAAACAAACCATAAAGATGGTACATGGGTCCATTTTCATTGGTCACTGGCTGCCTTACCAGTGGAAGAGAACCATTTCTACTTAAAACCAGGTTGAAAGCAACATCTCCAGAAACAGCTTACTCTCAAGCCGTACGGGAAGGGGTTAAAGTTTGGATCACTATAATTTAGAGTCAGCGACCACAAATGCAAAACTAAGTCGGGCAAGTTTTCTATTCTGAGGCTTCATACATGACCAAAGAGACGAACATGGCAGTATAAAGTGAAGGGAGGCAAAGGTGCATTGTTTCCATTACATGTAGCCACGTGTATCTGCAAAGTGGCTCATGAGATGTTGTCACAGTCTAGGATATAAAAGGATCTAAATCCTTCCTTGTGCAAGGTTTGCCCCCAAATACAATTTAGAGAAAGCAAGGTACTAGCATGTTCTCCCAGTGGGTAGCTCCAGCTCTCTTATTAAAATGAAATGGGTGTGTTTACGGAATCTGGGCATTCAGGAAAAAAATTAGGCAATTCTGTGTAATTTTCCCCAAAGAGTTGAAATTGAACGAAAATCAACTGCACATCTGGGTCTGGGGCTGCTTCAGCCTCCAATGCAAAAATGAAGATGAATTCCAAGTGATCAAAAAGCTCAAAAGTGCTCACCCCGGACAATTTTTTCCCTCCTTGGGATGGAAAGCATAACAACTGTTTTTCTGAAACATAAATTACAATCAGCTGGTGTTATTTTTATTATTTTAAGACCTTCTACTGATTAGACCAATGGCTCTTTATTACTAATTGAATACACATGAAAAGAAAAAATCCTAACACCTTCCCATGCTTTTAACTGGAACGGAAATCTAGACCAAATGGGGGTATGCCCTTGTGTATTTTAATATTAGACAACAATCATATATTAGCAGCTTCTCATTAATGCTTATGATTAACAGTAATAAGAAATGGTTACAGGAGAAGTGATGCAAACACTATATCTTTTTAAATGATTTTAACCACTCACTTCTGGTTCACATTTGAATTATGCTTTGAACTGTAGCCAAGACTAGGGCTGTTGTATACAAAACTGAAATGGTTAATTCTCCCACCACTTCCTTGTTCTGACATTGTGGGGCGCATTGTCAGTGCTTTATATACCTAAGGGGGAATATGTAAAAAGTCTGTTTTAACACCGTCATCTGGACATGCGTATCTGATGCATTTTGCTGATTTCCATGCAGCAGAACTCTGTTTTCCTCGTGTGTCTGAGATTTCTGTGTCTTTTTTGGGGCAGCTAAGGGGAGGTGGGCAGTTTGGTGCTGTGGGATTCGCTTCACCAAAGAAGTGGTTGGTTAAGCAGACACGCTGAGCACAGACAACCGCATATGTAAACGCACAGACACACGTGACTTAACCTTGGCAAATTTCTTGTCTGCAAATGATTTCCTTCTAAATGACACTACTGAGATTCTGAGTTGACCTTTGTACGTTCTCTCCACGTGCACAGGGGACTGGCCCATCTTGTCATTTTCATGATGGCGACGGGAGGAACAAAATAAATGCTTGTAGGCTTTATTCTGCCTCGAGTGCCCAGATCAACCACGAAATCAATAGCCACAACATTTTCTTTAGCTGAGCAAGGAATTCCAAAAGCAAATCCCTGTGTAAATGACAGCACAATGTCCTCATTCTTAGTCAAAATATACCTTTCAGTTCAGTTGTTAGGGTGTCATGGCAAATGCAAAGCATTTTCCTAGTGCCATTTTGTAGCCGAGCCACTCAGAGAGGAGCACAGCCCCTCAAAGTGCGCTGAGCTCATCTCTGATTAGCTGCACTGGCCACTCTGTGCTACAAGAGCAGGGATAAACTTGAGTTTGGGATAGAATCAAGGACAAAATTATCATCATTCATGCCTCCCGCTGATTTCACATTACAGGCCTCAACAGAAATATGGCGAAGGTAGTCAGGATGCTGCTGTCGGTATTTAATGACCCAGAGGGGATTGTGACTCTGCACGATCAGACTTAGGAGAAAGAGAAAGCTGTAGGTCTGCTCCCAAAAGCCAGCTCCAAGCAGCAGCAGAAGGGAAAGAAAAGGCTCAAGCATTCTTCAGAAACGAGAAGAAACCAGTTTGAACCTAGCTTCTAGGGAACACACATACATGGTGACAGGAGGTTATTTTCTCATTAGGCAACTGAGACTCATCTCGACTGTATTACTATATACGTATCGTGCCTCAAGCACTCTGGTGGGGAGGTTCTGTAGAAATAAGAGTTCTTAGTAATTGCCGGCTCTGTCAGCCAACCGCACAGCGGCAGGTCGCTCCATGCTTTTAGTTTCAGCAGCAGAGGTGCACATTCTGGGGCCCCAAGCAGACACTGCAAGCCTGCCCTCCTTTGTCCTATGTTAGTGATCGCATCCTAATCATATTCTTAGCAGCATCTTATGTTTACCTGGGCACCTTATATTGTTCAAACTCAACATATTCTCTAAATTCAGTTTCAGAAACAGGCAGCGGTGGTAGTGGCGCAAATATCAGAATTTCTCTCACAAATGTGGAAAGTGAGGCACAGATTTTTTTTAGGGCCAAGGAAGCGGGTAATTCTAGAATTGAAAGGGTCCTAAGGGAACTCATTTCAGCCTCTAATTTCACAGATTAGGAAACTGAATGAGAACGATCCCATGGTAAGTTAGTAAGAGAGAGAGAACTGAGGCTCCACAAAGACTTGGAATCCAGTGCTCTTTTAAAATGCAGCATCCTATCCTAGCTAAAATAACACACTGTCTTAATTACTATAGGTCTATAATAGTCTTGATATCTGATATCAGCTTTGTTCTCTTTCTTAAGAGCGCCTTGGCTACTCTTGGTGCTTTACATTTCCCTGTGAATTTTAGAATCACACCTCAAGTTCCACAGCGAAATCTCCTGGAATTTTGATTGGTATTGTGTTAAAACTATAAATTAATTTAGGAAAAATTATATCTTTACTATTTTAGGTTTCCCAATCCAAGAACAGGTCACATCAATCAATGTATTTATGGTTCTTTCATTCCTCACAATAATATTTAGTAGCTTCTCGTCCATTTTTAGTTAAGTTTCTTCCCAGGTATGTGATATTCTTTGATGCTGTTGTAAATGGTGTCATTTTTCAAATTTCATTTTCTATTTGGTTATTGCTAGTGTATAGAAAAAATTAACTCTTGTACATCTAACTTGTTTCTCACAATCGTATTAAATGCATTTACTGACTCCAAAAAAAATAAAATAAAATAAAATGCAGCATCACACATGGCCAGAGGGGTGGTCTCCTGCTTTCAAGGGCCTTCCTGTGTGCAGTGGCTGTGGAGCTAGGGATACAAATGCTACGTGACAGTGACTCCATCTTGCTTGCCATTTTATTGTCAATTCCTAGCATAGAACCTACTCTGTGATACGTACACAATACATATTAGGTGAATGAATAAGTGTCTTCTAATAGACCCTAGGCATTTTTAGGAATAGATTGCTGACGTTTGGCATACAGGCAGAGAGAGAAAAGGGGATGTGTAATCTACATGCCAGTCGTCTCTGTAAATACAATACACCTAGAAATAGTTTAGAAACCTGCGTTGGGGGGCCGGGGGTTCTGAATCAGGCCATGAAACAAGCTGGCAGAGTTCTGAGTAGCTTCAATCATCTTAAATGTAGACTCCCTCAGGCTGACTCAGTAGACCCCTTACTGAGTATGATTCCTGGGATGGTTAAAAACCCTTCCCCAATTTCTAAACCCACATCTCCTCTACCCTCCCCAAATGTGCTCATCATCCATTTTTTTCTACATGAAAGGCTATGGTTCTCACCGGGGGGTCATTTCAAACTACATCTCCTCTCTCACCATCTAGTAGAGAAAGCCACTGTTACATACAGGAATTGTATCCTTCAGGTGCTTTTGGCAGAAACAAGGTCAATACCACTGAAGAAAGACTTTAATGACTCTGTTTTAAGGCAAGTTATCTGGAGATGGGGGTAAGCAACTGGAGCTGAGTGATATTAGGATGGTAACAGCTTGATTTGCCTTGATTACAGTTCATCAGGTCCTTTCACTTCCATTTTCTTATCTGACCATCTTGACCCTATGGTATAAGTAAAAACAACTTTCCTTTTTTCAGAGTGGAAATCAAGGTTTGGAGTGGCTACATCACATGCTCAAGGTCAGACATCTAGGAGAAACTTGCACTCAGGGCTTCTAATACTAAGTCCACTGTTCTTCCCATTTTTCTAAGGACGTGAAGTCCAAGGCAGGCAAAGGCTCTCTCTCCCTTTGATCTCTCCTATGTAGGCTAGTGCAGGTTGTCTGCTGAGCAGGTTAAAAGCTGGGCCCCGGCAGCTGTCTCTTTCTTCTATCAGCTCAAGAACTTTCATCCAAAGAATGAGAAACTTCTGTGTAAACCCAACCTGTCAGTCTCCTAAAATTTATTTCTCTTGTCTTTCACACATACGATATTTTGCTCGAAGCCTACAGAAATTGGCGAAGTTGAAATTCCAATTAACCCTGGCAGTAAGTGCTGTAACTATAGGGGAGTCTTTATTCTTTATGAAATGAGAATGAACCTCAAATGTTATTGGAATCTGCCGAAACTAGAGAGGGTTCAGGATCTGGATGCTTTAGTCGACACCACCCAGTCATTCCCTCTAGAAATTCAAGGAAGAGGTGCAGGTTTTCAAAGCAAATATGACTGTTTTTTTATCACGCAGGTTATTTTCATTAGCTATGGTTCTCTGCAATATTTTCATTTCATTTTTACATCAGCCAGATACATATTTTTATTTTTTTCTTTTTCCTTTAGGCATATCATTTCAGGCCAAATTAGGCATCAGCTAGAAGGAGCTGGACAATTGCTCCATATTTAATTGGATGGATTAAATATACAAACAAAAATTTCACTGGGCGCAGATGTATCACAATTAAAACCTAGTTCTAAGTGTGGCTGCATGTGGAATTTCACTTTATCTTGATACTCGGCCAGGAGTCATGGAGAAAAATACACAGTACTCCTTCTCTGGTACTTTACTTTTAGAGATAATGTTATCTTTGGGTAAAGTAAGATATTGCTTTCCAGACGCATTTAGAACTTATTCCTGATGTCAGAACCACACCAGGTATGCAAAGGATACAAAATCCAAAGTAAAAGATCCTTATTCTCTAGGTGTTTATGAGCTAGTTTGGGAAGGGTAGATACATAGCCCAAATATTCTATTCCTATGTCCATACTTATGAAAGATGCTGCTAACCCATCACTGCATTCTCCTCACAGACTCCACAAGCAGCCTTGTAATCTTTGTCTAATCAGCCACACCCAATCCGAATTGACATGTGAGATGAAGCCCACTGGCTACACCTGAACTAACTGGTGAGAGGAAGCTAAAGACAAGAGTAAGAACCACCAAGCACGGAACTCTAGGGAAGGGAGGTACATCTTAGACTCCAGTGATGAGCCTTCTGTAAAGAGAAAGGGTTTCCCCTGGGTCTCCTTAGTATGGCTAGAGCTTGGAGAGATGGAGGGAAAGAGAATGAATAAAGACTTCAAATAGCCAATGTATAAATAGAGGAGATGAATATGGAATACAGACATAAATATGGAATAGGGCTTGCCCTGGGGTTGGAGAGTAGGGTTCTATTCTCATTATCTGGGAGTTTGATTCAGAAAATTCCCCTATTCCTGAATGTTTCTGTTCATAAACTGTAAGCATGGAGACACAGTGCTTTCGGATCTGTAGATGCCTGCTGGCACCCTAAAATAAAACGTATCACATTCTGGAAGGTGTGGGAGCTCAGTTTCAAAGAACAAAGATGACTATGAGTCATAGATTTCATGTCAAGAAAATGGGTAAAATAAAGGTGACTTTAAAAGACTGCCAAATCTTCTGTCCACCAAGCTTATAAAATGAAGCCTTTCCAAATATACTCCTTTAGATTCATTATGGTCAACACTGATGATCATTTTTTGCCCCTCTTTATGATAAAATGAAGAAAGCTCCAGGTTTCTTGTCCTTCTTAAGGACAGATGAAACAATAAGCCAGTCTCTCTGTGTTTTACAGTTGCGGTGTGTACCTGGTTTGAGGCAGAACTGCCTAGGATGATCTCATAACTACCCTTCAAGCAATATGATTCCATAAAATTTCACACTGAATTGGACAAGGAGCAGCATATCCTGTTTTGAACATCTGCACAATTAGATTGACAAGGGAGTGATTCTGATTGCCTGATGTATCCCTGTTCCCTCCAATCTTCATCCGTAAGGAATCCGAGAAAGTCCCTCTTACTCTATCTAGACAAAAATGGAGGGGACTTCGTTGGTGGAGTAGTGATTAAGAATCCGCCTGCCAGTGCAGGGGACATAGGTTCGAGCCCTGGTCAGCAAGATCCCACATGCCACAGAGCAACTAAGCCCGTGTGCCACAACTACTGAGCCTGCGCTCTAGAGCCTGTGTGCCACAACTACTGAAGCCCACGCGCTGAGAGCCCGTGCTCCACAACAAGAGAAGCCACTGCAATGAGAAGCCCGCGTACCGCAACAAAGAGTAGCCTCATCTCTCTGCAACTAGAGAAAGCCCGTGCACAGCAATGAAGACCCAACGCAGCCAAAAATAAATAAATAAATATGTATATTAAAAAAAATGGAACATCAAGGCTGACTGGAAATGATGGTATAAAATTCATTAAATTCTCTTCCATTGCCAGAGGTGACATATGGATACTCACATCATTGTTTTCTAGAAAACAGGCTATAGGAGAATCTTGGAGAAGCAGTGGATAAAAATTCATCTGTTGTTGGGAACTACATGACCCCAGGCAGAGATAAATGATCTGGCCCAAGTTCCCTCTAACTGCCATCTGGGTGCAGAGTCTGGGTTATGTGGTACCATATCCTGTTATATTCAGGCAGGCTCCTCCTGATTTCCTATTCAGTTTCTCTGCTCTTAGCCATGTTTGTTCAGGAATGGTCACAGGAAAGAGCCTGGAATATTGGTTGCATGGGTGGACTTCTGGACTGGATCTCCCAACTCAGAGTGGTTTGTAAATCCATTTTGTCCAAATTATGCTGTGGGCACTCATGAGTCTTGAATCAACCTTCCTTGAGAAATCTCCTAGTCCCCATGTTATAGTGGTCATACTAAATTTGGGGAGGACACAGATTTTTTAAAAAAGCAGTAGGTAAGCAGAAAAAGCCATAGAGCAGCTTGAAGGTTTGTTGTATTTAATGACCTCTGAATGTTGCCATTAAAAAAAAAAAAAAGAAACCAATGCTATTTTCTCAGGTTACTGCAGCATCAACAGATTTTCCTGAAACCCTTTTCCCTATTCTATGGCCATCCTTCCAAAAAAGACCCACTAATTTGGAATGGCATGCTTGAAAAGCTGTCCTATCACTGATGATGTGGCATAGTGGAAGTGGCCAGTCTTGGGAGACAACAGAGCTTAGTTTCGATACCAGATCTGCCTGTTTCTAACTACATGTCAGTAAACAATCTGCTTAAACTTGTTCAGCCTTGGCTTTCGTGTAAGCTGGTAATAAAAATTTACCAACGTCACAGAGTTACTGCAGAGACTGAATGGGACCTAGTCCCATATATGGCACAGAGTGGATGTATAAATTGATAGCTATTACGATTAGAAAAATCTGATCCTGTGACAACCCTTGTCTGATACTTGGTGAAGGACACACCATGGCTGGTTGTATAAATGTAGTGCCTGAGTTCAGTGGGTTGGGGGGAAGCATATGTTAGAAAGCTGTGTTGGACTCTTCTGAGTGAGATGCAGTTAGGGAGGGCAATTTTCTTGTCTTTTTTGGGGCCTTTTCGTCTCTGAATGTGGTTTCCTGTTTCTCATCAACCCCTCTGCTGAAAACCATCCAACCTTTTTTTTTCTTTCCAGTATCTTTAAGAAAAATAATAAAGGCTTACACTACCACACCCTTCTTCCACTGAGTCTGAGAGCATGTTCTTCCATTGCCCCTGAGGTGATGTGTCCGAAGCTGGCAGGGTTCTCCTGCTCCTTTTACCTGGGAAGCCAGAGTGGTGGGACCAGGAAGCTGTGAGTAAGAAGAGGATGGATCCAAGGAGGAAGGAAGAAAGCATGAGAGTCAGTTGGATTTGTGACTCTTGATCAACATCTATGCACCGAAAGAACTGGATAGATTCCGTTGAACTTTGGACAAGTCAGACCAAGGATCCACAGTCTAAGTGCCCTTCATAACATCTACACTTAGAATCAAAATTTGCTTTTTCTGGTGGATATGCCATCAGGATATTCCAATCTGTACCCACCATGTTGAATATAGCTAGGAAGGTAGCCTTGTCTCATGTACTTGAAAGAGCTCACTCAAGCCCTTACTTACTTACCTGGTACTTACTATCTCTATGACCTGACTTTTTTTTTTTTCCCTCAGCTGTAATACTGAGTTGTTCTGTGGATTAATTAGGATACTACATGTGAAGCATTTCAGTGCCTAGAATATAAGGAACGATCAGCAAACTTAGTACTTGGAAACCAAGAAACTAGGAAGAATGTTGTCTAAACCAACAATAAAATGAAAAACGAGAAGTCAGAGCAAAGAGCTAAGGTCAGTACAAGGAAAGAGTTTCCCGATGAAGACAGTTGGGATGGTGCTGGGAGTCAGAGGGAAACCCCGAAGGGGACATTCATCACCTCTCCCTCCTGACCAAACACCTGGCACCCCGATTTTATTAACCTGTTTTACTCATGATACTAATTTGTAATGAAGAGCACAAGAAGAGAGAACTAGGGGAAAAGAGACACTTATGAGGCACATCTGTAGTGGTTTTCCTTGTTTGATGACTTGGTTTTCTGTTATTGTTGTTTACCTCTTTTACTGTTTGCTTTCCTTATTGTCCAAGAGAGATATTCAGAAAGTGTAGGCCTGTGTGAAATCATGACTGGGTGGGCTTTCAAGAACTTGCTCGTTCATGGGAAAGCCCCTCATAAATCATACGGCCTGTACAGTCACATTCCTCCCAACATTCACCTGGCTTTGGCCCATAGGGTAGAAAACTATCATGGAAAACTGTCACTTTTCCAGATTCACTTAAATGCCACGTTCTTGGTAGAAACGAGTTTTCCATTAAAAACAACACTGTCACAAGAAGCCAAGGACTGACTGTCCTAAAGACCAAGTTTGGGCCTCTGAGCAGCAGTACATTTTCTTATCATGAAAAAAATGGAAATGATTATAGGTGATGCTAATAATTATAGCTACTAAAATGACGTCAGCTCCTGTGCGAAAAATTTTATAGCTGTTATCTTTAATCCTCCAAACAATGCTGCAAGGTAGATATTATCTCCCTTTAAAAAATGCGAAAATTGAGGCTTAGCGACATTAATTAACATGCAAAGGTCACAGTTAGCTTCTAGTAGTGCTGGTCCACAGGACACTTTTCTTTGCCATCTGCCTGTGATGACCTTCAGAAAGTCAGATATTTTCCAAGTTATGAAAATTCAGATTTTCATTGCTTTGGACCCTCTTCCCCACCAATGTTTTTTTTTTTTCTTTTTCCTTCCAGAATTGACACTTGCAACCATTGGGGACTAGAGCTCTAAGGCAGTGATTTCAGATTTCTTGAAGACCATCATAAACTAAAATTAGCTCATAATAATTAGCAAGAAACAAATGCTTCTTAAAAAAGCGTCCATTCACTTAAAATGATTTTTAATTTTATAATGACTAGTATATAATCATAGCAGAATAGAGCTATTTAGTTAGAAAAAATAACTTCAAAGATGAGAGCCCATTTAGTGTTTATTTGCTCTAGGGTTCTAATTACTTTGAAAACTACCAAAACTTTGTATATGATCACTAATAGCATTCAATAGCAGCTTTGAGGGAAACAGAACCAATCTTTTTTTTTTTTCCAAGCTCCATTAACATGGAGGAAATCAATAATAAATGATAAATACCAGAGGCACGTATTCACTATGTCATTATTATTTTCCTGCTCTGTTGCCGGTTCAGGTCTCTTTTGCCAGGAAAATGAAAAATAACACCAAACTTGTCTTCCTGGTCATTTTCCAAATGAGGCCAACAAAACGGGACTTGAGGAACACTAATCGTGGTATTGTTTTTGTGTACTCTATCAGCAAATCCTGGTAGCTTCAATTTGGTTTCATTACATTTCCAATCTATGCGTGTGTCAATTCATCTTCTTTTTTGCCATAGTTAAGATTTATGCACTTTATTAATCACCTCGCGACAGTCGTATCAGCGGTTTCATTTAGCAGAGTAAACCAGTCAAACCCCGGCAGACTTCTGCGGGTATCACATGGCAAAGTCTGGATTCCTAGCAACTTGAATTACTCTTGCCAATATGAGATTTTTCAGAGCCATCCATCTTAAGGCCATTTAATATATCACATCTGCCTCTGCTCTTTTCCTAATTGATAAGTTGAAAGAGAGACACCCACTAGATCTTGCAAATGTCTCCACGAAGCAGCCTTGGGACAGAGGTTCCTCAGCAGCAGCACCTTAAAATGGTAGTTTGTTAAACGTTCTGTTTTCCAAATGTAATTTAAATGATATGAGGGGGACTTCCCTGGTGGCGCAGTGGTTAAGAGTCCGCCTGCCAATGCAGGGGACACGGGTTCGAGCCCTGGTCTGGGAAGATCCTACATGCCACAGAGCAACTAAGCCTGTGTGCCACAACTACTGAGCCTGTGCTCCAGAGCCTGCAAGCCACATCTACTGAAGCCCGTGCGCCACAACTACTGAAGCCCGCGCGCCTAGAGCCCGTGCTGCGCAACGAGAAGCCACCGCAATGAGAAGCCTGAGCACAGCAACGAAGAGTAGCCCCCGCTCGCCGCCAACTAGAGAAAGCCTACGCACAGCAATGAAGACCCAACGCAGCCAAAAATAAACAAAAAGTTAAATGATGTGAGGGGCCTAGGTGGCATCCAGGGATCCCACATTTTCCAAAGAGCTTCCATAAGCAACGGCAACCTTTCATGCATTCACTGCATGCTCAGGTGGTCTAAAAAGATGATATTGCCAGGTGTGATGGTCCAGTCATGCACTATGGCTTCCTAGCTTACAGTAGTGCTAACCAGATTCAGGGGTTCCTAAGTGGCTGTCACCGACTGTAATTCTTCGCCACGCTGTATTTTTTTTTTTTTCTTTTTGCGGTATGCGGGCCTCTCACTGTTGTGGCCTCTCCCGTTGCGGAGCACAGGCTCCGGATGCGCAGGCCCAGCGGCCATGGCTCACGGGCCCAGCCGCTCCGCGGCATATGGGATCCTCCCAGACCGGGGCACGAACCCGTATCCCCTGCATCGGCAGGCGGACTCTCAACCACTGCGCCACCAGGGAGGCCCCACGCTGTATTTTTAATGTTATCACTTTTCTAATGCCAACTCCACTCTCCCTAAAATTCTGAAAGGACACAGTTCTCAACATATTTAGTATGGACTCAAATCATATTCACACACTCTTGATTAAGTCCCAAGAGCACGTCTGAGTTGCTTATCAGCTTGCTTGGAGATACAGAGTACAGAGCTGGATTCCAAATGTAGCTCTCAGCAGAAAGAAGCAATCTTAACATAATTAGTCATTGAAGAGAGGTGTCTTCTGAGTTTTTCTAGGTCTTACTGTTAATTTGATCACACAGAAGGGTTTGTGGGGGGCATGTCTCAAACTAAATGACTCAAATAAGGAAGATTCAATGACTTGAAAGTTCTTACAGTGGATCAGCTAAGTAAAAATTGTGGCCCTTATATTATAGCATGGCACACGGGACCAAAAATCAAAAACGACCAATTTGATATTAAGAAAATTTAATGAGAAGGCCAGAGAAGAAAATGGGTTACTACAGTGCAATTTCTACAGACTTTCCAAGGCAGTTGTGCTTCCAAAATCTTGGAATTAATAGCACACAAAATTCCTCAGCCTCACAAGTTTATAAAGCAGCAGGGTGTTTAGCAAAGAGAGGGCTAGACTGAAAATCAAGAGACCTGTAGTTTAGCTTTGACCTTGTACTAAACTGTACAGCTTAGGCTGAGCCATTAAGCCTGCCATACAACAAAGGGACTGGAACAGACTGGTGCCTACCAGTCACCCTCAAAAGTGGCAGTGGGCCTCCTTGCCCTATTTTTGCTTTTCAGAAAAAGCCTAACAGAAATCATACATTTATCCATGATAAGATAACACAGGAAAATTTAAATGTTACATTTATCTGATTTTTCTTTTATATTGGGTTGGCCAAACATCTTACTGAAAAACACGAACGAACTTTCTGGCCAATCCAATATCAGCTGAAAGAGGGAACACTAGGTATTCCATGCTAATGCAATACTTTAATTGGAGGATCATGTTTTTACTTAGTGGGAAATCAAGTTAATTGCTACTTAATAAGTGCAAATTGTAAAGGGAATCTTTCAAAAAGTAAAACTCACAGGGAAAAATAAGTTTTAATAGAAACTTGATGGTGGCCAGTTTAGAAATGGTTTCACAAAAATCCCTTCCAGCTCAGGATTTCTATTACTACAAATCTGTAGAGATTAAAAAAAAAATTTTTTTTTTTAGTTCTTTCCATGTCTTTCGACTTTCAGCACAGAACGTTTTTTATTTACTAAATCTGTGGCTTTATAACTCCTTTCCCATTCAGTTCTATACATACCTGCAGTGAGAGCATTTTAACCAAACCTCACAATTTCCTTGGCTTACACACTCCTTGCTTCACTGGCCTAATTATTTTAATAAGCGGCTTAACTGAAATGCTGGCTTACATTTATATTTCAATTTAATTGTGTACAGGTCCTAGTACAATGAAAACCTTGAAAGTCTTCCCTATTTGTGACAGTGTTTTACTGCGTCTAGCTGTTAGGGACACTAATAAAGTAACTTCATTTTATTTCTATGCATACATCTTTTCTTTCCTTTTTTCTTGCTTTTTTTTTTTTTTTTTTTTTTGGATTAACAATGGAGAGGTCCCAAAGTTCTATCATTTTGGCTGTCTAGATGAAAAGAGAATCTCCATCCAGGCCTGCAGGAGAGCCTAGATCTGGCTGGCGAGAATGAAAAAACTAGCAGCATTCCTTGGGTCAGCCATATGGCTCGGGGTGCCTGGGTATCCCTACTCTTTTTGTTCCCGCCATTTAGCAATTTTCTCAAACAGGAACAAAACAGGAAGTGGAAAAAAGAATGACATGGAAAGTCACTTACTAATCCTACTCCCTGGGGAACGGAAAACAGAATTCCCCTCATGGTCTAATTATTCTTTGGTATCTTTAATGAAACCAAATCATGAGAGTTTCCAGTGTCTGGCTGATGTTTCAGAGGCCTGATTTCCACGTGTCCTTGGCTCTGAAAGGAAATATCTGCTAACTTCCTGAAGTCTCCTTATTATCATCTATTACCATTTAGTTCCCAGAAAAAATCTTTGTCATTTTTCTAAAATGGAAGGAAAAATCTAGAGGAACAAAAATGATCTCTGTAAACTGTCATGTGTTTTCGCTTGCTTGAAACCGAAATAGCGTGACTTCAGCATTTGGTTTCGGAGCCACTGGCTCTTTGGTGACCACTTGGTAGGCACGTAGCAATCTTAAGCATGACCCCGCTTACCAAGCAAAAGTGAACATACATGTCTCTTTTCACCCACGCTCCTGCATGTAGGTCTATAAAAGAAGAAAAACGCTATAGAGAGATGCTTTAGATACTGAATTCTATTGCCTACTATAAACTGCGGCATACCAGAATCAGGGGATTTTGGTAAATCCGTTAAAACACATTCTGGAATCCTTGGCTCGCAAGCCGTATTTACAGAGTCACAGAAAAAACAGCAAGAATACCATAATAGCTACTTCTATTCTGCACTACTATTAGGCCAGGCTAGACTTCAATCTTCATTCCATTGAAAAAACACAAAAAACCAAACCCTTACAAATTGGGCATTATTTCATTTTACTTATGCAGGGTTTGAAACTCAGAAACATTAAGCACCTTCCCCAAGACCACACAGGTGCCAATGGCAGAGCCCAGCTGAACGTTTTCCAGGTACCTTAAGGATTTTGCAGACCCATTCCCCTCATTTTACATACGAGATGCTGAAATCTAGCCATAAGGTATTTAGACACGGTAAAATAGTCTGAAATGTTAAGGATTTGTATACATCCAACTCTGATGATTCATGATAACTGAAGAGAATGTTACTTTGATGGTTAGCTTCTCGTGGGCCAGAAAAAAAGTCTGTTTTGCTCACCTTAGTGGTGGCACAGACTAGGCATTTAATCAATATTTGTGAATGAAAAGACAATGTATACAACTGAAAACAGAAAATATAGAAGTCAATTTATATTTGGTTTGGAAATACATGTTCTTCTTAGCAGATTTATCCTCTTAGGAAATTATAACTTCTTCAGGGTTACCACAGCCAGTTTGCTCTTTTTCCTTTCCTTTTCTTTTTCTTTTTTTTTTAACACTTTAGTGAAAATCAGAGCCAGATGTGTGCTGCTAGAAGCCAGATGAAGATGTGAAATGCAAAACACCCCCATGTGCAGTGAGATTATAGGTCCCAACTGTGATATTTTCTGGGGCCCTGGGGCTCCAAGCCCTCTCCTCCAAGCAATCCCAACTCCCTTCATAACCACTGTATTGGCCCACTCGGGTCTCCATGCTGGATGGGATGCGGCAGGGAGGATGGAAGGGGTGTCGGATGCCAGTGGGAGAAATGACGTGCCTGCCCCTCGCTACGTCTTCACACACAAGCCAGCTCTGTCAGACTATTCTCCCGCTCGATTTCCTTGGCATTGAAGGCACATCTCAAATCTGATCGTAAACTCCCACTAGAGGAAGCTGCAGCGCAACCTACTCAGTTGAACAGAACTGGCCCCCAATCTGGGGCATCCTGCCTGCTCAATCTGAGGGCAGCCTGCTTTCATGTCAGACACATCTGCCTGCCAGGTTAGGTGGGGAAGATGCTTGCTCAGCAGTGAGGCATGAGCTGACATTCAGGGACTTGAGCAGAACCTGCTGTGCAACGTTGGAGAGGAAAGCTCTTCCTTCCAGACTGACAGCCAGCAATACCATTTTCTTGTTCGGTGAATGCAAATCTTTTCATTTCTACCCCAAAGCGTGGGAGCCTGGCTATACATTTTGACTCTCCCCTGAGCTGAGCAGGCTGAAAAGACTGACATGGGTTTAACAGACATGATCAACTTAGGTGGGCACTGTAGTTGGCAAATGGAACGTAAAGTTAATTGTTTCACTAGCGGAAGAAGAGATTCAGAGGTTTTCTTTGCTGGTAGAGCTGAGTGTGTTTCAGGCACAGTGATGCTTGGCTGAAATTACCAGTAGTTCCGTGTCAGGAGGGCCTGTTTCTGAAAGGTTTTTTCCAATGTGACATTAATAATTTATGAATAGGCCAGTACACAAAACTGTATCTGTAAGAAGAACTGAGGGGTAAGATAAACAGGAACTTAACTTCTTAATAAAAGGTGAAGGATGAAAAAGACCAAAAAAAAAAAAAAAAAAGCACTTGTGGGTAATATGTGGAGTATAAATATTATCTTGTATCTACCATCAATAATCAGAAAAAAAGAAAAGAATCATGTAGGATCATGCCATAAAAGGTGACGCTTTGTGTGTTCTTTCTCCTCTGATCTGCTGTGAGCATCTGGTTGGATCTGAGTACATTAAATCTGATTAAAGTTTGTTTTTTACAATTGTTTAGACTCATCTAGTTAAGGAAGGCTGGGATGCATTCTATTCTATCTTGTGTATTGTCAACAGAATTGTCAGTGAAGTTTGGAATGTGGGATCTTTATTATGTAATTATGTGAGAGAGAAAGAGGGAGAACCCAGTTTTAGTTTGCAGTTTTGGCAGTTGGAAAAAATAAAACAGACTTTTTATTTTTTACTTGAAAATTGGGCCAACTGGGCATACACGTCATCTAGACACAAAAGAAATGGAGTTTGTCTCGGTCAGTTTTTGGCATATTGATTCGCTTAGACTTCTCCATCAATTAGATACAACATAACGTGAAATAAAGAGAGAATTGGATTCCTCTAATCAGCTGAATTACAAGGTTAGAGTTCTAAATTATTGCTTTGTTGTTGGAGCAGCAAATTATTGGTGAAAGGATATTTTTACTTTTATGCATCCATTTAATCTCTGTTTATATGCTTTTCTAATAGCTATCAGAAAAATGCTGTGATGCAAATATATGTTGCAATTAAATATATACAGATTACATTTTTTCATCATTCTAAATCTTAGAGAAGCTTTGAAGCTCTGAAATTACCAACACTCCACTTGCTGGAAAATAAAACCATGTCCAAACCACACAATCAAATCCCAAATCCCAAATGGATAACAAAGGTGCATAATTCCACATATGAAAGTATCAGATGTTAGAAACTCAATTTAGTATTATAAATCCACATCAATTTTTATTAAATAACAACCTAAGTAAGAAAATAAATGTAAAATCCTAGCATACAACGGACTACTTACTAATGGTAACCCCAGCCGTCATTTATTGAACATTTACCAAGCAGTTCACACCAGGATAGGCGCTAAGGGGAGGGGGGCTACCCACTGAAATAGAAGACCAAGTTCTGGCTCTTAATGAACTCAAGATATAGGTAACAAAAGGAAAGAAAGAGGGAAAAAATGACCATAACTGGGAATTTCTATGGGCCAGACATTAGGCAGTTACACATATACGTTTTATCCTCAAAATAAACCTACCAGGTAGGTGTCACCAAGCCCTTATTGCTGGTAAGGGTCAGTGTGTCTCTCCCTCATCACATAGCAAAGAGCTACAAAGACCTTATCTCCAGCTTCATCTCTCAACACTCTCCACCCCTCTCTGAGCTTCCTGGCACTTGTTTTTTCTCTGTTTCTCCAATGCATTTTCATCTTTGAATTTGTGTTCAGAATGCCTCCTTTGCCATATGAGGTTGAAATACCCCTTCCTCAGAGAAGGAAGCCATCCTTGAACACCCAGGCCAGGTAAGCCTGTTACACGACTGGCACTTAAAATCTGTTAATTCCCTATTTATTTGTAGGAACATTTGATTAATGTCTCTCTCTCTCTCTCCCTCCCTCTCTCTCTCTCTCTCTCTCTCTCTCTCTCTCTCACTAGACTGTAAATTCCCTGACGGCACAGAGCCAAAGTTTAGAAGTGAAGCTTGCCCTTTTTCTAATGCCATTCAGCCTCTATCGTGTATTTGTCACCTGCATTATTCAAAAGCATTTGCCATCTTGTGCTGTATAACAAAAGAAGGTAAACAAAGCTTGGGTCTTGATGCCCAATTGTGAAGTGTTGGTTTGTTCATTCATTCATTGGTATTTTCATCATGTATTCATTTAGTCAATAAATATTTGTTGACCACCTAGTCTGTGCTAGGAACTCTTCTAGCTGCCTGGAATACAACGATGAATAAAACAGAAAAAAATCCTTAGGATGAATGACATTTAGTCAAAAATATGCTTGGTCTACAATCTTGATCCAGTTTCTAAGTGTCTGCTACGTATAAGACTATGTGTATAAGGTTGCATGACAGACTGACATGCAGACTAATGGACAACTTTTAATTCATATAAATACGTTAAATATGAAGTCTATAAAATGATGAGGTGGATGTAGTGAGAAGCCTTCCATAATAGATATAGTCAAACGACTGCGGTGGCTTTCAAGAGCCACGTATTTATTCTGTTCATGTTCTCGTGGCTCCACAGGTAACTGGAATGCCTATTTGACAGTTCCTGTCATGGATGGTTTAAAACCACAAAAGAAAACTGAGGTTATCACCATGCAGTTGCTCTGCAATTTGTCCGTAACTTGATGATATAACTAACTGGTCCTAAGAATATCCAAGGAAAAATAACTCAGACTCTGATGGTCATTCCAAAAGAAGAATTACCCAAATGTTTAAGCCATGGCCATGTCACTGGTATAAGGAAACCACCTTCTAAAGGGACAGATGTCACAGGGACAGCCAAACGAAGAAATACAAAAGGACCGTAAATCAGACAGGAGAGTAATTCAACCTTATCAGTAAGATAAATGCAGATAAAAGTTGCTTGTCATTTTAAAGCTAATTAGAAAATATTTAAAAGGAAAAAGAAATACCTAGTTTGTAGAGGCTTTTTCAGGAAGGTAAATGTTTTACATTTTTGATGGGAGGGTAAATTTTTATAAATTTTCAGAAGGGCAGTTTGTTCATATGTGTATGTAATATGAATTCTTTAAAGTGTTCATACACCTTTTTGAGTGCATAACTTCACTTGGGAAAAAATAAAATAATTTTTATAATATGTTTATTTTTAATTGTAATAATACACAACCAGAAAAAGTCAAATGCAGTGCTTATAACTGACAAAAGCATTCTGCCCACTGCTGCCCATCTAGTGAACTTCCTTCCTGTCAGACACAACCACTTTTAATATTTTAGCTCTTTCTTGTAGTATTTACATCAACTGTTCATACACTTATACCAAGGGATTCCCTTGCAAAGAACCTAGAAATAGATTTTTGGTAGATCTAGAAATATTACCAGGTATGTGCAGCCTGTCATTATTTATAATAATAAGAAAATCAGAAGCAACATTCGCTTGGATTATTTGAATAAATGATGGCCTAAATGTGCAACAGAATAGTAGGTAGCCGGGTATATTTAAATGACATGGCAATAAAATAAACATAAAAGAAATTATCTTTAGATAGAGGCTGGTACTCTTCTGAATTTCCACATTCTCTTCAATAAATGTATGATTACTTATCAACAGAACAATGAACACCATTTTAAAAGGTGAAACTTCTATATTCTGTAATCTAGAGGCTTTGATTTCATGTAAGGTAGTGTGGGGTAGTATGCCAGGAAAGGGTTGAGGGAAGTGCAGTTATCATAAGGTATAATTGGGAAAAATCTTTGCTTTTGGTTCACTTCTGTGTGAAGGAGACATTAATAGGGGCAATGATATAACATTTGCATGAAAAAGGAAGAGAGTTTGACTAGAGTCTACTTTAGTCATGGAGTGTGCTGTGTGTGGAGGTCTGGACAGGAGAACTGACAAATATATGGGGTACCAGAGCCTGGCAGATACCCAAGTAGGCAAGTGGTCAAATTCTTCAAGGTTGGTGGGACAGGAAGGGGTCATGCACATCCAGGCAGAGTCCAGAGAAAGGGGTGGGTCAGATTCAGCAAAGTATCACCAGCAATGGGGTAAAGGAACAGGGATCATCTGGGAGGGTCTCGAGGCTTATAACCACGATGAAAGATGTGGGTCACTCAGGGCCCATCAACCTTAACTGTGAAGATGCTTAAGGGGAAACTATGCCCCAGTCAAGTCAGTAAGCCAGAGAGAAAAAGACGAATATCATATGATATTGCTTATATGTGGAATCTAATTTTTAAAAATGACACAAATGAACTTATACAGAAAACAGAAATAGACCCACAGACATAGAAAACAAACTTATGGTCACCAAAGGGGAAAGCGGGGGAGGGAAAAATTAGAAGTTTGGGATTAACGTATACGCACTACTATATATACAATAACCAACAAGGACCTACTGTATAGCACAGGGAACTATCCTCAATATTTTGTAATAACCTATAAGGGAAAAGAATCTCAAAAAGAATAGACATGTATATGTGTGTGTGTTTCTATATACCTATATCTATATAACTGAATCACTTTGCTCTATACCTGAAACTAACACAACATTGTAAACCAACTATTCTTTAATTAAAAGAAAGTTTTCATGAAAAAAAAAAAGAAATTATGGGATGACTTCACTGGCAGAACAAGGTAGAGGAGGAACAGAGGCAGACAAGGAAGAGCTGCCCAGTCATGTGCTTTGAATGAGAGGAAAAGGGCCTTGGTCTCATTCAACATGAAGTAAAGGCTGTGTGCGTAGAACCATTTTGAGAGTGTAAGAATAGTGATTGAGTTCAAGGAGCTGGCAGTTGGAAAAGTTCAGATGAAAGATCATCACCCCAAAATGTACCAAAGTGGCTTTAGGAGATGTTCTGAAAGATGAGCAACAATCTCTTTGTAGCCTACAGATATGTGGCTCTAAGCTAAGTACATATAAGTCAATTTAAATAGATTTTTTTTTTTTTTGGATGGGGAAGCGTAGATTGATTCAATCTCTCAAATTTGCATAGTAAAAGTTGCCTCAGAGCTGGGCAACTGGTTCATCTCATGACCACGTGGAAGTCATGTATATCAGGGTGAGTTAGGCAATGCTGCCCTGAAACTCAATGACTTGATATAAATAACAAAGGATTATTCTTCTTTCATATGACAGCTTTACGTGAGTAAGGCAGCTTTCCTCCATCACAAACTCACAGATCTAGGGACCCTCCATCTCGGCAGGCTACCATCTTGAATACAAAGCCTCCACTGTTGCCCAGGGAAGGGGCGAGAGAGAGTGGAGCACGACGCAGGGAGCTGTGTGGCCCAATTTGGAGGTGGCATATACATGCCACTGGGCCGGACCTAGTCATTTGGTCTTAATGTAAGTATAAGCACAGCTGGGAAATGTAGTGTTTTTGTGTGCTCAGGAGGAGAACTGGGATAGAGGTGGTTCTCAACATCTGGTCCCAGATCAACAGAATCAGAATCAACTGGGATTTTGTTAGAAAGGAAAATTCACAGGCTCCACTGAAGACCGACCGAATCAGTAGTTCAGCAATCAGTGTTTCGACCAGCTCTTCAGGTGATTCTGATGCACACTGAAGTTGGAGAATCACTGGGGGAGGGGATCATGTAGTCAGTCTCTTTCACACCTTTTTTTGGACTACCTACTATGCATTTATTTTTCTAAAATTGGGGTATAGTTGGTCTACAATGCTGTGTTACTTTCTGCTGTATAACAAAGTGAATCAGCTATAATGTATACATATATCCCCTACCTCTTGGGCCTCCCACACCCCCCATCCCAGCCATCTAGATCACCACAGAGCACTGAGCTCCCTGTACTACACAGCAGGTTCCCACTAGCTATCTGTTTTACAGATATAAAAATATCTGTAATATATATATTACAGATATATATACATATATAACAGATATATATACATATCTGTTATACAGATATGTATATATGTCAATCTCAGTCTCCCAGTTCATCCCACCTCCCCCGCCACCCCATCTCCACACGTCCATTCTCTACGTCTGCATCTCTATTCCTGCCCTGCATATAGGCTCACCTGTACCATTTCTCTAGATTCCACATACACACGTTAGGAAAACTGGACAGCTACATGTAAAAGAATGAAGTTAGAACACTCCCTAACACCATACACAAAAATAAACTGAAAATGGATTAAATACCTAAATGTAAGATGGGACACTATAAAGCTCTTAGAGGAAAACATAGGAAGAACCCTCTTTCAGCCTTTTTGGCCAATTTTTAAATGTTACAGATTACAGATAAACAGTGCATCTTCATAGAATCGTGTATGACTCTGAGCATTTATACACTTACTCTGGTGGGAATTAAACTTACAGTTTCTACAATGTGCAAATTTAAACATATCTTACCAATTATCAACTTAATACAGTAACACAGAATGTTTATGAAGAACAGCATGTGTTTGTGAGCATTCTTTTACGGAGTCAAATAAGTTTATGCACTTCTAGGCAGACATTTATTTACTTGAAGGTTAAAACATGCCTGACAATGGTTGAACCATTTGCAGAAACTCAAAACAAACAAGCCAGAGTAGAAATGCTAATGACAAATTCGAGGCAGGATCAGATAGACTGACATGGGAATGAAACCCTGGGACCAAAATGACATGAAAACCTTGAAGAGAAAGAGAAAGTTTGGAAATGCAAAGAGTGAAATGTGGTGGGACCATGGGATGTGAAGAATTAGCAAAAAGCTGTAATCGAGGTGGAGGACCCTTACCATGTGAAATGGGTTCCAAGTGTGAACACTGCCACGAGTGAAGAAAATGAATAAAAATACGGAAAGCTGTGATGGAAGTGGTTCTCTTGACCCACTGACGGAAACACTTCCTGTGTTATTAAAATGCTCACTGGGGGTGTGTCATTCAAAGCGGAAAGCTACAGATACAAAAGCAGCTCAGTCATCTTCCACCCATAAACGTACCCCAGTAGGAATCACTGACCAGTATTTAATCTCAGATACCTATAAGATGCTTCAAAAGGTGGAATACTGGATTCATTAAGTGTGGTATCTTAGAACAATGAGATTGTTCATTTGTTTAGAATAAACATATGCATAAACTAACTGCATTCATATTTCATTAAAACTTTTAAGACCTGCTAGAAATGCCATGATGAGTATAGATATTTTATCTTTTAACCAGTTTATAAATTATAAAAGCAATGCACGCTCATGGACAAAAATGATTCAAACAGATGGTTACTGAATGAAAAGGAAACACTCTCCTCCACGTTTCTACACTGCCTAGACATAACCATTGCCACTAGTTCCTTATGTTATCTTTAGAGAATTTTTCTACAGGTAGGGAGTCCTTGACCTGTATTTTAGGAGCATCTCATTTAAAATAGGTACCTTAGGGACTTCTCTGGCATCACAGTGGTTAAGAATCTGCCTGCCAACGCAGGGGACATGCGTTCGATCCCTGGTCCAGGAAGATGCCACATGCCACGGAGCAACTAAGCCCGCGTGCCACAACTACTGAGCCTGAACTCTAGAGCCCATGAGCCACAACTACTGAGCCATTGTGCCACAACTACTGAAGCTCGTGTGCCTAGAGCCCTGCTCTGCAACAAGAGAAGCCACCACAATGAGAAGCACACGTACCACAACAGAGTAGACTCCACTCACCGCAACTAGAGAAAGCCCACGTGCAGCAATGAAGACGCAACGCAGCCAAAAATAAATAAATAAAATTTATGGAAAAAAAAAAAGGTACCTTAGCTGTCAAAAAGAAGGCAAAGACAACACATGCAGAAAATGAAAAACTGAGAAAATTTTTAAGCTTAAATTTTTAAAAACGGAGAAAATTTTTAAAAGCTTAAACGAAGACCAAGAATAAAATAAGTATATGAATACACAAATGTTGGAACATGGTAAAGCTCTTCACAACATTTTCTAGTGCCATAGATTTGAGCGTTTTTGCTGGGGTGGATTCAAAGGGCAAAGGACCAAAGGGTGAAAAATTAAACATCTATATTATTCATGGAAGCCAGAGGAGGGGAAAATGAATGACCTCCAAGGAAGAAGTGGGACCATCCTCAGTTGTTAAATTTCTCAGGTCACATCTTGTAATGTAAATGGTGGCATCTTGAATCTGTAGCCACGTTCATCTAGTCCTTTGCACCTTTATTTATTTTTAATTTTTATTTATTTTTTTTGAGACAAACATTATTTATTAAAGAATCTAGCTGAAAAGATAGCAATTCACCAATTCCTCTATGATCCTCATGTTATGCATAGGCATCACTCTTCAAACTTTCCAAATGGCAGATGCCCAGATCCGACTCTCCAAACTAAAGAAATCAAAATCTCAGGGAGGGACCCTGACGTGTTCATTTTTAGAAAGCTCCACAGATGCTTCTTTCTAATGGGCAACCAGGATGGAGAGCTAGCATCTTAGATACTTGAAAATCTATCCCTGGATTAAATCTGAATGATGACTATGTACATGTTACATGCTTACAACAAAAGCAGACAATATATACAGCTACACATAACACACCCACATCACAACTGGTTTTGGTGGATCACAGGATGTCATGTTATAGGCCTGCATTGAGGGCATCTTAAAAAAAACACCCCATGAAATCCACTGCCATATTTAGTATGGACTCAGTAGGGATGTTAATTAAGAAGTTAACAAGTTATCTGGTGTCTCCTTATGAGAAATCAGAGGAGGACTTTTGAGGCCTCAGAACTAGTTGTACTTTCGCAGAGAAAGTGATATATTTTTCTGTTTTAGACATCATGAATCAGGTAACTACTCCTATCCTCTCCTGTACTTTGGCTCCTACAACAAAGTTCGAACTCCACTTTGTGGCCCGGGGCTAGTCCATCTACAGGGTCTCATGCCACACATTTTGCGGACTAACCCCATTCCTTTTTCCACTGTACCTTTTAATTCTCGTCTTTCCTTTTCCTATTCTTCTTTCATTAAAAAAAATATGTTGGGCTTCCCTGGTGGTGCAGTGGTTGAGAATCTGCCTGCCAATGCAGGGGACACGGGTTCGAGCCCTGGTCTGGGAAGATCCCACATGCCACGGAGCAACTAGGCCCGTGAGTCACAACTACTGAGCCCGCGCATCCGGAGCCTGTGCTCCGCAACCAGAGAGGCCGCGATAGTGAGAGGCCCGCGCACCGCGATGAAGAGTGGTCCCCGCTTGCCACAACTAGGGGAAGCCCTCGCACAGAAACAAAGACTCAACACAGCAAAAATAAATAAATTAATAAACTCCTACTCACAACATCTTCTTAAAAAAAAAAAATGTTGTGGGAAACAGCGGAGCCCGCGGAAGGCGGTGCCGACGGCCCTGTGAGAGCGAAGTGGCCGTGTGGCCACCATATGCCGGTGGCCCAAACATGGGCGACAACGGCTGCAAAGCTCGCGGCCTGCGGCCCTTCACCTCGGGGGTCGGGGGCGGCGGCCCGGAGGCGGCTGTCGCCGAGCAAGCTTTGGTCGTGCCCCCCTTCGGAGTCACGCGCCGCCACGGCTCCATGTTCTATGCCGAGGATGGGGATCTGGCTCACGAGTTCTATGAGTAGACAGTGGTCACCAAGAACAGGCAGAAGCAGGCCAAGCGGAGGCGGGTGCATGAGAACCTGATTCCTCAGGGCATCGGAAGCTGGATACCCCCTCGCATCCACGTGGATTTCCCTGCGATCCTCTATGAGGTTGGGGGTGAACCTGGGGGGTGGCAGGTATAAACACCTCCTGGCCCCAGCAAGAACCCCCCAGGCTCCAGGTGTGGCTTCCATCGAGGAACCTAGGCTGGGCCCACAACCCTGAATAAACTCCCCTGGCCCGGAACCTTCAACGGTGAGCAGGGCCGCCCTACAGTGCTGGTTGGGTGTTGGTTTGTATGTGGACAGGAGTTGGCCGGTGGCCGGCGAGGGCTGACGGCGGAGTTCCCAGTCCCCCTTCCCCAGCAATCCCTCTGAGGGGCATGGCAGGGCATGTGCTGGTCGGGAACGCCTGGCTCCTGTGCCCTTGCCTGGCCTGCTTTCTTGCAAGCTTGCTCAGGGCCCAGCGCTGCTGGAGGCTACAGCGCTTTACAAGCAAGGTCTGCCTTCTTCCAGCCCCAGGGTGTGGGAGCTGTACACAGTGGGAACTGCCTTTCCTTCTCGTTGGAGCATTTCAGCCATTTGCTACCTCAATTCCTCCTGTGTTGGTCCGAAGCTGGAGGCAGAACAAGCCTGATTCTTCCTGCCTACCTGCCCGTCTGTTTCCCCCTCACCCCCAGATGGATGGACAGGCTGTTAATAGGTGTGGGAGGCTTCTCCCTCTACCCCAGGCTGGGCTCATCCCTCCCCACTGCAACTAGCTGTTGGCCCCCACCCCAACTGAGAGGGCACAGGATGGGGACCAGGAAGGGCTCTGGATGCCTGTGCCTACGGGGCATTGCCGCATCCCACCTACCATGTCCAACCCCCCTTGCCCTTACACATCTGCGACCCTGTGGTAGGGACAGCACCCTAGGGCTGCTGCCAGTAGCTCTGAGGAGCCCAGCACCCCTTGCCCTACAGCATACCCATCCCTTCAGGATCAGTAAGAGAAAAGCACTGGAGCCCCTGGGTAGGGACCAAAAGGAGAGAACAATCATAAAGGAATACTTAAAACGTGAACACTTGTAAACAGTCCAGTCCATGATGTTGGGGGCAGAGTCTGATTTCTACAGAGAAAGGACTTTTGAAAAGAATTCCTTACCGTGCAAACTCTATGTTTTAAGCGTGTGAGGAATGGCTTGGGGAAGGGTAGCCCTCAATCGAGGAAGGCTGTTGTGTTATTTGTTCAATAAAATTACTTGTAGACCCTGGCCATGTAGCTCTCAGTATATGTTTTTCTTTTGCTTGCGAGCACACTTGAGGCAGGATTTCTCAACGGGTAATAACTCATGTCTTTTGATGGCACTGCCTGATTTTGCATCACTGTCATGCAACCTCTGCACATGTCTTCCAGTTCGGAGTGGAGGGCCTAACTTGTCCATCTTACCTACGCGAGGGGCTGCTATCCCTTTATGGGAGGAAGACAAGGTCTGAAGTTTGTTTCCCAAAGAGCAGCTAACTGAAGACGCTTTACCCGAAGGAACACCTACAACCGTTTTGCTAGTGCCACTTGGCTGTGGTAATCGTGAAGATCCTGATGAGGCGGTTAAAGGAGAACTGGACTTTTTAAGTGCAGGTGGCTTACACTGTGTCCAAGAAGTGGAGTTTCCTTTGGTATCAGTACAAAATTGGCCTTTATTACTAATATGCGCTGCTTGTTCTTTACAGAAATTTATATGTCTATCAGCTGCATTTTCATTAAATCTCCTCTGGCAATATGGACACCGAATATAATCAGGATCATAAAAAGGTGGAGGAGGGGAGGAAGTGTGCCACCCTCTTTAAGGGCCTGACCGAGGCCTTTAGCTGCTCTTATGGTGGCAGTGAACTCTTCATGCTTTCTTCTCCAATGAGATGGCTCCTTTGGTGGTTCAGGCCTGGGTTTAAGAGGCTTTACTGGTGGAATATCCATTCCTTTAGCTCTTTGTCTGCTTGAATCAAAAGTCTTCCGTTTTTTAGTGGCAGTTTTCTGGCAAATAGGTCCATGTTGTTGTTGCTGTTGTTTTTTTGCTGTACGCGGGCCTCTCACTGTTGTGGCCTCTCCCGTTGCGGAGCACAGGCTCCGGATGTGCAGGCTCAGCGGCCATGGCTCACGGGCCCAGACGCTCCGCGGCATGTGGGATCTTCCCGGACCGGGGCACGAACCCGTGTCCCCCGCATCGGCAGGCGGACTCTCAACCACTGCACCACCAGGGAAGCCCCATGTTTTTTTAATGCCACTGGAAAGGATGTTCTTCCACAAATCTCGCAAGGTAACAGTTCTCCAACTTGGACACTTCCATTCCAGTGACTCCATAGCGCCACCGCCTCAGGCTCCGCCAGACTCCTCCGGCAGCACCCACTGCCGCCGCCCAGCTCCGGCCCTAGCCTCCTTTATTTATTTATAATGTATTTATTGAGTCTCTACTGTGTAACATTAGCTCTGATCTCAAAGGGCTTATGAGAGAAAACACAACGAGCATAGATGAAACATTTGGAGAGTAAGAGGTGGTATATAAAAAGAGATAAATTGAATATAATCAAGTGATAGCCTGCATAGTGCCCTGAGCAACACAATTAAATTCAAGCCATAATCCACGTTCTGATTTTAAAAGTTTCCTACAATTTCTCACTTTCCACTGTAACTAATACCTGGAGTTCAGTAATGTAATTTATCAATGACTATATTTCCATTCTCAAAGAGAACTCTGTTGTTCTTGAAATGCGTGTATGTGTATATGGATGCATACTTAAAAATACCTGTTTGGTTTTGGGGGAGGGAGGGTGGATTTGATTGCATCTAGTGATTGACTCTTCAAATTTAATACCTCTGGGAAAACATGCCACAGGATCATAACACCTAGAGACAGAAGCCTGAAAAGTCAACTAGGTCAATCCCTTGCCACCAGGTAGGATGGAACTTCTGACCGATTACCTAGCCAAAAAGTTATGGTATACATAACCATACATCTTTTACATATTTTCTTCCTGCATATATTGAATCAAAGAACAACCAGGCCTCTGGTATTGGAGCATTATAAAGCCATATGTGACGCTCACTAATACAAAATGCCTGGAAGGAAACTAAGTTAATACATACGGCAGTAAATTTACAAATGAAGGCTCATCCATCATCAAAGACCCAGAATGTGCACTGCCATGACATAAAAAAGAACTTATGAGAAATATCTGTTTTCATTTGTGCATCATTCCCCTCAACACAAGCAACTAAGAGAAAGACATGTGTGCATTTCCTGGACTTGATCTGGGGCATGCAACACATTTTACGAAGGGATTAAAGGGCCCGAGGTCTTTTACACAAGACTATTATGCCAATTCCATGTCAGAGACAACTTATATTGTGGAGTCTTCAAAAGAAAACTACGTATGCATGATGCCAAAGCCATAAATATTATTGGAGGTTCTTAAAAAAAAATTACATGTAAGGGACAAAATAGAAGACAGCTCTGGAATGGAATCTTGTGGTTCTACTCCAAACGCTGGATGATTTCCTCTTCCAGGAGAAAGAACATGCAGCTCATCCTCCATTACCCCACATATCTGATTCGAGGAGATATTGACAAGAGAGTTTTTACAAGAATTCTATGATTCACAAAGTCAACGAGGAAACAGAATCCTCCCATGCCTTTGACGTTGGCAGTACCTTCTTAGGATCTCAAAAAGAAAGTTTCTTTCCCTTCCAATTTTGACCTTTTCTATTTGGCAGATGTTAATTTTTTTTTTTTTCTGCCTGTGTTTCTAATGGAGCTTGAAATTTACACGGCTTTTTGTTTACCTCCTAATTTGTGTACCGCCATCATCAACATTATCAGCATAGGTCTGGGAATAGGGTTTATTTACTGCTTCTGTTGAGCCAGCAAATGGAGCAATGCAGAAAGGACTGTTCTGCTCATCCCATTTCAGTGTAGAGTCTCCTTCCAGTCACAGAAACAGCCTTTACTGAGCAGCCAATAACCTTCCTGGGTGCAAAAGTCAACAACCATCTTCTGTGCTTGTTCTTGATGACATTTCTGAGCTGTTTTAGACATAGTCGAGTATATCCTGACCCCTTGACCCCCCTCCTTGTTAACAGGTAACCCAGAAACTGAACTTCTCCCCCATTCATTTCCCTTCTTCAAAGAATCCCTTGTAGGCTATCTGGGTTCTCACTTCTTTTCCTACTCCTTTGTGAGATTACCTATTTCCAAGTCTTCAGATGCTCCATATATATATATATACATACATACAGAGAGAGAGAGAGAGAGAGAGAGAGACTGAAAGGGAGGTGACATCCAATTCTGTAAACCTCTGATTTTGCCTTGGCCTTTTCATTGGGTTATGCTTACTCTTCATGACCATATCAATTTCAGGTTAGGAAAAGGGGGAAATAACATTTCTCCCCCCAAGAAAGTATTATTGAAACTTCACAACACATCTTGAAAACAGAGTTTTGATTTTGGTTTTGAAGTCTTCCTGGTCTTTGGATCCCCCTGTTTTGTCCATTAGTCGGCTTCTATTGCTTGATTACCAACATTCATACCTTCCACATAAAGGGTTCTGCAATCAGGAAATACATTTGGGAAGTAGAGGGATCCTCATTATTTTTATGCTTCACCTTAAATTTTTAATTTACTATTTAAACTATTTTTCAATGTAAAATTCGGGGCATTAAATACATTTACAATGTTGTGGCACCACGAGCACTATCCATTTCCAGAACTTTTTCATCATCCCAAACAGAAGCTTTGTACCCATTAAACAATAACTCTCCATTGTCCTCCAACTCCCAGCTCCAGGTAACATCTACTTTTTGTCACCATGAATTTGCCTATTCTAGGTACCTCATATAAGTGGAATAATACAGTATTTGTTCGTTTGTGTCTGGCTTATTTCACTTGGTATAATGTTTTCAAGGTTCATCCAGGTTGTAGCATGTATCAGAAATTCATCCCTTTTTATGACTAAATAATATTCAGTTTTATGTACATACCACATTCTGTTTACCCATTCACCTGATGATGCACATTTAGGTTCTTTGCACTTTTGGGCAATTGTGAACAACGCTGTTGTGAACACTGCTGTACTAAGATCTGTTTAAGTCCCTGCTTTCAACAGAAGGACACTTTTGTTTTGCAAAGTTTTCATCCAGAAAAAAATGTCTAGCCAGGTCTCAATTATTAGTAATTTATCCTGGTCCACAAGTTGGATTTGGTGCTGCTCTAGTCACCTGTTTGCTTTCAGATCCATACTTTCCTCTTCTTTGCCTACTCTGTTTGCATGAAACTACATTTCCCAGATGTCCCTGCCCTCTGGCTTCCAGGCAGTTTTAGCCAGTGTAAGGCACTAGAAGGAGACTCAGGGGCAGAAGAAGGGAAAGGCCAGCGTATTTCTTCCTGGATCACTTTGCTACTGGTGGCATCTAGGGCAGGGACTGCATCTCCTGGCTCTAGCTCCCACTGGAATGGCCGACTGGGGTTCCGAGTTCTGCCAACCAACCCTGACTTCTAAACTCTGTCTCCTCGTTTATCCCTCCAGCCCCAGGGAAGGTAGAAGCTTCCCACTGCTGTTAACCTCTGGGTTGTCTCATTTTTGCACTTGTGCTGCAAATTGTCTTAAGTTTTCTCTTCTAAATATACCAGGAGTGGTTTCTGGGTCCCTGTATGGAACCTGAATGATAACCATTCCATTGGGAAAAGAAGTCCAAAGTTTCTCAGGATGCAGAACCGATGGCAGTGACTCTTAGCTGTCCTCAATGTATCATCCATTTAGTAGTATATTGTTTCCAAGCTAGACCTGTAGTTTGGTGCGGCCATGTGAATAAGTTCTGGCCAACTGATGTAATCAGATGTGTTGTGTGGCAGATTCTAAACCTTCTTTAGAAGTCAGCTGCTCCATACTCTTTTACCTTCTTCCCCCTTTCCTGCGGTTTGGAACATGGATGTGACAACTGGCATTCCATCCTGGAACATGAGGACGTGGGCCACATTTGGGGGAGAGCAGGACCCAAAGCCAGAGAAGCCTGAGTCCTCGAGAACTCTGTGGAGAAAAACTGCCATCCCAGGCCTCCTCTGCCTGCCTCTAGTTTTACATGAGAAGCAAATAAAATTCTCTCTTGTCTAAGCTCCTGCTCCTTCCAATCTCTCTATCGCAGCCAATCTGAGATCTAACCAATTCAAGACCCAAACCATGAGCTCAGTGTCTGTCCCGAACTGCTGATTCATTTCCCTATACTTTTCCTTAACAAACGAAAGCAAGGTCCTAGATCCTCTGGTCTTATTCTGAGTTTTGGCCTCTTCCTGTTTATACTCAGAATTGACCTATTCTCAACCACAAAGCTTTTTATTCTCTTTAACAGCTTCTGCTTTGCTTATTAAATTTTCTCTGAAAGGTAGGGGTCAGAGGCAGCTACTTACCAAGCCCATATCCAACCTAGAAAATGATTAGAGTCTGGATGTTAGAGAATTTTTAATTAAAAACCTGGGAACATTGTTCCTCGGGTATTAATAAAGCCAGCAAAATGGAGAATCAGCATGGCCTAATGCTGCAAGACAGACCGTTAGTGTCCTGGTCTCAGAGCCCTCTTCCCAGAGCTGATGGGCTGGAACTATACCTAATGGCTGCCAAGCACAGATAAATCTCACCTCTACTTCACCCAAGTGGGCGTCAATTAGAAATATGGACTTCTAGGATGGTGGTTCCCAAACTTCATTGTGCATGAAAATCACTTGGGGAAACTTATCCGAAATGAAGATTCCCACCCTTCTGCTCAGGATTCAGTTGGACTGGGGTGGGGGCCATGAACCTGCGTGATGAAAAGGACCCCAGGTGTCTCTAAGGCACATGGTCTATGGACCACACTAGGAGAGACCATGCTCCTGGGAAATACATGAAGACTATAAAACAGCCACAAGTGCAGAGAACTGTCATCAGCTGGGGGTGGGGCTGGAGCACATTCAATGATGCCTCCCACGTCCCAGGAGCTCTGGCAGGCATTTTCGAGATGTCGTCTAGTTTATGCTCTGATAACCTGCATAACTATCGTTATGACACTTGTTTTGCAGTGAGCACCCCGAGGTGCAGAGAAATTAAGCAACTTGCCTAAAGTTACAAAGTGGATTCAAAGCTGGGTGTGCGTGTGGGGGTTGGATCTAGTCTACCAATTCCTCTAGGTTTGCTCAGCACCCTTCCCCATCATGCTCCGCACTCCTAGACACCGACCTGCATGGACGGCACCACAGGGCCCTCTGCCCTCTGGCTTCCAGTTGGGCTGGGTCCTGCCAATGGGAAGTGCTGGGAGAAGACTAGGGGGAGAGAGGAGAGGGAGTTCAGGGTATTGATTCCCCAGCTGCCCTCACTGCGGGTCTCCAGGGTTGCATCCTTTGACCAAAGGCCACAGCTCTTGTCAGTGGCTCTTGCCACACGACTGTCCCCTTCTAAGTTCCTGTAACTATTCCGTCTTCTTGCCTTTTCCAGCCTAAGGCTGATAACTGGTACCCTCCCTCTCTTTCTGTCTAATTAGGATGGGTGAGTTTGTTGAGGGCAGGGTCTGTATCTTTTTTATCTTTTTACCCCGTGTCTAGAATAGTGCCTGTTTACATAGTAGAAAAATTTTAGTGCATGTTGACATGAATAAGCACTTTACTAGTCCAACAATGTGCTAAATATTCTCTAACTAGTAACTCATTTAATTCTTGTTATTTATTTATTTTCTTTTTTTGAGAACCAATGTTTTTTTTAAAAAAGAAAGCTATTGGATGTTTGTCCCAGAAAAATGAAAATGTTTATTCGCGCAGAAGTCTGTACACTAATGTTCACAGCAGCTTTATCGATATTTGCAATAGCCCAAGACTGGAAACAAGCCACATATACTTCATTGACTATAAAGTTAAACGAATTGTGGGACAACCATCTATGGTGTATGAGTCAGTGATAAAAGGGAACAAACTCTTCATACGTGGCAACAAGTCAGAAAAAAGCCCATCTCAAAAGGTTATATATATATACTCTGTGATTCCATGTAAGTAATATTCTTGAGGTAACTAAATTATAGAGATGGAGGAAAAATCAGAGATTGCCAGGGGTTAGGGGTGGGCAGTGGAGGCAGATGTGGCTATAAAAGTGTAGTACAGGGGACCCTGTGCTGATGCAACAGCTCTGTATCTTGATTGCAGTAGTGGTAACACAAAGCCACACCTGTGATAAAATCTCTCTCTCTCACACACACACACACACACACACACACGAGTGCTTGTAAAACTAATGGATTGTATAATACCAATGTCCGTTTCCTAGTTTTGATATTGTATTATGGTTATGCAAGGTGTTAGCATTGTGGGGTGCTGGGTAAAGGGTACACAGGACCTCCTTGTACATTTTTCTGCCACTTTCTCTGAATTGATAATTATTTCAAAATAAAAGGTCAAAAAAATGAAAGCTGGTATATTTCATTTCTTCATGTTTCCATTGGCAATAGAGTCCCACTATCCTACTTTTAAAATGGCATTTAGATTTTATTTTATTCTATAGAAAGTATGAATTAAAATAGTGTAGTAGATGCAGAGAAAAAGGTATAGAAGATGTCAAGCCTTTATCTGTTCCTGTCAATTTTAAGTTAAGGGGGGTCATGAGAGCTGGAATAGGGACATTTGAAGATGTCTGGAATTATACTTTCTTTTATATTTATTTCAGCAAGATTAAAGACAAACCCACCTACTTAGGAAACTTCACCTTTAGTCTCTTTCAAATAAAAATTCAGAATTATTCACCAATACGGGATCCCCTCTTTTCTTCCTCTTTCCCTCCCTTCCTCCCTTCCTCCCTTTCTTTTTTTTTTTTTTTTTTTTTCGGTACGCGGGCCTCTCACTGTTGTGGCCTCTCCCTTTGCGGAGCACAGGCTCCAGACACACAGGCTTAGCAGCCATGGCTCACGGGCCCAGCCGCTCCGCGGCATGTGGGATCTTCCCAGATCGGGGCACGAACCCGTGTCCCCTGCGTCGGCAGGCAGACTCTCAACCACTGCGCCACCAGGGAAGCCCCTTCCTTTCTTTATATGTATACATACACACACATTCACACACATATGTGTGTAGTGTATTCATTCATATAGTAGTAAAAAAAAAGCCACATTCGAAACCAAGAATACTAAATTAGTGTCAGGAGTGAAAATCTTTATGAATTTGAGCATTTGTTCTTCCCATCAAATCATATGCACCAGGGGTAAATATTTCAGACTTAGCAAAAAAATGCAATAGATGTGGTTGCTAGAGATGTTCCTTAAAAAGGTAAGTTGATCTTTCTACTTCACCTCTACCCCCAGCCACTGCCTTCTGCCTGGAGGAGCCATGTTGCTCTTCGAAATCACTTCTTATACATCCTGTCTGCTATCCCAAATAGTTCCAATATAACATGATTTCTATTAAAAAAAAGAGAATAAATTCATTAATTTCTTGATAAATGTAAAGCACTTTCCAGTTGCCGACAGAGTCTCTGCAGGTCAGTACCTGCAGGAAAGGAGAAGGGCTGGTCTCACATTTCCATCTTGGAGGAATTCCATCACCACCACCTCAGCTGCTGTTCTGTGCTTGGCCATGTGGAGAAATATAAGTGGTGTCAAGCCAGAATAGCCTCTCTCAACTTGTAAATTAGCAGATTACCAGCAGATCATCTGATTTTCCTCCCTGCTGTTCTCTCACCTGCATGCCAGCAGTGTTTTGAAGTAATATGTCAATACAGGGGCGTAAAGTGATTTATGTTCTACATAAATTTCTAGTTGGGGGTGTAGATGTTTATGACAGAAAGGATCTCCCTTAAATCCACAGCAGACATGTAACAGGAAGGAAATCTCTTAAATACCTCTGTTAATGGTTTGGTACCGGTGGCTCTTGATAAAGGGCCAATTACAGTTTTGAGATCTGTGTGATAGAATCTACTCTCTGTGGTTGCAAATTTTAACTTCTTTCTGTGGTCGTGTCCTACCAATTTGGTTCAGTCAAATCAAGATAAGATTGGGCTTCCCTGGTGGTGCAGTGGTTGAGAGTCCGCCTGCCGATGCAGGGGACACGGGTTCGTACCCCGGTCCGGGAAGATCCCACATGCCGCGGAGCGGCTGGGCCCGTGAGCCATGGTCGCTGAGCCTGCGCGTCCGGAGCCTGTGCTCCGCAACAAGAGAGGCCGTGATAGTGAGAGGCCCGCGTACCGCAAAAAAAAAAAAAAAAAAAAAAAAAGATAAGATTCCTTCGTAGTAAAATGGGAATATTATTACTTCATTTAATACCAAACTAAGGTAACTAAGTTTCCCTGCACTAATTCTGTGTCCGTCTGTGAGTCCAGTTAATGAAGAGCAGGAGTTGTGACATTAGCACAGCCTTTGAACCGAGCTCTGATTCTCACTGGGTGTGTCACCTCGGGAATCTGGATAAATGTTTTAAAATAGTTATTTTGCAATGAACCTCAATGTACGTTAAATGTCATCAGAAGGTTAGGAAAAGTCCTTCCAGAAGCCTCCCATTGGAGATGATGGGGCAAAAGCAAACGTGCACGGCCCAGCTATGGGGGAGGGTCTGAGGAAGGGAAAATTGCTGCACCCCCAAATGAACAGCCACTGCTCTTGGGGCTGTAAGACATCTCCAGAGGAGTCAACATCCCCTGAGAGGTATTATTATCAGGGTTCACCCTGAGAGCTGCGGCCCCAACATCAGAATCAAGAGATCTAACTTCTTAGAGATCTCTGGTAACATCTCCTTTTTGGTGTGGGTTACTCTCAAAATGCTGGGGCAGGTGTGGGAGAGACAGCCAAATTTCAAAAATTAAATGAAGGCACTGGCATTGCCAACTTACCTTTCTGCCTAAGGATGTAAAAACAAGCAAGCAAAAATTCTAGATCTAGTAAACATGGTCTGAGAATGAAGTTTTCTGTGAAGATGACAGATGCCACATCCCAAAGGGAGATGCCACGAGCCTTGCACATACCACACAAGGTTTGCAAAAGAGGTGTGAAGCCAGTTTCATTATCTTGACCCCTCAGTCATACCAAGAGCATATAAAGGTTGAGAGCATATGCTTAAAGATTTCTTTAAAACAAAATATCAAGTGTTGGTGAGGATATGGAACAACCAGAACTCTTATACACTCCTGGAGGGAGGGTTTATTATTAAAACCACTTTGAGACACTGGAAGAATCTACTAAGGCTGAATATATATGTACAGACTGAATTGTATTCCTCACCCCCAAATTCATACACTGAAGTCCTAACCCTTAGTATGTCGGAAGGTGACCATATTTGGAGATGGGATCTTAAAGAGGTAATTTAGTTAAAATGAGGTCATTAGGGTGGGCCCTAATCTATTATGATGGGTATCCTTATAAGGAGAGGAAATTTGGACAGTGACATACAAAAGGAAGCCCGTGAGAGAATACAGGGAAAAGACAGACATCTCCAAGCCATGAAGGAGGTCTCAGAGGAAACCAGCACTACTGATACCTTGATCTCAGACTTCTAGCTTCCAGAACTGTGAGAAAATAAGTGCTGTTGTTTAAGCCAGCCAGTATTTGGTACCTTGTTATGGTAGCCCTAGCAAACTAATACAGTCTACCTTACCCTACTCAGCAAATCCACCCCTAATATGTACCAATGGAAATGTATAGTTTTGTTCACCCAAATATGTCTGATATAATCTAGAACAGAACTTTTTACAGAGTAGCCGCAAACCGGAAACTACCCAAATACTCATGAACTGCAGAATGCAGAAATAAATTGTGATATGTTCACATGTTGACCAATTTAGAGAAATGAGAATAAACCATCTAAACCTGCAGACAACAATATGGATGAATCATCCGCACGTATAATGTTGAATGAAGAAGTCACACACAAAGAGTACATAATGAATGATTCTATTTATATGATGAACAAAAACAGATGATGCTATTCTTTACCATTAGACTTGAGAATTGTGTTACCCCTTGGGCAGGGGTAGCCACTGGAAGGGAGCATAGGGAAGGCTTCTGGGAATACAAGTCATGTCTTATTTCTTGGTCTTTTCTATATGTATATGGTCTTTTCAATCAAAAAGTTTTAGAAGGAGTTTTTCTATAAAAAAAGATGGGCACGAGTCCCTGGCATTCTAATTTGCCTCTCTTTGCTTGGGGGGAGAGAAAGGAGGGGCTGCTTTCTGATTCCAAGTCTAGAGAGGAGGCTTCAAGGAACTTTCAAACAACTTGACATATGTCTCTAGGAGCTCGCCGGACAAAGTAAGATAGCTAAAGAGCCAGAACCTGCGGTGTGCTAACGTTAACTGCTCTGCTGGCAGACTGAACAAAAGATTTTAATGGTAGAGACAGTCTGCCCTCATTTGTCTGTGCAAGGACTGGATCAGCATTTCCCCTGGATCAGATCTGGGCTATCCTGAGCGAGAGAGCTGGTGTGGAAGAGCTAAGATCTCCTCCAAGAGGCCACTTAAACAGGGAAAACACAACTCAAGCCAAGAAGCTGATGTGCTGCTGAACTACTGTGGCGTGAAGACACGTAAACTCGTGGAAGGACACAGATGCATTTGCTCTCATCAAAAGGAACGTAGATGAGTCACCTCCATCAGTGGGGGTGGTAGGGTGGTGTCCTCAGAAGAACCATCCAAGAGTAAACACTTCTCAACCCTCAAGAGCAAGGGTGGGCTTATGACAGTATTTGTCACGTAAGAACTTTCTCGACCACCATGCCTTCCTCACCCTGTTCTCATTGGAAAAAGGTTAGAAACCCCTAGCCAGCAAGGGAAGAAGTTGTATGTGACATTGGGCAGAGGAACGTGGCCTATTTCTTCAACACGTTCCACACTGGGAAAGAGAGGAAAACCATTAAAATTGGAATTTTAAGTCATAACTCAGCTATCAGACTCCTGGTAGAAGTGGTGGGCCCGGGAAAGATAGTTAAAAGTCACAGAGCAAATCCAGAAAGTTCTCATCACAAGAGAAAAAAATTGTAACTATGTGTGGTCATAGATGTTAACCAGACTTTGGTGATCCTTTCACACTAGAGACATGTATTTATTCATGTTGGACACCTGAAACTAATGTAATGTCATATGTCAATTATATCTCAATAAAATAAAAACCACAGCATAATTTTCAAGGGGGTCATAAATTAATATACTCATAAAACTTATACCTGGAACATTTATTTATGTCCCAGCAGTACACATCATCCTTGGGCTCTATCAACCCAACCTCCTCAATAATGGACCAATAGGAACTACTGGTTCAGTAGAAGTAGGAGTGAGTGAGGGGAAGCAATTGAGGGAAACCCTAAGGGTTTTAGTTTGGGTGATCAGAAGAGACTGATGTCCATAAACAAAATGCAGATGCAGGAGAAAAAAGCAGGTTTGGTGGTGGAGGCAATAGAGGAGTTCATCTTTTTTTTTTTTTTAATTGCGGTACGCGGGCCTCTCACTGTTGTGGCCTCTCCCGTTGCGGAGCACAGACTCCGGACGAGCAGGCTCAGCGGCCATGGCTCACGGGCCCAGCCGCTCCGCGGCATGTGGGATCTTCCTGGACCGGGGCACGAACCCGTGTCCCCTGCATCGGCAGGTGGACTCCCAACCACTGCGCCACCAGGGAAGCCCAGGAGTTCATCTTTGATGTGCTGAGTTTGAGGTACCTCTGGGCTATGGTGGTGAAAGTTATCTTTGGACAGCTGGGAACTCAGACATGAAGCTTAGAAGTGGCTGGACTTGGAATCATCAGTGTACAGGCGGCAGTTGATGTCTTAGGAGTAAATGTGGTTTCCCAAGAAGAACATTAGGAACAGTATTTTCTGAGGAGTGGTTAGCAGAGTAGTCAGTAAAGGCACTTGCAAAGTAGGCAAGGAAAAGAAAAGGGTGATTTTCCTGAAGCTGAAGCAAGAGAGTGTCCCCCTGAAGAAAAATGAGATCAACAGTGGCAAAATTCTACAGATTTCAGGGAGAAAAGATACTGAAAAGTATTTGTTAAACCTCAGAGGACTCCAGTGATCTTAGAGTTACCATCTTGTGAAAAGAAGTTGGGTGCGAAAGCCAGAAAACAGTGGACTGTGGAACAAATGAGACGTGAGAAAGTACAATCCATATGGACTGTTCTAGAAATCTAGTTACATAGGGAAGGAGGCCAGAAGTTTAAACACAGAAAGGGTCAGGGGAAGGGGTCCTTCCCTTTTTTGTGCCAAAGTCTCCTTTGGCAGTCTAGTGAAGCCTATGACCCTTCTCAAGAATGTTTTTAAATGCAAAAGGGAAAATATGTAAGATTACAAAATAATCAAGTTATATTAAAAAACACATACCAAAAGCTCTTAAAATTTTATGATAGAAGTATACAGGTGTTTCTTTATCGATGCTTTAAACGGTAGGATTTACTGGCAAGAATAATAACTACCATAATTTGAAAGTGGTGATGAGCGCAAATGATATTTCAAGGTATCTTCAACGAACTGCTATGTGATTAAAAATTACCTGTGATTCTAGTGACAAAGTCACAAGAACTGCTAAGAGTAGTGAGCTTTTGTACTTAGAGTCATAATAGAAAGAAATGTTACATTTCAGTAAAAATAAAATTAAGTGTAATTCGTATATTGAATTCAGCATAAAATTAAGTGTAATTTTATTTGATTGAAATATATTTCATATATAATATTTATTCTACATAAAAATAATATATATTATGTATCTCCAACTTCATCAGCCCCACTGAATTCTAGCCAAGGTTCCCTTGGAGGAGGGAGGGATCCAGAGACCTCAGGTTAAGAGCCTTTTACTAAGGGAAGAGAGGTATTTTTGTTTTAAAGGAGAGAAATTTTGTTTATGATAGAGTGGAAGGTTTTAAGTCTTGCTCTGGCAGTATGGCAGGATAATGCAGTGAAGTAGGGATGGGCTCTGGAACTAGACTCCTTGAGTTTAAATCTTGGCCCCCTGTTTATTAGCTGTGTGCCATTAGGCTAGTTATTCAACCATTTAACTTCTTTATACCTCAGTTTCCTTATCTGTAAAATGGGGATGATAAATAGTAACCCACCTCACAGGTTGTTGTGAGAGTTGCGTAAGAACACTTTGGCCAGTATTACCTTGACCACCTTCCACTCACTCAGTATCCCTTGGCTAAAGGGACACCTTCGGTTCTCTGAAAGCGCAACATTCTTCCTCGCTCAGAACCACTGCATATACTGTTTTTCTGTCTGGAAGGTTCTCCCCACTGTTCTCAGCATGACCGACTCCTCATCCTTTGGGATTCAGTTTAAATGTTACCTCCTTAGAAAGGCTTTTCCAGAAGCCATCTCTGGAATAGAACTCCCACCATTTCTCTGTCTCCCAGCAGCCTTTGTCCCAATTTGTAATCGTTTTGGTTAGTTGTTGTCTATAATGAGCTCCATAATGGCTGGAGTTGTGTCTCCCTCGATCCTCTCTCTAGCCCCTGTCCCTACCACATAATAAGCTCTCCATAAATATTCATTAAATGATCCACCAGCCAGGGAGCAACTGAAGATACAAAGGAGATCCTCAGCTATATTCATGCTTGTGGACTGTGCTTCAGTTTTCGATGTGGGTATGTATTTTTTTAGTCTGTTCTCAGTCTTGTCCTGGAGCTGGTGGAAAGCCAGACATATTGCTTGCATTAAAATGTTTATAAGGCAGCATTTAGTCTTTCTTCTAACACTAGGAAGATCCCCTCTCTGGTCAAGGCTGAACCAAATTAAACAAGAGAAGAATACCAGATTCTGCGCTGTGCTATGACAGTTCATGTTCACAAAGTTGGTGCACAGGACAGCCACGGGCAATTCTTTCACCGAGCCAGTCTTTTGCTATCACTCTAATTTTAGGCAATGTGAAGTGATGAAAGAGATATTGATCTAGCATTCAGGAGCCAGATCTCTAGTTCTGATAGTTCATGCTTAACTGGGTGATTTTAAGCACATCAACCTCTTTGAGCCTTCGTTCTTTCGTCTAACAAATGGCAATTTAAAAATATCTGCTGTGGCACAGACTGTTAGCTATGCCCCCAAACCCATTCTTCCCTTTACTCTGAGTACAAGCCTAGATGACAATTCCAAACTACCCCTGAGGCTGGTGTGGTTATGTGATTAAGCTCTTGCCAACAGAATATAAGCACAAGTGATATTTGTCACCTCTGTTTCTTGCTCAAGGCCCTTTACTTCCAGGTGGGAATGGAAAGGACTGGAGTAGTAACAAAAATGGTATATCTTAAGGACAGACAGCAGAACTGCTGACAGCCTGGGCCCCTAAATGACTGTGTGGAACAGAAACACCTCCCGACTTGCAGTCTTCAGCTAGGACTGTTAAATAAGAGAGAACTAAGCCACTAACTCTTTGGAATATATTTGTTACAGCAACTAGTGTTTCTGTAACACACATGTCCTACCTACTTTACAGAATTGTGAAAGATAGTAGTTCTCATGTATAAGGAAGAGCTTAGGGAGGTAGAAAGTGCTATAAAAATTTGTCGTCATCAATATTTTCTTCCAGCTTTTTTGAAATATAGATGACACATAGCATTGTGTAAGTTCAAGGTATACAACGTGATGATTTGATACATGTATATATTGCAAATCATTTTATTAACACAGAGAAAACAAGTGCATATTAGAGTGCCTGACCTATAGTAGATATTTAAGGTTTACCTGTTGAACAAGTAAATGAACATCTTGCTGATGAAAAGCTTGAGATTAAAAAAAAGAGACTATACAACACAAGAGCATGGGAAAGGTATTTGTTTGCTCAGGGAAAACTTTCAATTGATTCACTTGAGCTCACACAAGTAAAGCAAAAACCTCCTGGATATGTACTTTTTTTCAAGAAGGTTGCTTTTCTTTTTAATACTTGTTCCATCAAAAATAATTATAAGATATTAAAGGACATTTTGCAACAAGGAAAATATGCCCTTATTCACACCACCGTAACACACTCTTTCATTTTCACCCACTGGCTTAGAACTTTTATCTACATGTCAATTTTTCATAGTTGTAAATCTGTTTCTTCTTCTTATTTTTATTTTTTATTTATTTTTTTTTTTTTGCGGTATGCGGGCCTCCCACTGCTGCGGCCTCCCCCGTTGCGGAGCACAGGCTCCGGACGCGCAGGCTCAGCGGCCATGGCTCACAGGCCCAGCCGCTCCGCGGCACATGGGATCCTCCCAGACCGGGGCACGAACCCGTATCCCCTGCATCGGCAGGCGGACTCTCAACCACTGCGCCACCAGGGAGGCCCCTTCTTATTTTTAAAAGAAATTTTAATTTGTACTTGGTAAGGAAAGCACAGGTTTGGTAATTCTCCACAAGTGATTCCAACAAAGAACCACCTAATATTTCTAACAGTTCCAATTTAATTTTGCCAAGGGGTTCCATTCTTATTAAAAAGCCTAACAGGGAGAGGAGGTGATTTTCATAAGAAAGTACACAGGGGTGTTAGTTCTCACTACAATTAGGGTGATAAGGTTACAAATGTCACCATCTTTCTACTTCGTTTTAAAAGCTTATCTTGTGGGTCTTACAAAAATTAAATGAAGGGCAAATGAGTATATATGGATCTTATTTAAGGATAACAATGAATTCAGTGATGAATTCCACAAATGTTTCTTGAGTGCCCACTATGTGTCAGGGAGAATGTGGACCATACTGACACAGTCTCTACCACTGAAAAGGTTAAAGTATGGATGAAAGACAAGAAGACACATTTCGGTGAGCTCAGAGGAAGGGTGAGGCCATTTTCTGGAGGAAATGAGACCTGACGTCTGGCTGGAAGCTAGGCAGGCAAATGGGGAGAAGGAGGTCCAGGTTCGCTAGACACATGGACCATAATGAATGATGCTCACGAGACTGCAGGTTATTCTACCGCACTGGACACTAACAGAGCACACTGAGGGCGAACGGATGAGAAGGGAGAAGTAAGCAGAGGTCAGATCGTGAAGAGGACAAAAGCTTCGTCAGAGCAGTGCTGGTGTTTGTTCAGCTCTGCCTAGGGCAGCACTTGGCACATACAAACATGCATACGTTCCATCTGTATTTGTGGAATGAATTAAGCCACATTATGTTATGCAGTTGACCATGACTGGTCATAGTCATTGGACTCTGGTTTCAAAGGGAGAGTAGTACACCCAGGTGGGAAGGGACAGCTAGTCTCGAGAGAGAGAGACAGAGACTGCATCTATGTTGGCCCTTACTGCCATGCTGGGTATGCCACAGGACCACTGCTCGCTTCTCAGTGCTGGGACCCTGCTTCATTTTTGTTGGTCCTGAACTGCCTGATGCTAAACAGCAGGGGTGAGGCACACTGAACCCTAATCTGAGAAATGCCTCCTTATTTCACCTTCATCTTTCGATGGCAATGGGAATGCCACCAATGTAGCCTCTTAGGACATGCTTGCGAAGCAAATGCATAAATGCCATTTCCAACTCCTATTCCTAGAAGCAGGGAATAAGGGTGGGTGGGAGAGAGATGGGGAAGTCACAGAAGAAAGAAGGGAAGGTTGAGGAGAGAGACTGAAGACTTCTAATTGTTTCTTTTTTCTTTTCTTAAATATCCTCAAGGTTTTAATTAATTAATTTACTTATTTTGGGCTGCGCTGGGTCTTTGTTGCTGCCCGCGGGCTTTCTCTAGTTGTGGCGAGCGGGGGCTACTCTTCATTGCGGTGCGCGGGCTTCTCACTGCGGTGGCTTCTCTTTGTTGCGGAGCACGGGCTTCAGTGCTTGTGCGGGCTTCAGTAGTTGTGGCTCGCAGGCTCTAGAGCGCAGGCTCAGTAGTTGTGGCGCATGGACTTAGATGCTCCGCGGCATGTGGAATCTTCTCAGACAGGGGATGGAACCCGTGTCCCCTGAATTGGCAGGTGGATTCTTAACCACTGTGCCTCCAGGGAAGTCCCCTAATTGTTTCTTTATCCTTGATTCTAGTCTTTATTTTTTGAAACTCCTCTTAGTTGAAACTGAGCATTAATGATGTAAATTAACCAGAAATCTTAGTCTCTAGGGAGATGAATGGATTAATAAACCAGATCTAGCAATACTGAATTATTTGTAGGCAAACACTGATTTGACGAATGAGAGCCCAGCAGGGTGGCTGACTTTGGAAACATTTTGCTACTGCTCTGCTGGGCATGCTGAGAATGCATGATGCTGGCTGACTCCATGGGGGTAGCGCATGGATTCAGCTGCTGAAGAGCGAGGTGAAATTAAAGAGAGAATGAAATGTGTGATCTGATTTAATCACATCTGCTGCTTCAATTTCTCAATAACAGCACCCTGCTCCACTGTGTCAAATCGGAGAATGAAAAGCAATATATATATATATATATATGAATCATAGCTAGAAGATGGATTAACTCTCTAATGCCTGCCAATCCATTTCAGGAATCTAAAATGCAAATGACAACTGAGTTTTTCTTATAAAGAATTTGGGAGCAATTATTCCTGGACCTGGATCGGCATAAAATTACCATAAACTGAGGAGTAAGCAATGAAATGTCACCTCCTAAAAGAGACCAAAACCTCAGGACCCAGGCTAGGGGATGGCTTGGGGAACATTATGTATTTTATGTTTTTTTTTTTTTTTTTTTTTTTTTTTTTGCGGTACGCGGGCCCCTCACTGCTGTGGCCTCTCCCGTTGCGGAGCACAGCCTCTGGACTCGCAGGCTCAGCGGCCATGGCTCACGGGCCCAGCTGCTCCGCGGCATGTGGCATCTTCCCGGACCGGGGCATGAACCCGCGTCCCCTGCATCGGCAGGCGGACTCTCAACCACTGCGCCACCAGGGAAGCCCTATTATGTATTTTAATACCCAGGTCATCCTCTGCTTCTCTTCTGATAACTGAATGAATGCATGCTTCGTGTTGCTTCAGATTTCTAGTAGGATGACAGCCACCAAGTACAAGACCCAATTCAGCCTCTTTTAGGAATGCACATTTGTGAGGAGTTTAAAAGTTATAAATCTGTACTGGAGTTGATATTTAGTGGAAATCATCCTCCCATCCCCAACCTGCCCTCTCACAAAGGAGCTGCTACTTTAGGGCCTCTGGGCTCTATACCGAGTATCAAACACAATACACAACGTCATTCTGCAGGACCTGCATGTTTCCCTGGCTAGTCAGATACTTTATGGCAGCGAGGTCCTAAAGGTTAGTAAGGGGATTCATCTAATGTAAAATCGTTATTGTGGTTAAATGTTCCACTTTTCTGGTGTGGGGAGATGCCTTCTACATGATTCCATTTAGCAGCAGAAGATAAATGCTTAGGTCTAATTAGCTTCCCATAGGCAGTTTTACATCCCATTTACAGTGAAGCAAATCAAAGATGAAAACAACTTAGACAATAGCTATTTTGGTCCCTTCCATAGAGTAAGCAGGCAGTGGCGTGCAAACATGCACACGGGTGATCCCCAAAGATGCACAGCTAGTTCAGAGAAGATTCACTTCAAAAGACAGACTCAGGGCCTCCCTGGTGGCGCAGTGGTTGAGAGTCCGCCTGCCGATGCAGGGGACACGGGTTCGTGCCCCGGTCTGGGAAGATCCCACATGCCGAGGAGCGGCTGGGCCCGTGAGCCATGGCCGCTGGGCCTGCGCGTCCGGAGCCTGTGCTCCGCAACGGGAGAGGCCACAACAGTGAGAGGCCCGCATACCGCAAAAACAAAAACAAAAACAAAAAAAAAAAAAAAAAAAAAGACAGACTCAGTGAAGGGCATTTTGTAGGGAAGACATGAACAGACAGTCCAGAATTCTAATGTAATCAATTGTTCAGAAGCATGGACTTTTGATATATTTTTTTAAAAATGACCTCCTAAAAAGTAATTTCTACTGCTAGAGATCTGAGTAACCGAAAGTTCTCCTCGTTCCTCTTTTGCTTCTGAAAACCCAGAGTGTGTTAGCCATCTTGGTAGCATTTATAACACAGTCTACTGTAATCCTCTGATCTCATCTCCTAAGACTGGAGGCCTCTCGAGGGCAGAAAGCCTGGCTTGCTCATCTTTGTCATCCATTTCCAAACATATGGTGTAGTACCTCCATGGCACAGGTATGCAACAAACAGGTGTGAACTGCACCATTCGCCACTTCAGGCAGCCTCACTCTGGAGAGCAGTCAGTTATTTCCCAGTTTATGGAAGAACAAGGGATAAATGCCACTGGAAGGAGGGAAAGGTTGGTGGGCAATCAAGTGAAGTTATATTAAAATTAATTTTCTGATTTTAAAAAGATCCGCTGAATGGGCCCTTTACAGACCTTGAGTGAGAATTTATAAACACAAGATGTTGATTTAAAACAAAGGCCCATTCATTTTGCCACGTGGTACATTTCTTTAGCACCCTGAAGAGCTGGAGCAGTCTTAGGGGTTCCTGGCCCTGACCTTTTGTTGTCTGATTGGCAAGGGTGGGCTGTGGTAGGAGTCCCTGGGCTGCTTCAAGATCCTGGCACCTCCTATTCAGAAGACGGATCTTCAACTTGAAAAGCTGTGAATGCCAGAGATGTCTTTTAAGGTGTGCCAGATCTATTTTCAATTTCCAATATGTAGAGTGAGAGTGACATATTTTTATCCATTTAAAGAGCCTTATGGAAACTATAGACTTACAAACAAGTCTATAATAATATAGGAGATAATTAGTATATGTTAATCATCCCCGATTATATTTTAGCTTAAGATAAGCTGGTCTGCGCTCTTTACCCTCTTTTTAGTAGACAAAGCAACGGATATGACGATGCCTCGCCTCTTCTTGAAACCTTGCGGAGACTTGTCCTTACTTTTAGAATAAAACCAAAATCCTGACCACGGCCCTGCAAAGTGCGTGGCTCTCCATCCTTGGCTACTGTCCACCTGGCTCACTAGGCCCTTCTGCTAATTTCTTCAGTTTACCAAGTTCCTCCCAGACTCTGGGCTCTTCCTACAGGCTGTACCTCTATTGTGTTGCCCTTCTCCCCGCTTCTTTGCTTGGTTAACTTGTTTATCATTTGGGGTTCAGATGACTGGCCACTCCCTTACGAAATCCTTTCCCTCACCCTGTAGTCTCGGTTCCCCTCTGTACACACACTATCACATAGGCACTTCTTCACAACTGTCATTTCATAGCTATTTGTGCAATTCTTTCTTTAATGCCCACCTTCTGTCCTATATTTTAAGTGTCAGGGTAGCAGTGAAAAGGTACGCCTCGTTCATTGTTGTGTCCTTAGCACCTGGTCCAGCACATAATAGGTGCTCAATAAATAATTACTGAATGACAAAGTATCTTTCAACTAGCGCTGACTATAGACTTGAAGCATCCGGCATTGCAGTGGAGTGTATGGGGGTGGGCTCTGGACTCTGAAATCAGCTTCAGTAAGAGGGACAAGTCATTTCAACGCCCTGAGGCTTGTTGTCCTCATCTGGAATCATAATGACATGGACGCTACCTCTGAAGAAAGTGAATACACGCAGTGCAGCTTGACAATGACGCTCTGCACTGTTCACAGTCACACTACTGTTAATATTGCTCTGTGTATGGCTCTAGCCATGCTTCCTATTTCTGGGGAAAAGTCTCACATGAAAGCAAGCTTCCGACCTTCCTCCTTTCAGAAATCTAAAGAGAAGCAGGAGTAGGGAAAAGCCTAACTTTAGTGCTGAACCAGGTCACCTAATAAAGCCATTTACAAGCATCCAGAAACCTCAAACTGAGGGAAGACGTACAAATTCTCATTCTGAGAGTGGAGCACAGTTGTTTGGTGACAAGTAAGAGGAAGGCATTTTGGGAAAGTCAAATAACATCGCTAAATCGGGAGGCCGGGCTCCATGGGTGGGTGGGGGGAAGGAACTGGGCCCCACACGGAGTCCCCTTCCCCACTGTGGACACAGCGCCCTCTAGGGCCACAGCTGGGGGAAAGCGAGGACAGTTGAATGGTTACCCTTCGCTAGTTTTTCTCTTACATGGCTTATTTTTACTTTTAATTTTTTTAAAATTGTGAAGTGTCATTCATAAAAAGAAGTTATGAAAATTGTTGTGATTAGATTTCACATATCATTGAATTAAAACTTCAGATGCATTAAAACTTCAGATGTATAATTATTTGACATATCATTGAATTAAAACTTTAGATGTATTAAAACTTCAGATGTATAATTATTTGTATAATGTATAATTTGTATAATGTATAATTATTTAAATTATACATTTAAATATATAATATATATATATAATATATAATTATTTTAAACCATTGTCATTAAAAATTAATATTACTATTAAAAATAACAGTAAAGCAAATACCAATGCATCAGCTACTGATCTTAGCAAGTAGAATGTTAGCAGGACCTTCGAATGTCTGGAGGGCATTTTCCTGATTCCATCCCCTCCCTTCCACCTGTGAGCATCACTATCCGGTACTTGTGTTCACTGTTAACTTGCTTTTTAAGAAAATACCTCTACCACCTATGTATATATCTCTAGTCTAAGTAACGTATTGCTTAGCTTTGCCTGTTTGGAAATGGATGTGAGCGGACCATACTGAATGTCTTCTGTCGGACTCTTGCTCAACTTTGTTTCTGACATTTGTTCACACTGATGCATGTGGCTAATTAAGATTTACTTTCCATTGTACAAACGTACCGCAATTTATTAACCATAACCGCAGAGGGATTGTGGGCTTATTTCCAGTTTGGGGCTATTACTTGAGTTTTTTGTGGACTGACTCTGACATCTAGGGGAGAGGTTCCGGAGGCAGGGCAGTCTGCTGGAAGTAGAGAGACTCATTTTTACGCAACCATGTGGAATATGCAGTGTGGGAAAATAATGCACATGGCCCAACCACACAGAACTCCTGTGAAGTGGGGATGTTCTCTAACCCAACTGTCACCAACGTGGTCATTCATGAAGAAATAGGACGAACACTCTGGAACTAGACAGGCTACTGCTCCAACTCATGTAAATTCCATCCAGCTCACAGGGATACACAATTCATGTGAAATACGAGATGCAGCCACACGAGGTACACAGAATAGTGGGTAGAGTGAAGTGTACCCAAGATACGGAGAGACGGGTCTTGATGCAAGAGTCCCCAGGCTGAGTCTACATGCTGAGAGTCCTCAGCATGTAGGAAATGCTGAGTAAGGCAAAGCTCTCCTGCTGGGTCTACTCAAGAAACTGGCTACTCTCCATTCTCCTGAGGCTACTGAATGACAAAACTTATTATGTAAATGCATATCACGCAGCCCTCAAATTAATAAGAGTGCCTGGGAATGCAGAGAAGTCACCCAAGGCACCAATGAAGAGTAAGTTATCAAATAGGCTCCCAACAAGGAATTAAAAGAAAAGGTTCTACACCACAGACTATAAATACAATATAAACCCAAGGAAATAAACATATGAGAAAATAGTAGACTTTGGAAAAAATTTGCCATAAGAGAAAGACAAAAGTTTAAGAGAGTAACTACTTTGTATTCTCAAGGTAATTACTCAAAATACAAACTTGCTAAAAAGAGAGGTCATGAGGCAACAAATGGAAATAAAAAGGGATTTTATGAAAAGAATACAAGGAAGCAAATAATTCTATTGCAGAATTTAAAACTGCTAAAAAGCAGTGAAGAGGAGAATTGTTCCTGAATTAAATGGAATTAGACTAATGAAATAGGACAGTGGTTCCAAACCTAGATGATCACAGAAATATGGTGTGGGGGGGAAGCAGGTACTTAAAATATATACTCCTAGGGTTAAATATAGGAGATTTTGATTCAGTGGGCCTTGGGTGAAGCTAAGAAATCTGTACTTCTAAAATTCCCTGAAGTGATTCAGAAAATCAATCTGGTTTAGAAACTATTAAGGTGAGTGCAAACTTGAGACACTCACCCAGAATTCAGAGAGAGAAAAAAAGCAAGTGAAAATGACTAAAGAGAAAAAGATGGACTGGAATCATGGACACAGTATATGTAGCATATGCATAATGGGAGTAAATGAGGAAGCAATCGGAACCATTGCAAGAGAACCAATTTCAAAAACGTAAATTGCCCTAAACAGAGTGAAAAATACAATCTACAGAATGGGAAAAAATATTTGTAAACCATGTATCTGATAGGGGTTAATAGCCAAAACATAAAGAACTCATACAACTCAGTAAGAAAAAACGCAAATAACCCAATTTAAAAATGGGCCAAGGATCTGAAAAGACATTTCTCCAAGGAAGATATATGAAAGGCTAAAAGGTACATGGGAAGCTGCTCAGCATCACTAGTCATTAGGGAAATGCAAATCAAAACCACAATGAGATATCACCTCACACCTGTTAGAATGGCCACCATCAAAAAGACAAGAGAGGGCTTCCCTGGTGGCGCAGTGGTTGAGAGTCCGCCTGCCGATGCAGGGGACATGGGTTCGGGCCCCGGTCCGGGAAGATCCCACATGCCACGGAGTGGCTGGGCCCGTGAGCCATGGCTGCTGAGCCTGTGCGTCCGGAGCCTGTGCTCCGCAACGGGAGAGGCCACAACAGTGAGAGGCCTGCGTACCGCCAAAAAAAAAAAAAAAAAAGATAACAAATATTAGTGTGGATATGAAGAAAAGGGAATCCTTGTAAATAATGGGGGGGGGCTGTAAATTGGGACAGTCGCTATGTGGAAAACAGTATAAAGGATCCTCAAAAAATTAAAAATAAAACTACCATATGATCCAGCAATTCCACTTCTGGGAAAATACTCAAAGGTAACAAAAACACTAACTAGAAAAGATATCTACACCTCCATGTTCACAGCAGCATCATTTACAAAAGCCAAGACATGGAAATGACCTAAGTATCCATTGATGGATGAAGGGATAAAGAAGTTGTGGTATATATAAACAATGGAATATTATTCTGCCATAAAAAGCAAGGAAATCCTAACATTTGCAATAACAGAGATGGATCTTGAAGACACTATGTGAAGTGAAATAGTCACACAGAGAAAGACAAATACTCTATGATCCTACTTATATGTAGAATCAACCCCCCCCCAAAAAAACAGAGAAAGAGATCAGAATTGTGGTCACCAGAGGCAGAGGGGGGAAAGGGGGTGGAGAATTGGAGGAAGGTGGTCAAAAGGTACAAGCCTGCAGTTATAAGATAAGTAAGTACTAGGGATGTCATGTACAACATGATGATTATAGCTAACACTGCTGTGTGATATACAGGAAAGTTAAGAGAGTAAATCCTAAGCATTCTCACCACAAGGAGAATTTTTTTATTCTTTTCTTCTTTCTTTTTATTGTATCTATATGAGAAGGTGGATGTTTGCTGAACCAATTGTGGAAATCATTTACAATGTATGTACATCAAACCATCATGCTGTATGCCTTAAACTTATATAGTGATGTATGTCAATTGTTTCTCAATAAAACTAAAAAAAGATAAGCTAGAAAAAGGATAATAAAATGGATAAATGCAAACCAAAAAAATGGATACTGAAGAAAAATCACTCTGAAATGAGAGAAAAAAAATCACTGAAGTTTTACTGTGGACTTTCTGAAAACTGATAAATATTTAGATCCACTGAATATCAAGTCTAAAGAAGGAAACTTTCCCAAATCCAGGAAAAAGAAATAGATCCTGTATAAAAGAAAAAATATATCAGTCTAATTTGTCTATGTGGTTTTCAGGGAGAATGGTTACGCTATGCTTCCCAAATTCTATCATCAGTAATAAATGAAGGCAAGGAGAAGACATTTTCAGCTGGGAAAGGGCTTTAGAATGCTGATGTGTTCTGTACGGTAACTGAGATGAACCAACAATACGGGTGTTGAGGAATGTAAACACTGTTAAATAGCGTTGTTTCTAAGGAGAATGTAAACGCTATCTCATTCTTGAAACAAGAGGTCCGATCATGTGACAATGAACAATTTAACTATTGCAGGGACTTCCCTGGTGGTGCAGTGGTTAAGAATCTGCCTGCCAATGCAGGGGACACAGGTTCGATCCCTGGTCCGGGAAGATCCCACATGCCGCGGAGCAACTAAGCCTGTGCGCCACAACTAGTGAGCCCACACGCGTAGAGCCCGTGCTCCACAACAAGAGAAGCCACCGCAATAAGAAGCCCGTGCACTGCAACAAAGAGTAGCCCCCGCTTGCTGCAACTAGAGAAAGCCCGCGTGCAGCAACGAAGACCCAATGCAACCAAAAATAAAACCAAAACCAAAAAAAAACCCAAAAAAACAATTTAACTATTGCAGACTGAGGTAAAAATCTAAAGTAGAATAACAGAAACTGGGGGAAGGGGTGGTGTGTATCCGGAGCTGGAGGAAGGAAAGCGTGGGCACTTTTCATCTGTACGTGGGGTGAGTAAGTAGATATTATTTCATTTTTGACATTAATAATGTGAGAAACAGAGGTTTAGAACATAGCTTTTAAACATGTGTCAATATTATTTAAAAATTTGATAGTAATGATCAAAAGAACTTTAAACAAGTACCATACCTTCCAAATTCCTGGAGTAGAATGCATGGGGGGGAGGAATCAAAGATAAACTCATAACGTAGAGCAAAACTAGGCACATCCATTTAAAAAAGGAAAAAAGGAGGAACAAAAGGGACCCCCAAAATGGAAGTCAGACGTAAGCTAAGAGAACAGAACAAAATAATCGACTTTTATAATCATACATATTTCTGAAAGTCTGAAAGTCTATGCACCAAAAGGTTAACAGTTGTTCCTGCATGGTGTGTTTAGAGTAACTTTAACTTTAAAATTTTTGACTAACTAAATTTAAAAAAAATTTTCTGGCAGCAATTACATCTATGTGATGAAAAATAAAACATACACCGAAAATTCCTCTTCATTCATCTGAATGAACACTGATCACGGAGGACCTCATTAAAACTAGATATGACCAGCCTAGCTGCCATGGCTGAGATTGGCATTTGCTGTGATTGTGTGACTTGTTTCACTAATCTGACTCATTTCCCCAAACAGGATGCACAGGTGGTGTGTTCATTTATTTAGTCACAACACTAATTAATTTTACCATTGTGCTCTTCCCTGGTTTTCTCAACATAACCACTGCAATGGTAGGAAAGCACCCTTGGGTGTTGCTTGTGTGCGTGTGCAGAAGGTGTGGGACCGTGGCTCCTAGCCCAGTGAGACTGGGTCCTCAGCTGTGGGTCACTCCCTGTAAGGATGTGAGGGCTCACTGGTGACCGTTCAGCCCCTTCGCACCACACGCTTCTATGTGCCCTCCAGCTTCAGCTCTTATAATTGCCCCAGCACAAACCTCAAATTCCAGCCACACTGAGCAAGTCATTTCTCGAATCTTGCTGCCATGCCTGGACTGCTTTGCCACATTAGGGGAAAATGAAGGGCCACTCCTAAGGGTCCACGGCCCCTCTGCCTATCCCCTGATTCACCTCGTGTATTGTGACTGCTTTAGTCATCTGCTGAGGAAACGTCTGTCTCACCACGTGGATGCCTGCTGCCAGGGAAGTATGGTGTTTGCCTTCCCGCATTAGCACCGGGCCTACAAAGTAGAAAGTGCTCAACAGACACTGCTGCATGGGGAGCTTCTCTGAGCTGCTTTACTTCAGCTCCCAGCCCCGCCTCTTCCCTTGCTCACACCTCTCTCTTCTCGGTGGGAGAGATCCTGAAACCCAGTCCCCCTAAAACTGAGTGCCCTCCATCTGAAACTTTATTCCTTTTCTTGTCCTGCCCCTGTTCCCCTCAGGACTGAGGAGCATGAAAGAAAAGGGGGACTGAAACCGAGCAGGACCCTGTTGGGGGCTTCCTGGATACAAGCCCCTCCACTTCCCACGCTGCTTGTTTGCCATTCTCTTGAGTTCCAAAGAACAGACTCAAGCAGTTAATGATTAGAACAACAGAATCACAGGCCTCCTAGTTCCTCCTGAAGGGATAAAGATAACAATCTGATGCATATCTCTGAGTCCTTCTACAAAAACTAAGACACCCACCCCTCAGCTGGTGGAGGATGGTGACCACATGCTGACGAGCACAAAGGCCCCAGGCTGGTTGGAATGACCGACATTCCTGAAATGCACCCTGTTAGCTCACCACCAACCAATCAGAAAAATGTCCAGGGGCAGTTCCCGCACCCTGTGACCTCACCCCTAATGCTGCCTTTAAAAACCCTTGTCTGAAAACCAGCGGGACTTTGGGTCTTTTGAGCATTAACTGCCCGATCTCCTTGTTTGGTAAATACATGTTGTACATTCCTTCACCGCAACCCAGTGTCGGTAGATTGGTGAGTGAAGCCAAGTCCGGTTAGGTAACAATTTTAGGGTCTAAGAGGCAGCGTCTGGCAAACCTTGTTCTCTGAGCTTCTGAGCTCCACAGGGACACTCTCTCCTGGAGGAGCACAGATGAGATTTTTATGCAATGAAATCAGCTGGCGAGAGTTCAACGGCATGGCTGCTGTGCTCTGTGGCCGGCTCCACCCTCACTGAAGAGCCTAGCTACTTTGTCCTTCCTTCTCATTCACCTCCTACCCAAAGTCCCACCACTCTCCAGAAAGAAGCTGGCACCAGGCTTGTTCAGTTTTCTGTATCATGATCCCAAGTGAGTCTCCCCTGAAAGAGAGGGGATGTTCGCAAAGACCTGATGTTGACGTTGAATATTCCCAAGTTGAAGAATTTCCTCACCCAGCCCTATCTTTTACAATATGATCAAGCAATAATCCTTTTGTTTTACAAATTTACAAACAAAGGACAAAAAAGAGTGTCTTATTTTCAGGCTGGGTCAGGAGAGTATTGAATACAGTAGGATCTCACTTACAAAGCGTTAGAGTCACTAGGAGTCCAAGAGACCCTCTGAAGAACTGGGGTTTATGCATTTCGCCTTCCTCCCACCTCCTCTCTGATCACTGGTCCCCTCGATCTCCACTAGGTCACCTCTACTCCAGTCACACTGTACTCAGAGTCCAAACAGCCCATCACTGTGCCTCTTGTATGTGTGTGTCCCTCCCTTCATGCCCACCCTGCAAAACAACAGTCATCTTTCTAGATGTTGCCCAAATGCCAACTGTTCGGCAAAGCACTCTTGAATGACTTTGCCCACAGTTAGACATATAAACACAGTACTGGGGCAGCTCTTAGTATTATGTCATTGCATGAGAAGTTATCTGTTTCTACATCTTCATTTATGTTTTTATTCAACTAGATATTGGGTAAGTGGCACGGGTGGGTGAGCTCTTTGAGGATGGAGCCTGTGTCTGTCATCCCTGGGACCTTAGATCTCAGCTCTGCACCTGCGTAAGTTATGAGCACAATAACTCTTTGGTGCATAAAAAATGATGGAAAGATAAAGCCCAGCTCTTTGATATTCAGGAATGACTATGCTCATTTTACAACAGAGAGGTGCCCGCCTTTGTGTCTAAGATAGGTAAGGAAGATACCACAGTTTCTTTCTTTTTTTTAATAGATTGCTCTTACTATCAGGAAGTTCTTCTCATATCTAATCTGAATTGCACCTCCCATAATTCAAGCTTCCCCTTGATCCTCCCTTGCTTTGAAAATGACAAAATGTTGCTCTTCACCACTCTTCTGATATTTGAAAATTATTCTAAAATTTTCTCAGCTAGTTCCAACTAACAAAAAAATGTGGTGTTGAGAATCTCAATTAACTTTATTCCTATGGAGGCCAGTTTCAAGGCTATATATCTTTTATAGATATTTTCTCCTGGGGACTGTTGAAGGCCTTTGCATCACATGCCACAGTTGCAGGACCAGAAGCTTCCTAGGCCTGGTAAAGGCACAGCCTTGGCTAGAGGAAGAGAGACTTCCTGGATCTAAGAAGAGTGTACATCCCCTGTCTCAAAGACCCTTTACCTATTGTGACACTTTTTTTTTTCTTTTTAAGTTTTTATTGAATTTGTTACAATATTGCTTCTGTTTAATGTTTTGGTTTTTTGGCCCCGAGGCATGTGGGATCTTAGCTCCCTGACCAGGGATCGAACCTGCACCCCCTGCATTGGAAGGCGAAGTCTTAACCATGAGGGAAGCCCCTTGTGTGACATTCTTGATGTGGCTCAGCTACGACCTCTGTAGCTGTCTTGTCCACTTGCATCCAGGCTTTTCCTCACCTTCCATTTGTGCACGTGACTCTGTGTCTCTCTACTGTGACACGTTTCCATACTCTCCTAATACCCAGGGGTTTGAGGTTGGTTTTCCAAGGAATTGTCCTTCTGCAATATCTGAGGGGCTGGCCACAAATTACTTTGTCCTGAGTCCCAAATATAACGTCAAATAGTACCTGGCAAAAGATTTTCAGGAACTACGAACTGTCCCACAACTTAGTGTATTAGGGGTTGAAATGTGTCTCCCCCAGATTCACATATCGATTCACAGACTCACAATCCTCATCAAGTCAGAGTGTGAGACCTGATTTGGTGGTGTCGATGGAATGATGTAAGATGAGATCAAATTGGAGTAGCATGGTCCCCTCAGCCAATACGACTGGTGTCCTTATAAAAGGGGAAGATTGGGCAGAGAGAGAGAGGCATGTGAAGACGGGAGTTATCCTGCCATACAAGAAACTACGAGAAGGTAGGAGAGAAGCCTGAACAGGCCCTTCCCTAATGCCTTCATGTGGCGATTTCTGTTGTTCTAAGCTATCCAGTTTTTGGCACTTTGTTACTGCAGCCCTAGTAAACTAACACAAAATGCGATATACTACCTGATTTCTTAGTTTATCTGGCTGTTCTGAAGGGGGCAAGCACGTTTCCCTTTAAAGTTTGTGTCAAGTCTTCAAGTTACATCACACTAATTACTCCCCTAGGGAATGATTAGACATTTGACATTGTCCTCTGCACTGAGGCAGAGAACACTAAGAATGCAGCAGCATGAGAGATTACTACACGCACCTATATGCCAATAAAATGGACAACCTGGAAGAAATGGACAAATTCTTAGAAAAGCAAAACTTTCCGAGACTGAACCAGGAAGAAACAGAAAATATAAACAGAACAACCACAAGCATTGAAATTGAAACTGTGATTAAAAATCTTCCAACAAACAAAAGTCCAGGACCAGATGACTTCACAGGCAAATTCTATCAAAAATTTAGAGAAGAACTAACACCTATCCTTCTCAAACTCTTCCAAAATATAGCAGAGGGAGGAACACTCCCAAACTCATTCTACGAGACCACCATCACCCTGATACCAAAACCAGACAAGGATGTCACAAAGAAAGAAAACTACAGGCCAATATCACTGATGAACACAGATGCAAATATCCTCAACAAAATACTAGCAAACAGAATCCAACAGCACACTAAAAGGATCATACACCATGATCAAGTGGGATTTATCCTAGGGATGCAAGGATTCTTCAGTATATGCAAATCAATCAATATGATACACCATATTAACAAATTGAAAGAGAAAAACCATATGATCATCTCAATAGATGCAGAAAAAGCTTTCGACAAAATTCAACACCCATTTATGATAAAAATCCTCCAGACAGTAGGCATAGAGGGAACTTACCTCAACATAATAAAGGCCATATATGACAAACCCACAGCCAACATCATTCTCAATGGTGAAAAACTGAAACCATTTCCATTCAACTTAGTTTTGGAATTTTTAGCCACAGAAATCAGAGAAGAAAAAGAAATAAAAGAAATCCAAATCAGAAAAGAAGAAGTAAAACTGTCACTGTTTCCAGATGACATGATACTATACATAAAGAATCCTAAAGATGCTACCAGAAAACTACTAGAGCTAATCAATGAATTTGGTAAAGTAGCAGGATACAAAACTAATGCACAGAAGTCTCTTTCATCCCTATACACTAATGATGAAAAATCTGAAAGAGAAATTAAAGAAACACTCCCATTTACCATTGCAACAAAAAGAATAAAATATCTAGGAATAAACCTACCTAAGGAGACAAAAGACCTGTATGCAGAAAATTATAAGACACTGATGAAAGAAGATAAAAATGATACAAACAGATGGAGAGATACACCATGTTCTTCTATTGGAAGAATCAACATTGTGAAAATGACTATAGTATCCAAAGCAACCTACAGATTCAATGCAATCCCTACCAAACTACCAATGGCATTTTTCACAGAACTAGAATAAAAAATTTCACCATTGGTATGGATTTTCCTTCTGGGGAAGGTAATTAAGCATCAGGATAAGTTAGCAAAGAAAGCTGGCTACCATCATTTTCTTGAAGGCTTAACAATGGACACACAGTTATCTTGTATGGGTAGGTTGTGCATCGTTTTTCCTGAAGTCATTAGCATGGTCAATACGATCTTTCAAAGTTCTTTTGGGGTCTATTATGTTTATGGTCATAGAACAGTCTTCATGAATGGAAGAAGAAGGAACCTTATGCTTCAGGAATTTTATCCATGTAGTCCTCATTTGAGAGTTCAGCTCTCTGGACTAAGGGACAAGACTACGCAACCAAGCGGGTCCCTAGTAATTGCTGGCTTGGGACCAGTAATCCACGTCATATGCCAGTTCTGCTTTTACACACCAGTGTCTCTTCCATGCTTTGAGTCCCAAGGTATTGAGTGATTTCAGACCCTGTTAGAGGCAGGGAGACCAAGCATGCTATCCTGACATGCTTTCATTAACCTTATTTCACCTTCTAGGCACCTCCTGAAGATTAAGCGATAAAACTTTTTATTCACTTAAGAACACACTGCCCATCTGAAGACAGGAATCATGGGCCATGAGATTCTAGATTTAAATGAAATCACAGGGATAGTGGATAACACCAGAAACACTCATCACAGTTAAGAGCAGTGCAAAACTAATGTACAGATTATAGGAAGGTGGCAAAACTTAAGAGAAACAAAACTAGCAAGCAGGCTCTGCTTTCAGGAATATATAAAGTTCTTCCCCCTTTGAAAGTGGATCTCCTCAGCCAGAATTGGATGAGGTGCATAGTCAGTGATTAGTAATCACAAGCTAATCACCACTTACTAGGAACATTTTCTGTAGCTGCTATTTAATTTTTAAAAAATCTTTATTTTTTATAGTTGTACCTTATTACCAAGGCAGTGAGTTTGTTTACTTTGGATTCCAGTGATGGGATGATGAAAAAGCTACTCTTTAAAAAAGACAATGACCCTTGATAAAGATGACATTTTCTCCTCAAAGCATTAAGACACTGACATTTTTAAATTGTGAGGAATGGGAGAGAAGTTGGGTTGCATTGTTGTTGCTTTTACCTTTTCTTATGGGATTTCTACTTGAAGGAGCTCAGAGTCTATTGAACACAGAAAGTTAACTACTGGTTAGGTATTTCACCAAGTTCTACTTGACAAACAGAAAGTCATTTCCACCTGTGGAGCGCGGCCTCCCCAGCTAGAACACAGCTCTACTGCTTGGAAACTGACCAGAGCGCGCCCCCCGCCCCCCCATCCCCCCCCCCCCGCATCGCTCCCCAGCAATTTCCTGACATCCTTGTGGTCTTGCTATTTAACACAAACAAAAAGAAATCTTTCAAAGCCCCAAAGCATGGTAATCAAGGCTCTGTACAATGTTGATTGTATCAATATACTGACACTGATACTCAATCTCTCCAGTTGAATAAAGAACCAGAAGCCACTTATCTTTAAACAAAAGTGTTCACCTCCCCTCTCTCCTACTTCCCCAAAGTCCTCAATTATAAAGAAAGAAAAAGGAAAAAAAAAAAAAAAAAAGCACAAACTGACACTTTGCCAAAGTTACTTGGGGTGGAAAAAAAAGATAATTCCTCAAAGCCCACATGGGTCAGGCTGATGAAAATCAGGGACTTCCTCACCTCTCTTAAAAAGCAGAACAGAACTCTGGTGTTTGCCCTGAAACCTTTCAGCTCTGGCTGCTGCTTTGAGGGGTGGCGGCCATGGCGTGGCCTTGCAGCCGTCTCTGCAGTCCATGCAAGCTGACACTGATGGAACCATGCGTCAGTGGTCCTGTTCCTGCTTTTCTGATGGGTCCCTGAGGGGCTTCTGAGTAACTGTGCCCGGCCTTCCACAGCTCTGATGGGACGTCCCTCCCTTTCCCCTCTTCATGCCAAGGTTAAGACCTGAGCACGGGGAGGGTGCCTCTTCAGGGGGGGTGGTTTGCAGCCCCCTGCCCTATCCTGGGCTCCTCTGAAGGATGTTTCCCTGAAGCCTGTCGTTCCACCGCGTTATGGGTGTGAACAGCGGCTCGACACAGACAAAATGATGTTTCTGAATAAAAGAATGTGCTACCCAGGAGGCATAACCAGTATTTAATTTGCTGCCTGTGTTCGATAGACTGTGAGCTCCTCAAGGGCAGGGACTACATCTCATTTGTCTTTGTAGCCTTGGAGACTAACACACGTTCACTTGTTCATTCATTTACTCCACAACTATTTACTAAGAGCAAGAGGTACCAGATGAGAAAGGCACAGGCCTCCACAAAGAATTAGACATTTCTTTTGCCCCACAGGTTGGACTGCCATGGAATCCGTATACTTTCTAATATGTTACAAGAGACAAAAATACACACTCAAAATAAATAATACAAAAGCAGAGCTATCTTCCTCCTAGGCTCACTGAATGTCAAAGATGAATGGGACCTGCTTTTATAGATAAGGGAGGAGGAGCTGACCAATCCCTGATCTTATGCTGTCGTCACCTTGAGGAAGGTGGTCTGTGGAAGATAAAGCACTTCACGTAGACATTTCCATTGCTCCCTGCAGCCCTCCTGCCCTCAGAACCCAATTTTTTCACACACACACACACACACACATTTATTTATTTTTAGTATTCTAATTTTCAAAAGTTCACATAATTCAAGGGTCTCCAGATAGGTTTAAATATGGATTGTGAACCCACATACCTACAGGAGTCAAAATGTAAAACAATTTGAGAAAGTAAACCAGGGGAAAGAATGGAGGCCAGAACAGAGCAAACTAGAAACACATGCTCTTGTTTCAGTTCTCTAGACCGAATTGATGGCTTAAAGCAAGGATTTTTCTTTTGCTTATGCTTTTGTTGGATGGGAACTCATCAAGAGCTCAGCTGGGTGGCCCATCTTTGATCCATGTGACGTCCCGTCATGGGGATGGAGGATGCATTTCCAAGATGGCTTCCTCAGTCATGTGTCTGGCACCCAGGTGTTCCTTGACCTTTGTCTTTCTCCCCATGATGTCTCTTCTAGGGCGTCTTCTTGTGGCTTGGGCTTCTCACAGCATGGTGAGCTCAGGGCAGTTGAACTTGTTATATGGTGGTGCACCTCCCTGAACAAGTGTCTCAAGAGACAGGAAGTAGATGCTGCCAGTTTCTGCCACATTATACTGGTCAGGGCAGTCACTCAGCCTTCTAGGGGAGGATACCCTGACACCACCTCTCCATAGGAGGAATGTTAAAGAATTTACAAATGTCTTTAGTGTGCCTTAGTCTGTTTCAAAGACCAGCCACTGGGTATCAGCTTGTTGCATTGGGGGACTGTGGTCCCACATGAAATATTTTTAAAAATTTAAGTAGAAGATGGAATAAATATTTTAAAATGTTGGCAATTAATTCAAATTTTCTGAAAAACTCTGTGTGTCAAACACGCACATTTGCAGATTCTGGCCGTGCCCACCAGTATGTACCCTGGGCTTAATGCACTAAACAAAATTCTTATAAAGGAGTTTTAGGAAAATACTGACATGTATTTTCTGCCTATAACTGAAAATGAAGATCTTAAGAGCGTTTTACCATCTTTGACAACAGAATTTTACTGAAAACACACCAGTAGGTAAATAACAGATCTTTCTATATAACTCTATCATGACCGACAAGAGAAAACTGAATGTCTCCTATTTTGAGAATTCCCTTCTCCCATTTCTATCTTGGCTGAATCACAGTTTGATAAAATATATGGTGATTTCCATTTCTTGTTGAATTTGACTGAGAACTAGAAACACAAGATGATGATACTGACCTCATGCCCCAAAGGAAAACAAAGAGAAGCTCAGAAACTAAATAAAAAGTCACTGATATAAACAGTCTAATCTCCACATTAGTACTTTTTAAACTTTAGTGACCGAATCACCTTCTGAGTCAGAAGAACTAGGCGATGTCCCGAGACTCAGCATTTTGAATCAAAACTCCAGATGATTCTGATGTAGATGGCCCCTATACTACATTGCTGGTACTCAATTACAGGGGCAGGTTTTGAGAGAGAGAGCAAAACTGGGCACAGGGCTTCCCTGGTGGCGCAGTGGTTGAGAGTCTGCCTGCCGATGCAGGGGACACGGGTTCGTGCCCCAGTCTGGGAAGATCCCACATGCCGCGGAGCGGCTGGGCCTGTGAGCCATGGCCGCTGAGCCTATGCATCCGGAGACTGTGCTCCGCAACGGGAGAGGCCACAACAGTGAGAGGCCCGTGTACCGCAAAAAAAAAAAAAAAAAAACTGGGCACAGCTGAAGTATGAATCATGCCTCCTTTTATGATTTGGTGGCCATGGTAGTAATGGAATTGGGCTCCATCTCCCGACTCAGTGAAGAAGATGTGCTAGGAGTAGCAGATTGGGTTTCTAAGCCTGGTTTTGCATTAGCCAGTTGATTGAGCTCAGGGAAGTCACTCCCCTTCTCACAGCCTCCGTTTCCTCTTCTGTATGATGAGAGGGAGCGACCCGGGGAATAACAATGGCCAGCACAACTACTCACATCCCAGGCCTGAGGTGAAGCCCACTCACACAGGCCACCTTGCTCTCCGCTCTGCCCTGGCCTGGCCTCCCAGTCCTCATCCACTCAGCCACATCCAACAGAATGGAGCTGACACCTGGGGTGAGACCAGTTCTGTAGCCCTGGCAGAGGATCCCTGTGGCCTCCTCCTGCTTGGGAGGCATATTACGGTTTGGGAGGGGAAATCAGGTGAAAAAGAAACCAGGAAAGGTAGTTTTGGAGGAAGGAGAAGAGTTTTAGGGGCAGGAATTGTCCGGAAATAGAAACGTGCAATCTGAGAAAGGTGGAGGTGGGTGTGGGGAGCAAACAGCCTGCCAGCCAGTCTTAGGCCCATCCTGGTTCTCACCGTGATGGAAGTCTAGGGGTAGCTGTCTTTAGCAAATCCCAGTGGCTATACTGCAGGACAGCTGGCTTCAGGAAGGGCAGGGCTGGGATAAGGGTGAGCAAGATTGTGGGTCGACACATACATGAACCTGGGAGTGAGGGTCTCCCTTACATTTTGCACCAGGCCTCTCATTTGCCTCACCCCAGTCCCAGCCCTGAAAAGGCTGTATTAGGGTGCTGGAGTTACAAGCTTGCTGTGAAGTTGTCACCTCTACCACAGACCCCTGGGGCAGAGTGGGAGTGGGTCTTGTAGAAGGGGAAATGCAGACAGATCAGCCCAGACTCCGCCAGGACTTCCAAGGATTTGATTTACTGAAGGGCGTTTGGTGTTAAGGGGAAAGGCTTTGGGTCTGTGTTGGGTTAGCTGTGCAACTTTGGTCAAGTTACTTAACCTCTTTAAGTCTCAGTTTTAAAATCTTTCAAGGGGCTTCCCTGGTGGTGCAGTGGTTAAGAATCTGCCTGCCAATGCAGGCGATATGGGTTTGAGCCCTGGTCCAGGAAGATCCCACATGCTGCAGAGCAACTAAGCCCGTGAGCCACACCTACCGGGCCTGAGCTCTAGAGCCCGTGAGCCACAACTACTGAGCCCATGTGCCACAACTACTGAAGCCCATGCGCCTAGAGCCCATGCTCCGCAACAAGAGAAGCCACTGCAATGAGAAGGCCCCGCTTGCTGCAACTGGAGAAAGCCCACGCACAGCAACGAAGACCCAACACAGCTAAAAATAAATAAATAGATAAATTTATAAAAAAATAAACATAAAATCTTTCAAATGAGAGTAAGATCACCTTCTCGGCAGGAATGCTGTGAAAATGGAGACTGCATACATGGCACCTGGCACACTGTATTCTGTCATGACGTGGAAAGTCTTCCCTTTTTTCCAGCCTCCATTCCACATGGAGTGACTGTCAGGAAACACAACAAACTAGGGACAGCAACCTTCATGCCAAAAATGGATGTGGAAATGCACGTCCTTGGGCAGAGGAAGCCTGGCAGGTCTTGACACGCACTGTTGACTTTCTGAGTCTCTACTGCTTTCTCTTTTAACTCCTCCTATCTTGCTAAGGTTGGACCTGATGGAAGGTGGAGGTACAATGCCAGGATCTTGCCCACCAGGAAAAATCTCCCAGTGCTGCTCTGAGGCCAAAGTTCCAGGAAAAACCATGACAAACTCTTGTGTCACAGGCCTGCTTAGTGAGAATTATAGCTACTATGTACTTACAGGATTAGCACGTGCTTGGCCCTGTGCTAGGCTATGAACATTACCCACCTCAGCCCTTACAACTCGGTCGGAGAGATATGACTATTCCCAGTTTACAGATGAGTGAATAGAGATGAATATGGCTCTCGACTGTAGAAATGGGCTAGGAATTGAGCCTTTTCCTGAGTTCTTAACCACTATTTACTATTGAAGATTCATCACTCTGGAAATGCAGAAAACCCAAGAAGAGTTCATGATTCTCAGACTGTTAAGAGATGCAGAGAGGAATTAGCACTGGTGTGTGAAAAATATAACACTGCGAAGCAGCTCAGACAGACAGTGAGCTCCTTGGGGGCAGGGACTCCTCTTCGTAGGAGCTCAACCACTGTGGGTCTGGATGTATAAGCAGATAAAATAATCATGTAGGCTACAGACAGAGATACTGTTGGGAACTCAAGGTTCAGGGAGGTCCACAGTGGTGCAATGGAGAAGGCCAGCTTCATGGAGGACAGAGTAAGGCCTGAGCTGGGATTTGGAGACGTCAGAAAGAGCAAGAAGGATACAAGAAACACATAAAGAAACACATAAACGGCGGCAGGATCCAGCATGAACCTAAGGTACTGAGACCATGAGGATGACGAACTGTTTAGTCAACTTGGCAAGTAGCCAGTTAAACCAACTAATAACTGGCTGGTTCTGGCTGTAAGACTGTATGTTATCTGGAAACAGGTCAACCATGGCTGTGAGAACAAGGTCAAAGGCAAACAATGCAGGCTGGTCCAGACATACAATGTAGGGAAGTGAGCTGGAGCAGGCTGGGCTGCAGGAAGTACACCCATGGCAGAGGATATGCAAATATAACTTAGAGCAGCTGTGAAAAACACAAGGAGGACGAGTCAGCCATGAAGAATGTGCAGGAGGAAGACCAGGGAAGGGGCTGGAAGGAACACACACTGGGGCTGACTCACCCTCTTCATCTGGTTTTTCATGCACCATAGCAGCCTACCTGCTCTCAGGGGACGCTTGGTGCATCTGTTTATTCTCTACAGTGAACTTAAGGAAGTCGTATTTACTAAGGGATAAGCCACAGGCTCGGCCACGAGGCTCAAAAACCTCCCTTTAGTAGAGTTGTCTAACTAGATACATGAAAAATTCCCTATGCACATATGTAATTTTATATAATACATTTTCATACAAATGTTAATATAATGTAATATAAAATTATATAAATAATTTTATCCTGGGCTAAAGAGCTAAGTCTAAAAAAATGGAAGAACATGAAAGATGGTTCTATCTTGAAGCTATTGGTTCCATCCTTACCCTTGCCACCCAACTGTGCCAAGAGTGTGATGAAATAGTACCAGCCAGTTCTGCTCTGCCACTGTTTAATTAATCTGTGTATTCCCACCAGGAAGGAAATGATTACTTGGTAATGACCTCCACATGGGCCTCAGGAACCCTAACATTTTCCACCAAGAAGCCCAGAGTGGTGATGTTGGGTGATCTCTGCCTCTAAGTTGTGGGACTGAACAGCTCATCCTTGCCCACACTGTACGCTGTAGAACCCCAGTAAGCCACATGGCATTAAAAGGCATCATGAAGAAGAGGGTTTTCTGGTTGTGACGGGAGGTCCTAAAGAATATCCCAGGTTTGCTGATTCACTGGGGGGACCAACAGGACTCAACGTACAGCTGTGCTCACAGCTAAGATTTATCCCATCACAGCAAAAGGATGCAGAGCAAGATCTGCAAAGGGAAAGGCCCCTGGGGTGAAGTCTGGAGGAAACCAGGCACTAGCTTCCGAGCATCCTCTCCCCTTGGAGTCACACAGGATGCTTTTAATTCCTCCAGCCATGAACTGTGAACCATGTGTGAAATGCTCTCTACCAGGGAAGCTCATTAGAGGCTCACCGCCTAAGGTTTCTCATCAGGGGCTGGTCACACAGGCATCCTTGGCTCGGCAGGTACCAAATTTCTAGATTCCCGGAAAGAAAGCAAGTGTTTAACATAAATGGTATTGTTTGGACAAATGGTTTAGGCACATGGGCCCTTCTGATCAGGGGGTTGTGGGGACTCTCCAGAAATCCAGTAGGGGCCAACCTCACAAGCCGGACCTTCTAAGAAAAGCAGTCTCAGTCCTGTTATGCTAATTTTTTCCCATACAATAGTCTATTAAGTCTAGAAAACTGTGTGCCATGGCCACCTCTGGGAGATTAATAACACACATTAGCACATGAAAGTGCTTTGAGAAGTACTATAGTATAAAAGACTGTTTTTAAATTTTAACCAACAGTTCCCAACCCTATTTGATCATTATCCTTTAAAAAAATACAGTACTTATCACATCCCTTTGGATACTAGCATTCTGCAGAATATGATTTGGGAAATCCTGGGCTAAGTGTGTGAACTTGCATTACTTCTCTGGCCTCAGCTTTCACCAGCTATTAAACACACTAATAACAACAGCCGGCACTTACATTGCTCTTACTGTGTGTAAAGAGTTTTTTATACAATAACTCAATCAAATAAGAGGTTGGACAAGGTAGCCTCTAAGCAGGGTAAAGCGGCACAGTTGGGGGAAACAGTGCAGACACTGAATTACTCAATGAGATCATTTCCTGGCTTTGCCAGTTACCAGCTGTATGACAAGTTCCTTAACCTTGGTGTGCCTTGGTTTCTTTATCTGTGAAATGAGAAAGTGCTTAATACACAGGGAGTGCTACACATGGGCTTGTTGACATATATATTTGTTTAAGTAAATGAAATTCTTTCCAGCTCAAGCAGTCTTGATCCTTTGCTCCATGCCACGAACCACGGACGGGCACAGACAACAGACTCTTGTGGCTTCAGAGACTAAGGGATCGGACAGTAGGATGAGGGTGGCCTGAGGAAACCAGGAGGGTCCCAGGTGGAGCTTGTTCCAGGTCCTAGGGAGCCATGACACCCAAGGCCAGTCAAAGACAAGGCCCACGCCAGGGAGTAGACGCAGACCACCACCAGCCAAGAGGCACTATTTCCTTGGAGTCTAGGACTGAGGCCAACAACTGTAAATAAAGCAAGACTCCAAACAGCCTTCAGTTAAACCTGGTGATTTTATCCATATGGTTGAAGAAAGGCACCTCGCAAGAAAATCCCCTCTGAATCAAGACTCAGACAGATCTACATGGTAGAAAAAAGAACAGGGAAGGATGCTAAATTGAAAAATGACAAACTGCCACCAAGAAAAAGCTAATTTTTAATATGCCTCATCACTTCTTTTTTCTCCCTTCTCAAGCTATCTTCAGTTGAGGAATGTTCTATATAACTGAATAATCCTTCATTGAGACATACGACGACTTAGCAGTGTCATTCTGGAACGTGAAGGACAGCGATACATTCTGTAGTGAGTCGACAGACACAGGTGGGTATAGAGAGTGTGGGGGGAGAAGACCCCTCAGTGCACCTGGGTGTGCTAACGCTGCTGCCTAAATAAAGAACTGTGCAAGGCCTTGGTAAAGAAATTAGATTATTATCTCTCTGAGGCAATCCTAGGTCTGTCATACCCCTGATTGTTTTCACAGGTAATTCCTTGTGGCCATTTTCCTAGGACTCATCTCTTTTTTGAAGTCAGAATCTAGAACATTCCATATACTTTCACTGTGCCATCCATGCCTCTCCATCCCTAACTAACACTGAGCTGAGTGCTTGCCTCACCATACAGGTTCAAAAAACATGTGTTGAATAAACGAAGCCATTCGTTCACAGATCCTTCTGTTTTAAATATCCAGCGTTTGCCTCCTTACCTAGCAATACCTGACGTGTCAAAGCCTGTTTCTCTCTGAATCCTGCCTGCCTCATTCGGGCAGGCAGTACCGATTCTAACAAGACTAGCACTTTGTGGGTAATAATAAGAGTGACCACTGTAGGAGCCTTTACTTTGTTTCAGGTGCTGCTCTAGCATCTTTACATATATCAACTCTTTATACAATCACCTATCAGGTAGGTCCTTTTATGCCCTTGCTTTTGCAGGTGCAGGGCGATGAAGCCCAGAGGTGAAAGGAACGTGCCCAAGCTTCCATAGCTAGGATGTGCAGATGCCTCTTCTCCAGCTGCCTCAGTCACAACCTCATAGTATTGAATATTTAGCATCCTGTTGTGCCTTATGGTCTAACCATTCACGGGTCCACAACAGTGCTAGCCTGGGAGCTAGCCTGGGATGCAGCAGGGGTGTTCCTCACACAATTCCTCAAACAATCCATAGAACAGGTAGAAAAACCTACAACAATGCAACTCAAACACTGAAAAAATAAAGCCAAGGGTTTTGTGGTCAGACAGATCTGGGTTGAGTTCCAAATTCTAACCTTGTCACCTTGGCCATGTCATTTCTGTCTCTCAGAGTATCAGTTTTCTCTCCATAAAATGGGAATTGTGGAACCTATTTGATGGTGCTCGTGAGAATTAAATGAGTTAAAGAACATGAAGTGTTCATTCAAGTGCCTAGCACAGAGCTTAATTAATACTGATACTCATCTAAAGGTTCATTTGATAACCATATAGCCTAAGATTTGCCTGAAGTCTAGTGGGTATTCTACATTATGTCTCAATTTGGGGATCCAATGCAATAGGACCCACACAGAAAGGCTAATTGTACTTTGTTTGCCTCAGAATGGATCTTCTTACTTCCAGGATGCAAGCTTTGTAAAATATGCATAAGTTGGTGTCTAGATTCTTAAACGTGGTACCAAAATAGCCATATTCACTATGGGAAACCTGCCTGCCTCTTACGAGCTAGCCCTTCCGTGGTTTACTTTTCTTGCTGTCATTCCTAGTTCTGATATTTTACTTCAGTTTCTTTAATCACATCCCATCATCTCCCTGACATCTCTCTGTGAAAATCTCGTATGTCAAGAACATAACCTGTTCTTTCTTGCCACATAGGAAAGAAGTCTTCAAAGCTCACTTCTTCCCCTCTGGCTTCATCTTCATGAGCTATATGCTTCTTCCTCTAAATATTAATACAAAAAAAGATTTTAATTTGGTAACTTTATATCCCTGTCATTGATTAAGTACAATGGAGGCATCAACCACATAACAACTGTGGTCAACACCTTTTAGGGTGTCTGTCTGCCTCACAATGACCCCAAGGGATATCTCTGGACAGTGAGGGGGACACATTACAGCCCTGCTGCTGGCTGTTGTTGACTGGATCCAAGCTGGGCCAATCAGAGTTCCTGTCCAGAGGATAAGGAATTGGGTTGGGAAGGGGCAGAGAATAATTGGGAGCAGAAAGGTGAGAACCGGAGAGCACTTGGGAGAGTTCTGAGGGCTCTGGCCACAGTCAGTGAACTCAAAAGGGGTGAGACAACACCTGCCAGTCTGTGGCTTGAGTTGTAGAGAGACTGTATAGAAAATGAAGTAGCTAGAAAAGGAGAAACGAGAGGTCCTGCTGCCTTTTTGCTCTGAAGCCTGTCAGAGACTTCTTCCCTGTGCGTATCAGGAACACCTCACCAAGCCCTGTTGTTTTGCAGAAGCCAACTTCAGCTTTCTGTTCTTTTTTTTTTTATTTGGTTGTGCCGGGTCTTAGTTGCGGCAGGTGGGCTCCTTTCTTGTGGCTCCAAGGCTCCTTAGTTGTGGCTCGCCAGCTCCTTAGTTGTGGCACATGGGATCCTTAGTTGTGGCATGCATGTGGGATCTAGTTCCCTGACCAGGGATCGAACCTGGGCCCCCTGCGTTGGGAGCGCAAAGTCTCATCCACTGCACCACCAAGAAGTCCCCAGCTTTCTGTTCTTTGAAACCACAAGAATCCTAAATCACCTAATGGCAAAACTGACTACAATTCGGGTTATGAACAATAATCCTTATGTGCATTCAACACTGTATACACATTTACGAACTGCTTATTATTATTAACATCTACTACAAGCAAGTACTAGAGCAAAGCTGCTGAAGCATCCATCCGAAGAACTAATAATTGGGTAGCAGCTGGAGGTTAAAAAGCAAGCCAGGGAAAGGGAGTGGATTTCCTGAAATGATGACTAATATGAGAAGTCATCAGATCACTGGCGATGATTCCATTTACAAGAGTCCATCAAGGTCGGATGATTATAGATCAGGAGGACAGTAGTGGGGAGTGTTTTCTTATCAGGAAAGAATAAAACAATGAAACAGATGAATTGCTGTTTTTAAGATGAAGATTACAAGAGCACAAAATACTGGCTCTGCTCAGGTAGTTCCGAAAAAAGAAATGGCTACTGTCTCCGTGGTTCCTAAGAAATATGCTTCACTCTTACAGATGCCAATAAAGCATTATGCAACCGTCAATTTAATAAGGAAGTGCCACCAAAGATTCATATTTAACAGAGGCCAAATGTAATAGACAATGGGGAAAGGTGGGGACCTGAATTAACTAACCATGTTTGAGGAAATAATTGAGGCAATAAAAAGATTAATAGGAAATCAGGCCATTCTCCAGGACCTAAGGGATTCTCAGTGGCATGTTTTAAAAGAAGAGCATTTTATTAACTCATCCCATTTTTAATGCACTAAGAAATGTAACTCAGGTCCCTGTCATCACTGCAGAAATGGGTACTGTATATAGTGAGACTCAAGTTAACTGCAGAGCTAGTGAATGACTGATAAAAAAGACATGGTCACATACTGCTCTCTGCTCAGTGTAGCCCTGCAGATATCTCAAGAACAACAGAACATTGTTCCAGATCAGAAAAATGCAGTAATTATGTTGCTTTAGAAAATCTGGAAAACCGAGGAGAGTGCAAAGAAGAAAATAAAAAGCACCCTCAAACCACCATCCAGAGATACCACTGTTAAAATATTGGTGTATTTCTTTTTTTTCCCCGTAAGTATGAATAATACACATTTATATGTTTACTGAATATACACTAAAAATAACATTTTAAACTTCTTGTATACGCTATTCTCATATTCTTTGCTTAATGTCTAGTGAGAATTTTCTCGTCATTGCATATAATTTCAATGCTGCACCACATTCAACTGTATGGTTTTTTCATAATTTAACCAACATATTAGATATTTATATAGTTCCCACCTTACCATTTGCTATGGACTAAATATTTGTATTGCCCCCAAAGTCATATGCTGAAGCTCTAATCCCCAATATGAAGGTATTAGGAAGTGGGGCCTCTGGGAGGAAATTAGGTCATGAGGGTGGAGCCCTCAGGAATGGGATTAGTGCCCTTATAACATGAGACATGAGAGAGCTTGCTTTCTCCTTCTCTCTCCCACTTATACTACTGCTACCCCCCCACACCCCCAATCATGCAAGGACACAGCAAGGAAGCACCTGTCTGCAAACCAGGAGGAGAGTTCTCACCAGGAACGGAATCAGCTAGCAACTTGGTCTTGGACTTCCCAGCCTCCAGAATTGTGAGAAGTAAATTTCTGTTGTTTATGTCACCCAGCCTACGGTATTTTTGTTTTAGCAGCACTAACTAAGACACTACTTTTTTAAACATTAAGAAAAAGAGAGTTGTTTATTTCTACCTCCTTTCCCCGCCCCTGCTCCATGATCCATTCTCGCCTTTTTCTGTCCAGCTCTGATGGGAGGCTGACTCCTGTGGACTGCGTTACCTGTGATCTCATGCCATCTTGCTCCTGGCTGCCTTTCTCTACTGAGAGGCACCAGCAGGGGGCAGCAGGCAAGAGGTTTCACTATCCTCTCGTTCTCTCCCTGCTTGGACTGGATGGTTCTGCACAGCCTACACCTCTCTGCTACTGTGTCTCCAGGCAGCTAACCCCTCTCCCATGGCTCCGGCTCTCCACAGACTCTGTGGATACAGTCTCTCCCTTTGCTCCCTCTGGCTTCTGCTGTTGTTAGCCTCTGGGTGACTAAACAACCCTTGTGGGTTCCTTTAACCTCTGCTATGTAATCGCTTCTTAATTATCTTTAGATTCTCACTGGATTTGTATTGAAAGTTTCGATGAACACCTGGTACACTCTATGGTATAACTCTATGGAATTCATTTATTCATAAAAAGCATAACAAAATCAATACTATGCAACCCTATTCCAAATATGGGAGGTTTAATGCAGGTAAAATACTCATACCAAACTTGTGAAATAGAGGAATGGTCTAGATTCTAGAAACTTCTTCCCTGACACTTTCAGAAAGTCTCACTCATCTAACTTCCCTCAGTGCTCTTCCCTCTGTAATGTTCACAAAGTGCACACTTTCCCCTTCCTCAAAGCCTCTGTTCATGCTGTTGCCCTAGATGGAGTGGTCCTCCAGTTTCCTCCTTACTTCTAAGATCAGGCTGCAGTCCTACCTCCTTCCTGAGTTCTTGGAGCCCACAGCCATCTCTCCTTAGATATACTGGAGCTGCACCGTTCATTATGGTAGCCAGTAGCCACATATGGCTGCTTAAATGTAAATTAAAATGAAATTAGAAACTCAGCCCCTGAGTCACACTAACCACATTTCAAGTGTTCAATAGTCACAGGTGGTCAGTGGCTACTGTACTGAGCAGTGCAGAGCTAGAATATTTCCATCATTTCAGAAAGTTCTACTGGACAGAGCTGTTCTAGAGCACCTAATTATGTACGATTCCAATGAGTATCAAATCATAAATACTCTTGTATTGTTCTCCAGTTGCAGAGTCAATGAAAAACAAGGAAGAGTCTTCGTTCTGAGTCCAAACAGTGCTGGCCACACAGGAGATGCTTAGCGGATACACATGCTGACCTAGGTAATGACCATGACTATTTCTCAGTAGAACATTAAAACACAAGAAACATTAAAACACATTCCACTCCATTAATAATGGAAGCAAGGGTATAACAATGGTAGAGAATGGACAATTTGCTGGTAGTTGTGGTAGGGATTCTTCTAGTCCCACAATAATACAGTAAGTCCCCTACATACGAACGAATTCCATTCTGAGAGCACGTTCATAAGTCCAATTTGTTCCTAAGTCCAACAAAGTTAGCCTAGGTACCCAACTAACACAATTGGCTATATAGTACCATACTGTAATAGGTTTATAATAATTTTCACACAAATCATACATAAAAACAAAAAAATAAAGAAAACATTTTTAATCTTACAGTGCAGTACCTTGGAAAGTACAGTAGTACCAGCTACATCACCACTGCTTGTACTCTTGCTTCTGGACATCCTGGACTTGAAAAAAAGATACTGTACTACCGTACTCCATACAGTACTGTACAGTAAAGTACACAAAAGCACAAGCACGTGTAGAGGATGCACGCACCTGACAATGTACGCCAGACACGGGAACTAACTTACGTGACTGGACATGCGAACACACGTTCACATCTTTGAAAGTTGGCAACTTGAAGGTTCGTATGTAGGGTGCTTACTGTAAAGGCAAAAACTCTGTTTTATAAAATGTCCTCCTTATGTACTCATGAAGAACCTCGAAACATTAGGAATGATGCTTTAACACGGTATATATCCTGATCCAGTGAAATCATCAAAAGGACCCAAATGCACAGCTGTCTATAGAAGCTTCTATACCATCCTCCAGACTTGTTCACAGACAATGAAAACCTGTCTTTAGGTGTCGGTACACTAAGGACTGTCATTCCGGTTGACAAAGAAACTGGCCTCTGTCAGAAGCAATGTAATGGCAGTGATAAAGCTATATATCTTATACGATGCCCTCTTGCTCATCTCGCTGGCTTGAGATGACTACAGAATTTTTAACAGGAATTCAGTGTTTGGCTGATTGGAATAGCCTTATAAAACACATACTTCATCCTTTTACTAATCTCTGGAAAGAATGTGTTCTTAGATGTGGATCTGCTTCCTGTCTACCATTTATTCAGATCCATGACAAATCTTTGCAAAAATCTCTCTCTGAATCGTAGAGCCACTCTATGAGCTAGATATTTTTGTTCTCATTCGATAGCAGAGAAAACTTACTTTCAGAGAGGATGTGACATGTGCCTCATAGGTGGGGAGGGACAGAGCTGGGATCACAACCTAGGCTCTTTGACTCTGAGGCTCGTTCTTTGGGTCACCTTGTGATAGTTTATCCTAATATCGACAAAAGTAATGCTGGGAGCGGGGAGCTGGCAGAGGACAGGGTGTGGTGTACAGCCTCACAATGTCGCTTTGTGATCTCTCTCCTCAGTACAGCCTCTTGTCCCTCTCAAAGCCTTTTCTGATCTTCATTTGAACAACCTTCATCAAAAGAGACCCGGGATGGGCGACCCAGTGAGGGAAGCACACCCAGGACATTGGAGCCTATCCCTGCAGCTCTCTCTCTTTTTTAGAAAAATAAATTTATTTATTTATTTTTGGCTGTGTTGGGTCTTCATTGCTGCATGGGGGCTTGTTGTGGTGCGCAGGCTTCTTCTCATTGTGGTGGCTTCTCTTGTTGCGGAGCATGGGCTCTAGGCGCGTGGGCTTCAGGAGCTGTGGCTTGCGGACTCTAGAGCAAAGGCTCGGTAGTTGTGGCCCAAGGGCTTAGGTGCTCCACGGCATGTGGGATCTTCCCGGACCAGGGCTCGAACCCGTGTCCCCTGCATTGGCAGGCGGATTCTTAACCACTGCGCCACCAGGGAAGTCCCCTGCAGCTCTCTTATTTGACATAAGACAAGACCTACTGTAAGTAAAGGTCAGGACTGCTTCCTGTTCAGGTGACTGCACCCCCCAACCCCCTCCCCAGCACCTTTGATACACATACTCTCATGATTCCTAAACCTGCATGTTCTGTGCCGAGCCTTCAGTGGAGCTCCATACTCAAGACACTGGACTGCTTTCTTCCATGTTTCAAAGGCACCTCAAACTTAACGTGTTCCAAACTGACCTCTTCACTTCCCAGTCCAGCCTCTGTCTCACACTCCCCCTTGCAGGCTCCTCCACCTGTGTAGCAGCTCAGACCAGCAGCCTGGACTCACCCTGGATTTCCTCTTGTCCACACCCAATCCATCACCAAGGCCTGTTGATCTTAACCGCAAACAGAGCCACCCTGTTGTCCCTGTTCAGTGGCCACCACCCCAGTTGTAACCATCACCTGTTCTCACCAGGATTTCTGCAAGTCACTGACCTTCCCAGTTCCATCCCTGCCCTCGTCCAATCCATTTTCCACACAGCTGCCTGCATGATCTTTCAAAAATGTAAATGAGACCTCATCACTCCTCTGCTTAAAATCCTTTAATGGCTTCTCATTACACTTATTGAAACTCTATTCCAAATCCTGACTGTGGCTCTGAGGCCCTGCAAGATCTGGCCCTTGCTGTGTCCAGGCCACGTGACTTTCCCTTGAGGTCCAACCTGTGATCTGTGTTCAGTTCCCAAGTAATGCTCACATCTTGTGTGCTCCAGAGTCTAGCACACGCTTTTCCATCAGCCTGCTTGTTCTTCCCTTACTCTTGACCTAGCGACCCTGATTTCTCCTTCTTGTCACCACTTAAATGTCACCGTTACGCCCCAGTCTAACTTAGAGCCTCTCTTTGCATTTTCAATTTTTCCTTCATTACCCTTGACACAACTTTACAGTACACACACACACACACACACACCCCTCATTTCCTGTGGATAGGACCCCAGGGAGGGATGTGCTAACTGAACAATGCTGCAGGGGGCAGTGCAGTACAGCTCCTTTGGAGATGCCTTGCTGGCACTGGACAATGGCAGCCACCCTTCCAAATCTAACGAAGTCTCATGTAACTTTTGCCGTAGATTGTTTCCAACAACCAGTGGCCAACTTTGTGATATTCCTACTGGCTTTCATTAGGTCCAGATAATTCGTAATTTCCTGCTAATCTTTATCCTTTGCTTCTTTGAAAGCAAATTTGAGTCCCTACAGAAAGCAAATCTGAAACCTTGAAAACAAATGTGAGTCTCTATAGAACTTGAAGTTTTACACCTGTGAAGATGTACTTTTTTGTTTTTGTTTTTTTTGCTTCAGTTCCAACACTCTCCCTTGCATGCCTTTTCTTTCTGTCATTATAGTGAAAACTGGTCACCAGATGATAAAATAAGTGGCAAGAAGAGAGGCCAAAGCAGGATAACTATAACAAAGGGAGGACAATTACCTTAGAATATGAAGAAAGACTGCTGATTGGTTGAAAATATTCCAGAGTAGTAGTCCCACGTTAACGGGCTGCGTGTACACTAAGGTGTGGTGTAGCAGCCCACTGGATGACAGAGTGGGGACGTGCTCAGAGAAAGGATAAAATACAGGTTAGTAATACTATATGGATAGTTATAGGTCTAAACAATCTTTTTAAAGGAAACATTTAAGAAAGAAGTAGTTATAATGAATCAGTGCCTTAGGGGGTTGCATTAAATGAGATGTGACTATATTTATATGCAGGTCTCTTTCTTTCCTCACATTTACTTCCCCCCCCCCCACCAGGTTCTAAAAATCACCTAGGGCAGGGACCGTTTCTACTCTGTTCCCAACTGTAACTCTAGTACCTGGCATGGAACTTGGCACAAACGAATGACGAAATATATTCACAGGGTAGCCACAGTTACAGCTACACACTGAGCATGGTGTCTAAGAACAGGGCTTTGGAGAGAGCCTGGGTTCAAACCCTCGCTCTGTCACTTCTTAAATTGTGTGACCTGGTTTAAGTCTCTTCAATTCTCCAAGCCTCAGTTATTTTATCTGATGAACAGGGATAATAATAGCTCTCATCTCATACAGTTGTTGGAAGGATATAATGACAGTGTAAATGGAGTGCTTAGAACAGAGCTGATACATAATAAACATAATGAGTGATATATTTTAGAATATTCATTGGGCTGAAGGATCCTTGAAGGCAGACACTGTCTTGGGCCTAGTACAGTACCTAGCATATACTAATGTGCTCAGTGAATGTATATCCAATGGAATACTCTATGAGCTGCCCTTATAAGGTCTGGGATGGAGTTCCTAAGCTGAAGCCATTCTCCTACCTTTGGAGACACCCAATCACCTTTTCCTCTCTACCTGGGCAGTGGGATTTCCACCATGGTAAACACTTTCCACACCTGAATCAAGGGACAAAGAAGTCAACTCTTTCCCAGGCTTTTCTTTCCAAGCCCAGGGCTTGAATAGGATAGGCTCCCCAGAGTCTAAGTAATAATTATTTCAATTATCTTTACTGTCATGGCACTTTGTATCTACCAGGAACTATTTTAAGGATGAGGAAACTCAAGTATTGGCAATTCTTAACCCCAGTGCTGGGTTAACTCAAGGGACCGGTTGGGTCCCAGTGCAACTGTCTTTCACAGTAAAAACTGCCAAGCCGTCATAAGTTCAGCTCTTATTACGCTGCAGAGAAGAAAACAAAAGAATGACTTAAAGATTAAAATTGTGCCTATTCCATTATGGAGTAACTTGTTAAGCTGTTGGAAACTCAACGTTCAAGCCCTTTAAACCCAGTTTTGTCTCCAGACCATTTAAGATAAAAAGCAAAACCCCCAAAACTCCAGGTGGAGTCAAAGTCTGTTTGTACTGCAGAAGTGAAAATGGCAACGTGTGTTATGAGGGACATGGTTTTTTAGCACAGAGCATTTTGCCACAAAGGGCGGGTGATTAAGGAATTCATATCTGTGGTTGTGAGATCACCAGAAAGTCTAAATAAAAGTCTATGGGCCTCTCCCTCCCTCTCTCTCTCTCTTAAAAAAAAAAAAAAAAGTCTACGGAGGTCAGGTGGGCATCACCGTCCTTTTCTATCCTCTCAGTGAGGTGGAGAACTGCTTTAACTGCACTTGTTTCTTCTTGGAAGAATTCAAGGTGGCATTTACCCCTTTCAGGTGTTCTAGAAAAGCGGATTAGAACTCCTAAGAACCAGTGCGTCAGCCTTCTGGAAAGGGAACATGATTCGCTCATGCCAAAAAGACTCTGGTGAGTCTTTTGTAGCCGCCCTACTTGTCCAGTTCCAAGGATTGCACTGTTTATCACTGAGTCCTAACACCTAGCCTGACACATAGTAGGTACTCAACAGAAGTTGTTGAATGAGTGAATGAATAAGTATGTTCATTCCATTTTCATACCCTAAAGCACCTATTATAATGTTAGACACAGTCTATACTCAGTAGGTAATCTGTCCAAAAATCTGACGGGAAAGATTGGGTAGCATTTACACCTTGCACTGTCCATTAGCATTTTGAAAAGGCAAGTAAAGACACACAGGTGGTTAAAACATTACCTCTGGCACTTTCTTAAGGTCTGAAGGGACTGTGGTGATGGGTATTCCTCACTTTCCTGCCCTAGCACACACAGACACATGTGTGTGCACAGACATACTCAAATATGGATCCCTCGAAGACCTCGACACGAAAAAACAACTATGTGCGCATTTGCTAATCCTGGCTTTGTTTATACAAACTCTATGGGGAGGAGTAATTATTCATGAGCCTTTTAAACAGATATAAGAGACATTTTTCAGTTCATTCTGAAAAATGTGATGAGCCCAAGACCCTGCTAAGAAATTCCAGCCTGAAGAACGAGATAAATAAATATAAATGAATTCATTTGACTGAGTGACATGTTCATTTAATTAAACCAGAAAATCATCTCTAAAAATGATTGTCCCTGACAAAGAAGCAGAAACTGGTCTTTAATTAATAAATTTCTAACAGTTCTTCTGTGGGCAGAGAGGGGTCTCCAGTGAAAAAGTAAGTGGGTAGTGGGGAGAAGTTGGGGAGAAAAAAAGAGGGAAAGGGAGAGAGGAAGCAGAAAAGCTAATGCATATCTAAAATTCAGAACTAGAAAGAAAATTACAGGCCATTTATTTACACCTAAATATATGTCAAATCCTGCTAGATCAAAATTACTATAGTAAAACTCTTTGTGTAACAAAACAAATATCCAAGCCTCAGGAGAGGATCAATTAATTTAAAAAAATACAAAATAGGGCCTCCCTGGTGGCGCAGTGGTTGAGAGTCCGCCTGCCGATGCAGGGGATACGGGTTCGTGCCCCGGTCTGGGAGGATCCCATATGCCGCGGAGCGGCTGGACCCGTGAGCCGTGGCCGCTGGGCCTGCGCGTCCGGAGCCTGTGCTCCGCAACGGGGGAGGCCACAACAGTGAGAGGCCCGCATACCGCAAAAAAAAAAAAAAAAAAAAAAAAAAAAAATACAAAATAATTTTAAGTCAGTGAAACTTATTCTACCATCATTTCATCTCTTCCTCCCTTCCATGGTGTGGTCTGAATTTTAGGGACACAAATAACAAAAATCAAATTTCCCAATACTTAGAGGAATAAATACCTACATATGTAGTTTACAGTAAACACGATTCATGACAACCAACCAACGTGATAGGAAAGGGATGAACTGAAAAGTATAGTCAAATGCTTCTCATATGTTTTCAGACTCTCCGTTTACTACCCTCATCAATGTTTAACGGTTTTTACTGCTAAACATCCGTTTCACTTCTCTGGCGTAACTTGGAAAGAGTGAGCCTTCAGATGTGTAAATCAAAGCCCCATCACGTCTTACATAGCAGACACTTGAAACCTTGAGGTCACTGTTAATAATTTTCCGTGCACTCATTTATGCCAAATCAATTTCAATTAAATCAATTAAAATGGCAACTAGCGAAATTTCACGTCATTGATCTAACAAGATTAAGATGACTCAGGATATTTGGGGGCATCAGGAAATGCTGGGCTGGCATCTCTGCTTCATTATGATGTCAAGTTGGGAGATAAACAAATTTGATTTCTTAGTGCCCCCAGATCTCAGGTACGCAGGAGGTAGCCCAGCAAAACCACACACCTCCCATTCCTAGCAGCCCCAACTAATGGAAAATGGGGGGTGGGCAGTGATAACTATGTGTCATAAGCAAGCTATTAAGAGAAATCTTTTATTTGAACAGTCTCAAGTGTTAACATTTAAAAATGCACCGGGTTTGGCTTCCCAGGTGGCGCAGTGGTTGAGAGTCCGCCTGCCAATGCAGGGGACACGGGTTTGTGCCCCGGTCCGGGAAGATCCCACATGCCGCAGAGTGGCTAGGCCCGTGAGCCATGGCTGCTGAGCCTGTGCTCCGCAACAGGAGAGGCCACAACAGTGAGAGGCCCGCGTGCGTACCGCAAAAAAAAAAAAAAAAAAAAAAGCATTGGCATCAAGAGTTTTTTATACAAGAAAAAATTGCATCTTTGAAAGAAGAGATACTTCACAGCAGGCAGGTAGGCTGGAAAGAAACGGCATTGGTTTTGAAGACAACTAGTTATCTTACCCACTGTGGTGATTAATTTTATGTGTCAACTTGACTGAGCCATGGGGTGCTCAGGTATTTGGCAAATGTTATTTTCAGTGTGTCTCTGAGGGTGTTTTTTGGATGAGATTAACGTTTGAATAGATAGACGAATAAAGCAGATTGCCCTCCCCAGTGTGGGTGGGCCTCAACCAATCAGTCAAAGGCTTGCACAGAACAAAAAGGCTGATCCTCCCTCAAATAAAAGGGAACCTCTCCTGCCTGACTGCCTTGAGCTGGGACATTGTGTTTTTTCCCTGCTTTTGGACTTGAACAGAAACACTTGTTCTTGGGTGTTCAGCCTGCCAGTTTTGGGATTGGAACTATATCGTTGGCTCTCCTGGGTCTCCAGCTTGTTGGCTGCAAATCTTGGGACTTCTTAGCCCCCATAATCATGTGAGCCAATTCCTTATCATCAGTCAGTCAGTCAGTCAATCAGGCAGTCAATCCATCTCTCTCTCCCCCTCCCTCTCTGCCCCTGCTGATATATATACCTCCTATACAATATTATATATCTATCTCCTATTGGTTATGTTTCTCTGAAGAACCCTGTGCACCCACTTTTTAATTGTGTGGCACTGCAGTTCTCTGGGCCTCAGTTTCTTTACCGTAGAATGGGGTTCATGATCTTTACCTTGCAAAATTACTCTATGGACTAAATATGGAATTTAAAATGCCAACTGTGCAAACAGGTGCACAATCAATATTAGCTCCAAGGTTCCCCTTTGTGATAAACTGGTAACCTGTGCCTCTGTACAGAAATAAAAACAGTATCTAACACTAATATTAGGTATTCATGATTTTGAAAATGGCTGCCAAACGATGAAACCTCCATGATTTCCAATATGAATACCTAAACTGTTCTTGGTGGAGCTGAAGCAAGTACTTTTCTGCCTCTCCTCCCCTCTTCTAGCTTTACTGGAGGTCCTGCCATGATAGCTTTGCCCTGATACCTGCTACGTGCAGGAAATAGTGGAGGCTCTGTGTAAAGTACCTTCTTTGTTGCCCTGTGGGATTGACTGCCCAGGAGAACTTGTTTCATTTCACCCGGGGAACTGTAGATGCAGGATTTCAGTGGTGTTGTCTCCTGAGAACTGCAGATAAAGGGCCACATGGGCTCCATTCCATTTTGGGCTTTAAGATGAGATACCCTCATGCACTCCAAGGGCTGAAGCCTCCCTCTGAGTTCACATGGTTACGACAAGCAAACTCATTAAGCCCAAAGGGAGTTTTACTCTGATGCTACAAGAGGGATGAGTACCTGGTGTACTGTGTGTGCTGAATCTACACAGTGTTGGGTCATGGCCCTCAAGCTTTCATAAGCGTAAGAGTCACCTGGGGATGAAGTTGTTTAAAATACTGACGCCTGGGCTCGAGAGCCTAACTTGACAGTTCCAAGGTAAGGTCCAGAAATCTACATTCTGAAGAAGCATGCCCCCAAAAATTCTGCTGCAGGGGCGTCATGGATTTGAGGAGGCAGACTGTGGTGCAGACGAGTGAAGGATGCTACTTTACAACCTTCTCATTCACTGGGTCTCGATCTACCATCCCAGGTTGCCTGGGCTCTTGAGTTGACTTCTCTCCATCCCCAACTGCCACCACCCTCACTCAGGCTGTCATCATCTTCTGCACAGATTAATGCAGCAACTTCCTGACTGGAGGTCTGGCCCCCTGTTTTTCCTTCTCCAGTGCATCTTCTCTTCTTTTGATACAAAAATCTGATCAGGATAGTGTCTGGTCCCAAACTCTTCAGTATCTCCCCACTGTCTCTAAATCCCTTAAGGAGAGCAACCAAACAAGGCATTCATATCACCACTGGGTCCCCTTCCAGCCTCACTTCCTGCTGGCTTGCTTCCCTTCTTACTCACTCCCCACCCTCTAATCATACCAGCCGTCCTCGTGTTCCTGGAACGCACCAAGCTTCCTTCTCAACCTTGACCTGAGAACAGGCTGTTCCCTCCCACCGGGACATCTTCCCAAGCCCCACTTGCCCTAGTTAATGCCTCTTCCTCTTTTGGATCTCAGCTTCCTGAGGGAGGTTTTCCTGATCCCTCAGAGTCAGGGAATTCCCTCTGCTTACTCACACCCCAAAGTGTAATTAACATCCCCTTTCACATCACTCATCATGTTACTATGATTCTTTCTTTGATGAGTGCCTGCCCCATTAAAACACAAAATCCATGTATGTGAAAACCAGGTCTGTCTTGCTTACTGAATTTCACAAACATCCGGTAAAGATGGACACATGGCAGGCACTCAGTAGTAAATCTATGATTTGTTAGTAAATATACTTTAATGGCCTGGTATACCTCTCCAAAGCTTTTATCATCTTGGCAATTTTATATCTGCTCTATGATTAAAGAGAAAATAAACACACCCTGCTAACTATAGCACCTAGCTTAGTTCGGAGGTCACTTACTCTTGGAAACTTTCCTGATACATTCCTTCTTTTCTTTTCTTTTTTTTTTTTTTACCATCTTTACTGTAGTATAATTGCTTTACAATGTTGCGTTAGTTTGTGCTGTATAACAAAGTGAATCAGCTATACATGAAAGGATGCTCAACATCACTAATCATTAGAGAGATGCAAATCAAAACTACAATGAGGTATCACCTCACACCAGTCAGAATGGCCATCTACAAACAATAAATGCTGGAGAGGGTGTGGAGAAAAGGGAACCCTCTTGCACTGTTGGTGGGAATGTAAATTGATACAGCCACTATGGAGAACATTATGGAGGTCCCTTAAAAAAACATTCCTTCTAAATCAGTTGACCTTCCTACATGATTCTAGAATTCTACACTTAACCTCTGTTACTCCTCATGTCTCTTTCACTTGGCTTCAAAGTCAAGGAATGTCACATTCATCCCTGTATCCCTAACACATAGCATATACTGCTGGGTACCTGGTAAAATCTCAATAAACATTTTTTAGATGAATTACTGAATGATTATTGCTACTATAAAGGGATAAAGAAACAAAAAAGGGATATGGGGCTTCCCTGGTGGCGCAGTGGTTGAGAGTCTGCCTGCTGATGCAGGGGACACAGGTTCGTGCCCCGGTCTGGGAAGATCCCACATGCCGTGGAGCAGCTGGGCCCATGAGCCATGGCCACTGGGCCTGTGCGTCCGGAGCCTGTGCTCCTCAATGGGAGAGGCCACAACAGTGAGAGGCCCACATACCACAAAAAAAAAAAAAAAAAAAAAAAAGGGATATGAAGAATGGATGGGTTATTTCAGAGATGAACTGAAGATTTTAATTCTTGGCTGGGCCATTCATAGTACAGTGTATGTATGTGGTGCCTTCTAGAATTGGCATGTAGAAACTTGGATGCAAGGAGAACCTCGAACATCTACACTATGTGGAACTTTACTCCAGGCACCGAGAATTAGTGGCCCCAAAGAAAAAAGCCACATAGAAAGTAGATCATGTACAATCTTAAGGACAGAAATTCTAAAGCACATAGATGGCACATTTCTCTATTTCTTCTTAGAAAAGCCAAAACAGCTCACTGCATCCTTGAAAATGGCTTTGATTTTCTCTCATCAGGTCCACATGCCATTGTCTTACTACAACGGCCTTTCTAAAGGCCCATAGGAAATTTGAATACCACAGAGCCAAGATTTCAGGGTCTAAACATACCCCAAAGAAATGAACCAATGTCAGTTGTGGAAAACCCATATATCATCTTTCTTCAGTGCAATATCAGTCATTGAAGATTCTCCAAATCCATAGTCAAACCACAAGGTGACATACAATGCAATTTCATGGCCATCTTGAATTGTCCAAACAAGAAACATCAAATATATACATGTTTTTGGCTGTGCCACATGGCTTGTGGGATCTTAGTTCCTCAACCAGGGATTGAACCTAGGCCCTCGGCAGTGAAATCGTGGAGTCCTAATCACTGGACCGCCAGGGAATTCCCTCAAATATATTTTAAATTTCATCTAGTACATTTAATGAAAAGACATCAATGGTAAAGAATTTCAAGGTTGGTGATTTCTGCAGAGGCAGACATGAAGCATTTGGAGTCTTTGTGGTGCCCTTACGGGAACTCTTCACCATGCAAAAGATGCATTAAAACATTGAGTTGTGAAGAAGTAATGACAAGGATAATTCCTGATAGAGCATGTCCAAATTAGAAAGATGTGTGAACACTTCTACCATACGCTAGTTAGAGGGACCATCGCAATACTCGGAATAAGCAGGTTGTTTCTCAGCCATGAAGACTGCAACAGATTAAAGGCAAGGGTTCACTTCAAGCCTCATTTCAAACAAAACACCTTCTTGAATGAACTGGACACAATGGACTCAAGAATGAAAATGAAATAGGAATGGATGCTAGCTAGGGTGTACCTGTCACAATGCTAACTCCTATTAATGAACTGATGTGTGAGCTTAATACTCCCCCAAAGAAGTCTGTGTTTACAAGCTTTATATTTAAAGACCTAAGTCTTTAAATATAAAGCTCATACCAAGGAGAATTTTTCTGAAGGCTCAAAGACCTGATAAAATTAGAAATATTCCTAGCCGCGAAATCTGTGTAATAGCGTGTGAAGACTTGGAAATGTATTGCGGGTAAAGCCCAAGAAGGTAGCAGGTTGAAGAAATGCTGTCTTGGAGGCAACTGGGAAAGGACATAATCAAATAACGCTGAGTGAAAAAGTGTCAGTGAAAGACCCCAGTGACAGAAGAATAATTTGCACACAATCCTATAAAATTATGAATCCAACGTCCTCACCCATTGTGAGCCCCTGGGCAATTAACTGGGCTTCAGGAGAAAAGGTTCATTCTACAGTCACTTGGCCGTGTCACTCAGGAGAACATTGAAGACTTCAAAATATTAGGCCAAACAACTCAAGGTAGGTGGGGTGGCTTATATATTTAAGAGCCCTTGCCAAAGGTTTACCCATTTAAGAGCCACTGCCATTGTTTTTACTCGTCAATACAAAAAGATCACAAAGGAATAAAAGATACTTTTGGCAATTCTGCTCATGGATAATGCAAAATGGCTTTGTAGTCCCTCTCGTTTATTACAAATCCATTTAAAAATTATACTGCAAGCACTGTTTTGAGAAGATGACGTTGAAAATGAAATAGAGCTGGTAAATAAGAGAAAAGGGCAACAATTACATTTAAATCAGCAAAATACATTTAAACAGAGGATCCACTCTCTGTGGGACACTGTACTAGGAGGTAGGAGAGCACAGCAACATCAGAAGACAGCTGTGGTTGCCCATGATCTGCAGGGGAGACAAAGAGACTGCAGCCCCCATGCTCTTGGACAAGCTCCTCCTCCTGCCTCCTGCCAGCTCATGTCCATCTGTCAACACTTTTATCCCTCAAGATCTAGTTCATGAGCTACACCTTCCGCAAGTTTTCCTTCCGAGTCTCCCCCCATTCCCAGATGAGGTTAAGTTCCAGTTCTGTGCCACCACTCTACACCTAGGCATCTCTACCACGGCATTGATATCCTATCCCTACTGCTAGATTGAGTGTTCCTTTTTATCCTTAGTACCTACCACAGAGCCTGTTGCTCACTGGATGGAAGACCAAATAGATACTCAACAGACACGGCGTAATGAAGAGACTATTAGTGTGAACAAAGTGCTTAGTGATGAAGAAGAGGGAATGATCGGTTCTGCCTGAGAGATAAGGTAAGGCTTCTCAGAAGAGGTCGTATCTCACCACGGCTTGGTCCTTTCATGAGTTTTGTTATACCATACTCATAACAGCTCTGTGAAATAGATCCTATCCCCCTTTTTACAACTAAGGAATCTCCATCTCCAACAAGTAACTTGCCCAAAGTTAATACATCTACGAAATGCCTTAGAATGGATTCCTATGGAATGCTAAAGCATTTGGATTGTATTCCGTAGGCAACTGGGAGCCATCAAATGCTTTTAGGAGGGAAATAACATTGTCAGAAATATATTTAAATTAACTCTGGCAATCGAAGTGGGAAGTTAATTAAAGGAGACTGAATGGGGCCGAGCAGAGACTGGAGGTCAAATAAGAACTAGTAGGTTATGCTAATGGCCTGGGAAGGAGCCAAAGAGGGATGATTGAACACAGTGGCAAGGATGGGGATGAGATGGGGAATGACTGGAAAGCCATTGTACACGCAGAATTCAGAGGGTTTGGTCACTGATTACACATGAGTAGGTGGGGAAAGGAGTGACTCTAAGCCTTCTTCATTTAGGTGATGGTGTGAGGAAGGCATTAATAACCTTGAAAAGTAACATAGGGAGAAGAATTGGCTGGGGAGATGGTGAAAAAGACGATGGGGTTGACTTTGGATATTTTAAATTTGAGATGTCTGTGGAATATTCAGAGGTTCATATCTTTTAAGCTTCATAGAGGTCTAAGATGTATTTGAAAGTAACTTTGAAGTAGGGGATGGTTAAAGCGATGGGAGTGGGGGAGACTCTTCAGAGAGCATGCAAAATAAGAAGAGCTGAGAGGACCCATCCCCAGGGGGCATCAACATTTGGGGAGTGGTAGAGGAAGGCGGCAAGCCACCTGCCCGAGGAGGAGCCACTAGAAACAGACGGGGAGAACCAAGAGAGTCATTACCACACTCATGGAAGAGATGAACACCAAGGAGGAAAAGCTTAAGGCTCTCCAATGATGAAGCAGAAAAGCCAAGTATGAAGAGAACTGATATGTGAGCATCAGATCTGTAACACCAGTGGCACAGCTGCATAAAAGATGTGGAGGAGCCTGGAAATTAAATAGTGTAATTTGAGAGATACTGGAAAGGGCCATCAGACATACCTCATGAACGCATAAGAGGGAATCCGACTGGCTCATGTTTTCTCTCCCAGGAGCTGCAATTATTATTAGATTTTCTTCCTCAGAAGAGAGACAAAGGAAGCATTTCTCACTGACAATTGGGGAAAACCATATCCTACTGCCTGTACATTGATGCTAGAATTTTTAAATTGAATTAATGAGTGAACTGTAAACACACTTGACCTAAACTTACCTTGAGACAATTTATTAGTAACTCCCAGGAAAGCAGGGCCCTCTTAAAATAATGGTGGCTCTAAGAAGTGCTAGGTAGGACATCTGCAAAGATGCAGTGATTTTCAGAAAATCTCCAGTATTTTTATATGTATTAAAGCCAGTCTCTAATGCTGTTATTCTATTGTTATTATCCTAAGAATACTGGCCTGGCAGTTTCTTATGAAGTTTAACGTATACTTATGATTCATCCCAGCAATCCCACTTCTAGGTACTTAGCTAATGAATGAAAACTGATGTTTATACAAACCTGTATGTGAATGCTTCTAGTAGTGTTCTTAGTAGTTGCCAATAAACTGTGGTATATCAAACCAATTCAATACTGAACAGTAAGCAAGAATGAACAAGTGACACACACCCTCAGCTTTGTTAAGTCTCAATGCATCATAGCAAGTGAGAGCAGCCAGACTTCATGATTCCCTTTATATGACATTCTGGAAAAGGCAAAACTAAAGGAACAGAAAACACATCGGTGGCTTCCAGAGGCTGGAGGTAATGAGAGGGGTTGATAACAAAGGGGTACCAGGGAGAGTATTTTTTGGAGTTATGAAACTGTTATATCTTGACGGTGGTGGTGGTTATACAACTGTATGCATTTGTTAAAACTTGCAGAACTGTACACTAAAAATAGTGAATTTTACTGTATGTAAATTATACCTTAATAAAAACAATGAGAGAAAAGAATACCAGCCTGGGAATTAAGAGATTGGGACCTAGCTTCAGTTATGCCAATGACTAGCTGTGTAACCACAGACTATCCTCTAACCTTCTTTGGGTCTTGGTGCCCAAAACTGTAAAGTGAGATTGGAAACTTTCTCAAAGAGTCTATTGCTGTGTTCTACAAAGACTTTCTTCTTTAAGCAAGGTGGTGGACCAGATGGCCTGTTTCAATTCAGATGGCCTACTTCAGTTGCTGAAGTATCATTGTGAGGGTGACTGGACTAAAATACTCAATCTGTACACATGGTTCTGAAAAGCCTTCTTGGGTTAGAAAATAGTGTTTCTAATTTGTGTCGTGGAGCTTTGGAAAAGTCCATCTGGTCATGTAATTCTCAACTAAAATTTTATACATATATTTGGACAATGTGGAAACAGCCCTTTGGGAAACACTAATGTTTAATGAGCTATAACTGGCCTTGGTAAACAATCATACTCTTCTTTTTTTCATTTTGTAGGCACTAATTAAAAAAGGCCTTTGAAGATGGCAGCATTTACTATCTTCGTTTGCCTTACCCTCCAGTTGGAACACTGTTTTCTACTGCTTACATTTACCCAACCCTCAGAGTTACTATTACATTTTTACACTATCCACGCATTTGTAGCCAAGAAAGACACTGAAAATGACACCCGAGGAGTGGTGCCATACTATAGTGTCCCTGGGGTTGAGGGAATAGTATACAGCTCAAAAGGGAAGATACTAAGAATAAAACAATAATCTTGATGATGATAACAAAAAGTTTACATTTTTGACCCTGTGAAGCAAGGGTCCACAAACTTTGGACTAGAAATTGTGTTTGTAAATAAAGTTTTATTGGTACACTACTATGCCAGTTCATTTAAGATTGTCTGTGGTTGTTCTCCCATGATGCGGTGGTTACAACAGACACTCTATGGCCTACAAAGACTAAAATACTTACTATCTAGCTTTTTACAGAATAAGTCCACCAACCCACTTTCACAGAGTATACCATGAACTATGCTATATAGTTTCCACATAAAATCTCGTGTAATCATCACATCATTGCTATGAAATAGGAATTGCTCATTTGGCAGATCAGAGGTGATGAAGTGTAATGGATAAAAGTTTGCTGTGAAGTCAGACAGACCTGTACTATGCTTTTTTACTAGTTGTCTGATATTGGGTCTGTTAATTAAATTCTCCATCCTCAGTTTCCCCATATGTAAATTGAGGCTAACAACAGTACTGATCATGGTAGGGTAAATGTCAGGAGTTGATGTGACAGCTAGTGCACTGCTTTGCATACAGTAAACACATTATACTCATCAGCTATATGAGAAATAGCTTTCAGTATCCCTGGGTGTTTTTCTTCCTAGAAATATCCAGTATTAAAGAGGTAAGGATGCCCCGCATATGCTCGATTATGGAGTAATTTGACAGACGCCAAAATAATTTGCACCACTTCTGTGTGTTCCACAAGGCACCTTTTTCCCCTGTCTCTCATGAGCTAAGCAGAAGGAAAGTATAATAATGACGTTTCCAGCTCTGTACTGCATTTCCCAAAAGACAGCTGGAGGTACCCTGACATGGCTGAATTTCCTGCAGGAATGTGCAAGCAAGTAAGACCACCAGATGGACATCCTGGCCACTCCACAGACAGGACACAGAAGACCAAAAGGCTGAATGAAGGAAGAACTACCTCAAAGGCACAGAAGGGAACAACAGTAAAGCAGGGCTAAACACTGATGATGTTGCTTGTAAATGTCAGGTAGTTACAGGGCCACTGTGAATAAAGGCAGGGAAATCAGAGGCCAGCATTTTAGCTGAAGGATGGTTCTGGCTTTAGATAATGAGCTGTTTCAGGAATTTTTCTCATGATTCATTGACAGTGCCTATAAACTGATGTATTTACTATGAATCCACCATATACATTTTTTCAAACACCTTATAGTTTTTGTCTTTGGTCGGTATCCAGAAGGAGGAGAGCAAGAAAAAGGAGGGCAGAGACTTCACCTTCCCCATGTTCAGATAACCCATAGGGGCTGGCTAGAGCTCTCCTAGTCCATTTGTGACTATCTTGGCCGTATTACTGTCATTGGGCTCCTGGCAACTGAGTGACAATGACTGGTGTAGAATGAAAAGTTTAAGACAAGTTTTAAAACATCAATTAAAAGTTGGAAAATTAGCCTTAATTATCTATTAGCTTATCTCTTCTAGAAACGCAGTAGAATGAGCTTTCAGATGGGTGTATCTAATTTGGAGGTCTGATTACAAACTGAGGTAACTGATTTGATGTGTGTATAATTTCTACAACCAAAAGAATGTTGTTTCCTTGAGAGGCGATTTCAGAGTTCATTTGTTTCATTTTGGAGTTGATTTCCAAGTTTGTGGTAGGTTCTTCTGAATGCCTCTAGTGGGGATAAATAAGACTTCATCCTTTGAGGATGGGGTTCCTCTTTGGAAATGGCAGCCTGATATTTAGCTTTAGATCTTGTAAATAAAGTGGGTAATCAAGCATGGAGAAACATGGTGGGTCCAAGATAAAGATTGGAAAAAACGAATCACTCAATTAAAAAATGAGTAAAGGATCTGAGTAGATGTTTACCCACAGACGATACAAAATGGTCAATAAGCACTTGAAAAGGTGTTAAACATCATTAGCCATCAGGGAAATGAAAATCAAAATCACAGCAACATACCACTTTACACATATTAGAATGGTTATAATAAAAAAGACAGACAATAACAAGTGTTGGCAAGGATGTGGAGAAATTGAGACCCTCATACACTGCTTGTGGGAATATAAAATGGTACAGCTGCCGTGGAAAACTGTCTGGCAGCTCCTGTAACTTACACTGGGAGTTGCCATATGACTCAGTAATTCCATGCCCAGGTATATAACCAAGAGAAATGAAAACAGGTCCACAGAAAAACGTACATTCAAAATAGCATTATTAATAAAAACCAAGATTCAGAAACAATACAAATGTCCAACTGATGAATGGATAAGTAAAATGTGGTACATTCATATGATGAAATACAATTTGGCAATAAAAAGAAATGAAATACTGACACATGCTTACAACATGAGTAAACCTTAGAACCAATATTCTAAGTGAAACTAGCCAATTGCAAAATACCACATATTGAATGATTCCATTCATAGGAAATGTCTAGAATAGGCGAATAGACAGAAAGTAGATTAGTGGTTTCTAAGGGCTGGTAGTTGTGGGGGGCCTTGGGAGGAAATGGGGAATGACTGTTAAAGGGTACTGGGTTTCTTTCTGGGGGTGATGAAAATGTTTTAAAATTAATTGTGGTGACGGTTGCACAACTCTGTGACAATAGTAAAAATCACTGAATTTACACTTTGAGGAAACTGTATATTCTGTGAATTACTGCTCAATAAACGATATTATAAAAATAAAGCTTTCATATAAATTAATGAGGTTGATTTAATTTTGTGGCTTCTATTACTGATAGCTAACTATGTCCTGTACTTACTGTCACACTGCACTGAGTGATGTATATATTTGAGCTCGTTTAACTCTTACAGCATCCCTATGAGGTGAGTAGATTTGCTGATCTCACTTTTCAGAGTACAGGAAACTGGAACACAGACAAATTAAGTAACTTCCCTGAAATAACACAGCAGTAAGTGCTGGGGCTGAGATTTAAAATTCAGGCCTGATGCTAAAATTCATTCTTTCTCCTTATTTCTTTTAAAACATTTTACTCTTTTAAATAGTTAACACACACATATTTCAAGACACAAAGTGACTTAAAAAGCATATGTCCTCTATCCATCTTCTTCTCAGTCCCATAGGTAGAGTTTGTATTAGCTTCTTGTGCATCAGCATTTTCTTATGTAAACAAAGCACATGCAGATATACATTACTATTTCTCCCTCTCTCATTCGCAAATGCAGTATACTCTCTACCCTGTTCTGTACCTTGTTTTTTCCACTTCACCTGGCACCTCAGAGATCCTTCCATATTACTATTCTTCATTCTTGCATTTATAACTTCCAAGTATACTCCAGTGACTGGATGTACCATAACTCATTTAGCTGGTCTCCTAACGATGGACACTTAGGTTTTTCCTAAACTTTTGTGATTCAGTTAAAGCTCTGAAATTGCCTCCAAAAGTGTAAGAAGGAAACACATAAGAAATAAAATCATTTGTGAAATAAGTCCCTTTCCTCAAAAACTGGCTACTTTGAAGGCAACAACCCTCATTTAAATGTACTAGTTGGAAAATATTTCTTAAAAACAAATAAAATTTAATTGAATTACACCAGAGTCACAGTCCTATGTGAGCTGGGAAAGAAAATGTATCTCTAGAGACCGGAGAGGTGAGTTACACTCTTTAAGGGGAAAGCTCATGGATTTCTGAAAACTAAGTAACATTCTAAGACACTTGTTTTTAACTTATTTAGCATATTATTTCCACTGATTAATATTTTCCAAGATGAGGAATCAAATATTCAATACCGAATCACATATCACCCCCTGGTACATTTCCATATGATATGTATGTTAAGCCATTCAGTTCACTTGGGTGGAATGGAGTTACAATTCTTATAATAGCAAACCTAGACCCAAAATCTTTTAAGACTACTCCAGCTGTCTTCAGAACTTCTATTATCAGGCACAACAACGACTTGTCAATTTTTGTTTCACTTTTTTAAAAAAGAAACCAACACTTCAATAAGGCAATAGATTTTCAAAAGCTGTCTGACATGAAATGAGTTTGAACATTAACATGGAAAGGACAAGCAATAAAAAAAGGTAGTATGAGTGCAGACAAAATATCCAAGAGCTAGAGAATGTGATCTCTTCTAAAGGGAATGGAATGAAAGAGTTCTAAAGGCACGGCTTTTCAAAGCTAAAGAAAATGACAACAACTGAATTGAAAAGGCTGAACTTAGCATTATCTTCCCAAAACACAAACATATACTTAGCTTAATAGAGTTGAGTACTATCTCAGGAAAAATCTTATATATTATGAATCTAGGGCAATGAAAGCTGTAGAAAATGATTTTGCAAAGCAAACACACTGCGGGCTGACAGTAGCAGAGGGGAAAAAAAAAGTCCAAAGTGCATGGGATGAGTTCAGGTCTCATTCTATGTATCACCACGGGAGGAAAACAAAAGAACTGAGGAAACCCCAGACGTTAAATAGAACAGGTCAGAACGACGCTTGTGACTGAAGCTTAAAAAATGTGAATGCATTTTCTGATTATAACCGTAATATGGATTTATAGTAGAAGATTTGGAACATTTTAAAAAATATAAAGAAAACAGTTAAAATCACCCACAATCTCACCACCCAAAGAGAACCATTATCAAAATACTGGCAAAACCATTTTCATCCCCTTTTCGGTGTGCATATAAAAATATGTTCTTTGTACAAAATTGGGCTCATATTATAAATAACATTTTATACATGGCCTTTCCCCCCTACTTGCTATTACTTCTTGAGTACTTTCCCATGTTGTCATATATTCCTTGAAGATATAATTCCAATGACTATATTAGATTGTATCTTCTGAATTCAAACAGAATTATCTGATTCTCTCCATATTGCTGAACATCTAAGCTGTTTCTCATTTTTCAGTTTTATAAATAGCACCGCAATGGACATTCTTGTGATAAACCTTTAAATCTCTGTTTACTTATTAAAAGAACTTAAAAGTATATCAGTACGTCAGATTCACATTGGAGTCACTCAGTGTATCTGTATCTGTAAATTTACCATTGGAAGTCTCTGGAGATCAATGCAAACAATGTCTATCAAATAAACAATATATTTTCATATCACTCGAAGTCTATATTTATCCTTCTAGAACAGTCATCTTTCAGGCAGTACATTACTTCCTCCAGGCAAACAGACTATTAATTGGTTAATCTAAATGCAATAACATGAAATTTGGCTGATCCAGATTTCTCCAATATCAGTATGCATGCAATTAACAGTAGTCTGCAGATGGAAAAATAACCAAGGCTCTCAAAAATATATATTTTATCATCCTTTCATTTAAAATGGTGGACAATGGGCATTAAAATAAAACAAATAAAGGGTTATAGTTAATGGAGGTTGACAGCAACCAAATCTTACCTAGACACATAACCTATAGTGTAACTTAAGGCTTTCTTCAAGATCCAGCTTTATTCTGTCACTTCCAGTTACAGGGCTTTTAAGTGATTTCAACATATTGAAATTATTAATGATTCTTGTTTAGAACTATATGGTTATAATAAATACTGCAGTTTTAAATTCCCTATAGTCTGTTTAAAAAACTATTCTATTTTTAAGATGATAAATAGGGTTCTCAAAATTTCTAGAGTGTGTGTGTAAACATATATATATATATATATACACACGCACACACACACACACAGACAGACACATACCTCTAAAATGTTTTTCTCTCAGTGAAAAGTGAAGTAAAGCAAAACACAACTAAAAAATCCCACTTATACCATGGCCATATGAACTATGGAATCACTCAAATTCCAAGGCCCCCTCAAAACCGGTAGTCAGACTAAAATAGCTGGGGCTGCACTGTACAGTTGTGAAGGCTGCACACTGTACAACTCTAGGTGGTGCCATCGTATACTGATGTATGTAACTGGTACTCTGGGGGTTGTACAGTGCACAGCCTATATAGCTGAATGTGATGACCTTGAAATTAGCTCAGATAATTGTTTGCTTATCCATTACTTATCTGTACATCCTTCCCCCTAGTGAGCTAAGAAAAAGAGAAGTTTTAGGAGGGAAGTGGCCTTTAAATCTGTATACTTTTTTTTTAATGAAAGAAAATTCTGCAAAAAACCCAAAACAAAACAAGCCAGTTTTTCCCTAGCTCCCTTCTGTCACGACGGTAAGGGTTTCTTTCCTCCCATCTCCCCTTCCATCCACCCACTAGGCAGCAGCAGGATACCTTGTGTGAGTAACTGCAGGTTTCTGACTTCTTCTCGCACCTTCAGCTGGAGCACCTGTTGCAAGATGTGCTGCCGGAGGCTCTCCTGGGCAATCCCCATTCGCTCAAGCTTTTTGTCTGTAAGTCTCAGCAGGGCTCGCCCTGCAGGGTTTCAAGAAATAAGAGGAAAAGCAAATGAACAATGGCTGGAAAAGGATTTCCATCTTCCTCTGGGCTGATCCTGCCATAACAGAAGTTTCCATCTAAACACAGACACTTTAGAATAGAGGGTCCTCCATTATGCCTGCTGACTGGAATGGATAGGCAGGATGGAAAAAATCCACAACTTTCAAAAAAGAACTTCAATTTTTATCTAATATTGGCAATCCCCAACTGACTCAGACATTGAGTTAAGTAAATCAGCAACATTTTAACCTGGGTATTTGGGTCACAGATTGCATGTTTCCATAGAAACAATGCTCTCTGTTGGGTGATGGGTTCTGAGGCTCGCCCATAAGAGCCCATGTCACTGATAAGCCAGCTGAAGACTTAGATGCTCTAACTGTGGTTACAGATAAACTCCGGCACCGTTTAACCACATTACAATAATGTTTCTGTGAAACATGCATTTGAAGGTCCAGTTTTAATTGGCAGGCACCCACCTCCCCTGCTACACCCGTGGTGCTAGGCTGGAGTTCCATCTTTGGCTGGTGGGAGCTACGCCTTAACCCAATCACTGGCCTAAGGCAAAAGTTCCAGCAGGGCTGAGCGTGGGCAAAAACAAGGAGCCTGGCAGCCTGGCATAGTTTCCTTTCAACCTCTTTCTTTTCCTGGGTGGTGGTGCGGTCTGCATGCTTCCCTTGCTACTGTGGTGTCCATCAAATTCCTGAATTCTCTCTACTCTGTGTTTGACCTGCACAATAAATAAAGAGAATAGCATGGCCCTGTACTCTCCCTCCAACACCCCCAGTCACCAGACCTGCAGGTCTTTTTTCATTCTAATTGATGACGAAAAGACAGAGTCCACCAGTGATCAATGATAAGTCTTAGGGTGTACTATGATATATGCTTCAGGAACTGAATTCTCTACCTCCTCAAAAAATAAACTCAACAGCCAGAAGGTGAGGTTAATGGGCATTTTAATCGAGGAACAGGGAAGCCTGTGTGGCCTCTGAGTAGAGACAGGTGAACAGGGAGAACCAGTTAAGAGCAACCCACGCTGTGCATACTTCTCTTTTACCTCCCTTTAAGCTTTGCTAAATGCATCAGTCAGGATAAGTTAGGGTCCATGCTGCAGTAACAAGCAACCCCAAAATATCAGTGGCTACAACAAAATTTATTTCCTGCTTGTTCTACATGTCAACTGCAAGTCCATCCATTTTGAACATTGTTGATCACTGTACCAGAGGGAAAAGAGAGGTGCTGGAAGGTGTCCTAGTATCAATGAAATGCTCAGCCTGGAGTCATTTATAAATTTTTGGCCAGAACTAATCACATGAACTTTCCCACCCGCCAAGGGTCTACACATGAACTCTGCTTCCATCACGTGCCAGGAGGGTGGTAGGGGGGAAGAGATATATTTGATGGGCAGCACTGATGAGAACCACACCAATATCGATTTGGCTCTGGACTGGTGCCTGGCAAGGAAGTGAGTGCAGGGAGTTGTGGAGGTGGGTGGTAGTCTGAAGCTTCAGTAAAATTTGCATGTGGAAGAGGAAAAAGAGGTGGGAGAAGGGGAACCTGAGGTAGCTTGGCAACAGTGGGCAGATCATGATGGCCATGAGAAAGGAAGCATAGGACACACACAGACTCAGGTAGTTCTGACCGTCTTCTGCGATAGGCAGAATGATGCTCTTTCTGCCAAAGACGTTCATCCTCATCTCAGGAACCTGTGAGTTTGTTACCTTATATGACAAAAGGGACACTGCTAATGTGATTTTGTTAAGGATCTTGAGATGGGCAAGTACTGGCATTACTCAGGTGGGTCCAATCTAATCACATGGGTCCTTATAAGTTAAAGAGCAACCCAGGAGAGCCAAAGAGGGGAGAGATGTGTCAATGGAAGCAGACACTGGAGAGATGCAACCACAAACCAAGGAAGGCAGGCTTCTACAAGGTGGAAAAGACAAGGAAATGGATTCTCTCCCACACCCTTCAGAAGGAATGCAGCTCTACCTTGATTTTTACCCCATAGGACCCACTTTGGACTTCTGATCCCTACAACTGTAAGATAATAAATTTGTGTTGTGTTAAGCCAGGAAGTTTGTGGTAATTTGTTACAGCAGCAATTGGCCTTGCAACTGGAACTTAACATGTTTTTAAGAAGTCAACTGAGGGACTTCCCTGGTGATCCAGTGGTTAAGAATCCACCTTCCAATGCGGGGGATGTGGGTTCAATCCCTGGTCGGGGAGCTAAGATGCCATATGCCGTGGGGCAACTAAGCTTGTGTGCTGCAACTACTGAGCTCATGCGCCACAACTAGAGAGAAGCCCACGCACAGCAATGAATGATGCCCCATCCGCAACAAAGATCCTGTGTGCTGCAACCAAGACCTGATGCAGCAAAATAAACAAATAAATTTAAAAATCAATCAATCAATCAATCAATCAATCAATCTATAGTCAACTGATGGCTTCAGATTTCCTTTGCTAACCCTTTCCTAATTTCTGGGCACTGGCATACTCAAAGGTGCAGAGCTAAGGAGTGGTGAGTCTGAGTCCCAGGCTTTCGGGACAGCCCTGCCTTCAAGTGTTCTGCTGTCAGACCTTGATCCTGAAGTGATGTTCAGAAAACACTGAATGGGACTTGGGTATCATTTACGTGGATAATTGGTCTCCAAATAGCAGATATTTAGCTCTTTATATAGGCCCTCAACTCAACAACAAACACTGCAAAAACCCATGAAATTCAGATTATCTAATTCTCTTCCTCCTCCCCTTTCTGGTCCTCACTATTTGGACTGTGGTTTTACAGACTGGGACATTCAGCAGCCAGAGTTGCTGAGGTGTTGGTAAGGTACTTGGGCGCTTTGGTCCCGAGAGGCTAGCTGGTCCATCATTAGTGCTCAGAGGGAGGGTTTTATTCCAGTGTGCGTGGTTCAGTTTCTTTGCAGACAAGGAAACAAAGATGTCCCCTTCCCCCAAGAACCTCCAGCTTCAACTGTTCCATCAATGCATCTGACTGATCAAAATGTGGATACATAAGCCCTATCAGAATTTTATCTCCTACTTGGGTTAATACCATCAGCTCTGAATGTACAAGTAACAAAACTCTACCAGTTAATAAAAGTTTGTGCATTTCCCACTGTGTGGTACAAACAATTGTACCTATCAACATTTCACCTCTTATAGGCTTGACTGTTCAAGTTGTTTCAGCCCTGAGACTAAAGATGTTCTTGCTGTTATTTTCATTATTTCCATTGATAGAAAGGAAAATTGAGAAAAGTTAAAGAATACTGAAAACATGAGAGCTTTTCCTAATTCTTACTACACCTTTAGGTGTGCTTTATCTTTAGCAGTAAGAAAATAGAAGTCTTAGGAGAAAGATTAAGGGAAATTATACAAGAGAGTGTCCTGATAAAACAACTTCTAGAAAAGATCGTCATCTGTACACCGAGGAATTTATGAACAAAATCTGATTTGCTGCCTTTCTTGGATGGTTTCTACAGACCCATTTAAGTCTGTGGTTCTGAAAACGCTTCACAAACATTAGATCATTTACAGGAGGAAACGTCCTAGCAATCTCCTGACCCACCACCCCCTGCTGACCACAAAATAAAGAGTGTCCAAACAAGTGTGGGTCAGGGAGGTGATAAGCAGTCAATCATCAATTGCATCTTTTTTTTTTCAATTTATATTGTAACTTTTTGTTGCTTATCATAAAAATCCAATTGTTAATTCAACAAACACTTTTTAAGCACTATGTCTTGTCACTTTGTTATTCATGCTGGGGATAATGAGGAACAAGACAGGGTCCCTCCTGGAGCTTTCAGACTGATAAGGAAGGCAGTTAACGATCAGTGTTTACAGGTATGTGATGGGTCAATCCTAAGAAAGAGCACATATGGGAGCCCAGAAGTGGGTGAGCTAAGCTAGTCTGGGTATCAAGGAGCTGTCAGGGAGTAAAGGATATTTAACCTGGGACTTAGGGAGTAAGTAGGAGTTAGACCAAGACTATAGGATAAAGCCAAGATTTTTTTTAAAGAGTCCAGTAACCATGTAGATGGAGGAGGCTGCTATGGTAGGCAGAAAATAGAGGAGTGCTATTACGGCTTTCACATTCACATGTGTTAACCCTCCTCCTCATCACAATAATAATAGCAAACATTGGTCAGGCCGTTACTAAGTGTTAAACACTGTTCTAAGAGCTTTACATGGATTACCTCATTTTCAACAATTCTGTGAAGACACTTTTATTATCTATAATTGATTAATAGCTACTAAACATAGCTAAAGGTCACATACCTACTAAGCTGCAGATCTGGGAGACAAATATACGTAGAAGCCATGCTCTTTAACCACCTCTCTAAACTGCTGCCCAGGAATCCTTCCCAGAGCCTGACATGCTCCCCAACCAGGCTTCTGCCGGTTCTCGTGTAGGGAGCATGAGGGCCAGAAAACGTCACTGTCTCTGAGGACTTAAAGGCAAGCAGTGCAAACACGGGCATAACTTCATGATGCACAAGGCTGTAATGGCCACCACCCTCCGGTCTTCCCACAGTGAAGAGTGACAGGAGACTGAGGGGTCTTTGAGAGGAGCTGTGAAACAGATTCACCCTTCCTTCATCACACGAGGTCTAGGTCTGTACCAGGGACTGAACACATTTCACGATGAAGAACCAGGAGGAGAAAGGTAACTTCCCTGCCAGTGGGACAAGTACAGATTCTTCCAGAGCCCACAGGAGGGGCACCTAACTTAGCTGAGGTCCTTGAATTAAAAAAACACAAGTAGGAGGGGGAAGGGCTCTGGAGGCACAGGAAACAGCTTCGGCAGAGACGGAAATGACAACCAAATGGTCCACTTTAGGGAACTCTTAGAAGCTTGACATGGCTGGGCGTGGAGCACATCATACGAGTCTCACATGCCATTTTGGGATGCCTACCTTATAGGGTAGCCAGGTTTAGTCTTTTTTTCCTTTTTCTGCCCAACCTGAAGCAGCACATCTGAGACACAAGATGATGTTCACCGTCATAAAACACTCATTTGTAGATTATGAATGCCTCGGTTTTTGCCTACACTGCATCCCTGCCTATTTCTGGTAAAAGGAGCTATGTTTTGCCTTTGGCAGGGAGGGCTGCTCCTCCTCAACTGGTGGGGCTTTTACTACAGGACTTTTCATTTCTAAAGGACTACATAATTTTCTTATTATGTTTACCCTTTATTTTCTGATTCCCTCCCACTCCTCCCATCATGTAAGGATGTTTCCAACCACCTAGCTAGAGCCTGACTCAAGGGAGGTACTGAACAAATTTCTTAATGCTGGGTGTGTGACCCAGACAGGGCAAATAAAATTTAGTAGAATTGCTATGGTTTCTAAGAGGGAAGTTCTCTTTCTTTCTTACTTAGATCATGTCCCAAGGGGCAATATAAGCTTAGACTGCCTGTCAGTGGCTGTCTCTGCCACCATATGGAGAGAATTTGCTAGAGAATTAAGCCAACAGAGAAAGCAGAGCTGAGAAAGAGAAACGGGGGCGGTGAGAGGAGGGAGGTGCAGGGGGGAGGGAGAGAGGGAGGTAAATAAGATAACATTATTTGATTTCCTAAAAACAGCCTTGCCTGAAGTCAGACACCCCTGGGTTTCTCATTTATATAAGTCAATATTGAGGGGGAGGGGGAAGGGTGGGGTGGGGAATGAGTTGAGCTCATTTGTACTACGTGTACTCAAGAGAATCTTGACTTAAGAGCCAAAGCTTATCTGTAATTGTCAGTTGAGCTGCTGTCCTGTCCTGCTTATCATCATTTCAAGAAAGCCCATCAGGGTGTAGGCAAGTAAGAATAATGAGAACCCACGGTAGCTTACTTTCAAAAAGTTAATCATTGGCAAATTTTGGTATTTTAATTATTATACAATGTGGAATACACCTTAAGTCTAACTGCATACTTCTGTATGTTTTGATGCACCTGGGCCACCTCCTTATCCAATTACACCTGAGGTTACAAACTCAAATGTTGTCAGGATAACATAACTGCGTGAAGAGGACCAATCTAAGGGACAACTGGGACTTGGTGGATGACAGTGGATGGGATATTTTGTTGTTGTTGTTTTTCTAAAATGTGCGATTCCAACCCATTTTTGCTATGCTAGAATACAGGTTGAGTGTTGCTACGGCTCCTATTTTTAAGTTAAGAATGAAAAATCCAGAAGTTTCATGAAACCTCCTAATTTAAAATTTGCCCTTTCCCCCCATATTATGAGAGCTAAACAAAGCATGTACATGGGTCATATTTGACTCACAAGTTGCCACTTTCAACATCTGACTTTTAACCTTTCCTCCCCCACGTCCCTCCCACTTGCAATGGAAAGGGATTCAGGCAACCTTGCCTTCAGGGTTTCAACTAACTTTTGGTATGGACTTCAGGTTCTGAGATTCCACCCTGTGCGGCCTGTTCTAGATTAACAGCAAACAAGACCAAGGGTGGTTGATGACTAGTCTGAACAGGCCTTCCGTTTTTTATAACCTAATGTGCAGAGCAAACCTATCTTCTTAGGTAACCCCCAACCCAGTGCCTGATTTCCTAAGGGTGACTGCAAATCACCAGCACCAGAGTGAACAGGACTCTGAGGTCAGCCAACCCATTGCTTCATTTCCTGGAGAGAATGTGCACAAAACCTTCCAAGACCAATAAGTCTCCTCTCACTTCTACCTGAGAAGGCAGCCCACTGCCAAGCCTGGTCACTTACTTGGCTACATTCAGAATGATTAGCAGTAAATTAAAGGCCCCTTCCCTGTGCTGAGGAAGAGAAGGGTTAATGGACATTTGCATTGTGATCACTGTAAGTAATTTACCATACTGATGGGAACTGTATATTGAATTTTTTAAACCAGTCTTGGGTAAAAAGACTTCTAAAATTTTTTTAATTTATTTATTTTTTACTGAAGTATAGTTGATTTACAATGTTGTATTAATTTCTGCTGTTGAGCAAGGTGACTCAGTTATACAAATACATACATTCTTTTTTATATTCTTTTCCATTATGGTTTATCCAGGATAAAAAGACTGTTTTAGACAATCTAGGTTTTTGGTTGAATATATTCAGGTGCCAATGATGTTAATAGGAGGAAACTAAAATAATGGTAATTCTCACACGAAATATAAAGTCAGAAAGAAATTTTACAGTGCTTTTCAAACAGAGGGGAAATATGGCTGTGCGCTATTTTTCAGCTCTCCAAGAAGGAATACACAGCTTCCAGGCAGTAAATTAAAGGTTAAATCCGTGATGTTGTTGGTAGCACACAGTTACCAAATCCCCTCCAAAAATTAATTTAAGAAAACCTTAAAACATTTTGTTTGGGGATTCCGTTTTAGTCCCTGGGAAGACTCAGTAATTACTTCCCTTGTACCTCAGAGCAGATTTTCCAAGTGAAGAAGTATAGTATCAACATAGCGGAGACTATAGCTAAAGATTTATGATATCATAAACCACCTTCAAGGTCTTTTCTGGTTTTGATAGGTAAACCAGACCTCTTGGTACATTTGCTTTTTTTATTTGTCAGAACTTGTATGCATTGTCTTGGGGATTCTCTGTTAACTGAATGTCACTAGGTGAGCAGCCCACCATGCATCAGGCATCTTTTAAAATTAATTACCAGGAAGCACGTGAGATGGCTGCTGACAGCCTCCTCCTTCGCCTCGATATTCCACCCATGGCCATAACAGCCCAACATGTACAGTGCTCATCTGCTGAAGAGGCAGGCACTGGGCTTGCTAGCCTCTCCGCACGAATTCATCTGAGCCAGTGACCCAATGCCAGAGGGATGTTTAAAAAAGTTTCAAAGCTACTTCGACTTTCTCTTCCTGATACCTAGAGATTCGTTGTTTTTCTTAAGCTTTTCAATGTTGGACTTTATTAATACCAGGGATTTCTTTGGTAGAAAGATTAACAAGTGAGTACTAGCCCAGCTCCAGAAACATTCAGCAGAAGAGATGGAAACAGTGGCTCCTGTCTTTGGGGAGCTGAAGAGTTTCCTGCAGATGTAAGATCAGCAGGTATTAAACATCCTAAAAGCAATTATGTGATAAAACCTATAACAATGACCATGAGGACCATACGATCTATTAGGAAAGCTTTGGTGAAAAAGAAAGAGGTCTTGGGTTTGGAGTTGAAAGTCAGGGCTGGATTGACCACTTATTTGCTCCACAGTTACTGTTGGGATGATTCACCTTTCTAGGCTTCAGTGTTTTCACTTGTAAACTGGGGATGAAATGATACCCTCTCCCCGATGCTGTGCTGATTAAGTACTCAATGAAGGCAATAGAATAGAGAGTGTCATTGCCATTTTTAGGAAGTACACCTAAAGAAAGCTAAGGGTCCCACCCAAAATCCTATAGGGAGTGCTGTAGTTCACTCCAAAACTATGATGGAAGCACCTGAAAGGATGGCATCCTGATGATGACAGTGGGTGTCCTTTCTCAGGAGGTAGTGGTAAAAAGGAAAAGAAAATTTGATTTAGTACATCCCAAATTTCAAAAGTCATCAATATGACATGCAAGTAGAGTGGGTCTTACCTGCTTGACCTTGTCTATTTGGGCACTACTGACATTTGGGGTTGGGTTTTTGCAGCATCCCTGGCCTCTACCAACTAGATTCCAGTAGCACCTACTCCCAGCTGTGACAGTCAGAAATGTCTTCAGGGACTTCCCTGGCGGTCCAGTGGTTAAGATTCCACACTGCCACTGTAGGGGGCAAGGGTTCAGTCCCTGGTCAGGGAGCTAAGATCCCGCATGCCACGTGTGTGGCCAAAAAAAAAAAAAAAAAAAAAAAGTCTTCAGATTTTTGCCAAATGTCTGCTGGAGGGCAAATTCACCCTTGGTTGAGAACCACTGATGTAGGTGTTTGCTTTCAACTAACTGATTCTCAAAATGCTAATCCAAGAGGCGTTCATGGGACTCAGGTAGATAAGGAGGCAAACCAACACAAAACATACTTTTGAGAAAAGCACCTACTATGTGTTAGGCCCGTTCCCATCCATTACTCCATTTAATCCACAAATCACTCTGGGAAGCATTCTTTTCTCCATTTTAAGGATGAGGAAACACATTCATGGAGATAAAGTTCCAAAGCATACAAGACAAACAAGGATCCCAATTCAGTTCTACAAGTAAAAATTTCCATGCATCTGATCTTGAAATGCCTCAAAGCCCATAACCACAACACTTCCAATGAGGTTTAACTGAAGGGTCCTCATGAATATAAGAGTAATGGAAGTGCAATAAGGTTCCCCTGTTTGATGTGACAAAATTTTGAGGAAACCAAGACCATAAAAATTGACACTGTCTGGCATTGCTTCAATGCTGAAGAGACAATAAAGGATGCACATCTACATAATGTTCCCTTTTGTCCTCCAAGAGGGAGTGAAAATAAGCTCACCGACAGGAATAAGACGCAGACGTAGAGAATGGACTTGAGGACACAGGGAGGGGGAAGGGTAAGCTGGGATGAAGTGAGAGAGTGGCATGGACATATATATACTACCAAATGTAAAATAGATAGCTAGTGGGAAGCGGCTGCATAGCACAGGGAGATCAGCTCGGTGCTTTGTGACCACCTAGAGGGGTGGGATAGGGAGAGTGGGAGGGAGACGCAAGAGGGAAGAGATATGGGGATATATGTATATGTATAGCTGATTCACGTTGTTATAGAGCAGAACCTCACACACCATTGTAAAGCAATTATATGCCAATAAAGATATTAAAAAAAAATAAGCTCACCGAACTTAAAGTCCAAAATTTGATGTCAACAGGTTACACCACTAAAAGTTATGCTGGAATAAGGTAAGCAGCACGATCAGATTCTCTTCAGTGTTCCCTTTATTCGTGTCTCCCTACATGTTCTGCCTTCTCATGTCTTCCCTCTCCACTTCTTGTCTGATGGGCCTCAAGGGTTGGCTCAGATCTTACTTTCTCCCTGGCTTCCCTCGGAACCTACAGGTAAAGTATAAGGTGCTGTTACAGGTGTCTCTTCCCCTACTTAAAGGTCTTTAAAGCGAGGGTGTATCTTTTCACTTTTCTGTTGCCAACATTCAGAATACTGCTTAATAACCTAGTGAAATAGGATTGGGACAGTGTCAAAATGAACTTTGTCAAGGGAAACTCGAGTTAGAGGGTGTGGTAGACTCTGAAGGGAACAGTCCCATGTTGCAACTGCAGGTACACGTGATGCCACGTCTGTAGTGCCAGTACCTTGACCTCGCAAAAAGACTTTCAGGGTTAAAACAGCCCCCTGGTAGCCCAGGTGAGTGATGGTGCTAAGGGCTGTGGAACTAGAGACATGCATGGATGACAGCTTTCTTCTCTCTCTTCTCTCATCCCAGGGATTACGATGCTGGAGCAGGAGGAAGGTGGGAAGAACAGAATGAAAGGGGAAGGGAGAGAGCTCTTGCTGTGATGAATCAGATCACCCCTGAAGACTGGCAGCACAGGGGAAGGGGGAACTGGATGACCCTGACAGCACGGACCAATGGCTTTATGACGGTCAAGGGCACACCTGTGGAGTCAGATGCTTGGGCGCAAAACACATCTCCACCAATTACAGGTCATGCTACCTTACACAAGTTACTTAACCTGATGTAAGTCTTCATTTACTCACCTTACTAATGAGCATGATAACACTACCTCTGTCCTAGGCATATTTATGAAGATTAAATGAGATGATACATAGAAAGCACAGTGCCTGGCCCATAAGCTTTCAACAGAAGTTATCAATGGATGACGATGATGATGACCAGTCCTAAGACTGAGGATTTGCTACAGGTGAGTTTCTGATGAGCCATGGGTCCCTCTGTTCCCACAGGTGAAATATACTATACATCCGCCTTACACAGTACAGCCAGTTTGTAATTATACCAATACCTACATTGTACACTGCTTCCCTCACTGTTACTCTCAGCCACTGCTTAAGGGCTCAGGTCACTTAGCTGTCCTTACTTCCTTTTTTAAAATAATTCCATTATTATAGGATGTATATCTCATATGTTTAATCTCTAATTGAGCTCTCTCTAAAGAACTGTAAGGTGCGATAAGACATTTCAAGAATTATTTGGAAGGAAAACAAAGCAATACCCACTTGGGTTTTCTCCAGTAACCACACACTAGGGTCAGTATTTTGGGACCAGAATGTCACATACAAGCGTTCTCTAACCTCAAAAAGTTTCATATCATTGTTGTAGGAAACACTTTGTTTACTGTGGGTACAAATAAAGACACACTATAGCCAATAATAGACTCTTTCTATAATCAATCATAAGTGATAATAAAAATGGACCCAGAGGAAGCTAAGAAAAAAGAGGAAGTTGAAGGAAAAGTGAGATTCTTTGGTACAACTTTCTCTTCTGACTTAGATTTGGCTATAAAATACTTCAGTTCAACATTAGTTAATTCATTCTTCTAGCAATAATATAATCACAACTTAGTTTAATTTTGTTTGTTTGTTTGATTTTGGGAAAGCAACCTGAACTTGGAGTAGAAAGCTTGGGCTAGTGCTATGAGCTGGAGCAGCTTACTTAAGGCCACTGAGTCACAGTTTCCTCATCTGTAAAATGAGAATACGGATTTTCAACGCTTTGAGCTTTCTATGTGAAAGTAAAATTAGGCAGTAAATTTGAAAGTGCCTAGCATAGTACCTGACTCAATACATTTCTTTCAAATTAGAGATTTCATAAAGGTGTGCCTTGTTTCTAGCATTACACTTACTATATTATAATATAATCATGAATTTGTTCACATGACTCTCTTCCCTTCCAAATTCTAGGCTCTTTATAAAGAGAATGTGGATTTCATTTAACTGAGTAGCTCCAGTGCTCGGCACGTGGTAGATATTTGTTCAAGTTTTACTGAATGAATGGCCCTGTGAGAAAGGGAGAAGAGATGGTATCATCCCCATTATGAAAGTAAAAAAACAGCCCAGAAAAGTGAAAGGACCTGCCCAAAGTCACATGCCTAGTAATTACCAGAGCAGAGACTAGAACCAAGACACCTGATTCAAATTCACACTGTGTCTAGAAAGGCTATCCCTGCTTTGGTTCAGCCTTCATTTAATAAACAATGATCTTGGGGCTTCCCTGGTGGCACAGTGGTTAAGAATCCACCTGTCAATGCAGGGGACACAGGTTCGAGCCCTGGTCTGGGAAGATCCTACATGCTGCGGAGCAACTAAGCCCGTGCACCACAACTATTGAGCCTGTGCTCTAGAGACCATGAGCCACAACACCTGAAGCCCGCGAGCCACAACTACTAAAGCGCACGTGCCTAGAGCCCATGCTCCACAGCAGTGAGAAGCCTGTGCACCTCAATGAAGAGTAGCCCCCGCTCGCTGCAACTAGAGAAAGCTCACGCACAGCCACGAAGACCCAACACAACCAAAAAAAAAAAGCCAACAAAACAAACAAACAAAACAATGATCTTCTAATGCAGCCATTAGGCGAGGTGCTGGGTATAGCAGTGAATACAATCCATATGGTCTCTGTACTCACAGAGCTGTAGTTTAGTGAGGGAAGTACACTACTATCTGAAGGATGAGGAAGACTGGTGAAGAGTAAAGTAAAAGAGGGTGGAGGCAGAAGAAAAAAAATGCCAATGCTCTATGTAGACTACTACTTTCAGTGAAGGCAAGAAGGCCAGCAAGGTGGGGTAGGGTTGTGGGACGGGTGGAGGCCAATGGCTTGAGATGAGGATAGAAGAGGTCAGTGGCTTGAGATGAGGATAGAAGAGGTCAGTGGCTTGAGATGAGGATAGAAGAGGCCAATGGCTTGAGATGAGGATAGAAGAGGTCAATGGCTTGAGATGAGGAAAGAAGAGGCTAATGGCTTGAGACGAGGATAGAAGAGGTCAACGGCTTGAGACGAGGATAGAAGAGGTCAACGGCTTGAGACGAGGACAGAAGAGGCCAATGGCTTGAGACGAGGACAGAAGAGGCCAATGGCTTGAGACGAGGACAGAAGAGGCCAATGGCTTGAGACGAGGACAGAAGAGGTCAATGGCTTGAGACGAGGACAGAAGGGGTCAATGGCTTGAGACGAGGACAGAAGAGGCCAATGGCTTGAGACGAGGACAGAAGAGGTCAATGACTTGAGACGAGGACAGAAGAGGCCAAAGGCTTGAGACGAGGACAGAAGATGTCAATGGCTTGAGACGAGGACAGAAGAGGCCAATGGCTTGAGACGAGGAAAGAAGAGGCCAATGGCTTGAGACGAGGATAGAAGAGGTCAATGGCTTGAGACGAGGAAAGAAGAGGCTAATGGCTTGAGACGAGGATAGAAGAGGTCAACGGCTTGAGACGAGGACAGAAGAGGCCAACGGCTTGAGACGAGGACAGAAGAGGCCAACGGCTTGAGACGAGGACAGAAGAGGCCAACGGCTTGAGACGAGGACAGAAGAGGCCAACGGCTTGAGACGAGGACAGAAGAGGCCAAAGGCTTGAGACGAGGACAGAAGAGGCCAAAGGCTTGAGACGAGGACAGAAGAGGCCAAAGGCTTGAGACGAGGACAGAAGAGGCCAATGGCTTGAGACGAGGACAGAAGAGGCCAATGGCTTGAGACGAGGACAGAAGAGGCCAATGGCTTGAGACGAGGACAGAAGAGGCCAATGGCTTGAGACGAGGACAGAAGAGGCCAAAGGCTTGAGACGACGACAGAAGAGGTCAATGGCTTGAGACGACGACAGAAGAGGCCAATGGCTTGAGACGACGACAGAAGAGGCCAATGGCTTGAGACGAGGACAGAAGAGGCCAATGGCTTGAGACGAGGATAGAAGAGGTCAATGGCTTGAGACGAGGATAGAAGGGCAGGCAAGTGTAAGATCATTCTTGGTCTTGGAGGCAAGATCAAGGATCCCATTACTTACTCCAACTGTGATGCGAAGTCAAAATACAGTTTTAAGCAGGGCAGTGACAGGATACAATTTATATTTAAAAACTCTCTCTGGCTATAAAAAATGTCCCAGTTGAGGGTCTAGGTGACATCTGGAAGGAGGGAAACTAGCTGGGAAACTGGAGCTGTTGTTGAGCCCATAGATGATGGTGGCTTCTACTAGAAGGTGGTGATCAAGATGTGAAGAGAGGACATATTTTGAATGTAGAACGAAAGGGTTTGGTGGTAGATTAGGTATTGAGTCAAGAAAGAAATGGAGAGCAAGAATCATCCCTGTGTTTCTTACTTGGTCAATAAAATAAAAGAAAGGGCCACTGCTGACATGGAGAACACTGAGTGAACAAGTCAGAAGGAAAAGCTCAATACTTCTGGTCAGGGCATGGAATAAATCTGAACTGCCCATGCCTATGAGATATTCAACAGAAATGCAAAATGGGCGTGGAGTACCAGCTGGGAGCTGCAAAGAGAAGTCGGGTCTGGAGTTTACCTTGGGAGCCACCATCACAGAGTTGACATATAAACCCACTGTCCAAGAGAAAGGGGAATGGACCGAGGAGAGGCCCTAAGGCTGATCCTTTGAGGACCTCTCGCACTGAGTGGGTAGATCAGTGAGACAGGCCAACAGGGAGACACTGCTAATGAATGGCTGGAGACAGGGAAAAAGTCAGGGAGGATGAGGTGTCAGAGGGAGCGTGGTTCAAGAAAGAGAAGAGACCATTTGCGCTGAACGCTGAGCAGTCCAGCCAGGAGTAGTCACTAGAGCATACCTTGCCGTGGAAGGCCCTTGAGGCACAGAATCCCTAGTGTACAGAGTACGTGAAGGGTAGAGTCTAACACGTCAGGTCATTCAATCACTGAGCTTTTCTCCTAGGTGAGGTATCTTTTGTTTTACTCAACAAAGGTAAAGGAGTTACATGGAAATGGATTCATAAACCTTTGACATCATCATTATCATCAATAATAAAAACATCAATAATTTATTGGACAATTATGATGGTCTGGGGATAAATGTGAATAATTTCTCATTCTTTAATTTATTCTTTGGGACAGTCCTATGGATAGGTTTAACTGTTATCCCTATTTTAAAAATGAGGAAAATGCGGCTTGAGAATGTTAGTGATACAATCACATAGATGGTAAGAGACAGCAGAAGTTTGAATTATTATTTTTCCAACTCCATAGTTCATCGCTTCTGCCCCTTTTGCTGCCTGGCTTGTCTCTGCATGTGAATAGAAGCTTTGGAAAGGGAAGAGAATCTCTTTTTAAAAATAGTTTAATTTCTAGACCTCACTAGAGTGCCCGCTGCATAGCAGGCCAACGATAAGTGATTGATGGAAGGGTGGGAGAGAAGGAAAAAATAGAGGGAGAAAGACAAAAGTAGAGACCCGATAACTTAGGCCAAATCAATTTCTGACAATAATTGGTTCTACTGAATGGGAGACTCTGTGCCATGTCACTTAGATCCCCCGTAAGACCTAAAGAACTCCCCACTGCTGGGAGTGAGAGTTGCCTGCTGACTGCTCTCAGCTGTCGGCCCTTCTGGGCAATGCCTTGGGCTGAAAAGAGCCACTTTGCCTGAGGTCACGACCCTCTTCCTGAAAGCAGCCAGGATCCACTGACTGGTGGGGTGGGTGGGAGGAAGGAGGTGTAAAAGTCCAGCTCCCAGCTAGCCCAGCCCCCCGTGAACTCCAAAGGTCAACCCCAGCTCCAGAACTGGGGCCGGTTGAGATCCTGTCAGGACTGAATCACAGCCTGAATTCTGCATCTTTCACTTTCCCAGCAGGTGGTGAATAGGAGGACACCACCCAACAAACTCCTAACATCCAGATCTCCTTCTCTGAGCCTGCTTTCTGGGGAACCCAAACTCTGACAGGGATTTACTGGGGAAAGGGGTGCCCGATCGAGTCTCTGACATGAACATGACATGTTGCCTGTGATGATTTTAAAACAGTCCAGGTGGATTCACTGCCCCATCCAGTACGCCTCTAGGTCACCCACCTCCATAGTAAGTAAGTAAGTAAGTGTGTGTGCAGGGAATGAAAATGAATAGTGGTCTCTGCAATACATAATTACTAAGATAAATCTGCTGCTAAAAATTGTATGTGTACATCATCTATTGATTTTATACGTGTGTCTCATTTTCCATAAAACACTGTGAGCACTATGTAATAATAGCGCACTCTGTATTTGAGCACTATGTAAATCATAAATACATATGTATATATGCAGATACACATATATTTTCATACACACATAAATATCTATATGCTTGACATGAATTATCGCATCAGATTCTTATATACAAACACAATTACTTCTCTGATTTTTTCAGATGAGAAAATTAAGCCCAGAGAGGTTAAAGATCCTGACAAAAACCTCCCAGCAAGAAGAATTGATGCTTTGGGTCAAATCTGGCACTCCCAGACTTCAAGCCCTGTACCACACTGAATATTAATTTGGCACTATTGTAAAAAGTTATTGTCAAAGTTATTGTAAAAAGCTGTGACTTAACAAGAGAATAGGAACAAATACAGACTCATGGATCCTTCATTTTACAAATTTAGATTTTGTATACTGGGTCTCCTTAAATCAGGAGACACCTGGATTGGATACACAAGTAAGTCAAATTCACAAACAACAAAGTCACAGGGAAATGTAGCACTGTCCTTTACCCCTTACGGAAGCTACATCTTCTCAGTAACTCAAATGAGCTTGCTACGATCGAAATGTTTTCCTTTGTATGCAGAGTAATGGAGCATAGCAGAATACATGCCTTCAGCTACAAAAATCTGTATATCAACACACACACTCCATCATGTTGTGACTGTGAGAACATACAGCCTCACAAGCCAGGAGACAGTCTCTGTCAAAGGAAGAGCTGAATACTGATCAGTCCATAAAAACAGAACTGAGATTGAAAAAACATCTTATAACTGATAAACGCATTGTTATCATAACATCAACAGCTTGGAGTCAACAAAAGCTATATTGGTTAAATTAAGTCTTCTACATAAAGATGTCAAATGTTACAACTTCACTATTACAGTAAAGAATAGCTTCAAAATGTGCCTAAACTGAAGAATAAGATGATACCAGCCTTAGAAATGACTTTATAGAATTGTCGATTCTAAAATCATAAATCTCTACTCAAGCATCAAATTTCTATTGGTTTGGGCTGCATCTTCCAGTGCCATGTCATCCCAATCCTAGCCATCTGAACCATTTTCATATCTTGCTTCTAACATAAGGAACACAAGTGTTTGTAGTGACTATTCCTAGATTTCTCCCTTAATCATAGAGTGCTATGAAATCTGGACACAGTTGAAATTTGAATCTATAACAGTTCTTTCAGATTTTCTTTGACAGTAAAGCAGTAGTCTTCCAGGCTTCTTTTTGCCTCGAGTCCTGTATATTTTCTGGATTGGATTATTACAGCTCTAGGCTCTCTTTAAAATACTGAGACGTTAAAAGTTCACGAGGACACAGAAGTTAGCCCCGATGAGAATTCACCTTTTAAATGAGCTAAGTCATAAGACTCATTGCTGGGAACACACACACACACACACACACACACACACACACACACACACTTTTGAGGACATTGGGATTGCTCAAATATCCACTAAATGTGCCTCTACATTTAACCTTGACATTTTATTTTCAGAATGTCTTTTCATCACTTAGAAATGTAGCCACATGATTTTTCAATCCAACTTGTAAGATGAAAGTAAGCCTTTCTTGAGCATGATTTACATTTCTTGTATTTGTTCCTTATAAATTATATTTAAGCCGAATATTCTGATTTATGAAGCTTCATTTCCTTGTCTTTCCATAAGAAAAAAGGCACATGTGTCCAAGATTAGAGTCTAAACAATCCACTGCCTTTAGTTATGAAAAACCTATGTAACATAGGGAAGTTTGAGGAGGAGAAGAAAATCATATGCCTACCAAAAGAAATAATTCAGTATTGCTAAATCAGTGTTGAAATTAGAAATGGAAGAGGCTTGTCAAATCAAAGCTTGCATTTGACACCCAGATTTAGCATGCCAGAGATGTTGGGTCACCAGAGGTGTCTCCAATCTTTTGATAAAGTGGAGAAACTGAAAAAGAACATTTAAGGAGCAAGGCCCTTAATCAAAGGCAAGTCCTCATAGATCAGAATATCAGACAGAAATATGTAAGACACAGGAGAGGCAAATGCAGAAGTAACACTGAAACATCAAGGAGATGAAACTTTATTTGAAAGTTTTCTTGACAGAGATGCAAGTCCTGTGTGGTATCTACGCTGACAGTGTCCAGGGATTAGGGTTTATAAGGGAACTGTTACAGCCAGAAGAGCCAGAGGGGTCAAAGGCTGAATGATATTATTGTGTGTAAAACCACAACCTTTCATCTATGGAATGTAACCTAATCCTTAGAAATCTCCTTCCCTGTTTCCCTCCTAGTAAAGAGCAACAGCTTGTAGTAAACATTCTTCTGAGTGTGTGTGTGAGTTGGGGAGGGAGGAGATATGGAAGTAGGGGCACTGGACTGATACAGCAGAAACAACAAGAAGCAGATGCTGGCATTTACCCAAATAATCAGAGCAGAATTATCTAAAAAATTATCTAAAAATTTTAAGCATCTTTAGATTTCACCATCTCACCTTTGATTAGACAAGTCTTTTGTAAGGCCTGGTCTTGTTTGTCTTTGATTGTTGTCCTTTGTTAAAAAAAAAAAATCTGATACTAGTAACTAGTTGCTACAAGCCATTTAAAAAGAAGCCTACCAGAAAACAGTGAAATGGGGTAAAAGGAACTTGCTGGTAAGCAATCTCTAAAATTTATCAGAATCCCTGTCGAGAGTCCGCCCACACACCCTGCATTCTGAATCGCGTACACAGCCTCTTTCCTGATTTATTGCATCTCTGCACATACTGGCGAGATGAGGCTAGCATCTGCCAGTGTAGGAAATACTGTATCTTCATGCCAGCCTGCCAGTTCCTTCAATGCAACTCCAAGAGTTAAAGAGGATTTGTTCATTTCAACCAGGTTGCCATTGCAACAGGGTTAATGAAAACAAAGATAAAGAGATAAAATGGGCTCTAACCTGTTGAGCAAATTGGCCTCTCTCAGTGGAAATGGGGAATAAAGTCTGCTACACATTTATGTTACACATAATATATCTTATGTGTGTGTGCGGGAGTGTGGTTTCTTTTTTTAAATGAAGATGCATACAGCAGAATGGTTAAGAGTAGAAGTTTTTTTCCCTCACAATACATACCTATATCGAGACATTAAGTCAAACACCTTAAATATATATATATTTTTATTTGCCAATTATACCTTAATAAAGATGGAAAGAAAACGAGTAGGAGTTCTGGAGTCAGATTGCCTGGGTTTAAATTCTAGCTGTTTCACGTATTTGCTTGGTCAATTTGAACAATATTTTAAGTTCCTTTATCATCGGTTTCTACATGTGTTTTGTTTGACTGGTTGATTTTCTGTATTTGTCCTGTTTTGTGTTCTCTAAGCTCCTAGGATCTATGGTTTTGTGTCTGCACTAACTTTGGAAAATTCTCAGCCTCCTGAAGAAAATTCAAATATTTCCTTGGCCTCATTCTCTTTTCCCTGCGGAATTCCAATTACCCATATTTGAGATCTGTGGACATCAAGGGTGACTGAGATTTTCTGAGGCTGTCTTGATTTCAGAGTACCTCAACTGTTAGCCTCAAAATACAGTCAACATAGATTTAACCCAGTTTCTACATTGCCATTTGAGATCTCTGTCATTCAAATATGTATGTAGTGGTGTACCTACAATCTTTAATGTCTATAAGGGTTACTACGGGAGTTTGGTACACATGTAGAATTCGAGGACAGGAATTCTGACTCAGTGGACCAGGGTTATATATATAACCAGGGGTATGTATATTTACCAAGCATCCTGAATGAGGCTGAGGCAGGTGATCTGGGGGTTTTATTTAAATAAACATCAACTCAACAAATCTCTTGCTATTTTCTACTTGTGGCACTCCAATAAGCTCTGTAAGATTAATGGCCCTCTGCTTGAACCTATACTTTGATTCATTCATCTTAAAATTGTCTTGGTTTTAATTCAAGAATAAACCTTTCTTACAACTCTCCTAGGATGGCTAAAATTGAAAGCACTGACAATACCAAATGTTGTCAAGGATGTGGAAAAACTTGAATTATCATGAACTGCTGGTCAAAGTGTAAACTAGAATAATCACTTTTGGAAACCTTGGAGTATCTATTCAGGCTAAAAGACCCAGGAACTCCATTCCTTGGTATGGAAGTGAGTGCTTCTTTCTATCAGAAGATATGTACAAGAATATTCTTAGTACCTTTAATCAAAAGAGCCCCAAACTGGAAATTATCCAATGTCCCTCACTAATGGAATAGAGAAATTAGGAGATATTCATACAATTAAATATTATTCAACAGTGAAAAACCACAGGTTACAGTTATACTCAACAATATGGAGAAACTGCACAGAGAAAATATTGAGTGAAAAAAGCCAGACATAAAATAATTTTAAAAATATGTAGAACTAATCTATGATAGCAGAGGTAAGAACAGTGGTTCACTCTGAAGATAGTCAGCTAGGAGGAGGCAGAAGGGACCCTGTTGGAATGATAGAAAGATTCTACGTTATGAGCTGAGTAAGGTTTACGTGAGTGTATGCACGTATGTAAAAATTTATTGAACTGTACATTTAAGATCTGGGTGCTTTACTGTGTGGAAGGAAGGAAGGGAGGAAGGGAGGAGGGGAGGAAAGGAAGGAAAGGGAGGAAAGGAAGGGAAGGGAGGAAAGGAAGGGAAGGGAGGAAAGGAAGGGAAGGGAGGAAAGGAAGGAAAGGAGAGAGAAAGAAAAAGAAAGAAAGAGAAAGGAAGAGAAAGAAAGAAAGAAAAAGAGAAAGAAAGAGAGGAAGAAAGGAAGAAAGGAGGGAAGAAAGAAGTGAGAGAAGGAGGGAGGGAGAGAGGAAGAAAGAAAAGATAAACCACTTTATCCTAGAATTCGAAAATTTGAAAAACAATTCTGAAAGCCCTTTGGTCCTTGCCACTAATGACTTCACAGATTTTATTAGGTTCTTTCTCAGCCATCATGTTCCAGACTATAAAGAAAGCTAGATGGAGTAAGTATTTCCTGTTAATAAATATTAACAATTGATGGAAATCGTTATGTGCAAAGAGATAACAAGTCTTACTGACATTTTTTTTTGTTTTGTCTCTATGGTGTTGGTCACGGAAAGTATTTTCCATGGATAAATACTACAAGGTTCAATGACTTCAGGAGGCTGGGGAATGTTGATTTAACTAGGTTACATAAGCTGGATTAAAACAGATTTAAGTATTTCCCTCTGACCAGAAAAGAGTCTTAAGGAAGTAAAATATACAAATCCTTCCCTGAAATGTCTGGCTCCAATATTTCCTATGAGGCAATTAGGTTAAAATAAACACTATGCATTCCTAAAGGAAAATAAATCATAAAATGATAAAATAAACTCAGGGGAAAACTCTGAAGGGAGAAAAGGGAGGTCAGCCCTGTATTTCTGCATTCATTAAACTAGGAAGGACAAGGTATGGACAAAAACCTCAACTTTATTTTTATTATTTTCTAAATAACCAACTAGGAATTCCTCCTTGCCTCATTGACAAATGTCACCAGAGGGACAGACAGGTGATCTGGGTGATTGCTGACAAGAGCTTCCTATGGCTACTTCCAGATTATTACTCTATTCTCATAAAAGAGATCCTTTTCCTTTTGGTGTTTATGCCACCCTCCAATTTCATCCTTACCTCTCTTATCTTTATCCACCTTCTCAATCACACACATCCCTTGAGGACTATGACACCTGGATTTCAGACTCAATTTTACACCAAATCCTACTCTCTACTGTATAAATGAATCTACTCTCCTACTATTACCCTACTTCAGCCACTCACCCTGATAGCCACACTCTGGACTTTGTTATCACTGTGAATTATTCATGTTCTTCAAGTTCAAGCTTCATCACCAACCTCCTCTCTGCCCAGTTGTTCTCTAACTCTGGCTATTCTGTCCTTCAACCTTATGCACACTCAAGTGTCTTCTACTTCCCCTTTCCCCACATCTATAAATTCCCATGTGAGTTCACTTTCTTACTCCAATCCTATACTCAACTGCATACAGACTCCCTTGACAATATCCTCAAATTCAGCATCCCTTGTACTTATGCTTCAAAAGACCAGCTAAACGCCAATCAAAGATCATACCAACCATCTGCCTTATCAACCTACACATTACTGGAGAGAAGTTGCACCAATGTGGACCACAGCCATTACAATCCAAGTCATAGTCTCCATCTTCACTTGGACCCTCAGACCTGCTCAACAGTTCTGTGAATCTGCACCACTGCTATTCCAAATTCTCCAGTATCCTAACCTTCCCTATCCAACCACTACCTACCATCACTGTTAGAAGTGTTCTGCTTTGCAGAGAAACCTGGGGGTTGACAGAAGAGAATTGCTTCAACTTTCTACTCTAACACCAACCAACAGACAGAGCAGTCAAATATTCACCTTCCACCTTCCTAAAAAGGATTCGGAAGAACGATCGTTGTCTGTTGTCTTGTTTTTTCCAACTTAATAGGCTGTTTTGTATCAACTCTATTCCATAAAATAGTATTATTGAATTTTCTAGGCTAACTGCTTTTAGTTTTGAAAGTTCCATTATTTGCTTATTTAAAAGAAGGTCCACTTACTTAATCATCAAGAATTCTTTTATTTCAAGCAAAGATCAAATGGCCATAGTGGCTAAAGGAACACAGGTAAAGCCTGTAAGAACTTAAAAAATTTAATCCCAGCATGGTTACTGATGCTCTAGGTGGCCTTAAGCAGAAATTTCAACTCAATATGCCTTAGTTCTTTCATTAAAAAGAACAAAGAAGATATTAATATTACGAACTCAACTCAGCTAATTGTTGAAGGGAATTAAATTATTTATGAGGCTGCTATGAAACGTAAAACCCAAGACATCAAGAAGAAATTACAAATGGGAAGGATGTAGAAAGGAGGAAAAGTTGTTAATCTCCACTGATACAGAAAGTTAATTTTTCAAATCAGCCTCCAGTGGGAATGCACTTTATAGGAAAATAAGTTTCAATCTTCCACAATGTTTTGACTCCATCATTGAGGAGATGAGTTTGAGAACAACTGAGATTTCTGCAATTTAGTTTTTGTGGCTGATACAGCAATGTCCTTTTCATTGAACAAATACTGAGTCCCTACTTTGTGACAGACTCTTTCTCTTGTTAATGCAACAAATATTTATTTAATGTCCTCTATGTCAATTGCTTTCATTATGGTGTGTTTGTACCCTAGGGTGTGGTAAGAAAAAGGCTCCATATTCATAATTTTTTTTTTACCTAAAAAATAAGACTCCATTATTTGGAAGCTTATGGTGTATTTAACCTATCCCCAAGAGAAAAGTGAGAATTCCACAGGCTTGGGGGATACCAGTGTTGCCCACATCCCTGGATCCTGATCAGTGTACTAGGACATACCCTATGTACATGTGCCAGGTAAGTGGCTTTGTAGCTTATAACATTTAGTTTTAACTAAACTGACTTAACACAAAAGAGACAAGAAAGTTAAATGGCTCTTGAAATCCAAGAAAATGGTGAAACTGATACTTTTTATTCCAATGAAAATTTTATTGGTAAAGGTAACAGTAATATACTATTCTGATAAGAATAGATGGGGGTTTCAGCTGCACCTGATTTATATAAGAAGCTGGACCTTGTGCCTAAGCTTGATACCATGATGGGATCGTCTTTGGATGGGTGGGTCTTACGAGGGGTTGAGTATAATTCACACACAGGGAAAATGTAAATAATTTGTTGTTTGTGGAATGACCATTGTGGTTTCAAAACACATCTGCAAATTCTTTTATACTCCTCCCATAAAGTCTGTGTCCCCATTTCTGGAATCTCGGAGGGCCTGTGTCTGCTCTGACCTTTGAGCACAGCAGAGCTTACTGCATGGTCAGAAAAGGCCATGTGGTTTATGCCTGGTTCTTTCGGGAAGCTGGCCCTGGGAAAAGCCTGTGCCACGTAAGGATTCTGAGTCTCCCTAAGACCTCATCAAGCTGGAATGAAGTAGAGTCAAAAGTCCAGCTGAACCCAGACTTCTAGCCAAGATATCAGACATATGAGTGAAGCTGCCTTGGATCATCCAGAACAGTCTATCTACCAGGTGAGTACCACTAAGGTCATGAGGGTCAGAAGATTAGGTCAGCCAAGCCCTTCCTGAATTCTTAACCCACAGAACCTGTAAGGTATAATAAGTGGTGTTTTAAGTGACTAGTAAGTTTTGGAATATTTCGTTAAGCAACAATAGATAACTGGCACAGTTCACTGTGTATATCTAGGACATACTCCACGGTGGGGTGGTCCTGTGAACCCTGCTATGTGACTTGCTTTGGTCAATGGAATGTTAGCAAATGTGACTCAAGCAGAAGATTGGATAGCACTTGTAAGATTGGGGTTCTCTTCTCTTGCACCTCCACCACTGCCATGAGAAGACAGCTGGGCCAGCCTGCTGGCAGGTGACAGACACGGCAGCAGGGCAGAGGTCCCATTCATCCCCGTCAAGTCTGTTCCATACAAATGAACAGCCACCCGGCTCACAGACAGGTGGATGAACCCAGCTAAAACCAGAAGGACTGCTCTTCAAATCTAGCCTAAATCACTAGGCTGTGAACTTGTGAGCTAAAAAAATATTTGTTTTAAGCTACTCTTTTGGAGGGTATGCATGTGCTATGTAATACCTTTAGTAACAACAGATAATCAGTAAAAGAATTTTTATTTCAAGCACTTTCCTAATAAAAACCACAGTTTCTAATCACATAGATTTGTGTGCTGTCTCTAAAACACTTGGGATATTCAAACCACTATTCTTTCTGGTGATGCCCTTTAATCCTCTTTCTGCCTTTCCTAATTCTACATATTCTTAACAGTCTAGCTTAAATTCTGTAACCCGAGAATCAATTTAGACCACTCCATCCCACGATAGCTTCACCTCCGGATTCCTGGAGAATTCACCTTTTGAACCATCTTCCTGACAATTAACTGTATATTGCTTTGCGATGCTACTTAACTCACAGGTGGGGAGAATGAAACACAAAAGTACTTTAGGAGCTCAGAAGGGTGGTATCTTATGCCATACTGCTTCTCACCCTTCTTCCCAGCCCTTACAGCACATAATCTAATATTATGCACGTAACAGGTGTTAAATGAAATAGAAAGAAAGCCAAGAATGTGCCATAGCTTTTGAAAGGGTCTCAGACAGGTAGAGACAACATAATACACATTTTATAACATTGCTTACAGTCGCTTTTTATTACTTCAAATTTGAAAGAATAATAGAATGTTTTATGGAAGATAATTGAGCGATTTGGTGCAGGGTCGGGGGGGGTGGGAGGGAAAACTTCTGAAATCTTGAATGTTTTCAGTGATTCAGAGGCTTTATGGGTAAAAAGATACTAAACAATTGCTGTCAGGCTTGACTATCTGCCAAATGACTGATCATAATGGCATAGTTGTATTTCCCAACTTGGAGGTTTTGCAAGTCATTAATAAACTGTGCAACATTTACCAGGTGTTTGGTTAAAGCATGGTTACATAAAGGGTTTGCAAATATTTATATTCCACAGAAATCCTCCCACTGTATTCAGAGTTAAAACAAAAGAATCATTTCCCTCTAAATGGTTGTATTTCTCATAAAAGGGCATTATATTTCCAAGAATCATAAAAAGAAGTGCTACTCTGCATCTTTTGTCTCAATTTTCTCCCCAGGGAAATTACCTTGGAAGAAAAGGGGGAGGCTGAATTAGAGCAAATAATCACCCCTCAAATATCACTGTTTAGTGACAATGTATCATATCTGAATTTTTTTCTTTAAAAAAAGGGAGCAGGGCTTCCCTGGTGGCGCAGTGGTTGAGAGTCCGCCTGCCGATGCAGGGGACATGGGTTCGTGCCCCGGTCCGGGAGGATCCCACATGCCACGGAGCGGCTAGGCCCGTGAGCCATGGCCGCTGAGCCTGGCGTCTGGAGCCTGTGCTCCGCAACGGGAGAGGCCACAACAGTGAGAGGCCCGCGTACCGCAAAAAATAAATAAATAAATAAATAAATAAATAAATAAATAAATAAATAAATAAATAAATAATTTAAAAAGGGAGCAATAGGAAATAACCTTTCAGCATCTGTTTGGAAAAAAATAAAGTCTTCTACATACCCCATCTATTTCAATTTCAACTCCAAGTAGAGGTTAAACAAAGTTATTAATTTATCCTTCCTCTTATTTTTGAAAAAGGAGTTTGAGTAGGACTTACCCAGTCCTTATATCCAGACATTAAAAATGAGAATAAAATATGCAATCCACACTGAAATAGATTTGTGTTGAAGGGACATGGTTTGGAGGTGGGGTGAGCAATACCTCCTGAGATCTATTAAAGGATGAGAGTAATCCCTTTCATATTAACCATAAAAAAATGGCACGCTTATATGACAGTATGAAATGGTAGGTTTGAATAACGCTACAGAGAATTTTCTAATTAAAAGTACATGTCTAAGGCTCAGTTGTCATTGCTTTCTTGACCCAGTGCAGGACACTGCCCAGACGGACCACATCTGTAATGTATGTGTCCTACATATAGTAGGACACCTAGCAGTGAAGCGGATTAATTCACAACTAAAACAATTAATTTACAATTTGATAGAATTTTTTAAAAGATGATCATTGGCTCTCAGTGGCTGTCTGTCACTTCCCTCATGTCAATTAAAACAGTAAATCTTGCATATGGAGACTTCTACCAGGATTAAATGGATGGATAAGGAGGTACCCACCAAAAGCCCAAGTGGAACTTCAGAGGTGAGCTTATTACTACAGTTAGCTTGTGTGAAAGCTCCCCCTTGAGGAGCTCAAAACAACTGCACAACTCAACTGAAAAATTACATGGCCACCTGCAAAGTTCAACTGAAAAATTCCATCGCCAGCTCTTGTCCTTCAGAAGAAAAGACTAGGCACTCTTTTAGGACAAAAGAAAAAAAAATCCTTTAGAAACATTTCTGAAAAAGACTATTTCACAAAAGGTTTTATTTTTTTTTTTTGGCCTCCATCTAAGATATTTTATTATTTAACTGGTATCTTTCATGTGAAATAAGACATATATAAAAAACTGTACCTCCACGTGTGCCCCGTCACCAGCCAAGACCCATCTCCTTCAACAAACTTGAGGAAAAACCACTATAAAAATGAAGATAACCCTGTTCTAAGCTAGTACTTTTTTGTGTGTAGATTGTTACCAATAATTAGTTGCTTTGTGTTCTGAGAATGATGTGAGGGAGAAAATACACTTCTTGATAAAAGGTTGCAAGTAACTGGAAAACATTTTTTGTGCCTGAATGAGAATTTGGAGAGTGCGCTTGTTGTTCAGTATGAGCACACCATAAACTTGACTCGTGTGAGGTTCTGAAAGAATTAGAAGGAATGAGGAGATTTCGTTGTAGCCTAGCGTCTTCAGTAACCATTCTCCTCTAGGATTGACAGCCTCCTTTCCCAAGTATGCGTTAAGAAAAAAAATGTCATGAAGAACCTAGGGGTAAGACAGTAATAAAGACACAGACCTACTAGTGAATGGACTTGAGGATACGGGGAGGGGGAAGGGTAAGCTTGGACAAAGTGAGAGAGTGGCATGGACATATATACACTTCCAAACGTAAGGTAGATAGCTAGTGGGAAGCAGCCGCATAGCACAGGGAGATCAGCTCAGTGCTTTGTGACCACCTAGAGGGGTGGGGTAGGGAGGGTGGGAGGGAGGGAGACGCAAGAGGTTGAGATATGGGAACATATGTATATGTATACCTGATGCACTTTGTTATAAAGCAGAAACGAACACACCATTGTAAAGCAATTATACTCCAATAAAGATGTAAAAAATAAATAAATTAATTAAAAAAAAAAAGAATGTGCTAACCAATCTGCCCACGTAAGTCAAATAAGCAAACCTCTAGGGCACAATGCACACTCAGAAGTGGCAACCCACAAGACAGTATCTGCCTGTTTTGTGCTAGAACTGGAGAGGGTTTCATCAGACTAACAGTGCCTGAGGCCTCAGATGACTCAAAGGGATCTTCCATTAACACTATCTCAATATTCTCATTTATCTAGTGTGGCTTTCCCCTCTTCCCTTTAAAGTTTTTGGAGACATGAAAAAATGCAGCACAATGAAGAAAAGACATCAATGCTCAGTGTTATAAAAGGAGAATAGGGTTTTCTTTCTATTAGATCAGGGAAATGCCAATCATAGTTTAATAGTTCCTCTTAAAGTGCAATCAGGGAGGCAGTTTGCAATATGCACTGTCCGTCTAAGTCATAGTAGGATGGCATTAAATGCTGAATGTAGGGAAAGACAGAGAGAAAATGTTGTATGAAGTGATGAGCTTCATAATTATATTATTATTAACAGCATCAACTATTCTTATTAACCATAATTGTAGTAAGTTAATCAGAACTGGGAAAGAGTTTAGGCCAAGAGGCATTAATATTTGATTCAGGGTGTGTTACTCAAATTCTGGCAAAGGATAATCAATGATGCTACACTTTTACTTAGTCTATCTCTAACATGCCCTAGGGAGTCAGCTGGAATCAAGGAGATCTTTAAACTCGGGCAGAATCAAATAACAAAGACTTGGTTTCATCTAAAATAACATTTAGGCCGTTGAACTGAATGTTGCAGCTGCCAAAATTCCAGATTGAAGGAACTGTCCTATGTGAAAAATCGAACCATCTCGTGGTTTACAGTTTCATTCATTTGGGCTTGATTAGCCACACAAGGGAATCACGGTATAATCCTTCAACCTCATTTAACCCCGTTAACTTTTCCATGTTTGTTGTTCCCTTCAATATCTCCATCCATCTCTTTTCTTTCATCCCTCAAACACAGTTAACTCCTATTTACTTGAAGAGTAATATATGTAAATCATTTGTGATTATATAGTACACAAATCTAACTTTGATGATTCCATTAACTTCATTTTGATTTTTCAGTCTTACAGACTATCAAAGGTGTTTTCCTTTGCCCAATCTTAGAAACAACTGTAGATGAAAGTTTCTAAGTATCATACTTTTGGGGACTTTTTAAAACAGAGTTAAATGGAATTAGGGTAATGAAGAGATGTGAACATATATGGCTGCACTAAAGAAGATCCAGTTTCCCAGAAGTGACAGTGAATTCCTTCTTTAAAGGAGCCCAACCTCCTTCCCACACGGGCTTGTATCTCCATTCTGCTAGAGCTGGCCATCTAGTAATTGCTCAGCAAATGTTTATTGAGTAAATTAATGAGCACTAATTTAAAGATAATTAAACAATTAGCAGGTAATGAATGAGTTGTAAATTAGCAATTTATAATAAATTACAAATTATTTAGTTAATCAGTAAATAATTAAACTTCAATACAGATAACAATAAAATATTCAGTAACTAAACAAACTGCTAGAATAAAAAAAGGAAGATTTCCCCTAAGGATTAAAGGTCCAAACTAGAGAATATGTGCAACAGAAATATTATTTTCAAACACTGTAAGATATAAATGGGCACTGAAACAAAATTAGATAAATTAGTGAGCAGTGCAATTCACCATGCCATCTTGCATAATAACCTGTTATTAACAAAGATTTAATATTCAACTGCTAAACGCCCGATTTAGAATCTTATGGTTGAAACACACTTGAGAGGTTTGCTATTCAAACTCCATTGTTTTGCAGATGCGGAACTGGAGCCCCATTTCGATGTATGATCTACCCAAGTTTACTTGGCTAGCACATAGCTGGCCTTCTTTCTAGTCAGCTTTTTCTTTTTTTCTATCTCTTCTGCCTGCCATTAACTCAATCCCTGTTTCTTCAATTCCTACCATGTGTCATTTTGATGGGCTAGACCAGTCCTTGTGAATTAAGAGGTAGTGGGTCCCAAATAAATGAGGGTATAATTGTAACAGCTATCCTTTTAAGCTATGAAGTTTCAAAGACAGGAGCTATAGTATCCATTACCTTCTGAACCGGACCTGGTTTTACCATTAGTGGTTCATACAACAATCATTTCTATTGATACTGCTTCCAAGCAGCGGAACAGACCTGTTCATTACCTAGCCTCTTCTTTTTTTTTAACAGCTTTATTGGGGTGTAATTGCTTTACAATGCTGTGTTAGTTTCTGCTTTATAACAAAGTGAATCAGCCATACGTATACACATATCCCCATATCTCCTCCTTCTTGTGTTTCCCTTCCACCCTCCCTATCCCACCCCTCTAGGTGGTCACAGAGCACCGAGCTGATCTCCCTGTGCTATGCGGCTGCTTCCCACTATCTATTTTACATTTGGTAGTGTATATATGTCCATGCCACTCTCTGACTTCGTCCCAGCTTACCCTTCCCCCTCCCCGTGTCCTCAAGTCCATTCTCTACATCTGCGTCTTTACTCCTGTCCTGCCCCTAGGTTCTTCAGAACCCCCCCTTTTTTTTCTTCAGATTCCATATATATTTGTTAGCATATGGTATTTGTCTTTCTCTTTCTGACTTACTTCACTCTGTATGACAGACACTAGGTCCATCCACCTCACTACAAATAACTCAGTTTCGTTTCTTTTTATGGCTGAGTAATATTCCATTGTATATATGTGCCACATCTTCTTTATCCATTCATCTGTCGATGGACACTTAGGTTGCTTCCATGTCCTGGCTACTGTAAATAGGGCTTCAGTGCACATTGTAGTACATGATTCTTCTTGAATTATGGTTTTCTCAGGGTATATGCCCAGTAGTGGGATTGCTGGGTCATATGGTAGTTTAGTCTTTTAAGAAACCTCCATACTGTTCTCCATATTTAGCCTTTCTTTTTTAATGTGCTAAGAAAATCTAACTTAAATGTGCACAGCCAGAAGTGATAAAGAGGGAAGGACGGGGGACTTTCCTGGCGGTCCAGTGGTTAAGATTCTGCGCTTCCAATGCAGGGAGGTGGGGGAGTTGTTGGAGGGTGGGTTCGATCCCTCGTCGGGGAACTAAGATCCCACGTGCCCCGCAGCGTGGCTAAAAGTTTTTAAAAAAATAATAAATAAATAAGAGGGAAGGACACAGACTACAAAAACTTCCAAAAGCAAGCCAGCCAATTTCTTCAATAAAAAGCAGAAAAAAATGACAAGTACGGTTTTCCAATCAGAAGACAAGTTTTCCCACTGTAGCATCCAAAATAGGATCAGTAAAATATATGTTTTTCCATAGTTTCAAGTCCATCTGTCCCTGACATTTTACTAATTATCTCAAAAGAGTTTCATTGTAATTTTCCTTTCTCTACTAGTTCTAGTTAAAGGTAACAATATCTTTTGGTGAATAGTGTTGTAGCTTTGGTATTAAGTGATCTTGAACAGCCATGGTTGGGCTATAGAGATTATTCTAGAGTTCTCAATCTGCTAAAACAATCTTCTCCTTGGCTTCAAAAAAATTTCCCTATAGTTTGCATGTTCTGTAGCACAGAATGGCACAGAATGTTCTATAATAGACAAATATGACTGTGCCTAGCATTTAATTAACAAGGGCAGGATGAGGGCAGTAAGGAAGGTGGAACTGCCTTGCACTGGAGCAAAAAATGGAGTCTTAGGTGTCAGAGGAGCTGAGTACTGCCATCTACTGGCTATGTGGTCTGGGTCATTTTTCTTTTCTGAGTTTTACATTCCTCATCTGAAAAGAGATTCACACTGATATTATATTAACAGGGTTCCGAGGTTAGATAATATGTGTGAAATATCACTTTATAAATTTCAAGTGTGATACGAATATCAGTGGGAAATTTCTTATGAGTAACAAAATCTGTAAGATTCTGGGGACATTCTCAGAATAGTTAACTGAACACATTCAAGTCACTGTTTAGAGAAACAAAGTGGTCTTCCTTTTATATTCTACAGGGGCACTTTTTGTCTGTACTCAGCTCTAACCGCATCTTTCACTCTGTAGCCTCCTACGTTTGCTGGGAGAGAGACTAATCTTTGACCTGAACTTAGTAGGAGCATATTTTGCAAAACCAGAAGTAACTATATCTTATCCCCCTTTTTCTGTGTGCTCATCTGATCATCACTGTGAATTTACCACCCGATGGCAGGTTTGCAGTTAAGATCCTTCCCGAATGACTACAGCTGTCCCAATGAGCCCCTTCTAGAAATGTCTCGGCATCCCTTGAAAGACTGAAGGGCACTGTGGCAACATGCGACCTTTTGAAACTCTCATGGTATATCCTTTCCCTGGAGGGAATTCTAAGGCCCTCCTGTCTTGTGTTACCTGCTGCGTACCAGCCACTGGGGAAGGACACTGAAAATTTAATGAATTTAAGAAAAGCTGTGCAAGCTTCCCTTCTGGAGCAGTTTTGGGGAAGAGGGAGGCCGACAGAAAGAAACCAAATAAATTATGCTGCTCCCAAGTGTGGCAGCTATAGAGGACAATGACAGGGATTTTCAGATGGACTATTTTTCTGGTGCTCATTTACCTCCGGGGCTGATTTCACTACTGTGCTGGCCCCAAGAGGGGCAATGGTGAAGGAATCTGATCAACATTAGAGGTACCAACGCTAGAGACAGAAAATTGTGACTCTCACAACTGCACAACTGAGGGCTACTGACATGGAGAGTAAGGGCTTGGAAGTGCAGTGTTTTGCACGTGCCTGTGTGTGTGTGTTAGAGTATGAGGAAGAAGAATTCAGCACAGAACTAAGAATATAGGACAGGCATAGCCAGGGAGGGGAGGATGGGGTGTTGAAAGAGAAGCATATGGGACCAGATAAACAATTTATCTGGAAAGTGGAAACATACACAACATCCAGAGAATAACCATTAACAGACAAAGAAAATATCTTGCATTCAGCAACTGACATAGAAATGCATTTGCCATATATTTTTAAGTGGAAAAGAGAAGGCTATTCCACTAAGGTAAAATGCCATTTCTTATAAATGTGTGTGCAGCGACAACAAGCTGAAAGGACGCACATCAAAATGCTTGTAGCAGTGATTATTTCTGGATGTTGGAATTAAAAGGGAATTTTACATATTTTTCCTTTGTGTGTGCATTTTCTAATTTTTCTATATTGAATATACAAAAAGGAAAAAGTAATACATGTTTTTGAAAACTATGGCTTCTACATTTCTTTTATAACCATCAATGAGAAAACATATTTGGGCAGAGGAAGGAAGGAAGAGGTTGGAATAGGGGTCTGCAGGCTATAGCCTGTGGGTCAGATCCGACCTGCTGCCTGTTTTTGTAAATAAAGTTTTATTGGAACACAGCCACCTCATTCATTCACATGCTACACAGGCAGTGTTCAGTACTTGTGAGAAGACCATAGGGCCTGTAAAACCAAATGGCCCTATCTGGCCCTTTACAAAAAAAAATTTGTCAACCCCCTGGGTCAGAAGAATCCTTCCTTTGATATTGGATGATCCATTGGCATTATTAGCTGTGTGAGCTTGAGGGAGTCAGAACCTCCCTGTCCACTTTCCCCATATATAAAGAGAAGGATAACTCTGCTTAGAGTCATTAATGCATAAGAGGTGTTTAACGCTGTTCCTTGTATGTTAGGAAACTCTCAAATATATTCCTCTACCTGTTATTAACTACTTCTTTTATAGAAGATACATCATTCCACTATTATCTAACGCAACTGCCAATTTTGTTAGTCAAAATTGCTCCATATTAGCAACTTCAGCTGTTCTCATTTCTTCTGTGTCAGTTATAATCTCTGAGATAGTACCAATGTCATTAAGGTAGTTTGGGGTTTGCTAATTTGCCATGAAGGGCTGGGATTCAATCTAGCACTGTTGCACCCAAGTCCAGACATTTGAACGACTGAAATCATAATGCTATATTTGTATTACACTTTGTTACTTGTGAAACACAGGCAAACTAGCATAAAATGTAGCTATGGTGTGACATTCTGTATTTCTGCCCTGCTACCCTGAACTGAAGCTTCTCAGATAAAGACTATTCTTTCCACCCTACAAAATAACACCTGTCTCTTGAATTGCAGTGGGTTCAGCAAGCTTCCATGACATGGTGACAATCACTCTTGGCACTGAGTGGAGATCCAGAGACAGCCTGCCAAAACGTCTTTGGGAAGACCTGTCTGAAGGAAACATGGGTCTCCGGATCCTGCAAAATTTTGAGAGTCTATCATTCAAATACATTTAAAGATGGCATTTGGGGGCTTGGTACAGATTCAAAATTGGAATTTTTTAAAAAAGATGGGGCTTCTCCAAGAATGAGACAGGAAGAGAGACTTGATTATCAATGGAATGTAATTATAAGAAGTTGCAGATAGGAAAGGATAGGATGAGTTTCATGAAAAGGAGGCAAATCAGGAAATTGAAGGACTAATCAAAGTATTCTTATCAATGGAAATGAAGAACGGCTTTAAATTCAGGGCTAAGTCTATCAAAGGAAGAAGAAACTCAGTTTAATCCAATCAACACTTATTAAATGTCTATTTTATGCCAGGTACTGGGTTAACACAGCTATAGGTGGTAAGATAAATCAGATGCTCTTTCTACCCTAGAGGAGTTACTGGGCTGGTGGAAGGGAGATGAATGTGTAAGCAAATGATAAGTCTTATAATATTAACAATAATAGCTGTCATTTGTTGTAAAAATATGTAAAGAAAATACAGAATGAGAAAAATGAATTCTGCTTGGAAAGGTCCAAGGAATGCAGGAAAGAGAGGAATAACTTGAGTTAGGCCTTGAAAATTACTAAAAGTTCACTAGGTGAATATTGGGACAAGAACGAGAGCGGTCTGCTGCGGTTTTGGAATAGGATGGATACAAGGAATGGCTAAAATGAAGATGAGGAATGATTATGCCAAGCTTAAGGATCTGGGCTTCATCCAGTAGGTTTTATTTATATACATATATACATATACACATACATACATCTACATATACACACATATATACATACACACATATTTCATTTTTTCTTAAATGCACGAAGTGACCCGCTTGAGTCTGGTTTAAAATGACAAAAGAATGATTTCCTAGAGAGCCATAAAGTTGGATCATGGGAGATTGCGTAGCAGAAAGATGGAAAACCTAGACCACAGAGATGCGAGTAAGAATCGTGAGGGGATGTACACAGGATACAGCATGTTTTCAAACTGAAATGCAAAAGTGGAGGCAAAAAGTCTAAACCCAGAAGAAAGGGAAAAACAAATGAATAAAATTCTGGTGTGGGAGGAGGAAGGGTAGGTGGGCAGGGAGGAGAGTATAGTTAGGGCACTGGATTTGGCACAGAGATTTTTTTTTTCCCTCAGAGACATAAAGGAAACAGTGAAGGAGGGGTAAGAACGCAGATAATATTGCAGGGAGGGATGTTGAGACAATTCATCACTACTGATCTCTACTCTTCGAGTAATGAGAGGGATGGGGGCTTCGTGGAAAGGGAGTTAGGCATGGAACCACCTTTGGTGACTGGGAAAGCGAAAAAGCTTCAGAATCCACCTGGGCCAACAACTCATACATTGGCGATGTCTCATCCACACATTTGTTTTTTTCCCAAGACTGCTTTGAGCTTATCATTTCACTCATCTAGAAAAATGCTTTATCACTGATGGGTGTTGAATGACACTCAAGAGAGGAAAATCGAATTTCCTCAACCTGACACTCAGGCCTTCTCCAATGGAACTCTCGATCTACCCCTCTGATCTATCTCCACCTCCTTCACTGTTCCCTCCTCAGGATTCAGAAACCCAAATGCTTTCAGGCTCAGGCAGGTCTAACAGCGTAAAAAGAGGCATGGTCTGAGGCAACAGGGAGTGGTGAGGTTCGTGGCTCGGAAGCTGTTATATTTTCTGTTAAAATTCTATCAGGGACTTACCTGGTGGCGCAGTGGTTAAGAATCCACCTGCCAATGCGGGGGACACGGGTTCGAGCCCTGGTCCAGGAAGATCCCACATGCTGCGGAGCAACTACTAAGCCTACGCACTACGCCGTGCGCCACAACTACTGAGGCTGAGTGCCACAACTACCGAAGCCCATGCGTCACAACTACTGAAGCCCACGCGTCACAACTACTGAAGCCCACGTGCCTAGAGCCTGTGCTCCGCAACAAAAGAAGCCACCGCAATGAGAAGCCTGTGCACTGCAACGAAGAGTAGCCCTGGCTTGCCACAACTAGAGAAAGATCGCACGCAGCAATGAAGACCCAATGCAGCCAAAAATAATAAATAAATAAATAATTTAAAAAAATTCTATCAGGATCAAACAAAATATGTAAATACAATTTGATATTTCAGGGACTTTCTCTTTTAAAACTGTACACGAATTCAGCCTCCTCCAAGCAGGTTTCCTAATAAACCAGACTCATAGATAAGAGTTCCTTCTCAAGTCCTCTTTGGTATTTACCCTAACCTTCCTTTGTGTATCACTCACCTGTACTTGTATGATGCTATCTTTCATAGCACAGAGGTCAAAACATGAGCTTTGGATTCAGATGGCCCTGGAAAAATCCTTGACTTTGCCACTTTTAGCCTGGTATGACATAAGACAAGATACCTAAGTTTTTTGAGTCTCATATTTCTCATTTGTGAAATAGGAATAATATTACCTTATGGGGTTATTGTGAAGACAAAAATATATGCAAAATACTTACTGGAGCGCCTGGCATGAAAACACTCAAATATTTTTAATAATATATGGTTTTCCCTAACATCATGATAATTTTCTTAATTATCAAGAATCAAATCTTCTGAATTCTTTACACTCTGAGTTACTAGAGAAATGTCTTGGGAGTATTTGATGCTAAGTACCTGCTTGGGAGATAAGTTGATATTTATTTGCAATAATTAGACTACTCAAAAAGGCATGGGGTAAAGCAAAATTTTGGTGGGCTGGGGAAATTGAAGTTGATAGTTTTTAGAGCCCTAATTAGAGAACTGAGATACTCTTAAACAGTGAAACAAGAACTACACATACATATGTATATATATGCATATACACACACACATATATACATTTGTATCATTCTTTACCATTTGCAAAGTAATTTCTATACTCTGCTTCTTACAAACCTTTGTATGGAGTCCATAGTTATAGATCACCACCAACAACAGTAACTGATACCAACTTTGTAAGGTACGTTATCATAATTTTATTTTAGAGAAAGGGAAACTGAGGCTCAGAGAGGTTAGACTTGGCCAAGGGGACTCATCAGTGACTCATCAGCAGAGGGGACTCCATCACAGGTCTCCATACCCCTGCTTTCTCTAATCTTTCATAACTTTCCAAGATATGAAGCTTGTCAGGAGCAATTAAACACTTAACAGCCACATCACCCTAAAATAAATATGGGAGTTGGAAAACACATCTAGTGGAACTCTGAATGAGGAACATGAGAGTCCACACACAAACGGCCTAGAATGACACTGGCCAAGACCTCCTGAGGACAATAGTATTTCATGCAAACAGCGCCACAGGCTCTTAAATAGAATCAGTCCCGTGTGTGGGCTTCAGTTCCCTCTGTTGATGCACAGCATCACACTCATCACCATAAACAATGCTGTCTGAAGGAGGAGAGTCATCGGTCCACTTAGCAGGTGGCCTCTAAAAGGGCTCATTTCCAATCCCCCAAAAGCACGCAGCAATACAGGCTCTGCGCATACAGCCTGGGCTCTGTGCGGATGGATGGGAGATCTGACTCGACAGGAGGGGAGTACACAGTATAGTAATTTTCAAACAGGGATTGGGAGCGAAACCAAGGGGAGGGGATCTCCAATTTTACAATCTGATTTCAGCATGTGCTAAAAACACGCAAAGTAAAAAGCAAAACAAAACAGGGTAATTAACAAAACCATCAGGAGAAAAGGAATCAAATTGATACAGAAGCTGAAAAGCAAACAGGGACTTCTCAGGACAGGTTGTGCTTCATTGACTTAATTCCTCTGACAGGGTAAAAAGCTCAGGAGCAAAAGAAGCTAGACCTTTGGTCATATTTGATTTAGTATAATGTGACATTCTCATAGGGAACTGGAAATGTGGAATAAAGATGGGGAAGAGAAGGAGAAGCTGGATCTGGTTGCAAGTAAGGAAGTATGAGATCGAATTGGTGGCTATAAACCTTCACTCTGCTCCTGGAATTGGGAGTGGAAAAACACGCTCACTGAGAGGGAGTCTTGTCCGTTTCAGGCCCCTACTCTGATTACTTCTAAGCCAGGCAACCTGCTGGACTGTCCCTAAGAATGGGTCTCCTGTTGTCCCATAGCAATGTGACTTAGCTTTTAACAGTTCCTGGTAATCCAAGAACTTGTGTGCCCTTGCACAGCTCAGTTTAGCTCCGAGACTCTGTTTACTCATGTGAATAACAGGAGACAGGAGGAGGTGCCTTCTAGTCCGACACCATGGAACCAGTGGTGTCTTGCTTTTCTGTCCGACACCATGGAACCAGTGGTGTCTTGCTTTTCTATCTCACTGTGGTGAGCACGGTGCAGAACCCATGGTGGTCCTCATTAAATGCTTCTCACTTACTAAACACAGACCAATAATGAGGATGACAGGTAACGTTTATTGAGCCCTTACAATGTACCTGGCACTGTTCTAAGTATGTTTTAACTCCTTTCACCTCCCAAAAGCCTGTGTGGTAGGTCCTGTTGATGGTAAGTGCTCAGCCTGAGTCGCCCACTGAAGTCTGGGCCTCGCATCCTCACCTGTAACAGCTTGCAAGATTGAGAGCTACAATTTGCTAACACTGAATGGTCCCAGACAGTTCTAGGTACTCGACAGGCGGACAGTTCTCAGCAGACCACATAGAAAACCTCCAAGAAACAACTGGCATTATGCAAGATGTCAGGGGTTTTCTAATGCAGGACTGCTCCAGGGTTACAACTTTGGTAAGGCAATTCCTTCTGGCTGGCACTGGCATTTCTCAGGTCTCAGAAGCCTTTGGTGTGGGTCTGCTATCTGGTGCTGGCCAGGAAAAGGGTATCTTGTAAGTGAGAGAGGCACTGGGATAAGGGTTTAGAAAGCTAGCTCCTGACCCCAACTCCCCATTTCCTGGCCGTGGGACCTAGGCAAGCCTTTTCCTTTAGTCTGTTTCCCACACTATAAAACCTATAAAGGTGATGAGGAGGGGAGGGTCATCCAAGAGAAAACTGGTAACCATAGCAACCCCCCACCTGTGAGAGGAGCCTTGATTATAATAATTCTACAGAGAGCAGTCAGTAGGTGATACAAGGGCAGTATATGAGGTGTATTTAAGTCTATGCTGCTGGTTAAGAAAAGTATATTCCTTCTGTTCTTGTTCTGATCTGTGAAACAATGCATAGTTCATTTGGTGACAACTTCCATTCTTATCCTGCCACATACCAACTCTAATATTAAATAAATGATGTACTTAGAATATCAATAAATGTCTCCAAGAGCAGCAGTTTCCTTAACTAACTTAACAAAGCAGCGCTGATCTGTGATGAAAATGGGAGAAATAAAAACAATGCATGTTTTTCTTAAAGTGAAATGTACTTCATTTTTAAGCCATGAGGGGTTTTTTTTTGTTTAAAATTCCTTTGGTTTATAAAAGGAGAGAGTAGTTTTTAATTGAAAAAGTGGTGAGAGTAGTTTTTAATTGGAAAAGCTATTAATGAGTAAAATATAAAAGGGCCAACTGTATGCTATGGCAATGAATATTTTCTGAAATTTAACTCATCTGTGAAATACAAGTATCTTGGATGCACAGGTGTAGGCTCAACAAGCAGAATCTCAATAAGACAAGAGAACTGTTCTTTCGTCAGCAGTACATCTTCCAACAACTGGCTGACTATACCTTTCTTTATAAGAATGTTCTGGTATCTGATTATTCTTCCAGTGAAAAATGCATAAAGTGGATTTTCAAACTCAATCTCATTATCTATAACTATATATTATAGATAAATGAATAGAAAACTCTATCTATTCACTTAACTACCTTTAACCTAAATGATCCTACAGCTAGTATGGAAAGATGCAGAATGACATTTTCATTTTTTCCTTTTAAAAACAGTATGTCCATTTTAGAAAATCTGGAAAGCACACAGGCTTCTAAAACCAGCTTTGAGATATAACTTGTTTACAATCAATTTCACAGATTTGAGGTGCCAAATAGATAACTGTGACAAAGATACGAAGCATTTTCATCAGCACAGACAGTTCCGTGGCTCCTCTTTGTATCAATCTCCCTTCTAGAACCCTGCCACACCGCCCCCCCAGAAGTAACCACTGATCTCACTGCCATCACTGTAAGTTAATTTTGTTGTTTTAGAATTTCATATGATCGGAATCACGCTGTGTGTGTTCTTTTCTTCCTAACTTCTTTCTCTGAGTACAACGTGACATTCATTCATGTTGTCATATGCAACAGTAGCTGGTTCCTTTGTATTGTTCTGCATTGTTTCTGGTGTGAATATGGCACAGTTTGTTTTACCCATTCTACTCTTGATGGAGGTAAGCGTTGTTTAAAATTTTTGTCTGAGTAAAGCTCTTTCGGATATGAGTGGACTGGAATTTTTATGAACATATGTTTCCGATTCTCTTTAGTAAATATCTGAGAGCAGAATGGCAGATCATCTAATAAGTGTGTGATTAACTGTGTAAGAAATTTAGTTTCTGCATCTGGTGGCACCATATTCACTCACAACAACAGTGTACAAGAGGTCCAGTTGCTCTACATCTCAGCAACACTTGGTGTTGCCAATCCTTTGAACTTCAGCCATTCTACTGGGTGTCAAGTGATATCTCACTGGGTTGTATCTGCATTTTCCTGATGACTTAATATTGCTGGGCATATTTTCATGTGCTTATTGGCCATTCTTTTACCTTCCTTGTGAAGTGTCCAAATATTTTGTCCACTATTATTGGTCTGTCTCTGTTCCAGCTAAGCAGGTCTTTGGGGTTCTGTATCTCCTGCATGTGCCCTACTCCCCAGATTTCAGGGGGGTGACTTGCGTTATGACATCAGCTCTCTGATGGGTCCAAAAAAAAAAAAAAAACCCACTGGTTTTCAGTTTGTCCAGCTTTTTTTTTTTTTTTTTTTTTTTGCTGCACCGTGCAGCTTGTGGGATCTTCGTTCCCCAACCAGGGATTGAACCCCTCGGCAGCGAGAGCGTGGAGCCCTAACCACCAGACTATCAAGAAACTCACTGTGTCCAGCTTTTTCTTGTGGTAAGGATCAGAGTGATGACATCCAAGCTCTTTACATATCAGAGCTGAAATCAGAAGCCTTCTGCATCTAATGAGATGATCATATGACTTTCTTCACTTACTCTTAACACGACGAATCACATCGATTTTCAAAAATGGAATCAACTTTACATTCCTATGCACACGTGACCATGATGTAATATGCTTTTTGTCTATTGTGAGATTCAACCTGCTTGTATTTTGTCGAGGTTTGTAGGTTTGTGATCATGAAGGATATGGGTCCGTACCACACCATTCTTTTTTTTTTTTTTTTTTTTTTTTTGCGACACGCGGGCCTCTCACTGTTGTGGCCTCTCCCGTTGCGGAGCACAGGCTCCGGACGTGCAGCCTCAATGGCCATGGCTCACGGGCCCAGCCGCTCCGCGGCATGTGGGATCTTCCCGGACCGGGGCACGAACTCGTGTCCCCTGCATCGGCAGGCAGACTCTCAACCACTGTGCCACCAGGGAAGCCCCGTACCACACCATTCTTGTAATATCTTTGTCAGGTTTTGGTATCAGGGTTAGTCTGGTCTCATAAAAGGAGTTTGGAAGCGCTCCCCCTTTCTCTATTTTCTGAAATAATTTGTGAAAATTTGGTTGCTAATTCTCGACTGTTTTAATTCATTGGAAAAAGCCTTCTGTGCTTGAAGCTTTCTTTATGGGAAGTTCTGATTAAAAGTTTAACTGATTAAGAGATCCACAGCTATTTAAATTGTCTAGCTTTCTTGAGTCAGATATTAAGTTATAGTTTTTAGGGAATTAGTCCATTTCATCTCAGTTGTTAAGCATGTGGGCATAAACCTGTTCATAATATTTTCTGCTCTTTTAATGAATGTAGAAAACTTAGTGATATCCCCAATTTCTCACTTGATGCTGTCTTTTTTCCCCTCATTCAGGCTATCTAGACATTTATCAATTTTTATTGATCTTTTCAAAGAGTCAGTTTTACCTTTGTTAGTTTTCTTTATTGCCTGTATGTTTTCTGTCTTACTGATTTCAGCTCTTTGAGATTAGTATCCTTCCTTCTCTAACTTCTTAAGGTAAAATTTTAATTAATCAATTTCAACTCTTTCTTCTTTCTTTTCTAATACAGGCATTTCATGCTATAATTTTCCTCTAAGTTTTGTAGCTGTACCACACAAACGTTTGAAATATTAATGTTTCTCCTATCATTCAGTTCAAAATATGTTTTAGTTTCTCTTGCGATTTTTTTTTCCCTCTCCCATCTGGTTACATGGATGTGCACTAAGTTTCTAAATATTTGGGATCTTCTTGATTATCTTGGTAGTGATTTCTGATTTAATTCTGTTTCGGTCAGAGAATGCACCCTGTGCCACTTCAGTTTTTTCAAATTTACTGAGACTGATTTGTGCCCTGGCGTATAGTACATCGTGGTGAATAAAGTCCCCTGAACTGCAAAGTACATACATTCTGAAGCTGTTGGGTACAGTGTTATGCCTGGCATGTGGTTGTGGTCACATAAATTTTATAAAACAAATGAATTAATTATGATTTAACAAGTAAATGAAATGAATAGGAAGGGATTGGTCAAGGGGCTAAAATGAAGCTACAGTTGACCCTCGAACAATGAGGGGGTTCATCCGCCTGCAGTACTGTCAGCCCTCCGTATCCATGGTTCCCCTGCATCCGCGGATTCAATGAACCATGCAGTCCTATTGCATTTTCCATTGAAAAATATCTGCGTATAAGTGGACCTGTGTATATCAAACCCACTTCGTTCAGGGGTCAACTGTATTTAGAGAGAAAGGAGGTAGCCAGTGCAGCTAGACTGAAGATGAGAGGATGACTGTAACTGAGGAAGCAAATATCCAGAGGATATAGGGGACATCTGGTTAAAGGAGAGGCAGAAAAGGTTGTTTGTAGAAGGGAATAAGAGCATGCTTTCTGAAACAAGAGGCAGGAGAAGACAGATGGGTAGAGGGTAAATAGTTTTAGGGAAATCCCATCAAACAGCGTGTAAGTTTTCAGTGTAGCAGAAACCAGACCTTTACTAGCGATGAAGAAAGGAATTGGGAGAAAGCATGTTGGTAGAGCCACTCAACAGGCCGCTGGGATGAGGAAAAGGCTGGAGGACGGCATCATGGCTCCATGGAGGCCTGGCACGTGAATCTGTACTGGGGGGAAGTCATGAAGGGCTTTCTTCAGCAAAGGTTTCTATAACCCAGGAACCTAAACAGGATCTAGGGGCGGGTTTCAGTAAAACCTCAGCAGAACTTTCTAATCATTAAATTTTTCAACTATCAACTTCATGGGACAAGTTCTATCACAGGGCTTTTATCCTGGGAGCTACAGGATGGGTTACTTAATCCAGAAGAGGAGGAGTAAGAAAGGCTTTTGGAGGAGGTGGTATCTGAACTAAAGCCCGAAAGGAAGTTGGAATTATCCAGGTAAAAAGGTGGGTTTGAGGATGGTAGAAGAAAGCATGGCATTTGAGAGCCCTGCAGCTCAGAGTAGGAGGGAGTAAGGAAAACCAACCACTGTAACTGCCACCATCATCCAAAATCTTGGACCAAAACAAACAAACAAAAAACAACAGTTTGCTTTTAAAAATTATGAAATGCTGGGCTTCCCTGGTGGCGCAGTGGTTGAGAGTCCGCCTGCCGATGCAGGGGACACGGTTTCGTGCCCCGGTCCGGGAAGATCCCACATGCCACGGAGCGGCTGGACCCGTGAGCCATGGCCACTGAGCCTGCGAGTCCGGAGCCTGTGCTCCGCAACGGGAGAGGCCACAACAGTGAGAGGCCCGCGTACCGCAAAAGAAAAAAAAAAAAAAAAGAAAAAAAAATTATGAAAGGCTCATCCCTGGAGGTGTCTGAGCAAAGGCTATCTGGCCATCTAGCAGGGATGTTGGAAAGGACACGTGGGGAGACACCTGACTGAAGTGGTAGGGGGACACTCGTTCCCCACCCTATTTCTTCATGGAAGAACTTCCCTGACTAACACTCCTGGCCTCTCTCTCCTCCCCTCTGTTTGGTGCCCTTGGAAGCAGGAAACGGGTTTGCCCAGACCAGCCTCATGTTCTGTCCTGTCTTATGACCTGGGTGCCTGATGCAGTCTGCTTTCTCCCAGGCGGTTAGAGGGGCACTTCCCAGCTGTGCCAGTGACTAGAATACCTCATTTAGAGGGAAAATATTCTTAGCAAATCAATTCATCTGAAGACCTAAAGGATATTCTCCAAAAAAGCTTTATCAGGAATGAAGCTGATATTCTGATCTCCATTCGTATTTCCCATTGAAAGGCGTATTTTTAAACTGACCCCATAAAACCTCAGATGACATCTGAGGTCACTTCCAACATTCAGAAATCTATTATCCTGAATCATCAAGACAACCAAATTCAGCATCCTAGGTTTAAGAATGCTGAGGAGTATAGAGGTGATGTTAGTAAGCTTTCTATCAAAGGGTGTTAAAAATGAAGAATAAATGCTGTTATTGGAAAATTAATATGTGGGAAACTCATGCCCTGATGATGTCAAAACTCTACTATGCAGATAGAAAATGCTGCTCGAGATTCAATAAAAAATGTAGAGCAGTTCATACAAAAGAGAAATGTAACAAAACACAAAGATATACAAAAGTAGAACACACTATCCAGAGGGAAAACCAATGAAGACAAGAAAATGTGCAGATGAAGCACTGTGGTAGTTCAACAAGCCCACATTTTATTGGGCTATACTGGGTTCCATGAGGTAGTGTTCTCACAGGTACAGCACATAAAATAATTACTCCACTTCTTTGGACACTTGTTTACTACACACCCCACTGACCTCCATGGGTAATTCTAACTGTGATAAAAGACTAGGAAGACAATAGCAGAAGGGTAAATGTTAGCAAATGCACAGAGCCCACAATCCAAAGGTTTCAAAAAGATAAAGAGGTTTCCCCTTTATTCAATAGCATAAGCGGAACTGCCAGATTTCAGGGTGCTACATCCCAGAGGAATATTTTGAAAAGGGGAAAGAGGTACAAATGGGCAGTGTCTGAAGCACAGAAAGAACCAGAAGTATTCACTGATTTTGTAGGAGACCACTGAGAAATATGACGAGTCAATACTGACCACCTGCAGGGGACATTCACAGGGTAAGTATTTATTCCTGCCGACATCTAAAGGATTCCCACCTGTGTTCCACGAAGCAGGCCATGTGGAAACCTTTTACACATTCAAAATAGCTTCTAAAAATGCACTTTGTATTCTGGGGAGCTCTGAGTGCCTCACCCACGAAGATAAGTCTTTAAAGTTGGGAGGGGAAAGAACCCTTTACAGAGGAAAGGCTTGATGCTGAAGGAAATGAGTTGATTTTAGCAGCCACCACAGGAAGAATACCAGGCACAGCCAGGGGCTGAAACTGCCTCAAACCTGAAAAGATTCTTAACTGTGCATAAAAAAGAATCCGAACATTGCCTGTGAGCTTACACCTGGCCCCAGTAGAGCTTCCTCATCAGCATTCCAAGCCCGGCCTCAGAAAGCTGGGGAAAGAATCTTGCAAGCACAGGAAAATAGACAAATTTCTTTCCTTCAACCCTAATCTGATGATTTAAATCTATCTATCCTAATGCCTCTCAGGTGTTCTAACCATCTTATGCCTGTTAAGAGCACTTCTGCAGGGAGTTACCACTAGTAGCATCTCTTCTGATTTAACTCATCTGCCATAAAATAGCAGGTGCCTTCTGGACACAATGAAATTCTCATAGGAAATTTGCACAATGTTTTCAATACTGGTGTGTTAAAACATACCATGAGTTTCCTTAGACTTTGGAGAAACTGGAGGGAGGAGGGGGGAGTTTGTTTAGAATTTAATGTATTTTAAACAAAGGCATCAGAAAGATGTTAATGTAGTGGAATTGTTGGTTGAAACCAATTTAAAAAAATGAAACAAATACCAAGGTTAAAGGGTCATTTTCAAAAGAAGTTAAAATCGTGACTCTCATCATATACAAAAATATACACATGTTTAAGATTTTGTGGAAACTGATAAGATGTTACAACCAACACAAAGGAGAAGCCAAAGAGCAGACACGTGTTCAGATCAGGAGGAATGAAATGAATGTGTAAATGGGAGACAAAACTCACCTTTTCCACAGTGGATTGGGAAGCCAACTGAACCTCTGTGGGATGGAATTTACACATCTACCAACAAGAATTATTTTATACTGCTATCACTTACCTACAACTTACAGCGGTGTAGACCAGCTTCGTAGAATGAGAATTAGATAACCCGAAATGATGTGTGCTATTGAGGATGCACAGTTTTCTATGGAGGCACAATTTTTTCTCTACACACATCACTGACTGTTTTATTTATTGCTGTATTCCCCAAACCTGGTACAGGGTAGATGCTCCCTAAATACTTGCTAAACGGATGTCTACTATGTATCAGGCATAAAGCTAAACCCTTCACATGCATCATCCCCTTTAACCTTTCCAACAACCCTTTAAGATAAATATTATTCTCAGATCACTGACTTGAAACTAGTTTGTGTGATGCTGCACGGTTATTGCTTGTCAGAGGTCGAGGGGTGGAGAACAGGGGCGGGTGGGAGGAGGAGGATTCGCCTTAGGTCTGTAATCAGAAAGCCCATCTTTTCTTTCTTCCTGATTCTTTTTTCCATTCAATATGTCTTTTTTATTTATCGTCATGGTCCCACGCGCCTCTAAATTAAGGGATTGTTTATATGTTACAGAGATATAACATGCTTCCCTGATGAGCATGATATTGGAGACCCTTGCTTTAAGACACATAAATGAACAGCAGTACTCAGGAGAATCTAAGCATAAATAAGAGACATATGGACATCTTTATTGCGGCCTCGCAGATAAGCACAGGATACTTACCAGCCCAGCTCCCAACCCCCATCCTTAGGTGCTCATTATAATTTTCAGGATAATAAAGATGGATGAATTCATCAGTGTTTAGGTGTGTGGTTTGTTTTCATAGAAAGTGCAGCAGCACTTAGGAAAACAGCAGCAGCTAACATTCACTGCCTGCTTACTGTGACCATGAACTACTTTCAAACTCTGAGGCGGGTACTATTATCATCTCCTCTTTACAGGTAAAGAAAGCGGGAGTACACCAAGTCACCTTCACCGAATCACAGAGCTAAGCTGCAAGTCTGGGCTTTGACCTGGCACTTGTAACCCCCTCCCGGCCCTCACTCTAAGACACTCTACTGTCTGCATCGGCTGCGGAGGCTCTCTCTGCCATCATGTCTTGATTTTTCACAATCCTCTTTGCCCAGTTTATCAGAGCCTACAAGGGTACTAGGATTCCTGCAGCAGCCAGCATCACAGGGCTGGTAACTGCAGGCTGGCTTCAGTCCTGAAAGCCATCTTCGGGCCACTTGGCACCTGTGATCATTTGGGTAGTTTACATTCACCCTTGGAGAGGAACAGGGGACAAGAGTGGTCTTCTGAGGCCTTGAATAGGTGAAGGTCAGAAAGATGTGTGTGTCAAGTGTTAATCTGAAATCATTCTCTCCTAAGTCCCCCAACAATCCCCTGCTTTCTTTTCTTGCCAGAAAACAGGCTGCCCTCAGAATGAAGTAACAGTATGATTTTAGACACCTCCAGATGAGTTTCAACATGAAGAACAGCACGGTGCTAATATGTAGAAGGTATCAATACATGATTAACTTAGTGGTTTGTTTATAGCATTTCATTTAATCTTCACAACGACTCTCTGAGATAGGTATTGTTATTATCATCTCCATTTTGGAGATGAAGAAGTGAGGCTGAATAACCTCTCTAGGTTAAGCAGCTTGTCCAAGATCTCAAGAAGGCTGCAATTTACCAATACCAGAGGTGTTTGCGGAGACCAAGTATGCCACCAAAAGCAATGTGACAGCTGTTTGCAACACAAGGCCACTTAGCAGAAAGCTTTAGGAAGTGGTACCATTTACTCCATAAGCATTGAAGCAGGAGATCTTTATTTCTGACGGGGGTGTAATGCTCATCCTTTTCAAACCATTATAAACGCTTACCCTTCCCTCGAGGGTATCACAGAATTCCCACCCCTAACAAAAGGTAACACTACTTTCTAATAAGATCATGAAAAAGGTTTTGCCATTACTATCACACAAGCATTAAGAAACAGACATTATCTGATGAAGGTTACCATAATCAGCCAAATGGTTACTAACGGGTTGATAAATTTTAGGGGTGGAATAACTGATCCTGTATGGGATTTTCTTATATCCTTAAGGGAGGGACTAAGAAAAAGAATCTAGACACTTGGAATCTAAGCTAAGTTCTGACACTGCCTTCAGGATTTCAGGAATTTCATCCAAATGGGCCATTATCTCCAGTTCGGAGGAGAAAAGAAGCACAATACGGACCATTTCTAGGCTTAAGTTAGGAGGATTTCACTCTCTGTTAACTCACTTTGAGCTACACCTGTGTGTTCCTTACATATTTAAACATTACTAACTTGGTCATCAGGAATCTCTGATAATGTAGCTCAGCGTTATTTAAATGTTATTTAGAGACTTCCCTGGTGGCGCAGTGGTTGAGAATCCACCTGCCAGTGCAGGGGACATGGGTTCGATTTCTGGTCCAGGAAGATCCCACATGCCGTGGAGCAACTAAGCCCGTCCACCACAACTACTGAGCCTGAGCTCTACAGCCCATGAGCCACAACTACTGAGCCCACGTGCCACAACTACTGAAGCCCATGCACCTAGAGCCGGAGCTCTGCAACAAGAGAAACCACAGCAATGAGAAGCCCGCGCACCACAACTAAGAGTAGCCCCCACTCGATGCAACTGGAGAAAGCCTGTGTGCAGCATCGAAGACCCAATGCAACCAAATAAATAAATAAAAATAAAATAAAATAAAATAAAATGTTACTTAATATTAGAAGCCTTTTTTTTCCAAATCAAGTTTTCTGTGCAATTTGAATATGTGAAACAGACACACCCACCTCAACCCAAAGCATGTCCCTCTGGCAGCCTCTAGTACAACCAAGGGCGCCACGGAACGCACTTTGAAAACCACCCATCTAGTCCTGCTCTAAGGAGGTACGATCTGCCCCAGATTTTGAAGCTACAGGGTAAGAACTGAACTGCAAAAATAAATGCTTTCTGTTGGATGTGACCCTTTTCAAAGTGAAAAGGGAGTGAATATAGAGAGGTTAGCATTTCTGAAGATGCAAAGTATGAGTTTGGAAAGGGCTTGGCATCAGGTGTGCTGAGCTACTCGACAGCAAGTCCCTTTCCCACTAGAGGGTCAGTTTTTACTTAGAAGAAAGAAGAATCTGGACTGGAATGAGATCTTCTCAACACTTTTTCCCACCTTGAAGCACAATTTTGGTGCACAGGGCATGTTCCTCCATCCTATCTTTCATTATAGGGTTTGCAGAAGAGGAGGGTGGGAGGAATGGTACCCACGATCAAGCAGAATCTCAGGGCAGGTGGGCAGGCGAGGTCTGCAAAAGACCCCCTTACTCTGATGGGCTCCCACCGTGGACCTATCCACTCCCCCTTACCCACTCCATTCTCCAATTGAGAGACACAATCCTACAGGCTTTTACAGTTCATTATGCTGTCATATTTCCTGCTGCCAAGCACTTCTCAACTTCCACATATAATACTCGAAGCCCCTTGATTTAAAGGGAGTCTTAATTTGTGCTTTGAGGGTATTCATCTCAGGGGCAGTGAGTTAGTATTATTATATTCAGCCCAGAACTTTCCTATTTAGAAACCTTTTCTTAAAACATCTACCTACAGACCCTGTAACCAAATTAATTTGAAGGATCTCCTCCCTTTCTTTACTCTACGACTGCTACACTCTTATTTTCTCTAGGATCCCCCAACCCCTTACCCTGATTACCACATACTTTTATACTGGACATTCAAAATCCATGGTTCCCTGTAATAACCACTTATGCTTGTTAAGTAGCATGGCATGCCCGGATCTGGAATTTATCGTTCCTTTTAAAGTAAACCCATGCCAGACAATTTCAGCAGGGAGATGCTTTTTCATTTTAAGGGTGTGGGAAAGGCCACTGAGATGGGAAGAGGGAGAGGGAGTGAAATATTTCGGATACTGCATACTTTACCAGTTATGTCATGCTGTTTGAATGACTCACTGTAGATCTGATACTGATTCGGACAATGTTTCTTCAGCCACTTGCAGACATCCTGCTGAGTCCACAGAGCCACCGGTTTTGACAGCTTCACCGTAGCTGACTATAAATAAAGAAGGAAAAGAAGATCTGTTAATGCCAGCCTCATGCCTAGAAAGGCACTGCTGTTAGAAGTCCTATAGTGTGGTAAAGGCTACAGGCTGGATTCCCTGAAGATAAATATCTGACTCTTGTCTTCCTCTGAGCCTCTGCAGACCTTCTCCATGCCCCTGAAAGCCAGAAAGAAAAGGTCCAGGTGCAGAAGGCCATGAAAACTACACCTATTCTCAGATTCTCTCTACTGGGAGAAGTCCCCAGGAAGTAGTGTTTTCTGATGATTCCTTTAACAACAAGACAATTAGGTTGCTAAGCAACTGACTAAATTTTAGGGGTGAAACAGCTGCCCCCAAGTGGCCTTTCTCTGTATCCCAAGAAAGTGTCCATTTCTCACTATCCTCTGATATCTCTAGGACCTAGGATAACTGGCCCCAGCAGGTGCTAGTAATTACTTTAGGAATGAATGTTACAGGATTTAGATACCTACATACAAATAGCTCCTGAGAGCTCTGGATTTAGGGTGGTCCTGTAAAGTCTAGGAATTATTTATGCACAGTAGGTAAGGAAAAAGTCAATTCCACCAGCACGTGGGGAATGGTAATAAGATAATGAGTGTAGCTAGACTTCATGTAGAAGCCAACTAGCCAGAGTCATTTATTGCTCACTGGATCTTTCAGGGAGGCTCATGAAACAAAACGGAACACAAAGGCTTCCCTGGTGGCGCAGTGGTTGAGAGTCCGCCTGCCGATGCAGGGGACATGGGTTCGTGCCCCGGTCCGGGAAGATCCCACATGCCGCAGAGCGGCTGGGCCCGTGAGCCATGGCCACTGAGCCTGTGCATCTGGAGCCTGTGCTCCTCAATGGGAGAGGCCACAACAGTGAGAGGCCCGCATACAGCAAAAAAAAAAAAAAAAAAAAAACCACAAAAAAACAAAACAAAACAAAAAAATGGAACACAGAGGTGCAAAGGACCCAGCCTTTGACCAATGGCAGGTTAGAAATACATTCATTCATCAACAAGCATCAACTGTGCCAGATGCTGGTCTGCCTCACAGATCCCAGGGACTTGGCTGAGGCTAAGTGAGAGCTTAACTAACTAGCTATAATCTTTATCATTCTGGATCAGTGTTTGCATTCTGGATCAGGATTTTAATACAAGTAAGTTCTCTAAAGGATGTAGGACAGTACACAGACCTGGGCTTAAATATCACTGACCTCACTAGGGATCATTCTCTTTCACTTCTCTTCCAATCTCTCAGATTATGTGAAGGGGAGAGCCTTGACTTTGTATGAGTGTGATTTAACATCTTCCTAACACCTGCTAACATGATCTTTTACAAAGAGAGGGCTTCCTTCAGCCTCGGAACTGTCATTGGAAAGCAGAATTTTCATCTAGCATATAATAACTGCTGTGTTTTACTTTTTTAATAATTAAGGTTACCTTTATTTTATGACAAATAAATTATGGCAAAAATACATTGTATTTTCTGTAGTAATACCTAGATTGCTTTTAAAACAAATTTGAGTTAACAAAACCTGGGTCATTATTTACAACTGCCAAGATACAGAAGCAACTTAAATGTCCATTGATAGATGAATCGATAAAGAAGGTGTGTGTGTGTGTGTGTGTGTGTGTGTGTGTGTATATATAATGAAATACTACTCATCCATAAAAAAGAATGAAATTTTGCCATTTGCAGCAACATGGATAGACTTTGCGGGTGTTATGCTAAGTGAAATAAGTCAGAGAAAGACAAATACTGTATGATATCACTTACATGTGGAATCTAAAAAATACAACAAACTAGTGACTATAACAACAAAGAAGCAGACTTGCAGATATACAGAACAGGCTAGTGGTTACCAGTGGGGAGACGGAAGAGGGGAGGGGCATGATAGGAGGAGGGGACTACGAGGTACAAACTAATAGGTATAAAATAAGCTACAAGAATATATTGTACAAAACGGGGAATATAGCCAATGTTTTATAATAACTATAAATGGAGTATAAGCTTTAAAAATCGTGTCTCACTATATTGTGCACCTGTAACTTACAATATTGTACATCAACTATACTTCAATAAAAAATGGGTCAATTTCAAGAAAAATTAAGGAAACAATAATACAGATGGTAACAGTAAAAACAGTGGAAGTGAAATGCAGGCGATTCAAGTTTAGAAAACAGTGTTCAGGTGTTATTTTTTATTAGTATATTTTGAATTGTATGATCCTTTGGGCCATCACTTATAAAATCATTACAAATGAAACATCATTTTTTACTCTGTGCTGTGGTAATTTTTTTTCTTTCACTCTCAGGAGTGGCAGACTGCATTTTTCCAAAGATGATTTTATATATGCACATATACATACATACACACATACACATCTCCTTTTCACTGACTGTGACTTTCATTCCTCCGATATTTGGGGTTGATGTTGTCTCCGTCTGCATTTTGACAGGGTTCATGGAGGGCCTAGCCAGTGGAGTACAGCAGAGTTGGTGCTATCTGTGACTTCTGAGCTACATCAGAAAAGATACAGAGCTTCTGCCTGGCTCACCCTCTCTGGCACTCACCTTCGGAACCTGGCCACTATAGCATGAGGAAGCTCTGACCATATGAAGAGACCAGGTATAGGAGTTTTGGCCAATCCCCCAGCTTAAAGTCTCAGCTGACAGCTACCACCAACCCTATCAACTGTCAGACAAATGAGTAACCAAGCTTTAGATGATTCCGGCTACCAGGATTCAAATCTTCCAGCTCAGACTTCCAGACGCCATGATGCAGAGACACACATAATCCACGAGCATCATGTATTGTTGTCTTCCACCATTAAGTGGAAGTTGGGGTAATTTGTTTTGCAACCCTAGTAACTGGAACACTCAGTGAGGATACAATAGTTATGACTGTGCTCCCCGGAGTGCCGTGCACTTAACAGATGCTCTACAGAGCCACGGTGAACAAGCGAATGAATTAAGGAAATGAAACCATTCTCACTGAGCCTGAGCTCACAGACCTGCCTTACTTTTTTTTTTTTTTTTGCGGGTACGCGGGCCTCTCACTGTTGTGGCCGCGGAGCACAGGCTCCGGACGCGCAGGCTCAGAGGCCATGGCTCACGGGCCCAGCCGCTCCGCGACATGTGGGATCCTCCCGGACCGGGGCACGAACCCGCATCCCCCGCATCGGCAGGCGGACTCTCAACCACTGCGCCACCAGGGAAGCCCTGCCTTACTTTTAATCAGCAGCGAATTTCAAGTCTAGCCCTCGCTGCTCTACCCCGACTGTGTGCTGCTCACGTGGCTCCTAATCAGACTTGTCCGTCTCTCCCTTCCACTCTGCATACTCTAGTCACAGCCTGCCAGCCATCTTCCCTCTAATCACTGCATACAACCATTTCAATTGCTTTCCTAATTTTGATGAGAAAGAAGGGCCTCTGGCATGGATGGTGCAAATGAGTGCATGTTTTGTTGTTGTTTAGCTCTTTCCCTTTTGCTAGTCATCACTTTTCCCTCGCATGATTAGGAAGCCAGAGTTTCAGCTCTTTTAGCTAGGAATGCACTTCCCACCATGTTTCACAAGTCAGCACCTCTGAATCTGGCTCCTTCCTGCTCTAAAAATTTTCCTTCAGATTAGCTGAATGAGTTCTTAGCTGACACATCATTGCCCTGAAACCCCTTGCAAGTTTCTTGCAAGGAAAGCTAATCACATCTTTTGAAAACCCCTATAAACCAGTCACAGAAGGCTGTAAATTAGGAAGGGAAAGGCAAGAAGATAAATTGCTTATACATCAATATACCAAACTTCCTGGGAGGTCATTCTTTAACTTGCTCATTTCCTAGGAAATGGAGCACCCTCAGCTCCAAGACAAGTCTCATCAACTGGAGATTCAGGGGGAGATTAATCCAAACACACCAAGTCAACTCAGAATACATCCTCACCGGCTTACCATGTACTCTTGTGTTATAAATTTCCTTTTATTATAAATCCAGGTGTTCTGAGGCTAACAATCCAGGTGTTGCTTTGCTTTGCCTTCACAATATACTCTTACTCAGCAGTAATTTGGTGTTACATGCTTGGACAGCAATAAACACAAAGCTTCAGGTACAGATTTTTAAGACCACACAAACCTACGGGGATATGCCTCCGTGTAAACAGGCATAACAAATACAGTGGGGAGGGATACAGATTCCTACCATTAATAAGCCCTGTTTGTCTCTTACTCAGATAGTGATACATGTATCGGCCCCATTTATCAACTGATTCTTAGCCTTGGCTCTAATATGAACTTGTTATTAGTTTGCTACACATTAACATTTTTTATCTGAATAATTATTTTCTTAACATCTTTATTGCAGTATAATTGCTTTACAATGGTGTGTTAGTTTCTGCTGTATAACAAAGTGAATCAGCTATACATATACCTCTATCCCCATATCCCCTCCCTCTTGCGTCTCCCTCCCACCCTCCCTATCCCATCCCTCTAGGTGGTCACAAAGCACAGAGCTGATCTCCCTGTGCTATGAGGCTGCTTCCCACTAGCTATCTATTTTACATTTGGTAGTGTATATATGTCCACACCACTCTCTCACTTCGTCCCAGCTTACCCTTCCCCCTCCCTGCATCCTCAAGTCCGTTCTCTACGTCTGCATCTTTATTCCTGTCCTGCCGCTACGTTCTTCAGAACCAAGTTTTCTTTTTTTAGATTCCATACATACGCATTAGCCTATGGTATGTGTTGTTCTTTCTGACTTACCCCACTCCGTATGACAGTCTCTGGGTCCTCACCTCACTACCAGGACATGGAAGCCACCTGAGCGTCCATCGACAGACGAATGGGTAAAGAAGATGTGGTCCATGTATACAGTGGACTATTACTCAGCCATACACATTCACTTGTGAAGAGCCACCATGGACTTCAGCTGCCCCAGTGCGTGCTGCCTTCTCTATTCTCAGAGCAGACTTTTGTTCTTTCTGCCTCAGCTGCTCACCTAGCAGCCCAGGTCAACCTGCGCTCCTCTGCCTTCTGTCATGATGCCCCCAACCCCAAGAGCACCCAGGCTTGGGGAGTGAATGCCATAACCGGGCTCTTTCCTTTCTTTCTTTCTTTCTTTTTAATCAAAGTAGAGTTGATCTACAATGGTGTGCTAACCTCTACTGTGCAGCAAAGTGACTCAGTCAGCCATAAAAAAGAACAAAATAACACCGTTTGCAGCAACATGGATGCAACCAGAGATGATCATACTACGTGAAGGAAGTCAGCAAGAGAGAGACACCTACCGTATGCTATCACTTATCCGTGGAATCTAAAAGATGGCACAAATGAACCTATGTACAAAGCAGAAACATAACCTGGTTTCTTTAAAAGGCTTAGACCTGATTTCCACGGGCCATTTGGAACAAGCATGTGTTAAACGCACATCAGTCTATTTATCACGTTGTCCCACTGGGAGGTGCAGAGTTGTCCCATCTTCGTAGCTCCAGAGTGTTACTTCAACTCTCCTCCTTTCCTCTGCCACCCAACACTCATGCCTCTCTCCGCACCCAACGTTAGATAATTTTCTCGAATATGCTGCATTTTATTTCCCCCCACAGAAGGAGCCTAAACCGAAATAACAGTTTGTAAAGCAAAGAGATAGTATTTCATATTCAGTAGAAAATAAAGAAAAAAAATCTTGCCCAAGGCAAATATCAGAAAAAACACTGGCCCTGTTTCTTTCTGTACACTCAGGCCTGCTACATCATTCTCTGGATATCCATCCCTGGAGACAATTTTGGTTTGTTCTGCTGCCCCTGAAAGAGGCTGGAGGCAGTTTGCTACCTTAACCTCCATGCACTGTAACACCAAGAGGAATTCTAGGCATTTTCTTTCTGAATTGGTCCTGGCCTTTCTATAGACAATCTGAATGTGTATTTCAGATGGCTTCACGTTCTGTTTTTTCTTTTTCTTTTTTTAGCATCTTTATTGGAGTATAATTGCTTTACAATGGTATGTTAGTTGCTGCTGTATAACAAAGTGAATCAGCGATATGTATACATATATCCCCATATTTCCTCTCTCTTGCATCTCCTTCCCACCCTCCCTATCCCACCCCTCTAGGTGGTCACAAAGCACCGAGCTGATCTCCCTGTGCTGTGAGGCTGCTTCCCACTAGCTATCTATTTTACGTTTGGTAGTGTATAGGGGCAGGACAGGAATAAAGACACAGACATAGAGAATGGACTTGAGGACACAGGGAGGGGGAAGGGTAAGCTGGGACCAAGTGAGGGAGTAGCATTGACATATGCACACTTTCTGTTTTACAGAGACCTCACTTTATGCAAAAGACACATTACATTCCTGAGGGAAAAGTTGTTTGCAAATTACTTTTTTTTGCAAGTAATTCCTACTTTAATTTACCCTTATTCAATAATTTCAGCTACATTTTACAGTAACTTCTGATTTGTATTTAACTGGAGAGAGTTCTCAAGTTTTAAGTTCTTTAAGGTAAACCTGAAGCATTTCTGCTAAGTAATAAAAAATGCTTTAAAGAAGTCTGATATTGAAAGAACATATCAATATTACAAAGTGCTTTTAAAGTTAAATTTTATCTTGTAATTCAATTATCCCTTGTTTTGCAATATAAATTCTCTTTTAATTTACTGTGTTTTGATTTATAAGAGAATGCTGAAATTTTAAGTCCCCAATAGTTGTACAAACTCTTAAGGAGCTAAGCTTACATGAAGCCCAGCGGGTTGATTGCGAAAAAGCAGAGAAAGCAAAGACTTGTTTATTTCCACTGGCAGGACAAAGCAAGCTTTATGGCCAAACATCAGGAAGTGGGCAACATACTTGCAGCATCTCATTATAAGCAAGCATTTGCAAACTCTAAAAATGCTTCTTCCTTCTCTTACCATCTTGTAATGTTTTTTCTTTAGTTCTAAGTCTTCTTTTTATTGGCTTCTATTGTGTCATCTTACTCAAGATTGGAAAAAGGAAGGAAGAGAGGGGAGAGGAACACACACACACACACACACACACACACAAACAATAACCCATTAATGTATATTTTAGCAGCTTTTATGCTCATTTACCAAAAAAAAGGGCCTCTAATGATCAAGAAGGATGGGCTAGTTCACAGAATACTTGGCATTTAAATTATATAATTTTAAAGTACTAATAACGCCCTCTTCTGCGACCTGAACTCTTTCATGAGAAAACAGTGGTTAGACAAATTTTAAAAGGTATCTCTTCTATTGTATTCTATCCCCAGGGAAGTTTATAACATCCACCTGGTCACTTTTGGGTTCAAACCAAAATGTCTTAGGATGAATGACGCTCTTAAACATCTTGTCTTCTCAAGAGAGGGTATCTCGCTGCTAGAAAGTTTCCAGGTAAAAGCTGAACACCTTTCCTCTTGGATGAATGAAAGATGCATTTCATTCACATTTTCTAACTTTGACCACTGCTTTAATATCACCTGGATCACTTTATGCTTCCTAATTTGTGATGCTCATCTCTTCTGAGCAGGATGACACCTCTAAGTAGCAGTAGTGGCTAAGCAACTTCAGTACTTCTTCCAAGTACACAGTGTGGCCCTGATTAGTTTCTTCAACTGTTTTCCATACGGCAACTGTTTTAGACCTTTCACTTTCCAGTCTCCTCCACAGGGCACTGTAGCTTGTTAATATTTCCTTCAAAAGGCAGTGTCTTAAATATGATGAATGAAATGTGTTATTAAGCCTAAACCTTCATTATTACTGAGTCGTATCATTGACTATACAGGACTTAGGGGAAAGTTCTAAAACTTTGCATCTTCTTTAAATGAATTTCTGTCAAGCTACAGCTCTCTTATACTGAAGGTAGATTTTTGTGAACCTCAATTTTGCAGGTTTCAATTCATCATTTGAGATCCTTATTAAACAGGGTACTTGGTTATTCTCCCATATCTGCACCATCCATGTAAAGAAAAGGTCTCTGAGGTCCTCAATAACTTTAAAGACTGTAACAGGGTCCTGGGATTAAAAGTTTGAAAACCACTGTTTTTAAGGCATCATCATGGTGGTGTCATTAAAGTAAAAAAAGACCTTTGGCTTGACATAATTGTTTTCCCTTAATTTGTCCATATTGAATTTTTTGATGGTTTTTTTCCTTCCTAAATGCTCAGAATCATAGAAACTGAAAGTTTGAAGGAATCTAAATAGTCAGTAGGTTCAAGTTTAAACCCAAGGCAAGAGTCCAATACACTTTAAGACATCTATCAATAGAATGGTGACTAGTAAACCTGGGCCATGATGGATGTATCAAGGGTGTGTGTGTGTAAACAACTTTACTTGAATACATAAAGAGCAAATGTCAATCCCTTAACTGAAAATAATTACTACATTTTTCTTTTCTCTTTTTTTTTGAAGCTGCACAAGATCTAAAGAAATCTGGATCTAGATCTGAGAAAGTGATGATCTAGATTCAAGACCCTCCCTGAAAGTTTACAGCATTAGAAAATGCATCCTGTGAAACACACCATTATTCCATTGCTATAAGCGTTAGTGGTTCAAAATGGTCCTTTGTGTCAAAGTCAGACTTCCATCATCTTTCTCACTGATTTTTTGAGTCCTACCTCTGGAGCAATTCAAGACAAATCTCACTACCCACTGCACTGATTTCCAGTCCACACATCACATTGGTGCTGTCCGTGGGATCACGTCTTTTAATTGTATGTCTCTCTCTGTTGTCTCCCCAGAGTAAAGAATCAAATATACAACTGATCACTTCACAGTTCCATATGCATACCAAGGAAACTTTTCTAGTTCAACCTGGCCAAAAATGAGCTCCTGTTCTTCCTCTCAGAACTGTCTTCTAGGGCTTCCCTGGTGGCGCAGTGGTTGAGAGTCTGCCTGCCGATGCAGGGGACATGGGTTCGTGCCCCGGTCCGGGAAGATCCCACATGCCGCGGAGCGGCTGGGCCCGTGAGCCACGGCCGCTGAGCCTGCGCGTCCGGAGCCTGTGCTCCGCGGCGGGAGAGGCCACAACAGTGAGATGCCCGCGTACCGCAAAAAACAAACAAACAAAAAAACTGCCTTCTACAGCTCATCTGAGAGAAATGCTACACTTCCCGTTGCTGAAGCCCCAAATCTTGGATTCATCACAGATGCCTCTCTTTCTCTTGTATTCCACACCTCATCTGCTGGGAAAACTTGAGGGGTCTAACTTCCAATACATCCAGACTCCAATCTCTTCATCACCGACATTGCTACGATCCTGATCAGAAACACTATTATGCCACATCTAGATGACTTCATCAAGGTGCCTAATGCACCTAACAGGTCATTTTGTTTTTCCCTTGCCCTTATTTTAAATCTTTAAAACATTTAACACAACCTTAAGCAATCTGAGCACACAGCATCTTTGATGCCACCTTTACTACGACTCTTTCCTTAATACATGTGCTCCCACGATACCAGCCTTCTTGCTGTTGCTCACAAATGCCAACTATACCCACTCCTTGTTTTGCCTGAAATGGTGTCCTCCCAGATACCCACACAGCTAATTCCCTCCCTTCCTTCAAGCCTTTGTTCAAATACTACCTTTTCAATAAGTCCTACTTTAATCTCCCTGATTAAAAATGCAACACTCCTCCCTCCGGCTTCTAGCACTCATTAATTACCCTGTTCCACTGCTTCCTTCTCCATAGTAAGTATCAGCTCACACACTACAGAGCTAACTTATTTTGTCTTTTGTTTATTATCTGTTTCTTTCCACTGGCTTGCAACCTCCACAAGGGCAAGGATCCTTTTTATTTCACGAAGAATCCCACACTTTAGAACAATGCCTGGCACATAGCAACAATAATTTGCTGAAGGAATGCAACAACGGTCTGTCCATCATATATCACGGCTCCTATAGCCTTGAGTGTCAGAAAACTGGTTCAAGTCCCAGCTGTGCTTTTGACATTCACAGGTTGAGAGTAAAACAGGCTTTCCTCCAATTAGATTTCTCTCATATTGAGCCAAAAATGCAGAGACTTTCCAACACTATAATTCTTAGCAAGATAGCTCGATCCTCACTATTTTTCTTTTTTTGAATGACATGACGAGTGATATAATGAAAGAACTTGGCATTTGGAATCATGTGGACCTGGACTGAAGGCCGGCTCTGGAATTCACTAGCACTGTGACCTTGGGAAGGTCACTAAACCTTTCTCAACATGCTCCTCAATATGCTGGAAATAATTCCTATCTTGTCCTTGGTGTAAGGATTAGAAGTAGTTTATCTAAATGCTTAAAAGTGCCTGCCACATATGATGTACTCAGGAGACTTATCTTCGCATCCCTTGCATGGCATCAGTACACTCTCCTGCTGGATTCCCAAGCCTGACTTGGGGAAGCAAGAGTGCAGTGAACACAGACAGTCCTCGGAGTTCAGCTGACGTGAGCTGAGTTACAGGCGTTGTGAGATGGTGCTAGGTGTACTGAGCTGAGACCTGAAGAAAAACAGCTGATAGGAAAGGAGGAGGATGAAAAGGCACTAGTGGAAAAGGTAGGTATAGAAGCAGGGCGAGAGTGAGAACATGTAGAAGGAAAGAAAAGAAAGATGGAAAACTAAAGATACCAAATTAGGAGACACAAGGCAATGGTCCTCCTTATTCAGGCCGGCTTTGCTGCAACTACACAAACAACACCTCATGTCTTCCAAGAGGTTGTCCAGCGGTTTTTCTCGGACTCACAGTCAGCTCCTTCTTGTCTCCGGGGACAGTCAGGCACAAAGTGTCCTAAGTCCACACCAAAGATATGGCCCAGATCCCCCAGGCACCTAGCTATTTATAAAGGTGCACATCTAGATGTGTAGACTCTACCACTTACAAGCTGTGAAGCAGATGCTTGCATGGAATGCTGGTTAGGATCTGCTGCATCCCAAATGTGCGCTACTGGGTATCAGGGTTTCTAACAGTAAAACCTCATGGAGGGGGCTTCCCTGGTGGCGCAGTGGTTGGGAGTCCGCCTGCTGATGCAGGGGACACGGGTTCGTGCCCCAGTCCGGGAAGATCCCACATGTCGCGGAGCGGCTGGGCCCGTGAGCCATGGCCACTGAGCCTGCGCATCCGGAGCCTGTGCTCCACAGCGGGAGAGGCCACAACAGTGAGAGGTCCGCGTACCGCAAAAAAAAAAAAAAAAAAAAAAAAATCTCATGGAGGGAATAAACAGACATGCGCAGTAAGTCAAGAGGAAACAAGATGCCTCTGGCATCCCAGATGGCTCTGGTTACCAAGGCCTGCCTTTCTTATCAGCCCAGATTGTTGCACCTGTCAAGTGGAACACGAAGGGAGAGGATCACACTGTACCGTGTGCCTGCTCACGGTACAGTGGGAAAACCCACCACTCATCCACCCAGATAAACCCACCCTACAGGGGAGAGGCTATGCCTGCGAGGTGCCAAGGCACATGGACACTCGGAGCACGTATCCATGGGTGAATGCTGAATGAACAAAAGCAAAACTGAAAGCAAACAGGAACCAGAAAATTGGTTGTTGATCATCATTTCATATGTTTACAAAATTCCTTTGGAACAACAATGTGGTAGATTGATAACAAAAATGTCCTCAGTGCAAAAAAAAAGACCTTTTGCAATAAGACCTGAGGTCCTTAGGTCACAAGGTAGCATCTATTTCTCCATCTCTTGAGTCTAGGGGAGGGAGAGAAAGGAGCTTGTGGCTTGCTTTGATCAAAAGAACAAGGCAGCTGTAAACATTGCTATATTTAAAAAGGATAACCAACAAGGACCTACTGTATAGCACAGGGAACTCTGCTCAGTAGTATGGGGTAGCCTAGATGGGAGGGGAGTCTGGACACATGTATACGTATGGCTGAGTCGCTTTGCTGGGCACCTGAAACTACATTGTTAATCGGACATACTCCAATATAAAATAAAAAGTTAAAAAAATAAAGAACAAGGCAGAGGTGATGATGGGCCAGGTCAAGAGGCCCTCCGTGCTTGGGCATTCTTCTTGTTCCTCTGAAACTGCTAGGAGAACAGGCCTGGTGAAGTTGGAGCAAATCAGGCTTGGGAATGTGGCAGAGGAGATTAATGCCATTCTAGACATAATATTAGGTACATTTTTGTAACAGCATATGGGAAGAATTGTTTTAAGTACTTTAGATAAATTGTCTTTAATCTTCCCAACAATCTACAATCCTCCCAACAATCTACAAAGTAGTTATTATTTTCAGTTTATAGAGAAACAGGCTTAGAGGGGTAAAGTAACTCATCCAAGGTCACACTGCTAGTGAACTCAAACTCCATGCTTACTCCATACTATCACTCTGGCCTGATGGACACAGGGGGAAAATGTGGATCATGATATCACTTTGGCTTGATGGATGTAGGGAAAAGAAGATGTGACTTATCTTACTGAGGTTCTCAGTGCTAGACTTCTGTGACTGAATCAATGAAGATAAATCTGATGAAAAACAACCCTGCCTTTGTCATAAGCTGGGTATGCCAAGCTTAGATCTGGGATCAGCACCAGTCATAAGACCTCTAGTCCAGGGCTCTTTCCATTCTCCTTATTATGGAAGGAGGCACGTATTTTGCACTGTACAGTGGGGCAACGCTCATCTCTGCCTCTCAACTACATGACCAATAAAATGTGAATAAAAACATCTCTCCCCATCTTACAAAGTTGTTGTGAAGATCAAATAAAATAATCAAAAGGCTGAGTGTTCACTTTGGATGATTTTACAGGAAAAGAGAGGGCCGACGGGTCTTAGGGAAGTTGAGGGTACCATGCTATTGGCACTCAGGAGAAAACAAAAGCACTAAGAAAATGCTGCTGCAACTGTATTTAGCAGGGACAGGATGGGGACTTGGGATTGGAGAGCCTAAAAACTCTAGAATCTGTTAGGGTAGGGGCCAGTCTATGTAAAGCTTCTAATACTAGTGTTAATTGGCTTTAAAATTCAAGTCTACATAAAGGATAGTCATTCTCCAGGTCCATGACTTCTCAGTGGCAAAATAATTTGTCTGTATGTTCAACTGAGCCACGTGACAACTTAAGTCAATGGGGGCTGTTATGGACTAAGTGTTTGTGTCCCCCAAAATACCTATGCTAGGGCCTAACCCTCAGTGTTACTATATTTGGAGGCAGAGATTTTATGGAAGTAATTAAGGTTAAATGAGGTCATAAAGTGGGGTCCTGATCCCACAGAATCACTGTCCTTGTAGAACAAGAGACAACAGAGAGCTCTTTGTATCTCTCTCCACAGGATGTGGACACAGCAAGAAGGTGGCTGTCTCCAAGCCAGGAAGAGAGCGCTCACCAGAAGCTGCATGCTGGGACCCCGATCTTGAACTTCCAGCCCCCAGAACTGTGACAAAATAAATTTCTGTTATTTGAGCTACACAGTTTGATGGTGTTTTGTTATGGCAGTCCAAGCTGACTAATAGAGGGGCAAACTTTAGTTCAGATAAACGGGTCAGGTGGACAAAATAGCGTGACAATCGAAGATTGATAGAGCTTTGAAAATCTTACTATTTACATATAACAGGGAAGAGAATAAAATGGAGGTAAGATGCATTATATGATAAAAGCAAAAACATTTCCTTATATATTTACATATTCTTTTAAAAAACTTATTCATACAACTAAAGAAAATTTTACCAGGATTTATCTCATTAACGCAATTACTTTTATCTTTATAAACTATTCTTCCAGAATCCATGTCCATGCACGTGTTTTTTTTTTTTTTTTCTTTTTGCGGTATGCGGGCCTCTCACTGTTGTGGCCTCTCCTGTTGCGGAGCACAGGCTCCGGATGCACAGGCCCAGCGGCCATGGCTCACGGGCCCAGCCGCTCCGCGGCATATGGGATCCTCCCAGACCGGGGCACGAACCCGTGTCCCCTGCATCGGCAGGCGGACTCTCAACCACTGCGCCACCAGGGAGGCCCCATGCACGTGTTTTTAAGGACACATTTCCCTCTGAACAAAAAATTATGCACCTTTACTTGCTTACCAATTTAGGTCATTTTTATACTTCTGTAGTCATACTGTCTATTTGTAACCTTCTTGTTGCTATCAAGGAAAGCATGCACATGGTTTTTTAAAAAGTTATACAAAAGAGCTTATAGTGAAAAATACAAGTTCCATCTCTTCTCACTGGAAACTATTATTTCTTCAAAGTTGAACACATACACAGTCTAACTCAAATACCTCCCTTCTCCAACCCCAGTTGCAATTTCCAGGGCCAACCTCTTAATGGTCCCTCTTTCAGTCTCTTTAATTCATCACACTTACAGAATTACCTGTGGACTCCCCGATGAGAAAGATGAGGAATTAGCACACATAATGCTACCTTTCTCCTTCCTTTTCCTTGGTTTGCTTTTTGTATTATTAACTTTATCTCTTAATTAGTTATCTTTGTAGCCTTAATATACTTAAATATAGGATTTCCCAAATAAGCTCCCTTTAATTTTTTTCTATGGCTGTTAATTTCCTTCGTCTTACATTTTCAACTCTTATTCATCTCCTTCCAAGTCCCACCTTTGTCATCTATAGTATTATTTATATATTGTCATGCTTAACAGTGTATACTTTGCTCTACAACCTCTATTTGATCTGCTATATTATGACTGCAGATTGATTCAAAGTTAAAAAAAAGAGTAACCAGCATTTACCTTATTATGACTGTGTAAGGACTGTTCAAATGTTCAGCCAATTAGTCTGGTATGAATTCTTTTTTCTTGTATCATATTCTCAGCAGTCCAATGTCATATTTGCTGAAAATCTCAAAGAAGTTTCCCAACGTGGAAACCAGACTTTCTTCTCTTATGTGCCAGCAGTTGCTTAAGTTCATTCCACAATTTAGTATGCTGTTCCTACATACCATCTGTATTTTCATCAACATTGGGGTCAATAAACTATGGCCTCTGGGACAAAATCCAGACCACTACCTATTTCTGTGTGGTCCACAATTTAATTAATCATGCTTTTTATATATAAATGGTTGAAAAAAACCCCAAAAGAATAGTACTATGTTATGATGGGTAAAAGTTACCTAAAACTCAAACTTCAGTATGCATGAAGTTATACTGGAACATGGCTATGCCCATCTGCCTTCGTGCTACAAAGCCGGAGAGAATGATTTTGACAGAGACCAAATGGCTTGCAAAGCTGAGAATATTTACTACCTGGTTCTTCATAAAAAAGTTTGCCAACCCTTGTTATAAACGGTGAGAGATTTTTCTTCAATTTCATCTGCCCAATCATCGACTAAATTTTAAAATTTATTTCAAAAATTGCATTTTAATTCCAACGGGCTGCCTTATTCTCTAATGTGTTCTTTTTTCGAAGCTTCCAGGACATTTTTTAAAAAACATCTTTATTGGAGTATAATTGCTTTACAATGGTGTGTTAGTTTTTGCTGTATAACAAAGTGAATCAGCTATATGTATACATGTATCCCCATATCTCCTCCCTCTTGCGTCTCCCTCCCACCCTCCCTATCCCACCCCTCTAGGTGGTCACAAAGCACTGAGCTGATCTCCCTGTGCTATGTAGCTGCTTCCCACTAGCTATCTAGTTTACACTTGGTAATGTACATATGTCAATCCTACTCTCTCACTTCGGCCCAGCTTATGCTTCCCCCGCCCCGTGTCCTCAAGTCCATTCTCTACGTCTGCGTCTTTGTTCCTGTCCTGCCCCTAGGGTCATCAGAACTATTTTTTTTTTTAGATTCCATATATATGTGTTAGCATATGGTATTTCTTTTTCTCTTTCTAACCTACTTCATTCTGTATGACAGAATCTAGGTCCATCCACCTCACTAAAAATAGCACAATTTCATTTCTTTTTATGGCTGAGGAATATTCCATTGTATATATGTGCCATATCTTCTTTACCCATTCATCTGTCGATGGACAATTAGGTTGCTTCCACGTCCGGGCTATTGTAAACAGAGCTGCAATGAACGTTGTGGTACATGACCTTTTTTGAATTATGGTTTTCTGAGGGTATATGCCCAGTAGTGGGATTGCTCAGTCATATGGTATTTCTATTTTTAGTTTTTTAAGGAACCTCCATACTGTTCCAGAGTGGCTGTATTAATTTACATTCCCACCAAGAGCACAAGAGGGTTCCCTTTTCTCCACACCCTCTCCAGCGTTTATTGTTTGCAGATTTTTTGATGATGGCCATTCTGACTGGTGTGATGTGATACCTCATTGTAGTTTTTTTTTTTTTTTTTTTTTTTTTTTTTAATTTTTTTAACATATTTATTGGAGTAGAATTGCTTTACAATGGTGTGTTAGTTTCTGCATTATAACATAGTGAATCAGCTATACATATACATATATCCCTATAGCTCCTCCCTCTTGCATGTGCCTCCCACACTCCCTATCCCACCCTTCTAAGTGGTCACAAAGCACCGAGCTGATCTCCCTGTGCTATGCAGCTGCTTCCCACTAGCTATCTGTTTTACATTTGGTAGTATATATAAGTCCATGCCACTCTCTCACTTCGTCCCAGCTTACCCTTCCCCCTCCCCGTGTCCTCAAACCATTCTCTACGTCTGCATCTTTATACCTGTCCTGCCACTAGGTTCCTCAGAACCATTTGTGTGGTTTTTTTTAGATTCCATATATAATATGTTAGCATATGGTATTTGCTTTTCTCTTTCTGACTTACTACACTCTGTATGACAGACTCCAGGTCCATCCACCTCACTACAAATAACTCAATTTCATTTCTTTTTATGACTGAGTAATATTCCATTGTATATATGTGCCACATCTTCTTTATCCATTCATCTGTCGATGGACACTTAGGTTGCTTCCATGTCCTGGCTCTTGTAAATAGAGCTGCAATGAACATTGTGGTACATGACTCTTTTTGAATTATGGTTTTCTCAGTGTATATGCCCAGTAGTGGGATTGCTGGGTCATATGGCAGTATTATTTTTAGTTTCTTTTTTTTTTTTTTTTTTTTTTTTTTTTATGCATATATTTTTTAATTTTCTCCCATTTTTTTTTATAACAAATTTAATCAGTTATACATATACATATGTTTCCATAACCCCTCCCTTTTGCGTCTCCCTCCCACCCTCCCTATCCCACCCCTCCAGGCGGTCACAAAGTACCGAGCTGACCTCCCTGTGCTATGCGGCTGCTTCCCACTAGCTATCTACCTCACGTTTGGTAGTGTATATATGTCCATGCCGCTCTTTCACTTTGTCACAGCTTACCCTTCCCCCTCCCCATATCCTCAAGTCCATTCTCTAGTAGGTCTGTGTCTTTATTCCTGTCTTACCCCTATGTTCTTCATGACATTTTTTTTTTCTTAAATTCCATATATATGTGTTAGCATACAGTATTTGTCTTTCTCTTTCTGACTTACTTCACTCTGTATGACAGACTCTAGGTCTATCCACCTCATTACAAATAGCTCAATTTCATTTCTTTTTATGGCTGAGTAATATTCCATTGTATATATGTGCCACATCTTCTTTATCCATTCATCCGATGATGGACACTTAGGTTGTTTCCATCTCCGGGCTATTGTAAATAGGGCTGCTATGAACATTTTGGTACATGTCTCTTTTTGAATTATGGTTTTCTCAGGGTATATGCCCAGTAGTGGGATTGCTGGGTCATATGGTAGTTCTATTTGTAGTTTTTTAAGGAACCTCCATACCGTTCTCCATAGCGGCTGTACCAATTCACATTCCCACCAGCAGTGCAAGAGTGTTCCCTTTTTTCCACACCCTCTCCAGCATTTATTGTTTCTAGATTTTTTGATGATGGCCATTCTGACTGGTGTGAGATGATATCTCATTGTAGTTTTGATTTGCATTTCTCTAATGAGTAAAGATGTTGAGCATCCTTTCATGTGTTTGTTGGCAGTCTGTATATCTTCTGTGGAGAAATGTCTATTTAGGTCTTCTGCCCATTTTTGGATTGGGTTCTTTGTTTTTTTGTTATTGAGCTGCATGAGCTGCTTATAAATTTTGGAGATTAATCCTTTGTCAGTTGCTTCATTTGCAAATATTTTCTCCCATTCTGAGGGTTGTCTTTTGGTCTTGTTTATGGTTTCCTTTGCTGTGCAAAAGCTTTTAAGTTTCATTAGGTCCCATGTGTTGATTTTTGTCTTTATTTCCATTTCTCTAGGAGGTGGGTCAAAAAGGATCTTGCTGTGATTTATGTCATAGAGTGTTCTGCCTATGTGTTCCTCTAAGAGTTTGATAGTGTCTGGCCTTACATTTAGGTCTTTAATCCATTTTGAGCTTATTTTTGTGTATGGTGTTAGGGAGTGATCTAATCTCATACTTTTACATGTCCCTATCCAGTTTTCCCAGCACCACTTATTGAAGAGACTGTCCTTTCTCCACTGTACATTCCTGCCTCCTTTATCAAAGATAAGGTGACCATATGTCCGTGGGTTTAACTCTGGGCTTTCTATCCTGTTCCATTGATCTATCTTTCTGTTTTTGTGCCAGTACCATACTGTCTTGATTACTGTAGCTTTGTAGTATAGTCTGAAGTCAGGGAGCCTGATTCCTCCAGCTCCATTTTTCGTTCTCAAGATTGCTTTGGCTATTCGGGGTCTTTTGTGTTTCCATACAAATTGTGAAATTTTTTGTTCTAGTTCTGTGAAAAATGCCAGTGGTAGTTTGATAGGGATTGCATTGAACCTGTAGATTGCTTTGGGTAGTAGAGTCATTTTCACAATGTTGATTCTTCCAATCCAAGAACATGGTACATCTCTCCATCTATTTGGAGGCTGCGACATCTGTCACCCCATTGATCGCCAGGGTTGATTCGGCTGATCTGGCTGGCTAGGCGGGTGTCCCCTTCCTCCCTCACCGCTCCATGTGCGTCCCTCCCGAAGCTGCGCGCTCGGTCGAAGAGGACGACCTTCCCCGATAGAGGAGGACCGTTCTTCGGTCAAGGGTATACGAGTAGCTGCGCTCCCCTGCTAGAACCTCCAAACAAGCCCTCATTGTAGTTTTGACTTGCATTTCTCTAATGATTAGTGATGTTGAGCATCCTTTCATGTGTTTGTTGGCAATCTGTATATCTTCTTTGGAGACATGTCTATTCAGGTCTTCTGCCCGGTTTTGGACTGGGTTGTTTGTTTTTTTGATATTGAGCTGCACGTGCTGCTTGTAAAGTTTGGAGATTAATCCTTTGTCAGTTGCTTCATTTGCAAATATTTTCTCCCATTCTGAGGGCTGTCTTTTCGTCCTCTTTATGGTTTCCTTTCCTGTGCAAAAGCTTTTAAGCTTCATTAGGTCCCATTTGTTTATTTTTGTTTTTATTTCCATTTCTCTAGAGGGTGGGTCAAAAAGGATCTTGCTGTGATTTATGTCATAGAGTGTTCTGCCTATGTTTTCCTCTAAGAGTTTGATAGTGTCTGGCCTTACATTTAGGTCTTTAATCCATTTTGAGTTTATGTTTGTGTATGGTGTTAGGGAGTGTTCTAATCTCATTCTTTTACATGTAGCTGTCCAGTTTTCCCAGCACCACTTATTGAACAGGCTGTCTTTTCTCCATTGTATATTCTTGCCCCCTTTATCAAAGATAAGGTGACCATATGTACATGGGTTTACCTCTGGGCTTTCTATCCTGTTCCATTGATCTATCTTTCTGTTTTTGTGCCAGTGCCATACTGTCTTGATTACTGTAGCTTTGTAATATAGTCTGAAGTCACGGAGCCTGATTCCTCCAGCTCCCTTTTTCTTTCTCAATATTGCTTTGGCTATTCGGGGCCTTCTATGTTTCCATACAAATTGTGAAATTTTTTGTTCTAGTTCTGTGAAAAATGCCATTGGTAGCTTGATAGGGATTGCATTGAATCTGTAGATTGCTTTGTGTAGTACAGTCATTTTCACAATGTTGATTTTTCCAATCCAAGAAAATGGTATATCTCTTCATTTGTTTGTATCATTTTTCATTTCTTTCACCAGTGTCTCATAGTTTTCTGCATACAGGTCTTCTGTCTCTTTAGGTAGGTTTATTCCTAGGTATTTTATTCTTTTTGTTGCAATGGTAAATGGGAGTGTTTCCTTAATTTCTCTTTCGAATTTTTCATCATTAGTGCAAGAGATTTCTGTGCATTAATTTTGTATCCTGCTACTTTACCAAATTCATTGATTAGCTCTAGTAGTTTTCTGGTAGCATCTTGAGGATTCTCTGTGTATAGTATCATGTCATCTGCAAACAGTGACAGCTATACGTCTTCTTTTCCAATTTTGATTATGTTTATTTCTTTTCCTTCTCTGATTGCTGTGGCTAAAACTTCCAAAACTATGTTGAATAATAGTGGTGAGAGTGAGCATCTTTGTCTTGTGCTTGATTTTAGAGGAGATGGTTTCAGTTTTTCACCACTGAGAACGAAGTTGGCTGTGGGTTCGTCATATATGGCCTTTATTATGTTCACATAAGTCCCCTCTATGCCTACTTTCTGGAGGGGTTTTATCATAAATGGGTGTTGAATTTTGTCGAAACCTTTTCTGAATCTATTGAGATTATCATATGGTTTTCCTCCTTCAGTTGGTTTATATGGTGTATCACATTTATTGATTTGCATATATTGAAGAATCCTTGCATTCCTGGGATAAACCCCACTTGATCATGGTGTATGATCCTTTTAATGTCTGTTGGATTCTGTTTGCTAGTATTTTGTTGAGGATTTTTTCAGCTATGCTCATCAGTGATATTGGCCTGTAGTTTTCTTTCTTTGTGACGTTTTTGTCTGGTTTTGGTATCAGGGTGATGGTGAAATCGTAGAATGAGTTTGGGAGTGTTCCTTCCTCTGCTATATTTTGGAAGAGTTTGAGAAGGATAGGTGTTAGGTCTTCTCTAAATGTCTGATAGAATTCACCTCTGAAGCCATCTGGTCCTGGACTTTTGTTTGTTGGAAGATTTTTAATCACCATTTCAATTTCTGTGCTTCTGACTGGCCTGTTTATATTTTCTACTTCTTCCCGGTTCAGTCTTGGAATGTTGTGCTTTTCTAAGAATTTGTCCATTTCTTCCACGTTGTCCATTTTATTGGCATATAGGTGCTTGTAGTCATCTCTCATCATCCTTTGTATTTCTACAGTGTCAGTTGTTACTTCTTTTTCATTTCTAATTCTGTTTAGAGTCTTCTCCCTTTTTTTCTTGATGAGTCTGGCTAGGGGTATATCAATTTTGTTTATCTTCTCAAAGAACCAGCTTTTAGTTTTATTGATCTCTGCTATTGTTTCCTTCATTTCTTTTTCATTTATTTCTGATCTGATCTTTATGATTTCTTTCCCTCGGTTAACTTTGGGTTTTTGTTGTTGTTGTTGTTCTTCTTCTTTTCTAATTGCTTTAGGTGTAAAGTTAGGTTGTTTATTTGAGATTTTTCTTGTTTCTTGAGGTAGGATTGCATTGCTATAAACTTCCCTCTTAGAACTGCTTTTGCTGCATCCCATAGGTTTTGGGCAGTTGTATTTTCATTGTCATTTGTTTCTAGGTATTTTTTGATTTCCTCTTTGATTTCTTCAGTGATCTCTTGGTTATTTAGTAGCATATTGTTTTGCCTCCATGTGTTTGTATTTTTTACAGTTTTTTTTCCCCCTGTAATTGATATCTAGTCTCATAGCATTGTGGTCAGAAGAGATACTTGATACGATTACAATTTTCTTAAATTTACCAAGGCTTGATTTGTGACCCAACATATGATCTATCATGAAAAATGTTCCATGAGAACTTGAGAAGAATGTATTCTGTTGCTTTTGGATGGAATGCCCGAAAAATATCAGTTAAATCCAACTTGTTTAATGTGTCATTTTAAGCTTGTGTTTCCTCATTTCTTTTCATTTTGGATGATCTGTCCATTGGTGAAAGTGGGGTGTTAAAGTCCCCTACTATGATTGTGTTACTGTCATTTCCCCTTTTATGGCTGTTAGCATTTGCCTTATGTATTGAGGTGCTCCTATGTTGGGTGCATAAATATTTACAATTGTTATATTTTCTTCTTGGGTTGATCCCTTGATCATTATGTAGTGTCCTTCTTTTTTTTTTTTTTTTTTTTTTTTTTTTTTTTGCGGTATGCGGGCCTCTCACTGTTGTGGCCTCTCCTGTTGCGGAGCACAGGCTCCGGATGCGCAGGCCCAGCGGCCATGGCTCACGGGCCCAGCCGCTCCGCGGCATATGGGATCCTCCCAGACCGGGGCATGAACCCGTATCCCCTGCATCGGCAGGCGGACTCTCAACCACTGCGCCACCAGGGAGGCCCTGTAGTGTCCTTCTTTGTCTCTTGTAATAGTCTTTATTTTAAAGTCTATTTTGTCTGATATGAGAATTGCTACTCCAGCTTTTTTTTTTTTTTTTTTTTTTTTGTGGTACGCGGGCCTCTCACTGTTGTGGCCTCTCCCATTGCGGAGCACAGGCTCCTGACGCACAGGCTCAGCGGCTATGGCTCACGGGCCCAGCTGCTCTGTGGCATGTGGGATCCTCCCGGACCGGGGCACGAACCGGTATCCCCTGCATCGGCAGGCGGACTCTCAACCACTGCGCCACAAGCGAAGCCCCCTTGCTGCTTTTAATATTTTTTCTTTTTAGCTAATTTTTGATAGTTTGATTAGTATGTGTCTTGGCATGTTTCTCCTTGGATTTATTCTGTATGGGTTTCTCTGTGCTTCCTGGACTTGAGTGACTATTTCTTTACCCACGTTAGGGAAGTTTTCAACAATCTCTTCAAATATTTTCTCAGACGCTTTCTTTTTCTTTTCTTCTTCTGGGACCCCTATAATTTGAATGTTGGTGCATTTAATGTTGTCCCAGAGGTCTCTGAGACTGTCCTCAATTCTTTTCATTCTTTATTCTGCTCTGCGGTAGTTATTTCCACTATTTTACCTTCCAGGTCACTTATCCATTCTTCTGCCTCAGTTATTCTGCTACTGATTTCTTCTAGAGAACTTTTAATTTCATTTATTGTGTTGTTCATCATTGTTTGTGTGCTCTTTAGTTCTTCTAGGTCCTTGTTAAACGTTTCTTGTATTTTCTCCATTCTATTTCCAAGATTTTGGATCATCTTTACTATCATTACTCTGAATTCGTTTTCAGGTAGACTGCCTATTTCCTCTTCATTTGTTTGGTCTGGTGGGTTTTTACCTTGCTCCTTCATCTGCTGTGTATTTCTCTGTGCTTTCATTTTGCTTAACTTACTGTGTTTGGTGGTCTCCTTTTTGCAGGCTGCAGGTTTGTAGTCCCCGGGTTTTTTTGGTGTCTGCCCCCAGTGGGTAAGGTTGGTTCAGTGCCTTGTGTAGGCTTCCTGGTGGAGGGGACTAGTGCCTGTGTTCTGGTGGATAAGGCTGGATCTTGTCTTTCTGGTGGGCAGGTCCACATCTGGTGGTGTGTTTTGGGGTATCTGTGAACTTAGTATGATTTTAGGCAGCCCCTCTGCTAATGGGTGGGGTTGTGTTCCTGTCTTGCTAGTTGTTTAGCATGGGGTGTCCAGCACTGGAGCTTGCTGGATGTTGGGTAGAGCTGGGTCTTAGTGCTGAGATGGAGATGTATAGGAGAGCTCTCAACAACTGATGTTACATGGGACCAGGAGGTCTCTGGTAGTCCAATGTCCTGAACTTGGCTCTCCCACCTCAGAGGCTCAGGCTTGACACTAGGCCGGAGCACCAACACTCTGTCAGCCACATGGCCGTTCTGGCATCAGTGGTCTCGGTCTTGCCCCTGTTCAGCCTCTGGGCCTGTGCCCGGTCCAGCAACACCAGGCCACGTGCCCTTGGGAACAGGCACCGCACAGTGACTCCTGAGTGGGGAAGTGGACGGGGAATGAGCCATCAATGAGGATGGGGTTTGCTTGATAGGTGGTGCAAGCCAGACTCCTTGTGAACGAGTCTGGGACCAGAGACCTCTGGCCTCCACCACACCCTGGTCAGGATTTTTTTAAAAAATGAATGCATTTTTATAGGGATGCAATATGTTTTTGAGTATCTTTGAAGACACTAAAATAATTTTTTACAAGGAGGTTTTTTATTATTCAAAAGTTTCTTTGCACACATTTGGCTTATTCTGTAGATTTCCTGCAAATATCTGGTTTATATCTTTTTCTTTTAATTAAAAAAAAATGAGGCAATGGAGACTAGGCAGGGATTTCTGTGCATTTGCACTGGGCTTGATGCCTGAGTAGTCTACTACTCAAAATGCTCCCCAAATGCCAAAACGAAGATGACCTCACTCTGGAGTGCTAATACCCACAAAATATGCTCCAATTCATCCTAGACACATAAAAAAATAACTTAAGAGACAGACTATTTTTTTGCTTGAGGCATAAACATCTGGCCATTGGGCTTTCTTTCTGCAAGCAGGAATGGGCAAGGAAAAGACTGTTTGATGGACACTGCTTTACTGATTCCGCATTTTATGTCCTGTTTTTCACTCCTGTCCCCCAGTCTAGAACCTCTTTGAGATTTTACAGTGAAACTCATTGGCCTCTCTTCTCCTTTCCTTTCTCATTGTTATTGCCATCTAATGTTTATATTCCCGTACTATTATCTTTAAATGGTATTCAGCAGGAAGAGGACATAGACATCTGTGCTCAGTTTGTGATCAGTATGGACGACTGACAAATTTACTTATTTTTAAAAATTGTTATCAGGATAATATTTTATATATACAAAAGAATATACATCACATATATGCACACATAGTAGTCTGCCACTGAAAAGCGAATAATTCAATCATTCCTCCATTAATAGACAAGTTATATTGTTGGACGTTTTTGCCACAACATATTTTGAAAACCCAACCTCCCCCTCCCCTACCTCTAGCTATTGCCCCCCCATTTTTCCATTCTCTTCACAGAAACACATCTTAAAAGAATTGTCTGGGGTAACAATCTGTTTCAGCACCTTGTGCTGTCATTCTAGTCGGGCTTTCCTCTCTCCTCTTCCAACTGAACATGCTCTTGTCATGGCCACTGAGGCAACCAGGGGGTAAGTCCAACATCACTTCTTCCAACGTCGCACATCCCTTCATGTGGCCTCTTGGTTGCACCCGACACCATGAGACACACTGTGATGTTGAAATACTTTCTTCTTCTGGTTTCCATACATCTCGCTCTAATGGTTTTCTTTCTACTTCTCCAGTTACTTCCCTTTTTGCTAGCTGCTTCTCCTCTGATCCACTCCTAAGTGGTCTGTTTTGGAATTTGATCCTGTAACCCCTTCTACTTTCTACTTTCATCTGTACTTTCATCTGTGGTAATTTCAAGTCCTATTGGCTTTAAATATTGTTTATAAATCAGTGATCCTGAAGTTTTATACTTCTTCCTCAATATCTCTAACTTCAACTTATTTAGACAAACTGCCTATATGATGTCTCACTTGGAGGTCCAATAGGACTTTCAAACTCAACATGTCCGAAACAGAATTCACGATTTCCCTCAAATCTGTTCTCCTGCCAGTGTTTCTATGTCTTGGGAGATACTGACCCAAAGTCCAGTAATCCTCCTTTCATTCCTTAGCTTTCACTTATTCCATCCCTAATACACAAATACGTACAATCCATACCAGGACTGTTGAGTCTGCATGGAAAATGTGTCCAGGACCCATATACTCAAGTTTACTCTTTCCAACCCCAGAAGATAACCATTTGTCACCTAGACTCTGGCAATAATTTTCTATCTCATTTCCCAACTTCCACGATTGCCATCTATAAACTATTCTCCATAGCTCAATAAAGACAAACTCTTAAATGTGTAAATCTGATTGAGTTCTTCATTGCCTTTTCCTTCCACTTATAATAAAATCTAAACTCCACCCTCCAGCCTGCAAGGCCCTTTCCTAGAACATCTCCAACTCTTCTTTGCCTTGGTCTTGATGTTCCTAGACCAAGACCTTCTCATCTTTCCGCTCCTCCAACACACAGAGCCCATCCCTATTCTAGGGCAAGTACTAAAGGCTAGCTATTCTCTCAGCTGTTCTCATCACTAGCATTGGTTTGTCATTCAGATCTCAGTTTAAATGTCATTTCCTCAGGGCTGACTTCCTTGACCATCAGACAATAACTAAACCCCAAGATATTTTTAATGCATTATAGCCCTTCTTGTTATCTAATAGCTTTCCATTTACTTGTTTACTACTATATTCCCTGCACCTAGCACCCAGGCACAAAATAAATACTCTTTAGACGAATAAATCAAACATGAAATATAGAGCTATCTCCAGAGTCTGGACTGAATCTTGATTATGATGATGTATAAATTCTAGAAGTGAGATTACAGAATTATGCTTTATCTCCTTGTGTCTTTGCATAGGTTAAAAAAAAAGACTATCTTTTTTTTTTTTTTTTTTTTTTTGCGGTACGCAGGCCTCTCACCGCTGTGGCCTCTCCCGTTGCAGAGCACAGGCTCCAGATGCACAGGCTCAGCGGCCATGGCTCACGGGCCCAGCCACTCTGAGGCATGTGGGATCTTCCCGGACCGGGGCACGAACCCATGTCCCCTGCATCGGCCAGCGGACTCTCTACCACTGTGCCACCAGGGAAGCCCTACAGACTATCTTTTAATGCAGCTTTAAGGTCACAGCAAAGCGTAGTGGAAGGTACAGAGACTTCTCGTATACTTCTGCCCACACATATGCACAGTCTCCCCCATTATCAATAATCCCCACTAGAGAGGTACATTTGTTACAACTGATGAACCTACATCAATACATCATTATTATCCAAAGTGTCCATAGTTTACATTAGGATTCACTCTAGGTGTTGCATGTTCTGTGTGTTTGGACAGATGGATAATGACAGGTATTCACCAGTATAGTACCATAAAGGGTAGTTTCACTGCCTTAAAAATCTTCTGTGCTCAGCCTGTTCAACCCTGCCTCTTCCCTAACCTGGCCACCACTGATCTTTTATACTATCTCCATAATTTTGACTTTCCCATAATGCCATATAATTGAAATCATATAGTATGTAGCTTTTTCAGATTAGATTCTTTCACTGGATACTATGCATTTAAGTGTCCTCCATGTCTTTTCATTGCTTGATAATCCATTTCTTTTCAGAGCTGAAAAATATTCCATTGCTTGCATGTACCACAGTTTCGTTTTGTTTTTTTAAATCCGTTTACCTACTGAAGGATACCTTGATTCCTTCCAAGATGTTTGTTTCCAAGTTTTGGAAATCATGAATAAAGTTGCTATAAACATCTGTGTACAGGTTTTTGTATGGACATAAGTTTTCAACTTCTTTGGAAAAATGGCAAGGGTAGCAACTGCTGGATCATAACTGGTAAAAGTATCTTCAGCTTTGTAAGAAACCACCACACCATCTTCCAAAGTGGCTATTCTATTTTGCATTTCCACCATCAGTGAATGAGAGATCCTGCTGCTTCACATCCTTGTCAGCATCTGGTGTTGTCAGTGCTCAGGATTTTGTCCATTCTAATAGGTATGTAATGGAATCTCACTGTTGTTTTAATTTTCATTTCTCTGATAACATATGATATGGAGCATCTTTTCATATGCTTATTTGCCATATGGATATCCTCTTTACTGAGCTGTCTATAAAAGTCCTTGGCCCATTTTTAAATTGGGTTTTGTTTTCTTTTGGTTGACTTTTAAGAGTCTTTGTATATTTTGAATAACAGTCCTTTATTACATATGTCTTCTGCAAATATTTTCTCCCAGATGGTGGCTTGTCTTTTCATTCTACTGATAGTATCTTTCACAGGGCAGAAATGTTTATTTTTAATGAAATCCAGCTTATCAACTATTTTTTATACAGATCATGCCTTTGGTGTAGTATCTCAAAAGTCACTAGGAAACCCAAGACCATCTAGATTTTCTCCTAGCATCTAGGAGTATTACAGCTTTGCATTTTACATATAGGTATGTGATTCATTTCGAGTTAATTTTTACGAATGGTGTTAAATCTGAGTCTATAAGTTCATTCTTTTCAATATGAATACCCAGTTGTTCTAGCACTATTTATTGAAGAGACTATCTCTGCTCCATCATATTGCCTTTGCTCCTTTGTCAATCAGTGGGCTATATTTGTGTGGGTCTGCTTACTTTGGATTTTATTTGCTCCTCTTTTTCTAGTTTCCCCAAGGTGGAAGCTTAGATGACTGATTTTAGATCTTTCTTTTCTAATACCTGCATTCAATGCTATAGATTCCCCTCCAAGAACTGTTTTGATTTCACCCTACAAATTTTGATTAGTTGTGTTTTCATTTTCATTTAGTTCAAAATATTTAGTTTCTCTTGAGATTTCCTCTTTGACTAATGTGTTTAGAAGTGTGTCATTTAACCTCTAAGTATTTGGGGGATTTTCCAGCTTTCTTTCTGTTACTGATTTCTAGCTTAATTCTATTGTGGTCTCAGAACAGACATTAAATTATTACTATTCTTCAAAATTTCTTAAGGTGGGTTTTATGGCCCACAATGTGCTCTATCATGGTGAATGTTCCATGTGAGCTTGAGAAGAATGCATTTTTATGTTGTTGGATGAAGTAGTGTATAGATGTCCATTATATATAGTTGACTGATGGTGTTTGAATTCAACTATCACATTACTGTTTTTTTTGCCTGCTTTTTCTGTCCATTTCTGATAGAGGGATGCTGAAGTCTCCCAATATAAGAGTGGATTTATCTATTTCTCCTTGTAGTTCTATCAGTTTTTCCTCACACATTTTGATGTTCTCTTGTTAGGGGTGTACACATTAAGAATTGTTAGGGAGACTTCCGGGGAAGATGGCGGAAGAGTAAGACATGGAGATCACCTTCCTCCCCACAGATACACCAGAAATACAGCTACACGTGGAACAACTCCTACAGAACACCTACTGAATGCTGGCAGAAGACCTCAGACCCCCCAAAAGGCAAGAAACTCCCCACGTACCTGGGTAGGGCAAAGTGGAGAGATTCCCGCACAGAGGATTGGTGCCGACCAGCACTAACCAGCCCGAGAGGCTTGTCTGCTCGCCCGCTGGGGCGGGCGGCGCTGGGAGCTGAGGCTCGGGCTTCGGTCAGAGCGCAGGGAGAGAACTGGGGCTGGCGGCGAGAACTCAGCCTGAAGGGGGCTAATGCGCCAAAGCTAGCCGGGAGGGAGTCTGGGAAAAAGTCTGGAGCTTCCGAAGAGGCGAGAGACTTTTTCTTCCCTCTTTGTGTCCTGGTGCACGAGGAGAGGGGATTAAGAGCGCTGCTTAAAGGGGCTCCACAGACGGGCGCAAGCCGTGGCTGAAAACGCGGAGCCCAGAGATGGGCGTGGGACACTGGGGCTGCTGCTGCCGCCACCAAGAAGCCTGTGTGCGAGCGCAGGTCACTGTCCACGCCCCCCTTCCGGGGAGCGTGTGCAGCCTGTCACTGCCGGGGTCCCGGGATCCAGGGACGGCTTCCCTGGGAGAACGCACAGTGCGCCTCGGGCTGGTGCAACGTCACGCCGACCTCTGCCGCTGCAGGCTCGCCCCACACTCCGTGCCCCTCCCTCCCCCCGGCCTGAGTGAGTCAGAGTCCCCGAAGCGGCTGCTCCTTTAAACCTGTCCTGTCTGAGCGAAGAACAGACACCCTCCGGCGACCTACACGAAGAGGCGGGGCCAAATCCAAAGCTGAGACACAGGAGCTGTGAGATCAAAGAAGAGAAAGGGAAATCTCTCCCAGCAGCCTCAGAAGCAGCAGATTAAAGCTCCACAATCAACTTGATGTACCCTGCATCTGTGGAATACATCAATTGACAACAAATCATCCCAAATTGAGGAGCCAGGAGTCAGTGCTGTGCCTCTGAGGTGGGAGAGCCAACTTCAGGACACCGGTCCACAAGAGACCTCCCAGCTCCACATAATATCAAACGGCAAAAATCTTCCAGAGATCTCCATCTCAACACCAGCACCCAGCTTCACTCAACGACCAGCAAGCTACAGTGCTGGACACCCTATGCCAAACAACTAGCAAGACAGGAACACAACGCCACCCATTAGCAGAGAGGCTGCCTAAAATCATAAAAAGTCCACAGACACCCCAAAACACACCACCAGACGTGGACCTGCCCACCAGAAAGACAAGATCCAGCCTCATCCACCAGAACACAGGCACTAGTCCCCTCCACCAGGAAGCCTACACAACCCACTGAACCAACCTTAGCCACTGGGGACAGACACCAAAAACAATGGGAACTACGAACCTGCAGCCTGCAAAAAGGAGACCCCAAACACAGTAAGATAAGCAAAATGAGAAGACAGAAAAACACACAGCAGGAGAAGGAGCAAGATAAAAACCCACCAGACCTAACAAATGAAAAGGAAATAGGCAGTCTACCTGAAAAAGAATTCAGAATAATGATAGTAAAGATGATCCAAAATCTTGGAAATAGAATAGACAAAATGCAAGAAACAGTTAACAAGGACCTAGAAGAACTAAAGATGAATCAAGCAATGATTAAAAACACAATAAGTGAAATGAAAAATACTCTAGATGGGATCAGTAGCAGAATAACTGAGGCAGAAGAACGGATAAGTGACGTGGAAGGTAAAATAGTGGAAATAACTACCGCAGAGCAGAAGAAAGAAAAAAGAATGAAAAGAACTGAGGACAGTCTCAGAGACCTCTGGGACAACATTAAACGCACCAACATTCGAATTATAGGGGTTCCAGAAGAAGAAGAGAAAAAGAAAGGAACTGAGAAAATATTTGAAGAGATTATAGTTGAAAACTTGCCTAATATGGGAAAGGAAATAGTCAGTCAAGTCCAGGAGGCACAGAGAGTCCCATACAGGATAAATCCAAGGAGAAATACGCCAAGACACATATTAATCAAACTGTCAAAAATTAAATACAAAGAAAACATATTAAAAGCAGCAAGGGAAAAACAACAAATAACACACAAGGGAATCCCCATAAGGTTAACAGCTGACCTTTCAGCAGAAACTCTGCAAGCCAGAAGGGACTGGCAGGACATATTTAAAGTGATGAAGGAGAAAAACCTGCAACCAAGATTACTCTACCCAGCAAGGATCTCATTCAGATTTGATGGAGAAAATAAAACCTTTACAGACAAGCAAAAGCTGAGAGAGTTCAGCACCACCAAACCAGCTTTACAACAAATGCTAAAGGAACTTCTCTAGGCAAGAAACACAACAGAAGGAAAAGACCTACAATAACGAACCCAAAACAATTAAGAAAATGGGAATAGGAACATACATATCGACAATTACCTTAAATGTAAATGGACTAAATGCTCCCACCAAAAGACACAGATTGGCTGAAGGGATACAAAAACAAGACCCATATATATGCTGTCTACAAGAGACCCACTTCAGACCTAGAGACACATACAGACTGAAAGTAAGGGGATGGGAAAAGATATTCCATGCAAATGGAAACCAAAAGAAAGCTGGAGTAGCAATTCTCATATCAGACAAAATAGACTTTAAAATAAAGACTACTAGAAGAGACAAAGAAGGACACTACCTAATGATCAAGGGATCGACCCAAGAAGAAGATATAACAATTGTAAATATTTATGCGCCCAACATAGGAGCACCTCAATACATAAGGCAAATACTAACAGCCATAAAAGGGGAAATCGACAGTAACACATTCATAGTAGGGGACTTTAACACCCCACTTTCACCAATGGACAGATCATCCAAAATGAAAATAAATAAGGAAACACAAGCTTTAAATGATATATTAAACAAGATGGACTTAATTTATATTTATAGGACATTCCATCCAAAAACAACAGAATACACATTTTTCTCAAGTGCTCATGGAACATTCTCCAGGATAGATCATATCTTGGGTCACAAATCAAGCCTTGGTAAATTTAAGAAAATTGAAATTGTATCAAGTATCTTTTCCGACCACAATGCTATGAGACTAGACATCAATTACAGGAAAACATCTGTAAAAAATACAAACACATGGAGGCTAAACAATACACTACTTAATAACGAAGTGATCACTGCAGAAATCAAAGAGGAAATAAAAAAATACCTAGAAACAAATGACAATGGAGACACGACGACCCAAAACCTATGGGATGCAGCAAAAGCAGTTCTAAGGGGGAAGTTTATAGCAATACAATCCCACCTTAAGAAACAGGAAACAACTCGAATAAACAACCTAACCTTGTACCTAAAGCAATTAGAGAAAGAAGAACAAAAACATCCCAAAGTTAGAAGAAGGAAAGAAATCATAAAAATCAGATCCAAAATAAATGAAAAAGAAATGAAGGAAACGATAGCAAAGATCAATAAAACTAAAAGCTGGTTCTTTGAGAAGATAAACAAAATTGATAAACCATTAGCCAGACTCATCAAGAAAAAAAGGGAGAAGACTCAAATCAATAGAATTAGAAATGAAAAAGGAGAAGTAACAACTGACACTGCAGAAATACAAAAGATCATGAGAGATTACTACAAGCAACTCTATGCCAATAAAATGGACAACCTGGAAGAAATGGACAAACCCTTAGAAAAACACAACCTTCTGAGACTGAGCCAGGAAGAAATAGAAAATATAAACAGACCAATCACAAGCACTGAAATTGAAACTGTGATTAAAAATCTTCCAACAAACAAAAGGCCAGGACCAGATGGCTTCACAGGCGAATTCTACCAAACATTTAGAGAAGAGGTAACACCTATCCTTCTCAAACTCTTCCAAAATATAGCAGAGGGAGGAACACTCCCAAACTCATTCTACGAGGCCACCATCACCTTGATACCAAAACCAGACAAGGATGTCACAAAGAAAGAAAACTACAGGCCAATATCACTGATGAACATTGATGCAAAAATCCTCAACAAAATACTAGCAAACAGAATCCAACAGCACATTAAAAGGATCATACACCATGATCAAGTGGGGTTTATTCCAGGAATGCAAGGATTCTTCAGTATACGCAAATCAATCAATGTGATACACCATATTAACAAATTGAAGGAGAAAAACCATATGATCATCTCAATAGATGCACAGAAAGCTTTCGACAAAATTCAACACCCATTTATGATAAAAACCCTGCAGAAAGTAGGCATAGAGGGAACTTTCCTCAACATAATAAAGGCCATATATGACAAACCCACAGCCAACATCGTCCTCAATGGTGAAAAACTGAAACCATTTCCACAAAGATCAGGAACAAGACAAGGTTGCCCACTCTCACCACTCTTATTCAACATAGTTTTGGGAGTTTTAGCCACAGCAATCAGAGAAGAAAAGGAAATAAAAGGAATCCAAATCAGAAAAGAAGAAGTAAAGCTGTCACTGTTTGCAGATGACATGATATTATACATAGAGAATCCTAAAGATGCTACCAGAAAACTATTAGAGCTAATCAATGAATTTGGTAAAGTAGCAGGATACAAGATTAATGCACAGAAATCTCTGGCATTCCTATATACTAATGATGAAAAATCTGAAAGTGAAATCAAGGAAACACTCCCATTTACCACTGCAACAAAAAGAATAAAATACTTAGGAATAAACCTACCTAAGGAGACAAAAGACCTGTATGCAGAAAATTATAAGACACTGATGAAAGAAATTAAAGATGATACAAATAGATGGAGAGATGTACCACGTTCTTGGATTGGAAGAATCAACATTGTGAAAATGACTCTACTACCCAAAGCAATCTACAAATTCAATGCAATCCCTATCAAACTACCAATGGCATTTTTCACAGAACTAGAACAAAAAATTTCACAATTTGTATGGAAACACAAAAGACCCCGAATAGCCAAAGCAATCTTGAGAACGAAAAATGGAGCTGGAGGAATCAGGCTCCCTGACTTCAGACTATACTACAAAGCTACAGTAATCAAGACAGTATGGTACTGGCACAAAAACAGAAAGATAGATCAATGGAACAGGATAGAAAGCCCAGAGATAAACCCACGCACATATGGTCACCTTATCTTTGATAAAGGAGGCAGGAATGTACAGTGGAGAAAGGACAGTCTCTTCAATAAGTGGCGCTGGGAAAACTGGACAGGGACATGTAGAAGTATGAGATTAGATTACTCTCTAACACCATACACAAAAATAAGCTCAAAATGGATTAAAGACCTAAATGTAAGGCCAGACACTATCAAACTCTTAGAGGAAAACATAGGCAGAACACTCTATGACATAAATCACAGCAAGATCCCTTTTGACCCACCTCCTAGAGAAATGGAAATAAAGACAAAAATAAACACATGGGACCTAATGAAACTTAAAAGCTTTTGCACAGCAAAGGAAACCATAAATAAGACCAAAAGACAACCCTTAGAATGGGAGAAAATATTTGCAAATGAAGCAACTGACAAAGGATTAATCTCCAAAATTTATAAGCAGCTCATGCAGCTCAATAGCAAAAAAACAAACAACCCAATCCAAAAATGGGCAGAAGACCTAAATAGACATTTCTCCACAGAAGATATTCAGACTGCCAACAAATACATGAAAGGATGCTCAACATCTTTACTCATTAGAGAAATGCAAGTCAAAACTACAGTGAGATATCATCTCACACCAGTCAGAATGGCCATCATCAAAAAATCTAGAAACAATAAATGCTGGACAGGGTGTGGAAAAAAGGGAACACTCTTGCACTGCTGGTGGGAATGTGAATCGGACAGCCGCTATGGAGAACGGTATGGAGGTTCCTTAAAAAACTACAAATAGAACTACCATATGACCCAGCAATCCCACTACTGGGCATATACCCTGAGAAAACCATAATTCAAAAAGAGTCATGTACCAAAATGTTCATAGCAGCCCTATTTACAATAGCCCGGAGATGGAAACAGCCTTAATGTCCATCATCGGATGAATGGATAAAGAAGATATGGCACATATATACAATGGAATATTATTACTCAGCCATAAAAAGAAACGCAATTGAGCTATTTGTAATGAGGTGGATGGACCTAGAGTCTGTCATACAGAGTGAAGTAAGTCAGAAAGAGAAAGACAAATACTGTATGCTGACACATATATATGGAATTTAAGAGAAAAAAATGTCATGAAGAACATAGGGGTAAGACAGGAATAAAGACACAGACCTACTAGAGAATGGACTTGAGGATATGGGGAGGGGGAAGGGTAAGCTGTGACAAAGCGAAAGAGAGGCATGGACATATATACACTACCAAACGTAAGGTAGATAGCTAGTGGGAAGCAGCCGCATAGCACAGGGAGATCAGCTCGGTGCTTTGTGACCACCTGGAGGGGTGGGATAGGGAGGGTGGGAGGGAGACGCAAAAGGGAGGGGATATGAGAACATATGTATATGTATAAGTGATTAAATTTGTTATAAAGCAGAAACTAACACACCATTGTTAAGCAATTATACTCCAATAAAGATGTAAAAAAAAAGTTATCATGCAGGAAAGAAAACTAACATTAAAGTTACAGGGACTATATTTTCTAAACCTTGATATTAATAAACACCTTTGCAAATGACAAAAAAAAAGAATTGTTAGGTTTTCTTGGAAAAAGGATCCCTTTATCTCTATATAATATAGAGATATATCTCTGTCCCTGATAAATTTCTTTGCTCTGAAGTCCACTGTGTCTGAAATTAATATAGCTATTCCTGCTTTCTTTTGTTGAGCACAGTGTATCCTTAATTTATTTTTAATCTGTATGTATCTTTACATTTAAAGTGAGTTTCTTGTTGACAACATACAGTGGGTCTTATTTTTTCATCCACTCTGATAATCTGTCTTTTAATTGGGACATTTATACCATTAGTATTCAAAATGATTATTCTATAGTTGGATTAATATGCACCATATCTATTACTGTTTTCTATTTGTTGCACTTATTCTTTATTCCTATTTGTCTTCCATTCTCATGACAACTTTTTTGGTTTTAATTGAATATTTTATATGATTTCATTTCTCTCCTTTATTAGTATAACAGTTATACTCTTTTCAAAACATTTTTTAGTGATTCCCTTAGAGTTTTCAATATACATTTAAAACGAATCCAAATCTACATTCAAGTAACACTATACCACTTCACGGGTAGTGCAAGTACCTTATAGTAACAAAGTAACCTAAATTCCTCTCTCCCCTCTCTTGTATCATCACTGTCATTTATTTCACTTACACATAAGCATATATGTACATACATTTACATAATTGACTATACCGTTGCTGTTATTATTTTGAACATGTTAATCTGTTAGATCAATTAAGAATAAGAAAAATAAAAGTGTTCCTTTTACCTTAATTTATTCCCTCTCTGGTCCTTCCTTTCAAATGTAGTTCTGAGCTTCTGACCTATGTAAGTTTTTCTCTCTCTAAAGTTCTTTAAACGTTTCTTGCAAGGCAGGTCTATGAATAACAAATCTCAAATTTTTATTTGTCTGAATAAGTCTATTTCTCCTTCACTTCTGAAAGATAATTCTGCAGGGTACACAATTCCTGGTTGGGTTATTTTTTCTCTCAACATTTTAAATATTTCACTCCACTCTCTTCTTGCCTGCATGGTTTCTGAGAAGTCAAATGTAACTCTTATCTTTGTTCCTCTATAGGTAAGGCATTTTCCCCCCAGCTCTGGCTTCATTCAGGATTTTTTTTTATCTTTGGTTTTCTGCAGTTTGAATATGATATACACAGGTTTAGTTTTTTTGGTGTTTATCCTGCTTAGTGTTTTCTGAACTTACTGGATCTGTGGTTTGGTGTCTGACATTAACTTGGGGAAAATCTCAGCTATTATTTTTTCAAGTATTTCTTTTTTCCTTTCTTTCTTTTTCTGGTATTACACATATGTTGAACTTTTTGTAGTTGTCCCACAGTTCTTAGATATTCTACTATGGGTTCTTGTTTCTGTTTGCTTCTCAGTTTTGGAGGATCCTATTGAGATATCCCCAAGCACAGATTCTTGCCTCAGCTGTGTCCAGTCTACTAATAAGCCCATCAAAGGCATTCTTCATTTCTGTTACAGTGTTTCTGACCTCTAACATTTTTTTTTGGTGGCTTGTTAGAATGCTCATCTATCCACTTACATTGCCTATCTGTTACTGCATGCTGTCTACTTTATGCATCAAAGCTCTTAGCGTACCAATCAAAATTGTTTTAAATTTCTGATTTGATAATTCCAACATCTCTGCCGTATCTGAGTCTTTTTCTGATGGTTTTTCAATCTCTTCAAACTGTGATTTTTTTTTTTTTGCCTTTTAATATGTCTTGTTATTTTTCTTTGATAGCCAGACAAGATGTACTGGGTAAAAGTAACTACTATAAATGGCCTTTAGTGATGTGGGTGGTAAGATGTGTGGGGAGGGGAAGCCTTCTACAGTCCTATAATTGGAGCTCAGTCTTTTAGTGAGCCTGTGCCTCTGTACTGTGAACTTCATACATTCCTCTCAGTTTCCCCCACCTTAGGTAGAGCAGGATGCTTAGAATGGGCTGAAGCTGGTTATTTCCTTTCTCCCATATAGAAGGCTAATGGGGACTAGAGTTGGGTATTTCCCTTCCTCCAGGTCAGTTAGGCTCTGAAAATACCCCAGCAGGTTAGGATCCTGTTAAATAGTTTTTCCCGAGGGAAGAACTTGTTAAGAAGAACAGAATGTGCTCTTGTATTTCAAAATGGTTCCCTTCACCTTCCCTCTGCTCCATGCACAAGGGAATTTGTGTCTGATATTCATTGTGAGAGCCTGGTAGACCTCCAAGAGGTAAAATTCACAAAAAGTATGTTATCTCCCAATGACTGGGTCCCCAAGGCGTTTTTATTTCTCAGACTTGTTCACACTGAGTTTTCAGCAATTCATCAATTACAGCCCAGGTTTCTTTACCCCAGCTCTGGTTCACATGGAGGTTAATGCTCTGGTTAGATGTGGTTCTCTGTATTCACCTGTTGGTCTCTCTAATTAAGGGGGCAGTAGTTTGCTCTGTGACTTCACTTCTCTTGTGGATCTAAGAAGAGTTATTGATTTTTCAATTTGTTCAGGTTTTTCTTGTTATTAGGATGGAGTGGTGACTTGCAAGCTTCTTACATGCTGGATCAGAAATCAGTCTTTCTTGTGTCTTTTCCTGACCCAATTTGATGGTAGAGAAAGGCTTTGGTATAAGACAAAGGGGAGCAATGAAGCAACACACAAAGCCAAGAACAGTCTTGTGCATCTGAATTTGAAAATCATGAGGGCTCTGCCCTGATTTAGTCATTCATTCATTCGAATGGATTTACTGGATACTTAATTAGCACCTCGCACTGTATAAGGTGTGGGGTGAGCACTGACTGACACAGAAGAGGCCTTTCATAGTACACTTTATATTCACAAGTATATTCACAAGTACATGAGCTTGAAAGACCAAGAGATCTAAATAAGGGAGACTGGATAACATCACAAACAGGCACTCAGACTGACTCTGTTCAAATGGAATTCCAGGGACCTAGATTTGCACCTAGGTTTTTCCATACAATAGCTACTTAATTGTAAGCAGGTGACAATTTCTTTATGCCTCTGCTTCACCATAACGGAAAGGAGGATAATATGCTTATCTCATAGGTTTGCTATGGTGATCTGATTAGAAAATAAACTCAAAACATGATATTTATTCTGTTACTTCTGACAATTATAATTAATAAATGATAGCCTCTGCCATTATTGTTATTTTCTTACTACTTCTACTGTCTCTATAGCTACTACTCCCACTAAGGCTACTACTTACTGTAATGAAAGTGTAGGTCAGGTGCAAACCAGGATTAAACATGTTTTTAGAAACATTCATTGACAGCTGCATAATAATCCAGATTTGTTATTTCTCAGTGGCATAATTTACCCAGATCTACAGGAAGGCAAAAATGCAAAGGATTTCATGGTTGCCATTCCATAACTCTCTTCCAGAAAACAGCACGAAAAATTAAGAAACATGGCATCATATCTTGTTGGTTTCTTAGATCCAGGCATGAAGCTGGCAGTTATTATTCACAAGAGAAATCTTAGCTTTCTCTGTGATTGGCCACAAATACCCAATTAAACATGAATCCAAGCTCCCAATCAGTACACACATGCCTTGGCCAAGAGAAGCATTTTCATTTGCTCAGTCTTTCTTCTAATCTGTCTTGTCTTTTTGGTCCATGTGGCTGTCAGACCTTCTCTAGGGAGGATCATTCAGGGCCATAAATAGAAATCTGGAATCTCACTGAGCAAAGCTTACTCGGCACATGAATATTATTTGTAAAAATGAAATCTGGGATCTTATGGAAGCGCTTAACAAATCCAAAACAAGAAAAACTCTCCCACTCACCAAGCATCATCCAGAGTCTGTAGGAATGAGTAACAACACTAAAAGATACACCAAAAACGCAGTTTCCTTACTTAACTAAAATCAAATTTCCCCACAAATCATCGATAATCCTCTTCCATGTTTTCACGTTTTCTATCTCCTGTTTATTCCCTTTTAATAAGTTCCCGTTTTCATTTTTTTACTCCAATTTCATTTTTCCCCTTGAATTTACACAGGTTGTTAAATTAAAAAACCTTTCATTCTCTGCCTTTGCATGCTCATTATTTTCCATTTCTTTTCTGGGGCCTAATTCTGATCTTTTAGCCATTTGGCATTTTGAGCAAGTACAAAAAGAGGCTGGAGGTTCAAAGGTATATTCTGCATTTCTTGACCTCTTTGATTTGAAAGCACGTTACCTTAATAAAAAAAATGTCTGGGTTACACATTTGATATACAGACCAGAGAGAACTGAGTGCAGGACATTTTTTTGAGCCTTTAAAGAAAAGCCCAGAAAAGGATTCTGAACTAATTTTCCACTGATTCTCTGTTCCTCCATTATATTGTTTTTCTGTACCTTTTATACATCTGTGGAGCCCTTCAGAGTCATTTGGGATTACTGATCACGAAGCAGCAAAAATCTTTCATACTGCAAGCAGGATGATTCCAGCCTCTCTCTCAGCTACCCTTTCAATCATATTATTTCTACTTATCAAATGTATTTTACTCCATAATTCTTTTTAGAGTCAAACTAGTTTTCAAGTTACTATTACTCATTGAAAAGTGACCATACAAAAGTTGAAAATCTGTACATTTTATGTGCTCAACACTTAATTTCATGCTCTGTTTGTCCCATTGTTCAAAGCAAATAGTAGTTAAGTTTTCAGCTGTGTGTGTGTGTGTGTATTCAGTTCGTGGCTCCAGTATTTTTACAATATTAATATATTGCTTTTAAAAAAAGTCTGCTAGAATAGCACAGGGAGATCAGCTTGGTGCTTTGTGACGGACGGCCTAGCGGGGTGGGATAGGGAGCGTGGGAGGGAGGCTCAAGAGGGAGGGGATATGGGGACATATGTATACATATGGCTGATTCATTTTGATGTACAACAGAAACTAACAGTATTGTGAAGCAATTATACTCCAAAAAGATCTATTAAAAATAAAAAAAAGTCTTCTACACAGGAAAGGTGTCAAATAATAATTTATAACTGTCACTTGATAACACTGGCTTTGTCGTTCCTATTTGCAAAGTGTTCTGATTTCCACAGTTAACATATTCAGTAGCACTTCTACATTTTTCTTTATTTTCTACTTTAAATAAGTCAACTGTACATCCAGATGACAGAGGACTGAACAGAAGGGCAGCACTAAAAGCAGGGAAAATGCCTCTGCATAATTCAAATGATTTAAAAGCCACTTAAAACAAGCAAACAATTATTAATAACTTTGGATGACTATTTTCTGTCAGGTGCGTACCAAGTTTTTAAATATGCTGCTAGGTCATACGGTAGTTCTATTTTTAGTTTTTTAAGGAACCTCCATACTGTTCTCCATAGTGGCTGTACCAATTCACATTCCCACTAGCATTGCAAGAGGGTTCCCTTTTCTCCACACCCTCTCCAGCATTTATTGTTTCTAGATTTCTTGATGATGGCCATTCTGACTGGTGTGAGATGATATCTCATTGTAGTTTTGATTTGCATTTCTCTAATGATTACTGATGTTGAGCATTCTTTCATGTGTTTGTTGGCAGTCTGTATATCTTCTTTGGAGAAATGCCTATTTAAGTCTTCTGCCCATTTTTGGATTGGGTTGTTTGTTTTTTTGCTATTGAGCTGCATGAGCTGTTTATAAATTTTGGAGATTAATCCTTTGTCAGTTGCTTCACTTGCAAATATTTTCTCCCATTCTGAGGGTTGTCTTTTGGTCTTGTTTATGTCATGAAGAACCTAGGGGTAAAACAGGAATAAAGACACAGACCTACTTGAGAATGGACTTGAGGATAGGGGGAGGGGGAAGGGTAAGCTGTGACAAAGCGAAAGAGAGGCATGGACATATATACACTACCAAACGTAAGGTAGATAGATAGTGGGAAGCAGCCGCAGAGCACAGGGAGATCAGCTCGGTGCTTTGTGACCGCCTGGAGGGGTGGGATGGGGAGGGTGGGAGGGAGGGAGATGCATGAGGGAAGGGATGTGGGAACAGATGTATATGTATGACTGATTCACTTTGTTATAAAGCAGAAACTAATAAAAAAATAAAAAATAAAAATAAAAATAAATAAAAAATAAAAAATAAATATGCTGCTAAGTGGCCCCTGCTAGCTCTCAGAGGTTTAAAAGAAGAAAACCTCAACACAATGAATTTTTAATACCAGGCGGAAGGCAAATGGCTAGATAACTTTCTAAAGAATACTTGGAAGATTCATTCACTCATGAAATATTTAAGCAAGTATCTATGCAAAGCGCTATGGAATGCGCTAGTGAGAAAGAATGAAAAGACCTCTGCCTGCAAATGGCTTACATTCTAGCATAAAAGACACACTCAACAAATCAACAGTGAATAGTGATGAGTGCCATGAGGACAATAAGGCTGGATGAGGAGAGAGCACGGGATTAGGATGGCCAGGAGGAGCACTGTGAGAGATGTCTATTTCAGATGGGGGGTCAGACGTATTTCCTATCACAACTGTCACTAAAATAAAAACTGAATTTTTTTTTTTTTTTGAGGTACGCGGGCTTCTCACTGCTGTGGCATCTCCCGTTGCAGAGCACAGGCTCGTGGCTATGGCTCACGGGCCCAGCCGCTCCGCGGCACGCGGGATCCTCCCAGACCAGGGTAAGAACCTGTGTCCCCTGCATCGGCAGGCGGACTCTCAACCACTGCGCCACCAGGGAAGCCCGAAAACTGATATTTTGAAAAAAATTAACATAAATAAACCTCAGCATGAGATTATGAAAATTAACAATGGTGTTACAACATTGGTTTTATTGAACAGTTTCTACTTTTCAATAGAAATGTGTTTTCCAGTAATAACATGGCCTCCCATCTGCTCTGAGGTCCCATGTGATATTGACCCTCACAAATGCTCCATCCCCGTGAAGTATTATGATTTGCAGTGTCCTGTAACCACATAATTACACCGACCAATAGGCACACAGGACACTGTACTGTTTGATGGGCTGGGTATAAAAACAGAAACTAACAATCAACAACTCATGAGGGGGGATTGGAGGGGATTCATTTACTCAATTCATTTATTTGACATTTAATAAGTGCTTACTACATGCCAGGCACTGTGCTATCTGCTGGGGACACAAAGATGAAAAATGATGCTTGAAGCCAAGGGTTTCAGAAGAGAGAGAAACATAATTGGGTACGAGCAGTATATAGTAGAAGTGCAAGGAGAGAGAAGTGCAGTGGATGATGTGGGCACCTATGGAAGTACATCCAGCCCGCGGCCCGCATAAGCGAAGGTGACACGGAGTCAGAGAGGAGGAGTAACAGCGGGTAGTTTTAGAACAGAGGCACGTGAGGATATCGGTGCGATGAAAAGGAGAAACCAGAAGACTGAGAAAGTTGGAACATCCTGGGAAAGGAACACTATTGATGAAGAAGTGTAGAGGAGGATGGGAGAAGAGCTGGGGTAGACCACGAGTGATGAAGTCAAGAAGAGTGATGTAGTGTGGTTCCCACATATAGTAAGAACGCCTGTGTGCACACACTCATGCATTCTCTCAAGCTGTGCTGGGCTGAGTGCTGGTGAAGTGAGAGTGAACGAGACCCATTTCTATGGTCCCAGCTGGCAAACCTGACCTGATTGGTACCCAACAGAACATCCCAGGTTCATCACCCATCACTTCCCCAGAACTATTTCTCCAGCCCCTTCTTTGCTTCTGTGCCCTGGTGCATAATGGCTTATTTTGCGACGATGTCACTTTCACTTTCTTGACATGAAAAATTCCTGCACACCTTTCCAAGCCCCAGGTCAAATGCAACCTCATTTTGCAGGATTTCCCCAATTCCCTCTCCTGCCTTGTTCCCATGGTTGTTGGTAACATTCTCCCACTAGAGTCCCTTTCCCAGTGGGGTTTAATTATCTGTCTACAGGTCTGCTCCCACACACAACCGTGAGCATTTCAAGGGTACTCCCAGTTCTGTCCATCATTTCTACCCTTCATAGCTCCAACACAAGGTCTGCCATATAGTAGGTGATTATTTAAATGTTGGCTTTTATATCATTTATTATTCCAGCAGCCATTTAACAAAGGCTCAGATACCTGAGACAGAAGACATTATACTATGGCTATTTTATTTTTAAAAAGTATACATGGTGGGCTTCCCTGGTGGCGCAGTGGTTGAGAATCTGCCTGCCAATGCAGGGGACACGGGTTCGAGCCCTGGTCTGGGAAGATCCCACATGCCACGGAGCAACTAGGCCCGTAAGCCACAACTACTGAGCCTGCGCGTCTGGAGCCTGTGCTCCGCAACAAGAGAGGCCGCGATAGTGAGAGGCCCGCGCACCGCGATGAAGAGTGGTCCCCGCTTGCCACAACTAGGGGAAGCCCTCGCACAGAAACGAAGAACCAACACAGCAAAAATAAATAAATTAATTAATAAACTCCTACCCCCAATATCTAAAAAAAAATAAAAAAAAATAAAAAAATAAAAAATAAAAAATCTTAAAAAAAAAAAAGTATACATGGTAATTCTTGAAAGCATTTTCACTGCAACCATTCAAACAGTACAGATGTATAAAGAGCCACACACTGTTTTCATACTATTTTCCCAATTCCATTCTTCTCAGCAGAGTTAGCAACGATCATCACTTTGAGGTACAGCCTTGCACACATTTTCTTTCCTATGTATTTTATACCTGCATCTATGCAAAACAGGAATATATGGTTTTCTGTGAGCCCTGCCCATCCCTATGAATGGGATATAGTACCACGTGCATTGCTTTTCAATTTGTTTTTACTTAATAGATTTTAGAAATATTTTCCACTCTAAAACATATAGATTCACCTCATTATTTTCAACTGCGGCACAGCATTCACTAGTAAACAGAGACATGCAAAGGAGAACCATGATTGAGTTCTTACTCAAGAAATATGCAAGTATTGAGAAAATTGATAATATCCATGGAGGAAGTGTGCTCTCTCACACTAGTTTTGTTTTTCTGAAGTGCACATTAGTGTGTTTCTAAATGTTTACAAGGTGCAATTCCACTTCAAGGTCTCTGTCTAGAAGCAGCAGAGATACGTATGTATAAAAGAATACATGTAGGTGTGCACATGTGTTGCTATGGTATTTGTAACAGTGAAAACTTGGAAGCATCCTAAATGTCCATAAGGATTTAATAAATTATGGAACACCTGCACATTGTTTTGTCAGTTTTGGGTATGTGGTGTTGAAAGAATCTAACTTTACTCTGGTCCCATGTCTGTCCCTTCCTAAGGCTGCTTTAGTTCAAATCTCTCTCATTTCTAATATTTTCAAATACTGCAATTCAGGATTATGTGTGCATCTGATAATGGGATCCCTTTAGAGACATCACTTATTTCCAGAGATTTTAATAGCCTTGTCTTGTTTCTCTTCCTACACAAAATGAAGGATATGGTTATTCTGGTAAACTAGTACAAGCCTCTCCTTCATTCTGACACCAAACCTGAATTTGACAATAGTTTTTGCCTTATTATTGATAACAGGCACGTGTTGAATGTTAACTACATTTAAGGTACCGTGGAAGGGATAGTGATAAAACACAGAGATACACCAGTTTCACACACACCAGATACTCTTAACTGTGCCAATGATGGATCATTAAAAAGGAAACAGGTAGAATGTTTGCATGCTTTTTTGTCTGTCCATCCACCCACCCCATTCATCCATCCATCCATCTTAGAATGATACAGTGAAAGACAGATTAAACAGAACCCTCCACAAAATCAAACAAGAAAGAGAAAAAAGACAGACACAAGCTTGACACCATGGCTGAAGATAAGGGCAATGAGAAATGAGAACAATTTTCAAAATCAAAAGCAGAGGCCAAACCACCACTTGGAAATACAGAAGAAAACTGCTGGTTCCCTCCAAATGCCAGGAGAAAAGGTTAAGTTCTATAAGAAATAAATTAAAAGGGGAGGAAAGTGCTGAGTCTAAAGACAATCTTCAACTGGTATAGGGTATAGATGGCTCCTGTCCAGACCAAAACACTGGAACTTCACAGGTGGTGGCATAAAATTTGAACCTTGAACCTAGACAGACTCACAGAGCAGATGTAGCCCAGCCACAGGCAATGGGGAGAAGCCCGGGCAGGCAGGGCAGCAAGATGCTAGGTGTCGGTGACACAGTGGCCCAGGTAGGCATTAATAGGTCAGGAGGTGTACAAGAAAGAGAGCAATCTACCCGGGAATCACAGGGAGCAATGGCACATGTGAAAGCCAGCGACACGTGGGAAGGCGAGCAGGTGGTGAGTGGGCAGGAGAAGGCAGGGCTTCCACCGCCTCGTAAGGGCTCAGAGAAAGAACATGGGCTCTGGGAAGGCAGGCCAGTCACCAAGACTGGGTGCCCTAGCCTTGCAGGAACTGAAGGACAAAGGGGAAAATCCAACCAAGAAGAACAGAATAGTGATCCTATTTACCACCCGTACCAGTGTACAGTATGGGGCTGTGTCATGGCCAGAAGGATTAAGCCCGGAAAAGCCCCAGTGGCAAGACCTGACCCCTGAGGACGAGTCCTTAAATTCCCCATGATTAACGACCACTCATCATCCCAAGCCCTTGGCCTGGGGTAGAACCTGGGAGTGTGGTCAAATGGCTTCAGCTGTGGGCATCAGAGGGCTTCCAGGGCAAGGGGCCAGGCAAGTCATCATACTCAGTTAGTGCGTTTGGCAGGAACAGAAGGGAAAAGTGTGGTTCTGGCAACACTGCTGGATTTATGAGGCCTTAATTAGATTACTGGATCAACCTCTGCCCAGCAATGGGCGTCCTTGGGGAGGTCATTTAATCTCTCTGTGAGCCTATGTCTGAGTTACCCCATTAAAAAAAAATGAAAATCATATTTCAGAGGCAGCTTACAGGAGAAGATTTAAAGAGCCATACTGTTGCTAAAAGGATTAGGATTTCAGCTGATCCTTCCATCATATACGGCCCTCCACACTCTGGCCTTGCAAGGAGGGCTGGGAGAAGTCCCCTCAAATAACCGTTGCTAAGGAACGGACTAGCTTCATGTCTCTGATAGGAGAAGAAGTTAACTTTGCCAAACCTAAATTGGTTGTGTTGTAAGATACTTTGATACAACTGAGCTGTGTACCTTGAAGAAGCCTGCAAAAGAGAAATAGGGACAAAGAGATTTGGTATTTCCACTGGCCCATGAGAGCTGAATCAGAACCATACCGAGAACACTTCATAGAAAAGATGGCTCCAGAAAAAAAAGGTATCAAAGGTTGACAACAGTCAGAACCAGGGAAATAATCAGATTAAGTAAAGAGAGCTATTCATATTTGGTAAAGTGGTATTAATTTGGAGTCTAACCAATGGAATGTTGACTATTTAGCTAAGAATAAATGGTGTTTCCCCAAAGTTTCCAAAGGCAAGTCCAGAAGGAACAAAGAAAGTCTTTCGGAAGTGGAGTAAAGGATACACAGAAACAATTCTATTTGGTATTATCTGGCTTCTTTATTTGGAGTGAATATGGCGCCTGTTAAAGTCTCCTGGTGGGCTGCCCTTCTAAGCCTTGGGGACAAGATTTGCAAATGGCATTGTCTAAAATTGGAGCTAATAAGAATCGCTTACAAATAGGGGTTGCAGCACCATGGATGGACCTAGAGAATATCACACTAAGTGAAGTCAGACAGAGGAAGACAAACATCATACGATATCACTTATGTCGATATGTGGAATCTAAAAAATAATACAAATGAATCTATGTACAAAGCAGAAACAGACTCACAGACATAGAAAACAAACTTTTGGTTACCAGAGGGGAGAGGGGAGGGGAGGATAAATTAGGAATATGGGATTAACAGATACATACTACTATATATAAAATAGATAAGCAACAAGGATTTACTGTATAATACAGGGAACAATATTCAATATCTTGTAATAACCTATAATGGAAAATAATCTGAAAAAATGTAACTGAGTCACTCTGCTCTACACCTGAAACTAGCACAATAATGTAAATCAACTAAACTTCAATTAAAAAATGAAATAAAATTAACAAACAGAAAACCAAAATAAATGGAGGATGTTAAACACTCAAAGATTTATCCTACCATAAGAAATAGTTTGGGAACACCCCTAAGTTCTGTTTAAGATAACCTGGAGTTTCCCAAGGAAATTATAAACAGAAAGTAATGGATGTTATGCTTTGCTGTACTGTCTTAACAGAATGGTGTGGTTTTTATGGAGAGAAAGCAGAGGTCAAGTCCATGGTTTTCACTGTGTCTGGTACTACCCAGTGGAGAGGGTTCTCAACATCCTTAGCCGCAACCCTGGATGAAAATTAGAATGATCTGGAGAATTTTACAAAGAGCAATGTCTGAGATCCACCCCAATCAAAGCAAAGTGGAATCTCTGGGGGGCAGATCTAGGAAGCAATGATTATACTTCCGGGTTGAGAAATGATACACACAGTTGACCCTTGAACAACACAGGTTTGAACTGTGTGGGTCCACTTACACACAGATTTTTTTCAATACATACTACAGTACTACATGATCAGCCGCTAGTTGAATCCACAGATGTGAGTATCAGATTCGGAGGGCCCACTGTAAAGTTTTCCTCTGATTTTTGGCTATGCGAAGGGTCGCACCCCTAACTCCCATACTGTTCAATGGTCAACTGTATACCTTCAGATGGGTTGAGTGGAACTCATAAAACTCGATGGCTTTCTAACGACTCAACTTCCTTTGCTCTGGCACCATGATGAACAAGCAACCTTCTTGTGGTTATCGGATTTTCTAGGTTGACTCTTGTTCTAGAGGCTAAAATAAGGTGATCAGCTGACCTGCTAGCCAGTTAGTTGTTTTTAAGTCAATAAAAGTGACTTATTTGTCAACTGTCTTGTTATTCTGAAAAGTCCTACAGCATCTCCAGAATCTGCTTAACTAGAGAGGAAGGGATATACATAGCTTCAGATACGTACAAAACAGAGGCTAAGACCTGGATCCTTCCCGACTCTTAGGTGTTGCCCTCAAGAGAGCATGTAGTAGCCTCATCAATCTCACAGAACTTTAAAGGCAGTTAGTGTATTTCAAAAAGGAAGAATTAATTCTATTTTTTGATTATGGCAAAATAATTACATACAAACAAGATGTGAGGTATGCTTTCTTGATTGTCTTGGTCCTCTGCATCTAGACAGACCAACATCCCTGTTTGCCTAGGACCAGGGGTTCCTGGAAGCTGAGATTTTCAGCTTTAAAACAGACAGTCCTGGGGAAATTATCCCTTAGGGGTTCCTGGATCTCAAGACTTTCAATGCTAAATCTGAGATGAGTTGGTCCCCATGCATATCCCTAGTTTTCTAAGATGGAGTTACTTTCTAAAAGAGGTGTCATTGATCGTTTAGTGATAACTACAGGGGAAAAAGCAGATTAGAGGAGGAATTACAGATGTTCTCGATCTCACATCCTCACACCAACAATGAGAAACCAGCAAAGACTCCACTGCACAGCCTGAGTTAACACCTAGCACAGGGGGTCTTCAGATGAAATCTAGATACAGGATTGAAAACAGTCATAGCTCAGGAGTTGGCAACATGGAAAGAGGAAACAGGAGTCCCAACACAGGTCTGGGAGCTTGAAGAGCATGGGGAGGCCTCAGACCAGGGCAGCCAGCTGGTTCCATGTCATATAGAATCAGAAGCCAAGACAACTTTGAAGCCATGTGGCCACAGCTAACATGTGTTGAGTACTTAGACTAAGACATTTACAAAGATTATATAATTTAATCACAACTCTATGAAAGAAATCCAATTACCATCTTCATTTTATATATGAGAAAGCTGAAGCTATTGGTATGAGTTTTATTCACCTTTGTGTTTCTTCCATGCCCAGCCCAAAGTAGGCACACAATAAATCCCACAAAAATGTTATTAACCGCACAAAAAACTTCTCAGTGTGGGAAGTATTTTAAAGGACAATAAAAGTCTTTTGCTTTTTCGGGTATTCTGCAAAATGGTTGTCATCTGTTTAAGCAGGCCTGTAACTGACCATCCTTTACAAATTACTTAAAATAAAGATAAGAAGGGAGAAGTATTCAGATTAATATTATTAACCCAACACTCAAGTGAAATGAAACTACAAATGATGTGTTCTAGCTATCAGTAATAGTGAGAGAGAGAAAGAAAACAGAATGGAGTGTCTGTGTTAGGAAGGAAAATTAAACTGAAAATTAGATTTCCTGCACACAAATTTTGACAAAACTTAAAGGAAATTAATCAACCACTTTACACTTGCTTTGCTGATCACAGAAGGACTCTGACTCCACTTGACATAAGCAAATAAAGATGGTAACACTTGACATGTAATTCTTGGCTCACTTAATTGGGCAGCTTCACAAACCATTTTTGGTAATGAATTGTTCCTAGTAGGAATCACAAAAGAAGATACCAGGATGTTGGAGAGAGAAAATGACAGGACTGCGTTTTCTTGAGTTACGTATTCAGAGACAATGGGCCAATCATCAAATGCTTCTGACACCTGTCTATAGTTCCTCATTCCCCCATGGCTACACCTGGGCCCCTTTGGACCCTTACAACTAATTATGGCCTGGGGATCCTAAGGTCAGACTGCCCAGGCTCAAACCAGCACTCGACAGCTGTATGACCCCGAGTGGATCATCTTAGCATGTCTCTGTCTCCTTGTCTGTAAAGTGGGAGTAACTGTACCTACCTCACAGGGTCGTTGAAAGATATCAAGTGGCGTAACCCATTTAGAGTGCCTGGGGTAATGTTTACTCTATGGAAACATTTGTATGAAGGTTTTTTTTTTTTTTTTTTTTTTTTTTTTTTGCATGGTACGCGGGCCTCTCACTGCTGTGGCCTTCCCCGTTGCGGAGCACAGGCTCCGGACGCGCAGGCCCAGCGGCCATGGCTCACGGGCCCAGCCGCTCCGCGGCATGTGGGATCCTCCCAGACCGGGGCACGAACCCGTGTCCCCTGCATTGGCAGGCGGACTCCCAACCACTGCGCCACCAGGGAAGCCCTGTATGAAGGTTTATTACTATTATCATTTCAAAAACTGTGCTACATCGACTTCCAAGTTAGGATCTCTGACCTGGGAGATCCATACACCTCGTATGCTCCCCTGCAAAAGGAAATGTGGCCACGATCTTCGCTACAATGTCAGCTCAGCATAAAGTAGGTAACATCAAGCTATCCAGACTGCAGTCGCTTACCTTACAGGCTTGTTGAACACCCGGTCTAGGACAGCTCTGCGCTCAGCAGCTCCTGGCACCTGCAAACCCTTGTGAAGCATGGCCCAGGCCAAACAAGCTAGTTGGTAAAGATCCGTTTGAATCCTGCCCTATCAATTATGGTCTGAGACAACAATACAGAGTAGATGGTTCTCAATCTATTTATGACTCAGGGTCAATCTATTTATGACTCCGGGTTGCTAACTAGACTACACATTCCAATCACCCTGATGCTCTTCTAAGTCAAGAGCCCAAAAAGCCCCTCAACTTGTGGCTTTCTGAGGTTCATAAGGATGTTCACTACAGAACACTTTATCTACCCAGTGGGACACTGAGACCTGCTTCAAGCCACTGCCTCTTTTTCCAATAATCTCACTCCTGTAAACCACAACTCTTACTTCGTGGCAACTAATATGATAGTGTGTCCGCAGTACAAATGTGGAAATGAACAATAACAAATAGCAGAGTACCCTAGCACAGGAAGTGTGTACACACACACACACACACACACACACACACACACCTGGGCCAGACTCCTAACAATATGAAATAATTGTAGATGGTGGGCAAACAGCTGCAGTAATGAAACCAAAAAGTGTATCATCAAGATTTTTGGCAGATTCACCAGGCAGTAATATGAACTAGCAAAGAGGGCTGGGTCTTTGTCAGCTGCCTCTGAAAACCTACCCGTCTTCACAGGCTCACAAAAACTCCCCCCTATTGGCAGCCTCATCCTCCTTAAAAATGCCAGAATGTCTTTTGGCTACCCTGCTATTGTTTCCACTGGCTCAGAAATGCCTTCGGAAAATAACTCACCGCAAAGGGAGATCCAAGGAGGCACGTGGTGCTTCCCAGGGCTTTGCTGATATGAAACAATAGTCTATTTCTAATCTGAAAGCTTTTAGCGGGTTCAGAGTTGGTGTTATAACCTTCTCATCGCCTTCACTCTTCGCCTCAGAGGCGCCTGGCAGAATGCTGGGTACAGAGCAGTCCAGGTGAGCTGAACTCAAATGTAGCTTCATTGCAGCAACAGACCAGATATTTTCCTCCAGTTCCAACTCTGTCACTGAACTTCTGATGAACACACTTCCCTAACTAGAGGGATATGCAGGACTCTAGGTAGCCTATCCACGGGTGTATCATTCTTGTCACTGTGCAGAGAAGCAAGGAGCAAAAAGCAATGACCAAGCTGAGCAGGCACAGCAAAGCGGCTGATCTTTTTTTTTTTTTTTTTTGCGGTATGTGGGCCTCTCACTGTTGTGGCCTCTCCCATTGCGGAGCACAGGCTCCGGACGCACAGGCCCAGCGGCCATGGCTCATGGGCCCAGCCGCTCTGCAGCATGTGGGATCTTCCCAGACCGGGGCACGAACCCTCTTCCCCTACCTCGGCAGGCGGATTCTCAACCACTGCGCCACCAGGGAAGCCCAAAGCGGCTGATCTTGCCACAGGACTAGAGATGCAGAGTGAAAGTTGTAATCCAGGGAGAGGCTGCAGCTCCATTTTGCCACATCAGATTCTGCTGGACTGCAGGTTTCCCATCATACTCATCTCTTCCCTGCCTTTATCCACACTATTCTTTCAGGAATATCGCGGCCTAATGCGTTTCTCCCCAGCCACCAGGCAAACCAGACTTACTCTTCTGCCCTCCTACCACACAGCAGGCAGAAGCGGGCATCTTCCTCTGACCTTTTCAAACTGCCGGGAACCATCCAGATGCCCTTGGAATTGACTGCCTTGTTGTGTTCATTTTTGTGGCTCTGTCTGATCCACAAGAGAGGGTGAAGCTCTGCAGCATGGCTATCATTACTCTGCAAGATTGTCAGAAGAACGCTATTAGGTTTGTGTTATTTCCTCCCTTTTATAAATGAAAAAAAAAGTTCAGGGAGATTCAGTTTGCTCACTCTGACACACTGTTGGTTCAGCTTCCTTTGTGGACAGGCAAAAACAGCTAAAACCTAAGTATGCCCATCCTTTAACCCTGCACATAGGGAACTAGCCCACTAGTGTACACATTTGCCCTGACAGTCATGTGCTACAATTTTTATATTTTTATTTAGCATTAGTTGGAACTGAAATTACACTTGGAAACAAGCCAAATGTCCAGTGACAGGGAAATGCCTTAATAAATTATGGTAAATGCATAGAATGGAATATTCTTTACTGGTTAAGAGATAAAACTACATATACTGACATGAGGATTTCTCAGTGCTGAGAACAGTAAATATTTGTTAAATGAATGAATAAATCTCTAAGATATATACAGTGAGAAAAGCAAATCACAAAACATATACATAGTAAGATTTATGCCAAAGAGCTATTTACACATATGTAAATACTAGAAAAGAAACAGTGGTATGGAGATACATCACTTTTTACTCCATTTTTACTTTTTTTTTTTAAACAGTGGGTTTATGTTCATGTATTGCTTATGCAATTAAAAAACATGGGAAAAGAGGTTTACCTAGATGTTAGAACATAAGAAAAAAAAATGTTGGATTGCAAAGCAGGAGTTGGACTTAAACTTTGGAAGCCCCGGCTCTAAAGAGTGAACTTGGAGTTCGGAGACTCAGGTTCTGGTTCTGTCAATACTGACCTGGATAACCTTAGCAGAGTCGCCCAACCTTCAGAAGGTTTGCACCTGTCTTTAGCCAGAAAGTAGGAAACTGATGTCTATTCTCCAAGTCAACTTTGAGAATAAATAAGATGATGCATGTAACAGCCCCTTAAAGACTATAAAGCACTACCCAAATGCAGAAAATACTATTTATCATTGTGATTATTATTATTATTATTTATTATTTTTTTTTTGCGGTATGCGGGCCTCTCACTGTTGTGGCCTCTCCCATTGCAGAGCACAGGCTCTGGACGTGCAGGCTCAGTGGCCATGGCTCACGGGCCCAGCCGCTCCGCGGCATGTGGGATCTTCCCAGACCGGGGCACGAACCCGTGTCCCCTGCATCGGCAGGCGGACTCTCAACCACTGCGCCACCAGGGAAGCCCAATCATTGTGATTATTACTCCCATAAAGTACTCACAGTGTCTCACACAGATAAGGCATATAATATAAATTAGAAAAATGAATGACTATTAGAATATGTGAATTTAGTCTTCTGCATTAGCTCTCTTCAAAGGGTTCTTTTGATCTTTCAGGGATATCTCATCGGGAAAAAATAAACAAAAGGGTCTGAATCCCTATTTCATCTGATCTAAGATGTCACTGATTTTATGACATGCATTTATTTTGGGTACCACTAAGACAGAAGAAGAAAGATGATCAATAAACTATGTCACACAATGATGCCTGCTTTTTGGAAATGTGAAAATGTGAAAGGAGATGTGAAATACAGTATCTAAATGAAAGGCTTCGGGCAAATTAGCTGATCCATTATACATTGTGTTTCTCAAACGAAATTACTAATTTAATAATAAAGCATGGTTCTCGCATACCATTGCTGTGTTGCAGTGCCTTTTCCCCTTTGGATGTGCTGGCCACAGCATTTTTTTCATGTTTTAAAAATGATAGAGAATAGATAATTACTAGTGAATGCTGACCTTTTCCTTATCATGAGTAATCATACTATTAAAAGCATCATTTGGACCTGAATTTGGTATACAAATTATTCAATTACCTAGTCTGCAGTTGTAAGGACTTTTAGCAGCCACCATTTTGGGTGAGAGCAGAAGGACATACAGTCCTGGGCAATTTTATCTTGCGCTATGTTGCAAAAATTTTAGTTGCATCCAAATAGTACTGAAGTAGTGGCTGACCTGGTACTTCCATTGAAATGTTTCATGGCACCAAATTATAACCAATATGTTACTACTGATAGCACCTGAGAGAAGAAACCTGATAAAAATACCCTTACAAAGCCAAAACTGAAACTTGTCATTAAAAAATAAAACCAGAGGTTAAGCAAAAATAACTCTTCCTTAAGATGTTCAGACTTAGTGTCCATAAAATTTGCCCCTCATCCTAAAGTATCTATCAATATTTGTTGCTTTTGCTTTGTTGCTGGTGGTGGTGACCATGATAGAGATGGTGGTACAGAAAATGGTGGTGATGACAGTAGTGACCTAGGTACCCAGTATCTTTCTCAAAGCAGGGTGGTAGAGTTACCTAAAGGATCTTTATTGCCTAAAGACAGTGGGGTATAGACAAAAACCCCAAACTGAATTTGAATCCCAATTTTGTTACAGCTATAGAGTTACTGGAACACCACTGACTCTATTTCCTTATACATAAAATGCGAATAATATTAAGCACCTTTCGGATTGTTTTAAGGATTGTGGTGATAAGCCTCAAGAGCCTGTCACACAGATGAGTTTCAATAAATGGAAAGAAGAGGAGGGGGAATTATTGTAATACTTATTCTGTGGTTTTCCGTTAGGATGCCCTAATAGAACAAAGTCGCTGATTATATAGTAAAATAGCCTGTATAGCTTTCTGACTCAGAACAGGAAGGTGATCTGACATACTGTAGAAATTCCAATCTTAACCACAGGTACTGTCTTACAGTGGATTTTGACAGGTGCCAAAAAAAAAAAAAGGGACTTAAAATAGCCTCAGAACAATCAGTCCCAAGAGGAGTTCAGGATATTTCCCATTTTTCCTATTCTCAGTCCTTCCCTGGACTCCAAGGAGGGGGACCTTACACACTGACCTCTTGCTTCCAGTCGGGGTCAGCCATGGGAGGTACCAGTAGAAGACAAGAGGGTGGGGAAGGGAGAGGACAAGATGCTCCCTGCATCTGAGCAGTCCTGGAAGTGGCTGGTCCTCACTCAGGTGGCCCTTGTCTACAGCTTCAGCTCACACCTCTGAAGAGCCTTTTCTGTAACATTTATTCTCAAAAATCCTAGTCGAGTATGTCATCTGTTTTCTGCCTTATTGATGGAGAATCCAAAAACAGAATGTTCTGGCCATTCGTTCTGTACTTACAAGCACAGCAGAGACCTTAATACCGTGCAGTCCCAGAGGACCTAATTTTATACATGAGGAAACTCAAAAGGCTGTAAGAGTCACTGATGTTTGAGTCTTTGATTCCCTGCCTCCCTGGCTCTGTCATTCCCATGCTTCAGACCTTCCCGGTAAAAGCCCCACTCCGATTACGGCATACGAGACCCTTTGTGATCTGGCTCCTACTTCCTTCTCCAGCTTATCCCTCACCCCTCCCTCACCTGCATCCTACATGTTAACTAACCAGGCCAAACTAACTGTGATTCTCAAACTTGTCACACACCTTCACACACACTGGTTCTTCTTCTTCACACTGGTTCTTCTGGAAGGCACTGCTCTCACCTCTTTTCCTCACTAACCCCTGCTCATTGCTTGAGATACAGCTGGCACATCACAGCCTCTTAAGTTTTTCCCACCACCCCACACCCAGTCTCCTCTATACTCATACACTACTGCACACTTCAAACACATCCAAAATCTGTGATGACACCGTTGACTGACTTGGCTGTATCCCCACCCAAGATGACTAGTCACTTGATAGAACTGTATTTTTTTATTCTCAGCCTAACAACAATGAAGTCATTAATGTCATCATCAACACTGTTATCATAATCATAGTCATAATCTTTGTCATCATCACTGTCAGCCAACAGGCTCCTAAACAGTGTTTGTTACGTGTCAAACATCGTTCTTTGTGCTTCTGAGATATTAATTCATTTACTGTTCCCTTCAACCCAATGACACAGATGATAATTTCACCCCCATTTTACAGATGTGGTAGCCGAGGCATAGAATGATTAAGTAAATTGACCAGATCATATAACTAGTAAGTTGCAAAGCCAGGACTGAAATATAGGTAGTCTATGTCTTAAGTCCCTGCTCTTAATCCCCATCCTGTACTTCCTTTCAGGGGTACTTAATGAAGGTTTGTTGGATTATTTCATAAATTCTAGTGAGTTTACTAGATGTCAAATTGGATATTGAGAATATATGGCTAAGTCTGGTTAGAGAAGACTTTTGGGAAAATTCCATTTGAGGCTTGAGATCCACTAACGACATCGCCATGTGATTTTCCTCCCTTCTCATGAGAAGCAGATGGGACTGAGTTAAAACCTATCCTTCTGAAGTTATTCCAAAAAATTGCAGAAGAAGGAATACTTCCAAACTTATTCTATGAAACCACCATCACCCTGATACCAAAACCAGACAAAAATATCACAAAAAAGAAAATAACAGGCCAATATCCCCAATGAACATAGATGTAAAAATCCTTAACAAATACTAGCAAACCAAATCCAGCATTAAAAGGATGATACACCATGATCAAGTGGGATTTATCCCAGAGATGCAAAGATTTTTCAATATACACAAATCAATCAATGTGATATACCACATTAACAAATTGAAGAATAAAAACCATATGAGCAACTCAATAGATGCTTTTGATAAAATTCAACATCCATTTATGATAAAAATTCTCCAGAAAATGGGAATAGAAGGAACATACCTCAATATGATAAAGGCCATATATGACAAACCCACAGGTAACATTATACTCAACAATGAAAAACTGAAAGCATTCCCTCTAAGATCAGAAACAGGACAAGGATGTCCACTCTCACCACTTTTATTCAATATAGTTTTGGAAGTCCTAGCCATAGCAATCAGAGAAGAAAAGGAAATAAAAGGAATCCAAATTGGAAAGGAAGAAGTAAAATTGTCACTGTTTGCAGATAACATGATAGTATACATAGAAAATCCTAAAGACGTCACTAGAAAACTACTAGAGCTCATCAAAGAATTTGGTAAAGTTGCAGGATACAAAATTAATATAAAGAAATCTGTTGCATTTCTATACACTAACAACATAATAGCAGAAAGAGAAATTAAGGAAATGATCCCATTTACTACTGCATCAAGAAAGAATAAAATACCTAGGAAAAGCCTACCTAAGGAGGCAAAGACCTGTACCCCAAAAAGTATAAGACACTAATGAAAGAAACTGAAGATTTCACAAACAGATTGGAAAGATATACCATGTTCTTGGATTGTAAGAATCAATAGTATTAAAATGACCATACTACCAAAGGCAAACTACAGATTCAATGCAATCTCTATCAAATTACCAATGGCATTTTTCACAGAACCAGAATAATTTTGCAATTTGTATAGAAACACAAAAGACCCTGAATAGCCAAAAGAATCTTGAGAAGGAATAACAGAGTGGGAGGAATCACTCTCCCTGACTTCAGACTATACTAACAAAGCTCCAGCAAAACGGTATGGTATTGGCAGAAAAACAGACACATATCAATGGAACAGAATAGAATGCTCAGAAATAAACCCATGCACTTATGGTCAATTAATCTATGACATAAGAGGCAAGAATATATAATGGAGAAATAGTCTCTTCAATAAGTGGTGCTGGGAAAACTGGGAAGCTACATGTAAAAGAATGAAATTAGAACATTCTCTAACACCGTATACAAAAAGTAAACTCAAAATGGATTAAAGACCTACATATAAGACCAACTACTATAAAACTCCTAGAGGAAAACATAGGCAGAACACTCTTTCACATAAATTGCAGCAAAATGTTTTGGATCTGCCTCCTAGAGTAATGGAAACAAAAGCAAAAATAAACAAACGGGACCTAATGAAACTGAAAAGCTTTTGCACAGCAAAGGAAACCATAAACAAAACAAAAAGACAACCTATGGAATGGGAGAAAATATTTGCAAATGATGCAACCAACATAGGATTAATTTCCAAAATATACAAACAGCTCAATATCAAAACAAACAACCCAATCAAAATATGGGCAGAAGACCTAAACGGACATTCCTCCAAAGAAGACATACTAAAAAAAAATAAAAATAAAAAAGAAGACATACAAATGGCCAACAGACACATGAAAAGATGTTCAATGTCACTAATTATTAGAGAAATGCAAATCAAAACTACAATGAGGTATCACCTCACATTGGGCAGAATGGCCGTCATCAAAAAGTCTACAAACAATAAATACCGGAGAGGGTGTGGAGAAAAGGGAACACTCCTACACTGTTGGTGGGAATGTAAATTGGTGCAGCCACAATGGAGAACAGTAATGAGGGTCCTTAAAAAACCAAAAATAGAGTTACCATATGATCCTGCTATCTCACTCCAGGGCATATATCCAGAAAAAACTATAATTCAAAAAGATACATGCACCCCAAAGTTCACTGAAGCACTATTTACAATAGGCAAGACATGGAAGCAACCTAAATGTCCATCAACAGATGAATGGATAATGAAGATGTGGTGTATGTATGTATGTGTATACACACACACACACACACACAATGGAATATTACTCAATCATAAAAAATAATGAAATAATGCCATTTGCAGCAACATAGATGGACCTAGAGTTTATCATACTAAGTGAAGTAAGTCAGACAAAGACAAGTATCATATGGTGTCACTTATAAGTGGAATCTAAAAAAAAAATGATACAAATGAACTTATTTGCCAAACAGAAATAGGCTCACAGACACAGAAAACAAACTTATGGCTATCAAAGGGGAAAGGAGGGAAGGGAGGGATAACTTAGGAGTTTGACACTAACAGATACACACTACTATGTATAAAATAGGTAAACAACAAGGACCTATTGTATAGCACAGGGAACTATATTCAATATCTTGTCATAACTTATAATGGAAAAGAATCTGAAAAAGAATACATATATAAAACAGTCACTTTGCTGCACACTTGAAACTAACACAGCACTGTAAATCAGCTATACTTCAATTAAAAAAAACAGAAAAAAAAGGAAGCAGATGGGACTGTAAATTCACAAATTATTCAATGTTCTCCAGCAAGGCACTGCTAGGATCTTCCCTTCCTAGCAGTCCCTTCCCAGAAGACTAACTAGATCTGTAACAAGGTGATCAGGGTTAATGTAATGCTTTCAAATTTCCTGCAAAAATTCCTCTCCCTTTGTAGAAATCACTCCTTCCTTTAAGTAAAAAACATCTGCCACTCGGTATCCCAAATGGTGTGCAAAGGCTGTGTCTGGGTGTCATATTAAACTTGCTCCCAAAGCACAGAGAAAACTGACTTGTCATCAGCGGTCCATCATTCCTGACTTTAGGGAGAGTGAAAGAAAAGAGGAGTCAAAGCACATTCCCACTAGTGGGAATGAACACCCACCGGGGATGGCACAGTCTCAGTTGCATGTTGCAGGGGTGCCCTCTGCTATCCGCCACGGACCATGCAAATAAGGGAAGATTCTCACCTTGACGCAGAGGGCAGGAGCAGTGTGGGCAATTTCTGGGTTTTGTTCTGCACTCTACTCTTTTAGGGAATAAAGAGAGAATGCATAGATTTTGGATGTTTTCTGTCCCTTGGTGCCTGAAATTTTCATCTTACGGTGATAAAGAATCCAAGTTGAGTCTAGCCCAGAAAGGCTAGAATTAAAGACATTTTTAATTTTACCAAACCTGGCGACAGTTCCAAAGCTCTGAGACTGCAGTTCAGTCCCCTACATGGTTGATTTTATCATCATTGGAGTATTTAAGAGCCAGACAGGAATCATGTGGAGGGCCTTAAAGTGGCAGGGAAGGAGAGTAAAGATGCCTGGCGTTGCTTCCATCTCAATTCAACAAATCTGAAGAGGTGGCTCTAGGAACAAGATAATACTAAGCCCGTTCTTAAAAATTACTAAAAATAAATACTAAAATTATTTCATGTCTTCATTTACATCTTTGCAGTTCCAAATAGCAAAGATTTCTGCCAAGAAACCTTAGTGCTCAGAAAATGGCATTTGTTTCTCTAGCTCAGCGGTTCTCTGCCAGCTCTTGAGCAATGCTCAAAGCTTCTTCCCACTTGCTGGCAAGACTACAAACACAAGTCTTCTAGAGAACCTGCCACCACTGGTTCCCACCCAGACACATCTGTTCCTGTGCCTGCACACTTCAGCAGCCCTCTCTCATCACTGGATGAGTTCTAGCCTCGAGCTGGAGCACAGTCTGACTTTATGGTCTGTTTGATGCCCAATTCACGATGGCTGCTTTATAATCCTCCAACAACAGCACCTGCTTATTCTCTGAGATGCACAGTTAGCAGCGGATAAAGATCCTTTGCTGTAACACAACCCAGAGATATTTAACTCAAATTACTTACTTTTCTCACTTCCTTATTTTGAGCCAGTGTCTCTCATTTTTCTAGTCTTTCCCCTTTATATGAATGGTTAAGACAATCCTTTGGTTTCAGTAACAGTCGAAAGTCTGTAAGACCCAATGAACATTAGGAACAGGATACACATAAGGATTTATTCCCAGGTCAATTCTACAATAGGTTGGTTCTAGGGATCCAAAATTCTGACAGGAAAGCATTACTATTACCTACTAGGATAGAAGAGATCAAGTTCTTTGACTCATAATGCTCAGCAGTGACTGCCCAAAAGGAGCCAGAGAGTGGAAAGAATGGGGTCTTGAGAAGCAGATGTAAAAGTTCTGAATATTGGGGCCACCGTCTGTAGCTGTATGGCCTCTTAGTGTGAAGTTTCCTTAGATTGTGAGTTAGAGATGAAACTCCGTATACCTCACCAAGTGCTGATTAACTGAGATAGTTTTTGAAAAGCACGTGGTATAGAATAGGACTCAGCTCTTGGTTGAACTCTCCTCTCAATTATCATCTGATTCTAGAGTTAAAAAGAACCAGACCCTACTCTAAGCCTAGCGTCACACAGATGCCAATTCCTCAAAAACCTAAGAACCTATGAAGAATTAATATATGCTGACCCTGTACCTCTAGTTCTCAGTATGCCTTCATTCTTATTCCAGTCATCCAATTACTTAAATATAAATCCTTTTCTATCACATTAATAAACATTTTTTTTAAAGACAGTAAGCTCAACGACTACCAGAATATTAATTCCTTTGAGGCTTAAATAATTAGCATGATGGCTTGGCCAACATATTTTCTTCCAACAGGGTGTTCCCCTTACAGGAAAGCTGCTGTTCCATTTTTCAATCGGGACTGGAGGAGAGCCCTGAACTATCAGGCTTAACTGCAGAGTCATCAAAGACAGAGAGGAAAACACAGGGACCCAGGAAAGAGCCATCATGGCTTTGTTGAGAGCAATCTTGTTTCCTTGGGCCACAAAGTAATGAACCTGGTGCATAAGCCAGAAAAAGGTAGGGAGTATATGTGGATTTTATTTAAAACATATAAGGCACTTTATAAGTAGTCACTAATCCTCATGGCAACGCTAAGAGGTACCACAATGATTCCCATTTCGTGGTGTGGCAACTGAGGCACAACAAAGCTAACTTCCCTAACATCACGCAGCTTGCAAATGGCAGAACTGGATTCCAACCCAGGCAGTCTAGCCCCAGAATCTCTGCTGTTAACCATTATGCTGGGCTGCCTCTCCACTTCAGTTGTGTGTGCGTCTCTTCCTAATGACCAGCTGCTTGGGGCAGTGTCTGTCACCCTTGGTCTCTACCGCACAGATCTACTTTTCACAGTCCTGTCTCTCTCTCTCCAGCACTGAGTAGGAGCTCTAAGACCTCATTAGGGAAGAGCCAACACTCCATTATTTGAAATTAAGCTACCCCAGCAATGACAACATGTCACAGTTACCCAAGGCCAGTGTCAGCAATTTCCTACACCACACCTGGGACACCAAGTTCAAGACAAATGGATTGGGTAGGTTGTTTTCCCTGTCACTTAATGAGCAGTTCACAGTCAACACACCTGTAATTCTTTTGGCCAACACTGTGCACTGGCTCCCCATTTCCCTCAAAGTGAAAGCCAAGTCGTCACAGTCGACCACAGGACTATCCTCGTCTGTCTCTGCACCTTTATCTCACTGACCACACATCCTACCTGTCACCCTGAGCTCACTCCCCTCCAACCACGCTGGCCTCCCTGCCCTTCCTCTCACTTGCCAGGCATGCAGGGCCTCAGTCTTTGCAGGAGCTGCTCTGCTCGTCTGGGGCGCTCTCCCCTCGTGTCCTCACCTGAAGCTCACTCCTCAGATGTTGCCCTCTCAGCGAAGCCTCCTCTCAACCATGACCCCAACCTGTAGAATCCTTCCCTTACTCTTTTTTTTGTCCCCTAATACTCACCATCTTCTTGCATAATTGCTCCCAGAAGGTAATTTCCTGCAAAGGCAGATATTTTTATCATTTGTGTTCACTGCTGTATCCCTACAGGTGATCACTGCTACAGCCCTACACACGATCACAGCACCCCTTACTCTGCAGCTGTGCAAATTATCTCCTGAAAACAGTATAGAAGAGAATGAAGATAGAAGGGAGAGAGGTATAAACCCCATAGCAGAGTCATATTTGGATACAATAGCAAGGTCCTTAAAGAACATGAATAATAGCACACACACAAATCTTAAAAAAAAAAAAATTCAGCATATGCTTTGGGAAACTTCAACACCAGGTAATTTAATGATTCTCGAGGCAAGAGGAAGCAAGTGGTTCTCTGTCCCAGGCCTGCTTCTGTAGGCAGGGATGCTGTACTTGATTACTGGTGCTATGGAGTTCGGCAGCATGCATGCCATGTGTCCTCGGTCAGGGACAGTGGCAGATGATCATCATCGTGAGCAAATCAGAAGGTCACAGATGAGAGGAGTAATCCCCCTGGACAGCATTAAGGGTGGCCTTTAATTCAGGCATTCACCCTCTCAACACTTTCTGACACATCTCACTGTATGTCAGAAGTGTGTCAGGACTCACTGATGCCAGCATGAAGAGCCACGTTAATCAATCATTAAATAACTCAATGTATTCAATATGGTAACAGAGGGACGGACTGCTGCAGTAGCCTCCAGGTTCCCTCACACTGGCCTGGGCCCCCTCCAAAGCAATATCCACAGAAGCAACCAGGGTGACTTAAAAATGGAAATAAAAAAATGTAAGCCTGCAGCCATCGCACTGACTTCCATTACACTTCAGATCTAGACTCCCGACCTGGCCTGCAAGGCTCTGTGTGGTCAGCCCCATGTACCACTTAGGTTCCATTCTCAGAGCTCTCCTCCAAGCCCATAGGACTGCAGTTGGGCTGGCTATCCCCACTTCCATGAGGACCTCTATGCCTCCCTACATACAGTCCCCTCTACCTGTCCTGGCTTTCCTCACCTTCTTTCTCCCCTATCAATCTTGGCACGATGGTTCCTTCTCATCTTTCAAGTCCCAGTTTGAACGTTGCTTCCTCAGGGCAGCCTTAACCACACAATTTAAAGTGAGCTCCTGTTGTTATTCACTCAGAGCATTCTGTTCTTTTTAGCCTTTAAAGTAATCTGTAATTAAGTATTAAACTATTTTTTTTACAGCACACTATAAGCTCCAGGAAAACAGGGGCTATCTCTACGTTGACCATTTGAATACATAACACCTACACTATTTATGGCACATAGCAAGAGGTTGAAAATGATTGTTGAATAGCTGGCTAGGTGGTTGGCTTGGCTGGAAGGAAGGAAAGAAGGAAGGAAAGGAGGGAAAGGGGAAAGTAGAAAAGAAATAAGTTTTAAGGGATAAAGGAATGCTAACAAAAAAACTAATTCTCCATAGGAATAGGAAGTAAGACCTTGACAGGCCTTGCAGAAGAGGGTCATTTTGATCTGTTTTTACCAAAAAGCTGAAGTCAAAAACTTAGCCAGCCCTCTGCTATAGGGGGGCACAGGGATTAAGTGGTACAAACTACTATGTATACAATAAGCTACAAGGATACACTGTACAGTACAGGGAATATAGCCAAAATTTTGAGTAGCTTCAAATGGAATATAATCTATAGAAATTTTGTACTATGTCGTACACCTGAAACTAATATAATATTGTAAATCAACTATACCTCAATTTAAAAAGTGGTTTTTTGGGCTCAAATTCTGTGGTTTATAGAAATTATACATCAGAATTGTATTTTTATTTCCACTTAGAAGTTAACTTTACAAGCAATTTGTTAGGATTATATGGGTTTGACATGAATTTCACAATATTTAATAACATTTATTTTTAATCATCTCATTATGATTACTCTGATTGTTAGCATTATTATTACATAATTGGCTAACAATCTTTAGTTAGCAAATGCATACCCTCTGGCATCATTAATAACATTTTTGCCTCAGTTTGTTGAGATGATCCTAAATGATCCTACAGATGCGTGAATGAGACTGACTTACATGAGTGGGGGAAAACAGAGGTACGATCAAGGGTTACATCAAATATAATAAAGCTCCAAAATATATAGCTCGGACAATATATCAAATAGGCAGCCAGAAAGAAGAGAGATCCGAGGAGCTTCCATAGACAAAGCAGGATCTGCAGTGTGCCTTGGAAGACACTTAGAGATCTGCTTACTTGGAGCCAGGCAACGTTCCAAGAGTTACGCATATTAACGTATTTAATTCCCCCAACAACTCCATGAGGTAGATTACAGTTATTGTCTCCATTACAAATGAGGGAAGATAAAATAGCTAATTACTGGACGAGCAGGGATTTAAGTCCAGGCAGTCATACCCCTCCAAGAAGGTTGCCCAATGACATGTGTTAAATGACCATCCATTGTTTTCATTCCCCCAAATTATCATCAGTAGAGTATCCTCCTAATTCAATAGGCGCAGGATCCCATAGCTTCAAAGACATGAAATGAGCATTTTATGCAACAAAATGATACCCACGCTCCAAAAACAAGCATCACCAGTCATTTCAATTTTCTCCCTAGAATAAAGACGACTTTCTGAGGCAAAGATTTTAACTTGTCACAACTCACTTCACTTCATACACTTTCAGCTCCAACTTTTACTGAACAGCTACCAAATGGAAGATAAGGAACATAGCTATATGTTTCATTGCTTGCTTTAAAGCTGTCCAAGGATCAGTAATTCAGGACACCCATGGAGGTCACCTCACCCTGTAATAAAAGCATTCTGACACTTTTGCACAAAACTCTTGCAGAAGGGGTCTAAGAAAGACCCCCCTGAAAGTCTGCTCTGTGGTGAACAGGGTTTTCATTGGCTTTTTGAGTATTATTCGCAGGGAAATCGTAAGGAAGAAAAGGTAAACACATTTCACATTCAGTAAAATTGGCAATTAGAGAGCAGCGCAGCAAAGTAAATTTTTTTTTTTTTTAAAGAAGATGTTGGGGGTAGGAGTTTATTAATTTATTTATTTAGTTTTGTTGTGTTGCGTCTTTGTTTCTGTGTGAGGGCTTTCTCTAGTTGTGGCAAGCGGGGGCCACTCTTCATCGCGGTGTGCGGGCCTCTCACTATCGGGCCTCTCTTGTTGCGGAGCACAGGCTCCAGATGCGCAGGCTCAGTAGTTACGGCTCATGGGCCTAGATGCTCCGCGGCATGTGGGATCCTCCCAGACCAGGGCTTGAACCTGTGTCTCCTGTATTAGCAGGCAGATTCTCAACCACTGCGCCACCAGGGAAGCCCGCAAAGTCATTTTAAAATATCCTATCGGGCTTCCCTGGTGGCGCAGTGGTTGAGAGTCCGTCTGCCGATGCAGGGGAAACGGGTTCGTGCCCCGGTCTGGGAAGATCCCACATGCCGTGGAGTGGCTGGGCCCGTGAGCCATGGCCACTGGGCTTGTGCGTCTGGAGCCTGTGCTCCGCAACGGGAGAGGCCACAACAGTGAGAGGCTCACATACCGCAAAAACAAACAAACAAACAAACAAAATCCAATCTTTGCCATCCATCTCAATTTAAAAAAAAATTCAGGTACAAATATAATCATGTTACCTTTATGCAGAATATGATGAGCCTCATGAATAAGTTATTAGAGAGACATGGAAGAGATATAAGGGCATTAAACAAAGTTATTTAATAAAGTAATAATCATGTCAGAAAGCACATCTGCTATTTGTAACAATCAAGACAATAACTGAGAGTGTTTGAGGTTAAAACACAAACCATCAGCAACATCTTAGTAATTCACGGCACTTGACATTTTAAAGAGACACTATTTTGCATTACATTGTACTTTTTATGGAGAAACATACCACTTAGATTTATAAATCGAAAAGGACTGACATTATAAGAACCTAGTCTTAAATCACTTTCTACATTTATTGTTCTGCTTGTGTCATCTAATGTGGTCATTTACAATTTGCTTTAACAAATAAGAACTTCTGTCACTCAACTCCTGCCATATTGAGACCAAGATTGCCATCTAGTGAATTTCATTATAACATTTTATTTAATGGTCAGTGGCCAACTTTGATTTTCTGTCTTTGATGATGAGATTTGATTACTACAACTCACAACTAGATCATTAATATTAACAAGTTTTCTAAATAGCTATAATAGCTACCCTTAACAAAGAAAAACTACATACACTCAAGAATATACACAATTCAAATAGACAACATTAAAGAAACTCTTATTTTTGAGGGCTTTCGAAAGCCCAGATGCTGTGCCAGGATCTTTTGAATACTATCTAATTCTTAAAATAACTCCATATTGTAATTCTTACCCCCATTTCATAGATGATAAAACTGAGGTGCGGCGAGATGGGCCTGCCGAAGGTCACCAGATAGATTCAAAGCCAGATTCATTCATTCAGCAAATATTTCCTGAGTGCCAACTCTGGGTCAAGGATTGTTCTCAGTACTGAGGACACAACAGGAAACAAAACAGAGAGAGTGCCTAGCTGCATAGACGTTCATTCTGGGCATAAACAGTTATCATGTCATATAGTACCATAGCATGGGCTATGACGGTAAGGGAAGAGGGTGGTGCTGAGATTGGGAGACCATCTCTAGAGAGGAACACGTGAGCAGAGACTTCAGTGATATAAGTCATGAGGCTGAAGTGGTCATGTGAATAGCAGAAGAATGTGTTGAAGTATGTTCGGCAAGTGGACTTCCCAATGATCTATGGCTTTCCGGATCAAGTACGAGGTCGGAGGGGTCATTGTTTCTTGTTCCATACACCACGGTCGAGGGAGGAACCGGGCCCAGAGGGGTTTGGGGAAGTGGCCCAAACCCAATGATCTATGATATTATTTTTTACGATGGAGATACAGTTGACATATCATATTGTATAAGTTTAAGGTGCACAGTGTGTTGATCTGATATATTTATATATTGACCTACGATATTCTATTACCAGTAAATTACATATGTATTACTGGTATAGCTTTATCGTTCACATATCACTGTCCCCTGACAACGGGAGACACATTAGTTCAGACAGCAGTTGAGATTCCCTTGCAAACTCAACAGCGCATACCTCCTGGGGAGCTTTGCCTCTTTCTGGCTGTCAAGACACATCTGTCAACCCTGAGCGTTCTACTCGACGAGGGGCAAAGATGGCGAGAGAAAAACAGCCTTTGCCTTTGGAGGGGTGGTTGGTTACACACCCTGAAATGTCACTTCTTTCTCTCCTTCCCCGCTCTCTCTGAGTCCTCCACTTAACAAATATCTAAAGAATATTTGCTCTGGGCTTGGGAATATGGAGACCAAGGAAACCAGACAACAAATCCCTGGTCCTACAGGACTCTCACGCGAACGGATCTACTCAGTGATGCTTATGGTGGCCCTGACCTCCCTGCTTGGACTCTGCTCGTTTGTCTACAATTGCATTAGCACAATCTGTAGACCCAAGCCCTGGCTTCTCAGTTGGACTGTTCCTCCGCCAAGCGCTCTCACCAGCATGATCTCTGTGTTGCTCTGGTTAGGCTAGCACCGAGGTCAGCATGAGGACATGGAGGCCGTGGCTCCCTATCAGGTAGGACTGAACGACCCACTGGCCTGAGATATCTACTAACGGTAAACAAGATGGCCCGGGGTTGTAAACACCACCTCCTCTTTCACCCCATCAACACTCCTGGGGGAGGTAACACATTAAATCAATTCACACCAAAGCTGCAATGACTTACTAGTCACACAGAGATGGGGGTAGAATGGAGAAGGAGGAAGAAGAAACTAAGTTGCCTGATTGGATGAGGAGAGAATCAGAGAGGTCAAAGGAACCAGAATAAAGCCTAACCTTCCATATCCATAGTTCCTTTTTTAAACTTGATTCTGGGTTATGATCTTTGGGCTGTGCAAGTCGGTACACAGTATACACATGTGCATAGATACTTGACATATACATATTAAGAACCGAATAATTTTGCCTTGAGCTAGGCAATGTTAATGAAATTTTATGGGCAGTTCCAGCAGCTGGCAGGCATAAATAACTTTGGATTTTCTGATTTTTTTTAAACTATCCAAGATCATTAAATTTACCTAACAGTGGTATGGTAAATCCATATTTAGTTGACTGGTTTCTGTCCTCAATCTCCTCACCTGTGAAACAACACCTATATATCACAGAGTCACTAGGGGATGGGATTAAAGAATACTTTATCAGTGTCCTGGCATGAAGCAGATGATACAAAGGGGTAAATAAAGAGAATTTAATGCAGGTAGTTTTGGTAGGCAGAATAAAGGCCATCAAAGATGCTAACTTTCTAATCTCTGGAACCCTGGAACTGGTGAATATGTCACTTTACTGGGCAAAAGAACTTTGCTGGTTTGGTTCCTGTTAAGGACCTTGAGATGAAGAAATTATCCTAAACTACCTGAGTGGGACCAATCTTAAAAGTGGAAGACAATGGCAGAAATGGGATATGAGGATTCAACCTGATGTTGCTGCCTTTGAAGATGGAGGAAGGGGCCACAAGCCAAGGAACATGGGTGGCCTCTAGAAGCTGGAAAAGATAAGGAAACAGATTCTTTCCTAGAGACTCCAGAAAGGAATGAAGCCCTACCCACACCTTGAGTTTTGTCCAGTGAGACCTATGACAGACTTCTAACAGACTATACATTGTTATAAGACACAGCATCTGTGGTCATGTTATAGCAGCAAAAGAAAATGAACACAGTAAGAAGCTTAACAAAGGTACAGCAAGGCTTAATGGAACCAACAGGGGGAGGGGAAGCACCTCTGTGCCAGCAATGGTGGGAGGCAGATACCACCTCTAGGCCTGAAGGGGAGAGAGCTGCAGCCAAAGGAGAGATGCTGCCCAACAGGAGCCCTGGCCTCAGACAGTGGAGTGCAGCCACCGTCGAATCAAAGCCTGGTATGGGGCAATGGGAGAAATCAACACTTCCACCTCATTCTCCTCCTGCCCTTTGGTCTCATGCTGCTGTTTCCCAACTAGAAGTCAGAGGTCAAGGGAGCCTGTGTGATGTGGTCCTGCCAGGGTCTGAGTAGGGCAAAGATGGGTGAGAGTGGACTTAGAAGGCAAACAGAATACCTAGCACAAATGTACATAAAGGACCGGGTATGTGGTAGGCTTTCCCACCTAGACAACCCATTCCACCACTCTGGGGGTGTTAGTGGCTCTAGATTTTGGTTATTGCTGTTCTCCAGCTATTTGACACAACTGTGATGCAGCACATAATACGAGACTTGAGTGCCAATATCCTCTGGGAAATGTATCCAATTCAAAAGACTATAAGTTTTGTGAAGGGGAAAGTTTAAGGGAAGAAACACTAAGTATAATGAATAAGCAGAGAATAAGGTCTAGAAGGGGCTGGAAGACAATCCAGGCCACAACTCAGCATGCATCAATGGTACCTTCCTCTATTGATATTTCAGAGTTCACCTAGATGCATACGGTTTAAAGTAGTCTGGCTTCTGCTATTCAGGCTGGGAGTGGCCAGCAATGTGGTGGCTTAGCAAAAAGGAAGAACTCCAAGTCTAGATGCTTCATGTGGCTTCTGGGAGCACTGAAAGGAAGGAATGAAGCTTTACTGTGCTTTAAACTAATATGTATTATGCATTATGCTAAGCATTTTCACAAATACTATTGTATTCTACTTGCCCAAATGACCTTTTGAGGCAGGTATTACTGGTCCTCCTTCAGAGAAGAGGAAAATGAAACTCAAAAATGAAACATAAGTTGGTCAGAGGTAGTGTCTGATAGAACTGAGATTTGATGAGAATCTTTTCTATTTTAAGTCCATTTTTCTGTCCATTATAACACGGTCCAGCATGGCTTCAAATCATGGCTTCATGATTTGAGAGACAGACCTATCACATGCAGCAGTTTTCTATTCCTGCAATTTGATTAATTTTACCATGTGGCTATACTTAATATAATCCATTAGTTACCCTGCAACACCAAGATATTGACTATGAAGTTCAACAAAGCAGCTGGTGAATTAAAATGAAAGTATGTTTACTTCTATAAGTAAGCATAGTAAAAGGGGGTTTCTGGTATCAAAGGCATCAAGTCAGCACATGAATAAAAAATATCAAGAATATCTAATGTGGGTTTATAACTATTATCAATAATCATGATCTTTACCCCAAACACATTTTGTTCCACAAGATACAGTTAATAAGGGATGTATTATGTACATGCTCCAACCACTCACTTTACTGTTATTTTTTTTTAAATGACAGGATACATGATCTAAAGTGTTTGAAATTTACAATAATAAATACTTCGAAATAAAGTTAACCAAGAAGGTGAAAGAGCTCTACACTGAAACTACAAAACATTAATGAAAGAAATTGAAGACAACACTAATAAATAAAAAGGTATTCCAAGTTCATGGATTGAAGAATTAATATTGTTAAGATTTCCATACTACACAAAGCCATCTATAGATTCAAGGCAATCTCTGTCAATAGTCCAATGACATTTTTAAAAGAAGTAAAAAAAAAAGACCCCAAATAGCAAAAGTAACCCTAAGAAAGAAAAAAGAGGGAGGTATCACACTTCCTGATTTCAAGCTATATTATAAAGCTGTAGTAATCAAAACAGTATGGTATTGCCATAAAAACAGACACACAGACCAATGAAACAGAATCTAGAGACCAGAAATAAACCCATGCATGTATGGTCAACTAATACTTGACAAGTGGGCCAAGAATATTCAAAGGAGAAGACAGCCCCTTCAATAAATGGTGCTGGGAAAAATTGGATATTCACAGGTAGAAGAATTAAACTAGACCCTTACCCTACACCACCAACAAAAATTAACTTAAAATGAATTAAAGACTTAAACATTAAGACCCCAAACCATAAAACTCCTAGAAGAAAACATTAAAGAAAAAATACTCCCTGACATGGGTCTTGAAAATTACTTTTTCGATATGACACGTAAAGCACAAGCAACAAGGTAAAAAATAAACAAACAAGTGAGAGTACATCAAATTAAAAAGCTTATGCAGAGCAAACAAACTGAAAAGACAACCTACCGAGTGGGAAAAATATTTGTAAACCATGTAGCTGATAAGGGGTTAATATTCAAAATATGTAAAGAACTCATGCAACTTAGCAAAATCATCATCATCAGATTAAAAAATGGGCAAGGACCCAAACAGATAGTTTTCCAAAGAAGATATATTAATAGCTAAAATGTACATGAAAAGATGCTCTACATCAATAATCATTAGAGAAATGCAAATCAGAATCACAATGAGATACCAACCCACACCTGTTAGGATGTCTATTATCAGTAAGACAAGAAATAACAAATGCTGGCAAAGGTGTGGAGAAAAGGGAACCCTTCTGCACTGTTGGTGGGACTGTAAAGTGGTACAGCCATTTTGGAAGAGTATGGAAGCTCCTCAAGAAATGGAAAATTAAACTGCCATATGATCCAGCAATCCCACTCCTGGGAATATAGCCAAAGCAAAAGAAAACATTATGCAGACGAGATATCTGCACCTCCAAGTTCACAGCAGGATTATTTACAATAGCTAAAAAATGAAAACAACCTAAGTGTCCATCAACAGATGAATGGATAAAGAAAACATGATATGTATAGACATCGAACATTATTCAACCATAAAAAAGAGGAAATCTGGGCTTCCTTGGTGGCGCAGTGGTTGAGAGTCCGCCTGCCGATGCAGGGAACACGGGTTCGTGCCCCGGTCCGGGAAGATCCCACATGTCGCGGAGCGGCTGGGCCCGTGAGCCATGGCTGCTGAGCCTGCGCGCCCGGAGCCTGTGCTCCGCAACGGGAGAGGCCACAACAGTGAGAGGTCTGCGTACCGCAAAAAAAAAAAAAAAAAAAAAAAAGAGGAAATCCTGCCATTTGTGACAAGCATGGACCTTGGGGGCATTATGCTAAGTGAAATAAGTCAGACAAAGAAAGACAAATACTCTATGATCTCACTTGTATGTGGAATCTGAAAAAACAAAACCAAACCCACCCTCAAACCCATAGAAAAAGAGGTCAGATTTATGGTTATCGTAGGTTGGGGGGTGGGGGAAGGGACATTGGATGATGGTGGTCAAAAGGTACGCAGTTCCAGTTATAAGATAAATAAGCACTAGGGATGTAATGTACAACATGATGGCTACTGTTAACACTGCTGTGTGGTGCATAGGAAACTTGTTAAGAGAGTAAATCCTAAAAGTTCTCATCACAGAGAAAAAAATTTTTGTTGTTTTTTGGGCTTTTTTGGGGGGGGGCGTGTATCTTACATGAGATGAGGCATGTTAACTACATTTATTATGGTAATCATTTCATGATATATACAAGTGAAATCATTAAGGTGTAAACCTTAAATTTATACAGTGCTGTGTGTCAATTACATCTCAATAAAACTGGAAACAAATTTTAAAAAATAAGGTCTTTGCAGACGTAGAGAATGGACTTGAGGACATGGGGAGGGGGAAGGGTAAGCTGGGGCAAAGTGAGAGAGTGGCATGGACATATATACACTACCAAATGTAAAACAGATATCTAGTGGGAAGCAGCCACATAGCACAGGGACATCAGCTCAGTGCTTTGTGACCACCCAGAGGGGTGGGACAGGGAGGGTGGGAGGGAGACACAAGAGGAAGGGGATATGGGGATATGTGTATATGTATAGCTCATTCACTTTGTTATAAAGCAGAAACTAACCCACCATTGTAAAACAATTGTACTCCAATAAAGATGTTAAAAAAAAAAAAGTACGTTTCTTGTACAGGACATAATTGTGTCTTCCTTTTTTATTCCATGTGAAAAATCTATGTCTTTTAAGTGGTATATTTAGACAACTTGCACTTATTATAATTATTGATATAGTTTGCTTGAAATGTACCATCATACTAGCTGTTTTCTATTTATTCAATTTCTTCTTTGACTTTAAAATTTTTACACTTAAAAAAAAATAAGGTCTTTGAAGACAGGTGCTTTATATAATGTACCTAATAAAAATACTGAACGATACTCCAACAGGACTCAGAATCACACTATAGAATACTGAAGTCTACAAACAGTAAAACACACTAATCTTAACTGTACAATGCAGTAATATTTTTTTACATATGTATACACCATGCAATCACAACCTAGATTAAGATGGTGGAAATTTCCATCACCCCAGGAGGTTTCCTCTCATGTCCCTTGCTCAACCAGAACTTGTCACACATTTTCTTTTCCCCCAGTCCCTAGCCCCAGGGTAACTGCTATTCTGGTGCCTCCCTCCACCCTTAGTTTTGCCTTCTCCTGAACCACACACAACTGAGATAATAGAGCATGCACTCTGGTGCCTGGTTTCTTTCCTTTAGCACAAAGTCTGTGAGGTTTATCCATATTGTTACATACATCAGTAGTTCACTCGTCTTTAATACTGTGTAGAAACTATACCATTGTTGGTTTTAGTTTTTTCCTCCCTTCTCTGATTGATGGACACCTAGGTTATTTTCAGTTGGTAGCTATTTTGAGTAAAGCTGCTATGACATTTTTATACAAGTCTTTGGACACATTTCCATTTTCTTGGGCAAATACTTAAGGGCAGAGTTGCAGAGTCATGAGAGTTATTTAACTCTACTTAAAAAAAAAAAAAAAAACAACTGCCTAACACTTTTCTGAAGAGGTTGTAGCCATTTACACATTCGCAACGATGTGTAAGAGACCAGTTACTCCACACTCTGGCCAAACGCTGGTATTGGCAGTTGTTTCAATTACAGAAATTCTGGTGAGAAGGTCATAATATCTCGTTTTGTTTTTAATATGCATTCCTCCAGTTAGTAATGATGCTGAGCTTTTTCATATGTTCATTGCAATTTCAACGTCAAGTGCCTGTTCAACTCTTTTGACCATTTTAAATAGGGGTATTTGTCTCTTTTCTCACTAATTTATAGAACTGCTTTAAAAACTTGGATATAAGTCCTTTGCTGGATTTCTGTATTGCAAACATTTCAACAAATCTATGGATTATCTTTTCATTCTACTCACTATGCTTTTTGATGATCAGTTCTTAGTTTTAACGACATCCAATTTACCATTTTTCCTTAGCAGTAGTGCTTTTGTGTCTTGTTTCAGAAATCTTTTCCCACCCCAAGATTATGAAAACATTCCCTTTTCATAGAACGTTTACAGTACTCTAGTAGAAGAGACAGACACTCAAAGGCCAGCAATTTCAACCAATTGTCTCCTACCAAGTTTCCTCTAAACCAACTACGAAAGATGAGCTTCTTCCCCTTTAAAGATCTCCAGAGAAACCACCTTGACAAATTTCCTGCAGTAATCTGTTCTGGTGCTTTAAAACCCTTCCTATCAGGATGTTTTTTTCTTTGTATCGACTGGAAATTACAATCCTGTTCATGTGATGGATTTATAATGCCTTTAATTTTCACATTAAAAACTAATTTAAAACATTCTTAGCTCATAATGTCCTTCTGCTCTAAGTACAGACGTAATGGCCTTTGTTTTATTGTGTTTTTTAAAATATTAGCTTCTTCTTTTGTTTGACACACTGAAAGGAAGTAACATGATTTAATTGTTCAAAACACCAAGCAAATTGTTAGGTATTATTAGGATACTGAGGTCCTGGTGAACACTGGGGTAGGGGGATGGGAGGGAAAGGAGGCAGCTCTTTTCTCCAGAAACATCCTAGACTTCAGATTAATATAGGGGAGGAATGGTCCTTTTCCATAACATCATTATGCACAGATCCTGCCTATGCTTTCCTCCTTGCAGATAGAAAAAGGTTTTTTATGTTTTTGTTTTTTTTGAGTAAAATGTTTTAAGTCCTTACTACATGGGCATCTTTAAAAATAAGGTCTCTGATATTGTTGATATAGTAAATCATTATCATATGTTAACATTTTGCAGCTACTCAGATATGAGTCATGTAACTTTCCTATTTAAGATGCTAATCAACTTTGCTCAATATGAACTGGGGAGGGGGAACCCATTTACTGAGATTTGGTTCCCCTGTTCTTGGTAATTAGTTTATAATTGTGGATCATGTCTATCATTTTCCTATACCTTAAAGCAGCCACTTGCAGAAATTGAAAGTAAAAACCACAAAATGTTATTTGTGTTGATAAAAGATTGCTTCATTTTCATCATCTAACTCCGTAAAGGACAAGGAAACAAAAGAGAAAGCAAAATATCAAAGGAGAGCGGACAAAACTGTGTGCCCAGGAATCACAACGAGGCCAGGATGATCTTTTAAAAATGCACATCTGAGTTAGGATTAGCTTCACCTAGCATTAACAAAAAATTCCAAAGACACTTTCTCTGCTCTCTTCCTTTTCCTCTCCTTCTCATAAAAGTCTGGAGGTTTGCCACTCAGGACCACTGTGTAAGCTCTTGGCCTTGATGTCCTCAGGATCTGACCCTGGGATCTGTGTGGCCAGGATCCTCAAGCATCCTCCAAGGCCACAGCCAAGTTCCTGGAAGCAGGGAGGAGCAGGAAATGAAGAAGGTGGGCATGCCCCAGCTGTCTCCTAGAGAAGTCTCCCAGGCACTTGCAGCCCCTTTGCCAGAACTTAGCAACATGGCCACAAAGTGCTGCAAGTTTGGCTAGGAAATGAAGGCTCTGCTTTGGGCAGCCATACCCAGCTAAAATGTTTAATATTAAGGAAAGGAAAAATGAATATGGGAGAAACCTGGCAGGCTCTGCTACACCAATAACGTCATTCTACAAAGTAAAACCCACCACCACCTTCCCCTTGCCCCAAGCAACATATCAAAGCCCTTAATATGAACTACAAGATTTTTCACTGACTGGCCCCTGACTGTCATCTTTTGTCACTCTCCCCATCCTTCTCCACCCTCCAGTCATACTGGACATCAGTTCCTTGAATAAGTGAGTTTTCTTTTTTCCACTTTCCAAGTTCTTAGGAAACTCTTCCCTCTTTGCCTTTTCAACTTCACCTGAGTCACTCTTCCTCATCCTTTAAGAGTCTGCTTAAATGTCACGTCTCTTGGGATGCTAACCTTTCTTGAGTGTTTTCCCTTGCTTTATGCTACTGTAGCACCATATCTTAAGGCTTATCCCTCATGCAATTTCTTATTTAATGTCTTTCTCACCCATCCAACTACAAAATCCATGAAGGTAGGGACCTCACCTATTCTGTTCATCATTGCATTCCTGGTACCTAGGACAATATTTTTATTTTATAGGTAAAATTTACATATAATAAAATGCATACACCTTAAATATAAAGTTGATGAGTTTTAAGACGTGTGTTCACCCATGTAACCAATACCCTAATCAAATATAGGACATTTCCATTCCCCCAGGAAATCCCCTCATGCCCTCTTCCAATTAATCCCTACCCCTTATGGCAGCTCTATTTTATTTTCTATCACCATAGATTGTTTTTGCCTGTTTCCATACTTCATTTAAGTGGAATCATACAGTATGTATGCTTTTGGGCCTGGTTTCTTTCAACAAAATGTCTGTAAGATTCAACCATGTTGCCATGTGTACAAGTAATTTCTTCTCTTTTAAAGCTGCAGAGAACCACTGTGTATATATATATACACCATAATTTGTTTATCCATTCTCTGGTTGATGGACATTTGAGTTGTTTACACTTCTGGAGTATTATGAATAAAACTGCTATGAATATTCATGTACAAGTATTTACATGGCTGTATGTCAATTTCTCTTGGAAATACTGAGAGGAGTAGAATTTCTAAGTCACTGGGCTAGTATGTATTTAACCTTATATTTACTATATATTTAACTTTATATTTACTATATGTTTAAGTTTGAGATGCTGCCAACAGTTTTCCAAATGTCGTTGCAACATTTTACATTCCCACTCACACTGAGTGAGAGTTCTGATTGCTCCATATCCTCAGTGATTTGGTGTTCCCGATCTTTTTAAAGTTTTGACTATTCTAGGAGTATGATATTGTTTCTCACGGTGGTCCTAATTTATATTCCCCTAATGATGATGAATATATTTTCATGGGCTTATTGGCCATTTTGTTTTGTTTTTGTATTTTTTTTTTTTTTGGTGAAGTGTCTAAGTCTTAGCCACTTAAAAAAGTTGGGCTACACACTACCAAACGTAAGGTAGATAGATAGTGGGAAGCAGCCGCAGAGCACAGGGAGATCAGCTCGGTGCTTTGTGATCGCCTGGAGGAGTGGGAGGGGGAGGGTGGGAGGGAGGGAGATGCATGAGGGAAGGGATGTGGGAACAGATGTATATGTATGACTGATTCACTTTGTTATAAAGCAGAAACTAGGGCCTCCCTGGTGGCGCAGTGGTTGAGAGTCCGCCTGCCGATGCAGGGGATACGGGTTCGTGCCCTGGTCTGGGAGGATCCCATATGCCGTGGAGCGGCTGGGCCCGTGAGCCATGGCCATTGGGCCTGCGCGTCTGGAGCCTGTGCTCCGCAACGGGAGAGGCCACAACAGTGAGAGGCCCGCATACTGCAAAAAAAAAAAAAAAAAAAAAAGCAGAAACTAAAAAAAAAAAAAAAAAAAAAAGTTGGGCTGTTTGTCCATTTTAAAACTGATGTGAATGACTTCTTTATATATTCTGAATACAAGTCACTTGTCAGATACATGCATTGTATATACTCTTCCCAGGCTACGCAAACACAGTGTTTAACAGTAAGAATTTAATAAATATATTTTGAATTTTGACAAAAAATTGTAAATTGTATATATTTAAAGTGTACAACATGTTTTGATATATGTATACACTGAAATGATTACCACAATCAAAATAATTAGCACATTCATCACATCCCATAATTACCATTTTCTTTTTTGGTGTGTGATGAGAACATTGGAGAGCTATGTTCTTAGCAATTTTCAGGTATATAATACGTTATATAGTCACTATATATAGTTACTAAGTATAGTCACCATGTTGTATATTTGAGCACCAGGACTTATTCATCATAAAACTGAAAGTTTGCATCCTTTGATCAATACCTCCCATTTTCCCCTGCCCCTTAGCCTCTTGTAACCACCACTCTCCTCTCTGAGTTCAACATTTTTTTTCTTTTCTTTTTTAGGTTCCACATATAGATGAGATGATGCAATATTTGTCTTTCTGTACCTGGTTTATTTCTTTTCACAAAATGTCCTCCAGGTTCATCCATATTGTCACAAATACCAAGATTTCCTTCTTTTATAAGGCTGAATGATACCTACACACACACACACACACACACACAATGGAATATGTATATGTATACACACATTTTCTTTATCCGTTCCCATCTATCAACAGACATGTAGGTTGTTTCTGTATCTTTGCTACTGTGAATAATGCTGCAATGAACATGGGAGTACAGATATCTCATTGAGAGTGATTTTATTTCCTTTGGATATATAACCAGAAATGAGACTGCTGGATCAAGAATGACTTTCTTAAACATATTAAGAGACAAAAGAAAGATGGATGTGTGTCAAGCCTTATCATAACTTAAAAGCTCAAATCATAGGCTAGCATAAGATACTACACTAAAATGTAATGTAGTGCAGAAGACATCTGGGTATACCACCATATTAAATAGAGGAGAGAAAAATATAAAAACGGAAGACCTGAGTAACTTCAACTGGAAGGCTTAACACCAGTGATTTGTTAGAAGTCAATGCAGCTAATGTACTGGCCTGAATATTTATGCTGACACTGGATAGTTCAGAAAGTATCATTTTAAGCAGAAAATTAAGAACATTTGCTTACCAGCTGACCAAGGGAGAAACTTTGGGGTCATCTTGGAATTCTCCCTCTCCTTCATCCACTTACCCAGTCAATCACCAAGTGCTAAATGTACTACTTTTCTCTCAAATCGCTTACTCTTTTCCACTCCCACTGATACTACCTTATTTCAGACCCTCATCAGCTCTTACCAGCAAAAACCTCTGAACATTTTCTTCTCTCCTCTTTTTGCTGCTGCTCATTTCCCATGACTCTATTAAACAAAGCCCAGGTGCCAGGATGTCAAAAGAAGCTCTTCATCATCTGCCTCTCCTGCAGAATAAGAGGCCCCAGACGTGTCCACATCCTAATCCTCGAAATTTGTGAATGTGTTACCTTCCATGGCAGGCACTTTGTGATTTAAGTGGAGGGAAGATGATCCTGCATTATCCAGCTGGGTTCCATGTAATACAGGGGTCCTTTTAAGGAGGAGACAGGAGTATCAGAGTAGAAGAGAGCTGAAGGTGTTTCACTGCTGGCTTTGAAGACGGTGGAAGGGGCTGTGAGTCAGGGAATACAGGTGCCCTTTAGAAGCTGGAAAGGACAAAGAAATGGAGTCTTCCCTAGAGAAGGAACACAGACATGAAAGCGCTTTGATTTTTAGCCCATGAGACTTATTTTGGACTTATGACCCCCAGAACTGGAAGACAATAAGCTTGTGTTGTTTTAAGCCACTATTTGTGGTAATTTGTTGCAGCAGCAATACGAAACTAATCCAATAGTTTCTCCTGCCTTCACTTTATAAACACCAGCTGTAGTTATGTGCTAACTGTTCCATGCACTTCTATGAAATCCCATTCCATCTGTTGGATGTTTGGGATATAAGGCCCATGAGGGCAGCCCGAGGTGTATGGGTTTTTGTTTTTGCTTTTGTTTTTAAAAATTTTTATTGGAGTACAGTTGATTTACAATGTTGTGCTAGTTTCAGGTGTACAGCAAAGTGAATGAGTTGTACATATACATATATCCACTCTTTTTTAGATTCTTTTCCCCTATAGGCCATTACAGAGGATTGAGTAGAGTTCCCTGTGCTCTACAGTAGATCCTTATTAGTTATCTATTTTATATACAGTAGTGTGTATATGTCAATCCTTATCTTCCCATTTATCCCTCATCCCCACCCTTACCCCCTGGTAACCATAAGTCAAACATATTTGTTGAATGAATCAGTAAAGGACTTCAGGCCTGTACACATGATATTCCCTTGGTCTTGAATGCCTTTCTCTTATTCACCTGGTTAATTCCTGCTCAATCAAATGTACTGACTCTGTTCTCAGTTTTCCCCCAAGGAATTGGTCGGTCTTTTCTATGTGCTTCTTCAGCACTATTCATCTCTTTATCTCAATTATTTGTGTGCAAGGCTGACTACAAGTTCATGAGGGCAAAAACCACCCCCTCCTCTGAGTGTTCAGCACATCTCACACCAAGCAGGTTTAAGACATGTCTGATGCGTGGATACCTTCCACACACCCCGAATCATGTATGGTGAGAACAAGGGTTACCCGTGCTGCAGTGTCCCATCTGTGTCCTCAGAAGCAAATCACAGAAACGTCCCTAGGCTGTTTATCTGTAGGTTGAGGATATGACAGTACATACATTATGGAGTTGCTATAAGAATCAAATGAGAAGTGTCCAGAAAGCTCATGGCACAAGTGCTTGACAGACAGTAAACGTTGGTTGTCAACATGCTTGTCACTAGCAGAAGATATGAAAGGATGTGAGGTGAGCTTAGGCAATAACGTATCAAATGGGAAGAGATCCAAATGTGTCAACAGATTGTCACGGGATGTGCCCCGGTGGATATAGGACGGACCTGGCTTTTGGGCATCAAGCAAGCCACACAGTGCAGGAGTCTCAGAACCCCAAACTCCAAAGCTTTGGCAAGTGTAACATAACGGCATTCGTGTTGTCTCCTGGTCTAAAAAAACAGTTCCAAATATACTGACTCTGTGAAATATTTCTTTTCTTCCAAGTTCGGCTGGGTGTGACTTTTACATGATCACTTCAGCTAAGAAACAAATCTGTACATGATGACCAGCTGAAAACAGGTTAATAAATTTTGACACCAACTGGAAAATAATTAATCTTCAAAGACTTGTAGGTATTTCCAACCAGTTATTTACCAGATCCCTTTCTCTCTTTACAATTGTTAAGAGAATGGGACCTGGATCTGGCTGCCTGGCTCAATTCCATGTCACTGATACTTAACTTCTCTGTGAAACAGTTTCCTCATGTGTAAAATAGAGCTAATACTGACCTCTTAGGATTTTAGTAAGAATTGAGTGCGATAATAAATACAAAACACTTAGGAAAATGCCTGACACATTTATGTGCTCATTAAAAGTTAACTATTGGGCTTCCCTCGTGGCGCAGTGGTTGAGAGTCCGCCTGCCGATGCACGGGACACGGGTTCGTGCCCCGGTCCGGGAAGATCCCACATGCCGCGGAGCGGCTGGGCCCGTGAGCCATGGCCGCTGAGCCTGAGCATCCGGAGCCTGTGCTCCGCAACAGGAGAGGCCACAACAGTGAGAGGCCCGCGTACCGCAAAAAAAAAAAAAAAAAAAAAAAAAAAAAAAAGTTAACTATTACCATCATTATTATGTTTTGAAATAATACAATGTGCTATATCAAGGGTATGATATAGGCCATCTGCTTTGGACTTAAGAGACTAGAAAAATGTTTATAAGAATCACAAGCATTTTGGAATATTTATTTCCTCAAAAAAAAATAGGTGACTTTCTGAGCCTCAACATACTTAATCGAGAGTTTTAAAGTTTTTAGATATGTAAAATAATGGCTGAACTGAATGTGAGAAATCTGGAAAGAAATGCTAATGAACTACAAAATGTTAGAGCAGACATCAATTAAAGACCAGAATGAAATTTTCAAAGACAGAAACAGATGGAGATGATGAAAGAAAGGAATGAAGTCAGGAAACAGGAAGACTGAAACAGAGACTAATTAAAGAGAAGTGGAAGCAAATAATTAATGCACTGAAACAAGGGGGCACCAGGGGCTGCAGGTGAATACAGCGCAGTGAACACGGACACCATCCTCGGGCCCAGCGGCCTCCGATTCCAGCAGAGACAAAGGCTTTGCAGGCCATTTAGTGTTTCAATGACCACCGGTCACGGACACCATCTCTGCTGAAGGACCCTGTTTACACAGCTATATGCTACTCCCTGGAATAGGGGCTCATTAGCATGGTACATGAATGGTGGAGAAGATAGTGTTTTCAATGAAATATTAAAATGTATCATGTGCTACATCACAACACTCCTAAAGGTACACAGGCAGCTGCAGGAAAATCACCAAACCAAACTGGGGGATCCGCTGCTTTGAATTTCTAGTAACATCATAACTTCATCCTTTTTTTCTTCTGCCCAAACCTAGGATGCTAGCTGTTTAATGGTAATAAAGATAGCCTACCCAAACAATTCCTGGAAAAGGTTGGTGTTCACACCTGGTATTCCCATGGCTAATGGTGTTTAACATGTAGAGATGATACTGCTAAAACATATCTTGATAGAAAGAACATAGCCCAAGGATTTACGTTAAATAGAAGTATGTTTATTCACTCATTCAACAAATATAGACAGGCAGCCAAAGAGGTGTGAGGGATAAGGTAGAAACGGTCGATTTAACTAGGAAAGAGGTAGACACAGCACCTTCCCTCTGAGAGTCAAGTTTATCACGCTGTCAAGTTCCTTTTACACCCCTTCACTCTCCAGTGAATACACACTGGCTCACGTACAAAAGGATGTGATGGAGGCTGGAGCATCAGGATAGGCTAGATTATATGGCAATGACTCCCAAATCCGAGTGACTTAAACAATGAAAGTTTATTTCCTGACCATTCTACAAGTCAAGTACAGCAGCTCAGCTCATCAGAGTTGCTCAGGAACCCAGGCTGACAGAGGCCTCATCCTGATATGCTTTCCATGATGACCACACAGATGAAGGGACCACTTGGTCCAAGGCTGGTCATTAAACGCCCCAGTCTGAAAGTGGCATCCATCACCTCCACTCAGTCTTCCTGGGTAGAACCACTCAACCGGTAAAAAGCAGAGAGTTCACTCATCCACGTGCCCGAAGGAGAGGAGGGTCTAATGTTGTTAACTAGAACTAGTGATCAACACAGTGGATGACCATAAGGCATGAGAGGAAATATGGAAATATGGAGTGGACAATTAACTTGGTCTACTCCCAGCTCCAAGACTGACTAGCCCCCTGCCCACAAACTCCCTAAGCCAAAATTAGATGGCAATACTCTCTCTCCTGTCTACCTCGGATGGTGGGTCCACAGCTTCAGTGAAGCAGTGGGATGTGAAAAACCTCTGAAAGCCTACACATGCTCTAGAAATGTAAAATAGTGTTGAATATGAGTTTCACATGTCCGAGGAGGACATGGCTGGCCAGTGCTTGAGAAAAACTGAGAAACACTGGAGGTTGCCAAGAGATCAGTGTGGATAAAAGCACAAATGACTTATGAGTCTTGGCCACAGACTCCAAGGACAAGAGCTTCAAGAATTTTTTCCTATTGGGTAATGAAAAAAAAAAAAAAAAGAGTGTTGACTTCCTTGACCTCTGAGTCTCCTTCAAACAATCAACAAGGTTGTAGCCAACATCCAGAGAAGACTGTCCTTAACATGGCTCCGTGGTCCCCACGCTGGTACAACCAAGTACCCTTTTATGCTGTCTCTCACCACACGCCTCCTCTTCACCCACACCAGAACGGATGCTGATCTGGGCCCCAGGACGCCTTTCATGCCCCTGAGTTTTGCTCTATCCTCAAACACCTTCCTCCAGTTTTCCTTCCATATGAATCTTTCTCAATTGTGATAAGAACAATGACTGGAAAACAGGGATGGCTCCTTTTGGGGAAGTCCTTCCTGATTCTTTTAGCTAAAAACAGTTACTCTTTCCTTTAGCGTGAGAATTATTTTACCTTGTTTTCATACTTATTTTGTTCTTACTTGGATTAGAGTTATTGATATTCTTGTTTCTCCCCCATTAGTACAAAGCACTACAGGATGGAGTGTCTTGTTACTTAGCTCAATGTCTATCACTGTCCACCATGGTGATCTGTATCAAACAAATGTGGGATGGAGCACCTCTCTAGCCACTTTTTCTGTCATTTCATTTTCTCTTGTCCTTCTCAAATGGTCCCTGACTGATGAGCATGTGGTACCTTAGAGCCAAGCTAGCATGATCGCTTTTCTTGATGGGAACCTTCCCTTTACCAAACTCTCTTCATCCAAACTTTAAAAGCTGTCAGTCTTCTATCCCATTCTCCACTGTCTTGCTTTCTATAAAACTAGCTGTTCATCACAACTGCCTGGGAAGCCTTCTGAAGTATATGCAGCCCCAAGACCTATTAAAGTATCATCTTGTGGCTGTGCCTGGGAATCCATACAGCTTGGACACTGGCCCCCTGAGTGATGTTTGGGAAGCACCTTTACAATGTGTCTTCAGGGATGATAATGGTGCCTCCCACAGACTACAAGTTTATTAGCCAAGACTTGTGCTGCTTAGTCTAGTGCAGTGCTTCTCAAACTAACATACATATGAATCACCTGGGGAGTTGTTAAAATGCAGACTCTGACTCAGTAGGTCTGGCAATGGGGTCCAAGCTTATGCGTTTCTAACAAACCTCCAGGCTGCCTGTGTGGTCCGTAGACCATGCTTTTAATTGTTCTGTTAGTTTGCTTATTGGGAGGCTACTTTAAAAGAGTATCTTCCAGGGACTGTTATAATAGACAAAAGCAATCTTTTATTAGCTTGAATATTTAAGTTCAAATTTGTAACATCTCTTATTATAAAGTCAGCCAATTCAAAAGGTCAGCGAGGCTGTTTTGAGGAATGCAAAATTTGAACTCATGTAAGACAAATGCATATTAGCATTTGTATTTAGTTTATTTTTGCATGTTTCCTGATGAATGCCCTGATTCATAGAGACAAAAGTAATCATCATCATTTACAACTATTTAGCAGCTTGACTTACAATGTTTGTTAGGTGTCAGTGAAACGGAAATGACAGGAAAAGCTTTTCTCCCTAATGTCTGCCTAAAAGTCAGGGCAAGTTAAAGCACTAATGGTGTGTAGTGTATTCAAATCTGGCATACACTGAAGGGCATGTTTTCATTACAGTTTTCAGTGAGTAAAAATGTATGTAAAACTAAACTCAAAGCAAATATCTGTTGAACTCCTCAGCCGCCTCTGCAATTTTGAGGAAGACGGCTTAAAAAACCACACCTTGATCCTAATAAGTGGATCTTGTAGGCTTTTTCAGTATTGAGTTATGGCCTCTGCAGAGGATGATTTTGAAAATAGAGTAAGTGCTAAGAATAGCAACACTTAAAGGTCTCAAATTAAAAACTGAGAGTAGCACCCTTGTCTGATTCTCTATGGCAGGCCAAGGATGGAGGCCTGGTTTCCGGGAAGTTTCAGGCTAAGGATCCCTCTCGCCCCTCACTTCTTTGGTGAAGTTCACGCCAAAACAATACATTTGTCAGAATAAACTACCAATGTGACAAGCACTATAAATAACCACGAAGAGCAGAGAATGTCTGTGTGTGAGGAGAAGATATTAAAAGCATCAAGGTAACAATTTTTTATGTTCAATGGATGGTTCTGCCTCAATATTAAAGAACTCGGTGGCTTTTAATGATGAAAAAATTATGCAAACATTAAAAAACAATTTTATGTAATTACTTCGAGTTTGCTTTCATTTTACAAACAGCAATTTAAAATAAATCCATTAATGCTGTCAGTGGGGATTTCTCCCAAGTAAAAGGAAATGTATCAGTGTGCTGCTGTTTGGTTTAAAACTAGAAAATAAGCTCTTCTTCCAGTAGTGCATTATAAAAGGAAATTAAGAAACTTGAGTGATTATTTCTGTGGCTGGGACTGGGTTCTTTCATGGAAAGGTATTAGAGTCATCTATTCATTGGACAAACGTTTATGAAGAGGATAGCTATGCTCAGGGCTCCCTTCCCATTAGCCAACAGCACCCGTAAGGCTCATCTTGTCAAGACCTCCTTATGACCCTCTAGAAAACTTCCAATAAGGTCAAACTTTATCCTCAAGGTGTGAAGAGTCCATGGAGGGTTGGCTATTTGTTTCAAGATGATGTTGCCTTTCATCATTTGACAAAGTTGAGGAGACTAGACCATGTTCTAAGGTTAAAACGTTCAGTCAGATATCAAGCGCCACCTGGCGGTGGGAGGGGGAATCACAACACTGCCGCCATCTCCCTCCACCTCTCATTCTCAAGTCAATCCTCCTCTGTAACCACCACCTCTTTTTCTGCCCCAGGTAAAATCCAATTAAAATAATTGCTTAGAGCAGGACTAAAAGATAAAATCATCACAAAATGGTTGCCTAAGGTGATTTTGAAGAGTCTGAAAGGAGCAGTGACACTAACTTTGCAAGTTGGCCATACTGGGTGAAGGCAGTAGCCCAAACCTCCTTCTCTAACTTTATTTTCCACGTGCCTCAAAGCCTAAATCCTCAAAGACAGTATCTCAGATTAACCATCCCATAGAAATAGCCTGTGTCACATGATTTTCTTGGCTTACCTCTATCCTCTGCCACCATTAAATCGGCCTTTCCCTAACCCCTCATTCTCCTTTTTCTGTTACCATATTATGAAGTTCATATTCACCATCCCTTCATCTATATTCTGAGGCCATAGCTGAGAGGGAAGGAAAGGTCATTACTTACAAGGCAGCTCTGCAGCAGCCTCTATAATGCACAGCAAGAAAACACAGTCCTGTCTGTGATCTGCCCTTCCTAGACCAGGCACTCTAGAGAAGCCCAGATAGGAGCAACACAGTAATAATGGGTAGATTCTCTTTACTGAATACATACTTAGTACCAAGGCCATCTAATGCTCAAAACAACATTATAAGGCCCACCCATAAATGAAAGGTGACCTGGCTGTTAATCATTCTGTCTATTCTCTCCAAATATACACAGCTGGTGAGACCATATGGTGGGTGTGCCTTTGACTTGCTATTTCTGAAAGGTTTAGGCTGATCTGGGAAAACTCATGGCTTATCAGAGGATGCAGTGGTTTGAATAGTGGCCACCCAAAAGCTATGTCCATGTCCCAAATACCTGGAACCTGTGAATGTGACCTTACTTGGAAAAAGGATCTTTGTAGATCTAATTAAGAGATGATGAGATGAGATGATGAGACCATCCTGGATTATCTGCTGTGAGCTCCAAATCCAATGACAAGTTCCCTTATAGGAGAAGAGCACAGGGAGATTTGAGAGAGACAGAAATGGAGAAGACACAGACTCACAGAAGATCAGGCAATGTGAAGATGGAGCAGAGAGACATACGACCAAAGTCAAGGAAAGCTAACGGGTACCAGAAGCTAGAAGAAGAAACAGATTCTTCCCTAGAGCTTTCAGAGGGAAGGCAGCCCTCTGCCTGTTCCTCTAAGATCTAGGACTTCTGGCCTCCAGAAATTTGAGTACATTTGTTGTTTTAAGCTCCCCAAATTGTGGTGATTGGTTATAGTAGGTTCAGAACACAAATACAGAAGGTACACATGAGCTTCCTCTTTGTGAAAGACTAGTTCCAGTTAAAACTCCTGCCCTACCTGGCACTAATTGGGATAGGGTGGCACAGAGATGGAATCTGAGCTTGGGTTTTGGTGAGCAGTAACAGAGGCTGGACCGGTCTCAGGGCCCACTTTACTCTGAAGTTATTTAGAATATTGGTCATTCAATCTCTTCTCCACTCTTATGAACAGAACTCTGAGTTATTTTCAGGGCAGCAATGTGCAAACTGCACTTCCCAGGATCCTTTGCAACTAGACACATGACTGAGTTCTATTCTGAGAGAGAGAAGTGGAAGTCATTGGGTTGCCCTCCAGGAAAACCACTTTTTTTTTTCTTTTTGCGGTACGCGGGCCTCTCACTGCTATGGCCTCTCCCGTTGCGGAGCACAGGCTCCGGACGCTCAGGCTCAGCGGCCATGGCTCACGGGCCCAGCCGCTCCGCGGCATGTGGGATCTTCCTGGACCGGGGCACGAACCCGTGTCCCCTGCATCGGCAGGTGGACTCTCAACCACTGCGCCACCAGGGAAGCGCCCAGGAAAACCATTTTTAAAGGGACGGACTCTTCCGGCAGTCACACCTGCCTCTTGGGTCTTACCCCTCTTCTAATCTGGCATGAAGATACGTTGAGTAGAACTAAAACTATGCAAACCAAAAAGCCTTATGCTAAGGAAGGCAGAAGAGAAAGACAGAAGGGGCCTGTCACATTGAAAATATTATACATCGTGTCAGTCATGTACTACATACTCTGGACTTCACAGCATCTGAGAAAAGTCAATCATATACTTGAGCTGCTGTTTAATTGGGTTTTCTGCAACTCATACCCAGATCCTAATATGTCCATCAGTTTAGAAAAACAATTTTTTTGGGAACTCACTCAATTACTAGATCTCCCTACATCAAGATTTGAGGTGAAGTCACAGCCAAAAATGAGGAATTACTTTGCCTCCCATTTTGCAGTTAATGGACTATCTTCCTTGGGCCCCTGTACGGGATCTGAGTATTCCTTCGTGCTTTGGCCATAATATCGTCCATTAGCACTCCAATCTCATTATCATCCCTAAAAAGAACTTTTCACTAAAAGTCAGCTCTCTTACTGCTCTAGTCGCTAATGGAGCTCAGTACCTATACCCATGGGCACACCTACGGTTTAGGTAAAGAACACTGTCGAACAGAACACTGGTCCCTATATTCTAGCACGATGGACCAGAGGAGGCACAACATGGGAAAGAAAAAGCTCTGTCTTTGAAGGCTGACACCCTGTCTTTCCTAGACATTTCCTGAACTCCTAACTCCTTATTTACTCCTGGTCATATCTACACACTAATCAGTGGCTTTGCTTTGTTATCTTCAGTTTGTTTAATATCTTGATTAGTCATGAAACTTAATAACTTACTCATTTTTCTATGGCCCTGGGTACATCAGAGCTTTGAATTCCTACTTTGGCTCTGGTCTCTAGTGAGTAAAACATCCCCTGAACCCCAATTCAGGCCAGACTACAGACCTTCATGGAGGGGCCCATTCCCTCCTGACATTCTCTGGCTTGCCGGCTGTTCTGTGTCTTCCATGTATCAGCAAAACCTCCCAATTTCCATGCGGAAAAGGGAAACTGGGATAGATCAATCCTGCCACTATGTCAACAATGTTCACAAGAACTAGAAAAAGCTATACAATCTCTTAGTCTGGGTTTTTTCATACCATAAATGCATGGAAAAAGCACTTGGTAATGACTTGATGCATGAAATTATGTGTACTTGATTGTACAACACTGTCGCCAATGTTGGCTGATAGGTGCTAGGGTCATATTGCTCTGATAGTTCCCCAGGCAGACATTATTTACAAGAAAATCAGTCACAGCCAATTTAGAAAGTGTTAGCCTTTACCTTAGCCAACCAAATAAAAGCTTCTAATGTTCGATGACTACATACGTATGGTGGAAAATGTGACCAGCAGGATAATAGGAAGTCCAGAGCTGTTCAGGATGCTTCAGCCATTGGCTGCTGCTACTTACCATCTGCCACCAAGGAGCTGTATGGGCATGGTGCTCTCAGTTGGGTGTAGGTATGGTGGTTACAAATGAGCGAGCCATGCACTCCTCCAAATGTTCAGAATGAGAATCCATTTCCTGTGGCTTAGAGACCCAACTTTTGAACACAAAGCATCAACAAGCTAGCTACAACCTACTTCATTTTCCTCAGTCTTCACTTAACACTGGAGGCATTTCATGAATTCTATAATGCAATCACACTGACCACCTCATCGGTACCTTGTACTTTCCCACCTTTCCAGATCTACTTGTGTAATTCACCCCCAGAAAGCCTTCCCTACCTATTCTAATGGTATTCCTTTTATTCAAGGCTTAGGTCAAGTGACACGTTCTCCTCTCAGTCTTCTAGGTTAGAGGTGATCTTTCCCTCTTCTGAACTCTACCTTGTATTAAATTATAACCACATAAATACATGTCCCATCTTAACTACTAGATGGTAAACTCCTTAAAGGTGTATGTAAAACACAGACAGCTTCTACCGAAAAGCACATATTATTTTGATGCCAAGCATGGCATGATCATCATCTCATTTACTCCCTATTATTCCTAATTTGTAGATGAAAAAACTGAGGCTTTGAAAGGCTAGGTGATTTGCTCAAGGTCCCAGAGCTAAGTAGGATGTGAACTACAATACCAACAGTAAGAGTTAATTATACACTAGCTGTTATATGGCATATAGACTTAGACCCCAAAAGAAGTGGAAAATCAACCTAAACTTCTAATTTATGAGAGAAGTACTCTCTAAGGCCAGATCTTACTTTCTCTCAAAAGGAAGGTGAAGCCTGCTTGGTTAAACTAATGCCCAGATTATACCATCTTCTTCCTTTTTTAAGAATTAATGAATGAAAGACTTAAGTAGCCTTCTCCCAAAGGTGAGTTTTTTTTTTTGCTATCTATAAAGTCCCCATTTTCACAATTAATAATAAACTTTGACTTGTTAATGACATTTCAATTTATCTAATATTTCTGCGTGCCTAAAAAGAGAAAAGAAGGAAGATATCTTCATGTCATCATGTATTTTTGCTTCAATATGACTTGTACCATCATCACTTATTCATATTTGTTTCTCTTATTTTGGGTAGGAATTGTTTATTTGCATTACTGTTAAATATGGGGCACTTTTGGGCACACAGCAAGTGCCGAAACAATACATACTATTTTCAACTGAATTCCTGGGAGCAATCAACAAGGTAGGCAGAGCATGACCAAAGTGGAGATATGAATGAAAGGGATAAATGCATTTTCTCCAAACTCATTTTATTCTTCAAATTTGAACATAGTTCCAGGCCCAGGCAACATTAAAAATGGAACTCTAATGGTACAACATGATTGAAAGTCTGGTATCATACCATAGTGATGGATCAAATTTCTTATGAAATCTGCTCTGTAATAACATTTCATATTCTTAATAAAGTGCTGGTCTAAATATTGACAGTGAGTTGCCACTTGGGAAGCAAGTAGATGATAAAAAATATACTAAGAATATTAGCCCTCTTCCCTTAAGTTTCAATCACTGTCTGGTAAGAGAAAAGCATTACTTTCTTGGGTGATTCTGAACTGATCTTCAACGAAGGTACGAAAAGATCACAAGTCTAGTGAAATGTGCATCTGTATGTGTTTGTATTTTATAAATGCCAAATAAGTGCTTAAAACTTTAAAAGTTCTTGTGTGAATGGATTTGGCCAACTATCCAAAGTTTAATAATATTTAATCCACAGGGACTGACTCACAGCCAAAACAGTCACCTTGTCTATCATGATTAAACCCACAGGCTAGACCAGGTAGTGGCTGGGATAACAGGGGGAGTGGGCCTGATAGGCTGGCACCTGAACTTCAGCAAAATAGCTTGAGGGTTTCAGAAATCACTTCCCAAGGAACAGAAACTGTATTGTGTCTTCACGAAACTAGCTTTGACCCTTGGAGGGCAAGAATGAATACATCTATACATGGTCTGTTTTTGAAATGGCTCTATTTCCAAAATGTAGAAATACATGATTTGGTAAAAATCCTAAGCATAACTGCTCCAAAACTCAAAACTGAACATTATACACACACACACCCCCTTCTGACACTATTTCTATCAATAAAGTCCAGATTATGTTTATTATTTTTTTTTTTTTTTTTTTTTTTTTTTTTTTTGCTGTACGCGGGCCTCTCACTGTTGTGGCCTCTCCCGTTGCGGAGCACAGGCTCCGGACACACAGGCTCCGCGGCCATGGCTCGCGGGCCCAGCCGCTCCGCGGCATGTGGGATCCTCCGGGATCGGGGCACGAACCCGTGTCCCCTGCATCGGCAGGCGGACTCTCAACCACTGCGCCACCAGGGAAGCCCATGTTTATTATTTTTAACTAAAATGTAACATCATGAATAGCTTTAAATTAATTTACATGTAATTTAAATACTTAGATTCTTTGACTTCTGCCCTTAACACATGTCTTAAATATCCAACAGTGACTACTGTCTTAGATTTTAAATCTTGATGGAAAGGTGATGTTTATATAATAATGCATTATTGTACCCTTAAGTAACATTCTATATAGTTAATGTGTAACAAATTATTTCAATATAATATTAAGGGTGAGAGTTATCTGTGCAAGCAAAAGTAGTTACACATATATACACACACATAATATACAGCTGATCCTTGGACAACATGACTTTGAATTGTGCAGGTCTACTTATATGTGGATATTTTTCAAGAGTAAATAGAGTAAATACTACACTACTACACAGTTGGTTGAATCCATGGACATGGAAGACTATACGTTATAGGCAGGTCAACCCCCAAGTTCAAGGGTCAACCGTACAAGATTTTTTCCTTTTCATACCCCCTCATTTTAGTGGGAGAGCCACTCTCCTACACATGTGCGGGGCTATCACTTTACAATCAATAATCTTTTAGAACAGTGGTTCTCAATTTTTACTTTACATAAGAATCTCCTGGGAGGCTTGGTAATCAACACTCTTCCCACCAAAAAAAATTCTGCCCCAAGAAGGCTTAGGGTAAGGCCCAGGAACCTTCACTGATAAGCACGTCATGCGACTCTGGTCCAGATCGTACTCTAACAAGGAGGTATTTCACTCAATTGTTTAGTATCACAATCATTCTTTAAAAGGAGAAGGGCACCTATACATATTTCTGGAGGTTTACTTTTATAAAATTCCATTACTGCCTATGAAGTATATATAAAACCCAATCTTGAACATTGAGGAAAAGGTTCCTCAAGACAATTCCAGGAAGAGTCATTCCTATGACAAAGTGAAAGCACCCCTTCTGCCCATTATGCAGATTTGGTCACAGTCAGCAGATAAGGGGGCATCATATGTTGGAGAGTGGCACCTACTGGTCAAATTTAGATATTACAGTCTAGCTCTATGAGGCATTAAACGCCCAAAGCCTCTCTATCCACTCCCAAAACAAGCAAACAAACAAACAAAAAAAGCCCAAAAACAAAACAAGAAACAAATGAAAAAAAAAAAACCCAAAAGCAGCAGCTGGGGCAGGGAAGCACTATTTCTTCATTTAACAATTCTTCACAGAGTTCCTATCAAAAGCTTGGGTCAACAGTTAAAAATGCTAATAACTCAAAATATTCAGTAGATAGAATGCATTTCCTCCAAGCAAAGACAGTATGAATGTGGTTACTTTTCCATGGATTTTAAAACTATGAAAGCTTGAAATTCCTCTTGAAATTCAAGTTAAAATGTATTAACAACACCGTTGTCATTTAAAAAATAAACTGACTGTGACAGCCTGCGATATTATATTTTTCTTCACAAAGAACCTACTGGAATTCAAATATTATCATTGACAACTCATCTAGAACAGCAGAAGGAAATTGAACTATTAACGAAAGGGATGTTTCAGTGCAACAGTTTCACCAAATTAGAAAAGAATAAACAAATAAATACAAAAACTCAAAAGCTGTAGAGATAAATTTAATTTGGTTACTTCCCTGGAAAGCACTCGGAGTGATGGGAATAGGAAGGGGAAAAAAAAGATCAATTTTTATTTAGAGGAACTGACAGCAATTGAAATTGAAATGTTCATATGAAAGAGAAAACCATTAAAAACTGTAGGTGATTTGACAATTCCACCTTTCCCCCCCACAGTTTACGGTGTTATTTTAAGCAACATAATATGAAGTGTCTAACAGGTCAATTGACAAATTTAGAAACCTCTCAATGGTAAAATTCAAAAAAGTGCTTGAATAGACATTTCATGGATTGGACAATCTAGGTAGATTTGATAATGCAAACTTCAGAGCAATGTTTGCTGAACCTCTGCTATGTCAGTTATCATGGTGGGGCCCTAGCAACTCTATAGTTCTGGTTGAGGAAGTACTTTCTTTCTTAAAACCCTACATTCCAGCTTTGATAGCAAGCTCTAAAGTAAAGGGAAAAAAGACAATTCAAAATATTTCTCAACACAATGCAACACAAAAGTCACAACAGAATAAAAGTCTCCACTGGGCTTTACAACCTCATGAAGGTCAGTAGGAAATGAAACAGACACAATTTGGTTGTAGTTAACTCATTTACTATTGTGATGTCTTCAAAAGTATCCATTTGTTTTGTAAAAGCACACAACAGGGGCAAATCCACATCTGCACTGAACATAGCTTTTGTCTTTCTACAAACACTTGTTGCCACTTGTAGGACAGACATATAAATCAAACTTGCCCTTTCTACTTATCAATGATATCTGAGCCTCCAATTCTAAGTGAATAAGTAAATGAGTAAATAAATCAGTAGCTAAACCTTTCTAAGAGAATAAAGCATTGCAGTGGACTTTTTTTTGCCTTCCAGCTCTGCATCCATTCCCCTTCATCTGGAAATAGGATCTATATTTTCCCTGGAGACACCTCTCTAACACTTCCAGGCCCACATTTCAATTGGACAAGTGAATACAATCAGAGTGGTTCCTTAACTTGGAAGACGTCGGCAAGAACTTCCAGGAAAGAGACATTTGTCAACTGGGCATGACCTGGGGATTGCCACATACAGAGAGACTGTTGTAGAGACAAAACAGACAAAAGAGACCTAAAAGATGAGATTCATGACACTGTGAGCCCTGTCTCTGCCAGGGCTGAACTATAATCTTTTCCTTCTGTGTTGTGAGCCCATAAATATTTACCCCATCATTTGACTGACTAATTGCATAAGAGAGTTTAAGGTACTTTTCTATCACTTATAACTGAACAAATCCCAGAGAATGCAAACATATCAGATTGCATTGAAACAGGGCCACATCAGATACTCAATAAACAATATTTTTAAGATTATAATAAAGGGAGGTGAAACCACCAGTCGGTGGGCAGAAACACTGAGTTTTTCAGTTCAGTGCTGAAATACTCAGCATGGCATTGAGTTCCTTATGATCTAGTCCCAGTCATTTCCAATGAAATGAACCAGAACATTGTTCCCGGCTTCCTAAGATCCATCTATACTGATCTACTAACCATATCTAAACATACCCTACCCTTTCATGCCTCTTTGATACTGCATCTTTGATACTGTATATGTGTATCTCCTTCACGAGACTTTGAACCCCTTGAAGGCAGGAACCAGCTTTATTTCCCTGCCTTGTCAACTGTCTGGGCATAATAAATACTAAATTGTATTCATGTAGTTCAGACATGCACTAGTCATTTGATTATTTTCTCTTGTAAAACCAGGGCCCATGAAAATTTTAAAATCTGCCAATCCCAAATGCAGCTAGCCCAAGGAGGAGGAAATTTAAATATTTTACAAATAAAGTATATAAATAATAAGGTAAAGATGAACAGAATTGAAAAATCTTAAAGGAAAAGGACTTTGAGTACATCTATTAAGAAATATTAAAAGTCCGAGGATGCAGTGAGTACATCTATTAAGAAATATTAAAAGTCCGAGGATGCAGGAAAGGTTGGGTTTATAAATGGCCAACAGAGCTCACAGGGTACATGTGAAGCTGTAAAAGTATATCTACCTGGGGCTTCCCTGGTGGCGCAGTGGTTGAGAGTCCGCCTGCCGATGCAGGGGACACGGGTTCGTGCCCTGGTCCGGGAAGATCCCACATGCCGCGGAGCAGCTGGGCCCGTGAGCCTTGGCCGCTGAGCCTGCGCGTCCGGAGCCTGTGCTCCGCAACGGGAGAGGCCACAACAGTGAGAGGCCCGCGTACCAAAAAAAAAAAAAAGTATATCTACCCTGTTAAAGGGGACACTTCAAAAAACAGCCCCCACTACCGATACACAAACCACAAAATACATATATATTCCTATATACATATTACAGTAAAGACCAGGTCAAACCCAGCAGTCAGCTATAGGAAGTACAGAACTTGGCTGCTCCAGAGAGAAAAGAAAATGCCTGCAAGGCAAATAACTCAGGGACAGAGAGTTGGGGGTTGCTGAACTTCAAATTTGTAGGCTCTCTGCTACAGTGTTTGAAGCCAGCCAGCTTCTGAAAGTCACATGGCATGTAAAGCTAGTTTTTAAGCCCCATATTACTTTCTAATTTTTGACCACGGAGGGCCCTAAAATGAGCCATGGGACCACAGTAGGAATTTTAAACACGTGTACAGTGCTGTATGTTTACCAAGCGCTTTTGTATTATCCATTTTCTCAATACCTTCTTGGAGCAAATGTGGAGAAAGGTATTATGATGCCCATTTTCAGACCAACTTTACTACAGGCTCTGGACAAGGCAGAAGGGAGCCCCATGTGTCATTCATTTCCTCACTGCCATTCATGCACAGCAAATGTTTATTGAGTACCAGTCATTCTCACTCCATCCCTCTCTTCAAGGCTCTAGGATGAGGAAGGTTAACAAATTGTCAAAGATGTCTTCATACTCCTTCTGTCTATAACATATTTAAAATGGATCACAAACTGTGCAGGCTGACCATCTGAACCACTGTCCTCTTTCTGCATATGAAATACTGATTTGGTCAATTTAAGGTAATTAACTACAGACAACTGTGTGTTATGAGAACCTCTGATAACCACCATTCTACTGTTACTATGAGTTTGACTTTAAAAAAAAATTCCATATGTAAGATCGTGTGATATTTATCTTTCTGTTATTGGTTTATTTCACTTAGCATAATGTCCTCCAGGTTCATTCACGTTATTTCATACGATGGGATTTCCTTCTTTTTAAAGATTGAATAATATTTCACTTTATGTATATTTTACCACTGACTTCTCCAAACTTTTCGTATCTCTATCATACAGTTATTGGTTCTTGCCCCTTATCTTATAGGGATTACTTATACACTTTATACCCTAGTATTATGTATTGCTTTAAACACCACATTACAATTGCTTTTGAGTTATTTCATTTACATTGGTTTTGGCTGTGGCGATGACATCTCAATTTTGTAAAAATGTTTTGGACAAAAGTTTTACGTTGTTTGTAACAGGCTGCTGACATGAAACATGTGTAGTTTGCTCAGTGCAGGGAATCCTAGGAGTTCTGGGAATATAGAAAGCTGTCCTTGGTACAGAGGAAAGCTTAGCTCTTAAGAGCCCAAAGGTTTCCATTTCTCCTTCCTTGGACCATAAACGTTCTGGTTCAAAGTATCTTTTCATGTTGACTCATTTTTCCTTAAATCTTATCCGCGGCTCTTTGCTATTGCCGACATTTTTCTTTGCTTCAGACAAACTGTTGGTATTTTAACAGGATTTGCGGAGAGGCTATAGGATTTTACAAGTTCCATATTCCAAGACAGTTTCAAGAAAATCTAGAGCCTTCTTAGGCTGACTCTTATTTTCTTTATATGGGTGAATATCCCTCTCCACAAATGATCAGTGGGGAAGAAAACAGTGTCATTTCTGAATGGTTCCTAGCTCAAAGGGGGTACTAGACACACTAGTCACCCAAAGGAACAAAGGAGCTGGGAAGCAAAGGGCAAGATTGTCTGAAGTAAGTCCAAACACATATAAACCAAAACCACTTCAGGTGCACAGACAGATGCCATCACACAGTGGTTACATCAGTGCTCCGGCGTCAGGTTCAAGGGCCAATCACAGGTCTAGCTCTTACCTGATTGACTGGGAAAATTACTTAACTGCTCTACATCTTAATTTCCTCATTTGTAAAATGGGGATGGTAAGAGTGCCATCCCCTTAGGGCTATAGGATTAAAGGTTATGATGATAATGTCTAACAATAGTTCTTGGTACATAGTGATTGAGAAACATTTAAAACAACAAATGGAAGGGACGTATATCACACCCGTAAGGGCATCCTATAGAAATTCCAGATGATGTATCATCCAGGTGCTTACAGAGCACAGGATTATTAACAACCACCAGGGATCATCGTGTCTGCTGGGTGCCTGCCCAACAGGATATGACATGCCATATAAAGTATCAGAATCAGTCACACACATACATTAGGTGGTTTCCAAAGGCGATATGGCTTAGACATTTGAGACTGTTATAAAATCGACCAGAATTTATTGGTAATGTCTTAGCTTTTGAATGGCTAAGTTTGTAAGAATTATTTTAGTTGTAACTCAATCGAATTTAAATTAGCTTATGTCTACCTATTCATCCTTGAAATGGGTCATAGGAGGGAGGTGATTAACACACACAAAACTGGGAAATGTTATTTTCATTCATGATTGAATCTGGGGCATTAAACAATGCTATTCAGGTTCAGTTTCTCTTCTCCTTTCCAACAGGCAAAGATGGTGGTCAACAGCAGCCCCAGACTGACTTCCTACCAGCTTAGCAACCCCAAGGAAAAGGAGGCCATTGTCTCCAATAGCTTTGGCAAAAAAGTCTTACATGGATTTCCAATTGACCTAGTTTGGATCAAATGCCCACATCTGAACTAATCATTGTGGCCAAAGAGATGGGGAACTACTAGGCATAAGTCATATGCCTACCACCATTGGTGGGGCACAGCTGGGTCCACCAAACCACATGGAACAGGTTCCCTATAGGATTGAAGGCCTGTCTTACTACAGAGAGATAAGCCTTTCGATGGGAAATACAGTCTTGTTAGCTCTGGGGCCAATATTTGTATCTTGATAAAGTAAAAATAGCCTCTTTTACCCCATTCCTCCTTCCAGTATGTTCCCTAGGCCTGAAAGGTTACAGAATGACAAAACTTACTTAGCACTGTATTTCAAGCATTTAGCACAGTGCTCACCTGACATTCCCTAAGTTATGAATAAACTTGTGCTAAACTGCAGGTAAAGGGAAATCACTCAGTGACACAAGAGCGTGTCACCCTTCTCAGGCCTCACTAGATAACACATACAGAACATTCCTTGGATGAAGTTTTTTGTAACCCACTGTCCCACCATCATTCTGAGCACCTCCAGCCTCTTGAAGAAAGGCTTCAGGAAGTGTGCCCCGAGCATCGTTCAATGCTACCAGGTCTCCATAGGGCTTCTGAGCTGGGACACATGTTCCTGGAATGCACGGCTCTGTCTTTTTAGCTCAGTATCTCCAATGTCAGGCACAAGGGCCTGGTGCACAGCGTGTGTTCAATAAATGTTTGTGAAAGAAACAGGTGAGCTCTTAAAGAAAGAAAACGTGGAAACTGAAGGCTTATGATGGTGGCTCCCAGCAACAGAGCTAGATTTGAAAGGCAGGAGAGATGGGAATGCATTAAACAGTCAGCAGAGGGGGACAAAAGTCAATGGTCTGGGACTGAGGTCCAGCCTGTTTATACCAACAGACAAGCAAGCCCATCATGTGGGAATGAAAGAAATCCAACTTCAGGATGGCACTGCTCTGTTCCCTCAGTTAGACTCTCAGTGGCTAAACATCTTTCCAGAGGTTTCCAGGGGTTCTCCATACCCATAAGTTAACCTCTCCACCCCCTACTAACCTCCCCACCCCCTAGGAAACTCCTCCAGCACCACTCTGCACATAATATGATCTACCACTTACTGAGCACCTACTGCATGCCAGGCATTTTGCCAGGCACCAGACATCTTTAGATATATTAGTTATTAATAAAGAAGAGTCAAAATAACTAAAATACTTAGATGAGCCTAAGTGATTTCAGAATTTCAAAGCAAGTCTGGATGACATTCTTATATTCTTTCCCCTGCACAAAAATCTGAAGTCCTCTGGGACTGTTCTCCTAATCAATGTAGTACCATATACTTATGTCCATTCTAAAGTACATGGAGCACAGTTTTATTCTTTTTGATGATTTGTACAGGTGCAGTGGCTGCACCTTTGCTTTCAAGTGTCATACACTATTTGATGATGGTGTGTGAGCTAAGGGATCCTGATGCAAATTGGGTATTCATCCTTATAATTACACGGTTCTGCGTAAAGATGGTCTGCTTTATGGTATGGCCTTAACGATCATGCTGCAGTTATAAAAAGGAGAAAGAGGTCCCCAGATTGTCTAAAGCTGTGTACTTTTAAAATTAGGACTTGCATTCACTGGTCACAACTGAATAAAGTGACTTAACTTGTAGTCTGTGTATTCTAAATAATTTGACTAATAAAGTCACAGCAACATCATTTGTGCTCAAGCTATCAGTACATTTAAGTTCAACGCATTGAAAACGATGTAATAATTATGTTGGTACTTCTATGAGTTATAATTGCCTCTTGTAAGATAACTGATAATCTCAGGTAATTGTCAGCAATATGAAAAAGCTCTTCTTTGGTCCCACACGAGATATTCCTCTAGGGAAGGCATTAGAGAGCTGAGGGGGGAGTTGAGGAAGGGGAGGGTGAGCATTCCTGGTATGATTTGCTTCGTTTAGTCTCTAAAATAAATACATTGCTAGAATCTAATGATTTAATTACCTCATATGACAACCATATGCTAAAACACAGCACCAGCTTTCAGTAAAGAAAAAGTATATATAAAAATTCCTTTTCATCTTCAAGTTCCTGACTTTTCAGAAAATGTAGTCAATTTAAATCATTTGGAAGCCTACCTGAACGTTTTTACATCTGAAATATCTGAACTGGCAGGCGTGGCGCGAGATCACACTGCACAGGTGTGAGATACTTCAAAACATGGCCATCACTACTGTCAAGGAAAGAAAAAGCGCCCTAACACATGCAAGCCAATTTTTCAACATACTGTTAGGATGAGGATAGAGGGAGTTAAAAAAAAAAAAGGATCATTTAAAACTATAAATGCCCAGTGGGATCTATACACTGACACATTTAATCCAGGGAACTTACATGAATTACCTGTTCTGAAAACATAGAACCTATTTGTGAAGATTCAGGCTCTTGATGGTAAAATGTTAAGAGAGAAAGGACTAGATATGCAGGAAAAGTAATCAGGAAGCCAGGTGACTTATGTTTCTCTTCTGGAAGACGCATCAATAAGATGTCTGAAGACAATCACTTACATTTTTGCTTTAACCAGATACCAAAAGGTCAGAGTGGCTCGATGTACTGTTTCTTAGACAACATTTTTTTCATTGATTTAGAAGGGAGAAGAGCGAAAAGATAGTAAAACTCCGATCAGCCTGAGAGAAAGGTTAAAGCCATTCCTTTTTCTATCCATTCTGGGGAGTGATCCATAAAAAATCATTAGGACAAGGGTAAACCTATTAGGTAGCACAGATTCACCACTGGTCTCGTCAATCCGTATTTGCTCAGGCACTAAAGATTTGTTGGACTTAAATGTATATTAAGTGTATACGTATAAATTTCTCTTCCTTCACGTCCTCTAGTCTGCGTCTATGGGAATGCCTGCCTGATTCCTCCCTTTTTGTCTAAACTAGCATCATTGTGCATGCTGATCTAAAAATTGTAGCTTTCCCCCCTCTCCATTTTATCTGTTGCATTGTCCAATTTTTCACACGTTTCTAAACATCCATCATGCAGCTGTTATCTCTAGCCAGCACTCACTGTCTGTCACATTTCCCTTGATCCTCCCTTTGAGCTAAGCTCCTTTAACACCGGCTGCCAGGTCTACTTCCCTCATCCTTGGGCTGAGCAGAGGTGGAAGAGCACAGGGTCCCTAACTCTCAGAGGCTGGTTACATTAGGCAAACGATTTTGTATTAGAGACCTGTCAGAGCTGGCCTGAAGGAAGGTGCATTTGAAATCATTTCTCTTACTGAGAGAGAAGTGTTCACTGTCATATTTTCTTCCATTCTCGCTTTTACCTTTCACTTGACTTCCATATTTATTCTCCAGCCGCCTGCATATTTGACAATGTTATTGCTGATAGTGTTATACAACCGGATACGCACACGTATGGCTGGAGTGACTGATGCATGACCTTCAACACTTTCTATGCTTTATACCCACATCTGGGCTCCATCCAACTGATGATCTCTATCCAGGGCCCTTATTTTCCTTAATGGTACTAAAAATGCTAAGTGATAAAGCCAAGAATTTATTAAGCTTCTTGGGCTTCCCTGTTGGCGCAGTGGTTAAGAATCCACCTGCCAACACAGGGGACACGGGTTCGATCCCTGGCCTGGGAAAATCCCACATGCCGCGCAGCAACTACGCCCGTGCACCGCAACAAGAGAAGCCACCGCAATGAGAAGCCTGCGCACCGCAACAAAGAGTAGCCCCCACTCGCTGCAACTAGAGAAAACCTGTGTGCAGCAACGAAGACCCAGTGCAGCCATAAATAAATAAATAAGTAAATAAGTGAATAAAAATTAGCAGTTAAAAAAAAAAAGAATCTAAGCTTCTTTCTTCCCAGGTAATTAAATTCATATCCTCGTCACCGTCTACTTTTGTTGGCATTCAGCCAGACCCAGAAGCTATAGAGCAAACGAAGAGAAGCTGCCCCCTTCATTGTGTGCATGGGGCAGGGGGACGGAGTGGGGGGTATTTTTGCCTAGTTTTTCAAACTCACTTTGGATTACGCAATAGGGAATCTTGTAGTGACTGACAGTACGTTACTTGTCGACGGAAAAGCATCATCCCAATGAAGTACTGGTTACCTAACAAGGTCTATAACCTATATGGTAACCAACCTAGCACAATTTGCCCAGTATTCCCCGAATTATGAACTCTCGGGGGTGAGAACTGTGTCCTCCCCTAAGTCTGGAGTGTTTATGGTGTCCAGCACTGTGGTGGCCACTCCGTAAACGACTGTCTGAGTAAAAGAGGGAGGGAGAGGAGAAGAACTTAGGAGGACCCAGGCTCATCACCCAAATATTTCAGTTTCCATTTTAGCGGCCACTCCTCACGGCTTGGCGGGCAGAGGGAGTTTTTCAGCAGTCTTAGGGGAGACTTAAGCCTCTCAATGTTAAGTTTTCAGTCACTTAGAAACTCACGCCTCAAACTAAATTACCACACCAGAAGTCTGATACCAAGTTCAGCACTAAACAATCATCTTCCGTCAGCAAACAGGAGCTTTAATGGTTTCCGTCAAAGAGGAGGAGAAAGGAATCATTTCAAGAGACACTTTTCCACAAAATTGTGAATGTTTCATCTATTTGTGACAACGGCAGATTAAGGAATTTCGTATCCAGTTTAATTGTAAGCCTTGTCAGCAGGGCTTTCCCGACTTGTTTTATTGAGAAACAAATTCGTTTCACCAGATATGAAACGAATCTGAACAAAATCAACACAGCTTAATGGAATAAATAATTTTTAAGGTTCTTAATTCATGTAAAGGTTTTTCTTTACACGAATAATAATAATAAAAAAGACATGGAGTTGGTCCTGAGGGTATATATAAAGTAGTCATGAGAAGGCCATCCCACGATAGATGATGCTGGTGTAAACACATTTTATACATTTACCCACACAATGGACTTTGTTTAGCTCCCTCTACTCAATAAAATACACAGTGTTCCTGGATGTTTTGGTCCTTGGAGGTCATTCTGATATTTCATATTTCTCTAGCTGAAAATGCAATTTTATCTGGCTTTACAAAATGTACTTTTTTTTTTTTTTTTTTTTACACAATTTTTTTTTATTAGTTTCTGCTTTATAACAAAGTGAATCAGTCATACACATACATCTGTTCCCACATCCCTTCCCTCATGCATCTCCCTCCCTCCCACCCTCCCCATCCCACCCCTCCAGGCGGTCACAAAGCACCGAGCTGATCTCCCTGTGCCATGCGGCCGCTTCCCACCATCTATCTACCCCACGTTTGGTAGTGTATATATGTCCATGCCTCTCTTTCGCTTTGTCACAGCTTACCCTTCCCCCTCCCCATATCCTCAAGTCCATTCTCAAGTAGGTCTGTGTCTTTATTCCCGTTTTACCCCTAGGTTCTTCATGCCATTTTTTTTTTTTTAAATTCCGTATATGTGTGTTAGCATACGGTATTTGTCTTTCTCTTTCTGACTTACTTCACTCTGTATGACAGACTCTAGGTCTATCCACCTCATTACAAATAGCTCAGTTTCGTTTCTTTTTATGGCTGAGTAATATTCCATTGTATATATGTGCCACATCTTCTTTATCCATTCATCCGATGATGGACACTTAGGTTGTTCAAAATGTACTCTTTAGATAGATATCTAACTCATAAAATATATTTTGTACCTGAGAATTGTTGGCCCAGTTGAATCGAAAGAGAGGCACAACACGTGTGCTCTGTGATGCACCCAAGCTTTACAATTAGCTTTGGGAACCACAGACCTCTCAGAGCTTGCTGACTCGGCACATGGTTTATTGAAGACTGTGACGAGGGGGAATGGGGGTGGATGCTCCCTCAACCTCCTGTGGAAATGGAAGTTATCATTTGCCTGTGGACAAAAGATACAAGTCTACTGAGAGGTCCAGACTTCCAATAGTCAATCAAACTGAGCAAAGCAAGCACCAAGGTCAGGGTGGCTGAAACGAAAGCAATTAATATCAGCTCTTACCATCCACTGTGACAGGGTGCAGGTTTCCCCCTTTTCATGGCTATCACACTTATCCTCGTAAAACAAACATGTCATCAGAGATGATCCCCAGTGCTTAGAGAATAAAGCAAAACTTCTTACTCAGCATGTTTTGCCTCTCTCTCATTTGGTTGGATACATCTGCCTGGCAAAGCCCCAACCTTAGATAAATTCAACTCTGTCTATGCAATACCCTCAGCTGCCCAGCTGAATAAGGCTAGAGAATAAAACACGACCCTGGTGACTGGTTACCACTGAAGTTCAAGGCCAGTAACTTAAGAGGACCTTAGTGCTCCTGGGCATCTCCATTATGTGTCCCTAATCCCATCAGTCACCCACTGCCTTCCAATGTCCATCCTCACTGGTGAATGGAATTCTAATTCTTACTTCTGAGAACAGAGCAGCCAGCAGAACAGAGCTCCCCAACCCTTCCTGCTCATCCTCCCACCTGCCCATCTTCTCTACAGGCCCACCTGCTTTGTCTTCTCTCTTGTAACTCCAGGAGCTCCTACTTGAAACCAAGCCTTCCGTTCATATGCTAGACCCTCGTGCCTACTTCGAGTCGTCACTTGGCCCTTGTCTACTTTTTTTTGTGTGTGTGTGGTATGCGGGCCTCTCACTGCTGTGGCCTCTCCCATTGTGGAGCACAGGCTCCGGACGCGCAGGCTCAGTGGCCATGGCTCACGGGCCCAGCCGCTCCGCAGCATGTGGGATCCTCCCGGACCGGGGCACGAACCCATGTCCCCTGCATCGGCAGGCGGACTCTCAACCACTGCGCTACCAGGGAAGCCCTGTTGTCTACTCTTTTCCCACTTCACTTCCCTCTTCTCTACCAGATCATTCCCATCAGCACAGAAATATCTTTTTATATCTCTACCTCAAGTCCCCATATCCACCTCCTGTTCCCACTCCATATCTCTTTCCCTCCTTTAGAATAAAAGACCTCAAAATTGTTGTCCTTTCTCTTGTTCGCCAGATCCTCAGGGCCCATTCTCTCCAGAACTCACTCCCACCAGGCGTTTTACCCCCATCACCCCACTGAGACAGCCCTTCTGGGTCACCAATGACTGACTCCTATTGTCAATTCTCAATCATCAAACTCAACACATCAGGAACATGTGACTCCACCATCCCTCCTTCTAGAAGCACTTTGTTTCAGCATCTAGGACAAGTCTCACCCCCCGCTTCCTTCCTACCTCACCACCCGGTCCTTCTGACGCCTTCCTGTTTTTTCCTAGTCTCCCTGATTTCTCAATATTGGTTGTCCCAGCATCCAGTCCCGGCAGCTCTTTTTTTCCTAAGAAAACTCACCTGATCTCAAGGCTTTAAATGCCACTTATACACTAATGCCTCCTGAATTTATACCTGCGGCTGGACTTCTCCCCTGAACTTCAGACTCTCTACCTAAGCTGCCTGTTCCACCCTATCTAACTAAACATAGCTAAAGGAGAATTCCTGATTTTCATTCTTACCCAACAACCCTATTCCTCCTGCAGCTCTGATTCAGCTAACAACTGTGACCTTCTAACTGCTCGGCTCAAATCTTTTGTGCACGCACTCATGTGCGATCTATCATCAAACCATGAAGCTCTACCTTCACAATACATCAAGTGTCTGACCACTTCTCACCATCACCACTGCTGCCCAGCTGGTCCACCCCTACCTCTCCCCTGAGTTATTAAAACAGCTTCCCAAGTGGTATCCGTGCTTCCCTCCTGCTCCCCCTACAATCTATTCTCAACACAGCAGCCAGTGTGACCCTTTATAAACAAGTCAGACGCTATCAAAACCCAATGATGCTTTACTACCTCACTCAGAGTAAAAGCAAAGATGCTCTCCACTGCTACCCAAGCTTTACATGAGCTACGACTCCCACCAGGTCTCAGATCTTGTCTCTCATCACTCTTTTCATTTTCCTTCTGTTCAAGTCACCCAGGCTCCCTGCTGTTTCTCCAGGCCATCAAGCATGCTCTGTGTCAAGGTCTTTGTATTGTGTTCCCTCTGTTGGAAACTTTTTCCCCAGATATCCACTTGGCCAGCTCCTGCATGCCCCTCAGCCTAGCTTGTGAGAGAGGCCTTCCCTGGCTGCCTCATATTATCCCCCTACCCACCCTCCCTGGCCCACACATCCTTTTCCCTTTATCCTGCTTTATAATACTTTTCTATGGCAATTATCATTTCACATTATACATTTACTCACGTGTTAATTGACTAAAACTCTTATTAGAATGTAAGCTCCATCAGGACAGACAAGGACTATTTTGCACTGGTCTGTGTTCCCAACACCCAGAGCAGTGCCTGACCCATAGCAGAAGTTCAATAAACATTAGCTGAATAAAAGAATGACCTCACTTCACCAGCCGTTTCTAACATCGCGTCCCCGTCATACCAAACTGTGCCTTTCCCAATGATCCCACACATGCACGTTCCATGGACTCTGTGTGCTATTAGCTGTCCGTGAAACACTTGCCCTGACTCCTTGCCCAATGGATGGACAGCTTGAAGTGTCTATGACATGTCAAAAATGTCTCTGAGGGCTTCCCTGGTGGCGCAGTGGATGAGAGTCCGCCTGCCGATGCAGGGGACATGGGTTCGTGCTCCGGTCCGGGAAGATCCCACATGCCGTGGAGCGGCTGGGCCCCTGAGCCATGGCCACTGAGCCTGCGCGTCCGGAGCCTGTGCTCCACAACAGGAGAGGCCACAGCAGTGAGAGGCCCGCGTACCGCAAAAAAAAAAAAAAAAAAAAAAAAAGAAGAAAAGGTCTCTGAAACCTGCCCTGCTTCAACCAGCCTCTCCTGCACTCCCAAAGTCGTTGATCACAAAACATCTCTATCCACAGTTAGGTTTGTAAATCCATTTGTTCGTATGTTCAAAGCAACACTGTCCAAGCAACTGCTAACCCCACCCCATAGTACGGAGCTGACAAACATCTGCTCTGGGACACAGCTTTGTTGACATCAGTGAAAGTTCCTAAACTCAAATTAGAAGTTTATAAACATTGAAGAATATAATTGCATTTTACTGAAGTTATCTTGCTTTTCTGTGTCCTTCACAACACTGAATACAGGGACCAAGTCTTATTTGCCCTAAAGCTGGTAAAATCTGAGTGTCTGGAGATTGGATGCTATCAACAGATATTAACGAACACTGGAAGCTTAGGATCATCCTGCTGTGTTACGTGGGTTACCTCATTTATGCCTCTGAATAACAATATGAAGAAGGAACCATGAGCTCCCTTTACATTTGTGGAGCGCAAGGCTTAGACAAGTGAAATAATTTTGCGCAAGGTCACACAAGGGCAATGGCAGAGCCTGGTGTTGAACTGTTTGTTTAACCTCTAACATCTGGCTCATGATGTTATGTTGTCTCAGAAGTGTCACCAGGAACACTAGGGAAGGTTCCCCAATCTGAATCACCTGAGACACCTGAAACTGCTGGGTCTTTGGTTTCATCCCTAGAAATTCTGTTTTGGTAACTATGGGATGAAGCCCAGAGAGCTGGATTTTAATAGGCACCCCAGCTGATTCTGATGCAGCCAATTCACTGACCAGATGATGTAGCAAACAGGAAACAGCACATCAAATGGGAAGATGGGGAGGAATTTAATGAAGGGACTAATTATAAAGGTGTGGGCAAAGGTCAGGTAGAGTTGAATAGCAGCAGAGTGTTGTTAAAACCTCCAGGCCGAAAGGGAACAGCTACCAGAAGTTTGCAGAATTGGTGTAGCCACAAGAGAAGACAGCCTGGCAGGAGCACAGACTTCGGTCAAGGGCAAAGGTGGTCAGGAACCAGAGATCAAGAGAGTCCATACTGGACAGACTTCTGAGGTGTGGAGCAAAGTGGACAAAAAGAGAGGTATAAGGTCTGGAGGACTAAAAGGAAAACATTCTTTACAACAGGCATTTGAAGATCAGTTTCCTATGGAAAGAAACACTGGTCCAGTAATTGCACTGGGTGTATCAGGCAAACCTGCTGATGACACCCAAATGTCTTCCTCAGATGCATCCTTCGCTCTCGGCTCCAAACCCACGTAACCACCTGCCTGCTCAATACTCATATGCCACAGACACGCCACGCCCAAAAGGAACATGCTCCCAACCCCCAACACGTGGCACGAGTGCATCCTCCTGTGTTCCTACTCAGGGAACAGCAGCCCCTTCCACCAGCCTCCTGGCCAGGATCTAGGGATCCATCTCTAACTCTTCGCTCTCCCTTCCTTCCAATCAGCTGATGGCAAATCCTTTATTCCCTGCTTGAGCTCTCAGATCCGTCCCTTTCTGTTCTTTTCCGCTGCCACTGCCATTGCTTGAGGCCACATCGTCTTGGCCTGGATCACCGCAGGAGCCTCATAATTGGTCTCCCTGCTTCAAACTAGTCTCTTCAGAGCTGCCAAAGCCATTCTTTTCAAAATGCAAACCTGATGCTATTTCTCCCAGGCTTCGCATCCGGCAGTAGCTCCCCACAGCATACAGGTAAACTGCAGACACCAAGTGTGAACACCATGTGTTTCCTTATTCCCATTTCTTGCAATTTTGCTAATTGAGAGGAAAAACTATTGACTTCTGTATATTTATTGTGGACAAAGCCTTTGTTAATTCTAGTACTTTATCAGTCTATCATGCATTTTCTAGGCATACGATTTTATAATGAGCACAGATGATATAACTATTCTTTTTCTATTTATATCAATTTTTACATTTCGTTCCTTACTACATTAGAAGCTCCAAAACGATACTGAATACTAATGGTGACAGTAACCACCCTTGTCTAGTTCCTGCTTTTAACTGAAATGATTTGAATGTTTTGCCACTTAAGACATTAGCCACTGATTTTTTCTTTGTAAACAGCCTTTATTTATGAAACTCCCACATATTCTTACTCAAACTTAAGTTTAATATCTGCTGAAGTTTAAGAACTGCCTTTGGAAGCATTTTAATAATTTTTTTCTTTGTTATAGAAATGAATTATACTGATAAATTTCCTGACACTGAGTATCCTTCTGTTCTTGGAAAAAGCCTACCTAGTCATAGCATATTATTCATTGACACAATGCTAGATTATTTGATATTTATAATCACATGATATTGGTCTGTAGTTTTTGTTCTTTGTATTTTTTTAAATCATATTTTGTTATTAGTGTTAGATTGTCTTTCTTTATAGCCCACAATAGTGTAGTAATATCGGGATTAACTGCTTTTTTTAAATTGTTATTATTAAAAATTTTTTTTGGAATAAACATTTTTAGTTACAGGTATACAATATAGTGATTCACAATTTTTCAAGGTTATACTCCATTTATAGTTTTTAGAAAATATTGGCTATATTCTGTTGTACAATATATCCTTATAGCTTATTTTATACCTAAAGTTTGTACCTATTAATTCTCTACCCCAATATTGCCCCTCCCTGCTTCTGTCTCCCCACTGGTAACCACTAGTTTGTTCCCTATATCTGAGTCTGCTTCTTTTTTGTTATATTCACTAGTTCAATCAGACAGAGAAAGACAAACACTGTATGATACCACTTATATGCGGAAACTGCTTTCTGATATATAGAGAACTTAGTTGTATAGTGGCCTGATTCTTGTGACTTTTAAATAGGTGACCTTTTACCATGTTTCTAATATCTTCTACAATAATTAATTTATGCAAACTGTCTTCTTCCCAAATGAATGTATAAGCTTTCTGGTTTAAATTTAAATTTTGAAGTTATATCCAGTTAAGTTCATTCCTTTTGGTACACACGTCCCTAAGTTTGATGAATGCACAGTCACGTACTCACCATGACAGGTGTGAGTCTTCCCATTTCCTCTGGACAGACAGGTGGGGATGAGTCTTACACACCCCACTGCCCACACTTCTGTGCAACCAGGGCTGCCCTCCGGCAAAATGGTGAGAGACGAGGGAAACAGTAAGGGGGTGACCTCCCCCATCGCTCTTTGGACCGGGTTGGGCAGGGGTCCCTTTTTCTGATTTTTCTGGCTAGAGACCATTTTCTCTCAAGGTTTTAGGTGGCTGAACCTCGCTGAGGCCCCACTTGGTGCCACAATAAGGCCACCCTTGAGGTGAGGATGAGGCTGAGAGAGAAAAAGAAACAAGAAAAAAAGATTTCTCCCACACTCTTTGGTTTGTAGGAGGCCCTCTTTTCCTGGTCCTCTGGCCAGAAACAGGGTTTTTTCCTCTTAACCTGTGGCCATGGACCCCCTCTGCACGGTTCAGGTTTCAGCTGGGATGAAAGAGGAAAACCAGCAGCCTTACCACTGCACCAGCGGTTCAAGTGCTGACTCCCTCCCCATTGGTCTGTACTGTTACTGTTCAGAGGCCTCAGGCAGTTCCTTTCGGTCTCTTGTCCAGAACTTCCAGCTGAAACCACTGGGAGAAATAAGCTTGGTGGGGCTTCTCTGACTAGGCCAGCCCCAGAAATGACCTATAATTTGCATCCTAAACATTTCTTTTGGGATCTCAAATTTATTGTCCCAAGGGTTTACACTGTATCCTCTTACAAATCTTTGAATTTGTTCTCTACCTGTGGTTTTTATCTCCTTTCTTGTTCCTAATTATACACATTTTTGCTGTCTCTCTCTTTTTCTCAACTACAATCAAGAAGAGGTTATCGATTTTAACGGTCTTTTCAAAGAACCAGATTTTGGACTCACTTAACTTTTCTACAAGTTATTGTTTTCTGCTTCAACAATTTCAGCCTTTATCTTTACTACTTCTTTTTCTATAGGTTTTATTTTTATGTTCTTTTTCTAAATTCTTAAGACACACTTGAAGTTCTTTTACTTTACTTTGTAAATATTGATGTTTAAGGGAATACATTTCCCTGAGTTCAGCTTTTGGTATGTCCCATAATTTAACTGCTTTTGAGGTAGTTTGTAATTCAAATTTCGGCTTCTATTTTGATCCAAGGATAATTTAGAAGAATTTTATTAACATAATTAAGATGGTTTTGGTCATCACTTTAGTACTGATTTCTTTTTTAAATTGTTTATAATTACTAGATTATGATTAGAGAACATGGGCTATGAAAATTTTGGGCTAAGAACATAATCAATTCTTGAAAGTATTCCACAGACATAGAAAAATACACATACCTTTCCCCTTCACAAAATTCAAAGTTAAATATATTCAATTTTATTATAACACACAGTTTGCCGGGTCTGGGTCATGCTGAAAGATATATAGCAAGATTGTACACTAAAATTTTACTAATATCAAGTTCTTTTGCATTTTAATAAGTTCTGCTTTTATTTTTCAGTCTTGTTTGATGTCTCTATGCTTATGACTAATATAGCTTCCTTTATATTGTGCCTATAATTAAGTAATGTCCTTATCTATCCTATTCAGTGCTTTTAACCTTGAATTCCCATGTTTGATATTTTTTTTCATTGTAATAGTTAATATTTATTGCCATTTAATATATGTCAGGCACTGTTTTAGGGTCTTTATTTAATGACTGTTGATCTTTAACACTGAATGATCTCAGCCCCAAAGAATTAAAATTGTAAGTTTAGTGTTTTGCAGTTCTAAGACCTGTCAACTAGTGTGTCATTGGAGTTCTTCCTTCCTAGAAATTTCTCTTATATAGAAACTATTATATGATGCAGTTGACAAACACAGGGAAGGGAGTATGGATATGAAAACTCTATGATCAGCCCCTAGACCATTAAAGATTCATTATTTTATAACATAAAACAAAATTGTGTTTGTTTCTGCTGTCTTTCATTAGTGTTTTGTTTAGGCACAGAGGGTAGGGCAACAACTCCTCCTCCTCCCAAAGCTCCAGGCTTTACCTTTTAACACCTTATCTTTTTTTTCTTATTAGTTATTCCCATAAGTTTGATAGTAAATCACAACTTCTATTTTTCTTGGTATCTCTTTGCACATTCCTGTAATTTAAACCATTTTTCAGCTCTGATTTAAAAGTGCTTCATGTTGCTGGATTTTGTTAACTGAATCTGTATAAAATAAGGGAGCTCGTCATGTTCATCATAAGCAACTGATATACTTAATTTTATTCCTTGTATCTTCATTGTTTTCTTTTTACTTTGTTTCCTTTTTTTTCTTTTCCTTGTTTTTCTTGGCTTGAACAAGTTAGCACTCACCGCCTCCTCCACACGCATGCCACTTCATTGAGAAGGTCTGCTTTTCTTGACACAATTAAGAAAAACTGAACGTAGACTTATTTTATAACCTTAAGGCATTTTTTCTTAATTTTGTGAGGTATGATAATGATATTGTGGCTATGCCTTTAAAAAAACAAAAACAAAGAAACAGATGTCCTCATCTATTATAGAAACATCCTGGAATATTTTCCAGTGAAATGATAGGATGTCTGTTTACAATACCCCAATGTCCAGGGACAGAACAGTTAGAGCAATATGTAAAAACTAGGTGTTTGTTGAAACTAGGCGTTGGGTACCTGGGGTCCATTTTACCACTCTTTCACTATTTTGAGTATGTTTGAAAATTTCATGTCAAAAAAGCTAAAGTAAAATCTTTTTATTTACACAAAGGCTTTGTATGTTATTACTGAACTTCCTAAATGTTTGTATCATTGTTTTCATTAATGTCACTGGCAATCTCCTCAACTTCCATAGCACTTGTTCAGGGGTGAGCAAACTTCTTCTCTAAAGGGCCTCAGGCTTTGCAGGCCAAGAGGAAAAACTGAGGATATTGTGTACAAGAGAGAAAGTCAATTTCCATAAATTCTTCATTGGCTTAATTCAAAATATAATAGTAATAACTGAGTATAATTTTTGTAACACAGGTGTGAAGTCTACTAATGAGAAGAACAGAGTTATTTTGGGGGGGTGGGTAACAATTTGTTTAATCGGGGTTCAAAGTTAGCGTTCCCTATTATCATGGTAAAAATGGGGCCTCCTCTTCCTACGGAGACTTTCTTTGCTTCCCTGAAATACGGTGATCTTTCCTGGGAACTCACCAGAATGCGCTGCCGGCATCTTTCTTTTGTCACTTCAGTATTGCACTCACAGTGTTGAAGAACTGTTCACTTAGGGAAGCAGATTGAGAGCCTTGGCTCTAGGGCACAGCTTCCCGGGTTTGAGTTCCAGATGAATGACTCATTAGCTCTACCCATCTACTTAACCTATCTAGAAGCTTCAGTGGCCTCTTCTACAAAATGACTATAGGACCTCTTTTACAGGACTGTCGTAAAGATTAATTGAGCTGATAAATGTAAAGACTTAGAAGAATGTATGACACATTGTAAAGCACTTGATATGTTATTTTTCTTTTGAATTTTTCTCAACCGTTTACAGCTGTAAGATCGTTTGTAGCTTGTGGCCATACAAAAACAAGTTGGTTGGGCCAGATTTGGTCCATGGGCTGTAATTTGCCGACCCCTACAGGAGTTGCTACCTATTCTCAGTGTTCTGCATATCTTTCCTCTCTTTGGGTTCTGGGTCCCTTTTAGGTTATCTTCCTTTGCCCATTCAAGGTTCTCTTCACCCCTGAGGCTCAGGTCCAGCAACTGAGGCCCTTAAGCAGTAATCTGGTAGGAGGTAGGACAATGGACTTATGGACCAGCCATGGCTAGGCTGGCAGTTGCCATTCCCAAATGTGGCGGACATTTCCACGGTTTGCCAATACACAGCTCCTGCCATCTCTGGCACAGAAAGGATTACACTCCCCTCAACCCCCAGAGTTACTTGTACCCGTGTGACTTGTTCTGTCCAATGAATACGTGCATCACTTCCGAGTGAAAATATTTAAGGGTCAGTGTGCAATTATTCATCTTTCCCTCCTCCTGCTGTAGTAACTACTGACTTTCCAGATGGTGGCACCTCAATCAGCCCAGGTCCCTGATGTAGAGACCTCTGGTGATGGGCAACGGACATGTAATATGAAAAAGAAATTTGCTGTATTTTTGTCACTGACATTTGGGGGATTTTTGTTACAGATTAAACCGAGACTACCGGACTAATACACCATGACAAGGAAGTACATCTCCTCCTTGTGTCTCTCAGCGGGAGAAGCTGGTGTTCTCCTGCTCACATGTAAAGGAAACACTCAACCTATGTATTCTCATTTCTCATCACAGGTCCCTATGGCTCAGGAGGTCCTCCAGGAGACAGTTCCAGGGATGGTGCTGTCCTTAATCCCAGAGTCCACAGTGCTCTGCAGATTCAGCTCTCTCCAGGAAGCAAGGTGTCCTGATATTCCCAAGGGCTTTCCGTCACTGCACCCCAGGCTTGACTTGGCTCCCGACTTGGCTCTCTGGTCCTGGACTCCAGCAAATCTCCAGGGGCTCCTGCCTAGCCCATAACTCCTCCACTCAGGACAGATGCAAGGCAATTAGGTTGCAACCAGGAAGCATGGTGGCAAAGAACCTGATTCTGTGCCATCATTTTCCCAGATAAACCCCAAGGTAAAGTTTACAAAGTCCTTCTAATCTGGCTCTTGTCTTCACTCTATCGTCTCTCTCAGCCTTCCATTCATTGCACTCCAAGCTTTTGCCATACAGTCTGCTTTGCATCCTGTCTCCCTTACTGTGGCAATGCTGTTTGCATACTCTTTCTACCTACTCACCTCCAGCCCCCCTCCCACAAATCTATCAGCATTATTCTCAGTTCCATGGTTCTTTCTAAATGCTCCCCTATTACAGTATGCCTCCAACATGAGAATGTTCATGCTATGCTGTAATCGACCATTTATTTTATAGCCTGCACTTGGCATTGTGTCTAGCCTGTGCATGAACATACATTGCCTTTGATCTCTTTGGAACTCTAGAATCTAGTCTTGAAGACACTGGTAAATAAGATATTCTAGCACAGATAATGCAGAAACAAAGAAAGAACATACATGAAAGGGTGGATTTGTTTTGCTTGGGGAGGGGGCAAAAAATGATCAGAAAAATGTAGCTAACTAAAGAAAATTAACAACTTAATCATAACATGTGCAACATGAAGTGATGCAGCAATGATAGAAGTTTGTGGCAAGCATAGATAATATACATGTATTTACTGTATGCCTGTCTTCTATAAAAAGAAAAAGGCAGCTTAAAACAAAAGGTACAATAAAACTTTAATAGGGGTAAAAAGCCAAGAACCAACTCATAAAAGGGAGGGGGGAGACAGAAAGGACTAACTGTACCAGAAACCCTTGGGTAAGTTGTAAAATCGTGTGACAGAAGTAGGAGAGATAAGAATATTAGCCTGCATCAAGCTCTGATATGACAATGGGAAAGGGATGCTCTCATTCTAGGAAATGGTACAGAGTCTAGGCATAAACACTACCAGAGTGGATAAACCAATCCAATCACTGTTGGAAATCTCTTCTAAGATTGCCAGAACTCTAGCCTCAAGCCTGGGCTCATCAAGCAGTTTTCTGATGGGCTTCCAATCCCTGAACCAGTGTCTGGGTCTCAATCGTGTGCCAGTTGCCTCTACCCCAGGAAATTAATGATGTTGCATTCTGGTTTATGATCAGTCTCTTGTATGCTTGACTACTGTAAGTCAACAACCCAGAACCTGTTCACCTTTGTTTAAACTAAGAATATATGGTTTCCAAAACCTTGACACATCAAGGTCACACTATGCCTTTATCATTTTAACCATGAAAGAAGCCACAAACGAAGTGAACAAAAGCAAACACATGTGGAAACTAGCATAAGCCGTGGGCTGTGGCTGTCCTCAGCCCTGAACATCTTCTTCCTGAAGGTTTGCTATTCCCATCCCTACCACTGAGAATATCACACTGCTTCATCTCTTCTGACTCAAATTCTTCCTATTCCCTAATCACCAATCTAAATTATAACTCTCCGATGACTTTCTCTTAGACCCCAGCTCATGCAGATCATCTATAATGTCACCACAGTTGCACAGAGTTAAGCAGACAAGCACCGCACAACTCTAGGAGATTTACTTCATAGGCTACAGTTGTGCAGTGCCCGATTGCACAACCATACACAGCAGCCCTTCCAACTGCCCATGCATTTTTTATTTGTATTTTTCCTTTTACAGATTATAATTCCCTTTTGCAAATCCACATTTCAAGTGAATCTGTCTTATCTTCACAGGTTGGAAGGTCCTTACAGATAAGTTCTCCCCATGACATACGGAAGGCACTAACTGAATATTTCTGAATTTATACAATTATTTTCCATTCTACCAAAGGGTTAAAAGAAGGAAAACGCTAATGCATATCAAGGACATCTTCTGCACCAAGCAAGTAAATTAAGCAAGTAATGTAAAACAATGAGCCCTTCATACACTGCTAATGGACCTATTCTTTGGTAAGGCTTCTGTTTAAGTTATTTTGGCATTAATTCCAAGTTATAAAATGTGTATACCCTTTGACCCTACAATTCCACTTCTAGGAACCCATCAAGAATTCAACTGTACACAATAATGCATGTACAAAGATTCTTCTTTTAGAATATTTTGTTGTAAGGAAAAAATTAGAAACAACCTTTATCAAGAGGAGAGTAGTTAAATTATGGTATATCCAATGGAGTGAAAAATTGGGAATACTTCACCTAAAATAGTTAAGTAATTCAATGTACGACAGTGGGGAGGAAACTTGCACAAGCCTCTTAGATAGCCTCATCCACCAGAGGGCAGACAGCAGAAGCAAGAACTACAATCCTGCAGCCTATGGAACAAAAACCACATTCACAGGAAGACAGATAAGATGAAAAGGCAGAGGGCTATGTACCAGATGAAGGAACAAGATAAAACCCCAGAAAAACAACTAAATGAAGTGGAGATAGGCAAACTTCCAGACAAAGAATTCAGAATAATGATAGTGAAGATGACCCAGGACCTCGGAAAAAGAATGGAGGCAAAGATAGAGAAAATGCAAGAAATGTTTTAAAAAGATCTAGAAGAATTAAAGAACAAACAGAGATGAACAATACAATAACTGAAATGAAAAATACACTAGAAGGAATTAATAGCAGAATAACTGAGGCAGAAGAACGGATAAGTGACCTGGAAGACAGAATGGTGGAATTCACTGCTGCAGAACAGAATAAAGAAAAAAGAATGAAAACATATGAAGACAGCCTAAGAGATCTCTGGGACAACATTAAATGCAACAACATTCATATTATAGGGGTGCCAGAAGGAGAAGACAGAGAGAAAGGACCCAAGAAAATGTCTGAAGAGATTATAGTCGAAAATTTCCCTAACATGGGGAAGGAAGTAGCCACCCAAGTCCAGGAAGTGCAGAGAGTCCCATACAGGACAAACCCAAGGAGAAACAAGCTGAGCAGGACAAACCCAAGGAGAAACATGCCGAGACACATAGTAATCAAATTGGCAAAAATTAAAGACAAAGAAAAATTATTGAAAGTAGCAAGGGAAAAACGGCAAACAACATGCAAGGGAACTCCCATAAGGTTAAACAGCTGATTTCTCAGCAGAAACTCTACAAGCCAGAAGGGAGTGGCATGATATACTTAAAGTGATGAAAGGGAAGAACCTACAACCAAGATTACTCTACCAGGCAAGGATCTCATTCAGATTCGATGCAGAAATCAAAAGCTTAACAGATAAGCACAAGCTAAGAGAATTCAGCACCACCAAAGCTCTACAACAAATGCTAAAGGAACTTTTCTAAGTGGGAAACAAAAGAGAAGAAAAAGACCTACAAAAACAATCCAAGAACAATTAAGAAAATGGTAATAGGAAAATACATATTGATAATTACGTTAAACGTGAATGCATTAAATGCTCCAACCAAAAGACACAGGCTTGCTGAATGGATACGAAAACAATACCCATATGTATGTTGTCTACAAGAGACCCACTTCAGACCTAGGGACACATACAGACTGAAAATGAAGGGATGGAAAAAGATATTCCATGCAAATGGAAATCAAGAGAAATCTGGAGTAGCAATACTCATAGCAGATAAAATAGACTTTAAAATAAAGAATGTTACAAGAGACAAGGAAAGACACTACATAATGATCAAGGGATCAATCTAAGAAGAATATATAACAATTATATATATATATATATATATGAACCTAACATAGGAGCACCTCAGTACATAAGGCAACTGCTAACAGCTATAAAAGAGGAAATCAACAGTAACACAATAATAATGGGGGACTTTAACACCTCACTTACACCAATGGATGGATCAGCCTGTCCATTGGGCATAGAAGGAAACTACCTCAACATAATAAAGGCTATATATGACAAACCCACAGCAAACGTCATTCTCAATGGTGAAAAACTGAAAGCTTTTCCTGTAAGATCAGGAACAAGACAAAGATGTCCACTCTCACCATTATTATTCAACATAGTTTTGGAAGTCCTAGCCACAGCAATCAGAGAAGAAAAAGAAATAAAAGGAATCCAAATTGGAAAAGAAGAAGTAAAACTGTCACTGTTTGCAGATGACATCATACTATACATAGAGAATCCTAAAGATGCCACCAGAAAACTACTAGAGTTAATCAATGAATTTGGTAATGTTGCAGGATACAACATTAATGCACAGGAATCTCTTGTATTCCTATACACTAATGATGAAACATCTGAAACGGAAATTAAGGAAACACTCCCATTTACCATTGCAACAAAAAGAAGAAAACACCTAGGAATAAACCTACCTAGGGAGACAAAAGACCTGCATGCAGAAAACTATAAGACACTGATGAAAGAAATTAAAGATGATACAAAGAGATGGAGAGATATACCATGTTCTTGGATTGGAAGAATAAACACTGTGAAAATGATGATACTACCCAAAGCAATCTACAGATTCAATGCAATCCCTATCAAACTATCAATGACATTTTTCACAGAACTAGAACAAAAAATTTCACAATTTGTCTGGATACACAAAAGATCCTGAAGAGCCAAAGCAATCTTGAGAAAGTAAAACAGAGCTGGAGGAATCAGACTCCTTGGCTTCAGACTATACTACAGAGCTACAGTAATCAAGACAATGTGGTATTGGCACAAAAACAGAAATCCAGATCAATGGAACAGGATAGAAAGCCCAGAAATAAACCCACACACCTACAGTCAACTAATCTATGACAAAGGAGGCAAGGATATACAATGGAGAAAAGACAGTCTCTTCAATAAGTGGTGCTGGGAAAACTGGACAGCTACATGTAAAAGAATGAAACACTCCCTAACACCATACACAAAAATAAACTCAAAGTGGATTAGAGACCTAAATGTAAGACTGGACAGTATAAGACTCTTAGAGGAAAACATAGGAGGAACACTCTTTGACATAAATCACAGCAAGATCTTTTTTGATCCACCTCCTAGAGTAATGGGAATAAAAAGAAAAGTAAACAAATGGGACCTAATGAAACTTAAAAGCTTTTGTACAGCAAAGGAAGCCATAAACAAGACAAAAAGACAACCCTCAGAATGGAAGAAAATATTTGCAAATGAAGCAACTGACAAAGGATTAATCTCTAAAATTTACAAGCAGCTCCTGCAGCTCAGTATCAAAATATCAAACAACCCAATCCAAAAATGGGTAGAAGACCTAAATAGACATTTCTCCAAAGAAGATATACAGACTGCCAACAAACACATGAAAGGATGCTCAACATCACTAATCATTAGAGAAATGCAAATCAAAACTACCATGAGGTATTACCTCACACCGGTCAGAATGGCCATCATCAAAAAATCTACAAATAGTAAATGCTGGAGAGGGTGTGGAGAAAAGGGAACCCTCTTGCACTATTGGTGGGAGTGTAAATTGATACAGCCACTATGGAGAACAGTATGGAGGTTCCTTAAAAAACTAAAAATAGAACTACCATATGACCCAGCAATCCCACTACTGGGCATATATCTTGATGAAACCATAATTCAAAAAGAGTCATGTACCACATTGTTCACTGCAGCTCTATTTACAATAGCCAGGACATGGAAGCAACCTAGGTGTCCATCGACAGATGAGTGGATAAAGAAGATGTGGCACATATATATGATGGAATATTACTCAGCCATGAAAAGAAATGAAATTGAGTTATTTGTAGTGAGGTGGATGGACTCAGAGTCTGTCATATAGAGTGAAGTAAGTCAGAAAGAGAAAAACAAATACCGTATGCTAACACATATATATGGAATCTAAAAGAAAAAAAATGGTTCTGAAGAACCTAGGGGCAGGAAAGGAGTAAAGACGCAGATGTAGAGAATGGACTTGAGGACACGGGGAGGGGGAAGGGTAAGCTGGGATGAAGTGAGAGAGTGTCATGGACATATATACACTACCAAATGTAAAATAGATAGCTAGTGGGAAGCAGCCGCATAGCACAGGGAGATCAGCTCGGTGCTTTGTGACCACCTAGAGGGGTGGGATAGGGAGGGTGGGAGGGAGACGCAAGAGGGAGGAGATATATATATGTATAGGTTTAGCTGATTCGCTTTGTTATACAGCAGAAACCAACACACCATTGTAAAGCAATTATACTCTAATAAAGATGTTTAAAAAAAAGAGTAAAGCATAATACATTCCACCTTAAAACATTATTACGCTCCGTACAAACAGCCTAAAAATGTCACTCATGTCTGCTGTACTGCTTTAACAGCAAGAGGTGCCTTGGCATTGCTGATCATATATAGATATACCTGTCAAGACCTGCTTTGCATTTTCTCAGAGATGGAATCACGAAGTCCAGGAATAGAATTCCATTATTATTCAGCAGCAACTAGCTGCTATCACAAAAATGAGGATGCCTCAAATTGACACTTTCTCAAAGACAGTTCTATGTTCTCTTGGCTGGCATGGAACCCGAGTAATAAACATAGAAGAAGAGTAGGGTTGAAGGTCTACCTAAGACCAGGGAGGCTGAACCATTCTGACTCCAGCTACAATCATCCATCCCCAGAGAGTCCTGCCTTGCTGCAAACCACATGGAGAGTTGGCTTTAACACATTTCATCTCATCTATCCCACTGGGCCAAGAGACACCCTGGACCAACTTCTCAGTTACAATGAATTCCTTTGTGTCTGGGAATACTCCCCATATGCCCAACACAGAGCCAGAGGACCCTAGGGAAGATGCTGCTGGCCACCAAGTCTGCATCTCCACTGATTTGCCAGAGGTGCATTGCTAGCTCATACTGGGCCAGACTCTCTCTCTCCCAGAATTTAAAGTGAGAAATGAGGGCATCAAATCAGCCTCAGCACATGGCTGAAACTGGACAGTATAAGCTCAGGAGCTGTGGGTGGCCATGGGCTGCCACGTGGACTGGGAAGCACAGAAACCAGCTGCAGGGGGGGAAAAGGCGAACAGAGTATTATATACAGAGAAGCAGAGAGGAGAGCTGGGTTTCTCATGACTTTCTGGCTGGGATCATGCATTCAACAAATATTTACTTTGCACCTAATATGTGCCAGATGTCATTTTAGAAGACGGAGGACTAGAAGATACACTTCATTGTTGCAATAAATTCTACTTTTTACTTAAGTTAACTGGCGGGGATTTCTGTTTCTCGTAACCAGAGACCTATAACTAACACAGGCTCACAAATGCAAGAATCCTCTATCTGTGGAATGTTTTATACTCTCAACTGTTCCAGATGCCGGCTCCACTTATTAGGTGCTCAACCCATCTACCTTGTCTCATAACTAACTTTATAAACCTCTTCTATCACCCTAAGGTGACTCCAAGTTCTTCCAGGAGAGTGGTTCTCAACCACCATGACACAGGTCCCCAGGGCATTATGATCAGTGATGAGGTAGGTCATTACTAATTTTAACGTTATAATGAAGTGCTAAAGTTGGTTAGTGCTTTATGATTGTCCCTACCCCCTGAGCAGATTCAAGGTCATCTGTAATAAAGTCAGCTCCACTTGCCTTCCCACATGCTTTCTTGTGGAAGAGAACTCTGATAAAGCCAGCATTCAGGGAATTGCGCAGAACCCCAGGGATGTACATAGATATGTTAGTTATGTGAAAATCATCCCTACTGTTTGTCAAGGTAGATGGAAAGAATCACAAAGACTGTCCCATTCACAGAATTCTAAACATATCATAGTTGCTCAATAAACCACTGTAGTTGCTATTGCTGGTGCTCCAGAAAGGAGCCTTTCTGTTCCTTAAGCCTGCACCACCACAACTGGCCACACAGTCAATGTCCAGGTGTGCACTAGGCCTTAGCTGCTGAAAATACTTATCTCAACCCAGAATACACGCAAAGCTTGGGTAAAGCCAAAGAATGAGGTCTAACAAAGGTAAAGACAATGCAGTTAACATGTTACTTTTCGGTTGCATTCCTTTCTCATGGGAAATGCTTCTCCCTCAGGCCATAGCACCCTGGTAGGCCAGTGACTGGTCCAGAGGTGGGCAAGTGACTAGAGAGGTTGAGATGACAGAACAGGGGTCTTCTTACATCTCAACTAACAAAATCCTGTAAGCCTGGAGCTACAAGAACCTGTCTTTCCCAGAGTAGGAAGCCAACCCAGAGAAACACGTATATGTGTGTGATTTCATTAAATCCTATGACCTAGGGAAGTAGATAGCTATTAAGCTCACTTTGCTGATGAACAAACTAGGACTCTAATTGTCCAAAGTCATCTCAGTTTATGTCTTCCTGGTTTGCCCTCTTCCAAGTAGGTATATAATGTTTTATATGAATCTGTAGCCAATCTGAAAATGCCTCTCCATGAGACCTTGCTTAGGCAAGTCTTTGGGCATCACTGACTTGTATTTAAGTGCTTTTAAGGTTGGGGTCAAGCGAATCTGAGCTGTAAAGGACCTGGTAAGTATTTTAGGTTTTACAGGCCACAAAATCTGTCAAATCTACTCAAATCTGCTATTGTAGTGTGAAAGCAATCACAGACAACATGTAAATGACCGTGTGTGGCTGTGTTCCAATAAAACTTTATTTACAAAATAGGCAGTGCCATTGAAAAACAATACATACATGTATATGTATAACTGAATCACTTTGCCGTATGCCTGAAACTAACACAACATTGTTAATCAACTACAATCCAATATAAAATAAAAATTAAAACAAGATAGGCAGTGGGAGAAGGCAGGATTTGGCCTGTGGGTAACAGTTTGCTGTTCTAAGCTATAGATCACCAGGCAACTAGATTGTCAATTTCTTTAGACAAATTCCATATGTTAAATATTGTATGTTGTTTTGTAATTTCCCCATGACTAAACACACACACATTTCAGTAACTGAAACTGCCAGACATATGCAAAATACACAAATGTACTAATTGACCAAGTTGATAAAGGTGTTAACTCATGATTTTGAGTTTGTTTTTTTTTTCTTGAAGATGAGTGTGTCAAATATCTCATTTGCAATAAAGCAAAGAAAGTGAAGGTGAGCAGGCAATGCTAGAGGGTGGGCATATGTCCACTGAAAAGGGGCAGTCCATTTTACCCCACGTAAGGATGAAAGAACTATTAAGTTAGTGAGAAATAGGTTACTCTGGCTGCATGGAAAAAGTGTTAGGGACTTCCAGACAATAGCAAGAAAATGCTCTACCGAAAGATATTTTCTTTGAGATCCGTAAAGATCATCTCATTCTCAATAGGAAAACAGGTCCATCTACTGCCATTAATTTTCCAAACAGTATTTGTTTTAAAAATTAAATTTCTTTATGAACTAAATGTTTTAAAATATCCCTGAAATGATAACATTTGCTACAAATATGAATTAGTACTTAAAATACTGTACTGAAAAAAGAGTACACTTTTAGATATACCTTTTAAAGTTCTGATTTCTAGGGAAGTATGGTTCGAAGGGCATTTGGAGAAGGAGGCAGCACTTTGATTTCAACTTCCAACATCACTGTATGGAAATACCAGGGAATGTCCCAAGTCTTCCAGAATTAGAAAACCAGAGAACAAAGAAAGGCAATTTTATGACAATCACTTTTATGAGGTTACTTAAAGATCCAAGTGCAAGTTAATTTCCAAGCCTATACACATTTATGTATGACAGGTTGCCTGTAATTCCCATTTAACAAAATGAATTTTATTTCTATTATGAGGAGTAATTTGCCCTTGAGGGACAAAGTAGTCTTGTGCATAACATATAAAACAGAACCATGGCTTTCCCAAGGTTGTCAGTATTTTCCTTTCTGCCTGTACTCCTCTCTTGCATCCAAGATCGTCCCTAGGCTACGTCTAAACACCCAGGCATCTTTGCACAAGATTAGGGAAAAGGAAGACAAAGTAAAGAGAAAAAAAGGAATGGAAGAGGTGAAGGAGGGAGGGAGGGGAAAAGAAAGAGGAAGGGAAGAAAAGAGGGAAGGCAATGTACTGTACAGCATGGTGACTGTAGCTAGAAGGTAAGTAAGTTCTGGGGATCTAATGCACAGCTTGGTGATTAGAGGGAACAATGCTGTAGTACATACTTGAAAGTTGCTATGAGAGTAGCTCTGAAATGTTCTCACCACACAAACACACACAAAAAATAGTAATTATGGGGAGTGATGGAAGGTGTTAGCTAACCCTAAGGTGATAAGCATTTTACAATATATAAATGCACCAAATGAATATGTTGTACATCTTAAACTTACACAATATTACATGCCAATTATATCTCAATAAAGCTGGGGAAAAGACATTGTATGATACACATGAAAGTTGTTAAGAAAATAGATCGTAAATGTTCTCACCACACACCAAAGGAAAAAACAAAGTTAACTATGCGAGGTGATGGATGTGTTAACTAATCTTAGTGTGGTAATGATTTTATGATATATACATACATATATCAAATCATCACATGGTACACCTTAGACTTACACAATGCTATAGATCATATAAAACACATTTTACTTTTTAAAGAGGGAGGGCAGATGAAAGAAAGGAAAAGAGAAAAAAGAAGAATTAACCAGTAAATTGGGCTCACTTTGATGGTGAGAATGCTTAAGTGTATACAGAAGTAAAAATATAATGCTATACACATGAAACCTATGTTATAAATCATTGTTACATCAATTAAAAAACAAACAGCCTAAGAATGAAGAAAAAAGAAAAAAAAAAGGGACTCCCCTGGTGGCAGAGTGGTTAAGAATCCTCGTGCCAATGCAGGGGACATGGGTTCAAGCCCTGGTCTGGGAAGATCCCACATGCCACAGAGCAACTAAGCCCAGGTGCCACAACTACTGAAGCCCGTGCACCTACAGCCCATGCTCCGCAACAAGAGAAGCCACCGCAACGAGAAGCCCACACACCGCAACGAAGAGTAGCCCCTGCAGACCGCAACTAGAGAAAGCCTGCATGCAGCAATGAAGACCCAACGCAGCCAAAAATAAATAAATTAATTTAAAAAAAAAAAGAAAAAAGGGTAGTCCTTGTAGGCCTAGCAAACACACACACACACAAAACAAAAAAACACCAAAAAAAAAAAAGCTTGTCCCCTGCTTTGGGCATTCCCAGAGTCTATGCATTTAGTCCTAAGCTCACTACCTCTTCACACTCATGACACCAACTATACCTCTATGTGTATAACTTCCAAATCTCTCATCTCTGTCACTGATTCCTCTCCTGGTCTTTCATTTCAAGTCTCTAATTATCAGCTGAACAGCTCCCTTTAGAAGAGTTACCTTCTTCCTTAAAAAATGAAAAAGAGAATTAACATATGACCCAGCAATCAGAATTACCATATAACCAAGCAACCCACTACTGGGCATATACCCAGAGAAAACCATAATTCAAAAAGACACATGTACCCAGAGAAAACCATAATTCAAAAAGACACATGCACCCCAATGTTCACTGCAGTGCTATGTACAATAGCCAGGTCATGGAAGCAACCTAATTGTCCATCGACAGACGAATGGATAAAGAAGATGTGGTACATATATACAATGGAATATTACTCAGCCATAAAAAGGAATGAAATTGGGTCATTTGTAGAGACATGGATGGACCTAGAGACTGTCATACAGAGTGAAGTAAGTCAGAAAGAGAAAAACAAATGCTGTATATTAACACATATATGTGGAATCTAGAAAAACGGTACAGATGAACCAGTTTACAAGGCAGAAATAGAGACACAGATGTAGAGAACAAATGTAGGGGGGAAAGCAGTGGGGGTGGGATGAACTGGGAGATTGGGCTTGACATATATACACTAATATGTATAAAATAGGTAAGTAATAAGAACCTGTTGTATAAAAAAATAAAAATAAATAAAATGAGATGCCAAAAGAAAAAAAGAAGAGTTACCTTCATGTCAAACCCTAAAGGGAACAAACAATAACACCTTCTCCCTTGGCCAGCTTCCCTTTTCCATGCCCCGATTTCAGTTCATGGTGGAAGCCTCAGGGATCTTGGCTCCATATCCCTCAACAATAAAGACTCTTCCCCATAAGACATTTTTGCATCCATTCCTCACTCTCCATCCCTTCTGACCACATTCCAAATTTGAGGCACTCATCAATTTCTAGAATGGTCTTCATAATCCTCTTTCATCACTTTACTGCCAGCATCTCCCCCATTTCAAACCAATGGGGCTAAATGAATCTTTATTCCATCAGTCTCCTGTTCAGAAAAATCCTTTGGGGCCCCATCTACCTACAAGCTCTTGGGTCCGATATCTGAGGTCTTTTACCATCAGTTTCCAACCCACCCTTCTCATCTCCCCAAGACGGAAACCCTCCATGATCCAAGCTAGTCCACTGGTTATTCTCCAAATGGCAATGCTCATCCCCACTTTTCCCCAGTCATATATTCACATTTAATCATCAGTTATGTGCTAGACGTGTGTTGGCACAAAAATAGGTCACATTTCACTTTCATAGTTAGACAATATTTTAGGTGGAAGATATTAGCTACACAAAGTTTAAAGGTATGTTTGACCAGAGATAGATTAGTTCTAAGGGTGGGAGGACCTAAGAGAAGCCAGAAATAAAGAGGAATCCCTTCCTCTCTTTGAGGCTTTGGTTAAGGAATGCAGTCTTCCACAAAAACCTTCAGGAAAGGGTGGTGAAGGATCAAAGGATGCACCGTAGAGCCAAAAGCAGCAGTAGCTTGGGCATGGGGGAGAGCACACCAGAGGCACCTGTCTCCAGGGTTTCTGGGTGAGAGCGACACTTACTTATAACTAAGAACAAGCAAATCACAAGGGCTTCCTCTTCTTTGGGTTTTCCAAGCATATGATGTTTATATTGGTCAGGACTGCAAGTTAGTCGAAGAGTGTAGAGAGTTGCTCTGGAGATTTCACCCCAGGCCACACGCCATGAAAAATCACATTGAAATTCAAGTACTTGATGTCCACTATAGAGTACCAAGGAGGCAAGGACAGCATGATAGACAGCCAAGACCACACAAGCAGAGCTATTTGCCCTCCTCCCCAATCCTCCTTCCAGGCTAATAACATGGACAAAAGTCAGTCAGTAGCTTGCAACTGACTACTTCACCACTTCCTCAACACATCCCACAACAGCGCCCCCTACACATTCTAGTCACTCACTCATTTTGGAAATATTAAGGAGAAAGGATGGGGAAAGAGGTTAGATTTACTGAGAACATGCTTTGTGCCAGGTATTGTGCTAGATGCTTCCATATATAATGAAGAGAAGGAATGAAGAAAGAAAACAGAAAAAGGCAGAGTGGGGACCAGAAGTAGAATGAAAGCCAACAGGAGGTGAATGAGGGCCTTGGTTCTGAAATCGTTTCATGCTAGCCATGACAGACCTCCCTAGAGCAACTGATAAAATGTAGATGCCCAAAACCTAGTCAATATAGATATAAATTACTCGACTGGGGTGAAGCTCTAAACCATATAAATACATATACACGTGCACACATATACAAATGGACACACATACACACTTTTAAATAAGCAGCCTGGACAATTCTGGTATTGTGCATACCCTGGATTATGGTATCTACCACTTCCTCTAGACCCCATATTCCCTGTCCTACAAATCTTGACACACCATTTTCATATTGAGCAGAACCCTGTGGGGCTCCTGGACACAAAAACCTTTCTGTGTCCCCCCATTTCTTGATTACAGGAAGTAAGCTTCATTCAGCCTCCATGACCTTCCCTGAGTTCCAAAGGGCAGCTTCAAACAGTTGTTAATTAGGGAAGGGAGGGCATGTGGAGAAAAGGGAGAAACAGTCAAAAGAAACAATAGTGCAGGCTTGGGGCAGGGTCCTGTCCCCCTCAAGGGATCTACATAACAATATCTTTGAGCTGTTCTGCAGATACTGAAGACGCCACCAGGTGGAAGAAGTTAAAGGTATGGTGCCCACAAGCACGTAGACCCCAGACCAGCTGGAACCAGGTTGATGATGCTGACTCCCTCACCACCAACCAATCAGACGACTGTCCACGAGCTGATCATGCCCTCTTTGAACCATTACTATAAAACTCCTCACTACCCCCTCCAGGTCACAACACACAGTTTTGAGGGCATTAGCCCGCTGGGGCCCACTTTGCTTGGCAAGTGTGATGAGATCAGAAGCACAGAGTTGGGTGAGAGCCGAGGACAAAGGGACTCACCCATGCCTTTGGTGCCCAGGGAAGCCTCCTGGGCCAAGCAACATTTAAGGTGAGACTTGTAGCACTGAACTATCAAAACAAGGGGTGGGAGGGGGAGAGGTTTCTGTAAATCCCTGCCCCGACAGGAAAAAATCTCAACCAAAATAACAGTGCATCAACAATTCTTCCCAGCAGCCCACACCTACTTTGTCCATATGATTCCCATCAGCTCCCAAGGTGTCCAGAGGAGGCCCACTGGGGGGGAAAGCAGACTTAAGTCAGCAGGCTGTCAAGGGAACAGATGAACAGATCTGCTTGAGGGCCAGGCAGCAATGGAGCAATAAATTAGCCCTATAAAATACTTCAAATTTAAATGTGTAATCTTTCCTATTTCTACAGAGGGCATTTTTTTTTTTTAAGAAGGCAAATGAAATTATAATGTTGGACTAAGCGGCAAGCCCTTCTGCACCCCCAACCCAATCTCTCCATTTAGGCAGCTCAACTCATAACCCATTTGGGAGTGGCCTTATCATCCAAGGTGATGTCATCGGCTGTAGCAGCTCTGCAATACGGGAAAGGACAGAAGGAATGCCATTACACAGACTCAGTGGGAACCCAGCCCAGCAAGCTCTTGGCGCCTGGAACAGAACAGAAGGCCACATCGGTTTGCTTTACAGTAGGCTCCCAGCAAACACAAAAGCAAACTCAGGCATTTTATTAGGGATACAAAGTTTTCCCTCATCCAAGATCACTGAAAATTATTTTTCTTCTCTTTGCCTTTTTTCAAATGGCAAAAGCCATATTGAAAAAAACATGTTTATAGGGTATGCAGATTTTTAGTTAGGACTCGTTCAGGAGTTTAAAAAAGAAAGAAAGAAAACAAATAATAGAAGCCCTGAGCCAGGTAACAGGAAAGTGTAGAGACAGCAAATATTCCAGAATGTATTTTCTCCAGGCACTTTCTATGTGAAAATATGTTTCAGAAAACACCCAAGAATCTGCTGAAAGTCTCTAGACCAGCGGTCCTCAACCTTTTTGGCATCAGGGACCGGTTTCGTGGAAAACAATTTTCCACGGATTGGCCGGTGGGATGCTTCAGGCAGTTACTCGCTAGCCCGCTGCTCATCCCCTACTGGGTCCAGATCCTAACAGGCCGGGGGTTGGGGACCCCTGCTCTAGACAGCCTATTGCCTGTGCCTGAAATACCCATCCCCAATTTGTCAGCCAGGTCGAGAATGACTGCAGTGAGGCTTTCCCTGGTGTTCCCATGGCAGAGGTGGTCTCTTTCCTCTATGTTATCCCAGACCTGGTCCCTAGTACCTACTTTCACTACTGCAGATATGATATGGGGTTACCATGACTCACTGACACTCCTGACATCCCACTAGATTATAAGCTACCAAGGGCCAAAGCCACATCCACTCACCCAAGGGTCCCTGCACCTGGCGCAGTACTCGGCGGGTTATACTCATGCAGGTGGAGCAAAGTGTTTAACAACCATCTATGCTGCTCTCTGCTACGAGAACTGTGGTCTTTCTGGGTCTTATGAAAAGCATCATCGTGATAGCACATCAACTGAGATTCATAGATTGATACAGTATCTTGTATATGGCCCAAGCTTGGAGCATTTCTAATGTTTTCCTATATAAGTCTAAAACATGTATTTTCTTAATATTTTTCACTGAAATGATTCCCTTCATTAGTTTTCACCTTGTCCTAAGCAACAATAATCAGGAAACCATGATTTTGGGGGCAAATCCTATTTTGTTCAAACACACAATAAAATATTGAATTCTTAAACTGAGCATTGTTCATCTGTACACCACCCCTAATGCCCTAGCACGCAGTAATAGAGTGGGTCATGTACCCCCTGCAAGAAATCTTGGATTAATAAAATATTCAAGCTGAAAATGTCACTAGAGGTTCCAAGCCCAAACAATTCATAAACAGATAAGGAAACTGAGGCTCAGGAGGATTTCTCTTTCTTTCTCAACTGATGAAGTTAGTGAGTGGCAGAGGCTGGACAAACATCCAGGGCCCCAGGGCCTATTTTAGTCTTTCTGCTCCAATGACTGGGACAAATATGCGAAAGAGATAAGAGCTTTCAAACATGCAAAGTATTTTCACAAATATTTTCAAAATACTTTAAAACATACCCTTCTATTAAAAAGACTGAAAGAAAAGTTCTAGTGGGATAATGGATACATTATTTTTTTTCCTTCCTAGTATCCTAATAACTTACAATGTGGTCCCAGTACCTTAACAATGAAAAAAAAAATACAAAATATATAATGGTTAATTTCATGTGTCAACTTGACTGAGTCACAGGTACACAGATATTTGGTCAAATATTATTCCAGTTGTTTCTGTGAGGACATTTTTTTGTTTTTTTTTAATGTATGTATTTATTTTTGGCTGCGTTGGGTCTTCGTGGCTGTGCGTGGGTTTTCTCTAGTTGTGGTGAGCAGGGGCTACTCTTCGTTGTGGTGCATGGGCTTCTCATTGCGGTGGCTTCTCTTGTTGTGAAGCATGGGCTCTAGGCACGCGGGCTCAGTAGTTGTGGCTTGCGGGCTCTAGAGCACAGGCTCAGTAGTTGTGGAGCATACACTTAGTTGCTCCTCAGCATGTGGGATCTTCCCGGACCAGGGCTCGAACCCGTGTTCCCTGCATTGGCAGGCAGATTCTTAACCACTGTGCCACCAGGGAAGCCCTGTGAGGGTGTTTTTGATGAGATTAACATTTGAGTCAGTAGACTTGAGTAAAGCAGATTGTCCTCCCTAATGTAAGCAATTAGTTGCATCAACTGAAGGCCTGAGTAGAAAAATAAAGCTGACCCTCTCATGAGTAAAAAGGAACCTTTTCCACCTGACTGCTTTGAGCTGGGACATCAGTTTTTTCCTGCCTTTAGACTCATACTGAAACACTGGCTCTTCTTGGGTGTTGAGCTCACCGGCTTTTGGACTGGAACTATACCATCAGCTCTCTTGGGTCTCCAGTTCGCCGACAGGTATTTGGTGACTTCTCACCCTCCATAATCATGTAAGCTGATTCCTTATATCAATCATATGAATACACACATATATATGTATGTATATGTATACACACACACAAGCGACCTATCTGTTCTGTTTCTCTGGAGAACCCTAATATACCCTCCTTGATGTAGGTGGGCCTCATCCAATCGATTGAAGGCTCTAAGAGCAAAGACTGAGGTTTCCCAAAGAAGAAGAAATACTGCCTCAAAACTGCAATACATAAACTCTGCCTGAGTTTCCAGCCTGCCACCTGACCTGTGGATTTTGAACTTGTCAGGCCCCACAATCATGAGTGATTTCCTTAACCAATCAGTCTCTAGGGTAGGCAGGCAGATGCCAAGGTAGGTAGGAAGTAGAAGATGTGTGGGAGGATGGATCTGTAGCTATATAACCTATTGGTTCTGTCCAGAGAACTCTGACTAATACACCACATTTTTCCATGTCTGTGCATTTGCAAGAGGAAGACTCAAACCTAAAGATGACCAATCAGGGATTTGGGTAAAAAAGTAATCACTAATTCAACAACTGCAAAAGAGCCAACAGTCATCTGTTGTTTGTTAACATGGCAAATGTGAGAATAAAGCAAAATAAGCAACCTACCAAGTACACAAATCAATTCATGATACATTAGTTTCAATTACAACTTTCTCAGGGCACACACTGAAGAATTCCTTTCCTGATGTTGTCTTTACACTTGATTTTCCATTCTTAGTTTTGTTTAAATCACTAATGAAACAACTAAGACATTCTTACCCACGTTTCACAGTTTGCTTACAGTATTTCTCTCTCTTTGAGTGGGTGCCAGAAAACAAATATACTAAATTCCCTAAAACATTCCCCTAAAACAACAGTATTCCTCCTCATCATTCCCCCGCCCCAGTCCCAAAGAAGCCAGCTGGATTTCTTCTAGTGCATCTCTTTGCATTACAGACATACAAAAAAAATGTCTTCCTCCACACTACCACAGGGACACTAGATATAAAGTCTTTTCTTAATGAATCAAACAACTTAATGAATTCTACAACCAATATTCAAAAATATTAATATCATAAAATTTAAATAAGACGTCTCTACTACCCTGCAAATCAGCACACTGTACATCTCTCCCCTCTGACTAAATAACATATTGTGCCAATGAAGTACAAACCAGCTCTGTTATGTGCTTATCATTACATTTCCTGAACAGAGAAACAAACCATAAGAAAATGTTTATTATATGGTAATTAGCTTGGCCACAACCAATGCAGCCCCCTTCTCACTGCAACATGAAATTGGGCAATGGGTATGACTGGATCCTTGAGCGTTGTGTCAACTCACTACATATTAAAGTGATTTTTAAATGATTTTGGGGGCACAATTACCAATCCTTGATATTTAGTGATTTCTAGTGAGTACCTAGTCATTAGTTACGTTCTACTAAAGTGGCTTAGAAAAAAAAATGATGAAATCACATCCTGAGAATGAGGAACTAGAAAATGTCAGAGTGAAATAATTATGGACAGAGCACTGAGCCAAAGGTATAAGATTCAGATTTGGGGTCCTCACTCTTGGGCCTCATCAGTATTCTTATCTTTAAAATGGGGGGAATAGAAATCTACCTACCAGTCACCTTATGGGGAAATGTTAAAGATTTAACGGGGAAACAATTCCATTGAGAGTATGATTTTTTAAAATATTTTCAAAGATCCAACATTCCTCCCTTTGAAAATGTCACTCCCATCCCCTAAGCATAGTCTTCTAGAATTGTTTGTTTTTTTTTTTAGAATTGCTTTCAACAAAAAATTTCAAGGACAGGGGCTTCCCTGGTGGCGCAGTGGTTGAGAGTCCGCCTGCCGATGCAGGGGACACGGGTTCGTGCCCCGGTCTGGGAGGATCCCACATGCCGTGGAGCGGCTAGGCCCATGAGCCATGGCCGCTGAGCCTGCGCATCTGGAGCCTGTGCTCCGCGGCGGGAGAGGCCACAGCGGTGAGAGGCCCGCGTACCACAAAAAAAAAAAAAAAATTCAAGGACAGTCAAAAGCACCTTTGTGAAACCTGTTCCCCTCCCTTGCTTCCTCCAGTATGTATACATGTCATTTACCAGTTGGCAATGATTTATGTACTCACAAATATATTTTTTACATTTTAAACTTAATATTTATGCCATCATGCTGCATATATTACTCTACAATTTGATTGCTACTCACCTTTATGAGACCTACGCATTTTGAGTCAGGTAACTCCAGTCCAATCATTTAAAATTATGTTTAGTATTCCTTGTATGAACAATTCATTTAGCTGGTCTTCTGATTATTTACGTTCTTACTTTTTGTATTATAAATAATCCTGTAATTAACATTTATGTAAATGTCTTCTTTCACAAATCAGTTTCTATACAAAGATGTAAGATGTAATCTCTGTTATAGCATGTGCACCTTTAATTTTGTCAGCTGTAGCTTACTGGCTTGTATGTACAAACAGAATGTGTATTCCTTGTTAGTCCAAGCTTCTAACTCTACTACATCAAGATTCTTTACTGGGTTGTTCATATTTTCTATAACTTTTCTAATACTGGTCCACCTAGGGTCTCAATTACTAAGAAAAGTTAAATCTTCCTTCTACGACTGTGAATTTGTCAATTTCTCCAATTTATTTATCTACTTTGAGGCTGTTTTATTAGGTGCATGCAACTTCCATACTACTAGTGAATTGTTCCTTCTATCATTATATAGTGACAAGGATGACTGTTAGACCACATACAATCTTTGGGGAGATGGCTGTAAATGGTCTGTTCCATGTGGGTGATCAGCAATTGTGAAATTGAGCTAAGACTCAATGAAGAAGTTGATCAGGTTTGAGAGTGAAGTACTAGCAAGCTCATACTGCATGCTATCCAACCAGATGTGTCAGGAATAGAGGTGAAATTCCAATTGACATCTGCCTGACAATAATTTAGTTGGGTCCCAACTAAATTATATTTGGGAGGAGACTTAGTTATTGATTCCCTAATATCTCAAAAACTCCCTCCAGAGTAGATTTTGGTTCTGGGACTTGTCCCAAGGCTATTACTGGCACAAAACTAATTTGGGAATTAATTTCTCAGCTTTCAGCTCCTGGAGCACATGGGAATTACAAATAGAAAATTCCAAGTTCACAGGAAGTCAGGTACATAAATTCAAGTTTTTTTAGGAAGACTTTTCTTTGCCTAACCAGAACCCAGCTGAAGACAGATACACTTCCTTTTGCTTTCTTGTACTAGTGGGAAGACTCTTGAGACCATTCTTGCTCAGAGAACACAGCCTTTTCATCGTTCTTATTCTATGTGTGGTGGGGGAGCAGTTCCGACTCTCTCACTTCTTAACTCCACGCGTTTTAAAACCCAAGTGTCAACCTTCCACCAAGGGCAGCACAGTGACCCCCCCAGATTCTCACCTCCTGGTTTTTAGTCCCCTTCTTGTTTCTAGCATCTGGTGATTTCCTTGACCCTGCTTAGAAGCTCTGCCAGGCATTGATTAGGAATTTTGTTATATTTCATCTAGCATTTCTTGATATTTGTAATGGGAGGGGTCTCAGTTTATCTACCGTGCAATTCTGCTAGAACTAGAAGTGGCGACACAAGAAAGGCACTTCAAGCAGCACCTGGCTCATGATAACTGCTATATAAGTGTTTGCCGTAATTAAAAATGTTCTCTCCTCTCCCTTTCTTTGCATCCAAGTAACATAACACACGTAGCGATTCTAGTGTGTCATGCTCGCTGAATAAATACACAAAAACATGCCTTTTGATATCAAGTAAATTTCTGTAAAGTAAATCTAGTGGGGTTTTAAAATTCCATTTTAAATTGATTATGTGCTCTTTGTTGAGGGAGGGCTCCTATAAATAATACATTTTTATTTTAAAGCACAAATTGAATAAAACCTCAAGTGATCATATAAACTAATGCCATGTCATCAACTGTGAATTAAACGAGATACTATTCAGAAAGTTAGTGCTTTTTAACAATCATCCTATGTATTTACGGTGAAATAGGGGTCAACACACTGCAACTCAAGCTGGGGAAGCATCCCCTCATTTGCTCAGGGCCTCACCTGTGGAATCACATGATCATATATTCTGTTACAATTTTTGAAATTTGCTAGGGTAAAGTATCTCTTCCATAGTCACTTAAGATAATTGGCTCTTTCTACTCGCACCCTCCTCGGTCACATCTTCCTCATGTTGGGCAGTGTTAGAAAATCCATAGACATTTTGGGGATCCAGCTAAGAAGGAGTTAAGGCAGAACAAACTTAAGTTTGGGTTTAGTAAGAGGTATTTATACAGTCTCTACAATATTACTTGGTTAACGTGATTCCATGTATAGCTAAGTTATTACTAGCTGTCTCAGTGTCGAATGACTTCTAAGAATACTCCTACTACCCTCTCACTCGCATGGACTCAAGTCATTTGGAACCGGAAGTGCACGAAGTAGAAGCAGCAAGCTTTGAAATGTAATGAAGGGGTGCTAGTCCCCTTCCTAGCAGGATGCTAGTCTTTAGAAAATTCTTCCACTTTTTAGACATGGAAAGCTGAAAGCTGAGAATCTAGCTCTCATAGACACCAGGTCAAAAGAGACCTAGGTAACAGACTTGACAATATGACATAATTAGACCTTATTTTTTTTCTTGTTTGGAGGAATCTTAGGAAATAGATTTTATCATGATTCCTGTCTTAGGGCTCAAACCTATAGTTTTACTACAACCAGTAAGTATGTTTGTATGACAGGTCACATGATACCCATTTCCAATATCCGAAATACCAAGAAATTTTGGTCAAACATACTAGAGGAAATATTGAATTATCTTTCTATTCTTGCTATAGAAAATATTATAAAATCAATGTTTTAGGGAGAGGCAGTCAATGAACAAGCAGTCAAAATATAAAGGGAAAAAAAGTATTATGTATCAGTTAATAAAAACTTATTTTTCTAGATTTTGTGATGTTTGTGATATCTGTCAGCTCTGCCAAATTTGTAGTTTCTGTATTTACTATTCTAAAATGATAATCATACTCTATGAATTTTTATATTTGAAATTTTATATCGAAAGTTCCAAAACTATCTAAGCATCAGACCCTACAAAACCTACCCCAAGGACAAAAAATAGAAGCAACTAGACTAAAAGTGAAAATTTAAGAACATATTTGATGAAACAGTGAGATTTAAGGTCCAATTTTAAGAAAAGTTAAACTTTCGATAATGCATAGCAAATAAAACCTTTTATTTATCCATTTGGTAAGAACAAATTGTTAGAAAAAGCAAATTTCTATACTTTAAGTTATATCTACCTTGTTCTTCTGTAGGATTAATTTAAAATAGGAATTAAAACCATTCATAAATATCTCAAACTTTAACTCTGGGATTATAATAACCATCCTAAAACTGCCTTCTTTAATAAAAGAAGTCAAATGTTAAATTACAACTCTCAACCTGACTGGAAGTAAAAATAAATTGGTGTATTAAAGTTTATGGTTCATGGGACTATCTGATTAATAACCTTTGTTCAGCAAGCTATAAAATATTAAGCATAAATTCCTACTCAGTCTACAAATATAGAAATTGATACTCAGTAATCAAGTATAAAAGATGATTTAGAAAAGTAATGTTAAGTAATGTAGGTATAAAAAAAAAGTAACGTAGGTATGCAGCATTTCTAAAAAGAAATACCTTCCTTAAGCAGCCGCATAGCACAGGGAGATCAGCTTGGTGCTTTGTGACCGCCTGGAGGGGTGGGATAGGGAGGGTGGGAGGGAGGGAGACGCAAGAGGGAAGGGATATGGGAACAGATGTATATGTATAACTGATTCACTTTGTTATGAAGCAGAAACTAACACTCCATTGTGAAACAATTATACTCCAATAAAGTTGCAAAAAAAAAAAAGAATAAAGTCAACAATATAAAAAGAAAAAAAAAGAATTTCAGAAGATCTGCAGTCAGAGAAATTTGGGTTTAATTCTGGCTGCTCTATAACTCACAAAGTATATGACTTGAGAAAATCATTTCCTCCTAGCTTCATGTCCATTATCTGAAAATGGGGAGATTAATAAGACCTACCACATAGGGATGCTTTAATAAAATAATGCCAGTAAAGTTCTTAACACAGTACTTGGCACAGAATATGTAGTCAGTAAATAGATAATAGTGATAGAAAACATTTAATAAACATTAATTATGTGTTAGATACTGAACCAAAACCTTATTTACATTTGTTCATTGAACTTTTATTACAAACTTGTAGTTGTATTATACCCATCTTACAGATGGGAACACTGATCCCTAGAGAGAGCAAGCATCTTGCCCAAGGTTCCATGGATTATAGGTGATTCAAAAGGAAGCAGTCCAATAAAAAAAAAAAAAAAGAAATACCTTCCTTAAAAATTCAGGACAGATGAGAAAGGGCTTGACTGCCATCTAATATAATATACATTAGATTTTTCCTCCTTGATTTTTATGTCAAAGGCTTACAAGTTGCCAAAGAAGGGATGCAGCCTTTCCTCTGTTATGTTCCTTTTGATGTAATTACAGTAAGTCCCAGGGGAAATGTCCACCAGGCACTTGAAAATGAAGGAAGCAGCCTCAGAAGAGAAGTCAGGCCTGCAGATCAGGCCTGACAGTCATCTGCACAGACACTGCCAAGAGGGAAATTGTATGAAAACCAGAGAAGGGCTGTGACAACTTTGGAAATCACTATATTTGAGGGATAAAGTTAAAAAGTAAAAATAAAAAAGATTGGTGTAGGGCTTCCCTGGTGGCACAGTGGTTGAGAGTCCGCCTGCTGATGCAGGGGACACGGGTTTGTGCCCCGGTCTGGGAAGATCCCACATGCTGCGGAGTGGCTAGGCCCGTGAGCCATGGCCACTGAGCCTGCACGTCCGAAGCCTGTGCTCCGCAATGGGAGAGGCCACAACAGTGAGAGGCCCGCGTACCGCAAAAAAAAAAAAAAAAAAAAAAAAAAGATTGGTGTAATCGTGGTTGTTTTATAGAGGACACTGCTATATATGATTAGTCAGTAATATTTTATAGAAGGTGAAAATACCAAAAAATAAAAATAAGAAAGGATATAGCTAAGGAAGCCAGTCACTTCCAGAGAACTCAAGGGTTTAAAGACACTAAGTTTAAAAGCGAGCAGACTTTCATAAGTTTGGTGGTGGATTCACCAGTGCTAAATTTACTATTATTCACACATACATACTTTATATGCTATTGTATATTTATCAAATATTACATATATTTTTTAAGAGTGGAAATGCATGCAGGTATCATTTTGAACAGCAGCTAGAGTTGCTATTCCCTTTTAAAAATTATTTTATTATTAAAAATTTTTAATGAGGCATAATTGATTTACAATATTATGTAAGTTTCAGGTGTACAGCATAATGATTCACAATTTTTAAAGATTATACTCCATTTATGGTTATTATAAAGTACTGGCTATAGTCTCTGTGCTGTACAATCTATCTTTGTAGTTCATTTTATACATAGTAGTTTGTACCTCTTAATCCCCTACCTCTATTTTGCCCCTCTCCTCACTGGTAACCACCAGACTGTGGTTTCTATGAGTCTTTTTAATTTTTGTTATATATATTCACTAGCTTGTTTTATTTTTTAGATTTCACATATAAGTGATAACATACAGTATTTGTCTTTCTCTGTCTGCTTATTTCACTTAGCATAATACCCTCCAAGTCCATCCATGTTGCTGCAAATTTCATTCCATTCTCATTAGCAGCCATCACCATCCAAGCCCAGAGCATAAAGCTGAAGGCAATTTCCCGCCCTGCTCTAACCAAGGGATGGCTCCAAGGAGATCCTTTCCAGGAAGAAAGTGGAGAAACCCTTTAAATGATGAAAATAACCAACCCCTACACAACTCGAACTTCCTCATATTTTTCTTCCCCGAAATAAAATCTAAAAATGATCTGTGAACAAAGAAAGCTTCTTTCCCATAAACATTTGGATTAAACATTTTCTTCCTTGGGTGCAAAAGATCTGACTCCAACTTGCATCTTTATAACTTATTTTTTGCAGGCTTCTGCAAGTCTTCCCTCTTTTTTTTTAATTTACTTTTTATAGAGCAGGTTCTTATTAGTTATCTACTTTATACATATTAGTGTATACATGTCAATCCCAATCTCCCAGTTCATCCCACCACCACCACCGCCACATACACCGGCCCCCCTTTCCCCCCTTGGTGTCCGTACGTTTGTTCTCTACATCTTTGTCTATTTCTGCCCTGCCAACCGGTTCATCTGTACCATTGTTCTAGATTCCATATATATGCGTTAATGTACGATATTTGTTTTTCTCTTTCTGACTTACTTCACTCTATATGACAGACTCTAGGTCCATCCACGTCTCTACAAATGACCTAATTTCATTCCCTTTTTATGGCTGAGTAATATTCCACTGTATATATGTACCACATCTTCTTTATCCGTTCGTCTGTCGATGGGCATGTAGGTTGTTTCCATGACCTGGCTATTGTAAATAGAGCTGCAATGAACATTGGGGTGCATGTGTAATTTTCAATTATGGTTTTCTCAGTGTACATGCCCAGTAGTGGGATTGCTGGGTTGTATGGTAGTTCTATTTTTAGTTTTTTAAGGAACCTCCATACTGTTCTACATAGTGGCTGTATCAATTTACATTCCCACCAACAGTGCAAGAGGGTTCCCTTTTCTCCACACCCTCTCCAGCATTTGTTGTCTGTAGATTTTCTGATGATGCCCATTCTAACCGGTGTGAGGTGATACCTCATTGTAGTTTTGATTTGCATTTCTCTAATAATTAGTGATATTGAGCAGCTTTTCATGTGCCTCTTGGCCATCTGTATGTCTTCTTTGGAGCATCCCTCTTCTTTGCCTATTAACTTTCTCACCAGTAAAACGAGAAGGCTGGATGATTCCTAACGTCCATGCCTATTAGGACCACTCCTTTTCCCTATGTTTTCTGAATTTTCCATCAAGGCACACAAGCCTTCTGCTTCCTGAGAAAAAGCTGCAAATCTTGGGGTTCCACTGGGGACCATCCTCAACAAAATGGCAGAGTTGGCTAGCAACTACCATGACTCACAGAAGTGCACTAATATGCACTGCTGTAAATAACTTCACTGTGCTAAACCCCAGATGTTTCTGATAAATATTAGCCAAGTAAGCCCAAGAGGGAAAGGAGTCATTGACAGAGAAGCACTTGTGTCTTAAAGTCGATGTGTAAGTGGTAAGAGACACAACCCATATTTGCATTCTGGAAGGAAAAAGAGGTCAGCGTCTCCAAAACTAAATAATTGCTTAAGCGGATTAAACCACACACACACACACACACACAGGCACACACACAAATAACAATGGAGAAGACAACCTTCGTCTCTAAATTAAACCCAATAATGTAGACCAGTTACAAGTACTGAGCACTTTGTGATACATTCTAGAAAAAAACATGAGCTAAAGGAAATCACAGCATCAAAATGAGATGGGATCAGAAGCTAACTGCTGTCTATTACAGACAAACACAAAACGGGGCACTATAATGTCCTGACATTGGTAACAATTGCTGGGACCCCAGGGGAAAAGCTTTAAAATCTTCAAATAGCAGTTTAATTTTAGTTCAGTAGTTCAGAATGAAAAGGGCACGGATAATCTCCATCTGTTGAGAAGAAAAGTCATGATTGATACTGAGTATTAGTTAAGCACACCCGTCTTTGTCAGGGGTTGCACTTGGCTTGAAGTTCAACAAGATGCCTGCCTGTGAAGAGCTTAGGTTTTGGGCAAACATCACTGCATTGTTCCCAGATGCCACCTGGACTAAACTGATTAGGCTAAACTTATGCTGCAGTAACAAACATTCCTCACACTCTTCGGACATAATGAAAGTTTATTTCTTGCTTATACAAAGTCAGTGCCAAGTCAGATCCTGGGCAATTGTCCTCTTCATTGTGATTTGGTGATTAAAGTTCCTTTGACTCTGTGCTCTGCCATCTGAGCATGTGGCCATCACACTCCCCAAAAGGGAAGAGGGACTTGGAAGTTTTCACCAGGGTTTTTGCTGCCCCAGCCCGTCAGGGCAGCGTGTTTCTCTCACAGGCCACCATCTAGAACTAGGCATTCTGGGAGATTGGGAAGTGCAGTCTTCCAGGAGCCCAGGAGGAGAGAAGTGGATGCTGGTGAACACAAGGGACAACTATGATGACAGCACTAATAAACAGCAGAGATACCCTCATATCCCTACAGAAAGTTAATAAGGCTTCAAAGCTTAAAAACTGTCAGCTAGATCTCTCAGCAGAAACTCTACAAGCCAGAAGGGAGTGGCAGGACATACTTAAAGTGATGAAGGAGAAAAACCTGCAACCAAGATTACTCTACCCAGCAAGGATCTCATTCAGATTTGATGGAGAAATTAAAACGTTTACAGACAAGCAAAAGCTGAGAGAGTTCAGCACCACCAAACCAGCTTTACAACAAATGCTAAAGGAACTTATCTAGGCAAGAAACACAACAGAAGTAAAAGACCTACAATAATGAACCCAAAACAATTAAGAAAATGGGAATAGGAACATACATATCGATAATTACCTTAAATGTAAATGGACTAAATGCTCCCACCAAAAGACACAGAGTGGCTGAATGGATACAAAAACAAGACCCATCTATATGCTGTCTACAAGAGACCCACTTCAGACCTAGAGACACATACAGACTGAAAGTAAGGGGATGGAAAAAGATATTCCATGCAAATGGAAACCAAAAGAAAGCTGGAGTAGCAATTCTCATATCAGACAAAATAGACTTTAAAATAAGGACTACTAGAAGAGACAAAGAGGGACACTACATAATGATCAAGGGATCGATCCAAGAAGAAGATATAACAATTGTAAATATTTATGCACCCAACATAGGAGCACCTCAATACATAAGGCAAATACTAACAGCCATAAAAGGAGAAATCGACAGTAACACACTCATAGTAGGGGACTTTAACACCCCACTTTCACCAATGGACAGATCATCCAAAATGAAAATAAATAAGGAAACACAAGCTTTAAATGATGCATTAAACAAGATGGACTTAATTGATATTTATAGGACATTCCATCCAAAAACAACAGAATACACATTTTTCTCAAGTGCTCATGGAACATTCTCCAGGATAGATCATATCTTGGGTCACAAATCAAGCCTTGGTAAATTTAAGAAAATTGAAATTGTATCAAGTATCTTTTCCGACCACAATGCTATGAGACTAGATATCAATTACAGGAAAAGAGCTGTAAAAAATACAAACACATGGAGGCTAAACAATACACTACTTAATAACGAAGTGATCACTGAAGAAATCAAAGAGGAAATTAAAAAATACCTAGAAACAAATGACAATGGAGACACGACGACCCAAAACCTATGGGATGCAGCAAAAGCAGTTCTAAGAGGGAAGTTTATAGCAATACAATCCCACCTTAAGAAACAGGAAACATCTCGAATAAACAACCTAACCTTGCACCTAAAGCAATTAGAGAAAGAAGAACAAAAACATCCCAAAGTTAGCAGAAGGAAAGAAATCATAAAAATCAGATCAGAAATAAATGAAAAAGAAATGAAGGAAACGATAGCAAAGATCAATAAAACTAAAAGCTGGTTCTTTGAGAAGATAAACAAAATTGATAAACCATTAGCCAGACTCATCAAGAAAAAAAGGGAGAAGACTCAAATCAATAGAATTAGAAATGAAAAAGGAGAAGTAACAACTGACACTACAGAAATACAAAAGATCATGAGAGATTACTATAAGCAACTCTATGCCAATAAAATGGACAACCTGGAAGAAATGGACAAATTCTTAGAAATGCACAACCTGCCAAGACTGAATCAGGAAGAAATAGAAAATATGAACAGACCAATCACAAGCACTGAAATTGAAACTGTGATAAAAAATCTTCCAACAAACAAAAGCCCAGGACGAGATGGCTTCACAGGCGAATTCTATCAAGCATTTAGAGAAGAGCTAACACCTATCCTTCTGAAACTCTTCCAAAATATAGCAGAGGGAGGAACACTCCCAAACTCATTCTACGAGGCCACCATCACCTTGATACCAAAACCAGGCAAGGATGTCACAAAGAAAGAAAACTACAGGCCAATATCACTGATGAACATAGATGCAAAAATCCTCAACAAAATACTAGCAAACAGAATCCAACAGCACATTAAAAGGATCATACACCATGATCAAGTGGGGTTTATTCCAGGAATGCAAGGATTCTTCAATATACGCAAATCAATCAACGTGATACACCATATTAACAAACTGAAGGAGAAAAACCATATGATCATCTCAATAGATGCAGAGAAAGCTTTCGACAAAATTCAACACCCATTTATGATAAAAACCCTGCAGAAAGTAGGCATAGAGGGAACTTTCCTCAACATAATAAAGGCCATATATGACAAACCCACAGCCAGCATCGTCCTCAATGGTGAAAAACTGAAACCATTTCCACTAAGATCAGGAACTAGACAAGGTTGCCCACTTTCACCACTCTTATTCAACCTAGTTTTGGAAGTTTTAGCCACAGCAATCAGAGAAGAAAAGGAAATAAAAGGAATCCAAATTGGAAAAGAAGAAGTAAAGCTGTCACTGTTTGCAGATGACATGATACTATACATAGAGAATCCTAAAGATGCTACCAGAAAACTACTAGAGTTAATCAATGAATTTGGTAAAGTTGCAGGATACAAAATTAATGCACAGAAATCTCTGGCATTCCTATATACTGATGATGAAAAATCTGAAAGTGAAATCAAGGAAACACTCCCATTTACCATTGCAACAAAAAGAATAAAATATCTAGGAATAAACCTACCTAAGGAGACAAAAGACCTGTATGCAGAAAATTATAAGACACTGATGAAAGAAATTAAAGATGATACAAATAGATGGAGAGATGTACCATGTTCTTGGATTGGAAGAATCAACATTGTGAAAATGACTCTACTACCCAAAGCAATCTACAGGTTCAATGCAATCCCTATCAAACTACCACTGGCATTTTTCACAGAACTAGAACAAAAAATTTCACAATTTGTATGGAAACACAAAAGACCCCGAATAGCCAAAGCAATCTTGAGAACGAAAAATGGAGCTGGAGGAATCAGGCTCCCTGACTTCAGACTATACTACAAAGCTACAGTAATCAAGACAGTATGGTACTGGCACAAAAACAGAAAGATAGATCAATGGAACAGGACAGAAAGCCCAGAGTTAAACCCACGGACATATGGTCACCTTATCTTTGACAAAGGAGGCAGGAATGTACAGTGGAGAAAGGACAGTCTCTTCAATAAGTGGTGCTGGGAAAACTGGATAGGGACATGTAAAAGTATGAGATTAGATCATTCCCTAACACCATACACAAAAATAAGCTCAAAATGGATTAAAGACCTAAATGTAAGGCCAGACACTATCAAACTCTTAGAGGAAAACATAGGCAGAACACTCTATGACATAAATCACAGCAAGATCCTTTTTGACCCACCTCCTAGAGAAATGGAAATAAAGACAAAAATAAACACATGGGACCTAATGAAACTTAAAAGCTTTTGCACAGCAAAGGAAACCATAAACAAGACCAAAAGACAACCCTCAGAATGGGAGAAAATATTTGCAAATGAAGCAACTGACAAAGGATTAATCTCCAAAATTTATAAGCAGCTCATGCAGCTCAATAACAAAAAAACAAACAACCCAATCCAAAAATGGGCAGAAGACCTAAATAGACATTTCTCCACAGAAGATATACAGACTGCCAACAAACACATGAAAGGATGCTCAACATCTTTACTCATTAGAGAAATGCAAATCAAAACTACAATGAGATATCATCTAACACCAGTCAGAATGGCCATCATCAAAAAATCTAGAAACAATAAATGCTGGAGAGGGTGTGGAAAAAAGGGAACACTCTTGCACTGCTGGTGGGAATGTGAATTGGTACAGCCGCTATGGAGAACGGTATGGAGGTTCCTTAAAAAACTACAAATAGACCTACCATATGACCCAGCAATCCCACTACTGGGCATATACCCTGAGAAAACCATAATTCAAAAAGAGACATGTACCAAAGTGTTCATAGCAGCCCTATTTACAATAGCCCGGAGATGGAAACAACCTAAGTGTCCATCATCGGATGAATGGATAAAGAAGATGTGGCACATATATACAATGGAATATTACTCAGCCATAAAAAGAAATGAAATTGAGCTATTTGTAATGAGGTGGATAGACCTAGAGTCTGTCATACAGAGTGAAGTAAGTCAGAAAGAGAAAGACAAATACTGTATGCTAACACATATATATGGAATTTAAGAAAAAAAAATGTCATGAAGAACATAGGGGTAAGACAGGAATAAAGACACAGACCTACTAGAGAATGGACTTGAGGATATGGGGAGGGGGAAGGGTAAGCTGTGACAAAGTGAAAGAGCGGCATGGACATATATACACTACCAAACGTGAGGTAGATAGCTAGTGGGAAGCAGCTGCATAGCACAGGGAGATCAGCTCGGTACTTTGTGACCGCCTGGAGGGGTGGGATAGGGAGGGTGGGAGGGAGACGCAAAAGGGAGGGGATATGGAAACATATGTATATGTATAACTGATTATATTTGTTATAAAGCAAAAAAATAAAATAAAAATAAAAAAAAACTGCATTGTACAATATAAAAAAAAAAAAAAAAAAAAAAAAACTGTCAGCTACTCTTCCCAACAACCCTACTCCTCCCCTTTCTCAAATGGCCTCTTTTCACCAAATGTGTAAAACAGTTAACAGTAGGCAAATATGATTGTCAGTTGCAGGGCGGGGGGTGCGGTGTAAAAAAAAATTAGGCCGAAAAGAAAAAAAGTTAAGATGAGCTATTTCTACCCAAGTGCTTTCATGCTATGTCATTACCCTCCAAACTGAACAGCCTAGTCATTTGGCTCAAAGTTCAATGATAACATGGCAAGGATAATAAAGTTGTAGCAGCAGAGGCAGGGAAACCAGAGATACAACCTCCTAGAGGTAAGGACCAATGAAAAAATCCCTTGGTTTCTACATATTTTGTACCCCCCCCCACCAACACACACACACACACACAGGTACACACCACAGTGTGACAGATGTGACCGCTGATCTATAGCTGTAGCCGAGACCTCCCTTGGAAACCTGGATTCGAAAGTTTAATGGCTTACTTGACACTTTCTCTGGGATGTACCTCAGAAGTCATAAAATACGGTCAAAATGAAACTTCTGATTTCACCTCAAATCCTCCCCTTTCAACATCCTCCCCTCCTTGCCATTTTTCTCCATCTCACTAAATAACACCAACGTCCAGGTATCTGCTCAAACCAGGGACTTCAGAGTCATTCTCGATTCCTCCCTTTGCCTCCCGGGTTACACCTAATCACATCTTACCACTTCTGCCTTCAAAACAAACTTCAAGTTTGCCCACTTCTCTCTACTTCTACTGGTATCACCCTGACCCAAGACACCATCTCTCATCTCCATCAGCTCCAGTATCCACTTCCTAGTCTCCCTGTTTCTCCTCCTGCTTGCTTCTAACAAACCCTCTGAGAAGCAGCTGGGATCTTCTCTTTGTAAGCCCCTCCCCTGTGTGAAACCTTCCATGGATTTCTCCATTGAACTAAGTAGAAAATTCAGGCAAAACCACAGGATCTCTCCAATATCATCTTGAGCCATTTGTACACCTGCCACATTGGTCTCTATCCATTCCTCGGCAGGAGACATTCTTCCCTACCTTGCACAGGGTCCTTGCACAAGCTGTCCCATCTTTTGGCAAGGCTGTTCCTTTCTAACAGGTAGATTTCATTTCAGAAAGCAACCTTCCCTCCCTTTTTTCCTTCCCTCCCCAATCCTCTACTCTAACTTTATTTTCTACCTCAGTTTCTCAGACTGTGGCTGGTTTCCTTCCAAATATATATTAGAACTTGTATCATAGCACATATTTGAGACCCAGTTTCTACTTCTGTCTTATTCAATATAGGTATCACCAGAGAAGGGCTCTAACAGATACTTTGAATGCTGAATGATATGTGCATTTTAAGGAGATAAGAGCCATTCTCACTAAATAAGACAGGGTTAACTATACTTTTTATACTATGTCAGTGTCCTGTACCCTGAAAGTCACAAACTAAACTCCCTATAGAAGCCTAGCAGAAAACATCACGAGTGAAGAGGGCCAGGCATAGACCGAACCCAAGTGGAGAGACTGCTCATCTAAAAGGGGCAGCTGCTGACAACTCCAGCTGGTACCAATTTAGGCTTATCATTTCCAGATTTTTAAAAAATTTTCAAGTGAAGTGGGAAATCTGAAGCATTTAAATGAAGAACTTCAGGGGTTTTCCACTGCTGAAGAATTAATTTAAACCTTAAGTTCGTGTGGGCAAACAAAACGTGTTGGTAGACCCAATATGGCTGCAGGCAGCCAATTCGAAACCTCTGCTGGAAAAAAAAAAAAAAAAGCATTATCTCTAATCCATCTTGCCAAAATAATATCTGACAGTAATGATGATATTAAGAACGATGCTAGTAGCAAACTCAACAGCATGCTTACTACAGGCCAGGAGTCGTTTTGAGCACTTTATATATAAATTCCAATGATACTAACAACCACCCACTGAGGTACATACTATGATTACCCGTACAGATGAAGACACTGAGACAGAGGAAGGACAAGAAATTGGCCCCAGGTTGTACAGCTAGCATGTAGCAGGGTAGAATAGGGACTGTACCCTAGGTCCCAGAGTCTATGCTCTTTACTGTTATGTACGGAGCAATCAAAATAGTGAAAGTGCATATCCTCTATAAAAACGTTCTGCCTGGCTCTATTTACAATAGCCCGGAGATGGAAACAACCTAAGTGTCCATCATCGGATGAATGGATAAAGAAGATGCGGCACATATATACAATGGAATATTACTCAGCCATAAAAAGAAACGAAACTGAGCTATTTGTAATGAGGTGGATAGACCTAGAGTCTGTCATACGAGTGAAGTAAGTCAGAAAGAGAAAGACAAATACTCTATGCTAACACATATATATGGAATTTAAGAAAAAAAAATGTCATGAAGAACCTAGGGGTAAGACAGGAATAAAGACACAGACCTACTAGAGAATGGACTTGAGGATATGGGGAGGGGGAAGGGTAAGCTGTGACAAAGCAAAAGAGTGGCATGGACATATATACACTACCAAACGTAAGGTAGATAGCTAGCGGGAAGCAGCCGCATAGCACAGGGAGATCAACTGGGTGCTTTGTGACCACCTAGAGGGGTGGGATAGGGAGGGTGGGAGGGAGATGCAAGAGGGAGGAGATATGGGGATATATGTATACGTATAGCTGATTCACTTTGTTATAAAGCAGAAACTAACACACCATTGTAAAGCAATTATACTCCAATAAAGATGTAAAAGAAACAAAAAACAAAACAAAAAAGAAAAAACGTTCTGCCTGATAACAAATCCAAGCTTTGATGCCTTTCTCTCTTCTGTTTGTTTGTTACAGTTCTGGCTACCTCCAAGAAGTTACTACTATCCAGGCATGTATAGCATTAACCCTTTTTTGTCTATTTAGTACAAAAGGAGAAAAGGCTGGTATCAGATTTCTCCCCAAAACCAGATTACAAAATGGGCAAGTCAGACAGAGCCTTTAGGAGCTAAACTGCTTAATTACGTAAAGAACAGGGAGGCAATGAAGTTCAGCTTTGGTTGTGGCATTTGGCCAAAATTCTGTTAGGATTTGGCTTTAGCCTTGGTTTTTGGCAGGCCAAGTAGCCAAATGCCATTTCAGCTCTATTTTTGGCAACCTTGACCTTGTGCACAATTAATGATCATTTGATCACGTAGGTTACTTACACATCTGATCATCATAGCTGCTAATAACACAGATGGGGATGTTTCTCTGGGCTTACTAGTGCCATGTGAAAATTCCCTTTCCAGTAAAAGGAGGCGTTGTACATGTAACTTGGAAAATCTCCTGGTTTGTTTTTTCTATTAAAAGTTTATCAGCCAGGTGAAAATTAAATGCACATTGATTACAAGAATTCATTTAAACAACAAATAATTGTGCCCCTATGAAGTGCCAAGCATGGTTAGTAGTCTTAGGGATAGATCAAAAAAACAAATCAGGTCCCTGCCCTCACATAGTTTACACTCAGATGGATGACATAAAATAATAATACACGTAATAGATAAGGAGATGATACACTGTTTTAGAAAGTGATGGGTGTGTTGAGTGGGAATAACAAAAGAGCCGGGGATGAGAGGCACTGGGAAAGAGGTCATTATTTAAATTTTGATACAACAGCCCAGAAAACCTCCCTGAGGTTATGTGTGAGCAAAGATTTTAAGAAGATGAAGGAGTGAGCCTTGTGCATCCTGAGAAAAAGACATCGCAGGCAGAGGGAACAGGCAGTACAAGGGCTCTGAGGTGGGAAGATACCTGGTTTAATCCAGGAGCAGCCTAAACATGGAAGAGTATAGCAGCAGATGACACGAGTGACTTGCCAGGGAACAGCTCATGCTGGGTCCCGGAGGGCACCAAAGGACTTTGGCTTTTAATTTGAGGAAAATGGGGAGTGATGAGAGGAGTCTGAGCAAAGGAACAACATGATCTGACGGGCACATTCACAAGATCATTCTGGCTGAATTGAAAATCATGTTTTACAGTGAATATTGTGAAAACATCTTTGAAGAAAGAAAACCACAGGGATGGCAACAAAATTCAGCTTGATCTTGAGAATTTTTAAAAAGCATCTTCTTTAAATACAGCCCAGGGATTTTGCTGGTGGCACAGTGGTTAAGAATCCGCCTGCCAATGCAGGGGACGCAGGTTCGAGCCCTGGTCTGGGAAGATCCCACATGCCGTGGAGCAACTAAGCCCATGCGCCACAACTACTGAGCTCATGTGCCACAACTACTGAAGCCTGCGCACCTAGAGCCCGTGCTCCGCAGCAAGAGAAGCCACTGCAATGAGAAGCCTGCTTACTGCAACAAAGAGTAGCCCCTGCTCGCCACAACTAGAGAAAGCCCGTGTGCAGCAATGAAGACGCCATGCAGTCAAAAATAAATAAACTTATAAAAAAAATACAGCCCAAAGCTTTAGTTTATGGGATTGTTTCAATGAAATTGCCTCATGAGCTTCAACTAAGATGGCAAGTCCAAGAGTTGAAGTCTTTATTTCAGTCAGTTATCATCAGAGAGGATGAAGGCTTAATGACTTGGGAATATCACCATTAGCACGACCCTGCAGTGGCAGAGCTGGACCAAAATGTATGTTGCTCCTTCACTGAACTCAGTTGAAAGGGTATATTTTCAGTATCATAAATGTGCAATATAAAAACCACAGGAGCCGACAGCTCTGAGGAATTATTACACTGCACTACAATGCCGATTTTTAAAAAAAATCTGCTTGGTATAACTTTAAGTTGTAATAAATAGGTATTCTTACTAATATTTCAGGTTTATCCTTGTATGACAGACATCTCTTCTATGATGATAATATTCCACTTCAGCCAAATAATGACTGAACACTCAGCCATTTGGCCAAAATGCATATTTGGTATATAGTCTGGACCAAATGTTTGTGGCCCCTCCCAAATTCATACGTTGAAGTCCTAACCCTCAATGTGGTGATATTTGGAGAAAGGGCCTTTGGGAGATGCTTAGGTTTAGGTAAGGTCATGAGGGTGCTGCCCCAGGATAGGAGTAGTGCCCTTTTGAGAAGGGGAAGAGAGACTAGAGCTCACTTTCTCTCCACCATGTGAGGACACAGGCAGAAGGTTTCCATCAGCAAGTCAGGAGGAGGGCCCTTGCCGGGAACCACATTGGATGGTACCTTGATCTTGGACTCCAGCCTCCAGAACTGTGAGAAATACATGTCTATTATTGAAGCTACCTAATCTATGGAATTTTGTTACAGCAGCTCAAGCAGACTAACAGATATGTATGGGCACATGGGAAAGCAACATTTGAAAACAATTTCTTTTTTTTTTTTTTTTTTTTTTTTTTTGCGGTATGCGGGCCTCTCACTGTTGTGGCCTCTCCCATTGCAGAGCACAGGCTCTGGACGCGCAGGCTCAGCGGCCATGGCTCACGGGCCCAGCCGCTCCGCAGCATGTGGGATCCTCCCGGACCGGGGCACGAACCCGTGTCCCCTGCATCGGCAGGCAGACTCTCAACCACTGTGCCACCAGGGAAGCCCTGAAAACAATTTCTAATTCATAAATCCCTGGCAATAATGTTTTAGGTGTTGCTTGGTACCTGGTGGTCTGATTTTCAATTTAAGTCAGGAGTTCCTGATCATTTCAGGAGAAGCTGCTGCTTTCTATTACCTTCAAGTTTTGACTTCAAGGAAATGGGACAGAAATCAGGGTAGTCAGCTGATGCTTACACTGAGGATGGTGAATAGCTATGGGTGGGGGTGAAGGAACCTCGCCCTCTGAAATCTTGGCCGACCCTGGAGGTAGCAGAGAGATCACTGGTCCTCATCTGCAGGTTGGAGACTCTTGGCCTAAGTGAAGTTTGGAATGCCTACCACAGACTACAAACAGGTATTTGCCTAGTCTAGACTTTGAGGATGAAGGGTAATGGAGTAGCTATGGAAGTATCCCTTGCTCATCCTGTGGACAATGTTCCACTTGCACCCACCGTCCAGAAAAGCATTCCCTGCCATTGACAATTGTTACAGGATCCAGCAAGATGTATCCTTCTGCTTGCTTGTAGAGAGATTAAAGAAATAACTATGAGGCAAAAGCAAGGAAGACCCAGAGGCAAGGGACTTCTGGGTCACATCAACTAATTTCATTTATCAAATCAAAAGTGTATTCTTTTTTTTTTGCGGTACGCGGGCCTCTCACTGCTGTGGCCTCTCCCGTTGCGGAGCACAGGCTCCGGACGCGCAGGCTCAGCGGCCACGGCTCACGGGCCCAGCCGCTCCGCGGCATGTGGGATCTTCCCGGACCGGGGCACGAACCCGCGTCCCCTGCATCGGCAGGTGGACTCTCAACCACTGCGCCACCAGGGAGGCCCAAAAGTGTATTCTTTATGATGCGCTGCACCCTGTAGCAGGCACTGATGCTGTAGCAGTGAACAAGACAGTCAAGATCACTGCTCTCAAGGAGCTTACATTGTACTGGAGACACAGAAAATAAATAGGCTGATTTCAGACAGGAAGAGGCTCTATGGAGGACAAACAGTGATGTCAGAAAGTGTGGCTCGAGCGGTCAGGCTTCTCTGCAGAGGGACCTTCGACCGAGACCTACCAGTGGTGCAATGATCAAGGGGGCAAATACGGGCAGGCTGGATGGCAAGTATGGATGCACTCAGGAGAGCACGGCCCTGGTACATTTGAGAAACAGAGAGACGGGTGTGTCTGGAGCTCGGACAACCAGAGCGAAGCCTGATATGAGGGGGAACTAGGGAGGTCAAGCATGGCCAAAATATCTTGGGTTCTTACCGCGGGAATGAGTCTGGATTTCTACTTTAAGTGCTAGGAAAAACCATGAAGGATGCTAAGCTGGTGAGTGGTATCCTTTGATTCAAGACCACCAGGTGAAGAATGGATCACAGGAGGGCAGGAGTGAAGTGGAAGCCAGTTAAGAGATGATGAGGTCGACCCGGGTGATAGCAGTGGAGGTGGAGCACGTGTGGATTTCAGATCACGCAGTGGCGGCAGAATGACTGAACACGATGTGCTGATGAATAACTGATCTCTACACAACAGAACTGGCTGTGCAGTTCGCATTTTTTTTTTTTTACATAATGGAATACTCTAGTTTTCTCAATGTATAAGTGATGCCAGGACAGTTTAAAATGCTGTATTACTTATTACCATGTTTTTTTCCCTTTACAGCTATTAACTTTTGGCAACTTATATCCAAATAGAACATAAGCAGTAGCCATCTGTATACTTATAGAGAAGAAAGAAGAGAAAGCAAGGTATTTTAAAAAAATGATTCCAAGTACCCTGTCCACCTCTCACCCTCCCCCAACACTGCTCCAGAATGCTGGGTGTGCAGTGTCTAAAGCTGAGCGGCCCAGCTCCTCCCATCGGCTGAGGCACAGCCGAGCCAATGTGGAGCAGTGAAGATGTGCATCTAAACCACAGGGCCCCATGTAAGCATCTCAGTGAAATGCATCCACTTCCTCAAAGTCACGTGGGGACTGCGACATCCACCATGCAGAGCCATTTACTATCTGGCCCTTGACAGCAAAAGTTTGCACACCCCTGTTCTAAATGGTCACCTGAGTCCAAGTATTCATAGTTCAACAGCAACTATGACATAGAATACCAGGGAAAGCAAAGATACACTTAAAAATCTTAATAATATGGATTTTATAAAACGTTTTACCATCTGGTGTGTATGTAGAGAGAAAGAGGGTGACACTATATGCTCAGAGATGGTGTGTGTCTGTTGAACGACAGTGCCCCTCACCAGGAGCTAGCTAGCATCAGCCTTCTACCCATGTGTGCAAAGGCCCAACCCCGCTTTCTTCCACCACCTTCTGCTGTTCATCTTACTTGGCCTCAAGCTTCTCTCTCAAGTTCTACTTTATCTGCTTCTTGAGTTCTTCACTCAGCTGAGTTGACCAGGGCTTTTAGATACGGCTTTTCCAGCATCACCCATCAAGGACTGGGAGTCTTTTCAACACAGCTACAGAAGAAGCTCACTGCTGTCCTGTGTACCACCTATGTCTGTCTCTTTCTTAGGTACAAATTATACCTTTGCCTTTATATAGACGCATACAATTCTGAAATCTCTCAATCAGTTCTGACTGTTATGGTTCTAACTGCTGCCATGGTTGAAAGGTTTCCATATTATCTCCAGCATTTCAGGCTGGAAAAGAAAAGTATTTGGGCAGAGTGCTACCAGACAAGCCACCCTTAGAACTCAAATGCCCTTTCTTCCAGAGGCTTATCTTTGCCGTGTCAAAACTGTCGATGGAATTGTAACTGGGCTCTGATCCACCCACTGATAGGGGTTCCACCTCCCCCGATGCAACTTTCCATTTTGCATCCTCAAACGGCATGTACTACAGTCCTGGTACACAAGAAAAGGAATATTAACCAAATGGCTGCAGGCTCTTGTTGTTTTGTATAAGATTTGTCAGCACAACAGAGAGGAAAGCAGTGGCCATGGGTCAGAATTACTGTTTTAGGCTAGGCTATGCCACTACTAGCTTCAAGATTTTGGAGAAGTCATATATTCTCATCCTCACCTATGAAATAAATCAGGTAGTCAGATGTTCCCTAAGGTTCCTTCTTGGTTGATTGTACCATGAAACAGTGGCTCAAATACATGCTCTATTGTTGCACTTTTCAGAGCTCAACACTTTGGTAATAAATGCTTACCTTTTCAAATATGGGTTAATGGTAGTTTCTTTCTTTCCAAGTGCCCAGTGTATATATGGGGCGGGTTGCAGGGAGCTGGAACTCACATAGCATGAAGTCATTCTGGCTTGTCTCTCTTATTCTGACCCCTGACAATTCTTAACTAAGGATGTGCTTATTATGTTTCCCATGCATTATGTCCTTTCCTATCATTGGTGACATTATATTGGGTTGGCAGCTTCTTTTGGAGACACTCTTGATCCCCAAGCCAAGAAATACAGAGAGCCAAGAATTAGATCATTCTATCCCCAAATTGCTACAGACCTTCTCAGAGGCAGCTGAGCCATGTAATTTGATCAAGGTTAAGTACAATCCACCCTTCATCTGTAACCCAAGTCAAAATTCTTTGAACTTTCCATTTCAGTCCCAGATTACTGCTTCTTGCCCACTCTTACAAACGTCCACCAGCGGCTCTCCAGTCAACTCTCATTTATCCACCTGTGGCTTATCCAAAGCACCTGGCTTTCTCCTCCTCCTGCCTCCAGCACAAAATTCCAGGCCAGCTCCTTTAACTCAGTGCCAAAGAAACACAAACTAAATCTAATATTAGCCTAATGAGAAAAGGCTATCTGCTGCCAAAGATTCACAGAATGCATCCCAAAGCCAAATGCAGGCAATTATTCACTGTTTTGGATGCTGGCGCTGCTTCTCCCTTATGTAATACAGCAATAAAGATCTGCTGTTTTTCTATCCAAGAAAGGAAGAATACGGGCAGCATTTTAACCTCTTCTTTCACCTAGTTGGCCAGATTCTCAGTATATCAGATTATATTTTCTTTTCAAATAAATAAATCATTTGTACATTTAATGTTAAAGGAGTGAAAAAAAATCATGGTTTCAGGGTCATTATACTTAGATGTGAATTTCATCTTCCTCCAATTTTTAGCCAGGAACTAAGTTTTGGCAAGCCATTCAAATTCTTTGTTTTCTCAGCTGCAAAACAGAGATTTTATAAATAAAAAGGGGGCAGTGACACATATAAGAGGGACACACAAAAAGCCACCAAGACTCTTGATCATTACTCTGATTCACCACTTTACAGCCTCTGGAGAATTAGCATTGTTGGCAAGAAAAAATAAAGATTAACCTTATGAAACCCTTCTTTCACAGGCATGAAAACACACGGTAAGTTTTCTCATAAGCACCTAGAAAAGCAAGCCTAGAAGTGAAGAGTTTCTAGTTTCCCAATGCTGTATTTAGGCCACTTGTGAGGACACATTCCAGAGTTCCAAGGTGAACAGCCAGGATACTGTTTGCTGATGGGCTGATCTTAGTCCATAGCCCGAGTTGCCATGGAAACTCAAATTCCAACCATCAGAGCATTTAGGGATATCACTTTCAAAACAGACTCCCCTTTCCACATTTTTCTCATGATTGAAGCACATGTCCCCCCAGGCCCAAGGACAAGGGTCAGATCACACAATTCCATCTTTTCATCTCACTCACTCCTATGCCCAGAAAACTTCAATGGCTTCCACAAACCAGAGCAGCCTGTCAAACAGAACTTTCTGTGATGTTCTATGTCTGTGCTATCCAAGACAGTAATCCCTAGACACATGGAGAACTTTTAAATTTTGCTGGTGTGACCAAGGAAACAATTTTTCATTTTATTCATTTTTTTTTTTTTTTTTTGCGTTACACGGGCCTCTCACTGTTGTGGCCTCTCCCGCTGCGGAGCACAGGCTCCGGATGCGCAGGCCCAGCGGCCACGGCTCACGGGCCCAGCCGCTCCGCGGCATGTGGGATTCCCCCCAGACCGGGGCACGAACCCGCGTCCCCTGCACCGGCAGGCGGACTCTCAACCACTGCGCCACCAGGGAGGCCCATTTTATTCATTTTTAATGGATTTAATAGCCACACATGGCTAGTGGCTACCATATTGGATGGTGCAGATAGAAAATAAATCTACGCTCCTAGCATTCAAATCCCATACGACTGGGCCCCAACCTACTGTTCCAACCTCATCTTCCGCAACACAAACCTGGACTCAAGGAGACTGTTGCTGAGAGCACCTGAGGATGTCTGTGGCCACACCATTGCTAAGGACGCCTTCCATTCTTACTACTGCATGTTTGAATGTTACCCATATTTCACAGCATAGGTGCATTTCTTCCTCTCCTGGAGTACCTACCCTCTGGCAGCCCCATGCCTACTGCTCTGGAAGGAAGGGTTCATTAACCTCAGGCCTGTCCGGGAAGGACCCCAGGGGCTCACAGAGCTGCTTCCTTGAAAACTGCTCTGTGGACCACACCTGGTCTACAGGACCAGTGAGATGGCCTTGGGCCCACATGACTAGAATGGTAAAAAGAATGGTGGGAAAAAGAGGCTGTGCCTTCTGTGAGTCAAGGAAGCTCATCCTCACCTTGGGTCTCATCTGTGGCAGTTGTAGGCGCCCCTGTGTGGGTGAAGGAACAGAAGCAGCTGTGTACCTTCATACCTTCTGGCCCCCTGGATGAGACGAAATGCTATACGTACTATCTCTTGCCGGGTATCCACCTGTAAAGCTAAGTCAACATAGTTTCTGCATTTTGAACTTATAACTGCAGCTGTGGTATGGCATGCATACTCTCTGAATTCCTAAGTCCTCACTGGCACTTAGCACTCCCAATGGTAAATAGCTTTTGCAAATCCACAATTCAATTGAATCTGTTTCTTTTTTTTTTTTTTCCAACTAGACTCTATGCTACCTAATAATAAGGCTTAAAAGTGAGCTCGGGGGTCCAGCTCCCTGGCGGTCCAGCGGTTAAGACTCTGTGCTCCCACTGCAGGGGGGGCACGGGTTTGATCCCTGTTTGGGGAACTAAAATCCCTTATGCCATGCAGTGCAGCCAAAAAAAACAAAACAAAGTGAGCTTGGTTCTCTATTGATTTCTCTTTTGTCTATAAGAGCTGATGGCAACTCATAGCACCGATAACCTCTTTCTGGAATCAGGGCCCTAGTCTTTAGAGTAACTGGGGCCAAGGGTGCCAAATCACATTTAAGATAAAGAAACAAAAAGGATGATTTTTCCAAAGATATGTAGTGATAGAGATATTTTTTAATTATGAAAGCAATGTAAATTTCAGGGTTAAGATGGTAGATTAAACTTGTGCTATACAATCTCCTCTCAGGCTCTAAAAACTTAAAGATACTAGAAAATATATTTTTAAATTTATATAAGGCCAAAGAGACATCTCTAGGTGCCAGGAGCCCACAGCAATGAGGAGGACTGAAGCACAGTATGCCTGCTGGAGATCTGGAACAGGGATTGGTTTCAAAGCCCAACTTGGCCAGACCAAAAGTGGCAGAACCTACAGGTGTGATAGCATGCTAGAACCAGGTTCCTGTGTGAAGTCTGCAGATGGGAGAGCACATCTGGGGGGACTTGATTCGTGTAGTGCGTCAGCAAAGAGAACATCAAATTGAAACATAATTAAACACCTGGTCAAAGCTATTACATCCCAAAAAGTTCAGGAAGAGACAAACACAAAAGCACCTCATCAGTGCTTGCTTCAGCAGCACAAAGACTACAAAAAGCACCTCATCAAATGGCCTCCACAACCCAAGTCATTCATAGTCCGCATGATAACTCCTCCTTGGCAAATAACCAGCAAGCGTTAGGAGCCACGGGAGGAAAGACACCACCCTCAAAGGCAGAATACAGACTCAACAAACAGGAAAAGTCATGGATGAGCTGTTTAAGTTAATGGGACAATCTGAAAAGGGCTTTAAAATAAATATACTTGAAAGGGTACATATCTTTAAAAAAAAAAAAAAAAAAACTCAAGTGCAGAAAAAGAAAGTTTTCCCCATAATCACAGCTCCAGATGTAAACTGCTGCTCAAACTGTGGAATGAACTCTTTCAGACTCGGTGATGCCTTTTTACAGAGAAAAGATATTTTTATGAAAATGAGAACGTTTTACTGTGTGCAGTAACTTGCCCTTCTCCCTCCTCTCCCCACTCTAAAATAGCAGCATACTCATTTTCCCACATAAACACTGCTACAGACGAATGTCTGTGTCTCCCTAAAATTCACATGCTGAAACCTAACCCCCAATGTGATAGTATTAGAAGGAGGGGCCTTTGGGAGGTGCTTAGGTGATGAGGGTGGAGCCCTCATGAATGGGATTAGTGCCCTTGTAAAAGAGACTCCAGAGAGATTCCTGGTCCCTTTCCACCATGTGAGGACACAGTGTGATGACGACTGTCTATGAACCAGGAAGCAGGCTCTCATCAGATACTCAATCTGGTGGCACCTTGATCCTGAGCTTCCCAGCCTTCATAACTGTGAGAAATAAATTTCTATTGTTTATAAGTCACCTAGTTTAAGGTATTGTTATAGCAGCCTGAATAGACTAAGATAAGTACACATAGGTCTCCCTCACCCTTATAAAGGGAGAACTCTATTCCATTCCACGAACACACAGTTTCTTGAGCCAATGTCCTATGAAAGGATATTGTTTTCATATTATAAACATTGCTAGAGTGACCATTCTCCTGCAGCCATCTTTGCACATCTGGATGATTATTTCCTTAGGACAAGTTCCTAGAGAGGGAATTACTGGCTCAAAACTTATACACATGTAAAATGTTGATAACTCTATCAGACTGTCCTCCAGAAAATCTGTACCAACTTACACTACTGAGTGGCTTTAAGTGCGTGCATTTCTAGCCAGAGATTTTTTAGGGTAAGTTTAGAGTAGGTCAAGTTACCAGGGATTCAATTCTTTACCCAAGGAAAAAGGATGACTCACAACTCCAATAACCCTCTAAGTGCACCAGGAGGGCACATTTCAGTGTGTCTGTACATGCACAGAACATGTTCACATTGTCTGTGGCTCAGAATCTCCAGGGTATGTGACACTGCAGGTCTGCAGTAATCAAGCTCTTTTTATTTTGTCCCCCCAGCAACCACCATTGTCATCAAGACCTGCATGAAAAAATAAATACTTTGTAGCAACAGCTCCTCATCTGTTCACTCCTAAACATGTCAATGTGAAGACATTCAGAATCCCCTCTCAACCCTGTTTGGGGGTTTCATTGTAGGTGATCTGGACAAACTCAGATGAGTGTGGTTTCCAGCTGTATGCTATTCCTGAGGAAAGGTTCATTATGGACAACTACATTCTCAGTGAAGTAGGTTTTCAGCAAAGCAAACGTAAAATGATCTAGAGGCAAAGGCAGGTGCTACTGACATGAAAATTCAGGGTTTACTACAATTGCACACATTCCAAATAATTCAGAAGTTATCCAACCTTATCAGGTTTGAATCAAACTTCTTATATCACCAATCTGTTGTGCAAATAAAAGAGAATCTGGACATGTTGAAAGGTGAATTAAATCAGGCAAATGTCAATAAATTGTTTTCTTTTTCCCCACTCTAATTTTTAATATTTTAAGCATATCTTTGAAAAGATCCTACTCAGACAAACCATTTATCTTCCTAGTTAAAGAAGACCCTTAAGACATTTTTTTTCTCACTCTTTCAAGATGGCACCACTGGCTGATCGGATTTAGATGTCATAATAGGGCTCACTTATTCCCACCTCCTCTTACAGACCAAACCTCAATAATCAACCAGTTTCCTATAAGGTGCAATTTCTCTCAGCTACCATATCTAGTGCAAAATATCTGCAATATCTTCCTTGCTAATCATTCTCCACTCCCTACAACACAGACACACAGACACTCATTATGTCATCAGTTTTTAATTATCCACACTAAAGAAGGGAAGGAGCCATGGTAATTATTCAAAACTATAGATAAAGAAGAAAAATTCACATCTGATTTTGGAAGGCATTTTTTGCAGGGAGTGGTGGTTATTGTATGACAGCCAAGTGACCTTTCTACTTAAGGTTTTTCTTGGATGATTGCAACATTTGCTTTCCAAGGCATGCACATATTCATCCACTCAACAAACATTTGAAAGGAAATTCCTTTGAAGGAAATGCACGAGGGAGAAATCAAATAACCACACGAAGATTAGTCATCTCAACTTCCAAGGGGCAAACTAATATACACCTCCAACAAGAGCATCTTCACTGATTGCAGACAAAAACCCATACAGTGCCAGTTCCATTGCAGAAAACCTTTGAAAGACGCTGCTCTTACTAAAGAATCATCCATCCTCCCAGTTTACCAAGGTGTGTTTTATACCAACATCTAGGCTAAAAGACTAAAAGAACAAAGTATCCTGCAACAAAATAAAACAATTTTACCTTTCATTAATTAGGATCTTGTTTACTATTGTCTACCTCATAGAATTGTTACAGGGAGACAATAAGCCAGTATATCAAGAGTCCTTCAAACAGTACCTGGCATATATGTATATATTTAATAAAATATTACTTGTTATTGTGATTGTCAGCAAAAAGCCCCCTCATACTCATGCAGCCAACTGGGCCTTTTACAAAACACTTCCACATACATAATATTATTTCATCTGTTCAACCTAATGGAGGATGGAGTTTTTCTGATACCCATTCTATAGGTGAAAAATCTGAGGCTTGAAAAGTCACAGGACTTGTCCAATATCATAAAATGACAAATCTGAGCCTGGCAAACAAATCTTTCAGCTTTAATTCCAAGGCACTCTTCCCTGTAGCTCATTCTATACCATCCTCAGAGCCTCATGCGATGAAACTGACCACAAATGTGTTTCCATTTCACTCTAAAGGGTATGTGGTCAATATTTTCATTTCTCATTACCTGCAATCAAGGAGCACTGTTTCTTTAACTGAAGATACAATGCTAATTAATGAAAGCACCATCAGTTCTTATCTGGGGCTGGACCACAAAATAGCAAAGCTGCAGCTTCAGAATCTCCTTAACTTACTGGATTATTACCTACCTTAGCTGTCTCGGCTTCTGCCTGCAGTCGCTTGGGGGTTCCTTTTTGGTCAAGCACCTTCTGGAAATTTTTGTTTTTAATAGAGTGAGAATCAACACCTTCACCTTCAATTTGCAGTTTAATACCTTCAGCACGGGCAGGGTGATCAATACCCCGTGGATTCAAACCGCAGTGGAGAGCTAGGAAAGAGGAAAAAATCTAAACTCAGAAAACAGATCCTATAAAGGAGGTGTCCATGAAAGACAATATTTCATCTGGCCTATGTGGGAAGATACAAGGAATCACCAAGTTGAGAGGTGGGGGTCATAATTATGGGAAACGATTTGGTGAAGCGGGAGCATCGTATGGTGGGAAATCCTGAGCTTTGAAGTCAGAAAGACTAGAGTACAAATCCAGGAACCATCAGTTCCAAGTTGTTTGACCTTGGGCAAGCAACCAACCCCCAAATTACAGAAGACAATACCAAATCAGGCAACTTGGGTACTGCCTTCCACACATGCAATCATTTCAACCCCTGCAGTTTAGTGTGTATCTCTGCTTCCATCTGGAAAACTGCTCAGCCCCTCCCATTTCTGAATCTTCTCTATTCTTCAAGCATCCACTCAAGTCCACCCTCTTACAGTCATTCAACAAATATTTACTGAGCACTTACTGTGTGCCACTCCTGGACCAGGCCCTGCAAGCACGGATTTATATACGACAGATGTTAGCTTCAAAGAACTCACAATGAAATAGAAGAGGCAGACAAGAAACAAAAGAACTAGTGGTTTTAAAACAGTTACTACTCCTCCATGAAAGAAGGAAAGGTCAGAGTGGAGGGTTTAAGGGAGCTCAGCCTAGTAGCTTCCTATTTTCACCTTATCTCTCCACATCCTTTAATGCAGATACCCTCACAAATAAAATCTAAAGCTCATACTGAGTATATTTATTCATTCCACATAGGAGTTCCTCCTGGGTACCCATGACTATCAAAGAAATAGCGGGGAATGTTATAGGAAACATACATTCCCCCTGGAGGACATCCATGACCCAACGGGTGTGTGTGAGTGAATGTGCACACACTTATGTACATATAGCTGGTATGTGTGTTTTGAGGTCTCTGGTGGAGAATTCTCTCATCTCCTTGTGACCCTCAAGCCTTCAAATGTAGCTAAACTTCCATCCTTATCCACTTCCCCTTGGTCTCAGAGGATTTAAGGCCAGAACCTCCAATCCCCTCCCATCTCCCTCGAGACTCCACTTCATCAATAATCTCCTTTTACCCAGGATCTTCAGTCTCCCCCTTTCTCAGCATTCTTCCCCGTTACAGGACGTCTGTGATTCTAAAATTCTTCCCTTTACTTAGCACCCCAGGGTTTCCTTTTCTCTTGATCAGGCTTGTGAAAGAATATTTTACACCTGAGAGATGAGGGAAGCCTTCCCAGAAGTAGTCAGGCAGGTGTTCTTTTCCCCACTCTCCACTTCTCCCTTAACAGGTCCCATCCATTCCCAGCACTTCTGATGCAATCAACCTGACCATGACTATCAAATTTTAAATCCAGCCCAGAGAGACCTCTCTCATGAGCCTCAGATGTAAGACTGTGACTCAACATCCCAATGTCAGTGTATCACAGATCTCACACTTAACATGTTCACACTGAACCTTGGTTTTTCTACCAAAAAATATTCACTTTCTCCTGTCTTCAGTTACACAGAAACTGAAGAGTCCTCCTTGACACACTCTCTTCATAAGTCACCACATCCCTCGTATCTATCACCAGAGCCAGTAAGCACTACACTCAAAATGCTGCTCCCATCCACCTACTTCACTCCACACCTCCACTGCCATCACCCTGGTCCAAGCTACTCATCTCTGTCCCCCAGAATGTGACCAGCCCAACTGCTTTTCCTCGCTGAACCCCCGCAATCCCATTTAAAAATGTATAGGTTAGTTCAAGAGACTTCTGCTACAAAACAGAAACAGACTCGCAGGCTTAGAGAACGAACTTATGGTTACCTGGAGGGGAGGGATAGTTAGGGAGTTTGGGATTGAAATATATACAACTGCTTTATTTAAAATAAATAGCCAACAAGGACCTACTGTACAAAAAATGGATGGGGGACAAGAGAATGATATAGATGAGATGAGATTGGCCATGCGTTGATAATTCTTGAAGCTAACTGGTGGATTCATGGGGATTTATTATACTACTCCTTCCACTTTTGTCTGTTGAAATTTTCCTTAATAAAAAAGTAAAAAAAAAAAAAACTTTCGAATGGCTTCATTTTACACCCAGATCATTCAAAAATCTTTAACATGGCCAACAAGGCCATTCATAATCTGTCCCCTCTGGACTTTGTATATAATGTTTCTTTGCCGGAACTGTTCTTCCCCATTCTTCACCTAACCCCTACTTATGCTTCAGGCTTTGGTTTAAGTACCAACTCTTCAGATTTGATCATGTGCCTGGAATGGCAAGTAGTCAACATTGTACGAATGATCTTAAAAAACTTATTGTACAAAGATCCACATGCATGTGACCCTATTTAAACTATTTTATATCAAAGTTATCTGAATTTCTCTTCTAGCCTTTAAGCTTCCTAAAACAAGGACCAGTCTATTTCATGGTGCCTCGTAGGCACTCAGCATGTATTAGTTCATGCCTCTTGCCTCGATTTGTGGTGCGTCTCAAATAATCTTCATGAAAAACTCTGAGACATAATTATATTCATTTCACAGACAAGGGAAATGAGGCTCAAAGGGTTATAGTCATAAAAAGTCATACAGATGTCTACTGAAGGTCACAAAGATCATGTATCATTTAGGTTGCAGATGATTTCAAGTTTCAGATGAACAAACCCAAAATAGATTAAGCAGTAAGGAAAATCATTATCTTTCAGGAGAGGAAGCCCAGTAGTGGGAAAAGTTCTGAGTTAGCTGATTTCCAAGTTCAATGGTGCCATCAAGGACTCTTTTTCATCTTTCTATTTTGCTATCCATAACATCACCTTTATCCTAAGCCTGGGTACCCACATGGCACTAGGGCTACAAGCTTCTGGTTCTCATCTAGCAATAGAGACAGCTTGATTGACCATAGTTTTCTTCCCCAAATCCTTCTCCAAACTTGGATCTTTTCTCATTGGCCCAAAGTGAATGACACACATCCGTTAGTGAACTAAAACCCTGGCAGTAGAGATAGGATTACCCTTAAACCAGCTGACCTTCACCTAAAGTCAAGTCCCCAAAGAGATAGGATTACCCTTAAACCAGCTGACCTTCACCTAAGGTCAAGTCCCCAAACCACATTGCTGTTACTCAACAAGGCAGGGGTGGAACAGATGCTGGAGAACCAACCGCAATGCCCAATTCAGGCAGTGGTAGAAAAAGAACAAAAACCTATGACAGCATGAGGCTAATTACTTAGTATCAATCAGCTTCCCCATCTCCAAAGATCAGCCTACTTACAATGAATCTTCAATTCAACATACTAAAATTGCGATTATTAAAAAGAGGTGAGCCTGTGTCGGGAGGTGGCGGATGGGCATGGGACAGATTTAGAGATTAGTGAGGAAAAGAAAAAAGTGTGTATCTTTGATCTTACTCCAGCATGATTCCCAGCTGCTTCCTGCCTTGAAATTCATGGCCTAGGAATATCACTGAGCTGCTGATAGCTTCCAGCACCTCCTGTTCTCCTCTGCCATCACCTCCCCACCCATCAGACTCTTGTACTTCCCTCACTTGTGCTCATGTTGGTCCCTCCTCCTAGAAGAAAGTTCTACTCCACCTCAACCTTACTTCCTTCTTTGGGAAGTGAACTCCCACTCAGCCCATGTGTCTTTTCAGACTTCTTCAGAAAGCCTTCTAGGAGCTTCTGACATCCTGGTGCTTCATCCCCTCACTCTCTGAGGATGTCTGTCTAATTGACCTGTCTGCTTCACCGACCACAACTGCCAGCTCCATTTCCACTGCCCAGTCCAGCACTGGTCACATAATAGGCAGTGGAGAAACATCTGTTCAGCTGCTGAACGAACCACCAATCTTCTGTCTTTACACAACTATGCCTTCATCAAAAGGTATCTTTTCTCTGCTAGTAAATACTAGGTGTACAAAATGTAAGATCTCTAGACATGAGATGGGTTATGGCATCTGGACTTTCTACACATGTCACGTTCTTCCCACATATATTTTAATCCTCCACAGCTGTTCCTTCCTCGCCTGCAAATCCTGCAGTTGATTTAGGTTTTTGTGTTTGGGTTTATTTGTTTAAAACCATTTCTGACAGGCTGTGTTTTGTTTACCCTGAAATTTCACGTCCCTAATGTTTACAAATCAAGCGACTTTTAAATGGCCTCTTACATGCCGTGACCTCCATCTCTCTGTTCATCATGTAAAAGGTGCCCCCATTTGCTTTCTCTTTTCTATCCTCATCTCTACCCTTTCTTGTTTTCACTGAAGTTATTTATTCAATATAATGGGCTCAGCAGCTCACAGGTCAGCTTTGAGATCTTCTTGTTTCCCTGATCTTCCCAACCAGTCTTGTGCCCTATGGATTTCTAGTTATTGAACTGACACGGCAGGCTGCTTGTGGTCTTTACCTGAAGGGCTGCCACTGTCGCTTTAATGTTAAAGTTACTGATGGTGAGCTCTTAAAATGAGGAGTTAAAGACCAGATTTTACAAACGTTGCTCTTTTAAAAACCTAGAGAAAATTCCTCATGCAAATACACGTTTTAGCATTGTTCTGAGATGCCAATTCGAAGGCACCATCCTTTTTACATGTGCGAAAACCCACTCCCTCAGAAATTGAAAACCCTTGCACATTGCTGGTGGGAATGTAAAACGGGACAGCTTCTGTGGAAAACTGTATGGCGAATTCCTCAAAAAAAAGAAATAAAATAGAATTACCATTTGATACAGCAATTCAACCAAAGAATTGAAGTAGGGACTCGAACAGATATTTGTATATTCATGTTTATAGCAGCATTATTCACAATAGCCAAAAGGTGGAAAGAACCCAGATGGCCATCGATGGATAAATGGATGAACAAAATGCTGTATGTATGTACTACGGAATATTATTCAGTATTAAAAAGGAATGAAATTCTGATATACGCTACAATAGGGATGAACCTTGAAGACATGATGCGAAGTGAAATAAGCCAGTCACAGGACGAGTATTGTATGATTCTACTTATGAGAGGTACTTAGAACCGTCAAATTCATAGAGACAAAGTGGAACAGTGGTTACCAGGGGCTGGAGGAGAGGAGAATGGGGACTTATTGCTTAGTATGGAGTTTCAGTTTGGGTTGATGAAAAAGTTCTGGAGATGGATAGTGGTGATGGTTGCACAACAATATAAATATATTTAATGCCACTGAATTGCACACTCAAGAATGGTTCCAGTGATCAATTTTGTTATATTCTACAATAAAATTTTAAAACAAAAAACCAAAAATGGACTCCCTCTCATTTCACCTCCCTATTGCCTCTGTTAAGTGGAAAGTTCCAAAAGTATTTTTAGTCTTCTATCATCTTATTGTGATTTTCAGGTATAACACGTTTTTTGCTTTCTTTTTAAAAAATATAATAGATAATAATAGCTCAATGGTATCAGATTACTTTAAAATGTTCTTGGAAAGGGCATGTTCTCCAAAATGGGCCCCAGCCTGACTGGCAGAAGACATGCTTCACTTGCTGGAAGCGAGCCTGGGCCTTCCTGGCCCTGACCTCTGAGGGGTCCCATTCCGATGGGACTTAGGTCACAGTAACAGACTATGCCTAAGTGCCAGGCTTCATTTCATCTCAAGATGATTCAAGAAGAGCTGAGGGATGTGCTGGCATCACAACATTCATTTGTAAGAACAAGTGGATTGTACTTGCCAAGAAGTCATGCAGCTTCCCAGTCCTTTCAGTCCCCACCCACGCCACACTCTCCCTGTAGTGAGACAAGGGACAGAGCCTCATTCAAATTGAATGGTCCTTTATTCCCAGCATCACTGTGAACAGAGATGCTGTGCAAACACCCCCAGTGGTGCTGCTCTGGCTCCTGCCCCTACATTTCTACTGACACATAGACGCTGCTTGCAGCTGCTGAGATGTCTTGTGCTTCTCTGCTTTGCCAGAATTGATCTTTTTCCATAATATACTCTTCCCTTCCCTTATTTGCATGGATAACCCTTCAGGAAATAAGAAATGCTCTTTCTTCTTTCCCCTGTGAAGCTTTAACTGATTTTGTAAGCCTCCTAAGCAATGTTGACAACGTCTCTTTTTCTTATTAAATCTGGTGTGTGTGCGTATACACCATGCATTGCAAGTATTTATTAACATGTCTGCCTACCCTATAACTAGGAGCCCCATGAAACAAGTGACTTCTTATTAAGCTTTACAAGCCCAGTGCCTAGCCAAATGACTAACGTACAGTTATGCTGAATCATTGCTCACAGAATGAGCAGAGGTATGACGAAAAGATACTGATTTAATCCTACTGACTGTCATTCCCTTCTTATGAGTAGCTTAGATCTTTATTTTTCAAAAGAGCAAATAAGAGTTGCTTCCAACCTAATTGGATAATTCAAAGATATGGTAAATCACAGAACCATAGAGCTGTCCCAGAACTGCTGTTTCACTTGACTGCCTTCTGCAGAACAGAAACAGTGTTAGTCATCTATGTACCTGAAAAGACTAAGCTGCATGTATTTGGCACCTCATATATGTTGCTAAATGAATACATGACCTTATGATGCAAATATACTCCAATCCCCATCATTAGCTATTAGAATTGAGATAGATTGTTTATCATTTCATGTATATTTCTTGCTCATAGCTAGAGAAAAAGTTCCTGGAGGACATGGCCCTTGCTTCATACATCTCTCATATATAATATTCACATAGCAGACACTCTCCAAATATCTGTTTAAGTAAGGGAAGTGCCTTATTCGTTATATTCCTGATTCAAATCCGGCAGAACTCTACTCTCTAGAAGTAATCCGGGCATCACAAAAGGCCTCCCACCCTTTGCAGGAGACACTTCTGGTGGCTAAACATTCCCAATGCTCTCCTCCTTGCCACCTCCCACAGCATGTCTACAAAGTCAAAACTCAATCCTCCAGCCTCCCTTGCAGCTACAAGTAGCTGCTGACAGGTTCCTGCCAATGGGACTTAAACAGATGGATAAAAAGACAGTCCTGGAACTGACAAAAGAGAACAGATGTTGATACCGCCCTTCCTTCCCTCTCTCTGCCTTGAATGCTGATGTGTTATCTAGAGCTGCTATAGACCTTCTGTGACAATAGGGCTCCAAGCATGAGTGAAAGCCAAGAGGCTAACAGCCACACTGGCTCTGCCATCATTGGGCTACTCTATGTTCGTAATTGCCTCCCTCTGGACTTGGGGCTCTGGGAGAGAAATAATCCTAGTTGTTAAGCCACTTTGAATCAGGTGTTCTCTAACATTCAGATGAACCGTTCCAAACTAACATATGATTCCATTTTAACCAGTTACATATGATTGCTTAGCTCTTCCTCATGGAGAAAAATAAGAAAACTGAAATCCTAGCAAAATATTACAGTCTGGGTTTCAAAACTCCCATTATGACTTAGAAAGCTTACCTAAGTATAATACCTTAGCAAGGAAGATGTACATTAAGAATACATGTTGTGGGCTTCCCTGGTGGCGCAGTGGTTGAGAGTCTGCCTGCCAATGCAGGGGACATGGGTTCGAGCCCTGGTCTGGGAAGATCCCACATGCTGCGCAGCAACTAGGCCTGTGTGCCACAACTACTGAGCCTGCGCGTCTGGAGCTTGTGCTCTGCAACAAGAGAGGCTGTGACAGTGAGAGGCCCGTGCACCGCGATGAAGAGGGGTCCCCACTCGCCGAAACTAGAGAAAGCCCACACACAGAAACGAAGACCCAACACAGCCAAAAATAAATAAATAAATAAATAAATAAAGATGATAAGAATACATGTTGTTATCAAGAAAATTATCATCAGAGGTAGACTCAGTCCAGGTCTTCCACTGTGAAGACCTGAGGGCAAAAGTCTTAATTCATCTGGGGGCCTTTGGTGCCCAGAATACTCACAAAAACTTTTGCGTGAACGAATAAGGATGTGTTCATGAGTGTCAGGTCACTAATGTTTTAACATGAAAATAAAGCAATGTACCAGAAACATCTCAGGAACATAAGCTTGGATTAAGCTAGTGGACAGGAAGCACAACGTCTGTTTGGGTAAAGGAACCGGTCCAGTGGACATCTTCTATGGCAGGGGTGAGCAAATTTCAGCCCATAGGCCAAATCCAGCCTACCACCCATTTACATATGACTTGTGAGCCAAGAATAATTTTTACATTTTTAAAGGGTTGGGAAAAAACCTAAAGGAATATTTTGTGACCTAAAAATATATGAAATTCAAATGTCAGTGTCCATAAATAAAGTTTTATTGGAACACAGCCATGTTATTTATATATTGTCTATGACCACTCTTTTGCTACAATGGTGCAGGTGAGTAGTGGTGACAGAGACCACGTGGTCTGCAGAGACTAAAATATTTGCTAGCTGGCCCTGTACAGAAATAAGTCTGCTGAGTGAGCCCTCTCCTAGGGTACAGTGGAACCATGTTCTGGAGGACCCTGCGGTCCAAGAACCCCAGCCCCCTTCACTTTATCATCAAAGAAGAACTCATGGATCTTTGAGGAACTCGCCTCTGACTTATTCTGCACTCCCCCACTCCCAGGCAATTTAAATAAGCTAAATTATGTTTGATTTTACCATTTGGGTCAGGCTATGAGGAGACAGAATATGACTTCCAAACCTCTCCTTGGTCAGCTAAATGTGGTTCTGCAAATATATGTCAAAGCTTAATATCTGTAAATACAGGATGAAGTATTTTTCTCACCATCAAAAAGAACATGGTGGTGGGGTGGTGGGGTGGTGTTGGGATGAACTGGGAGATTGGGACTGCCATATATACACTAATATGTATAAAATGGATAACTAATAAGAACCTGTATAAAAAAAAAACAAAATAAAATTCAAAAAAAAGAAAGTACTTGGCATACAGTAGACCAAAAAAATTAAAAAAAGACAGCTATTATTTATCCCAATGCCATCTTTTTTAAAATAAATTTATTTATTTACTTATTAAAAAAAAACGTGGTAAAACACAAACTTCCAAACGGGTAACTCGGCGGCATTAAAAGAGGACATGCTCATTCCCAGCCAGTCTGGAAGGGACCAGTAATAGACGCATCCCTTATTCTAACGAGAGGAGGAAGACACTCTGCTGATGACAAGAGAGGGAGGGAAAAAATACGGAACGTGAACAGTTGGACCCCCAACGCACACTCTATTGTCCTCACGATTTGGCCTGACGACAGCCTTGACAGCTACCGTGTGGTCGCCAGAGCTGGGCCTGGATGACTCCATCTCAGCCAGGTGTTCAGACCATGTGTGGCTATGTCAGGACACTGCCTGCTCCGAGCCACCTGAAGCACACTCACTCCAGCTCATGTGTCTACAGAGATGATGTCTTCTTTGTAAAATACTTTAAGGGAACCTTCAAGTATTCCCAGAGACTACTTAAGGGTAACAACCACAGCAGATATTCACCACTCCTACCCATGATACCTGGACTAGACAATCTAAACACAGAAGACGTTTAGATAATGCTTAACTTACACACTTCACCATCAGTAGAGTAGGGGAAGGCTCTGGACAACCTCTAAGGCACACAGACATTAACTCTTCTCTTTCGTGAAGAGAATACAAAGGCAGATATACTCAGAAGTTCTATGAAGCTTTAGAGGATTCAGGTATCAGCCTGATAAAGAAATAGGTGGTCTACAATGGTGACTAAAACATTTGTATCCATGATACTGTAAGACACAGATTTCATATTATGAACCAGTGCCCAAACACGTCTCTATCTATATATATGAACTGAACCAAGTTTTCATAAAACACATGATCTACTCTGATTTTTTTCCTCATGAAAGGCTGAGTGAGTAGACCAGACTCCCACCCTCCCCAGGCTATAATAAGGTACTCCAAAACCCACAACGGGGTGGCATCATAGAAGGCCAGGTAGAGAGCCCAGACTTTCATCTCTGTCAGCAGGTAAGGAGGCCACCTCCCCACCCCTGCAATATCATTTGAGAAACGGGGAGGCTAGACTTCCAGTCTCATCACAGCAGGCAGCCCCTCCTTCCTGGGCTGATGTTGAGGAAGGCTGGTGGGAGTCAGGACTTTCACCACCCCCCAGTGATAAATAACTAACAGGCCCCACCTCCCAGGTATCAACTTCAGCGTGGGGAATGTGGATTTCAAACTCCACTTGGCCAGAGTGGCGTTAAAGAAAGCCGGCTAGGGCTTTCCCAGTGGTGCAGTGGTTAAGAATCCACCTGCCAATGCAGGGGACATGGGTTCGAGCCCTGGTCCGGGAAGATCCCACATGCCGTGGAGCAACTAAGTCCGTGTGCCACAACTGAGACCGCAAGCCTACAGCCCGTGCTCTGCAACAAGAGAAGCCACCGCAAGAAGCCCATGCACTGCAATGAAGAGCAGCCCCCGCTCGCCGCAACTAGAGAAAGCCTGCACGCAGCAACGAAGACACAACGCAGCCAAAAATAAATAACTAAAAAATAAATTTGTTAAAAAAAAAGAAAGCCGGCTAAAACAGAAGGTTTAATTAAGATTCAGCATCCCATAACATAAAATGAAAATGTCTAAGTTTTGATTAAACAAACAAAAAAATCACTCATAACCAAGAACCAGGAGGTTCTCATACTGAATGAGAAAAGACAAATCAATAGATGCCAACACCAAGATAACAGACCTCAGAATTATTTGACAAAGATTTTAAAGCATGCCACATAAAAAATGCTTCAATGAGCAATTAATACACACACACACACACACATACACACACAACAGAAAGCTTCAGCGAAGAAAGTCTCCAAGAAATAAAAGACAAAGAGAAATGGAAATGTTAAAAGTAAAAAATATCCAAAATAAAAAGCTCAGTGGACTGGTTCAAGAGCCGAATGGAGGAGACGAAGGAAGATTTCACTGGAAAGGGTAGAGGGAGCTTCCTTGGCAACGCAGGTGTTCTACGTCTTGCTATGGTTACACAACACTATACAAGTATCAAAACTCTAAACTGAACACTTAAGATATTTGCTTTCTCTTGGATATAATCTTAAAAATGTAACAAAATACAAACACTCGATATACTTTAAGAATTTACAAATGTTTTTGAACCCTGTGCTTTTAGCCCTATCCCTCTGCCCTACCCAACACACAGCTAGCTACACGTTGATTCAAGCCCAAGCTCTATACTTACTTGTTATATATATATAAGTAGGACAAGTTATATTACCTCTTTTCCATAAAATGGAAATACTAATATTACCTTATGACTCGCCACACATTGTTCTTGTATTGACAATACAAAATTAGTGAGATAACACATATGGGACACCTGACACCTACCACATGCTCGATGAGCATCCATGCTCCATGTAACATCCTGCCCTCCTCCATCACAAGGGGGGAATATTAGGCACTAACAATTTCAACAATTGTTAAATAGGCAAAATGGTAGTCATGTAACTTTAAAAGAACATAACACAGACTTGAAAAGTAGGAGTCCTAAGTGAAAAGGGAAAACTAAAGTGAAATTAAAAAAAAAAAGTGAAGAAAAGCCGGAAGGAAAAAAGGACAGTTGTTCAAATATATAAACAACCTTGGTGAGAGTTGAGAAATGAGGTTAGAAATAAAGATAAAAGCAAAGAGCTGCACCTTGTAACATACTCTCTATGGGTGAGCTGACGGCATTCTCTGTCAAACGAAACTAATGGAAAAAAAGTGTCTCTAATTGTTTAGAAGGTCTTTACATAGTACAGTCTGGTATCTTGGGAAGAGAGGAGGAAGCAGTACAGAATTGACACATGGAGGACATTGCATCCTCTATCACTAAGGTATGAATTAGTAGAAAGAGGGAACTGGAAATGAGAAGGAGAAAAAGACTGAAGAGATACGAAGGCACTTGTTTAAGGCCACCATGAAAATGGCAAAGGGGAAATGAAAACAAGAATGCTTTCACATCACATACAATGCTGTTCCCACCACACCATGCTACTCTGGGGAATAAGGGTTTTTTTCTCTCTACATCTTAATTATTCTTTAGCCAGTAAAATCATGGGCTTTGGAGTCCAATAAATCTGGTTCTGCCACTGACTAGCTGTGTGGTCTTGGGCAACTTACTCAGCTTTAAGGTGGGGTTATCTTACCTATAAAATTGGGATAATCATAACTTTTTAACAACGCTTTAGAAAAATTCGATGAAAATGTATTTAAAGTGCTTAGTTAATGCCTGGCACCTTACTAAGTGCCCCACAAATGGTGACCACTGCAATAAGTATTACTTCCTTCACTCTTGTTAATATCTTCATCATATTGGTTTCTTCAAAAGCAAATACCGTGACCCTTGGATTACACATCTGCATGCACGAGCATGCACAACTCCACTAAAAAGAAAGGGGTAACGGGTCAGTGTGGTTAGGAAAGGAAGAGGATAAAAGGTCAGAAAGGCTTCAGAGAAGAAAAAGCAGCTTTCAAATTCTCTTGCAAGGGTCATCCTGGCAACTAAGGAAAGAAAGAATATTTCAGGCAGAAACATGGGTTTTCTGTCAAATCAGGGAAACATGAAAAAGGTGTGATAGGTTCCAGTCTGACTTGATGAATGTGGGTGTTCTCCTTCCCCGGTGGGGTGGAGCGTGATCATCTTAACAGGCAATTTGTTTGCTCATATTCTCTATTCATAGTAACGCTCAGACGAAAGGAACATTCGAGTTTTAACAAGCCTCATCCCTCATTTCACCTGATCTTCACAAATGTATTATATGCTATGTGTGTGTATATGTATGGACTTGTGTATGAATATATATACACATAAGTCAAAGATTATATTATCTAAAAGATCAAAGAAGAGCTATAACAATGGAGGAAATGGACAGAATGCAGCTTAAGGATTGAGAATTGGCATTTTAAAAACTTGTAGTGATCTGAGGACTAAAAGTAGCTCAAAAGTCAATAGAGCCTTTAACAGGCATACAACTTGCCAGAGAATAATTTTAAAAAATTTTCATTTTAAAGGATCTCAAATTTACTAAGAAAATGGATAAGACACCATCCAAATCGGTATCACAAATTGCAGCTCAGTACTCCTTGGTCAATCCTTTGAAGGCACGTTGTCCAATATGGGAGCCAACAGCTGCATGTGGCTCTTTTAGTTTAATTATATTTAAGGACAGCTTGAAATTTAGTTTCTCAGTCACACCAGCCACACTTCTATTGCTCAACAACTACGTGTGGCTCTGGCTACCATATCGGACAGTGCAGATCATTGAACATTTCCATCATTACAGAAAGTTCTATTGGATAGCACAAATTTGAAAAAAAAAATCAGTGTCTTTCTTCCTAATGTCAAAATCAATTTGTTTTGTTCTGTAAATGTTACTCAATTAAGAACTGAGAAAACAAGAATTTGAAAATGATTTCTGGCTTTTCTATATTTGTATTAGTGATTTAAATAACCATATCTACATTTTAGGAATAAGAAAAAGATTAAATATAATGCCATAATTAGGAATATTTTTAAAACTTTGCACTTTGAGAACGAAGATCCCTGTAACCCGTCTATTGCTCTGACTTTCATACACATTTCAGATAGGCTTGTGTAGACTGATGTTCTTGTTTAGTTATTTTAGACAACTGTCAGATCTTTGAATAAACTATCCCCCAACTAGTTGCCTCTGTTGCTACAAGACAGGTTTTTTTTTCCTTTTTTAATAAGCTTTTAGAGACCCAAGATTATCTGAGAAAGACAAAGATAAATTAGGAATCAAAGATAAATCAGCTCCGGCAAAGCTCACAGTCTACTCAAACAGTGGCTCCCAAATGTCTACCCAGAGGAGAGAGAGAGATGAGATGAAAATTTCATTGGTCCTCAATGAAATGAAAGCAGCCTCTTGTGAGTTTTCCACTGGACACATGTTTTCAGCAAAAAGGCACGTCCTTATTTTCATATTGTCTTCCCTGCATTTCCTGGTGTTGACTCCTTATCTTCTATGAAATTAGATGAGAGATGGTAAGTACCACAGCATCTGTGCACATAAGTTTTAATGTCTGTGCACATAAGTTTTAACGTCAGCAAAAAAGTTATAGAAACTGAGTGTCCCCATTTTAAAAAACTACTTGTCTATGAAAGCTAGAGGATTGGATATTTCTATGATAATGACCAAAAATAAGCAGGCCAACAGTTATCTGCAGATGATATGAGGATAGGAGAGGGTGGGAATAAACGTTGCTGAAAAAGTAATGATGAGAGGCTTCAAAAATGAGAAGGGGGGCTTCCCTGGTGGCACAGTGGTTGAGAGTCCGCCTGCCGATGCAGGGGACACGGGTTCGTGCTCTGGTCCGGGAAGATCCCACATGCCGCGGAGCGGCTGGGCCCGTGAGCCATGGCCGCTGAGCCTGCGCATCTGGAGCCTGTGCTCCGCAACGGGAGAGGCCACAGCAGTGAGAGGCCCACGTACTGCAAAAAAAAAATGATGAGGGAAATGATTACCTCCAACCTGCAAAAAAAAAATCAGGCAAGATTTCATAGGCACTTGGTATTTCAGACAGGGTTTGAAGAAGAGGTGAGGTCTGCACTCATAAATCAGGGGAAGGTGTCCAAGCAGAAGGGCCAATTTAAAAGGAAGTACAGGGACTTCCCTGGTGGCGCAGTGGTTAAGAATCTGCCTTCCAATGCAGGGGACACGGGCTTGAGCCCTGGTCAGGGAAGGTCCCACATGCCGTGGAGCAACTGAGGTCGTGCGCCACAACTACTGAGCCTTTGCTCTAGAGCCTGCGAGCCACAACTCCTGAGCCCTCCTGCTGCAACTGCTGAAGCCCATGCGCCTAGAGCCCGTGCTCCGCAACAAGAGAAGCCACCGCAGTGAGAAGCCCAAGCACCGTAAAGAAGAGTAGCCCCTGCTTGCCACAACGAGAGAAAGCCCACATGCGGCAACGAAGACCCGGCACAGCCAAAAATAAATAAATAAATAAATTTATCCAAAAAAAAAAGTACAGATTAGGGAATTTTGGAGCATTTACAAGCAGGAACAAGTTTTTTAAAATCTAAAGTACATGAAAAGAAATCTTGAAGATGAGACAGGATAATCTGAGAGCAGATTATAATGAGTTTGAGGTCTTGGGTATTAGGGCAAGAGGTCTAATATTTTTTCACTAATCAGATGGAAAGTCAAGGTTTTGAGCAGGGAGAAATTGAGCTAATGTTGTGTTTCAGTAACATGGAGGACTATGAGATTATTTGCGTGTTGATATGCAAGCGGCCTTTGAGATACAGTTTAAGTCTCATTAAAACCCTCTCCCCTATTCCAACACATACCTGTATTGCCTCACCTGAACTTCCAAAGCTTTCTTTCGTTACCCAGGGCACTATGCTACCACTTCTTTAAGTTACTACGCAAAAGTTAGGCATCAAATAGATCATGTTCTTGTTAATTATCAACATCATTACCTGTGTCCCTTTCAATACTGGGCTCATCATAAGGGCTAAATAATGCCTGCTGGTACAAGTCAACACATACCCCATAGCCCTTATGTCCCCACCTGTGAGTCCTAGAGCTGAACGCTGTTGGGTGTGCATGCTGTGGACATGTTAGTCACATACATGCACGCTGCCCTAGGAGACAATGAAAACAAAACCACAAGAGAACGGCAGAGAGTGTGACTGCGTGTTTGAGAAGTGATTTATATTCCCACTTAGCTTTTCAAATCAGACTATGCTTCTAAAATATTTTAGCAGTGTCTTCATTGGTATAGATCTTCTTGGCTGGTATACAAATGAAAACAACGCTAAAGAATACACTCTGAAAGATTAGCAATTCATTTTATGGTGTTGTAAATTATTTCTAAAGATGCTTCTAGTCAGTTCTCAACATGACAGCCATTAAAACATTGTAAACACCAACTGTTACCATCTAAATCTCTCCTTAAGATTAGAGAGAAGCGGGCTGGATCAAATACATAAGGCTCAGATCAAAGAAAGTTATCAATCCAACCATTTGCCTCCTCGGAGGCTGCTACCAAAAGCCATGAGAAAGATGGCACCACTCTAATTTCATGTTTTCCAGTTTCAGCTGAATCCTCAAGCTGCCCTGTCTTCTGTCTTCTCCACACTCCTCCCAGAAGTCTATTAACATGCTCAAGTCTTGCCCTGTATAATAATCCTCCCCCAACTCTGTCATTCACATATTAACAAACTTCTCCCTTTTTTCCCTTTCCCGACAGTAAGACTGTTAAAAGTACACTACTGTTTATAGTTTAGGCAGACCTATACGGGCACTGTTATAAGCACTTAACCTGCTAGGGTGGATCAGATTACCGTCTGATAAACATTCACTCCCCTACCCTTGGAGCAGAATATGTCTCTAAACAATGACTTTCGTCTTGACCACGTAAGTTAATTTGGCCAATGGATGTGAGTATAGGAGACGTGAGCAACAGAAGTCAACATACTTATGAAGTTTTCTTTGCCCTCATATGCGCTTGTTATAAGCAGAGAAAAAGCATGCCTAGAGGCCACTGCCCTTTCAATCTTGACCCTAGAATGAGACATACAGAGCAGAACTGGCCCCAACAGCCTAGTCAGCCTCTCTTGGCAGAGAGGTAGAGAGAACCAGACCCACAGGAGTCTGACAGCCACAACAGGATCCTTCTCTTTATCCTAAAGCCAATGGGGGGCCTTTAAAGGATGCAGCTCCTAGGGAAAGTCATCTCCATCCCATCCAGATGCTGTTTGGGGTCCCTTTAAATCCTTCAGCATGCAGCATACTGTTATAGAAGCATGCAGTGCAACACAATAATTGTTTATGCATTTACCACACCATCAATGCCAACTTGTCCCCCTAAAATGGTAACTCTAATTCAGGCTAAAGACAATAGTGACTAAGCTCTGGTAATGTCAGTGAGAGCTTAGAGGAACAGATATTTGCAATGAGGGGTCTCACCCCTTTGAACACATGACCTGAATATTTCTGAGACAGGATAAGAAAAACATCCAATGCTAGGGGAGCAATCCACAATAGCCATGCCAATCTCAGAGCAGATCCTGACTGCTTGCTGTGCAGGCAGCAGAACTGAATCTGGGAAGCAGCTGGTGCTAGAGGAGGTGGCTCTGCCAGCTGCTACTAAAATAGACCAGAGAGTAGCAGGCATTTCATCAGCCATCAACCCTCTGCCCCCATGTGCTTGGCTGACTCCTTGTTATTGAAGCCTCCACTGAAGCATCATCTCCTCAGTGAAGACATTCCTGACCACAAAATCTAAATAGCTTCCCAGGCAAACAAGACCTCATCATTCTGTTCTGATTCTCGACACACAGCACTTGGTGCTCTCTGATACTGAATGGTGTGTGTGTTTACTGTCTGACTCCATCAACGAAAAATTGTAAGTCGTGAGAAGAAGGAGCCTTGCCTATGTCATTGTTATAACCCTACCACAGGGCCTGGTACATGGGCAGCACTTGGTAAGTAACTGTTAAATGAATAAATGAATGAATGAGAATGGGATGTCCTCTTTTAGACACATCCTTCCCTTTGGTATTTGTTCTCCTCTGCAAGGCTGCTGCAAATGTTCCTGTTTAACAGTCATCTTCGAAGTCCACAAACATATGCAAGGTTTAATGTGTATTGTGTCTCTGCATTTTTCTAGCTTTCATTAGACAATCAAAGGATCCATATCTGCTATGGGACTAAACTCTCCCCTCACAACCACCAAAATAAATATGTTGATATCTTAACAACCCCTGACTATATTTGGAGACAGGACCTTGAAAGAGGTAATTAGGTTAAATGAGACCATAAGGGTGGGCCTCAATCCAACATACCTGGCATCCTTATAAAAAGAGAAAAAGACTGGAGGGATGTGTATGTACACAAAAAAAGGCAATCTGCAAGCCCAGGAGAAAGGTCTCGAGAGAAGCCAAACCTGCCAACATCTTGATCTTGGGCTTCTAGCCTTCAGAACTGTGAGAAATTTCTGTTTAAGATATCCGGTCTGTGGCATTTTGTGATGACAGCCCTAGGACTCTAATATAATATCCCTGTAAAGTTGAGAACACCAATAAGAAGCTCCTATTTATTTGAGCAACTAAGTAGGCTATATTCCTTACATATATTGCCTCATTTCTTCATCCCCCAAATCCTGCTGAATGAATAGAATTGCTCCCATTCCACAGACCAGTAAATAAAGTCGGACCTAAACCCAGTCAATAGTTCATCTTAGCTACACACTAGAATCACCTGGGGAATGTGTAAAATCACTCTTACCTGGCCAACCAGGAGAGATCCCAAGTTAATTGGTCCTCAAAGAGCCCAGGCATCTGGTACTTCTAATGATTAACCAGAATTAAGGACCACTGAGTAAGGCAATCGCAAGCCCCCAAACTTTGTGATACTCTGGTTATGGACCTCCCCAGGTTCTAACGGCAGCTACTACTGCTGGACGGTCAAAGGGTTCCCGCTCGTGGTATGCTCCGTGAATCTTGGTTATTTGTCTCAGTCCACCTCCATTCGCCCCATTTCTACAACAGCCCACTATTTGCCTGGGGATAATGCCCTCTCCCTCTTCCTACTCCTTATGGTTCGGGTGGGATTTCGCCAATTCCTGAGCATAAGCACAGGCACTGGCCCTAAACCCATCAGCACTTTCCATATCCCTGACCACATGACCTATGCTGTCCAGTCAGAGAGACCTCTGCACTTGTGTGGGAAAAGATGGGTCCCCAGGAGGCTGTGAGGCAGGAAATGCTATGGCAGTCCTGACCTCTCAAGATGAAAGCCTGCCTAACACATAGGGCTAACACAGCAGCAGAGGAGCCAACAGAAAGAAATGGAGTTCAGGTGACACAACTAGAGACCTAGCCTTGGGAAAGGTTTCATCTATATAGATCTACACCCAGGCTTCTTAGTTGGGTGAGCCAACATATAGCCTCTTCGTACTCAAGACTGGTTGAGTTGGGTTTTCCGAGATTGCAATTCATATCGTGTGTGTCATGTCAAACACATGCCTAGCCTCAGGACTAGAAGGGTCTTCAGATATCAGTGGAGTGGTTTTCTAACTCTGTGTGTTGGGTAAGGAATTTGGATTTTATCCTGAGTTCAGCAGGATGCTCCTCAAGGGTTTTAAGCCAGCAAACTGGTGTTTCAAGATTTTTCTAAAAAAAATTATACCGTTTCTGTATGCAACACATTTGGGAGGCTCAAAACTGGAGTCAAAAAAATTAGATGACAGGCTCTTGGGCTCTCCTGGTGAGAAGAGATGAAGACCTAACGTAGGACAAACGTAGTGAAAATGAGAGGAGAAGGGTTTGTAAATCATTTAGATCAGGGGTTGACTAGCTTTTTCTATCAGGGGCCAGACAGTAAATATTTGCAGCTTTGCGAACCAGTGTTGCAACTGCCCAACACGGCCACTGCAGTACAAAAGCAGCAATAAATACATAAACTAATGAGCATAACTCTGTCCTAATAAAATTTTATTTAAGGCAATGGATGGTCATTTGCCAAACCCTGACTTAGACAGTAAAAAGGGTCAAACTCAGTAATTGACTGGATGTGAGGAAGGAGGGAAAGGAAGAGTCAAGGCATTGCAGCTACTGGGTTTGAGGATCTTTATGTTCTTAGTGTTTGGCCCCAGAATCATAAATTCATTGAGTCGTTGAATGTCAGAGGGTAGAAAGTCATTAAAATTATATAGTTTAACCACCTCATTTTATTGGTTATGATATTGAGGGCAGGTGCCTCTGATGTAGCAGCTAGTTAGCAGTGCAGGCAGGACCAGAATTTCTAACTGGTTTCAGCCATGCCTCTATTGTACTGCACTCCTCTCTTCTGTGCTTCTAGATAAAAAAAATTTCCCTCTCTGCCTTGAGACCACCATGTTATATATAATAGAAATTATCATCTATTTAATAAGTAATACTAGACATCTATGATATGTCCCAGGTCCACTGAGAGACTGTCTCCCATCTAGAAACCTTAAAATCTTATCTTTGTTATACACATTTTCCCCAAGCCATTTTTGTGCTTCTGATTTTTTTTTTAGATCTGATATTTTTTAAGTGGTTGTTAAAAATACGTCATACTTCTCTGCTCTAAGGATTATTCACTTTCTAATCTGAACAATGTTTTATGTTAAAAGCATATAAAGAATTTATTCAAGCCAAGAACTAAAGCACTGCTTATTCAGCCTCACGACAGGAAAAGAATAAATCACAGACATGCATTATCAGAATATAACCACAGTTGACTCCAATTGAAGAACAAAAAATCCTACTAAAAGCCAAGTAAAATGTCTTAGGCCTGCTATGCAAAACCAAAAACCATACAAAGAAAAAGGCTAGAAGAAAATATGCCAAATACTAACAGTGGCTGTCTTTTGAAGTTGGGTCCATGGATAATTTTTTCTTTCTACTTTCCAAAGGGTATACATAGTAAGTGTCTAATTATAATTACTTTAAAAGGTTAATTTGAAAGGTAGGGAAATGTTGCTATGTTGCATTTTTTTAAATTCTTGAATTTCTAATAGTATCTTGCTCTAGGACAGTAACAGAATATAGTAAATTATGCAAAAAAATTTAAAAACCTTTAGGCTTGCAACAAACTATACTTTTAGGTCTAAAGAGCTGATAAAGCTTTATAACTGGATAAATTATTTTTTTCTTCATGCCTATTGAATGATTCTTCTTTAAGTATTTCCGGACACCATATTCTCCTATTATCCTATTTTCCTATACAGTTCCTTTTTTTCTCATCTCCTGACAAACCCGACATGGTTGGTCAACTGAGTCTAATTTCAAGTTTTTCTGAACAGTTATCTTTAAACACAATTGCTGGCTTCCCTGGTGGCACAGTGGTTAAGAATCCGCCTGCCAGTGCAGGGGACACGGGTTTGAGCCCTGGTCCGGGAAGATCCCACATGCCGTGGAGCAACTAAGCCCGTGCGCCACAGCTACTGAGTCCGCGCGGCTCGAGCCCGTGAGCCACAACTACTGAAGCCCACGTGCCTAGAGCCCGTGCTCTGCCACAAGAGAAGCCACCACAGTGAGAAGCCCGTGCACTGCAACGAAGAGTAGCCCCCGCTCGCCGCAACTACAGAAAGCCCGCGCGCAGCAACGAAGACCCAACACAGCCAAAAATAAATAAATAAATAAAATTTTAAAAATATTAAAAAAATAAACACAATTGCCTCATTCTCATCAGGAGCGAGGTTTTGCTCCCTTCTTGCTTCTTTCAGGGACTCCTGATCCTACTGGTGGCTCCCTGAGACCGGGAACCCAGATGTCAAAACGAAGGACAAAGGCATTATCAGGGAGCAAGTGGCCATGCCAACAGGTGAGTCCTTTTGGTTCAACAGTTGGCTCTTCATAAAGGCCAGCTCAGCATCATCCAGCTCTCCTCAATTTCCACCCCAGTGATGAAGAACTGGTGGGAAGATGCAGAGAGAAAGAGCGGAGAAAAAGCTAGTCAGGATGGAAAGAGGCAGCTGTGGGTGACCTGTGGGGACATCTCTCCATTCTAAGTTCAAAAAGACCCAGTCAGCAGAAAGGAGCAGATGGGAAAGTCTCTAGGAAGCAGTCAGCAGAATGTGTGCTTAAATCAAGTTTCAAAATGCCGCCATCTGAACACACAAGTATCAGCAAGGTCCTAAGAGGAGCAGCTCTGTTAACCCAGCCAGCACTTTTCCACTTGCCCTTTTTCAGGCCAATTTATGGTTGGTGCCACTTCAACACCAACTCCTGATCTCAAATATAAAATATACTCTTGCCCCAAGAAGTTCCGTAAACAGGAAACCCTCTCTTTTGGGGTTGAATCTATGTTGGTTTGCGTGACTGCCTTGGTCAAATCTGAGGACTACACATGCACTACAACACTAGGATGGAAGTTAGGACATACAGGCTTTTTCCTACATCCTATCATACATTGTTCTAAAAGCCTGATGTGCTGAGCGAAATATGAATTCATCCCACAATTGTTTTCTGAGCACCTACTTTGTACCACGTATTTTTCCAGGTGCTCAAATACATCCATGAAAAAACAAAGATGACAACTGTAGTGGAGGGAAATTTCTGGTTAAAAGAATCCTCTTCAGAGATGGAAATTACTAGAAAATCTGCATTTAGGTTGCTAACTTTCTTAAAAATAATAAAATATAACCAGACATTGAATCTTATCTGGAAGTTAATGAGTAACAAGGCATATACCCAGCAATCATATATTGGAGTTTGAATATTGGGTCTACTGAGTAATTAACCAGCCCAATAAAAAAAAAAAAGACCTAAAAATCCTGACATAAAACGACCCACTCCCATGTCCTAAAAAATATCCAGCCAGTTCTTCTTATAATGAAAACCATGAATGACAGGCCTAATTTATACACAGAGAACTTTCTAATTTTTTTTTTTAACGTGGGCTATGTGGGCAGAGAGCCTAATATCTACAAACATCTGACAACGTTCAACTAAAAGACCAGAATGAATAGAAAGAAAAGCATCCTGGAAGAAATACAGAGAGTGAAGTAAACCTCAATTGAAAAAAATAAAAATGTTAGCACTAATATCTTTTCATATTTTATTGAGGATATTACATCCACAAAATAAGATTAGGATGCTGTAAAAACTTCAGGAAGCCAAAAAACATCTCTGGAAAAGTTAAAAATGATAGTAGAAATTGTAAATGCCACAGAAATTTGAAAGATAAAATTAATCTACCAGAAAACAGAACAAAAAGAACAGAGATGAGAAATAGAAAATATAGACTTCAAAAATAAGAACCAGTCCAGGAACTTCATCATCTCAAAAATAGCAGCCAGAGAAATAAAGAACAGAATGAATTGAATAAAAGGAAATCCAATAAATAATTCAAAAAAATTCTCAGAAACGAATGACATGAGTTTCCACTTTGAAAAAGCACTAAATACACAATGCAATGGAAAAATATAGACTCACACCAAAGTGCATTCTCATGAAATTTCTCAACACTAGGGATAAAAAGATTAAATAATTTCAAGAAAAAAATGTGTATTTCATACCAATGATCAAGAATCAGAAGGCTTCAGATCTCTCAAAACCAAAACTGGAAACTAGAAGATATTAGAGCCTTCAAAATTGTGAGGAAAGACAATCTCCAACTTACTTTTAAAAGTCTAATCAAGTTATCAGTTAAGTACAAGGGTAGAATAAACACTTTTTCAGATATGCAAGTTCTCAAAAGTATGCTTCCCATGTACCTTTTCTCAGGAGGTAACTGGAGGATGTGCTCCATCAAAACCAAGGTGAAAACAAAGTAGGGGATAGATCTAGGATCCTAGAAGAGAGAATATCACACAAAGACACCAGGAAAGGCAACCCAAGAACAGTGGTGAAAGGAAATCCAAACATGACAGCTCTAAAGTAAGTCTAGAGAACAACTAGACTTATTTAAAACAAGTCAGAATTCTTTGGGGAAATTCTCTTCAATGAGAAGAGACTGACAATACCTAATATACGAATGTATTGGGAGGAGATTTAACAGACAAATTTTTGTTTGGAATTAGCGATAAGTTTATAGGACACTAAGCAAAAACAACACATTTTAAGCAATTTTTTAAAAAAAGATCATGACATTTTAAAATTATGTTCACAAAGCTAATAATAATAAAATCTAGATTTTAAGTTTATAAAGTGCTTATATCACACTTTCTTGCACATAGTAAGTACTCAAAGAATTTAGACACTATGATGATGATTTTAACAATACATACATACACAGGCTTCATTCTCAGCTTCTTTTATTAAGTGGCCTCAGACAAATTACTTACCCAATGCCTGTTTCCTCATACACAAAATGAGAATAAGTACATTGTAGTAGGCATTAGAGAAAATGGTTATAAGCCACACCCTTGGTATAAAGTAAACATTTAATAAATGGTAGAGAACATTTATCTGTCTATACCTGTATATAAAATATCTGGGTACATTTCATCATCTGAAAATGTAATCCTAACATAAATATTTAACACTTAGAACACAGATACATAGTAGTGAACATAAGAACTGCAATGATTCTGAATCAAAGATTACTTAAAGATTTTAGAACACTGAGAATAAAAATGGCTGGCAGAAAAAGGAACGAAGCTGTGCTATTTGCAGAGACATGGATGGACCCAGAGACTGTCATACAGAGTGAAATAAGTCAGAAAGAGAAAAACAAATATCATATAATATTGCTTATATGTGGAATCTAGAAAAATGATACAGATGAACTTATTTGCAAAGCAGAAATAGAGACACAGATGTAGAGGAAAAAAATGTATGGATACCAAGGGGGGGTAGGATGAATTGGGAGATTGGGATTGACATATATACACTACTATGTATAAAACAGATAACTGATGAGAACCTGCTGTATAGCACAGGGAACTCTACTCAATGCTCTGTGGTGACCTAAATGGGAAGGAAATCCAACAGAGGGGATATATGCATACGTATAGCTGATTCACTTTGCTGTACAGCAGAAACACAACATTGTAAAGCAACTATACTCCAGTAAAAATAAAAAAAGATTAAAGAGTAAGAAATACAGCTTTAAGTATATTACCTAAAGTTATAAAAGTTAACCAATAAAAGGAAAAAAAAAGAATAAAAATGGCTGAACTGCTTCCACTGTATAACAAGAAGAAAACATCAATGAAACATGAGGGAATAACTAGACAGACTAACATTAGGGAATAACTAGCTAGATCAAAATAAAACCCCGGAAGAACAGGATGGGTAGAAAACTTTGTTAAAGAAACATACTGAAATTTACAAGTATAAAATGCCTTGGCAATAACCAAATAAAAGTAGTGCACATTAATCAATAAACTGTAATAAAAGTTGATGGGCATAACTAAAGAAAATTTTACAAGTGTGAGTTCTACAATTAACTTGGATCCTGTCCTCCTCTTGCACAGACCTCTCATGCCACCTAATACAGATATACCTTTCATTATAAAAGGTAAGTGTTTTCTATGGCTCTGACCTTGACAATGACCATCAACAAGTTACAGGAACAGAGCTGATAGAATGTGATGGTACCTTGTGAAACATGGGCAGAGTTATGTATTTGTTGCCCTCTCAAGGGCTCCCTTCATCGCCCTCATTAGTGCTGTATCTAAAGAAAATGAGATTGATCACTGTGCTTACATTTTTTAAGAAGGAGGAGGGAGAATAAAATGCATTAATATTTTATCAAGAATTAAACAGCTATTAAGATTTCCTACAATGACTTACGTTAAACCAGATATAACCAGTAACCTACATAAAGCCCAAGAAGAAATATGAACTCTCCCAGGGTGTATCTACTGGGTGTATCAGGGTGGCCTACTTTTTTAATGGCAACAGAATGGGCACTGAAGTCATCTGAACTTGGGTTTGAATTCTTGCTCCATCACTTACCAGCTGCTGATTTGGAGGAAATTATTTAATCTCTTTGGGCCTTAATTTTGGCATGCAGGAAATGAATATTAACCACCATCTTATAGGATTATTGGGAACAGGCACGGTATTCAAAACCACCAGTATGGGGGCTTCCCTGGTGGTGCAGTGGTTGACAATCTGCCTGCCAATGCAGGGGACACGGGTTCGAGCCCTGGTCCGGGAAGATCCCACATGCCGCGGAGCAACTAGGCCGGTGAGCCACAACTACTGAGCCTGTGCGTCTGGAGCCTGGGCTCCGCAACAAGAGAGGCCGCGGTAGTGAGAGGCCCACGCACCACGATGAAGAGTGGTCTCGGCTTGCCACAACTAGGGGAAGCCCTCACACAGAAATGAAGACCCAATACAGCAAAAATAAATACATTAATTAATAAACTCCTACCCCCAACATCTTAAAAAAAAAACCACCAGTATGGCCTGAACCCCCATCCATCAGAAGAGTCCTTCGCTATCAACCACCAGTACAGCTGCACCAGGGTACGCTGGCTAAAGAGCAACCCCAACTGCTGGTATCAGCAGGTGCCTAATAAATGCTGGCTACTGTTACTCGTAGTTTCTTATTTCTGTGCTTACGATTTTTTCCTTTCTATGGTAAATAGGAAGAATTTTCATACCTGAAAAAAGTGTTTTTAAATATTACTTTAATGTAACTATTTAGAAGATATGGTTATAGAGACTCAACAAAATACTAGGAGAGAAAAAGAGGAACTTACCACTTGAGCCAGAGATTAGGTGCCTCCAGAGAACTACATGACCTCAGGCCCCATTCTGGCTGCCTTCATCCATAATTGAAGAAAAATTCTGGATCCCTCTTAGACCACCCACTTCAAATTAGGCACTGCGCCATGCCTTCCAAATCATGGCAGCAATGACAGAAGCCATGGTGAAAAAGACTTGAGACACCAAGCTCTAAATCTAAGCTCTGCCGCTAATGAGTTGTGACCCTGGGTAAGGGAGACTTCACATCCTTATTTATGAAATGGGAACAAGAGTGCCCGTTCCAGCTGCCAACAGGTCAGCTGTGGCTCAAATGAGAAGCTGTACTTTGGAAGGCACAGGGTGCTGTGTCAAGCCAGGGCAGTATGATTACGATGATGATGGCCTTGGGGTGAGCCCCAGCAAACGCACGGGTGCCAAAGCTATCAGCTATTGAGTTTCAATTAAGAAACCCTGGCCAGGCAAAGCAGTCAGAGGGAGGCAGGGGCTTCATGGGGTTGTAGAGAGGCACTTAGCAAGCAATAGAATGAACATCAGCAAGGGAAAATCACTCTTCCTTACCATTAGAGTCAGGGACAATGGCCTCAGCACCCTGGAAACCTAAATCTTATGGCCTTTAAAAGCAGAAAGGGGGCAGGAGACAGAAGGAAATGGAGACGATGTTCCCGTCTTGGCAAAACTGTGAAATTGGCCAAATTTATTTTCAGCATCTTTTCACCTTTCCTTTCTGACATCACTCCTACTTGCTGTTATTTTCCTGAAACCCTATACCCTGGCTGTAGGATCAGAGTGCCCTTGTGGTACCTGCTGGCTGGCCTGTGCACCCAACCCCTGCTCCATCCCCGCCCCAAGGCCTAAACTCTCCAGAAAAGGACTCATGTTCCGAAAATTATACCCTCCCAACATTTGAGAATTAGGAGTCCTCTGATTCCATCCTTGTCCTACCTGGAGTTAGTTATTACAAAATAAACTCACATACAAGAAATTGTCAGTGACCCACATGTTCTTATAGATCATCCTTTAAAAATTTTTATCAATATAACTGACATAACAGTATATTAGTAGGCGATTGTTGAATAGTCTCACTTTTAAAGAAAATTCTGAAGATGATAATGTCTTCATCCAGTATTCCCCAAAGTGTCCTAACTAGGAAATTGGATGAACATCTTTTGTTTTTAATCAAATTCCAGCTTTACCAAGTACTAGCTGAGTGAGTTAACATTTCTGTGCCCGTTTTGTTATTTGTAAATAGGGCGGATAATGGTACCTACCTCACAGGATTCATGTGAAGTTTAATGAGCTAATATATGATAAGTAGTTATACGATGTGATAGGCACTGTTCTAGGTATTAATTTTTTTTAATAGTCATGTTTTTATTTTAAAGTTACAACACTCCTATCTGTATCACCCACCCTTTCCAGAAAGAACAACTTCTCCAAGAGATAATACATCTAAACTCCGGATGGCCCTTGCTCTAACAGTTATCTCTTTTATCCTTTGTATCTTCAAAATCTCTCTCTCTACTGGGTCAATGTACACACAATCTAGAAACACTCTCAAATATTTCATAGCTTAAAAAATAAAGGCTTTCTTTGAACTGCTTCCCATCTAGGTTAGACCCCCGTCTTCTTTCTTCCAGTTTCTCACCATATCTACAACTCCTTTGACCTTGATCTCTCCTTGCCATAACTGTTTCTACCTTCTTTCCCCTTCCATACATTTTCTTTCCATTTCTATACATTTGCATCAAGAGTTCTTCCTTGACACCCCTGAAGTATTATGATGTGGATTTGCCTTCCCATTTCATCCGAATGCCAACCCCCTGGGCACTTCCCAGCACACGTCTTGCTGGCTGTCCTAGTGCATGAGGTGATGCTGAGATGCTCCACTCTGAAATGGTGCCCCTACCTCCACTGGCTGCTTCTTCCCATCTCCTTCAGCCTCTTCTTCCTCATCCCATCCCTTAACACTGCAGGTGCCTGGTGGTCATGCTCTTCTCACAGGAGATCTCCCTCTCTCGCCCACCTATTCTCTTGCCTTAGATATGTACACATAAGGATGTGAGAAGCACAACATGTGAACATGTGGAGGAAAGGCCTTCGAGGTAGGAAGACCAGCATAAACTACATGGGAGTGATTCCAGGTGCCCTGTGAGCCAGAAGACAGCTGATCACTGGGCCCCTTAAATATTAGGGAAGTTTCCTAAGGGAAAAGGGGTGGGAGATCAGCCTGGAGCAGGAAGGCTATGACACTCTGGGAAGGTCCCTGACTGCTTTAGAGTTTGAGCTAGATTTTATTGGCAGTGCAGCACCCCTGAAGAGTTGGGAGCAGTTAAGTGGCTGCCGCACCCTATAACTACACGATCTCAAATCCTATGTTTTCTCCCCTATGAAATATTTCTCACATCTGCTCTTCCGTTCCTTTGTTTTCCGTTACTTTATTATCACTTCAGCTTCCTTGTTTTTTCAGTTTCTCCAGGCTATGATCAAACTTTCCACAGCAGTTAAATGATTTAAAAAAAAACCCACCTATAAGGACTTCTCATGGGGAGTTCAGGGCAGTGGGAGGGCCATTGCTGTGGGCATGGTGGCTCCCCTGGTTGACAGCAGGGCCCTCTACACTGCCCACCCTGCCCATGTCCATACCGTTTTTACTTTTTCGAAACCCGAGCCTTGAATATGAAGCAACTGTAAGCCCCATGAGGGGAAGATTCGTGGCCTTACATTCTTTTATATCACTCGGTGGATCCCGTTTACAGAGCTGAGCTTATCACAAGTGCACGATGAATATTTGTTATTCAAGTAAAATAGAAATGCACACTAATTTGTGTGGGGCACATAAGTGAACGTGGAAAGTCTCATGGGAAAACAACAGCCACAGCAAAACCCCAAAGACCTCGGGCTCCTTACACAGAGAGAGGGAAGCTAAAGTGTAGAGAGCCAAGATCAAGATAAATGCCTTCTCAGAGATTTGATCTAAAAACCTGGAATAGTTTTCCCTATTGTAGAGCCCAAATAAGCAATGTTTTGTTTATTACACTGTTTTTCTTCCCCCCTTCAGTTACTAATGTTCCTGATAGACAGCTACTAAGCCAGAACCAAACTACCAAATTAAAACAAAACCAGAAAGCAACACAGGATGGTGAAAAAGCATGGACTCTAGAATATGGCAAAGTTGGCAACAAAGCCCTGTCCTGCCAGGAATTAGCTGTGCAGCCTTGGAAAAATTATCAATACTTATCTTCTCTGGACCTGAAGTCTCTCAGCTATTGGCTGGGAAAGCCACCTATCCCACTGCATTATGAAAACTAATGTTTGGAGAATGGCCATCAAGAAGCTGGCTCAGAGTAGTCAGAAGTAACTAACAAAAAGATATTAGTTCTCTTGTTTACTCAACAAATAGTTGTGCGCTGTGTGCCAGACATAGTTGTAGGCACTAGAGGTTTATCAGAATTTAAAAGTCAAATGGATGTTCTCATGGAGATCATCATGCTCATCCTTAGTCCCTGAAGAATAAAAGCCCCTGTCCCCTTTGCCATGAAAAATACACATAATGTCCATATATATATTGTGCATATAGTTTAAGGGGGTCAAGGATCCCAAGAGACCTTCAGTCCCCTCTTGTGATCTTAGATTAAGAATCCTGTCTGCATACTAGCATCTCCAAATATGCTTATTAAGAATGACTCAGGCCATGTGTTAGATTCAAGGCCCCATTTCTGACTTATTAAAAAATACCATCCAAGTGCCCCAGAAGAATCTTCAAGGAAACACTACGTAAGCAGATCTGTCTTCAGAACACCTGCTTTTCCTAAGTTTATCCACGGTATTATAGGACTATAAATCAAACCCTGCTAGAGACTGGCATATATTAGATGCTCGGTAAATACCTGTGAATGTAAAATGAAGGACATTCTATTTCCAACCTACAGTAAGTCAATCCTATACCTACCTAAATTTCCTAGATGACCCTTAACACCAAACTCCAGACAAAATCAAGTGCAAAGTACATCTACTGAAGCCTGGTTAGTATTATATTTTCACCTCCATGTAATGCACAGGCACCTTCTCAAATGAAAAACACGAAAACCCTATACTGATATTTTACAACCTCAAACGGGGTAGCATAGTGTTAAGGCAACCACGTATCATAGGGATTCTGTCGCTATCCTAAATTCCAATATCCCATCCCACGGTCCCAGAGACCAGTGGGAAATCCTCATGTGTCCATACCCAAATTATACCTCCAAGGCCATGTTTTGCATTTGGAAGCAATTCTGTTATCAGGCCCTCTACCCAATTTGTGGCTGAGCAAAATGTGGTCTTTGGGAGCAGTGTGGTTTACCTGCAATGATGAAGGGAGAGCTCATGGCCCAATTCTCAATCAGAATCACACACAGCTGCAAAACAAGCCTGGCCGCTGCCATACTCAAAATTTAAATCACTTTAGAGACTGGGTCAACTAACCTTTTCTTAGGCTTCATAAAATGGAGTCCTTGGCGCCTGTGACGACTCCCCTTGGTGGGCAAGACCAATTCCTTCCAGGGACAGGTTAAGTGTTTCCTGCTCCAGTTAAACTCACTTTCCGTGGCCTCTCAAACATGGTCTTCCCTTTCTTGTCTTCATGTTCTTACCCAAATTTCCTCCAAAGGTAAGCCCTCCCTCATCTAGGCTGCTTTCCTTACCTGTTTTGCCACAATAACCAAAAAAAAAAAAAAAAAAAAAATCAATATCCAGAACTTGATGGCAAATTCCTGTTACTGTGCATTATAAAAGGGAATTTAAACAGCTTTCTTTTGGATGCAAAACCAGTGGTATTTCTAGGCTATATCCATCCTTGAAGTCTGGACTAACCTGGAAACCAGGGTGTATATCTGCCATTGCTATACTTGAGTGCTCTTCTGTAATATAGGTCAAGGAACCCACTTCTGGAAAACTGTTTCCTTCTAATCCCATCCAACCACCTGGTTAGTGTCCGTTCTCTTATTCTTGTGAGGTCCTCATTATCAGCAGAGGATTCGTAGAAAAAAAAAAAATCCAAACTGAGGAAAATACGTGTGAGACACAGTAACTTTAGAAAAGTTTGACAGTTTCTTATAAGTTAAAACACACTATGACTCCAAAATTCCACTCCTAGCTATTTATACAAGAGAGATAAATATGTTCACAGAAAAACCTGCATGCAACTGTTGACAGTGATTTCTTCACTATTACCCCAAACTGGAAACAATCCAAATGTATGACTGGTGAATAAACTGTGGTACATCCATCCAATGGAATACTACTCACCACTTAAAAGGACTGAATGATTGATACATGCAACAACATGGATGACTCCCAAATGCATTTCACTAAATGAAAGAACTCAGATTCAGATGACAACATAGTACATGATATCATTTATATAACCTTCTGGAAAAGGCAAAAGTATAAAGACAACTCAGAGCAGTGTGTGTCAGGGGTTGTGAATAGAGTAAAGGGTAACTAAAGGGCACAAGAAAACTTTTTGGGCTGTAGGAACGGAACTTGATTGTCTTGGTGGTTACAAGACTGAATACATTGTATACATTTGCCAAAACTCAAAGAACTTCAAAAGGTAAATTTTACTGAATGTAAATTATACCTAAATAATCTGATTTTTAAACTTTTTTAAAGTACTAATATAGAACATGAAGAAAAATCTTGAAATAGGGACTCAAGTTTCAAAACTTAATAGTGAAACAGTCTGAATGATCCTTTATCTTGAAAGGAGAAACGGAGAAGTTTATCTCCCATTTAACCAAACTTATAGTTGTAAATGTGGGTTAATTCTTAGAACAAAAACCAAAAAAAAATCAATCGTTTGTTACATAATTCCTGCAACAAGATTTATGTCAGCAGGACAAAATGTTTTTCATTTCATGTTTGACTTTTCACAGCCCATTTATAAAGATCATTTTTTCCCCAAAGTATTTCAGGGCATCACTTTTCACCAAAGACTTCTCCTAATCCTTAGGTGGTCTAATATTTTTCTTTGGTTCCTACCAAAACAGTGTCTTAGGTCAATTTTCTCTTCTTTAATGGTTACCTGGCCTAACTCAGCCAAATCTTAATTGGGTCACAGCTGTGTGATTCCGTCAGTTTTCCAATGTCACTTTTTCATAAGAGTCCATGAAATTTTTTCCTCTTTTGCATGGCCTGAAATTTCTCTTTGCAGTCGATTTACATACACATTGTATGACTGGGCAATTATCAGACCATCTAAGAGAGCCCAGCCTACAAAACTGTGGGTGTTAAGTGGACAGTAAATTTTTGGTGGGGAGAGATTATTTAAGTGTTGAGTCTCTAATGAATAAATACACTCATATTATGATCACTTTTACTTTTCGCCGCTACCTCATAACTTCAGGGAATTACATAATGAATACCATTCCTTTCTTAGCAACTACAATTATACCAGACACTGTACTACCACAGGGCCATAAAAATGGCTTAGATGCTTTCTTAAACGTGGCAGGAAGGAAAGACAGCAGCAGCACCGTCATCTTGTCCAATATTTGCTTAGTGTTTATTGAGCAACTACCAAACCAGGTCCTAAGAGCTTTGATACTGACTGAACCCTCTCAACACGCCTACAGGGTCATCACTACTAATATCCCCATTTGACAGATGAGCAGAGAAGTCTCAGAGCTGCTCAGGCCCACAGCGCAGGCCCTTCGCAGGGCTGGGGCTCACACCCAATCTGCCTGCAGAGCTCGTATGCTTACAGACAGCACTGTGCGTACGACAGCTCCCATGGTGAGGTACCAGCAGGCCTGAGCTCATTCTGTACCTATGGCCAATCCACAAACATCAAATCCCTGAAGACGTGGTGTTTACTGGACCGAACGGCACCAAACACCTTCTAGAGCATCAAGGGCAGCCGAGAAGCAAAAGAAATGAACTTGCCAGCTGGCTCCTCCCAGCCCCAGGTGCCCTTGGAAAAAGGCTGCAGGAAGAAGGCCGTGGGGCGGCCACCCCTGTCACCTGACAAATGCCACCCCTGTGTGCTCTTCCCTGGGGGGGCGAGCTATACGAGCAGCTTCGTGCATCCACGCGTTAGAAAAATCAGACTAAATATAGCCAAGTTTGCTCTCATGAGCCAGCTCTGAGCTGCTACATCCACATCAGAAAACTGGGGAAGAATCAGTTTGATTTACAGCAGAGCAGCTTTCCTTGCTTGCTCTTGTAGCTACAAAAGGACCATGGGCAAGATCCAACACGGCTGTAGGGAGTGCTGGAAGTCTGGCCAAGCAGATAATCGAGCCCACAGGGAAAGGAACGTACCAGGTGTGAGAGGAGCATCCTCATTGACTTTCCTGCCCATGGAGGGCTAAACGACCACAACACCAGGACTTGGGGGGTGGCACACATTCCACATACAGCCCTCTCTGTTCCACGCCCTTCCCCCATTCCCCACCCATCAGTATTGTACTCAACAGCTCACTCAAATGCTATCCCCTTGGTTAGGCCATCCCATCCTGTCCAATTCAGAACCAAATGCTCCATTTGTTCTCCGACCGCCCACGTTATGTTGCTTGTACTTTTATTTAGCACTTATATCATGCAGCCTAATCTGTCTCCAGCCAAGTGGAGGCGGGGGACGGCTAAGCTTCCTTCTTAGTGGCCCCCCCAAATCTAGTGGAGTTCCTTGCACACAGGAAGTGCTCTCCTGCTTATCAACAGCAAATGCAAAACCTGCCTGAATGCCAGGAAAAGGGAGTTTGCAATTTTCTTCATTAACCGCACAACGTCTGACGCTCAGTCCCCAGAGTTCAGACACAGGTTTCAGATCCCAGGCTGTCCCTGCTGCGATGTGTCCCACGGCATATTACGGATCACAGCTACACCGGCAGAGGTTCTACACCACCTCCCCCTTGTTAGCACCAGCCCTAGTTCCTTCTGGCCCAAGAGCACAGCAAGACAGACAAGAAAGAAGGGTGGGCTGAAAGGAATTAGCAAGGGCGTGGCCAGGTAACAGCAGGGTTAGACTGAAGCCCTGTCTGAACCAGTTAGAGGTCACGGAGAAGAGCTGGGAGTGGCAGGAACTCCTGCCGCAGCAAGTGCAGAAGCAGGCTTGGGACCCCACCTCACCCTCACGCACAGTCACTGGACGGGAGTTTTCCGCGAAGGCTTCATATTCACCATTCTCATGTCCTAAAACAGAGTGATGGATACAAGCTGCTGCTGCAGGACAGTCAGACCTCGTGGGCTAGAGAACAAAATAAATATTAGAAGAAAAGAATAAAAGACCCTGGGTGAAAAGTGAAATGAAAGAGAACCGAGTAGCAGGTAGTTGAACACTAACACAGGGATGCTGCACGGAGCTGAGAGGGAAGCGTGTTGACAGTCGCGCTGCTTTTACAACAAGCACTCTGCAAGTGAACGCAGCTGGGAGTTCTTCTTGGCGGGGTGTATAGGGGCTACCACAGAAATCAGATGCACTCCTTAGCCTACCCATTCATTCATTCAGTCTGCCATTCATTCATCGATTCATTTGTTTAACAAACCTCACATGGAGTCTACCATGGGCCAGGCATAAGGCACCGTGCCTGCCCTCAGAAAGCACCGCCAAGCAGAACTGCACGTAAACCTTGTTCTCAACATGGAAATGCAGTTAGAAAAAACTGGAGGCAGGCTAGTACCAGGACAGCCACCGTCCTCCTTACGTCCCGTGTCACAGGGGCAATCTAAGAGAATGGCACTGCTGGTCCCTCTCCGCCCTCTATGGGCTCTCCTCTGGCGAGGAGACAAGTGGTGACGTGAAAGCCTGTGAAAGGGAACAGTGCATCTGGAGTTGGGGGCTCTCCCTCTGGGTCCCAGATGCCTGCTGCAGGAGCCCATCTTCTCTCTGCTGTCCAGGCTGCCAGTGTTACAGAGGCAGGCGGTCCTGTGAGGGGTAAACTCGCTGCTGGGGTACAGTAGTAGCAAACCCACTTTACCATCCGGCCCAAAGTCAGGAAGAATAACCCCTGCACCCTTGTAATCAAGATGACGTCTTTATCCCCCTCTGTGATTGTGACTCAGTTCCGAATGCCAGCAGGGTACAGAGTCATCATTTACAATTGCTTCTCTTTGCCACGAGGTTCCGAGGTATCTTGTTTTCCCTTTTTTCCCCAGCCGCTGTTACGATTACTTATCCTTACAATATTTTGGTGATGGGAAGTTTTGTTCTCTTTTACAGGAGAAAAACTATAGAACTTGAGCACTGAATGACTAATCAGAGGCCATTTGATGAGTCAGTTTGTTCACTTTCGATGTAAAATGTGGATCCCTTAGCCCAATGTCATTCAGAGCACATAGCCTACAACTGGAAATCTTTTTGGAGGGTGGTGAATATTGAGACTCGTCTTTCTGCCATGGAAGAGGAGTTATTATTATTCTATTAGATCTGGAACAGAAACACTATGTACAAAATTTATCCACTCCATTTTCTTATACAGCTGAGGATGAAGCAAGGAGGAGAGGAAATGTGGACCAGGAGTAGGAAAAGCCTTCTCTTGCTCTGGGGCGTTTATACGTCACTCATGAAACAATTACTGAGGTCCAAATAAGTGCCAGACACCAATCTTGGAATACAGAGGTGAATACAATACTATGCCTGATGAATCCACTTTTTTCTTCTCCCTTCAACCCATTAATATTAGAAAACAGTGCCTCAGTGAAGACAACTTTCTACACAATCTGTCCATGGAGAAGGGATTACTCTCGGTTTCTACAGGCTACCTCCTTTCTAGAGGTCCTAGTTCTCCAGCTATTTGGAGTAATTTCTTATAATTTTTTTAAGACAATGGATGCCAATACAATCCCAATCTGAATGCAGACCATAAGGTGGTCTGTGGCTGGAAAGCACAGCTTTAAGCTGCCCATAAATATAAGGCTTAGGTCACAACCAGGTTAGGGAGTAGACATAGGATGCTGTAATTAATTCAAAGAAAGCCTAACCCAGGGTAGCCACAAAATAACTCCAAGCTACAAGTTTAGCAAAGTGAATGAGCCCTCTTTTTCATCTTAAACTCCAAGTTACAAGTTTAGCAAAATGAATGAGCCCCCTACTTGCTTTTAACACTTTTACAAGTTCAAGCTTACTTAAGAAAACAGGTTACACATGGTAAGGGAAAAAAAAAAAACTTCTAATTTGCTACTAATTACAAAGACTGGCATGAATAAGTGAAAATTCAGGATACAAAACAGGTTGCAAACAGTACCGTTTTTTTTTTTATAGGAGAAGGATGGGAGTGCAAGTAATATTTACTGAGAATCCATGTCCTAGCCACTCTTAATCAGCCCTTTCCTTTATTTAATCTTCAAAACTTTAGTGGGACCTAAACAGTAGTGTGCCCATTTTTTCCAGATGCAGAAACTAAACCTCAGATGTTAAGCAACATGTATTATATTTCCTATTCCATTTCCTCTGGCAATATTCCTTATTCTCTAAATCAGTGTTTCTCAGTGAGCTTGGGGAAACTGGCTGTTCCTTGGTTTGGGGTTGGGAACTTTGTACGAGACAGCCATGCACTACAGGACACTTAGCATCTCTGGCCCATGGGCATAAAATTATTAATACTAGCCCCTGCATATCTCAAACATGCCCTAGGAGGACAATGTCCCTCCTCAGGTGAGAGCCACTGCCTTCAAACCTCTCAAAAGTTCCTTATTTTATGGCATTTGGGCTCCTAAGAAAGCCCCATGCACCCTTATGGAGTCAGTTACAAAAGCTCCATGGATTTATTTCCCATGCATTTCATGAGCATTTATTGAGTAGCTATCATGGGTCAGGTAGTGTACTATTGTCTGGGAGTATAAAGTCAAAGAGTACATGGTCCCCACTCCCCAGGGGCTGTAGTCTTAGAGTCTAGTGAGAGACATTAAGTACGGCAAGTGTTAAATATAAGCACAGGTGCTGAGGAGACAATGCAGGAGGCACCTCCCACAGACCAGGCAGAGCGCTCAGAAGGCAGAGGGAAGGGAGGGTTGAGACAGGTTCCCAGAGGAGGTGAAGTTTTCCCTGAGCCTTGAAAGGCCAAACGAGAGTAGCTAGGAAGGGCCAAGTTCAAACCAAGAAAGCTGCCTTTGTAAAGACCAGAGATAGGAATATTTGCAGTCAAAGTTTAAAACATTCCCTTTATTCTTCAAGTTGAGGCCTCACTGGGATTCAAACTCAGGATCTCCCGTTTACTAGACAGGCACTTTAACCAAACAAGTCACTGGAAAATAAAATAAGCTCTCCACAGTCCAGGCATACTTCCTTTCAAAGCCTTTGTTTTCGTAAGGTCTGGCTTCGCTGGTATAATAACCCATCAGACAAGAAATATGACTAATTCTATACTTCTTCCAGCGAGCAGGAAATTGCTTTCAAGTACATCATGGACTGGCAACCAGTGGGGGTGCCCTTCACTTGAGGACACAGAAGAGTGAGGAAGAGAAGAGATAATGTCATCTGAGGGGCGAGGTACAGAGGTGCCAGTAAGTCAACTTGCCCTTAGGCCAGAATGAACTTTATCTTGTGTTTTTTTTTCATCTAAAGTCTCGTCTCTGTTACCATCAACTGTAACAATGCAAAAAGCCAGATTCTCACCCTATTATTACATTTGCACAGAAAACTTTGTTTTTTCAAAGCCATATATATGAGATTTATATATGTGTGTATATAGATTTATATATATATATATATAAATTTAACAGCCAAATATAGAAGAACAGTAAACGTAGGTAGATAGGTGGATAGAAGTGCCCAGCTGGGGATCTCTGAAGCTGAGACAGCCCAAAAGTAACAGTTTCCTGAATTACTGGGGGCTGACCACAAGAGCTGGGTTATTGCTACTTCAAGTTGTTAAGTAATTACCAAGAGAGCAAGGGTCAGATTAGTTCAGTTGCTCTCACCTGGGGCGGGTAGGGGAGAGGGATGCCAGCAGACCCTTGTGGTTCCTTCTTGCTTTCAGCCTCCAAGGAACAGGCTCACTTCCCCTTGGCAAGGAGTCTGCTGCAGCTGGCGGGCATGCCCTCTTTTTCCAACACCAGCTTCCCCTCTGACCTGAGCCACACTCAGAAGCTATAATTCTGCAGATGAACTTAAACTCCCCTTTAGTCCCATGATCATTTCAATTTATCATTCAGGCACAGTGTGACTGCTCGTTTGACATCACAAACACGTCTGGCCCACATATTTTTTTCCCAGAAACTACCCTCAACAAGAAAGCCAGTCTTCCAAGGTGAGAGCATCTGAAATGAAAACTTGGGATCCCACACAAACCGCCTGTCCCTGCTTTCAACCAGGCAGTTCAAAGGTGGCAACATCATAGAGCCCCAAACTGCAAAGCCAAAGGCCAAAATTATAGGAGGAAAGCAGAAGGTGGGCTTCAAAGAAAAGGATTCACCCCAATGGAAGAGGCTGGCTGTCCTTATCCCTGGCTGATTCCATTTCGTTTCTGTAAACTTTGCTAACCTCGGGAGGGCTGTAAAAAGAGACAGGTGTAGGGACACCTCCACCCTCTGGGTACATCTGCTGCTAATCGCTGCTGCGTACACACGACGAGGGGCCCTCGACCCAATAGCAGTCCATGCTTCCCGATGACGCACCTGGCGAGGGTCTTCTCCCATGTGTGGAGGCCAAAGTGAGCATCCTCAACCTCGAGGCCACCGAGCCGGCCCTGGCGGGATGCGGCAGCGAAAAGGGCACCTCGGGGCTGAGACCTCCAAGCGCTCTCTCAGGCTTTCCCCCCATATCCAGCACATCATTTCGCAGTAGGGACACTCTTCGCCTCCAACCCGAGAGCGCTGCGCATCTACCTGTCTTTCCAAAGTAACTGAATAAAGCACCTACTGGCCCTCCGTGGCTCAGGTGAGTGCCAAGAGGTGTAAGAGGAAAGGGCCCGCTTGCCACCACCCACTTTCCTCTCCTCCCCACGTTCCCCAAGCTTCATCGGGGATGTGTGTATCGGGGTGCGCGGGTTAAGAGGGGGCTTAAAATGCCCAAGCGTCCCTTACCTTCCACAGCCATTCTCTCAGAGCGTCCCTAACGCATGCATAATTTTCTGGGCCGAGATACTCCTCCTGCCCCGCGCTCCCCTCCCTCCTCGCGCTTTCGCCTAAATATTCTGCGCTCATCTGCTCCCGGACCAACCTGCCGCGGTCACGCAAAGCGAGGCTGGCGGCTCCCGGCTCGGCGCAGAGCAGCCTGGGAATTGTAGTCCTCTCTCTTTCCTCCGACCCGGGAGACCACCCCGAGTCCTGAGAAGGGCGCGGCCCCGCCTCCACACTGGGATGGCATCGCCGGCTTCATCGGGCCCAGGCAGAGAAATCCCTCTTGGCGGGGCGGGGCGGGGGGGGTTCTCATGAGTAGACCCGGGGACCCTGGGAGGTAGCTGGGACTACATTTCCCAAGATGCCGCGCGCTGGATTTCTTTCCGCGCCAGGAGCAGAGACCCGTGATTGAGCTCTTCCCTGTTGATTAGAAGCGGGTAAGCACCTGGCCGGGCTCGTGCGGGAGGCAGGAGGCGGCGGGGTTTGTGGTGTGACCTTCTGGGCTTGTCGCTGGCCTCCTTGGCCACCCAGTTAGTGAGGGGAGCAGAGCCGCCGGCCGGCTCTGTTTTTCCGTCTGGGCCAGAGAGCCGCTGCCCAGCGTGCGGTTGAAACTTGTTCTTCTGAGACCTGGGAAGTGGGTTAGGGGGAATCTTGCGAGGTGATACAGCTGTATTCTGATCCTCCAGGTGGCTAAACACTTCGCGTAGGGTTGGGGGATGGCCTAAAATACCCGAACAGGTATCACCCCTAAGGGGTTATTAGAAACAAAATCTGGGAACCAGGATTCCACCTGAGGCTGTCAGATGATGGAAACCTGTGTGGCTTCCAAGACAGGAGGCTTTCAGCTTGGCTGGTCTGGGAGCCCCTTGGCGGCCAGTGATAGGGCCTAATAATTAACAGCATCGGAGAGTGTTCTTTCAACTTATGAACTGTCCTAACTGCAGGTGCTGGGGAAGCTATAAGCAGACAGGAAACAGAATCACGCCGAAGGCAGTAGAATTCCAGAGCTGGTAAATACTGATAAGGAATGAAGTTCCCAGACTTTTTTTCCCGTGTGTGGAAATACAGATGCAATTATCGCTGGTAGAGGTGAGGGCATGGCCTTGGGAACAGATCAGACTCAGGACTCTAGTAAGATTTTTAAAGGCCTGGAGCTCAGAACTGCATATGGTCCCCCCAGCCCCCGGCTCTTCTGCCTCGACCCCATATTTAATTTTTAAAGAAATTACTCTGGAAAATAACTCCAAGGAAATACAAGGATTCGATTCTTCCTGTCATGATGACTCCTTAGATTTTCTTTGTCCCTCTTGGTGATAATTTTTTTTTTAAACACTGAACAATTTTGTTTCTGAGCGCATATGTGCACACCTGTTTTTGTGGTCGCTAAGTATGTGCTTAGTCCTCCTGTTGGGTTACATGGCCGTGTCTGGGTACTTTTTAAAATACCTGTAACCAGTAAATGCCCTTGGTGATGCTTTAACTCTGAGTTCATGGAGCTGTACGCAATTCAAACCCAAGCCTTCCATCCTTGGTACAGTAGAGAGAGTCCTGTTCAGTGAGACATGCTTGCCATGGGCAAAATAAGTTAAAATAATGATAATATTAATAATACCGACGCTGACAAAGTGCATCAGAATCTCTGGAGGTAGGGCTTCCATCCCCAGCACTGTTTTTCTTTTTTCAAGTACTTCAGGAGATTCTAATCTGTAGCTTCTATGGCACAATCTTGTTAAAGGGATAGCGACCAAAATACCTGGTACCTGGGTAAGAAGGAAAGAGGGGGCATATTTGGCATTCCTCTCTGTTTCCTGCTCTGTTAACCTGTCACTGAGTCTTGTTGCGTCTTCCTGAGTGTGGGCTCCTCTCTACTCTCTCTGCTGTATTTAAGTAATGTCAGTGCCTCCACTGGTTCCACGAGGTCAGGGATGGACTCTGGTACTGCTCACCTTTGATGTTCCAGCCACCAGCACTGTCTGGCACATAATAAATATTTAATACATATATTATGTGTTTATAAATAATGCCTGACTGAAGGAGTGTGTGAATAAGCTACCTAATGACGATTAGGTCTCCATTTTCCCCCATGAAACTGCAAGTTCGTATTTCACTTTTGTTTGTTTTAATGTTTCATACTCTTAGAAGTAGATATTTTCATCAATTCAAAAGTGACCTAGAGACAAGTTAATCTAAGCCCCCTCATTTCACAGTTAAGGCAGAAAAGTTGAAGGGTTTGCCCAGATCACACCGTGGCCAAACAGTGTCCACAACTGGTCCAGACCAAGGCTCTTTTGGCGAGGACAGGGGTGGGGTGGGGGAAGATTTCTGTTGCTCTAGACACAGCTCAGCTTGGTTTGGTGGCTTAGCTTTAAGTCAAAGAGGCTGGGGCAGCTTTGTTCCTCACTGCAGGTTTGTGGGTAGGTTGGCTGAAGGAGGAAGCCATTCTCCTAGTGATGACAGAGAAGCAAGAGGGCAAAAGGAGGTGTGCAAGACTTTTTAAGGCCTGGCTCTGAACTGGGGCACTGTCGCTTCTTCCCCCATATAATTTGTCAAAGCAAGTCACATGGCCAACCTCAAAGTTGGAGTGTGAGGATATATACTCTGGCCATGAAGAAGCCATGGCAAGGATGCGAATGCAGGGAAGGATGAAGAATTGGGTTAACTCCTCAATCTCTACAGTGACTGTGTATTAGCCTCCTGTGGCTGCTGTCGCGAAGTTCTGTAAGCTGGGTGGCTGAAAACAATGGAAATCAACTCTTTCACAGTCCTAGAGGCTAGGATTCTGAAATCCAGGTGTTGGTAGGGCCATACTTCCTCTGAAGGCTGTAGGGAAGCGTCCTCTTTTGCCTCTTCCTAGCTTCTAGTCTAAGTTGCTAGCAATCCTTGGGGTTCCTTGGCTTGCAGCTACATCACTGCCATCTCTGCCAACATCGTCACATGGTGGTCTTCCTCATGAGTATGTCTCTGTCTCTAAACCTCTCCTATGAGGACACCAGTCATTGGATTTAGGGCCAACCCTGATCCAGTCTGATTTGACCTTAATTTGATTACATCTACAAAAACCCCATTTCTAAATAAGGTCACATTCACAAGTATCTGGGGTTAGGAATCCAACATATCTATTTGGGGGACACAATTCAACCCACAGCAGACTGGAATCTTCTACCATCTTTTATAAACTAGAGCAGTTGTCCTCAAGGTCTGGGTGCTGAACCCAGATCATGAGCATCACCTGGGAGCTGGTTAATTAAAATTCTTGGGCTTCAACCCAGACCTACTGAATCAGAAACTTAGGGGTTTAGGATCCAGCATTCTGTGGTGTCACAAGTCTGCCAAGTGATTTTAATTCGTGCTAAAGTTTGAGGACCACGACCAAAGAAGACATTAGGACCCAGACTTTGCAAAGAGGTACATTTAGCCATTGTCCTTAAGAAGGAGGGAGAAGTGGGACCCAATCCCGATTGGGTGCCAGCCATTGTGTATCTGCATGTGTGTGTTTCTGAGTACAGAGGGGTGCTAGAATAAGCCATGGGGGCATTTTGCTGGTGGCAAAATGACAGGGGGGAGGTGCTAGAAATAGAGCAGGTTTAACCAACTCACTGAGTACTAAGGATATAATTTTAAGGAATCTAGGTCCTATTTGCCTCCTGGAATACTGGAGTTGTATAAGCAGTGTTCTTATACTCAAGAGTCATCACAGTGAACCTTCATTTTGTGTGGGTGTGAGAAAGATGGGAGGGGTCATCAGGGCTGGCTCCTGAGTCTGGCATGAGCTATGCTGGGAAGAGAATGAGAAAATGTAGGCAAGGCTTTGAACAGTGTTCAATACGTTTGTGGAAATGATTATTACCGAAGACCTGTTGCTGACTCCACAGTTCTGTCTTCAGCCAGTTCTGGAAAAGTATGACCCTGGGAGCCCTGTGGCTGTATGTGCCACAGGTGAATACAGCATTTCAGACGTGGGGCATGGGAAGTTAATTTACAGGAGAGCCACATGTAATGTTCAGCTAAACTTAGCAAAGGGCTGTCAGAGCTTAGGTGGGGTTAGATGCTCCAGTAAAAATGGAGAGTAAAAATAAAAAATGGGCAACGTTGCCCCTGAAAATGCTTTACACTGCCTTTGAAATATAGGAGATGTAATTTTTTATATATACAGTCCTGCAGAATAATTTCCTAGCACACCGAAATTGGAAAACATAAAGAAAACACTATTAGGAAAGCCTTTAAGCAAATGTCCGTATATTTAAAGTATTCTTCCTTTAAAATAACAATCAAATTCCTAATTGTGAATGGGGCAATGGATAGACAGTGCTGAACTCTAATATCTTAATATACTGTTTGCTTTTGTGGGGATTAAATGAGAGAACTAAAGCTCCACCTTAGAATAGAGGCAGTTTTCTAAAGAAATGGGAGTTTGTTCAATAGATTTAACCTACCTATATGAATCAAACACTAATGGAGCAGTTATGATTTGCCAGAAATCCGTCTAAGTGCTTTAAAAACACCCCGGCATTCTGGCTTTGCAGGCCGTGTGCTTAACCACTATACAATCTCACCTTTCTAATTCTTCACATATTGTGTTTCCACCATATGCAGTTTTGCAGAGTGCAGACCAAGGTCAAAACTTGGAGCTGGATACACTGATACCAGGTGTGGACCCAAAGGAACCACTCCACGTGCCTCTTCTTGAACGGTGGGCAAGTAACATGGCTAAAACTTCTGCAGCCTTTTCTCTGTATGCTTTTCTTATTTTCCCAGAGGCAGAAAATATAGCATATTGTGTTGTTGCAGGAGGAAAGAATGGGGTTGCGCCTCATGCTTAGAGAGGAGAAGAGTCTATCCGTTGTCAGAAAGTAAGAGTCGGGGGAATTCATGCAGTCAGAAGCCAATAAAAGGCACTGCAGTTGCTGAGGACAGATTACTGTCCTCCTGAACCTGCAGGCATGATCTAGGGCTCAGCCTTAATGTCTGCCACACTCAAAGAAGTTAAAGAAAAATGGGACGTAGGCGATGATTTAGATTGCACCTGGGAGAGAAAGAATGCAGGACCCAAGATGTGCCTTGTGAGATAAGGCCAGCATTAGCATAGTGCAGACTCAGGCTTTGCCTTCTACTTGCTTTTTCCAGCCCGTGGTAACTGTTAGAGAAGAATTTGGTCTTTTTTTTTTTTTACATCTTTATTGGAGTATAATTGCTTTACAATGGTGTGTTAGTTTCTGCTTTATAACAAAGTGAATCAGTTATACATATACATACGTTCCCATATCTCTTCCCTCTTGCGTCTCCCTCCCTCCCACCCTCCCTATCCCACCCCTCCAGGCGGTCACAAAGCACTGAGCTGATCTCCCTGTGCTATGTGGCTGCTTCCCAGTAGCTATCTACCTTACGTTTGGTAGTTGAAATGTATTTCTGTGAGGTCTGGTTTCATTCAAGAGCCCCCAAAGCTGAAAATGTGAATTTTATGGGAGTGGGGGAAACTATCTGCAAACTTTTGCCCCACAGGTTTAAATGCTAATGGGGTAGTATCTGTTAAGGTGTCTTAATTGATGCAGACTATATTTGTTAAGGCAATCTCTGCCTTCCTCATACAACCCTTTTATGGACCCTTGGGGGTCCTTCGATCTCATCCCCTGGGCTGGTCTTAGGCAGAAAAGCAAACCCAACTGCAACGCCTCCCCAAGGCCCTGTTTCCTTATAGTGCTCCCTTATGTGTGCTGTATGTTTCATTGACTGTCTTTGGAGGCACAGTGATGGAGTAGAAATACCCTGGACCCTGGAAACCTATAGATCTTAGTTGAAATCTGCCTCTCACCACAACCAGCTAGGTGAACTGAGCAAAGTAATTAACATCTCCACCTTGGTTTCCTTATCTATGAAATGGATAACAATATATCCCTTTCAGGGCTTTTTGAGGATAAGTTATCTATCTTTCTAATATTCACCCCGAAGTTCATGGCTTAACATAATAAACATTTATTATCTCACCCAATTTCTGTGGTTCAGGGAATCTGAGAGCAGCGTAGCCGGGTGATTCTAGCTCGAGGTCTCTCGTGCGGTTGCAGTCAAGATGCTGGCCAGGGCTGCAATCATCCGAAGGCTTGACTGGGGCTGGAGGATCCACTGCTGTGGTGGCTTCTCACACAACTGGCAAGTTATTGCTGGCTGTTGGTAGGAGACCTCAGTACCTTGCAGCAGGCACCTCTTCATGGGACTACTGGAGTGTCCTCACAAAGTGACAGTGGCTTCCCCCAGAGAGAGGGATCCAAGGAAGGAGCCACATGTCTTCTGTGACCTCATCTTGGAAATCATACGTCATCACTTCTGCCTATTCTACTTGTTAGAAGTGAGCCACTTAGTCTAGCCAACTCTCAAGGGGAGGGGAATTAGGCTGTGTTTTGAAGGGAGTGTCTAAGAATTTGTGGACATATTTTAAATCACCATAAGAGATAGCATAAGTAAGATTCTTCGAATAAGTGTTTAGTGGATGCGAGGCTTAAATAGTATTTTGTTCTTCATCTCTCCAGTACCTACAACAGTGCTTGGCAAATAGCAAGCATCCTAAGTAGTGAGATAACATTATATAATAAGCTAAAGTGACTGCTTGCCTTGTGTCAGGCTTTGTGCTAAGCATTTTCAACGGAATAGCTCATTTCATCTTCACAATAACCCTGGGAAATGGATGCTACTCTATTATTATCCCAGTTTTACAGATGGGAAAACTGAAGTATGCACAGAGAAGTTAAGAAATTTCGTGGATGTTAACAGATGGAGGGGTGTGATAGAGCCAGGAATTGGTCTCAGATAGTCAACTCGAGGATGGAGCTTTTAACCACAAAACTATGGGTCTTCCTACAATTCAAGGCCTGTAAAACCATTCATGTGAAATATTCCCACCTTTGAAATTTATTTGTCCTGGACTACTTTGAGAGTGGGAGAAAATGATACTTGAATTGTGAAGTCTATATCTTGGGGCACTTCTTCTCAGATCTAGAATGCCCTAAAAATTCCCAGCCAAGATTTCAGAATGTGAAGCCCAGGAATTCCTACCCTACACTCTTCCTTTCTCCACTGTTGGATAAAACACTTCCACGGCCCTCTCCTTTTTTCTGTCCTGCACTTTACGTTTCTCCTTTTTTTTTTTTTTTAAGATTTTTTTGATGTGGACTATTTTTTTAAAGTCTGTTGAATTTGTTACAATACTGCTTCTGTTTTATGTTTTTGGCTTTTTGGCCACGAGGCATGTGGGATCTTAGCTCCCTGACCAGGGATCGAACCCCCACCCCCTGCATTGAAAGGCAAAGTCTCAACCACTGGACTGCCAGGGAAGTCCCTAGGTTTCTCCTTGGAACTTTTATGTTTGAAGGTCTTAAGGCTAAATATAAGTTTGAAAACTGCCCAACTAGAAGATCTTAAAGATCCCTTCCTGCTCTACAGTTTTATGATGACGTGACTCCTCCTTCTTCCTGCTTCCTTATCCTTAGAGAAATTAGTGACCAAGTCTGGTCAATTTGTCCTCAACAACTACTCTCTTGACTCCTTTTTTCACCCCTTAGCCACCGTCTTCATTCTACACCTGATGAGAACTGGAATTGAAACATTGTAGCCATCCCAAACAGAGCTCACATCTCCAGTCATTCTTACCTCCAGACTATTTTGTGTCCAGTGACCACATAAACCTCCAAGATTATCCTCTTTGGTTGTGAAAACCTGTTCTTAAATAAATCCCTTCACTTGGTTGTGTAGCAGTCCTCACACACGGTGCCACAGATATTAGTACATATCAGTAGTAATATGTACTACTTTCTTTTTGGAGAAAGTAGTCTTAAAAGAAGTAGTTTTCTTTTTTTTTTTTTTTTTTTTTTGAGGTACGCGGGCCTCTCACTGTTGTGGCACAGGCTCCGGACGCACAGGCACAGCAGCCATGGCTCACGGGCCCAGCCGCTCCGTGGCATGTGGGATCTTCCCGGACTGGGGCACAAACCCGTGTCCCCTGCATCGGCAGGCGGACTCTCAACCACTGCGCCACCAAGGAAGCCCTGAAGTAGTTTTCTTTAGTGATAGAATTTCCTAAAGATTTTGACATGCTAATATGCAATGTGAATCTTCCTGAGAGAGAGAGAATGTGACCCAAGAGGTTTACTCTCTTGGGCTTGTTGTGGACGCAGGTCAGGAAACTCTCTTGGGTTGTCTATTTGAAAGCTGTTTCTTATTACCGGGCCTCTTACCTGAGACTTCTTTCTTAGTGATGAGCCCCTACTCACTGTGCTACACCTTCACAGGTGATATTCCAGAAAGCCATTCCTCAATAACTGTTGCTCTGTTTCTCCTTTACTGCCCAACCCTCAGCCTCCCCAGAGCCACCACTTCAGAATATCAAGATGTGTGTGTGCATGTATACATATACATAACTTTCTTTACTGAAGGATGGGGTAATTTTATGAGGGAATTGCCCCATAGAGGATTTTTAGGGTAGAGAAACTACTCTGTATGATGCTGTAATGATGAATACACATCATTATACATTTGTCCAAACTCACAGAATATACAACACCACGAGCAAACCCTAATGTAAACGATGGACTTCGGTGATAATGATGTGTCAATACAGGTTCATCAGTAATAACAAATGTACCACTCTGATAGGGAATGTTGATAATGAGGGAGGCTATGCGTGTACGGGGGCAGGGGGTATATGAGAATCCTCTGTACTTTCTGCTCAATTTTGCTGAAGCCTAAGGAATTACTGTGCTTCATAGTGTGAAGTTTTGGCTAGGAATGTGTGCAGCCTAAAACTGCCCTAAAAAATAAAATCTACTTAAAAAAAAGAAAAGAAAAAATGGAAAGCCAAGTACTAAATATAACTTCTTCAAGGTCCAAAAGTATGTGTGTGTGTGTGTGTGCATTAACTAAGAAGTCAACCCTTCACCAGATGGGTCCTCTTTGAACACACCCACGATTTCTAATCTGACTTCCCTATCCCTGGTTTTGCCCCTCTATCCAAGAGAGCCTTATCTTCTAGATGTCCCCATTGAAATTCCATTCATGTTCTGGAAAACCCCAACTCCTACCCATTGGGTCCTTCCAGGATGCATTGTGATTCCCCTCATTAAGACATTCCCCCAAGTCCAAGTTATTAAGTCCAAAATAGCATCCTTGGGTTTTTATTTGGTCAATCAATGATTTCTTCTGACAACCCAACAAGCGGCAGAATGGTACAAGGGAAGGGTCTTGGTGCTCCCAGTTTTACAGCATCATTCAGGTCAGCATTTATCCTCCAAGGTGTATCCCCTTTGGGGTTTTCCTAAAGATACACCTTAAAAAAACCTATCAGATCTATTAGACAGCACATAGCTTACCCTACAGTTATTTTAATTCTCAGAGGGAACACAGTCCCTTTAAACCCTAATAAAAAATATTTTTAACTGCTTTGTAATTTGCAGTATAAATTTTTCTTCCTTTGAAGGCAGCAAATTTCATTATTATGCAGAATAGTATTACACACCTTTTATACTCCTTTTTAGTTTGTATCATTTTGGACTTGATGCATAAAGAAAGGAGACATGTGGCTCCAGAAGACTGCCCTCTTAGTCATATAAAGGGAACATTTGAAGGACCATTCAAGCAAGTAAGTAGTCAGGCACTGTGCTGGACACTAGAAAAGGAAACATGAGTAATACAACTTTCCTGCTCTGAGTTTACACCTTAAAAGGCATTTATTCATTCATGTGTTGAATGTCAAGTGCATTCTGAGCACCTAATATGTGCCAGGTACTATATTGGGTGGTGGGGAATGTTTTTGACTGGGTTCCATGGAAACAGACTCTAAGACTGAGAATTGTGAATTGTGCGTGAAGATTTATTGGGGAGTATTCTTGGGAGATGCACGTGAAAGAATGTGAGGATGGCAGGATGGGTCATGGAGAAAAATGGATATTCAGTGAGGTTGCAAATGAGGCCTCTTCCTATCCTACCAGGAACTCTGGAGCTGAGATAACCCTTTAGAGATTCCCTAAAGTGGCAAGGAGGCCGGGCCGTTGTGTGCCATGTCAGCCAGTCATTGGTGGCCTAGTGTCTCTAAGAGGGTCTGTAACTATGGGTCTGTAACTATGGCCCAGTGTCTCTAAGAGGGTCTGTAACTATGGCCCAGTGTCTCTAAGAGGGTCTGTAACTATGGGTGTGTAACTATGGCCCGGTGTCTCTAAGAGGGTCTGTAACTATGTAAAACAAGCCAGTTTTCTGCAGCCTAGGGCAGTGCCCAGCAAGGGACATGGCTTTGAGCCATCAGTAATCTATATCCCCAGGAACTGGGAGATGGGAAGAAATCTGTGTGAGAACACAACATCCACTGTTGGGTTACAGCAGGAACAAGGATCCATTCATGTCCTCAGGGAATTGATAGTTTAACTGATGAGCCATAGCAGCAAATAGGTGAGTGCAAGCGCAGATAGATTAGTACAAGAGTAAAGTGCTCTGAAGACACAGGGCAAGAGCATCTAGCCCAGTCTTAGGCATCCTAAGCAGGATTCCCAAAAGAGGTGATGGCAATGATGATGTAAGGAATTAGGCATGTGAAAGGCAGTGAGTGTGGAAACTGTTAGAAAGAGTCTTCCTAGTAAAGAGGACAGTGTGTGCAAAAATGAGAACATGGCATGGGGGAACCTTACATAGTTAGGAATGGCTGGAGTGAAAAGTGCATTAGAAGTGGTGCACAGCGAGGCAAAGGAGCTGAGCAAGGGCTTGAACCTGAAGGTTGGACCTGAAGGAGCAAGGACGCCATGTCCAGCAGTTGGGGACTTGATCATCTTGACAATTACAGTTTCCAGCAGGGAGTTACATGATAAAATGCACAGTGTGGGAAGATCATTCTAGCTGCAGTGTGGAGAAAGGAATCGAGATAAAAAAGCAACACAGGGTCCCCTATGAGTGACCGTGTAGACAGCTAATTTGTTAATTTCTGGTGAAAAATGATAGTGACTTAAAATAGAGACATGTCAGTTGCGATGGAGAGAAATGGTTGGATTTGAGAGAGATTAAGAAGGCAGAATCCATAAGACTTGACTGATTGGATATGGGTCCTTAGGGGAAAAGAGGAGTCAACCTCAGATATGTCTTTGAGCCAGAGCAGTCTGGCAGTGGTGTGAAGGATGGGTCTGTGAGAGTGTTGGCCTGAAACAAGGGAGCCAATTAGAGCCGTGATAAACAATGTATTTTTGTACAGGGGCCCACTCAGAAGAAAAAAGAAGTTTCTGGCCGTACTCATTTCGTTCAAATGAAAATAACGTTATAAAATTCTGTGAAAATAATATTGTATGTTGTTATAATTTAAATTACCTTTGTTAGAAGAATATCAGTGAGAAAATTGGCCCTGCTTTTAGCCACTTAAATATTAATATCTGGGCCAAGTTTAGACATAGCACCACGGAGCTTGTCATTTTTTGATTCCTTTTTGTGTGGTGCTTTGGACCTCACAGAGAACATTCTAGAGTGTGTTCTTTTTCTACCCTTGATGCCACCTGGCAAGTAGGAATTATTACATTTCTAATATATAGAAGCAGAAAATGAGCCTCAGAGAAGTGAAATGGCTTCACTTCCCATGTGGCAGAGTTGGTTCTAGAATGTTCATCCATTCAGTGCAGAGTTTCCTGAGGTTGTAGTCACTTCTTGCCAAGCATCACACAAGGATAAAATCAGTGTGCCTGCTTCCTGCTTTTTTCAGCAACCTGAGTCTCTCTACTGGCTGCAGGATTGTCTGTCTTGTCAAGAGCAGAGAAACTGAGCCTGGCAGAGAGATATTGCCAGGGTGCCCCAACACTGCCGCTTTTTCCTGAAGGTGCTGGCCACTTGAGCATTGTTGCTTCCTGACCACATTCAGGCCACTTCTGGGTGTCCTGCCCTGGGTCATCCTATCAGACTTTTGGTTACTTGGAGCACAGAAGTTGGGAAAGACAGAGGTGGTTTCTACAGATGTAGATTCCTGGGATGTATAGGGTCTAAAAACCTTCCAACCAAGTAGAACTTGGTTTCTGGGTTGCATTTGGTAGCCAAATGAACTAAATGTAGCCCAAAGAGCCCCACCTGCCAAATCAGTGATACTGTAACCTCCAGGTAAGATGACTCAGCCCTTAACTAGAGCAGAGGTGAGGAAAGGAGGAGAAGGGAGGGAGGGCAGGGGAGGAGAGGGGAGGGATCTATTCTGAAACTGTCCCTCAGGCGGCACTCCCTGGCTACACAGTAGCCTCCTTTTTGACAATCACTTGCAGTGTTAGGTTTTCCAATACAATGAGAAGGGAGCTTGTTTCTTAATCTGGCAATTTAGAAATTAAATATGATTACAGATAAGCTTGAAATAGATTTACTGAATATAAACACACACCTACAGATGCAGGCATTTCAGGTTTATTCATTAGTCTCTTCACAAGCACTTTGTAGTCTTTTTTTCCCCCCAGCTTTATTGATGTATAACTGATATATAACACTGTGTAAGTTCAAGGCATACAACATGTTGATTTGATACACTTATCTATTGCAAAATGATTACCACCATAGAGTTAGCTAACACCTTCATCACATCACATAATTCATCACATCACATTTCGTTTTGTTTTTTTTTTTGCAGTACACGGGCCTCTCACTGTTGTGGCCCCTTCCATTGCGGAGCACAGGCTCTGGACGCGGTGCAGGCTCAGCGGCCATGGCTCACGGGCCCAGCCGTTCTGCGGCATGTGGGATCTTCCCGGACCAGGGCACGAACCTGTGTCCCCTGCATCGGCAGGCAGACTCTCAACCACTGCGCCACCAGGGAAGCCCTACCATTTCGTTTTTGTGGTGAGAGCATTTAAGATCTACACTCTTAGCACCTTTTAAGTATGTAAATACAGTATTATTACTATAATCACCATGCTATACATGGTGATTCCCAGAACTTATTTGTCCTATAACTGGAAGTTTATACCCTTTGATCAACATCTCCCCAATTTCCCCCAGTCCCCAGCCCCTGGTAATCTCAGGGGCTTTCTCTACTCTCTGTTTCTATGAGTTTGGCTTTTTTAGGTTCCACATATAAGTGATATTGTACAGTATTTCTCTGACTTATTTCATTTAAAATAATGCCTTCAAGGTCCACTCATGTTGTTGCAAATGGCAGTATTTCCTTCTTTCTCATGGATGAATAGTATTTTTTATATTTTTACAGTAAGTCCCCTACATATGAACCTTCAAGTTGTGAACTTTCAAAGATGTGAATGTGTGTTTCGCATGTCCAGTCACTTAAGTTAATTAACACGTCCGGCATACATTGTCACATGTGTGCATCCTCTACAAGTGGTTGTGCTTTTGTGTAGTTTACTGTACAGTACTGTATAGAGTACAGTAGTACTATATCTTCATTTCAAGCCCAGGATGTCCGGAAGCAAGCATAAAAGCAGGGTGATGTAGCTGGTTCTGCTAAGAAGCGCCAAGCAGTAACAATGGAAACAAAAGTGAAAATAATTAAGGGAGTGGAGCAAGGCCGTAACCCTGAATGGGGTTTGGAAGAACCTTTGCCCGCAGTTTGTTCACGGTTTTCATGGATTTGAGAAGGTGAATGAGGAGTTCAAAGTGGTCTTCAGCAACTTAGTGACCCTCAGTGAGAAGCTGGAACTAGATCTGCAAGAGGACGACTTCATTGAACTCCTTGCTGTGCAACACAAGAGCTTACTAATGAGGACCTGATGGAATCGGAGGCCCAGAGAAAGGATGAAGAGAGACAAGAGGAAAAAGAAGTAACTGAAGAACTGAAGAGATTCTCGATGCAGGAAATGGCACGGGGATTTTCTTTATTTGAGGAGGCACTGTTAGTTTTTAAGGCACAGGACCTGAACGTAGAAGGGTACACGAAGGTTGCAGCAGCCGTTCAGAATGCAATTCAGTGCTCCCATGTCATCTATGATGAGAAAAAAAGAGCTACTACCCAGACATCACTGGATCGTATGTTCAGGAGGGTCGATAGAATTGAATCCAGCAAGGAACCAGAACCTGTGCCATCAGCGTCAGGCGTGGGTGAAATTGCAGCTTGCCCTCCATCTCCTATTGCTGAGGACCCTTCAGCTCTACCATCTCCCACCTCCTCTCCCTCCTCCAGTCAGTAACTCTTCTTGCCTGTTCACTCGGTGCCAGCCCCTGTATGCCAGCTGTTGTACCGTACTACTGTACTTTTCAAGGTACTGCACTGTAAGATTAAAAATGTTTTCTTTATTTTTTTTGTGTGTTTGTTTTTTATGTATTATTCTTGTGAAAACTATTATAAATCTATTACAGTACAGTACCATATAGCTGATTGTGTTAGTTAGGTACCTAGGTTAACTTTGTCGGGCTTATGAACGAATTGGATTTACGGACGTGCTCTTGGAATGGAACTCGTTCTTATGTAGGGCACTTACTGTATTTCTATTTCTATTTGTATATTTGGAGGAAGAGAGAGGAATCATATCTTCTTTGTCCATTTCTCTGTTGATGGACACTTACGTTGTTTGTTTCCCTATCTCGGCTACTGTGAATAGTGCTGCAATGGACATGGGAAAACGCTTTGTGGTCTTGAGTGTCATGCACGGTTAGTGCAAAGTTTTGGTTTTTGTCACCTTCCTTACTACCTTCTCTGAAGTCTGCCTCTATCCTGAGCAGCCTTAATTTACTTCCAGAGTCCCATGATATTGTCCCTGAAATGCGCATCAAATTGAGCAGAGAGCTGCCTTTAGCATTATAAATACTGGTTGTACAGAATTGCAGAATGTCTCTAATTTTAGTTGCAAAAGTAATAGTAATAATATAAACAGCTACTATTTATTAAACATTTACTATTAACCAACTCTGAGCTATGTGCTTTACACACACTAACTCAATGGTATGTTGGGATTCACTTCTATTACAGCATAAGGATTTTTCAAATTTTATAGCAACAATTCAGCCATTGTAAAACCTCTTTTTTCACTGCCTTTATCTAGTTCTTTGAATTCTACACTGTGCAGGACTCAAAATGCCAGTTTTGTACCATTATCTATACCCTCTGTGAAGTAGGGAAGATGCCTCTTCTTATACTTTTACTTTTCACACGGAGACATCAAAGTACATTGCCTTCCAGTTTGTTTTTCCCATACAGCCCCTGCTCTTGAAGATTTCTTCTCTCTCCCTAGAATCTTCCTTAAGGACATATCTCAGGACAAGCAATCTTCCAAAGGCAGCAATTTCCAATAATTCCCCCTCCCCACCCCAGCACATTCTTATAGGTATAGGCATATTTTGACAAAACCCTCAACCAAACAGCTGTCTCATATGGCTGTAGAAGAGGTAAGACAGGCTGCAGATGCTGTGTGGTTCCCAGCACGGCTCAGACACCTCTCGCACTCTGCTCTTGAGGCATATGCAGCACTATAATAGGAATAATCTTGAGTGCACTCTAATTTGTTCAATTTAAAATCAGGCTGCTATGAATCTTATTCCGCAGAAATGTGCGTGCAAAAAATGTCACACTGTATGTAAAAAAATCCTAAGGAAACCACCTGAAAAAGCGACGAAATAATAAATGAGTTCATCAAGGTCACAGGATACAAGATTGATTGACAAAAATCAATTGTAATTTTATATACTGCCAATGAGCTATTTGAAAATGAAATTTAGAAAACAATTCCATTCACAGTAACACCAAAAGAATAAAATACTTAGGAATAAATTTAACAAAAGAAATATAAGACTTATACACTGGAAATTGATGACAGAAATCAAAGAAGACCTAAATAAATGGAGAGACATTCCATGTTCGTGGATTGGAAGATGTTAATTCTCTACAATCACTATCTAAGTCCCAGCAGGTGTCCTTGCTGGAACCTCTGTTCTGCCTTCATGAGAAGCTCTATGCTCCCCTTCTCCTGGGCCATCCCATTAACTAGAAGCTGGGCCAGCATTGGTTTTGTCCAGATGCAGATCTTTATGTTTTGTAAAGTTTGAAAAGCTTCAGTTGAAATTGACTCCCCGTGATTTGTTATGGTCAAATGAACTAAAAGTAGCTAAGTGAGGTCTCTGTACATCCTGAGTGAGCAGATATCATAACCATCCAGGGTCAGAACAGCTTGAAAAATACCATTACTCAAATGAAAGGACAGCCACAGATTGGATTGAGAAAAAATTCTCAAGTCATATATCTCATAAGGGATTTTGAATAGACTTTTCACTAGAGAAGATATATGAAGGGCTAATAAGTACATGAAAAGATGCTCCACATCATCAGTCATTAGGGATATGCAAATTAAAACCACAAGAGATACCACTTCCTATGCAGTCGAAAGGCTATAATAAAATGGAGACAAAAGCACGTGTTGGGGAGAATGTGGAGAAACTGGAACTCTCACACATTGCTGGTAGAGATGTAAACTGGTGCAACTGCTTCAGAACACAGGTTTTCAGTTTCTTACAAAACTACCATATATCCCAGCAATTCCACACCTGTGTATCTACCCGGGAAAAATGAAAATATGTACACAAAAGGCCTTTTAAATAAATGTTCATAGCATTTTTATAACACAAAAGCCCCAACCTACATTCAAATATCCATCAATTTGTAAGGACATAAACAAAATGTGGTCTATCTATATACTGGAATACTCTTCAGTAATAAAAATAATTGAAGTACTTATATATGCTACAACACAGATGAACCTCAAAAATATTATGCTAAGTGGAAGAATCCAGAAACAAAAGATTACATATTATATAATTCTCTATGTATGAAACATCCAGAAGAGGCAAGTCTATGGAGATATAAAGCAGATCAATGGTTGCCTGGAGCTCAGATTGGGAGCAGGAATTGACTATAAACAGGCAATGGGAGTGGGGAGGAGGGGGTCCACGGGATGATGAAAATGTTTTCAAACAAGATTGTAGTAATTTTTGAACATCTGTTTAATTTACTAAAAATTATCAACTTGTACTCTTATAATGGGTGAATTCTATGACTCATATCTCAATAAAGCTGTTAAATAAAAATAACCAGCACAGAATGGAAAGTGGTGGGTATAGATAAATCAAGTTTGGCAACATATTGATAATTTTTGCCACTGGAGTAATGAGGGATCATTATACTTTTCCTTTTCACTCTTTGTGTACATTCAAAATTTTCAAATAAAAAATGAAAAAGAAAAGATTAAAAAGGGAATGTCACACTTCTTGCTTCCTTTAAATGGAATGAAATCCGATTCACAGTCTTTATATCCCAAGGCTGGAGGAAAATCCCATCTGTCATCATAGATGCCCCTGGCCAGGGTTATTCATCAATCTGGGCTGTTCATGTGGGGCTCCAAAAAGTCTTCAGGCCAGCAGGGGCTTGGTGGTATGACTGTTATCTGGTATGAATGGATTTTAGAAAAAGTTAGCAATGTCACATTTAGGCCATAGCTGGAGCAGGCATCTTTTCTGAGCTCTGTGGTATCCATGTAGAGGGCCAGCCTCCCGAGGTCCCTTGTAGACACCGGATCCTGGTCATTCCCTGCTGAGTCCTGTGCATTCATCCCCAAGGAGGGGTGGGGCTTTTGGACATACCGGGGTGAACCACAAACCTGTGTGTTCTTCTGGGTTGTGAGAGTAACTTCTCCAGGCTCACCCCGCTCTCTTGTCCTAACGTCTTCCCTGGATTTAGCCTTTCCTAATGTCCAGGAAGGGAGTTCATCTTGCAGTCACGTATTTATGTTGTGCTAATGCATCTGAGGTATGCATTAGGTATGGACTAAAAAATATTCTTTGATTTAAAAAAGTATGTGTGTATAAAGTACAGAGACTAATGCACAAAGAACTCTCATCTTTTCAAATGCATCTTCAGCATGCAAGCCCTAGTGCATTCACTCATTGAATCATTCATAAAACAAATGTTTATTGAGCCCCTCCAGGTAACACCAGGCACTATTTGCTGCACCGGAAATGTAACACTGAACAAAGCCCACAAGGGCTCTGCTTTTATGCCACTTAGCTTTCAGAGCTTATGATTTCAAACTTTAATGTGCGTAAGAATCCCATGGTGATCTTGTCAAAGTGTAGATTCTGATTTTGTAGGTCTGGAGCTGCTTGAGATCAGCATTTCTAACAAACTCCCAGGCATGGTGAATGTTGCTGGGCCACCAAACTTGCTTTGAGTTGCAAGGTTCAAGGGTGGAAAGCAGGAAAATATGGGAAAACACTAAAGTTGATTTTTCGTAAGTTTCCATATTGAATTATTTGCAGTGAGCTTCTTATCCGTGCTTAGGGATGGTCATTGCCATGCTCTGCCCTGAGGGACCCTACACTTGTCACTTGGACCCTAAGTGAATTATTTCTCTCTTTTGTCGTGGAGACCACCCCTGGCCAAGCAACCTACCCAGACCACACCTTCCAACTGTCCTGCACTGTGTGTTCACACCCAGTGGCTTCTCTGATTAATTCATAGGTCAGGACCTGTGTGTCAAAATTCCCTTAGGGATCTGATCCTGTTTTGCACTTCAGAGGCCCATCTGACAGGTATCAAAGGTGTGTCTAGATCTTTGGAGCTGCACTTGAGCCTTTTCTGGTCTTATATTTTAACTCTTTCCTGCTCTCCACTTTTAGGTTATGGTATTAATGAGGAGAGAATGGGGGGAATAAAGGAAAAAAGTGCCTTTGTGTTCTGTTTATTTTTCATATGCCTTATTTCCTTTGAAAGCAATCTCTTGGTGTTTGTGTGATTGTTGCACAAGACAGGTTAATTCTCTGCAGGCCACCGGTTCAGTGTGGAGCACCTATGTGAATAATTCAAATACTGGTTCTCCTGGTGTCTCTAGCAGCTGCAATAGGGGTTAGGGAGATTGTGAGACTGTCCATGGGGATAAAGATGTACCATGAAATCTGTGTGTAGAAGGAGGCTTCTGGGAAGACTCTTGCAAAGGGGACAGACTCTGTAGCTTATCTCCTTGGACTTCGACTTGTGCCCTTTCACCCCTCTCTTCTCTTTCTCTCTGGAACATGGAAAAGATCCTGGAGATTGAGTAGTGCCCTGCAACCATGAAACTGAAAGCTTTAGACTTAACAGTTTTGGAGCAGGAAGGTAAAGAGCATCTGGGACCTTGAGGGCATCTTCAGCTGTTACACCCATTCTGGAATACCCACTTTCAAATTCCTGTTTGATCTGGATACTCTAACCAGGGTTCCATGACATGAATTGGAATCCGCTCCCTAAATGATACATATAGTAAGAAATTTATATTTTGTTCTATGTGTAATTGAAAATCATCAGAGGGTTGTAAGCAGGAGAGCTATATGGTCTGATTTATATTTGTACTCCTATGTACTATATGGAGACTAGACCATAGGTCCTACCGGGGACATCAATTAGATGATCATTGCAGTAATTCAGGAGAGAGATGGCACTAGCTTAGACTAGGGTTATGAAGGTGGAAAGACAGAGTTTGAGTGTGCTTTAGAAAGTTTTTTAAAAAAGGAAACAAAACTGAATACACAGTAAGATAATAGTGGCCAGCATTTATTGAGTATCATTATGTGCAAGACAAGATTCTGAGCATATTCCATAACTCACTCATTTAATCTTTACACTAGTCATGTGAAGCAGGAATTATTTTTAACTGCATTTTATAGGTAAGAAAACTAAAGAGTAAAAACGTTAAGTCATTTTCTAGTAAGTGATGGAAGATGCCTTCCTCCCTATGTCTGTGTTGGGGGGGGAGTTCTGTGTATGGGTTTGGGGGTGTAGATATAGAAAGAGTCATCCTAAAAAAAAAGACTAGAAGAAAATATACCAAATATTGTAGAAGTTTTATGTGTGAGCAAGAGGATTACATACAACTTCTTCTTTATACTTTTCTTATTCTCCTGTATTTCTATAGTGAACATATGCTAGTTTTTTATATAGGAGGATAATTAATAAACAAAAGATATTCTGGTTTAGATTTGTGGTGTTTAGCAGTAGATTTACTATCATATCAGCTGTGTTTAAACAAAGAGAGAACGGGTCATTGTATAGTTATCATGGCCAAGACAGAAATGAAATCAAGCTGAGCTGTGGAAATTAAGTTGTGGAACAGGTTAAGTTTCTAGACTTCTAGGACATGATTATGACTTCCTCATCTTAGCCAGTCATCTGTCTACTAATTGATGATGTCTTCTGGAAATAGTCCTATTCAAATAACCAAACTTTTCAACTTTTCCAAACTCTGGCATTGTAGGGAAGCAGCTCTTTAGCACACAGTCTGCCTGTTTGTTCAAATGTGCTCCCCATGTCTGGATTCTGTATGCCAAGTTGGCTTTCTTTAAAGAATTTCCCTTGTCTGACTTGACATCATTTAGTTTATTCATGTTGGAGAACCCTCAGGGAAATACTATACCTGTGTTATATATGTGTGTATGTGGATATAAATTGCAGAACAACAAATCATTAGGTGAATTTAAAGTCCTAGTCCTCGAGCTGTTCAAAGGTAAACTATGCACCCTGTGCCAGAGTCAGCAAATGAGAAGAGAGCAGTCAAAATTCAGCTGAGGGGTAGGGAACCTCAAAATAAGCTTTTAGACTCCAAATCCTAAAAGTGTCAGGAGCCATCTTTTTAAAAGTCTAGATTCTAACCTCTCTGCAGGCATTGAATGTTTATTTCATTTCTTAGAATAGCCCAGTCTCTCTATCCTCAGGCTCCTTTACATGTCTACTGTTTGCCCAGTTTTTAGCACTAAACCGTGCACTTCAATACCCTGAATATATTAGCAGAAACAAATGCAACCTAAATGTATCAGAAGTAGAAAACAAGAGATGGTAAAAAAAAAAAAAAAAAGGACTCAAAACTCAGAGAGCAAACAACTGCTAATTGACCATTCATATGCATATATCTTTTTCATAAGGATTTGAGAATGTTGGAATATATGCTCCTTGTTTTTACATAGAAAATTTGAAGGACATAAAATCCATTATATACTAAGGAGCTCATATTAAAAATTTTAAAATAAAAGTCTAAATAAACCACCTTTTATTTTTTAAAAATAGCTCTCTGTTTCATTACATTTTCTGCCATCGCTAAGATTTGACCAATTGTTAAGTGAAGGCAGCTATCAGATTATGTAGTCAAATTAGATGGAATGTCAGTGGGGAAGAAAATGATGAAGAAAAAGTGTTCATTATACAATCAAGAAGCATGAAAAAGATTAGAATAAAGAGGCTTTAGGATAGAATTGACTGAGGACCAGAGAGGGTTTTTGATTTTTATTTTTTTTAATTTTAAAATAGGTATGGGAGCTTAGTTTAAGCTACATGACAATACCAGTGTTTGGATAAAACGAAGAGCACAGATTTCAGCTGAGCAAGGCACTCCTTCCTAAATGGACTAATTCTGATAAATCACCAAGACATGGGGCTGCTAGATTCTAGACAATGAATTTATACAAAAGGAAACAAAGCCTCATAGACATTTTTATTATAGATGTTCTCACTATGTCATTACCAAGCTATAAAACAAGGGAAGAACTGAGCATAATTACAGCCTCTCTCAACAGAGCAAGGAGAACTGGTTTGAGAAGAGCCCATTGTAACTCATTGACTCGGGGGTTCCCCCAGGAGGACCATAAATCAGGTTCAAGAACAGGAACTATATCCATGCTGTGCAAAGTCTTGGGTCTGATTTGTAGATAAGACTTGGGTTAAAAAAAAAAACAAAGAACGACTTGGGTTATCTCATGTAGGCAATGGAAGAATGATCCTAAGTCCAGAGGCCAGTGGTTTGTGATTTGCTCTTTTTTCTCATGTGATGCAGGGTTGCCTTAGGAAAGGCCACTAGCTTTGCTAGGAAAGGCCACTAGCTTTGCTGAGCCAGTTTTCTTACTCATAAAATATGGTGTTGTAACTATGTGAACTATAGGGACCTTTTCAACGTGAGCATTCTTTCTTTCTCTTTCCTCTAAAACCTTAACTTGTATTCTTTACTCCAAATCCAGGGCAGTATTATAAAGTTTAATTGCTGACAAATGAAAAGTGAAAATCCAAACATTGGAAGAGAGGCTTGTAGCCTGCTGATCCCTGGTGTGATGAATTATATTACTCTTTGTCAAATATTTCACTTCCCCTCCTTGAAGAACCGCTGCTTGTGTGAGGTTTATATGTCTCTGCCCTGTTGAACTCAGGAGTGGCTATGTAAACTTCCTTTCTTTAATGGGGTACAGATGAAGATAACATGTGTCACTTCCAAGATGAACATTTTAGATTTATCATGTTTCTTCTGTCTGTATGATGGCCATAGATTTATTGGAGATAGAGGATGTTCTGTTACCCTGAGTCTGGAATGACCAATGTTTGGAGCAGTAATGATCATGCATTGTAAGCAAGAAATAAACTTTTGTTTGTTTTTTTTTCTTTTTTTGAATTTTATTTTATTTATTTTTTTATAGCAGGTTCATAATTAGTTATCTGTTTTATACATATTAGTGTATACCTGTCAATCCCAGTCTCCCAATTCATCACACCACCACCACCACCCCGCCGCTTTCCCCCCTTGGTGTCCATACATTTGTTCTCTACACCTGTGTCTCTATTTCTGCCCTGCAAACCGGTTCATCTGTATCATTTTTCTAGGTTCCACATATATGCGTTAACATACGATATTTGTTTTTCTCTTTCTGACTTCACTCTGTATGACAGTCTCTGGATCCATCCACGTCTCTACAAATGACCCAATTTCGTTCCTTTTTATGGCTGAGTAATATTCCATTGTATATATGTACCACTTCTTCTTTATCCATTTGTCTGTTAATGGTCATTTAGGTTGATTCCATGACCTGGCTATTGTAAGTACTGCTGCAATGAACATTGGGGTGCATGTGTCTTTTTGAATTATGGTTTTCTCTGGGTATATGCCCAGTAGTGGGATTGCTGGGTCATATGCTAATTCTATTTTTAGTTTTTTAAGGAATCTCCATACTGTTCTCCATAATGGCTGTATGAATTTACATTCCCACCAACAGTGCAAGAGGGTTCCCTTTTCTGCACACCCTTTCCACCATTTGTTGTTTGTAGGTTTTCTGATGATGCACATTCTGACTGGTGTGAGGTGATACCTCATGGTAGTTTTGATTTGCATTTCTCTAATAACTAGTGATGTTGAGCAGCTTTTCATGTGCCTCTTGGCCATCTGTATGTCTTCTTTGGAGAAATGTCTATTTAAGTCATCTGCCCATTTTTTCATTGGGTCGTTTGTTTTTTTAATATTGAGCTACATGAGCTGTTTATATATTTTGGAGATTAATCCTTTCTCCATTGATTCATTTGCAAATATTTTTTCCCATTCTGATGGTTGTCTTTTCGTCTTGTTTGTAGGTTGCTTTGCTTTACAAAACCTTTTAAGTTTCATTAGGTCCCATTTGTTTATTTTTGTTCTATTTCCGTTACTCTAGGAGGTGGATCAAAAAAGTTCTTCCTGTGATTTATGTCAAAGAGTGTTCTTCCTATGTTTTCCTCTAAGAGTTTTATAGTGTCCAGTCTTATATTTAGGTCTCTAATCCATTTTGAGTTTTCTTTGTGTATGGTGTTAGGGAGTGTTTCATTCTTCTACATGTAGCCGTCCAGTTTTCCCAGCACCACTTATTGAAGAGACTGTCCTTTCTCCATTGTATATCCTTGCCTCCTTTGTCATAGATTAGTTGACTGTAGATGTGCAGGTTTATTTCTGGGCTTTCTATCCTGTTCCATTGATCTATATTTCTGTTTTTGTGGCAGTACCATATTGTCTTGATTACTGTAGCTTTGTGCTATAGTCTGAAGTTAAGGAGTCTGATTCCTCCAGCTCCATTTTTTTCCTTCAAGACTGCTTTGGCTATTCAGGGTCTTTTGTGTTTCCTTAAAAATTTTAAGATTTTTGGTTCTAGTTCTATAAAAAAATGCCATTGGTAATTTGATAGTGATTGCATTGAATCTGTAGATTGCTTTGGGTAGTAGAGTCATTTTCACAATGTTTATTCTTCCAATCCAAGAACATGGTACATCTCTCCATCTATTTGTATCATCTTTAATTTCTTTCATCAGTGTCTTATAATTTTCTGCATACAGGTCTTTTGTCTCCTTAGGTAGGTTTATTCCTAGGTATTTTATTCTTTTTGTTGCAATGGTAAATGGGAGTGTTTCCTTAATTTCTCTTTCAGATTTTTCATCATTAGTGTATAGGAATGCAAGAGATTTCTGTGCATTAATTTTGTATCCTGATACTTTACCAAATTCATTGATTAGCTCTAGTAGTTTTCTGGTGGCATCTTTAGGATTCTCTATGTATAGTATCATGTCATCTGCAAACAGTGACAGTTTTACTTCTTTTCCAGTTTGGATTCCTTTTATTTCTTTTTCTTCTCTGATTGCTGTGGCTAAAACTTCCAAAACTATGTTGAATAATAGTGGTGAGAGTGGACATCCTTGTCTTGTTCCTGATCTTACAGGAAATGCTTTCAGTTTTTCACCATTGAGAATGACGTTTGCTGTGGGTTTGTCATATATGGCCTTTATTATGTTGAGGTAGGTTCCCTCTGAGCCCACTTTCTGGAGAGTTTTTATCATAAATGGGTGTTGAATTTTGTCAAAAACTTTTTCTGCATCTATTGAGATGATCATATGGTTTTTATTCTTCATTTTATTAATATGCTGTATCACATTGATTGATTTGCATATATTGAAGAATCCTTGCATCCCTGGGATAAATCCCACTTGATCATGGTGTATGATCCTTTTAATGTGTTGTTGGATTCTGTTTACTAGTATTTTGTTTAGGACTTTTGCATCTATATTCATCAGTGATATTGGTCTGTAATTTTCTTTTTTTTATCGTATCTTTACCTGGTTTTCGTATCAGGGTGATGGTGGCCTCATTCAATGAGTTTGGGAGCATTCCTCCCTCTGCAATTTTTTGGAAGAGTTTAAGAAGTATGGGTGTTAGCTCTTCTCTAAATGTTTGATATAATTCCCCTGTGAAGCCATCTGGCCCTGGACGTTTGTTTGTTGGAAGATTTTTAGTCACAGTTTCCATTTCATTACTTGTGATTGGTCTGTTCATATTTTCTATTCCTTCCTGGTTCAGTCTTGGAAGGCTATACCTTTATAAGAATTTGTCCATTTCTTCCAGGTTGTCCATTTTATTGGCATAGAGTTGCTTGTAGTAGTCTCTTAAGATGCTTTGTATTTCTGCGGTGTCTGTTGTAACTTCTCCTTTTCCATTTCTAATTTTATTGATTTGAGTCCTCTCCCCCTTTTTCTTGATGAGTCTGGCTAATGGTTTATCAATTTTGTTTATCTTCTCAAAGAACCACCTTTTAGTTTTATTGATCTTTGCTATTGTTGTCTTTGTTTCTATTCCAGTTATTTCTGCTCTGATCTTTATGATTTCTTTCCTTGTACTAACTTGGGGTTTTGTTTGTTCTTCTTTATCTAGTTCCTTTAGGTGTAAGGTTGGATTGTTTATTTGAGATTTTTCTTGTTTCTTGAGGTAGGCTTGTATAGCTATAAACTTCCCTCTTAGAACTGCCTTGCTGCATCCCATAGGTTTTGGCTTGTCATGTTTTCATTGTCATTTGTCTCTAGGTATTTTTTGATTTCCTCTTTGGTTTCTTCAGTGATCTCTTGGTTATTTAGTAATGTATTGTTTGGTCTCCATGTGTTTGTGTTTTTATGTTTTTTCCCTGTAATTGATTTCTAATCTCATAGCGTTGTGGTCAGAAAAGATGGTTGATATGATTTCAATTTTCTTAAGTTTACTGAGGCTTGATTTTTGACCCAAGATGTGATCTATCCTGGAGAATGTTCCATGTGCACTTGAGAAGAAAATGTAATCTGCTGTTTTTGGATGGAATGTCCTATAAATATCAATTATATCTCTCTGGTGTATTGTGTCATTTAAAGCTTGTGTTCCTTATTAATTTTCTGTTTGAAAGATCTGTCCATTGGTGTAAGTGAGGTGTTAAAGTCCCTCACTATTACTGTGTTACTGTCAATTTCCTCTTTTATAGCTGTTAGCAGTTGTCTTATGTATTGAGGTGCTCCTATGTTGGGTGCATATATATTTATAATTGTCGTATCTTCTTCTTGGATTGATCCCTTGACCATTATGTCATGTCCTTCCTGTCTCTTGTAACATTCTTTATTTTAAAGTCTATTTTATCTGATATGAGTATTGCTACTCCAGCTTTCTTTTGATTTCCATTTGCATGGAATATCTTTTTCCATCCCCTCACTTAGAGTCTGTATGTTTCCCTAGGTCTGAAGTGGGTCTTTTGTAGACAGCATATATGAGGGTCTTGTTTTTGTATCCATTCTTTAAACCTGTGTCTTTTGTTTAGAGCATTTAATCCAGTCACGTTTAAGGTAATTATCGATATGTATGTTCCTATTACCATTTTCTTAATTGTTATGGGTTTGTTTTTGTAGGTCCTTTTCTTCTCTTTTGTTTTCCACCTAGAGAAGTTCCTTTAGCATTTGTTGTAGAGCTGGTTTGGTGGTGCTGAATTCTCTTAAGTTTTGCTTGTCTGTAAAGCTTTTGATTTCTCCATTGAATCTGAATGAGATCCTTCCTGGGTAGAGTTATCTTGGTTGTAGGTTCTTCCCTTTCATCACTTCAAATATATCATGCCACTTCCTTCTGGCCTGTAGAGTTTCTGCTGAGAAATCAGCTGTTAACCTTATGGGAGTTTCCTTGTATGTTATTTGTCATTTTTCCCTTGTTGCTTTCAATAATTTTTCTTTGTCTTTAATTTTTGTCAATTTGATTAGTATGTATCTTGGTGTGTTTCTCCTTGGGTTTATCCTGCCTGGGACTCTCTGCGCTTCCTGGACTTGGGTGGCTATTTCCTTTCCCATGTTAGGGAAATTTTCAACTATAATCTGTTCAAATATTTTCTCGGGTCCTTTCTCTCTCTCTTCTCCTTCTGAGACCCCTGTAATGCAAATGTTGTTGCAATTAATGTTGTCCCAGAGGTCTCTTAGGCTGTCTTCATTTCTTTTCATTCTTTTTTCTTTATTATGTTCTGTGGCAATGAATTCCATCATTCTCTCTTTCAGGTCACTTATCCATTCTTCTGCCTCAGTTATTCTGCTATTGATTCCTTCTAGTGTAGTTTTCATTTCACTTATTGTATTGTTCATCTCTGTCTGTTTGTTCTTTAATTCTCGTAGGTCTTTGTTGAACATTTCTTGCATCTTCTTGATCTTTGCCTCCATTCTTTTTTCGAGGTCCTGGATCACCTTCACCTTCATTATTCTGAATTCTTTTTCTGGAAGGTTGCCTATCTCTACTTCATTCAGTTGTTTTTCTGGGGGTTTATCTTGTTCCTACATCTGGTACATAGCCCTCTGCCTTTTCATCTTGTCTATCTTTTTGTGAATGTGTTTTTTATTCCACAGGTTGCAGGATTGTAGTTCTTCTTGCTTCTGCTGTCTGCCCTCTTGTGGATGAGGCTATCTAAGAGGCTTGTGCAAGTTTCCTGATGGGAAAGACTGGTGGTGGGTAGAGCTGAGTGTTGCTCTGGTGGGCAGAGCTCAATAAAACCTTAATCTACTTGTCTGCTGATGGGTGGGGCTGGGTTCCCTCCCTGTTGGTTATTTGGCCTGAGGTGACCCAACCCTGGAGCCTACCCGGCTCTTTGGTGGGGCTAATGGCAGACTCTGGGAGGGCTCACGCCTAGGAGTACTTCCCAGAACTTCTGCTGCCAGTGTCCTTGTCCTCACGGTGAGCCACAGCCACCCCCCGCCTCTGCAGTGGACCCTCCAACACTAACAGGTAGGTCTGCTTCTCTCTCCTGTGGGGTCACTGCTCTTTTCCCTGGTCCTGATGTGCACACTACTTTGTGTGTGCCCTCCAGAGTGGAGTCTCTGTTTCCCCCAGTCCTGTCAAAGTCCTGCAGTCAAATCCTGCTAGCCTTCAAAGTCTGATTCTCTAGGAATTCCTCCTCCCATTGCCGGCCCCCCTGGTTGGGAAGCCTGACATGGGGCTCAGAACCTTCACCTCAGTGGGTGGACTTCTGTGGTATAAGTGTTCTCCAGTTTGTGAGTCACCACCCAGCAGTTATGGGATTTGATTTTATTATGATTGAGCCCCTCCTACCGTCTTACTGTGGCTTCTTCTTTGTCTTTGGATGTGGGGTATCTTTTTTGGTGAGTTCCACTGTCTTCCTATCGATGGTTATTCAGCAGTTAGTTGTGATTCTGGTGCTCTCACAAGAGGGAGTGAGTGCTTGTCCTTCTACTCTGCCATCTTCAACCAATCTCTAAACCTTTGTTTTAAGCCGCTGTAATTTTGGGAATCAGTTGTTACTGCAGGAAAACCTAGCCTCTCCTGAGCAATATACCTGCATTCTAGGAATGGCCAGCTGTAAAAGTCAGTTCTGATTTCTTGACTATGATTTCGACAGAAAATCACTTACAAAGTTTTAAGAAGTGTCTCTGTTTTTTCTGATCTTGATTTAAGCACTGTTATTCATATATCTATATTTATATCTATATAAACTTTCTCATTTATGTATGTTTACTTATTTATTTATTTATAAATTTTCTGCTAAGGCCCATATGAAGTGCCCTAGTATAGGCTCTGAAAGACTTCAACAATTTAGTTTCCGGTTACTCTATGATGCCTTTAATTTTCTTCCATGGTCAAGTGTTGCCTCTGTGCCTTTTACCTATTTATCCAACAAATAGTTTTTGAGCACCTACTAAGTAACTGGTGAGCAGTGGCATGGAAGTGTGAAAAGACAGACCTAATCCCTTAGTTTGGCTCTCTTGAATCCCCCACTAGCCTCAAAGCGACAGGCACAAGATACTGTAATAAATGTGATGCTAAGGAATGCATACGTTATGGGAGCACTTACAGTGAACATTTTAAATCGGAACTCCGGCACTGAGCAAGGCTTTCTAGAGGTAGCGATGTCTAAACCAAGACCTGAAGAATAAATCGTAATGAGGCGAGTGACGAGTGTTTGTATCTGTGTGTGTGTAGGACTGCGGAAAGACAGTTTGGAGAATTAAGTGTGGTAGGGGTATACTGGTAAAGAATGTTCCAGGAAAGGAAAGCGTGCATGTAAAAGATGTATAGGGCGTCCAGCTGGCAGATATTAAGGGGGGCATTGTCTGACAAGGAAGGAGAAGTCAGATCACAGGGGAACTTGTAAGTCGTATTTAAGACTTAAGATTAATCTGAAGAGTCAATGGGAATCACTGAAGGGATGTAAAGAAGATGTTTCCTCTTCCTCTAATACTCTCTCCACTTCTTCCCTCATCTTATCCACTCAACAGCCTCTTCCTCTTTAAAGTCAGATGGAACTCTACGGACTCTTCCCAGGCAGGTATAGCTCCTTCCTATCTAACTTATCATTTATATGTACATATCCCTGAACACATTTATTTTGTATTGATTCACTTTCATGTCTTTCCCACAACTTAAGATCTAAAAGTCTTGAGCTTGTCTTTGACCAGCTCTGTATGGTAGGCAGAGATCTCAGGTGACCCTCAGTGGCCTACATGCTGTATGATCTCCCTGCCCCCCACCTGAGTGTGGGTGGAAGCTGGGGCTAGGATTAGATATCACCCCTGCAATTAGGTTACTAACGAGTTAGTTGACTTTGAGTTAACCAAGTGGGAGATTATCCTGGTTGGGCCTGACTGGCCTGGGAGCAGATACCCAAGTTGTGAAGTGCCTGCTGGAATCACGTGGTAAGGGTGTGTGTGAGCTCTACTAGCGGAAGTGAATTCTGCCAGTAACCAGTGAGCTTGGACGAGGACCCCAAACCTCAGACTAGAATCACAGCCCTGGCCAACGCCTTGATTTCAGCTTGATGAGACCTTTATGGGGAACCCAGCTAACTCAGACCCGGACTCCTGAGCAATGGAAACTGTGAGACAATACAATGTGGTGTTTTACACTGCCGAGATTGTGGTAATTTGTTATGCAGCAAGAACACAGTAGTGGAAGATTGATACACTGTGTGATTGTGTGACTTTAGGAAAGTTACCTGCCTTCTCTGAACCTCATTTCCATCATCTCTGAAGTGAGCATGATGATTATATCCCCTCATGAGCTGTTGCTGAAATCAAATGAGATAATATATGCAGAGTACCTAGTATTGTCAAAATGGATTAATTATCCCCTCTGTTGCCTCAGCCCCACCAACACCACTGTCTGTGTGAATGGTTTTTCTGGAACATTCTGCCCTGGTTGCCCCTTCAAAAGCCAGCACAGGCATTCAGGCTGCCATAGGTGTCATTTGCCAAGCAACCTGTCCTAAGGGCCAGTGTTTTGATGAAAATTCCTACTGTAATGCATAAGCATGAGGAGTCTGGAGTGAAATTGCTGTGGGATCCTTTGTGTGATTAACGTTTCAGCTGTTTATGGAAGCTTTGCCCTATCATTTCCTGTTTTAAAAAATTAATGTGCTGATTTCTTTATTATTAAAAACCAAGAAGGGGAAGTTCAGCTAGAGCATAAAGAAATAGTTCTGTATGATTCAAATAAAAATTTCTGTATAGGAAGAATATTTGGAACACCCTTTTTATTCGGATGCTCCTTTAATCCCTGCAACCTTTTCTTTTGACGTCAGTTCTCTCAATCCCAGCTCCTTGCCCATTGCCTATTTCACCCCTGAATTTGGAATAAAAGACATTTGAGTCAAGAGCATTGTGACTTCATAACCATGACAATGGTATTGTGTTTGACAGTGAAAGCCATTGAATCAGAGTTTTGAGTCAGAAGGGACTTTACAGGCCATGTAGCTTGACACTCTCATTTTACAGATGAGAAAACTTAGGTTTAGGAGTTTCATTGGCCAAGAAGACACAGTTAATTAGTGACTAAATTTTCTCTGAAGGAAACCGGATCTCCTGACGTACTTTCCTCAAGTAACCTGACCCAATTACTTTCATTTTATATGTATAGAAGTTTAAAGCCTGCTCCTTCAATATAAGGATCAAATCTTGCTTCTTCATGAGCCAACATCATGGTGTAGACATCGTCGTGGACCCTGATGGTCTGTAGTCTGCTACCACCTGAGCTTCCACAGGGAATGGAAGGCCTTCTTAAACCAGATGGAAACATCCAGTTCAATAAGAAGGAAAGATTTAGATTTAAGGGGCAGAAATATCTCAGTTGTGGCAATGAACTCTCAAGTGGGATTGAGAAATAATGTTCCTTAGAGATCATCAGTGAGAATGTAGATTTATGTATCCATTAGATGGATTTAGGCATTAGCTCCTTGGACTTACCCATTTTTCCTCTCTGCTCCCCCAATGTATTTCTGATGACTAGTACTTATATACTGAAACAGTTTGGGTTCCCTTTTTCCAAGAGGAAAAAAGAAATTCTGTTGCAGAGCCTAATCAACCTGAGATTGTAGTAAAGCTTTTGGCTGGATGAAGCATTTACTGTGTGTGCAGAAAACTTACCATAGCAGACCTGAGACCACCATCCTTAGGAAGTCCTGCTTGCAGTATTGGCCTTGGCTGGCAGCTGGGAATTTGATGGCAAACAGATCCTTACACTGATGTTAAATGGCCCCTAACTGACAAGAGTGGGTCACTGTGCCTAAACCGTTTGGACAAACGATATTATAGAGACTGAACACCTGCTTTCTTTCTGGGATTCTGGAGTTTTGGTACATGTCAGGCAGTGGGTACTTATATTCCCAGGTCCCAGTAAATGCATTGGTTACTGAGCTTCCATGGTGGACAATACTGTAACCACACATTGCTGGAGGACGTAAGCATGTCCTGTGTGACTGCACTAGGACAGGCCCCTTGGGAGCTAGCATTTGGTTTCCTTCAGACTTTGTCCTATCGCCCTTACCTTTGTTGATTTTGCTTTATATTCCTTTCACTGTAATAAATCTTAGCTGTGAGTACAACTGTATACTGAGTTGTATAATTCCTCCTAGCAAATCACCAAACCTGGGGCTGACCTTGAGACTTCTTCTCTTCCTTAGGGGGGATATACCTAGAGTCGCCTCTCGGTATCCATGGGGGATTGGTGCCAGGACCCCCATGGATACCCACATCCTTGGATGCTCAAGTTCCTTTTATAAAAGGGTGTAGTACAGTTGGCCCTCCCTACCCCTGGGTTCCTAATGTGTGGATTCAACCAGAATTCAGGCAAAATTTGATCGTTGGTCAAATCCATGGATGTTGAACCCACAGATGTGAAGCGTCAACTGTATTTATTTTATTTTCTGAAAGGCCCCCCTATCACTACTAGAGCAGTAGGCTCTGACTTCAGGGAGCTCAAGTTCAAGAGCCAATATGAAGTATGACAATCCACTCTAAACTACGCACATATAATGTCGTGTCTCTTTTATACCCATCATTTCCCTTTGGTTTGCCCATCTGCCCTCTCCACATCCTGTATTTTTTTCCCTTTCAGTTTTTACTTTACTTTTTCTTTCCTTTTCTCCATTTTCTGTGGGTTCTGTCCGTATCATCTTACATCTTGGGCTGTGAATTTCATGATACCAGAGACAAAAAAAAAAAAAAGCAGGTTTAGCAAAAAAAAAAAAAAACAAACAAAACCCAAAATATTAGTAATGGAGACCCCGTTTTTTTGCATTTATTATTTGTCTTCTAATTAAAGGACATTGCTTAACATTTTTGTCATTCTGTTTTCTAATTTAATAAATAGGACTAATCTGACCTGTTTACCTTGCAAAGTTACAGAGGGGATCAAATAATTTTTATGTAAGAATTTCCAAAATTTGAGCCACATAGAAATGTTGAGACTTGGTATTCTCCTGGAGCTCTGCCCAAGTGGATTGCATGAGAAATATATGCTGTTGAGACATGGGTCTTCTCTCTCTTTGTTCATAAGATGACAGAGAAGAGAATATAAAGATTCTCAATGAGGAAGGGCCATAGGAGTACTTAGTCCTGAGAAAAAGAAGATTAAAAGAAGGTTTGATTATTGACTTCAAGTATTGGAAGGACAGCCATGAGGAAGAAACAATAGAATAATTCTGTATGACTCCACAGAATAGAGTCAGGACTAATGGGGAACAAATAGAGGAAGAAGAAGAGAGACCTGGCTGAGGCACTGGGGAAGGATTACCAGGAGACACTAGTCATTGGGGCTGTTCAAGATCAGGCTGAACCACAGTATCCTGCATGTTGCACATGGAATTAAACATTGGATTCATGAATGAACTTCTTTAGTGAACCACCCTCACAATTTTTGCTCTAGTGTTCTCTGTACTATTATTTATTAAATCTTAAAATTTATTTACTCAATTTTTCAGATAAATTTATTTTAAAATTTATTATTTATTTTAAAACTATATTTTGCACATTTGATGTCTTGGTTATTTTATTTAATGGACATTAAAATACAAAAATGACTATGAGAAAAACGTATCTGTCAGTGAATGCAAAACTAGATGCCTTCCAAGCCTGATATTCTGTGGACATTCCTAAGCCAAATGAAAGGCAAGAGCAAAAATGAAACTATAGCCCTGGGACCCTGATTTCTATTCCTGTGAACCTTTTTGTCGCTTGGCATCACACAGCCTTTCTCGAAAAGAAGGAAGGTGTTTGATTTGTGGAGCTGAGAGTATTACCACGCCTCTCCTCAAGGAGAACCACTTGTGCATTTGCTCATCATTCTCTCACAGCCCACCAGGGATACAGGTGCAAACCAGGACTAAAGCAAACTAGGATATATGGTAGTCCTACCTTTTCCTCACACTTGCCGCCGTGGTTTTGCACCTTCCAAGTAAAGCATCTGCCCTGAACTCCTGTTCTGTTTTCTAGCGATGCAGGTTTAGATCTCCCTTTGTCTCAAATGCACACTTGGTCTGCAGGAGTTATAATCCTGCCCCCATCACCATGGCTGATGAGAGCAGAGAAAGATGCCTGACCCGAGATGTATCCATTTAATTCTTGCTGGAGTTTGGAATTTCAACCTAGGGACATATAGTTACTAGGGTTGTTGTAACAAAGTACCACAAACTGGGTGGCCCCTGAGGAGAAGCAGTGAATAATTTGTTATAGAGTCTGAGTAAAAAGCAAGCTGTAACTATATATTCAGTGAAGAATAAACAGTGGCTAAAATAGAGGAAACCATACTGCTAACATCTCAAATATTATAGTCAGCCAAAGCACATGCCTGAAGCAAGTGACCTTTATCAATTGAGCCTGTAGACAGATGTAGAAATTTTGTAATACCTTTTGATATCTTGAGTGTACCTTAGGTAATTATATAATGAATGTTACTTATTAGAGAAATGAAAGCCATGTTTAATGAGCAATGCTTCAAAATGGATTGATAAGACAGAAGTACTTCCTTAAATGCAGGGCTAAGTTAAGAACTTTGCAGAACTTAAGTTCTCTTACTTTTAAAGTTCCAAATTATATCGAATATTTTTAACAAGGGAAGTGGTACATTTTAACTGATATATACAACTGTCTTAAGATTTGTCATTGAATAGTTAACAAAAGGATGCCTTCTGTAGATATAATAATATCATTTATTAATTCCTACTTTGCAATTTTCTTTCTATTTTAAAGCCAGTACATTTTTGTTGCTTTTTTTTTTTTTTGGTAGGTTTTGAAATTTTTATAGGCCAAAGCCACGGTGCTCTTGGTGACTAGGTGACTAGTGGGAAAAAAATGGATGTCTTTGTATCTTAATCTTTTATAAAAATTTAACCATTCTATAATTACATTTTCCTTAACAACTACAAAACATAATTAAGAAGTAGTATAGGTATTTAAACTGCTGCAGTATTTGCTCTCAAGAAGTGTCTAGAAATAACCCTATATTTCCACAACATGAATAGTTCTGTAATTTAAAGGCTACTGTTAATAGCTTCTGAAATACAAACTAATCTCTCATTTTAAAGAACACTTTATGATAAAGTGCAACTAAACAACCATATTTCATAATTAGCTGACTTACATGGACATCAGTATATCTTATTCAAACTTGAAAGGTGTTCAGAAGCACAGCATACAATCAGCCTGCTTATGTAGTTTCTACCTTTTGACATAAAATAAAAAAACAAAACAAAACAAAATGAACCACTTCCGTGATAGTGAAATAAGAGGAAAATAACAGTTGTAGGTATTATATTTCCTGCTTAAAAATAAAAGGCAATTTAAAATATTGCCATTTGCAGACATTTCTACTTTTCCTAAATTAGGTTTCATCCAAAGATTCGGCTCACCATTGCTCAGAAGGACGTGCTCCATCAATCCAATACAATTACATTAGATAAATCTCACAGCATCTATCAGGGCTCAGCTCAGGGCCTAGCCTTGTGGAGTTTTCTACCCTCTCAGACCTACTATGACATTTGTGTTTCATTTAGCTCATGACTAGGTACCATCTTATATTATTTTCCAACTGACTTCTGTTGGAAAATACCTCCCATACCTTCACGAATGGTAAGCCTCTTGAAGAGGCATCTGTTAGCTTGTTTCTGAGTTTGGAAAGGAGCCTCACTGGGCAGAAGCATTAATGCTGTGAATTTTCCTACATACACTATCAGATATTTGCCTTGTCTTTAATAGCTCAGGTGGCCACACTATTCTTTCAAGTCTGCTAGTCTATATCCAAGTAAGTTGAATTAGTGCTTATTGATCTGATGTGAATTAATTCTCCTCTTTTCTAGAGCCTTCAATTATTGGTTGAACTCCAACTACATTCAAAGTACTATTTTCTCAAAGAGAAAAGACATCTATAAAGTTTAGAATAAAGGAGCTGAATTGAATAAATGTAGTTTGTTTCTTTAAAATAAATAAAGATATAAGTTTAATTCCCCAAGTTCCTTTCCCTCCTTAAATACCTCTTACTGCTTTTTTAAATTGAAGTATAGTTGATTTATAATGTTGTGCTAGTTTCAGGTGTACAGCAAAGTGATTCATAAATATATATATATATATTCTGAATAAATACAAATCTAAAATGTAAAATTTGGGGACAGACATTAAAAGCAATAGTATTCTGTGCTGGTGAATTTAAGGTGATGGAAGTTGAAGTATGTACTCTCACACGTAGTTGCATATTGTATGATCTTTATAAACATTGACAATGTTTATCAGAAGCCTTGCAACTTTTCCCAAGAGGCAGCTTGGAACAATAGTTAATTCAAATGGTGAGTTCAAAGCCCGATTCTTCCACATACTCCCAGTGTGACTTTGGGAAATTACTTAATCTTGCTGCCTGTTTTCTCATCTGTAAAATAAGGATAACAACAGTACCCCCACCTTAAAAGGATAAAATAAATAAGCCAATATTATTAAAGTTAAGAACAATGCCTGACAAAGAGTATGTCCTATATAGTCTTCTAAAATATCTTTTGACACAGTATTTGCGCTTATAGAAACTTTGAGAAAAAAAAACTCAGAGATGAGAGCAAGATTCTGGGATTACGTATGAATACTTAAATACATTTTAAATGTCAAACAAGATAGAAATGGTTAAATTCACTAGGGTATATACACATTAGAGTATTACACAACCATTAAAAAATTAGATTTTCATCGAATGTGGAAATGGAAAAATTCTCAGATATAATGTTACATTTTAAAAGAAGTATGTAAAGCAGTCTGTGTATATTTTGATCCTAATGCTATTAGAAGGCACATAGGAAAAGTTCTAGAAAGAGATATCAAATGTTAATGGTGATGAGCTCAAGGTACCAGAATTAGGAATGGTTTTTAAATATTGTTCTCCATCTTTTCTACAGCTTCAAAAATGTCCAAAAATATATACTTTATTCTTACATTTAAAAATAGCAGGAAAAACATGTTTAAAAAATAACACAAAGAAAGGAAAAGACCAAAGATTTTTTTTTTTTCCCCATGAGCTGCTGGATAAATGTACAGAATGGGAGTCTTGAATACTTTCAAAGAATAGCCACTTTTAAAGAAAGAGTTTTAAGTTCTAATTAACTAGAGAGTATATAGATATATGTATATTTACTCTCTTCCCCTCGCCCCCCCACCCCCGCAAAAAAGAAGCTTAAGCGCTGATACTCCCTGGTCAGGAGGTGAAGCAAAAGCTGATGAGTTTTAGATAAACTCAGCAGTAACCCAAGTCAGTAGACCAGTAGGAACGAAAGCCAAGTTTCAGAGAAAAAAGACAAACTACAGACTGATGATCTTGGGAGTTGGTAAAGTAATTTGCATAGGCTAAATGTTATTACAAATCCCACACCTGGAGGTACTGGCTGGTACCTGCCAGTCAAGTGACAGAGTTCCCTTGCAGGCCTGGGGAGTCACTTATTCCACTCAACAAACTCCCTTTCCTGGACATGTGAGTTATAAGCTCAAATCCCCAAGTGTCTTCATGAAAATGTAGCTTCAAATGCTTTGAAAATTTTTCTCCTCTCATTTTCTGGCTTGGAGGAAGAAATATGCCTTCATGGTGGGTGTCTAAGGAATATTTACTACCTACGCAATTCCTACCTGGATTTTCTTAAAATAATAAGAAAGAAAAAAAGGTGCTCTGAATGCTTATAAACCTGTCCACTGCATCAAAGAACATGTAGAAGCAACTGGGTAGTGAACATAGTAATTACTGCTGTATTTCAGTAAATACTGGTGTATTTCTCTCATTTTTACAGTAGCTTTCTGCTTATAATGCAAGGACCCTGGAGAAATTTACATAGAAAAATGTTACAGTTAAGGACATATCCTTTATATAGGAGATAGGTACAAGATACATCCTCAGACACTTTTAAAAAGAAAGTGACAATTGATAATTCCTTTCATTTGAAAGGAAACATTCTTAATTTATAACCTCTAAAAGAAATGGTCTTTATTATACTGCAGAATATTCTAAGTGTATATCATGGCTCATATTTTATGCACACATTTTTTCAGTTGAAGGAATTTGCCATAATTCAGCTTTAACAGACTCTGTTCTCAGCTGTAACTCAGAGCATGACATATATCTGTTGTCCAACTATAAATCTATGGTTGTTATTATACTTTTATGAATCTGATTCATACAGAAAACATTATCCCTGCTCTTTAATTAAGGAGTTAGGAATTTCCCCCATTTGAACTCCCAGCATTCTGTACACTTTATTGCATCTTTCCCCAAGAGTCCCAAATGAGATAGTTGGATTACAGATCCTTAGAAGAATAAAATCCATAAGCTCTAACTCAGGGATGGATAAGTAGATTTGATCTAGCTTCAGAACTGACTTTGATGATTCAAATTGCATTGAGTCTGTTAGGATTGGCTCAATCATTAATATCTAAGTTTTTAAAGCTGTAATTTTTGGTATTTGCTGGTTTCAGGTTATTAAGATGCAGTCTCTTGTTGTTTGGCTTCTTATTTCTGGGAAGCCCTCCAGTCTCTTACTTGGGTTCTACTGAAGCCAAGATTCTGTTTGACTCAAGATTTCATAGGACAAATTCAGGTACGGAGCCAAGAGAAATCTATGTATGACATGTTACATTAAATGGTGTTACTTTTGATATAATGAGGTTGTAGATATTTATTTGTACATATGTGTAGGTGATTTTACACAAATACATAGAAATTACACAATTCTAATTGGCATTGTATCTTTAGTTTGGCTGCATATTTAGACACCATGCATTCCCACTTCAGTCCTGATTTTCCATTGTAATGCTACAAATGAACACAGCTTAATAATTACAATACTAGCTCTCAAATACCAGCCCTGGAATAAGGGTTTTACAAAAGGTCCCCCACTGAATGCTCGTAACTAACCAGCAAGGTCATTGCTATGGTTATCCCATTGACAGTTGAAAAAACTGAGGCAATGAGAGGTTATGCAACTTGCCCAAGATCACAGAGTCAGAAAAGGAAAGAGCTATGAATATGAGCCCAGGCAGATCTTGCTCTGGAATTCATGATCTTGAGCATTCTACTATGCTGCCTGAACTAATATAACAGTGTCAGCACACATTTATTGAGCATTTTAGACCAGCACTGCTCTGCCTTATCAGGGAAGAGAAAATGTTTAAGACAGCATCCTTGACCCCAAAGAGCTTGCAGTTGGGTCACGAAACAAGAAGTGCACACAGGGAAAACTTAGGGAGAAGTATGTGTCATGTTAATAACATTTATTGAATGATTGCTCTGTGTCAGCTGCCGTACTAACAACTATAACCACGGGAGGGGCTAGTTTTTTTGTGTTTTTTTTTTAAATTTATTTTATTTATTTATTTTTGGCTGTGTTGGGTCTTCACTGCTGCACACGGGCTTTCTCTAGTTGCGGCGAGCAGGGGCTACTCTTCATTGAGGTGTGCGGGCTTCTCATTGCGGTGGCTTCTCTCGTTGTGGAGCACAGGCTCTAGGCATGTGGGCTTCAGTAGTTGCAGCACGCGGGCTCACTAGTTGTGGCTCACAGGCTCTAGAGCACAGGCTCAGTAGTAGTGGTGCACGGGCTTAGTTGCTCTGCGGCATGTGGGATCTTCCCGGACCAGAGATCGAACCTGTGTCCCCTGCATTGGCAGGCGGATTCTAAACCACTGCGCCACCAGGGAAGCCCTTAGGGGATAGTTTTTAATCTCTGTTTTACAAGGGAGGAAACTGGAGGTAAGTAACTGAAGTTCCACAGCCAGTAAGTGGTAGAGCTGAGATTTGAACCTGGAGAGTCTGAATGCAGAACCCCTGCTCTTAACCACTCTTGTCTACACTGTAGTGTACTGGATGTGAACACATCTTGAAGTATATGCAATGGATAGCAGCAGGAAAGTGCTACAAGAGCTTAGTGAGGGTGGGAAGGGTAGAGAGTCCAGTTAATGAATTACTTAGCTAATTGATTAGTTCAATGTTTATTGGTTGTCTTCATTGTCTCAAGCCATACTGAAATGCTTCTGGCACTCTGAACCCAGTGGGGTCTCCTTTCTTTCCAGATCCCCGCACATTCCCTGCCAAGAATGCCCTTCAAGCCCTGCCTTCCTGTCCTTCAAGCCACACACCAATCTCATCACTTCTACCACCTCTACGACTCCGCCACCACCATTGTGTGGCTGATACCCATTCACGCTTAGGGCTAGGCTTAAATCCCAAACCCTCTGGGAAGACTTTCTTCCCCTCCAAGACTTGGGTGGGTGCAGTCACCTGTCATCCCACCCCATTATACCATCTGCCACACTGTGGCATGCTTGCAGTTTTCCTTGTCTATCCATCCCCTTAATGCCCTGCTCTATTGCACCCTTCTCCCAGCCAGCACTCCCTCACCCATCCCAGTAACAGTCTCTGAGCTTGTTGAATGCAGGAACTGAGTCTTACTGCCTCTGTTGAATCTCAAGCTCCTAACACAATACTTGACACATCATAAATGTTTTATAAAAAATTTCGGATGAAAGACTGGGTTCTATGTGCCAGGCACTGTATACATAAAACACATATTATGTGGCAGTATTGACTAAACATTTATTTTCATCATCTCATTGAGTTCTCGTAATAATCCTCTCAGATAAATATTATGACTTTGATTTTACAGAGGACGGTTCTGAGGCTCCAGGACAGTAAATAACCTCCTCAAACTCACATAGTAAATGGGTAGTTAGAAGTTAGGTCTATCTGACCCTAATCCTGTGTTACAGACGAGCCAGTAGTTGCTATAGAGGTTCTAAAAGGCATAATGCTGTTAGACACATAGATGATGCAAAGGAGTAAGAAATCATCTCTACTCGTGATGGGTGGGGAAGACAGCAGTATCTTCACAGGGAGGTGACACACAGGCTTGATCTTGAAGGATAAGTCTGCCTTGGTTTGGATGAGAACAAAGAGTGGGATGGGCAGGTGCACACGTCATGAGTTTTGAGATCCCCGTTTGTTTCTTCAGGGAGTGGTGAGGAGGCTTCTTTAACAGGAGCAGGGGAAAAGCAGCCAAGTGTAAGGGTGGAGCCGACCTAGTACAGCGAGGAACTGGCAGTATTGGAGGAGAGACTGAAGAACGAACCCACCTTAATGCTAAGAGGTGGAGCGTGAATTCCTAGGGAAAGGGTGGCGTTGTCAAACCCTGGAAAGGATGTTAAGTTTAGTGTGAAGTCAGGTGGGACATCAGATGGCAAATGGAGGGAATTAATTCCCTCTCTCCTGCGTGAGAAACAGTAGTCCAAAGCCTTTCACCCTGTTAGCAGCTCTTCAAATCACATGCCGTAGACAGCTGAGTAGAGACCTGAAAGTAGGGGAGAGAGTAATCCCAGCGTAGTTCAGACACGCCTCCTCTTTCTTCCCATTCCATTTCTGCAATGCCTGCTATGTTACGTTGCTCGTATTGTATTTGTTATTATTATTTATAAGCTAGACACTGCACCCCCTACATCCTTTTATTTGCTTATTTTGTTTAGTCCTTCCCCTATGAAGGGTGTTATTCTCTCCACTTTCTAGATAAGAGAATGGAAGACCAGAGAGGCTAGGTGACTGGTCCAATCCCACAGGTAGTGAGTAGCAGTTAAGAATTAACCCTTGTATACCTGACATCCAAATCTATGATCTTAACCAATATTACAGAGGTAAGAAACAAAAGTACCAAATATTCAGTGCTTCCTCTGAGCCAATCACTTTATGTAGATCATGCATAACATAGGGGGCAAGATATTTACTCTTTCTAACCATTTAGTCATTAATCCTGAAAGAGCAGAAAATGTGTCTAAAATTCACATGCTGTATTCTCTGCAGCGGTTCCTTCCCTCTGTTGTCTGCACCTCATTTTCTAAGTCCCCATTTAGAAGGCATGGGATATTTTGATGATTTTTCTCAGTTATTAGAAATTCTCTTTTAGAATCTTCAAGCCCACAGAGTCTATGAGAACAACTTCATGTAAGAGCTTTAAAAATAAATATGTGGTGCCAGCTGTACACTCAGCTTCCTTTTAATGAGAAATGGACAGGTTATTATGCTATTACGTGGTACATGCTATTCCTGGAAGCCATCTTAAGCTGTTCAGGATAATGTATGTCTACACTGCCTCGGCCTCTTTGTTCCATAGATGCTATTTTCTTGAGTTTTATGAACAGCAAATGGCTCCTTAGGAGAACATTGTAATCGCTCAATCTGGGTTTTCCAGCAGTCTTGGTATAAGGATGATAGAATGCCCATGGGGCAGTGCCAGTTTGAAAAGGATGATTAACTCCGGATTTCCCATCCTTAGGACATTGTGAATGGCTGGATCAAGGCCTGATGTGTTCCAGATGATGTATGAGTATGTACAAACATGCAGGCTTTTATTACGAGAAAGACTGGGAACAAAAGAGTACATTATTCATTCGTTTAATCAACTAATATACAGTGAGAACCTGTTCTGTATCAGGTACTGTTCGAGGTGCTGAGAATATAAAAGTGTCTATCCTCAAGGAGTTTATATCTTCTGAAAGAAGGCACGCAGTAAGTAAACAGATATATTACATTCTAATCAGGAAAAATATAGCAAGATAAGGGAATAAGGAGTGATATGGGCGAGACATGCTGTTTTATGTAGAAGGAGCAGACACAGGTCTCCCTAAGGTTGCACCTCAGCAGAGACCTTGAGGAGGTGGTGGAGTAAGACTTGAAAATGTCAGGAGAAGAGTGTTTCAGGCAACATGGCAAAGTTCCTGGAATAGGCGTATGTTTAAGGTGTAGGAGTATGGATGCCCTTGTGGCTGGAACAATATGAGTAAGGGAGAGTGTGGTAGGGGATGTCATCAGGAGGAAGCAGGCGAGAGGCAGAGGAAGGTTACAGTGCAGACCAGTAAGCCTCACATAAGCCTTGACAAAGAATTTACATTTTATGCTTGTAGATTGAGAAACCACCGCAAGTGTTTGAGCAGAGGAGTGGCATGATCTGACTCACCTCTTTAAAGTCTCCTTCTCCCTGTAAAATAGACATAGAGGGAAAAAGTAGAAGGAGCAAAGCTATAGGTAGGAGGCTGTGTTAGTCTAGACAAGAGAGATGCTGCTTGGACCAGGGTTGTATGGTGGAGATGGTGAGTGGGCATCAGATTCTAGATATTTAAGAAGGAGAGTTAACTGAATTTGCTAATAGGTTGAAAGTGAGAAAAAAAGAGGAATCAAGATTTTTATTCCTGCACACCTAGAAGAGTAGAAGTATTATTTAGTGAGATTCTAGGAGACACAGACTGGGGAGGTGGGAGAATTCTCTCTGTTTGGGTCATGTTCAGTGTGAGATACTTGGTTAACATCCATGTGGAGTTGTAGAGGAGGCACTTAGGTAGTAATTTTGAAGGTCAGGGAACAGATTTGGGCTGAAGGATTAAATTTGGGAGTCATGAGCTTGTAGTTAATCCATGAGACGAGATCAAATCATCTCAGCAAGTGTTGGCAGGAGGATAAGTTCTTAAGTGGTCTCTTTTTTTTCTTTTTTTAAGATTTTTTGATGTGGACCATTTTTAAAGTCTTTATTGAATTTGTTACAATATTGCTTCTGTTTTATGTTTCGGGCATGACGCATGTCGGATGTTAGGTCCCCGACCAGGGATCGAACCCATACCCCCTGCATTGGAAGGTGAAATCTTAACCACTGGACTGCCAGGCAGGTCTCTTGAGAGGTCTCTTTAAAGGGTTCAGTTATATTATCAACTCGGTATAAAATCTCACACATGTGTTGCTTTTATCCCATCCCTTCAGAGGGCACAATGCTCCCAGGCTCTTCCTAAAGTGATTTAAGGTTAAGTACCACTTAAGCTAACTGTAAATTTTGTTTCTAAAGTTCTTAGAGATTTAGCAGAGAACAACCAAAAAGACAGTATACCTTGTACATCAACAGAGCAATTCTGAGCAGCTTTCCTGCTCTATCTGTTCTGAAATAAGTCAATGTGGCCCGATCGCATGGTGGTGCATTCAGAATGCCCATTTCTCCCAAATATCTACCAGTGTTACAAATGTGTTTCTGGATTCTTTCAATGGTAATGGTAGCTACTGGTCAAGGTCCCAGTGCCATTTTGCCTTTTAGTGTATGGCTTCATCCTACATGTATATTTAGTAAAGCAGAGGCTTGAAAGGAGGAGAGCTGCAGATACTCCAGCTAGGGGTATCCACTGATGTCCCATACTGGGGAAGGTAAAAAAAGGAATGCAGAGTAAATCACACTTCTGGAAGTGAATGGTGGATACATGCCTATTTCACATGAAGAAAAGATGTTGCAGTGATTGTAAAAAGGAGCATATGTACTATTTCTATACCAAGTCCCATATATGGAATCTATGTGACATGGATGAGATTCAGAGTGTTTGATTCAGTAGGATGGGGAGATACAGATATAGAGAAAAGATATGTCCACTGGGCTGGAGAAGGCTACAGACCATGGTGGAGCTGCCAGAAGTTGGAGAAGGTCTAGCCAGGCAGGTATATAAGGGCAGGTGGACAAATGATGGTAGATGGTCATGCAGTTGATGGATGACATCACATTATAGAGGTGCTCTGACTGCACCAAAGCCTGGCAAAGGAGGCATAAGAAGAACAAAACTGGCAGAAGTCAAAACTGGGAGGTCTAGCCGTTTATAGCATGTAAGTAAGTAGCCACAAGCCTGGGCTAGAGCCAGGATTCCGGTTTCAGGACATGAGGAATGGAGACCCCCGGCCATCAGAACAAGCCCAGAAAGACCATTTGATTTTGGCCTTACATTTACTTAGAACCTCACATTTAGAATTTTGACTTTATCTCTTGTATCAGAGTTGCAGCGGGAAATAGATGATACTCTCAAACTGGATACTTTGGGCGGAGCTTAATGAAGGGACTATTACCAAAGTGTTGGCCACATGTAGGGAAACTCACGAGGGATAGTGCAGTGCCCTGGAGCTAATAGCAGTGGGGAGTGGTTACCATCCCTAGATCTGAAGGGGGTGGAGGGGGAATTGTAAGCAAAACTTGGAAGCAGAGAAGCTGTGAGGCAATATATTTCTAGCCCCATCTCATCATCCCTCCAACCCCCACTACTTCTACTCATTGGCAAACCCAACAGGAAGCCAAAGGCAAGGGAGCAGGTTGAGTTGTCCATACAAGCCAGACTCAGCACAGAGTAGGGTGGAGGAATGAAGAGTAAATTTGCAGGGACTGAGAGACATCATCCGTCACTTCTCCTGATGAGGACACATATAGGTACCATGATCACACTGTAGGGTCATTTGTTATATCATTTTATATCTGAGTCCCATTCCTGCTACATTTCTTATAATGTATTTTGAATTGATTTTAGAAATTAATTCTATAATTTGCTTGTGACTGTCACAGTATTATTGTGTTGAACTTTTTGCAGGTTAAAGGACCAGTTTGTTCAAAGTAAACTTTTAAAGAATAACACAGCTCTAAAACTCTTTTCTGGAGTTTAGTGTGTGTGCACATGTCTACACATGCATTTGCATGTCTGTGTTACTTTATAAATATGTGGGAGCCTCCATCTTTCTTAAGCATAAGGGCAATATTGGGTCCCAGCCTCAGAGAGACTGGCTTCCTGATCTGGTTTCCAAGCAGATGAGCAGGTGTAGGAGAACAAGACAGGAATCATTTGTCAGGGCAGAGTTGAAAGATAGGGGTCAAAAGGCCGCATATCGGGGCTTCCCTGGTGGCGCAGTGGTTCAGAGTCCGCCTGCCAATGCAGAGGGCACGGGTTCGTGCCCCGGTCCGGGAAGATCCCACATGCCCATGCCGCGGAGCGGCTGGGCCCGTGAGCCATGGCCGCTGAGCCTGCGCGTCCGGAGCCTGTGCTCCGCAACGGGAGAGGCCACAACAGTGAGAGGTCCGCGTACCGAAAAAAAAAAAAAAAAAAAAAGCCGCATATCAAAAGTGGGGCAAAGGACCAAAACTAGGCTAGAGTAAGCTGACTCGAAGTTTATTCTTGCGTCCTGAAATGGGACTCTTTAAACACTCTCTGATGAGGTATCAAATTGTTCATTGGGCCTGGAGAATAGAGCTGAGTCTGCAGGAGGGTACTCAGTGGCTCCAAGTACAGGTGAGAGAAAGGATAGGGACTCAGAAAATGAAGCAAGTGCTTGCAGAAGCAATTCATGTCACTACCCTTTTTCCCACAGGTAATTGCTTCCAGCTGATGCTCACTTGTGCATATGGTGCTACCCAGATAGGAGGAGAATCAGATTTTTCTTAATGACACACTAGTTTACTTAGCCTGTCTCCAAAATTACAACCTTCTAGAACAGAGACATAAATTACATACTGAGTGAGCCTGGTAGAATCTTTTTTATTTGAAAGCTGAGTTTTCTAATACAGTGATTTCCTGAAGTTTCAAATAATTTTCAAAGTATGGAACCTGAATTCCTTTTTAAGGCCTTATGTGATACCTTTAACTTTCAGTCATAGCATTTAAATGAAGGCAGCTATGATTTTAAAATACAGTACATAATGATAGGTACACAGAAATATTATGGATTTTTTCGTAAGTTATTTTGCATGATACTAGCAGGGAACAGCAGAATAAATTATATTGTTTTCCTTGAATTTGTACCATGTGGTTATTGCCTTAATTCTGACTACAATGTTATTGCTTGGTAAAATGCTTAATTTTACCAGAATTAAATCTTGTTACTTTTTCTACCTCCATAGTTGGTATAGCTGTTGAGATTATAACCCTAAATAATTTTCGACAGTGATGTAATTTTAAACTAAAATATTATAAAATTTAAAATACTCCTTGGTACACAATTATATTGTGAAACATATTAAGACAGTGTTCTTGCACTTTCAGTAAAATATGTCCAGAATGCTAATTTTATTACTTTGTACGAGCTCTCAGATGATGGAATATGTAGGCTGTTTCTGCACTGAAAAAAAACTTTTTGTTTTTGCTTTTTATTTTATTTATTTATTTTTTAAAACATCTTTATTGGAGTATAATTGCTTTACAATGGTGTGTTAGTTTCTGCTTTATAACAAAGTGTATCAGTTATTGTATAGATTTTTTAATAGAGAATGATTTAATTATGACCATTTGTGTGTCTCTCAGTGGCTGCACCTTGGATTAAAAGTTTTATTTTAGCTTGATTCTGATTTCTGATATTTCAATGACTTATTTAAACGAAAATGATTTATTTAAACTAAATTCCTTGATTTTTGATAATCTCCAATTAACTGTAATTAATTTCAGGATCTCAGGGTAGAAACAGACTTTAAAAGTAATCCAGTTGACTCCTGGTTCTGATGCCAGACCTCTTCTTCAATATTTCTGCTTGTGTTTATCAAGCCTGAACTTGATTTCTTTTCTTAATAAAAGACTCACTTCCTTTCAGGGATTTTCCATCTTGAAAAAATTTCAACTGCTTGAAAATATTTCCTTATGTTGTTTTACAGCCTATCTCTATTTGGTCTCCAGCCCTCAGAAGCATCAGAGAAAGTCTAATCCCTCTCTCCATGACAGCAGCCCAACCACAAAATTACACACAGCCATAAATTCCCCTCCTCTCGGCTTCTTTCGCTGTGTTTCCTCTACTTTAGTGCTACACATTCCCTCAGGCCCTCTTTATATTTCAGTTTCAAAATACCTAACAAACTATGTTGGAAACAGCAGATAACTTTACTCCATTATTATAGAAGGTATCAGGTTCATGAAGAAATATCATTTAAGTTAGATACAAATTTGTCATGAAAAAGAATTATAATATTTTTTCCTAGAGAGATAAAATTCAATGAATTGCTATGTTGAAATTGGGCAATGTAACTTCCAATATTTATCTTTCAGTGATGTTTTATTGGGCTATTAAAACTCATACTTAATTCAATAAATTGGATTTTTTTAAAGGCCTGCTTAGATTCACTTGGTATATTTATGGACCACCAGCCATTGAACATGGCATAATCCTGAAATTCTTAGCTCCTTAACTATCCCAGCATATTACTAATGCAATAAATAATTTCACAAATTATCTAGTAGCAAGATCTGGCTTTTTGAATACACTGAATTTAAAAGCAAAAAGCTCCAGATCTACATACATAATTATACTGCATGATCATTTCTATCCCTAATTCCTTAATCAGAACAGTCATTAGCAATGAAATAATAAAGGAACTTGGATTGTGAAGGAAATAAAGATTAGCGATGCTAAGATCAGATAGCTGGTTTTAGCAAGTCAGGTTGAAATTGGCCTCTATTTTATTATTCAAATAAATAATGCAACTACCTTGTCATAAACCTTTTCAATTTTAAGGATAAAGCACTAGGTATTTGTTTTCTTTGATGCACGTTTTGCAAGTGTTAAAATCCATTTGAGTAAATTTTAAAGATCTTGGCTTTATTCAATGATTCATGAAGCAAACAGCATCTAATCTAGCAGACAGAAAGGAGCTCCAAGGAGCTGTACATAATGAAAGACTTTTATAGGCAAAAGGGAGTGGGAACAAGGAGTTTATACTGGACAAAAAAGTGGGTTGGTTATTGCAAGGTCACTTTTCTTTAGGGGGTGGCAGGTGTCTATCAGGCAGATTACCTGACTAGTGCTGATCAGGTGATTCCTGATTGGCTGGTTTAAGATTCCATTTCTGGGAGAGCCAAAACTGTAATGAAGCCTACATTTGGTGATAAGTGACTCCATTTGGGGCCTGTTGTCTTGTTTTTAATACATGAAATCCATGGGTATCTAAGGGATTAAACTATTATGCATTTTAACAGAATGACCTATCAACTCATCCCGAGTCAGGGGCAGTGATTTTGGGGATGTCCTTGTGAAACTGGTTTTTGGTAGATTCAAAAAGGTATTTCTTTTTTGGTTTGTATGGCTGAAGTCCCTGAAGTTCAAGAATTTTAATTTTAACTATTCAACTGAAAGCAGTGCTTTATGACCTCATATGGGTTCCAAGTAATTCATTGAGAAGAAGCAAAGCAGTGCTTGGGAGAACTATAAATAAAAGTAATTAAGGTTCCTAGTAAGGCAAAGATTGGCAAAGAAGGCTATAGCAGCTCCCACCTCCAAGACAGTCTGTGCTCTGGAGGATGGTTAGATTCACTGGGCCTACGTCTACATAATGCAAAACGCATCCCTGCTATTTAGATTTCTGCATGGTACATAAATATTAATAAAAAATTCCTGCCCTTAAATATTACATGTCGCAGTTAATATTCTGTATTCTCTGTCTAGATATCTGCTTCTCAATATCTGCTGTTAGAACTTTATTAATAAATTTGAAGCCTTGTTTTCCCTGTGTGTGAATTTTATCTGAAACACTAGGTTCAAACTAATAAGGGGAAAAAAATATGGGCCATTTATTTATCGATGGAAGATAGGAATGTACCATGCACCCTATTTTGCAATATAAGATATTACTGAGATAAATGTTATCTTGGATGCAATGTGCTTCATCTTCTGTTTAACATAGCAGAGGAATGTTTCACTGCCTCTTGGGGGTACAGAGGTTCCCCATTATTGAAGAGCTAGTTCAACAAGATATCTAGGATGCTGAAGAGCCTCCTGCATTGGAGGGAGACTCAACAGCAGGGAGACTCAACTCAGGCAGTGCCGTCAATGTGGCTGCCCATTGCAGTCCTCTTGGGAACTTTATAAAATACTGTTGCCTGGGTCCTAGCACCAGGGATTCTGAGTTGATTGATTTGGGGTAAGTCTTGGTCATTGGGAATTTTAAAAGTGTCTCAGGTGATTTTAATGGGCAGACACAACTGATAACAGCTGTTCTAAAATCACTTCTCACTGAGATTAGAGGTCACTTCTAATACGATTCTATAACTTAAACACCAAATCCAGTTCCATGAGTTTCAAAATATGCTCCCTACAAAAACCCTAGATCTGCAAATAATCTATACAAAGAGATTCTGTGGTCAAATAAACTTGGGAAGTGTTACATATCTTATCATGCTCTAGGAGAAATTAAATTTACCTTGCCACGTTAAAGACCATGGTAGAGACACTTGTCTTATCTAGTGTTTCGCAGAATTTTTAATCAGGTTTCTCATTTTTTTCCCAGAATTTTTAACCAGCTTTCTCATTTTTTATAACAGCTGTTATCATCCCCTGAAACTAGCATTCGTTGGTCTACACATTGGTTATGATGCTTTGAGTTTTGTTGATTTATTTCTGAACTCTGTGTTTAAAAAAGAAATTCCCACCTAGCTGCTTATCTATACAATACACCGCAAAATTCACTAAGCTATTTTTGGTCACATGATCTATATTGGTAATTACTATATCTGTGTGGCTGTTGAATACAGTGCATGTTGGTAAGACTCTCTCTGGAGATACCTCTTCTCTGGGGCTATTCCCTGTAAACCTGGTGTTTGTTAGTGCAAAGGTCCTGGTAATAAGGCTATTCATCTTTAGTGCCCCTAAAGTGTGACAAGCAGGGGCGGGCTACTGCTCTCGTTTGAAAGTTACTGTCTTACCAATGACTTAAATCTCCTTTAAATGGACTCCCTCTGCAGCTTGAGTCATGGATTCCTTGTCTTAAAATGCTTTTCTCTGTCTTAAAATGCCTTAAAATCTTGAAAGCATTATGGAATGTGTTTCTTTGGCAGAGAGGAGAGCTGGAGGACTTGGGATGTAGAAAGAGTAGGACATGGAGTGATCAACGTTTTGTGGAGATAGAGCCAAGAAAGGGGAGTTTTAACTCGCAAATGAGGGTTAGATTGACGGGCTGGCAAATTGGCCTTGAGGCTGGAGACGGCAGCAGACATGTCGTTTATCATTTCTCCCTGGGTAGAGATGAAGATGTGACGAGCATACACACCAAAGAGCAAGACTGCCCATGCTGCTTACTTCACATCTCAGGTGTCGTTTTATTTGCTTTCTTGGCAGAATGCCACCGTGGCCTCCTCCTGCACTCATTTTCTTTCCCTGGCTTCTGGAACTGTGTATTCTCATTCCTTTGGCCTTATGGCTTTAACTTCTCCTTCTGGTCACCCCCAGGTTGGTGAAGACCCTCTAGCTCTTTGCTCATATGGTGACCTATGCCCACCCACTTCCATTATGATACTAGCTCCAGATAATGGAAAGTTTCATTAGTTTTCTCTTAACCATATTATCTTTATATTAAATGTCTAACTAAATAATATGGCTTTATATTTACTGTCATACCCTTAAGAGTTGGAAGTGTACTGCTTACGTGTGTCTCCCCAGATCATGGTAGACACTTAACAAGATGTCAACAAAAGTTTGTTAAACTAAGTTGATTGATTAATCCCATAAACACTCAGGAACTCCAGTAGGGAAATGGAATCAAAGCCAGCAAGAAACATCACCAAAAGGAATAGTGATTTATGTTTCTAATGTATACATACCTTTTGTCACCTAGAAAGGTCACTCTTTTTGATTATGGAACTGATTAATATTTATTGTAGAAGACTTTTAAAATAAAGGAAGGAATAAAGAACATAAAAACAATGCAAAAACCCACCACCCAAAAGTAACAGTTGTAAATAATTCCAAGTGTTACCTTAAAGGTCTTTTTCTATGCATAGGTAGGGGTCTATCCATGTAGCTATCTAAATTATACTTACAAGAGGATTTGGATCATGCTGAAAAAATGGTTTGTAGCCTCTTTCATTCAATATTATTGTCTTTCATTTGACAAATATTTAGAGGACTTAGTATCATGTACCAGGTACTATTTTAAGTTCTAGGGATATATTAGTGAACAGTATCTTGAAGGTTTTCCTGAAAACTTGATTTTTAATGACTTACTATTATTTCATATTTTAGGTTAACTATAATCCATTTAACAAATTTCTGACTGTTGTTACCATTTCACTATTATTTTAATCTTGCAACAAGTACCCTTACTCATAAATCTTTGTGTTCTTCTCTGATCACTCACTTAAGATAGAAGAGTAGTTATTGGACATGAACTTTTTAAAAAGTTGTTTAGAGGGGCTTCTGTGAAAGGTTGTAATAATTAATAAACCCTGCCCCCCAAACAATGTATGAGAGTGCCCATCCTGCCACCCTCACTGGTATTAACTTGTACTTTCACTCTTAATTATATTTATCTGCTTATACATTGCCTCATTATAGAACTTTTTTATTCTAGTACGTCTAACATTCATATTCTTATATGAATAAGTAATCTTTGTTTTTCCATTTTTTGTTGATTTTCACTGAATATGACCACTGACAAAATACAGATTTTAAAGGAAACCCCTAAAACCTTATTTTGAGGATTTTCTTTTAAGGATCTAAGTTATCCAATTGCCCCTCAGTATCCACAGGGGATTTGTTCCAGGACCCACCATGGATACCAAAATCCCTGGATGTTCAAGTCCCATAGCCCTCTGTTCTCTGGATCTGAGGTTTTGCCTCCCTGGATTCAAACGACCACAGTACAACTGTGTTGTACTGTATGCATTTCTTGAAAAAAATCTGTATAAGTGGACCCTCACAGTTCAAATCCATGTTGTTCAAGGGTCAATTGTACATTAGCCTCCTGGCAAAGGTCCTGGGGTTTTCCAAATGGTCTCTTGCTGATTGCCTTCCACGGTTAAAATATTCAGTTCAGGTGCTCGCATTTAGTAGAGGTACATTAAGCAAAGCAGATGTTCAGTGAAAGTCAAGTGTCCTTCAAAGAGTAATAACAGCATCCCAGGGGCTCCCTTTGAGTGTGAAACCTTCTCTGAGACTCAGCATAATAATTTGTCGGGAGAATCCCGTCGCATCAATCTGCATGAAAAAGAAAAATCCAGCTTAACCTAGATGAACATATCTGACAGTACTGTACATTGTGGACTGCTGTCTCTGGTTTTAGAATATTAATGGAAAAGGTCCAGGTGTTGTCAGAAAAAAAAAATTTAATCCTAGTCACTAATTAATAAAATGCTCCAATTTCTGAAGGGAAATTATCAACTTATTGAAAAGAAGACGCATCCAAGGACAAGAAGTGCCATTCATCAAGGATTTCTAAGTGAATACAAAACAATCTAAATGGAGTGCTATTTAGTTTAATTAAAGGAAAATAAAAAATAACTGTGTATTTTTTTTTTATCAATGAGGGTCACCATGTCAAGGATGCAATAGGAAATTAAAGGAAGTTCGGCTGGTCTCAAGAGCAAAGCATCTTTGCTTTTGGTACAAAAGTGGATGACTCCATACTTTGGCTGACTCTAACTTTACAGCTTCTTCTTCTTTTTTAATTTTTAAAAAATATATTTATTTATTTGGCTGCATCGGGTCTTAGTTGTGGTGTGCAGGCTCTAAAGCACTCAGGCTTAGTTGCCCCGTGGTATGTGGGATTCTAGTTCCCTGAACGGGGATTGAACCCACATCCCCCCTGCATTGGAAGGTGGATTCTTAACCACTGGACCACCAGGGAAGTCCCTACAGCTTCTTTTTATTTGTTCTTTTCTTTCCATAGTTTGCTTCTTTGCTTCCCATGAACACATACCCCTTAGAACTTATAGAACTTGTTTTTGTTCCTGTTGCTTCTGCCATGCAATCCGGAAGTCAAAGAGCAGATCTGCATAGAGTAAATCAGGGTTTCTGAACCTCAGCACCACTGGATGGATAGCTCTTTATTGAGAAGGGCTGTCCTGTACGTTGTAGGACTTGAAGCAGCATCCATGGCCTCTGTTCACTAGATGCCAGCAGCACCCCCTCCCCTAGTTGGGATAACCAAAAATGTCTCCAGATGTTGCCAAGTGTCCTTTGGGAGGCAAAATTGCCCCTGATTGACAACCATTAGAGTAAATGTAGCCCAGTCTTCCTTAAGGGTCCTCTGCTTCAACTCTTGGCAGGCCACCTTCCATTCTCTATCCAACAGCCATAGTGGTCTTTCTGAAAAATAAAATCCTGCCACTTCCCCCCTTATGACATTCCAGTTGTTTCTCATGGCACTGCAGTAAAATCTGAATTCTTTGCAGCATCCATTCAGGCCCTCCTTGATCTTGCCCCAGCCCACTTTCTGCCCTCATAGGCCACCCCACAGCCTTCTACATTTATCCTGGTAAGTTACCACCTCAAAGCAGCCTTTCCTGTCCACCTACGAATGGAGCCCCTCCCTTCTTCCAGTCACTCTGTTATATCTGGTTTATTTTCTCTATAAGCACTATTTTTAAAAAAAAAATTATTTATTTAGGCTGCGTTGGGTCTTCATTGCTGCGCGGGCTTTTCTCTGGTTGCGGCGAGCGGGGGCTGCTCTTCGTTGCAGTGCGTGCTTCTCATTGTGGTGGCTTCTCTTGTTGCGGAGCATGGGCTCTAGGCACATGGGCTTCAGTAGTTGTGGCTCACGGGCTCTAGAGTTCAGGCTCAGTAGTTGTGGCTCACGGGCTCTAGAGTTCAGGCTCAGTAGTTGTGGCGCACAGGCTTAGTTGCTCCACAACATCTGAGCATGGATCTTCCTGGCCCAGGGCTTGAACCTGTGTCCCCTATATTGGCAGGCGGATTCTTAACCACTGCGCCACCAGGGAAGTCCCTATAAGCACTTACTGCAACCTGAGATTGCCTGGTATCTTTATTCATTTACTAATTTATTGTCTTTTCCCAAGCATAGTAGAATGTCAGTTCCAAGAGTGCAAAAGGAATTTGTTTTGTTCACTACTCCTTGCTCAATGCCTACGACAAACCTAGTACTTTATAGGCACTGAAAAAATATACTAAGAATGAACGAATAAATAAATGGGTACCAATAGGCAGAGCTAGTGACTAGGTATTTGTATTTTCTCTTTTTCCATATTCAAATTTAGTAATTCAGTAATATTTCAAATAGTCCAACAGGCACAGAGAATAAAGTAATCATCCTAATGTATCTACTATCCAGACAATGTGATCTAGAGGTGCAAAGGGTGAAGTGTGCCATTATGTATCTGACAGAGTCCGTGTGCATATGTATACAATATTTTACAAACAGTTTGAGACTTTTTCCATCTATGTAAATCCATACTTATGGTTAACTATTCATTGAGGGTGGAATGCTGAAAAGAGTAAGATTCATTTCCCACCATCAAGGGGCTCACAGTCTGGTGGATGGGCAGTCACGGACAAGGAGACCATTAGAATAGTCTGATAAGTGTTTCAATGTGAAATGAAGCATTAGGGGGTAGGGGAGCACTTAAGAGAAACTCTGGAACAGACAGGAGCTGGAGTGTTATGTGTTGGAAATCATGGAACCCTGACTAGAGCCTCTAGAACCCTGACTAGGGCCCCTCAAAGAGCCCTCTGATATATTTCAGCAGAGAATCACTCCACGTGGTTAATGAAAGTAGTGTGCTTACATAGCCTGCCTTACCCAGTGAAGAATAGCTGTTGGCAATTGGCTGTGTTCCATGGCCCTGGAAGCCTCCAGATTTGGAAAGGCTTCAGTTTCCTCACTTCTTTTGCTTTCCATGATTGCTTTGATATATGTGCAACTCCTAGAGTCCCCTACTTCCAAAAAACCTTCTGAGCCAGTGGGGAAAAAAAGTTTGTTTTGTAGAACTTCCAAACATTTGTGGATTGCCATCGATTGCTTTTTCACTGCAACAGCTGGGCAAATGGGTACCATCTGATAGTAATATAATATTGATATTCTGCCCTCAGTGATGGGTTCAGTACAAATATTGTGCCCAAGCATTTCCTTTCATTTTTAAGTATGGCACTATTTAAAGTGGGGGCAGTGGTATTTTCAGATATTTTCCATAATTCCAGAAAATGTGGCTAGGGCATTAAGGTATGGCTAAGTAAAGGGAATCCTATAAAGAGTACTTAAAAAAAAATTGGGGGAGAGAGTTTATGACCTAGTAAGTCCAGCTCATTAGTTCTTCAGTTGAATAGTTGCTCAATGTGGTTTAAATCGATCAGGTATTTCATGGAACAGCAACCAGGACAGTCAAGATTCTCATAATTATTACATCGCATTACCCAAGAACTCAAAAGGCAAATATCTCTCAGATTAATTTATTATATGAGAGGCAGTTCCTGCTCTTCTTGATTTGGGGGTAGGTAGAAGCCATGCATATTGATTTCAAATATGTCAAAGCCATTGAGATGTTGTTAATTTGGGAAGACAGACACAGAAAGGAGCTCAGACAGAGGAGTTGAGAGTTTTCTATTTCTCATCTGAAGATGACTGGATAATCATCCTGAGAATAAGTGTCTTCCTATCCTTCTGCTTCAAATTTTAGCTATTCAAAGTAGAATATGAGAGTGATTTGGCTTATTATTCCTTGGTTCCCTGTCCCTTGCCCCAACTTTTTTTTTCTTTTTTTGACTTCTGTGTCTCGAGTAGTGCACCAAGATGATTTTTCTTCTTTGTTTTTGTTGTTGTTAGTTAAATTTGTGCAGGGTTTTCTTAAACTGCCTTTATGATACCATGCCTCCCACATGGGCAAAACAGTCACACTCTCTGCAAGGCTGGAGTAGGGAGTCATCAATAAGGAACTTCTTCCCCAAGGATTAAAGATATCCACTTTCTAGTCTGTTTCTACCCCTGTGGACACAAATGTCAAAATCCGTATTGCTGGTGGCATTTAAACTGGTATATGCACAGAACAGGAAGCATAACTGTTTACGATTAATCACTCTGGGCCACCAGTCAAAATATTTTCTGTGCAAAAATGCCTTTTCCTATTTTGTACCAATTAATATTGGACGGAACTCAAGAGTCACAGTTAATCTGTGGCAAAGCTTTTATTTGCTGTCAGGCATACAGACATGAAAAACGCTCAATGCAATATTTTAACTAGTAAAAATATGCTGAGAAGTGTATTTTTCTGAAGTAGATTTTTATTACACTTCATTACATTTCCAAATTTAATGGACACATATATTATGCCCTATCACCATGGGAACTGCATAAAGACAGGCTTTTTATAGGCTGTTGGATGTAGTTATAAAACTCTCACAAAGACAAAATTGTTTCTAGTAAGTTTAGAAGAAGCTGTGCTCATTTACAGTACGTATAATTTACTGCAGAGCTTGAGGCAATAGAGAAAGTCTTTATTTGATTTAGAGACCAGCACTTCTTTTTATGAAGCTCTTAAGTTTTAATTATTTCAGGTCTATGTTCATGAAGATACAGTTTGGCTTATTAAGAAAGTAAATAAAAAAACACAAACTTCCTATGACTTAAAAAAGACAAAAACTTTTATAACTGTTTATAAAGCAAAAGACTTTAGAAAACAAAAGTTTCCAAACATACGTAAAAGTAGGAACTACAATGAATCCCAATATGCAACTTCAATAACCATCAACATTATCTGTACTTATTTTATCTATACCTCTGCCACCACCACTTCTTTTTTTTTTTTCGGTATGCGGGCCTCTCACTGTTGTGGCCTCTCCCGTTGCGGAGCACAGGCTCCGGATGCGCAGGCTCAGCGGCCATGGCTCACAGGCCCAGCCACTCTGCGGCATGTGGGATCCTCCCGGACCGGGGCACAAACCCGTGTCCCCTGCATCGGCAGGCGGACTCTCAACCACTGCACCACCAGGGAAGCCCATGCCACCACCACTTTTATGGTTGAAGTATTTTAAAGAAAATCTCAGACATTATATCATTTTACTCTCAAGTACTTTAATATGCATCTTAAAAAAGGAAAAGGGCAAGAAAAATGTCTACATAGCTAACAGCTTTCTACATTCAATGAAAAGTATCATAAAACAATATGACAGATATCAAGCATATAGATCATATCAGGGTTACTTCGCTTATTACAAACTAGTAAAACATGAAAAGATAAAGGATTTTCAGATTTCCCCAAAAGCAAAATCTGGCTCTCCACTGTTTAAAAGGGACATACCTAAAATTAAATAATTTCAAAGGTTAAAAATATAAATAGGCATTTCTCCAAAGAAGATATACAGACTGCCAACAAACACATGAAAGAATGCTCAACATCATTAATCATTAGAGAAATGCAAATCAAAACTACAATGAGATATCATCTCACACCAGTCAGAATGGCCATCATCAAGAAATCTAGAAACAATAAATGCTGGAGAGGGTGTGGAGAAAAGGGAACCCTCTTGCACTGCTGGTGGGAATGTGAATCGGTACAGCCACTATGGAGAACAGTATGGAGGTTCCTTAAAAAACTAAAAATAGAACTACCATATGACCCAACAATCCCACTACTAGGCATATACCCTGAGAAAACCATAATTCAAAAAGAGACATGTACCAAAATGTTCATTGCAGCTCTATTCACAATAGCCCGGAGCTGGAAACAACCTAAGTGTCCATCATCGGATGAATGGATAAAGAAGATGTGGCACATATATACAATGGAATATTACTCAGCCATAAAAAGAAACGAAACTGAGCTATTTGTAATGAGGTGGATAGACCTAGAGTCTGTCATACAGAGTGAAGTAAGTCAGAAAGAGAAAGACAAATACCGTATGCTAACATATATATATGGAATTTAAGGAAAAAAATGTCATGAAGAACCTAGGGGTAAAACAGGAATAAAGACACAGACCTACTTGAGAATGGACTTAGGATATGGGGAGGGGGAAGGGTAAGCTGTGACAAAGCGAAAGACAGGTATGGACATATATACAGTACCAAACGTAAGGTAGATAGCTAGTGGGAAGCAGCCGCGTAGCACAGGGAGATCAGGTCAGTGCTTTGTGGCCGCCTAGAGGGGTGGGATAGGGAGGGTGGGAGGGAGGGAGACGCAAGAGGGAAGGGATGGGGGGACAGATGTATATGTATGACTGATTCACTTTGTTATAAAGCAGAAACTAAAAAAAAAAAAAACAAGATACAAAGATATGAAGGTCATTATCGGAAGAGTTAAAAACACACCTGAAAGAGTTAACTGTGTCTACCTCCTGGTTGCGGGGGGAGGGGGGGATTGGAGATGGGAAGTCAAAAGCAGTAAAGTATTGTTTTCATTAAAAAAAAGGTTAAAAATAAAAAGCTAGGCAATTGCAATTCAAAAAGCATAGGACGATATAGGCAAGATAGAATTAAGACCAAAAATATTAAAGTAGATTAAAAGGGATATTTTATAATACTAAAGGCTGAAAATCACAAAGAAGATGCCAAAGTTATTATTATTACCCAGTTCTCTGATAACACAGCAACAACATTTGAAAAGCAGAAACTACTAGAGATGAGAAATAGAGACACACTAGAAATAGGAGATTTTAACACACTTGTCTCAATCCTGGAGAAATCAGAGGAGAAAACACTAATAAGGATAGAGAAACCTCAACTAACATAATCGATAAGATGGAGCTAATAACTCTGTATTGAAGTTTGAACCCTGATAACAGAGGCTATGCTTTCCTTTCATGTCAGAGTCTTTGGAACTGAAATTAGTGAAAGCTGATGGGGGGAAAAAAGTCATAGAGTTTGAACCATGCCTTAACATTCTGCAGCACTTTCAAAGTTAGAAAACATGTTCACTTTTTCTACTCAAAGTTATTTATGCATTTTCCATGTTCCATTCACATGGTTCCATCCCAAACAAGGATTTATTCGCGATTTATGGTTTTCCATATTAAGAGTCAGCATTGGTGCTGATTTTTACATTAGGCCGAGCTTGAAATGTTTTCCTCAAATGTTTCCAGCTTTAACCTGCAAGGAACTATCCAGTTTAGCCTCATAGGCACTTTCTGCCTTTTTTAAATGCCGGGAGAGCACTGTGAAGACAAACAGGGAGATTGTTTCCCCTTCAGTCACAGTCCATGCCTGACAAGTACACGGGGCTTCGTAATTAGACAGGTAAATGCAGGTCTTTTTTTTTTTTTTTTTTTTTTTTTTTTTTTTTGCGGTGCGCGGGCCTCTCACTGCCGTGGCCTCTCCCGCTGCGGAGCACAGGCTCTGGACGCGCAGGCTCAGCGGCCATGGCTCACGGGCCCAGCCGCTCCGCGGCATAAGGGATCCTCCCGGACCGGGGCACGAACCCGCGTCCCCTGCATCGGCAGGCGGACTCCCAACCACTCCACCACCAGGGAAGCCCCAGGGAAGCCGGGAAGCCCCCCTCCGGCTTATCTTTTAAGACTCAGTTCAAACCTCCCTCTCTGCCCGTTGGCTTATCCATTTCCATGGTTTCTCCTACCTTGTGTATCAGATTAGGTGACCTAGTTTTTAGGCATCTTACAAAATCCCACTAGTTGTTCATTGCTTTTGTGTCCCAGTGAGCAAAGGATCCCCATTCACACCCTGGGATACTGTAAGATAAAGTTTGTCTTTCACCAGTTCTCACCTGCCAGATGAGAGAGGACCAACTCCTAGGCTCTAATTTTCTAATTTTCACCTGGTTTATGAAACCAGAGCAGGGCTCTGACCTTAATCGTTGCACAAAGTACATCTTTGATTAGCTTCCTAACAACTCTTTTCCATTGACAAGGAGGTGAGAGCGTGAGAAGGTTAGCTGGGCAGTTAAAAAAAAAAAAGGAGGGGAAATCATTCAAGGGTCAGGGTCTTAGTTAAACTTCAGTTGTTTTTAATCCAGAATGTGTACAGATGATAACTAAAGTAAAGGAAAAACTCAAATAAAACCCTACCTCCATTTGTTTACAAAGGTGTCATCAGAAACAGCCAATATTTTGTACTTTATGCCTTTATCAGAAATATTGTTGTTTACTCTATTCCTTCATTTCCTTCTACCTCTCTCTTCTACAAATGGATGCACTAATGTTTCGTTGGCTAAAAATATAAAATTAAATGGCTCCAAATGGGTAGTGCCTAAATCTGTAACTTTACCCTCATTTTCATCAAGGCCTTGAAAGGAAGAAGGAAAATCTAGGAGCATTAAAACATATAAATACTCATCCTTGTCAGAGCCTTCTAGGCATATTCCTTCAACGAGGCAACCAATTTTCAGTCCAGGTGACTATATTCATCTCTAAGCCAATTCAAACGAATTTAACAGACAGAATTTTATGAGATTCTGTCCCAAGCTTCACCAAGGGCCAATGATGAAACATCTACTTCATTTCCTTCAGTCACTGATTTTCTAATTTGTTGGCAAAAATCTATGACTTCAGTCTAACGTGATATTTTCTTTGTAAGCTCATCTTATCTTTTGCTTATGATTCCCTTGTGTTCTCACTGTTTAAAGATATTTCATCTTTTTATATTTGTTTCATTATACTGCTGAGGTAGAGTTTCTGAATTACAATAGCTGGCTCAGCCATTCTTACCTGCTCTGTGGAATGATACCACGTCTGTTTTCCTCTAATCGTATGGTGTGTCTGGAGTGCTTTGTTTAAAGACAATTATAAGCAATTCAACTGATGTTTGCTCATTTTCTTGTTACATTAGGATGCATATCATCCAGACCAAATGCTCATGTTCACATTTACTCTACCCCCCACCTGCATTTTGCCAATACTTATTTTTCAGTGTTTCCAGTATTCTTATTGTACAAGTTTATTTTTCTCGTTTGACTTGGTAAACAGGAGTTGAAAAATGACAACCATCATTCAGCTAAATTTAGAGTCATAATAATTTAATATTCTATCTTTTTACTAGCAGACCTGTCGAATGTAGAGTTTATACTTCTCCCTTGGTATATTTGTTCAATGCTTTTTTATTCCATTTTCTTTTTTTTGCCTCTTAGTAGCGTTAATTTTATTCTGGATTTTTACTCACATGATCAATTCTCACCATATCCCCTAACAGACCAGGTATTTTTCCTCTTTCTTTTGCTGTCCCTCTCTGTGGGACCATAAAGCAAATTATAGACATTAATTTTTATGACATGGAGACCAAAGTTAAAGAAAACTGTCAACAAAAATTACACAAATGACTATAATCATTTGCTCTGATAAAAATTTGAGCTTTTAAATCCTGGCAGTTTTAAATTCTGTCTGCAAGTATGAAAAATCTTCACTTGGCACAAATTGGGCCTTGTAGGAAAATACTATGCTTTTAATATGGTAAGTAATGGAATTCAGAGAAAAATGAAAGGGAGGAAACTCATCCACATGTAGATACCATGACTGACAGACCTTGTGATCTAAAAGTTTAAGGTACACTGCATGATGAGGGCCTTGAGAATTGGTTTTTAATAAAAATACGTAGTAATTAAGATACTCTCAATGTATAGAGTCTTTCTTTGAAAAATCTCACCAGTTGTACACATGATCTCTTGCTTCTCAGAATGAGGCAAATAAAGGTGGAGGTTTGCCCAAGGGGACCATACACGCTACCATACAAACAACAGGGTATAGTTAACAGGGCTGTGATTGGCCAGAGTCTTTCCTTTGGTGGTTGGGCTTGACCTTCTCCCCAGACCATTGCATTTTGGATATGAGAATATGGATGTCTGGTCAGAGAGCTGCCAGCCATTCAGCTGGGCTATGATACAGAGTATAAATGTAGGTTCAGGGGCCTTAAACACATGGGTACTTAATTGGGGGCCCATTGAGAATCATTAAACATATTGAATGAGAGTATCACATGGTCAGAGAAGCTAAACCTTTCTTGATGCGTGTTCCCATCCCCCAAACAAGTTAGGTTGGGGTTTCTGTATCAGAGTTCAGTCAGTGAAGCAGAATCACTACACACACACACACACACACACACACACACACACACACACACACACACACACATTTATTTTAGAGATTTGGCCATGTGCAATGGGGAGAGCTGGTTAAGTATTCTTCTAAGGTTGCTGTCTTTGCACCTGCTACTAGAGCTTGAAGTCCAAAGGCCAGGAAATCCTGAAGGGAAGATGGATGTAAAGTGGAGTCAAGAAAGGTGAAGCTGGAACCCATAAGCATGAGCTAGAGCTCACGAGGATAGACTGAAGTCTGTGTCCATTCTTGTTACCTTTGGTCTTGGTGGGCTGAATGCCCCTCTGATCTTGGCAGTGTGAATGCTCTATAGAAGCCAAGGCCCTTTGTCATGGGGAAAAACACCCATCCCTGGCCCATTAGTCAAAGATGTTTCTAATAAAGAGATTGGCTCCATTTTTGTCGTTAGCTAACAGTTTCCAATCCCCATCACTCTCCCTTCCCCTTTGCCCCACATCTGGGCAGGCTGATAAGAAAGCCTGGATACTTCCTCCTTTTGTAGTTGTGGGAATTTCAAACCACATAAGCCTCAGCCCGTGTGTGGGACCTATCACTCCAGCAAAGTTGGAGGATTCAGGGAAAGGTGGAGCAGTTGAAGAACTAGCCACTATCTCATGCCAACAAGGTGATCGGTAACAATGTGTATGGGCTAAGAAAGGACTACCCTCCAGATCTCTCGTGAGAATCTCCCTCGTGGTCCAGCCTAACCTGAAACATACAGGAGAAGGAATGTTGGGAAATGTTGTTCAGCCCAGCCAGCTTAACACATTGCAAAGCCACTATAGCTCCTCTTTGATTTTTTCCTTTTTTCTGATACCCGCAATCATTTACTAACTGACATAATCCAATATACATGATGTATAGTTCTCAGCATCTCCTCTTTTTTCCCCTTAAATGAAATATTATTAAAACATTTAGCATAAAGTCTTACACATGCATAACACTTAAAAGTTAGCTATTATTATTCTATTATCACAGAAAATGACATGAATTTATTATCATTTTTCAGGACTGAACTTTCCCATCAAACTAGAGAAGGCTCTTGACTTCTTTGGCCTTGACATCCTCTGAGGGTAGAGCTCTTCGAAAATGTGGAGGGAATTTGCACCCATCTGGTATCTTGCTGTGGTGCTGCCCCAGGGGAAAAAGATTCTTATTCCTAACAGAAGCAGATTTCCAGCACAAGAAATCCATGGACCCAGGTATCCACTGTCCATTTTAAGTGTGTTTTTCATTGGATGTGTAAATCTATGAGTTTATTACATTCTCCTTCATCCCCCCCTTTTTTTTTTCAGAGTTAAAACAGGTTTTATTATGTATACAGCTCTTCTACTTGTTTTTCTTAAGTCCTTCATCCCTTTTTAACTCGGCCCTTGGTTCTCCTTTCTGCCCTCTACCCTGGTTTTCCTGGTATAAGACTTAGTGTGCTTTGGGTTTTATTTTAAAGGGTCTAGGTCTATTAATTTTCTCAAGTACATTTCAAGAGCAAAACTAGAAACTTGGAAAAGGGAAACTAATGTGCAGGGAGTTTAATGAAATACTGGCAGCAAAATAATCCCTTCGTTTAGCTGGTTTACAATAGCAAGCATGTTGAACAATATGGAGAAATACAAGTGTTATTTGTTAGAGGCTGTCTGTGACTCAGGTTGCATTTTAGGAAAGCAGGCTCTGAGATGAAGATCAGCAGTTAGGGCTTTTCTTAGGAAGTGCTCTTGGGATCAACCTATGGAAGGAATGAGAAAGAAGCAGGATTGCACAGAGAGAGATGCCAAGCTGAGATGTAGTCTCACTGGGAGCCTGAGCCATCCCTAAGGGGTGTTCTGTTCTGAAGATGGCCTGGCCCTTCAGAGCTGTCCCTACTTGGGGTGAGAGGGCTGACCCTTTATAGGCCTGTGTTAATCAGTCATTGGATGTGGGCTGTTCTGGGATTGGGAAGAGGTTCCTGACCTTGGGTGAGTGTCTCTCTTCAAGCTAAGGCGATCCCTGGAGGGTGCTGCAGTGGAGAACTGTCTGCCAACACCATCCCTAGCAACTGGGGGACTAAGACCTTTATTCCTGAAGAGGAATCTGAATGGTGCATCACCGTATCCTATATTCTCTGACAGGAGTGCTTATGGAAGGACAGTTTTCTAGAAATGCTTTTCTTTTGCTATCCTATTTTGGAAAATTCTCCACTAACCCAATATCCCATACCTACACCATTAGTAGTTAAGGCAATAAAACCATAATAAAAGGTGCCTTTAATATTTTTTTATGAGTCTCATTGTCAATGTCATATTTTTCTTATAATGTCTTTATATCATAGTCCTATAGCCATGTCAGTATGCTATCCTTGAAAATTGTTGAAAAAACATGACTTTTATAGACTCTGCCTGGGAGGAGAGACCGTTTTCTGTTCTCTCTTAGTTATACTTCTGATCCCAGTCAGGTTTGGATGAGCTCAGTGGATCTCTAGAGCCTGAATAGAGGAGATAAAAATAACTGGAATAATCTTCCCTCCGCCCATCCACCTGCATCTTGTTCTGATCTCTTCTCTGCACCCTGTAAGGATGATCCATGGGGGTTACATTTCCCCACCACCCTTTCTGGCTTCTTCTCATTGGGTTCAACCACAGGGAGACAAGAAGAAGGAAATGAGCATGTGAAGCGGGAAGACACTGGGAAATTTCTTCCCCGTAGCCCCCATGTATCAGTGCACCTCTTTGGAAGTAGCTGTATCCTGTGATTGCAACCCAGCCAGGCGGTCCCTCCTCTAGGTTCGAAGCTCTCACTAGTTCAGCTCTAAACTTGGCCCACCAAGTGCATGGCCAAAGTGGCAATTATTTTCTGCAATTTTTAAAAAAAACATCACTAACTTTGTTACACATTTCCCAGGAGATCTGCCCCCAGAAACCTGGTCAATTAGATGTTGTTATCGCTTAGGATCAATACAACACCTGTGAGGGGTTTTTTGTTTGTTTGTTTGTTTGTTTGTTTGTTTTGCGGTACACGGGCCTCTCACTGTCGCGGCCCCTCCCGTTGCGGAGCACAGGCTCCGGACGTGCAGGCTCAGCGGCCAAGGCTCTGCAGCATGTGGGATCCTCCCAGACCGGGGCACGGGATCTTCCCGGACCGGGGCACGAACCCGTGTCCCCTGCATCGGCAGGCGGACTCTCAACCACTGCGCCACCAGGGAAGCCCACCTGTGAGTTTTTATATTCTACCAGATACTCATATTTTCTAATTAGGATCTGTTGTTGGAGGATGATAGTAATAAACCCATAGGCAGCGTAGAGGGTTGGCTGTGGACCCTGAGGCAACAGCTTATCGTCATAGCAGAGCTGAAAAGGCAGGTACCAAGAAAACCTGGAAAACCTCCTGCAAAATGAGTGAGGATGCCTGCCAAGCTCAGGGACTCTGACTTCTGTACACCTTTCTCTAGGCTGCCTGCAGCCAATCCTCTCATAGTTTGAGCAGGTCGTACCCTCTCTCCCCCCACCTGCCAACTTTCTTCACCACTGTTTGTCTCCTGATAACAGCTGTTATTATTTAGTGACAGTGAATGATTGAGAAGAACACATATAACGGGATGTTAGTGACTCTTTTCTCCCCTTCTAGCCCACAGAAAGAGAAGCTGACACTGTTGCTAAATTTCTGAATTCTCTTGAACTGGAAGAGTTAGGAGTTATTGATTGATCGATTGATTGAAGGATAATTGATTTACAATATTGTGTTTGTTTCAGGTGTACAGCATAGTGATTCAATTTTTTGCAGATTATATTCCATTATCGGTTATTACAAGATATTGGGTATAATGCCCTGTGCTATACAGTAAATCCTTGTTGCTCATCTGTCTTATGTGTAGTAGTTGTGTCTGTTAATCCCATACTCCTAATTTATCCCTCCCCACCTCCCTCTCCCCTTTGGTAACCATTAGTTTGTTTTCTATGTCTGTGAGTCTGTTTCTGTTTTGTATATGGATTCATCTGTATTATTTTTTAGATTCCCCATATAAGTGATATCTTATAGTATTTGTCTTTCTCTGCCTGGCTTATTTCACTAAGCATAATATTCTCTAGGGGATTTTAAGGTTTGGTTTTGTTTGGGAGGATTAACTGTGGGTTTCTCCGTGGAGGAGGGAGACAGGCCAGTGCTTGGTTGGGCAGAGCTTGAGTGACCGCTGAGATGAAGAACATGGTCAAGGACCTGCTGTGTCCCACTGGGGAGAGGGAGGATGTGGAATCAGAGTCTGGGGTGGATAACTCCTAGGAAATGGCATCCCTGAGCTTGCCCAGGGCCGCCGTGCTTGGGAGGACAAACTGAAATACTGAGTCAGCCCAAAGTATCCCAACAGTGCTGGAGGATTTGAGAGAGCTGATGTTTATTTGTTTGTTTGTTTATTTATGTATTTATCTATTTAAATGCATAGAGGAAAAATATACTTTGAATATTAAAACTGTGGTTTTATGGCTATGACTTCTTTTATATTAAATTTGTTGATTTGAAGAACATCCCAAGGAAATAATAATATAGGTCATCCCTAGATGTATAAAAGCCTAAAGTGGGGAAATATTGAGTAGTTCAGGGCCACAATTATAGAGGTAACATCCACAAAGCCCTGGACCCTCTCTTACTATTCTTGCCCCAAATTCCGAAGATTCTTCTGTAATAGCAGGAGGTGAAGGGAGCCAAAGATTTACTGAAATTAAATTTCTCTCCAACCGGGTAGGTGGAAACTTAGAGCAGATATAATCTGATTTAGAAAAATAAAGCAGGTGTGCTGCATATTCTATCATGTGTTCTGTTAATTTGCTCTGTCCTCTCTCAGCCTTGCTCTGTGGCCTGCATGGCTGCATCAACAGGCTGACTTGCTCTTTGGCTTTCATTGGGTCCATCCAGGGTCAGATTTAGGGTGAAAGGAGTGAGGTCCCCAGGGCGTGGTGATGGCCCCCTTAGATTTTGTGCCTAGTCTGGGCCTTGTATTCAGCAAGAAGAGTCAAGATGGAGGAGAGTGAAGCTGGCACATTTATTCCCCCACCCTCGCTGCTGGGTTGCTAAGGGCTGGTTGTATTCTTTCAGAGAGGCAATCGTTCCTATCTGGCAGACCTCTCCATAAAGTTCCTCTTCCAGGTTCCCCTGAGCATGGCCCTCTTACTCCTTTAAGTGTATTTTTGGGATGGGGGTGGGGACAGGGAGAAGGACCTGGGGGTAATAGCTGGCTCTCTGCTAGAGACCTAAGGTACTGTACCATTTTTTTTTGTTGTTGTTGTTGTTTTGCGGTACGCGGGCCTCTCACCGTTGTGGCCTCTCCCGTTGCGGAGCACAGGCTCTGGACACACAGGCTCAGCGGCCATGACTCACGGGCCCAGCCTCTCCGCGGCATGTGGGATCTTCCTGGACCGGGGCACGAACCCGTGTACCCTGCATCAGCAGGCGGACTCTCAACCACTGCGCCACCAGGGAAGCCCTACTGTACCATTTTTTATTACCCTGGAGGACTCCTCTCTTCCTCATTACAGTCCTATAGAACTGCATGCTTCCTTTTAGGGGACTGAATCCTGCCCACACCTTTAAAATAGTCCCTTTATTAAAGTCACCCATTTGCTTATATAAGTGGGCCTCTGTTTCTTGCTGGGACCTGACGTGATATAGCATGTAACTTGTCTTGATCCTTAGACCTGTGATCCAAAATTTAACTCCTTCACATTTAATAAATGAAATAGTTTCCTTAGTATTTGTCTTCCCCCCTAGTTTTCTGGCTCCCTTCGTAGGAAGGGCCACTGAGTTGTTACCAGTGTTTCTACAGAGCCTAGCAATATGCTCAGCATATAATAGGTTCTCAATAAATGCTTTCAGACTAATCTACTATCTCGGCAAAATCTAGGTCATAATTTCTGCTTCTAAGAAAAAAGTCAAGGCTTATTGGATGACTGTCTGTTTGAAGAAAAATCTTGCAATAGAGGAATAGATGGAGAAAGGAGAAGTGAATCTGTCCTCTGTCCCTGCCTCTACAATACATCATGGATCTCCCTGAGCCCTTTAATTTTTCCTCTGTCATTTCTTGGCTGTCAACACCCCTGTCTGGTGGATATGGCAAAACAGCTTCCAGTAAGCAAACTTCAGGAAAAAAAATTAAAAAGCATGATAAGTACAGCACATGCTCATTTCTCCTTAATTGCTTGATCTTCCATCTGTTGGTCTGGGATAATATTGACAGAGGATTAAAGACACTACACCATCTCCTGAATCAAATGAGAGCAGTCATTCTCAAATTACAGAGCATGACGTTTTTATGTTTTGCAACATCAAGAGGAAAGAGCATTTAATTTATTTTAATGTGGTTAATTTGAAGCTAGATTAGATCATCTAGTTAACTCATAGGTTCTTGACTTTTAAGACCAGACATTGTTTAGCATCTCATTTTCACAGTGGTAGTTGCTGCTGTCAATATTGGCTTATGTCTAATTAATAGGGAAGCTTACCTGGAATCCCAGACACAAAATCTATAAGCTAAAAGCGAGAGCTAATATGATTTTCAGAAGAGAATCACCCTTAAATAAGAAGCAGCTGCGTGTTGCTTCAAACTAAACACAACTTTGATGCTTGAATATTTCGATTCATTTTTATGTATGGAAAAATGTTATTTTAAAACCTACTTTCTCCTGGTGAAGACTAGATAGAGTGATGGAAATTTTCAAAAATGATAAAAGCAACACTAGTGGTCAGTACTTGAGATCATTTATATGGTGCCTGGGGAAAGGGAAAAGATACTTTTGATCTGATCTTAGTGATAAGACAAGATGACATTTTCAGCTGGGCTTGGATGGGTTCTCAGCTGGAAGTTCTTGCTTCTCCAGGGAGGGGATTCATTGAATTTCTAAATCAGATTTGGAGTTGATAATAAGCCATAACAAATTGCAATTGCAGTTTTCCACCATAGTTTATAGACTGCATGATCGGGAATGAGATTGGGTAGATAAAATATTTCAGTGGCTTAGACTTTTGAGACTCTTGAAGACTTCAGTACTTGAAGTCTAATGTAGTAAGATGTGAAGTTCAATTTTCTTCTTAAGTGATTTTGGGAGCTCTTAAAAATACTTCAGCCACTTGCTTAGTAGAACTTTTATCTTAAATTGGCACCCAGCCACAATTGTTTACCAAACTCAGGATTCATTTAAAGCTTAAATATTGGGAGATAGTTTTCACAAGGTCACCAGCTCCCCCAGAGGTCTAAATTCTCTCCGTGATTAATTTTCACCCCCTCTATCCTTCCACTCCCCACCATTGCCCTTAATCTTATTCTGGAATTATCTGTTTTTCTCTGATTAAAATTATACAGTATCATTTAACTGAGTCCAGACAGATCATGAAATGAATATATAATATATTTTAGTTCACCTTGACTATCCTCCAGATATCTTTGGATGATTGTTCTAGATTATTCATGTTTCCTGAATGCTAGTTTTCCTGCAAGCTATGGCATTTTGATTATTGCCTATTATTATTGTATGCTTTAAAAATGCACTGAAATATGTCTGTCTTTAATTAGCTCATCTCTAATTCTTTATGTTTTTTTCTAAAGAAATTATTTAACATGCTCTTCATTTCAAGCCCAATCATGTGAAGTTCTTTGTGATTCATCTTTTACAGATAGGAAAAAATGAGATACTTAAGTTGGACCCATAACCCTTCCAAAATAGGATAGGAAATACTTAAAGGATTTAAGTGTGAAAAGCCTTTTCAGCTGAGCAGCAGAAATCTGAATGCAAGCATCAGTATTTGTGCTTTAAATATGGCAGGTTGTATTGGTTACATGGCTCTGAGAGCCGGGGAAAGGTTTTAAAAAGATACACAAGATTAGATTATATAGGAAGACTTTTATTCTGTAGAAGAAGTATGTGTGTATTACACTTTGCCTAGAAGCTCTTCATTTTTGCTAAAAACACGGAAGCAAAGTCAATTGTGCAAATCAAAACTACAATGAGGTATCACCTCACACTGGTCAGAATGGCCATCATCAAAAAATCTACAAACAGTAAATGCTGGAGAGGGTGTGGAGAAAAGGGAACCCTCATACACTGTTGGTGGGAATGTAAATTGATACAGCCACTATGGAGAACAGTATGGAGGTTCCTTAAAAAACTAAAAATAGAACTATGATACGACCCAGCAATCCCACTCCCATATACTGGGCATATACCCTGAGAAAACCATAATTCAAAAAGAATCATGTACCAAAATGTTCATTGCAGCTCTATTTACAATAGCCAGGGCATGGAAGCTCCTATATTGTTTTAATCTGAACTATCATGTTATACTTTTATAGTTGCAAAATAATTTTTAAATTATATTTTTATAATTAAACAAAGCAACATTAATCTCTTATATCAGATATAACCGATGGTAAAATTTTGTTATCTTCCAGTCTTTTTAAAAAAAAATGGATCAAACAATAAAAAGATTATTGTTTCAACTTTTTTCACTTAATATATCTTGAGTGCTTTTATATGTCATTAAATATTCCTTAAAAACATTATTTGAAATTATTTAGTGTTTCCTCATTTGAGTTTTTTGTAATTTAGCTATTCCTCAGGTATAGAACATTTATTAGATTGTTTCTAGGTTTTCTCAGAAATAAAAAGTGCTTCCATCAAAATCCTTGGACAGACCTCTTTGTTTGCATCTCTGTTTCATTAGGTCAGATTTCCAAAAATGGGATTACTGGGTCAAAGAATATGGAGACTTGATTGGCATTGCTGTGGACCTTCATGGCTGGGCATACCAAGCTTAGTGGCCTCGGATTTTGTATCATAGTAGGTGCATGAGACAGCGAGCCTGCAAAGTGGCCATTATTATATTCTTCCCATAGGACTGGGTGTGTGTGAGGTCCAACCATTGCTCCATGGTCTGGCCTCAGGCAGTGAAGCCGTGCTGGAGATGGAGGAATAATTCACATGAAAAACACAGAAGTATGTCCTTATAGCAGTGTGGTCATGATACTGGAATTTTTGGTGACTTGGTAGAGTGTACAAAAACAGAAAATCTCTACTTTGACCTTCCCATGACCTGGCAGGACCCATTTCTCTCAATACTCTAACTAGCTTTCTGTTAGACTATAAATTCTTCAATTTATTTTAAAATATTTCCTTAACCATTTACATCTTTTACTACCTGTTTTTCAAAACTTTATCAGCATGGAACTTGTCATTTTAAAAACAAGTTTGCAATTTGGTGAGAATATTATTTATTATTTGAATACTTCTTGGATTATATATGAGGTTGAAGTTTTGTTCATATGCTTATTAATAATTTGTATTTGTGAGATTTGAGTATTTAGGATCTTTATCTATCTTTTTCTTTTCCATTGGAGGTTTTTCTTATTGATTTATAAGAGCGAATTATATGTCATAAATACTTATCTTTCATCTGTCTTAAACATTGCAAATATTTTCTGTTATTTATTTATTGATTTTATTTATAATATTTCATGATATATGGACATTTAAATTCTTATGTAACAAATTCTACTAAAATGTTCCTTTGTGCTTTCTGCTTTTATGCTTCTAATATCTTTCTCTAATATCTGCTACATAATCTATTTTCTCTGGGTCTTGCTTATTTTTTACATTTCACTCTTTAATCCACTTGGATTTCACTTTGATGTATGTGTGAGAAGAGTCTCTAACTTGACATATTTTCTTCCAAATAATCCATCTTATTACTTCCATCCCCTACCACCTTTGCCCAGGGACCTGGATCACAGGGTAGATAATTCACTGAAAAAGAAGAAGTAATTAAAAAAAGACCACCTCACCTAATGCCCACCATGCTAGAGAAGAGATGCCTCCCTCGCTTTTGTCATTCAGAGACTCACTGAATATGCCATTGAGTTTTCCAAAAAGAAAGCTTTTCAAGTTGCCCCGAGTCCTCATTAATTCTAGACCATAAATAGTGGTACTTGGTTCCTTTATGCAGCTGAATGTTATTTTTCCTGGTGTAAGATGTGATTTTTTTTTCTTTTGTTTTAACTCCCATCATCCCCCATGATACTGTTTTCAAAAGAGGTGGATAAAATTGACTTCCAGTTTCCCCTATGCTCTGGAATAGAAGCCACGCTTTTATGATAAATGGCACACAAAAAAGGCAGCAAGAGTTGCTTGTACCGAAATGAGAGTTGCTTCTGGCTCTGCTTTAGTGACTTTGTTCCACATTTCTTTCTGAACTCTCAGACAAAAGTGATAATAAGAGTTTAATCTCTAGACCTGTGCCATCAGCTGTTTACTTTCCTTAGACTATTTTGATTCCTACAGGGTCTCAATATCAACTACTAGAAACAGCAATTTCACGGTAGTTCTTCCCTAGGGTGGAAATAATCAGAGGGGAAAAATCCAAGGTATACCATATTTTCCAGCTGTGATCCAGGGTATTTTTACCATTTTGAAAAGACTAAGGGTACAAGGAAAGCTTAGTAGGAGTGAAATGAAGGATGGAAAGAAGGTATTCACTTCACTGGAACTCGGCTATCCTTATGTTGTAGTATTCAATATCCTGTAGACGCTGTCCCTGATCTCTCCATTTTTCTGGATTTTCCTCCCTACTTCACTGTAGAAGCCTGCCAGGGGCATCATGGTACATGCTATTAGACTTATGCAAAGTTGCGTGTGTTACCCAGAGGTGTAGAACTCATAAGAACTAAGTGTTCCTTCAGTGGAATCCTTCTTTCATGTAGGTAAGGAGTAATGTGGCCAGAGGGAGTAGTGAGGTCCAACAAAAGAGCTTTTCCAACTTTTTTTAAGCATTAAAACCATTTTTTCCAAAGTCTTATGAAAATAATACTTTTTAATTACTACATGATGCTTGGGATACAGATAATACCATATTAACATGTTGGTTTAAACCAAATTAAATCTGGCTCCCGGCCTCTTCTTGCCAAAACTGATGGAAGGACCACTCTTTCCTCCTCTTTCTCTGTCACTCTTATATTTGACAACAATTCTGATATGACTGTGGTCATCCTTCCACAGTGGCCACTGATGCCTTGACTCCTTGCCATAGCCCCATGGTCCATCTGGAGAGAAAAGTTTCTGCCCCTTCCACTTTTTTCTTTCCATCTCAGCCAATATGTGTTCCTATAAAGAATGTCACCAAGTTGCAGAAAAGACCACCTAATGCATGCATGTGGGATGTTCATTTTTTTTGGGGGGGTGTTGCATTTACCAATTTGAGAAACATGTTGATGTAGTTGTCTGTCTATTACTTGTTGGACTGTTACATAACTTGTTTCAGAACGAAAATACATACTTGTGAGGTTTAATATTCATTGACTATTAAGCATTTATGCTGCAAAACTCATTCCCATGCATCTGTTGCTAATACAAGCTTTTTTTATATATGAAAATCAGAATATAATCATTCTCAAACTGTTTTAAAATGGGCCAGCCAAAAGGCAGAATATTTCAAAGTGCAGACATCAATTAATATCTTTAATTTCTTTTAAAATAGGAATTGGACTCTCTGAGTCTAGTTAACCATTTTTGGAGCTATCCTATTCAAGAATATCAAAATACTTTAGAACATATTATCCTGCCCTTTGAAAATGTATCTGTGTAGGACAAAATTTTCATACTATGGGTCAATTTAAGCAAAGTATAGGAACAGCCTTGGTGCTACTCTTGATAAGAGAATCTGACCTACCAATAGTTTTCCTCATATTAAAAAATATACATCACCTGCAGTGGCTTGAATTGTGACCCCCCCATGTATATCTGGAACTTATGATTATGAACTTATTTTATTTTGAAAAAAGATGTTTGAAGATGTAATTAATCTTAGGGTCTTGAGATAAGATCACACTGGATTTAGGATGGCCCTAAATCCAATGACATGTGTCCTTATAAAAAGAAGGTATGACGCAGAGAAACAGAAGAAGTATTTCTCCCATATGAAGAGAGAGTCAGAGATAGAAGTTATGCAGGCATAAGCCAAGGAACACCAAGGGTTGCCAAGAGCTGCTAGAAGCAGAGGTTATGGATTCTCCCTCAGAGCCTCCAGAAGGAGCCAACCCTTTTGGCTGCATTTGGTCTTCGTTGCTGCACGCAGGCTTTCTCTAGTTGCGGCGAGCAGGGGCTACTCTTTGTTGTGGTGAGCGGGCTTCTCATTGTGGTGGCTTCTCTTGTTGTGGAGCATGGGCTCTAGGTGCACGGGCTTCAGTAGTTGTGGCACGCAGGCTCAGTAGTTGTGGTGCATAGGTTTAGTTGCTCCACGGCATGTGGGATCTTCCTGGACCAGGGATTGAACCTGTGTCCCCTGTATTGGCAGGCAGATTCTTAACCACTGGGCCACCAGAGAAGTCCTTCTGCCAGCATCTTGACTTTGGACTTCTGGTCTCCGGAACTGTCAGAGAACAACTTTCTGTTGTTTTCAAACACCAAGTTTGTGTAATTTGTTACAGCAGCCTTAGGAAACCAGTGTCACTTATTCCTTCCTTTCTTCCCCCTTCCCTTCTTTTCTGCCTTCTTTCCTTATCTCATTTATTCTCTCAACAAACTTTGTGTGCCTACTATGTGATAGGATAGACCTACTATGTGGTCTAGAGGAATTGGGAATATAGCAATAATAAAAAGACACAGCAACATTGTCTTAAAAACATTCATTTTATTACACCATTAACCATTTTTATTATACAAGGTCTTTTTTTTTTTTTTTTTTTTTTGCGGTATGCGGGCCTCTCACTGCTGTGGCCTCTCCCGTTGCGGAGCACAGGCTCCAGACACGCAGGCCCAGCGGCCATGGCTCATGGGCCCAGCCGCTCCGTGGCATGTGGGATCTTCCCGGACCGGGGCACAAACCCGCGTCCCCTGCATCGGCAGGCAGACTTTCAACCACTGCGCCACCAGGGAAGCCCCTACACAAGGTCTTTCGTAATTTTCTCTTACCGTGAGTCCTTGTGGCCTCTTCTCCATTCACATCAGCGACTGAACATGTTCCTGACAAATGTCACTTTAAATGTGAATGCTAACTTACTTGACTTTACATGTGCCAGGCGTTGTTCTGGAAAAGTTGTACTGGTTCTCAGTACTGATCATACTCTCCAGTAAAGGCACTGGCTAGTCTTGGAAATGGGAGCCTTTGTCTGCACCCACCCTGGTGCTCTCCATGCTCTCTAGGCCCTGGTTGTCCAGCACCACCCACTGTGGCCCCTGGTCGGGGTTTCCCTTCTCCCACTCTGCCCATGTTAAAATTCCTTCCATCTCCCTTCCCATCCTCACCAAAACTTCTACTCTCTCAGCGCTCACGTTCTTTGTATCTTCCATCTTACCCAAACTTCCTGTACACCTTACAAATACAACATGATCTGGGTTCCATCTCCTACCACGCCCGCCTTGCTCACTACGCTTCAAGTGCCACAGTTTCCTTGATGCTCCTCGAAGATTCCAGTTATGGTTCTGCCTCAATGCACAGTACTTGTGTCTTCTCTGCCAGGAAGGTTCTTTCTGAAATAATCACATGGTTCATTCTTTCACTTCATTCAAATCTCTCCTTTTAAACATTACTTCTTCAGAGAGAACTCTGACCACCCTACTCCCTAGGCTACTTTAATTGTCTTCATTGCACTCACCATTACTGGGGGTTAGAACATATATTTACTAATGTGGTTTTTCCTGATGTAGAATGTGGGTTTCAGGACATCATCTGCTGCATTTCCAGTCCCTAGAGCTGCATCTGGCACATAGTAGGCATACATATTTGTGAGTGAGGGAATGAATGAAGTGAGAGCCAGCTAATGGGATGAAACAGTGAAATCCCAGGACAGCTGTTGCCCCTCCTTGTAACACAGTGGCACTGTGGTAGCATATTCCTGGTGACTTGTTAAAAATCTGCATCATCACTAGCATTTACAGTAGGTAAGGCCCTTTCACAAGTCCAAGTACCATATTGCTCAAAACAACCTGCATTTTTTTTTGCTTTATAACAAATTTAATCAGTTATACATATACATATGTTCCCATATCCCCTCCCTTTTGCGTCTCCCTCCCACCCTCCCTATCCCACCCCTCCAGGCGGTCACAAAGCACCGAGCTGATCTCCCTGTGCTATGCGGCTGCTTCCCGCTAGCTATCTACCTTACGTTTGGTAGTGTATATATGTCCATGCCGCTCTTTCACTTTGTCACAGCTTACCCTTCCCCCTCCCCATATCCTCAAGTCCATTCTCTAGTAGGTCTGTGTCTTTATTCCTGTCTTACCCCTATGTTCTTCATGACATTTTTTTTTCTTAAATTCCATATATATGTGTCAGCATACAGTATTTGTCTTTCTGACTTACTTCACTCTGTATGACAGGCTCTAGGTCCATCCACCTCATTACAAACAGCTCAATTTCGTTTCTTTTTATGGCTGAGTAATATTCCATTGTATATATGTGCCACATCTTCTTTACCCATTCATCCGATGATGGACACTTAGGTTGTTTCCAGCTCCGGGCTATTGTGAATAGAGCTTCAATGAACATTTTGGTACATGTCTCTTTTTGAATTATGGTTTTCTCAGGGTATATGCCCAGTAGTGGGATTGCTGGGTCATATGGTAGTTCTATTTGTAGTTTTTTAAGGAACCTCCATACCGTTCTCCATAGTGGCTGTACCAATTCACATTCCCACCAGCAGTGCAAGAGTGTTCCCTTTTTTCCACACCCTGTCCAGCATTTATTGTTTCTAGATTTTTTGATGATGGCCATTCTGACTGGTGTGAGATGATATCTCATTGTAGTTTTGATTTGCATTTCTCTAATGAGTAAAGTTGTTGAGCATCCTTTCATGTGTTTGTTGGCAGTCTGTATATCTTCTGTGGAGAAATGTCTATTTAGGTCTTCTGCCCATTTTTGGATTGGGTTGTTTGTTTTTTTGTTATTGAGCTGCATGAGCTGCTTATAAATTTTGGAGATTAATCCTTTGTCAGTTGCTTCATTTGCAAATATTTTCTCCCATTCTGAGGGTTGTCTTTTGGTCTTGTTTATGGTTTCCTTTGCTGTGCAAAAGCTTTTAAGTTTCATTAGGTCCCATGTGTTTATTTTTGTCTTTATTTCCATTTCTCTAGGAGGTGGGTCAAAAAGGATCTTGCTGTGATTATGTCATAGAGTGTTCTGCCTATGTTTTCCTCTAAGAGTTTGATAGTGTCTCAACCTGCATTTTTATAGCCAAAGAAACTGAGATTCAGTGAGGCCAAGTGACTTAGCAGCTAAGGTCATACAACTTGTTAAGGAGCAGCTGGAATTCAAACCTTGGTGTCTAGATTTCAAATCCAGGGCATTAAAAACAACTACTACCACCACCATAGCAAACAAGAAGAGTCTTACCATGACAGCCTCTTTCTGAAAGTGGGAGATGTTTCTGTACTGTACAGATGGGGGTTGACAGTGGTATTTCATGTGATGGTGGTCTGGTTATCACTAAGTCATCATACAGGGCATCATTTATTTCTTCAGTGCTTGAAGCATATTCCTAATGATTGAGCACAAGTCCTCATGCCTTCTGGGGCTGATGATATCACTGCATCTTCCATGGGTGTATCATCATCGTAGCGCTGTCCCACTCATAGACAACAAGAGTGGCAACACTTGATAACAGCAGCTAACATCCACTGACCACTTGCCATATGCCAGAGACTTTGCATCCATTGCTTCTAATGCTTACACCCACCCTGAGATATTACTTTGTGCATCTTATAATTGAGAAATCAGACCTGGAGGGATAAGGAAGCTCTTCCAAAGTCACAGGAACAAAGCAGCATGGCTATTATTTTAATCCCAGTCTGACTCTAAGGATGTACTCCTAACCATTGTTTTAGAGTTTCAAACCTTTAGAAGCAGACTCAATACTGGTCACTGCAGATGCTGACACGATACAAGTATTCATACCAACAGCCCCTGACAACTACAACTTAATATTCAATGACAAAAATTTTCACAGTATATACCCAGACATGCATACTTCATGCTTAATGAGTATTTCTTAAAGTTCCTCTTGTAATTATAATTTGGGGAGCTGGGCTGCAAAAATGTAAAGCATATATCAATTTGTAGATTAAAATTCTCCTATTTTTTTCCACATTGCATAAAAAAGGAGTCATCCTATTGAGTATGTGCAAGTTTCAGAGAACGAATATATTTTGGCCTAAAATATATCAGGGTTCAATAAAACTTGCCCAGAGAAATGTTTTGACTTTTATTGTTGCTCAAACTCTGTCTGCTCAAATCAGATAAGGAACTTAAGCTGTTTATAATTAGATCCCCGGCCCTGTTATTAGATCTCTTGGCAAACTTTGATGAGGCAGAGAAAAATAAGCTTTTTTTCTGAGGTAACAGCCTTTGCATAAATGGGAAGAGATGCCTGAATAAACAGAAGCTGAGAACATCGTAGTGGGGTTTGACAATGAAGAGTTGGGGTCTAGCAATATGACAACATCTTGCTTATTTGGCAGTTTTTTTGTGTTCCATTACAAAAACAAAGCAACAGGAAATGAAGCCTTCCAGCTACCAAGTCATGTTCTCAGGGACCATGGTCATCATTTTGGTTGTCAACCATACCCATCTTGAGGGACGATGCACAGATTATATGAGTATCACCTGAGGAAGAGCAGAATGGGGGCTTCTTCCATCATCTCCTCTTTGTCTTCACAACCCAAACTGATCCACCTCTTTCCTTATCTTTACTGAGTAGTATAAAATGTTCTTAATTTTATGGAAACATTTGAGTGAGTTACAGAGAATCAAAATAAATTATCATATGTTACTTATGATTCCTGATCTAGACTTTCTATAATATTTTCACACTAAAAAATATAGCTAACCTTACAGCAATTTCTCTTTAGGCTAAATTTTATCCTGGAGTTACAAAGTACAGGGTTAGTAGAAATAATTTGTACACGATTTCTGATGTTCTGCTTTCCTTTGCTAGCTTTAAAAACCTTGAATTTGAACTCTGTGTGTGTGTGTGTGTGTGTGTGTGTGTGTGTGTGTTAATGTAAGTACCCTCTGCAACTATGAGGCATATCAAATCAATGTGATCAGAAAAGTCCAGCTATTTGTGTTCCAACCCCAGAGATGGACTGTTAGGTTATTGTAGTCAGGACTTTCTATTTCATTCCTTAAGATCTTAGAAATCAGGTTACTCTTCTGAAAGTATGGCTTTAGGAAATGGGTAACATTCAACTCTTTCCAGACACAAAAGTGAAAGATTTAGACCAGACCTGTCTAATAAAACTTTCTCAGCGATGGGAATGTTCAATATCTGTGCTGTTCCTGTACAATAACCACTAATTGCATGTGCTTATTGAGCACTTGAAGTGTGGCTGGTGTGACTGAGGAACTGAATTTTTAATTTAATATAATTTATTTCTAATTTATGTAAGTATAAATAGCTACATTTGTGGCTAGTAGTTACTCTTTGTGCTGATTTAGATTGTTATCATTCCCATGAGCATGTGTGTTCCAAGGCCAATAATTAGAACTCTCATGCCCAAATGAAGTGAATGGTCAAATCTAGTTTTTGCAATGAAGGTACATCATGGAGGCAGTTTGTTGAAAACTATAGGTCTGGTTCTTTGCAGGACTCTTACATAGGTCAGTTACTCCAGGTTGTCTTCATTTTCATCTCAGCAGCAGGGAAGTCTCCATGTGAATGTGATTTCTATGGCGATTTGCTGTTAGAAACTCTCCTAGACTGAAATTTACTTGCACCTGAGCTTTTTAATCAATATGCTTTACACTTATCTGATTTGGAATCCTTTCACATAACGATTATATCCTGTGACTGACCACCAAAAGTCTTCCACAGAAAATAAGTAAACAACCTTCTCAAGGTGACAGTTTTTCAAATAAAAGAAAGATATTGCTGTTTGGGATCAAATAGAAATTTGATGTGTTAGTCTTTAGGGCTTCCTCAGGTGTTTCTGGTTTACTCTCTTCTGGCTAAGTACTACCAAGCCGTGCTCTGGTTGGATGGGGCCATGTGATCATTCTGGCCAATGAGTCATGAGAAGAAGTTACGCATGCCACTTTGGGGTCAAGTATTTAATTGTTGATGCAAGATACTGCAGAACTCTTTTTCCTTCGACACAGCAACTGGCATTGTTCAAGATGGTGCCTGTTCCATCAACTTGGGACTCTGAATGACTAAGATGAGCAGGGACTTCTTGGAAAGTTGCAATGGATATATGATATGGAAAAGAAATAAATCTTTGGTATTTGCAATCAGCAGACTGATACATGTCTAAGTAAAGTTGTGAATAGAAGATAGTTCAAAATAACAATGGAACTAGGAGAGGGATGAACTATCTGAAGTTGAAATCAACTGATCTCATGTTTGTCAAAACCTGCTTGACACTGGATGAGGACATCAAGAAGGCTTGGAAACCTTTGGGAATCAGGCAATTTGTGGAGCCTTGGATAAAATGCTTTCTAGACAAATATCAGTGACGTTTCTATTTGTAGAGTGAAAAAGGTGCTTTTTGGGGGCCCAGCAGTTTCAGAATAAGTTGTTCCCATGTTAAAGGGCCAGGCAGAAAACCCCTTGATCTGTGGCCAAAATCAGTTGAAGAAAGGATGCTGAGCAGGTAGAGTTATATTTTGATCTGTGTTTCTTAGTTTTGAAGAGGAAACTGAAAGACGGAAAGAAGATAAATAGCTAGAGGCAGGATGTTGGCATCCTACCATTAACATTAAGTATACAATATTAATTTTATACTTAATTTCATACAATTGCCATTTCTTATCCTGGGGCCTAGGCTTGAAATTTGTGTAACAATTCTCATATTGGGAAATCTAATAGACTCTAAGTCATATGTTGATAATATCAGGCTCTTTTTCTATTAAACCCCAGTTTCATTAATATGACCTCTTAAAGGAATCACATAAATTATTCTTTTCAATAAAACAGTCTTAAAAATTATTTTGCACCACATTTGGTTCTTCAGGTCCAACACATTCTTAATTATTAATTACAATCAATAATACTAATTATTAGTATTAATTATTATAATGCCATTGTTAATAGTGCCAATTATAATAGCAACAATAATAATGATAGTAATTAATGGCTTCTATTTTAATGCTCTTTCTATTCCCCTGGCACTGTAGTAAGCTTTATATATGAACTGTCTCATTTAATCCTAACAACACACTAATTTATATTTTACAAAAAAGGAAATAGTCTCTAAAGTTTGGGGAATGTGGTGCAGGCCCAGTAGCTGGCAAGTGGTAGAACTCCTATTTGAAGCTGTAGTTGAATGAATCCAAAGACTGTTTTCTTATGTTATATAATACACCATTTTTTCAGGGCTAAGCTTTAGAATATCAGCTTTAATATAATGTGTACCTTGATTGTATTTAGTTAAACCTTTTACTCAAAGGCATCACCAATTAAAAATAATTGAGAAAATAATCTTTAAAGAAAAAATTAATTGTCTGTACCTTGTCAGATGAATTCTCTCATGGCCCGTTATCATGAAAAGGTATAATGCTTAAAGAAAATGTGAAAGCCAAAATAAAAGTTACAAACATAAGTTATGCAATATATATATATATATATATATTTTTTTTTTAATGAGAAAGAATGCCAAAGCCACAGCTTATCATATGTTACCTATGCAGCCTTCAAAGGAGGCCCCGGGTGCATCAGACCAGGGATAGGCTTATCTGGGAATTTCTATGCTTTGTATGCAATGCTCAATTCACATCTAATGGATAGCAGACAGGTAAACTGATTTCTTGCACTGCTTCTGGGCAGTTAAGAGAACTGGGCAAGTTTCTATACCTTACTGGATATCATTTTATTCATTGATAAAGTACAGGTGTGGTCTGAGATGACTCTAAGCTCACTCTGGTGCTAATGGTCTCTTACATCACGAAACTTTTGTTTCTGATAGGTTCATGCATGGGTCAGCCAAGAATTTTCCTGGGGTACCAATTTATAAGGCATATGTGGTGGATTCATATTGTGTTAATTTGGCTAATCCAGAACTATAGTTCCCAGAATTCCCTTCGTGTATAGCTCTGGGCTAGGTGAGCCACAAGAGATGTTCTGCACAAGATTTGGAAGGTGGAAGTGAAGCAACAGCAATACTGTACCTCTCCTACATACAAACCTTCAAGTTGCGAACTTTCAAAGATGCCGACGTACGTTCGCATGTCCAGACACGTAAGTTAATTCCCGTGTCTGGCGTACATTGTCACATGTGTGCATCCTCTACAAGTGGTTGTGTTTTTGTGTACTTTACTGTACAGTACTGTATAAAGTACAGTATCTTTATTTTAAGCCGAGAACGTCATCTATGACGAGAAAAAAAGAGCTACTACCTAGACATCGCTGGATCGTATTTTCAAGAGGGTCGATAGAATTGAATCCAGCAAGGAACCAGAACCTGTGCCATCAGCGTCAGGTGTGGGTGAAATTGCAGCTTGCCCTCCGTCTCCTATTGCTGAGGATCCTTCAGCTCTACCATCTCCCACCTCCTCTCCCTCCTCCAGTCAGTAACTCTTCTTGCCTGTTCACTTGGTGCCAGCCCCTGTATGCCAGCTGTTGTACTGTACTACTGTACTTTTCAAGGTACTGTACTATAAGATTAAAAATGTTTTCTTTATTTTTTATGTTTTTTTAATGTATTATTTGTGGGAAAAGTATTATAAACCTATTACTGTACAGTACTATATAGCCGATTGTGTTTGTTGGGTACCTAGGCTAACTTTGTTATACTTATAAACAAATGGAACTTACAAACGTGCTCTCAGAATGGGACTCGTTCTTATATAGGGGACTTAACTGTATTCAGTTTATGCTCAGGAGGTCAGCGCATGGTCTGAAGTGCTGTTGCAGCCCGTGCGTGTTGCCATCTATCTGCTGACACACCTTGCTGGTGTGTGGCAGCTCCAGCCAGACTCCCACTTTCAGTTTCTCTGACTCCTGGGTCAGGTGTAGATTTAGCTGCATGAAAAAGGGCACCAGCTTCTCCTTCAAATCATTCCCATGATCCAGGTTGGAGGCTCAGTGGCAGTGCCAGCCTGATGCAGATTCGCGTCCATCCTCCTGGGTCCCAGCCCATTCCTGCAGGGCTCCTTTCGAGCTTGCTTCCCCTACTTCACATCCTTCTTCCGTCCCCAAATGCCAGATGGCTGACTTCCCTTGCTGCAGAAGCTGTAGCTCAATAGATTCTTAACCCACATTTGTCTAAGATTAAATCCCTTCAATAAATCTCCTATTATATAAATCTAGTGGTTCTACTTCTCTGATCTAGCCCTGGCTAGCACAGACTGCAAAAAGAGCTCAGGGAAGCTAATTGGATGGAGAAAAGAGAATCTAGCAGAATTCTTATCAGAGAAATAATGTATGTGATTGGAAGGAATTTTTGTTCAGCCACTTGGGGGACTTTAATGGGAGAACTGGGATAACAATCAGTATTTACTAAGTTGCCTTTGGAGAAGGGGAGTCTAGTTCAGTTCAGGACTTTTCTTTTTCTTTTCAGTGGATATGAATGTTAGGGGGCCAGGAGGAAATTGCTTGGAAGGCAACAGAGAATACGGATGTTATTACTGGTGTTCCTGCTACCCTCTTTCCCCATGCAAAGCTCAGAATCACCCCTAAACACATATTAAAACCTATTTTAGAAATATCAACTTGAAGAGATTCCAAGTTATTAGGCTACCTGAGGCAACGTCATGTCTTGATGTGGCTCTGAAAGCCATGTACTATTTCTATGCTACAGATGCCCTAAGCCATGTGATGACTTTTCCAAAAATGGCTGCACCTTCTGCAACCATCAACAGAGAGGATTTCCACCTTTTTTGTTGAGAGAATGAGCAGTCAGTGCTACTCCCCTCCCTAAATCAACTTCTATGATTTCAAACAAATTATACATTTCTTTACTAGTTAAAGGCACATTAGGCACACTTGGGGCCTCACATACAAGGAACATTTTGCTTCTCGCATCATAGGTTTCAAAGTCCTAAAAAAATAACGTAGGAATTGTGAGGTTCAGGCATCCCTAACTGCATGGTGCTAATTCATTCTGCAATTTACTCTTTGGTTCTGTCACAGATACAATATAAAAGAAGCTTTGAAAGACTGTGGAGGGGGGAAATTCACAAATTTAATCTCAGTAACATACATTAAAAATAAACAGAATGATGGCGAATCATGATAGAGATGTGGGCACTCATTTTCTGTGTGATTGAAGGATTCACCATCAGGGGTGCATGGCAGTCATAGACACATAGGGTAATCTCACAACACTTGACAAGCATTATGCACCAGCAAGAATTGTTTTGCCTGTGGAAATTGCAGTGGCCCCTGTTCTCTCTTTCCCGGCTTTTCTAGAATACCCCTTGTTAATAGGCTGACTGAAACTTTCTAAGCATCTCCCTCAGCCCATTCATCAAATGTGGATGAAAACATAAAGGAATGGAAAAGCAAGCCATAGTGTGCTGGCATTCATGTTCCATGTTCTTTAATAATAATAACATTCTCTTTTTTACTAATATTTGGCACTTTTTCACATCATTTTTGCCTCTGATATCTCACGTGGTGGTGAATTTTTATGTCAGCTCGGCTAGGCTATGGTGCCCAATAGTTTGGCCAAACATCAATCAGTATTGCTCTAAAGATAGTTTTAATTTTATTTATTTATTTATTGAATTTTATTTATTTTTATATACAGCAGGTTCTTATTAGTCATCCATTTAATACACATCAGTGTATACATGTCAATCCCAATCTCCCAATTCATCCCTCCACCACCACCTCCACCACTTTCCCCCCATAGTGTCCATACGTTTGTTCTCTACATCTGTGTCTATTTCTGCCCTGCAAACCAGTTCATCTGTACCATTTTTCTAGGTTCCACATATATGCGTTAATATACGATATTTGCTTTTCTCTTTCTGACTTCACTCTGTATGACAGTCTCTAGATTCATCCATGTCCCTACAAATGACCCGATTTCGTTACTTTTTATGGCTGAGTAATATTCCATCGTGTATAGGTACCACATCTTCTTTACCCATTCATCTGTTGATGGGCATTTAGGTTGCTTCCATGACATGGCTATTGTAAATACTGCTGCAATGAACATTGGGGTGCATGTGTCTTTTTGAATTATGGTTTTCTCTGGGTATGTGCCCAGTAGTGGGATTGCTGGGTCATATAGTAATTCTATTTTTAGTTTTTTTAAGGAACCTCCATACTGTTCTCCATAGTGGGTGTATCAATTTACATTCCCACCAACAGTGCAAGAGGGTTCCCTTTTCTCCACACCCTCTCCAGCATTTATTGTTTGTAGATTTTCTGATCATGCCCATTCTAACTGGTGTGAGGTGATACCATACTGTAGTTTTGATTTGCATTTCTCTAATAATTAGAGATGTTGAGCAGCTTTTCATGTGCTTCTTGGCCATCTGTATGTCTTCTTTGGAGAAATGTCTATTTAGGTCTTCTGCCCATTTTTGGATTGGGTCGTTTGTTTTTTTAATATTGAGCTGCATGAGCTGTTTATATATTTTGGAGATTAATCCTTTGTCCGTTGATTCATTTGCAAATATTTTCTCCCATTCTGACCGTTGTCTTTTCATCGTCTTATTTGTAGTTTCCTTTGCTTTGCAAAAAGCTTTTAAGTTTCAATAGGTCCCATTTGTTTATTTTTCATTTTATTTCCATTACTCTAGGAGGTGGATCAAAAAAGATCTTGCTGTGATTTATGTCAAAGAGTGTTCTTCCTATGTTTTCCGCTATGAGTTTGATAGTGTCCGGTCTTACATTTCGGTCTCGAATCCATTTTGAGTTTATTTTTGTGTATGGTGTTAGGGAGTGTTCTAATTTCATTCTTTTACATGTAGCTGTCCAGTTTTCCCAGCACCACTTATTGAAGAGACTGTCTTTTCTCCATTGTATATCCTTGCCTCCTTTGTCATAGATTAGTTGACCATAGGTGCATGGGTTTATCTCTGGGCTTTCTATCCTGTGCCATTGATCTATGTTTCTGTTTTTGTGTCAGTACCATATTGTCTTGATTACTGTAGCTTTGTAGTATAGCTTGAAGTTAGGGAGTCTGATTCCACCAGCTCTGTTTTTTCCCCACGAGACTGCTTTGGCTATTCGGGGTCTTTTGTGTCTACATACAAATTTTAAGATTTTTTGCTCTAGCTCTATAAAAAATACCATTGGTGATTTGATAGGGATTGCATTGAATCTGTAGATTGCTTTGGGTAGTATAGTCATTTTCACAATGTTGAGTCTTCCAATCTAAGAATATGGTATATCTCTCCATCTGTTTGTATTATCTTTAATATCTTTCATCAGTGTCTTATAGTTTTCTGCGTACAGGTCTTTTGTCTCCCTAGGTAGGTTTATTCCTAGGTATTTTATTCTTTTTGTTGCAATGGTAAATGGGAGTGTTACCTTAATTTCTCTTTCAGATTTTTCATCATTAGTGTATAGGAATGCAAGAGATTTCTGTGCATTAATTTTGTATCCTGCAACTTTACCGGATTCATTGATTAGCTCTAGTAGTTTTCTGGCAGCATCTTTAGGATTCTCTATGTATAGTATCTTGTCATCTGCAAGCAGGGACAGTTTTACGTCCTTTTTTCCAGTTTGTATTCCTTTTATTTCTTTTAATCTCTGATTGCCGTGGCTAGGACTTCCAAAACTATGTTGAATAATAGTGGTGAGAGTGGACATCCTTGTCTTGTTCCTGATCTTAGAGGAAATGCTTTCAGTTTTTCACCCATGAGAATGATGTTTGCTGTGGGTTTGTCATATATGGCCTTTATTATGTTGAGGTAGGTTCCCTCTATGCCCACTTTCTGGAGAGTTTTTATCATAAATGGGTGTTGAATTTTGTCAAAAGCTTTTTCTGCATGTATTGAGATGACTATATGGTTTTTATTCTTCAATTTGTTAATATGGTGTATTACATTGATTGATTTGCGTATATTGAAGAATCCTTGCATCCCTGGGAGAAATTGATTGTGGAGTATGATTGTTTTAATGTGTTGTTGGATTCTGTTTGCTAGTATTTTGTTGAGGATTTTTGCATCTCTATTCATAAGCGATATTGGTCTGTAATTTTCTTTTTAGTAGTATCTTTGTCTGGTTTTGATATCAGGGTGATGGTGGCTTCGTAGAATGAGTTTGGGAGTGTTCCTCCCTGTGCTATATTTTGGAAGGGTTTGAGGAGAGCTGTCAGCTCTTCTCTAAATGTTTGATAGAATTCGCCTGTGAAGCTATCTGGTCCTGGGCTTTTGTTTGTTGGAAGATTTTTAATCACAGTCTCAATTTCAGTCTCAATTTGCTTGTGATTGGGTCTGTTCCTATTTTCTATTTCTTCCTGGTTCAGTCTCGGAAGGTTGTGCATTTTTAAGAATTTGTCCATTTCTTCCAGGTTGTCCATTTTATTGGCATAGAGTTGCTTGTAGTAATCTCTCATGATCCTTTGTATTTCTGCAGTGTCGGTTGTTACGTCTCCTTTTTCATTCCTAATTCTGTTGATTTGAGTCTTCTCCCTTTTTTTCTTGATGAGTCTGGCTAATGGTTTATCAATTTTGTTTATCTTCTCAAAGAACCAGCTTTTAGTTTTATTGATCTTTGCTATCATTTCCTTCATTTGTTTTTCATTTATTTCTGATCTGATCTTTATGATTTCTTGCCTTCTGCTAACTTTGGGGTTTTTCTGTTCTTCTTTCTCTGATTGCTTTAGGTGTAAGGTTAGGTTGTTTATTTGAGATGTTTCTTGTTTCTTAAGGTAGGATTGTATTGCTATAAACTTCCCTCTTAGAACTGCTTTTGCTGCATCCCATAGGTTTTGGGTCGTCGTGTTTTCATAGTCATTTGTTTCTAGGTATTTTTTGATTTCCTCTTTGACTTCTTCATTGATCTCTTGGTTATTAAGTAGTGTATTATTTAGCCTCCATGTGTTTGTATTTTTTACAGATTTTTTCCTGTAATTGATATCTAGTCTCACAGCATTGTGGTCGGAAAAGATACTTGATACAATTTCAATTTTCTTAAATTTACCAAGGCTTGATTTGTGACCCAAGATATGATCTATCCTGGAGAATATTCCATGAGCACTTGAGAAGAATGTGTATTCTGTTGTTTTTGGGTGGAATGTCCTATAAATGTCAATTAAGTCCATCTTGTTTAATGTATCACTTAAAGCTTGTGTTTCCTTATTTATTTTCATTTTGGATGATCTGTCCATTGGTGAAAGTGGGGTGTTATAGTCCCCTACTGTAATTGTGTTACTTTCGATTTCCCCTTTTATGGCTGTTAGTATTTCCCTTATGTATTGAGTTGCTCCTATGTTGGGTGCATAAATATTTACAATTGTTATATCTTCTTCTTGGATCGATCCCTTTATCATTATGTAGTGTCCTTCTTTGTTTCTTCTAATAGTCTTTATTTTAAAGTCTATTTTGTCTGATATGAGTATTGCTACTCCAGCTTTCTTTTGATTTCCATTTGCATGGAATATCATTTTCCATTCCCTCACTTTCAGTCTGCATGTGTCCCAAGGTCTGAAGTTGGTCTCTTGTAGACAGCATATATATGGGTCTTGTTTTTGTATCCATTCAGTAAGCCTGTGTCTTTTGGTTGGAGCATTGAATCCATTCACGTTTAAGGTAATTATCGATATGTATGTTCCTATGACCATTTTCTTAATTGTTTTGCATTTGTTTTTGTAGGTCCTTTTCTACTCTTGTGTTTCCCACTTAGAGAAGTTCCTTTAGCAATTGTTGTAGAGCTGGTTTGGTGGTGTTGAATTCTCTTAGCTTTTGTTTGTCTGTAAAACTTGTGATTTCTCCATCCAATCTGAATGAGATCCTTGCTGGGTAGAGTAATCTTGGTTGTAGGTTTTTCTCCTTCATTACTTTAAATATGTCCTGCCACTCCCTTTTGGCTTGCAGAGTTTCTGTTGAAAGATCAGCTGTTAACCTTATGGGGATTCCCCTGTGTGTTATTTGTTGATTTTCCTTTGCTGCTTTTAATATTTTTTCTTTGTATTTAATTTTTGATAGTTTGATTAATATGTGTCTTGGCGTGTTTCTCCTTGATTTATCCTGTATGGGACTCTCTGTGCTTCCTGGACCTGATTAACCATTTCCTTTCCTATATTAGGGAAGTTTTCAACTATTATCTCTTCAAATATTTTCTCAGTCCCTCTCTTTTTCTCTTTTTCTTCTGGAACCCCTATAAGTCGAATGTTGGTGAGTTTAATGTTGTCCCAGAGGTCTCTGAGACTGTCCTCAATTCTTTTCATTCTTTTTTTTTTATTCTGCTCTGAAGTAGTTATTTCCACTATTTTATCTTCCAGGTCACTTATCCGTTCTTCTGCCTCAGTTATTCTGCTATTGATCCCTTCTAGAGAATTTTTAATTTCATTTATTGTGTTGTTCATCACTGTTTGTTTGCTCTTTAGTTCCTCTAGGTCCTTGTTAAACGTTTCCTGTATTTTCTCTATTCTATTTCCAAGATTTTGCATCGTCTTTACTATCATTATTCTGAATACTTTTTCAGGTAGACTGCCTATTTCCTCTTCATTTGTTAGGTCTGGTTGGTTTTTGCCTTGCTCCTTCATCTGCTGTGTGTTTGTCTGTCTTCTCATTTTGCTTAGCTTACTGTGTTTGGAGTATCCTTTTCCCAGGCTGCAGGTTCATAGTTCCCGTTGTTTTTGGCGTCTGTCCCCAGTGGCTAAGGTTGGTTCAGTGGGCTATGTAGGCTTCCTGGTGGAGGGGACTGGTGCTTGTGTTCTGGTGGATGAGGCTGGATCTTCTTTTTCTGGTGGGCAGGTCCATGTCTTGTGGTGTGTTTTGGGGTGTCTGTGGCCTTATTATGATTTTAGGCAGCCTCTGTGCTGATGGATCGGGTTGTGTTCCTGTCTTGCTAGTTGTTTGGCATAGGGTGTACTGCACTGTAGTTTGCTGGTCATTGAGTAGAGCTGGGTGCTGGTGTTGAGATGGAGATCTCTGGGAGATTTTCGCAGTTTGATATTACGTGGAGCTGGGAGGTCTCTTGTGGACCAGTGTCCTGAACTTGGCTCTCCCACCTCAGAGGCACAGCCCTGACGCCTGGCTGGAGCATCAAGAGCCTTTCATCCACATGGCTCAGAATAAAACGGGGGAAAAGCAGAAAGAAAGAAAGGAAGAAGATAAAATAAAATAAAGTAAAATAAAATAAAATAGTTATTAAAATAAAAAATAATTATCATGAAAAAAAATTTTTTAAGTAATAAAAAAAAAAAGAAACGGACAGACAGAATCCTAGGGCAAATGGTAAAAGCAAAGCTATGCAGACAAAATCACACACAGAAGCATACACATACATACTCACAAAAGGAGAAAAATGGAAAAAAATATGTATCATTGCCTCCAAAGTCCACCTCCTCAATTTGGGATGATTCGTTGTCTATTCATGTATTGCACAGATGTAGGGTACATCAAGTTGATTGTGGAGATTTAATCCGCTGCTCCTGAGGCTGCTGGGAGAGATTTCCCTTTCTCTTCTTTGTTCGCACAGCTCCCAGGTTCAGCTTTGGATTTGGCCCCGCCTCTGCGTGTAGGTCGCCTGAGGGTGTCTGTTCTTTGCTCAGACAGGACGGGGTTAAAGGAGCCGCTGATTCGGGGGCTCTGGCTCACTCAGGCCAGAGGGAGGGAGGAGCACGGAGTGCGGGGCGAGCCTGCGTCGGCAGAAGCCGGCGTGACGTTGCACCAGCCTGAGGCGCGCCGTGCGTTCTGCCGGGTAAGCCGTCCCTGGATCACGGGACTCTGGCAGTGGCGGGCTGCACAGGCTTCCGGGAGGGGCGGTGTCTCTTGCCTCTTCGGCAGCTCCAGACTTTTCCCCGGACTCCCTCCCAGCTAGCCGTGGTGCACTAACCCCTTCAGGCTGTGTTCACGCCGCCAGTCCTCTCCCTGCGCTCCAAAGGAAGCCCGAGCCTCAGCTCCCAGCCCCGCCTGCCCCGGCAGGTGAGCAGACAAGCCTCTTGGGCTGGGGAATGCCGGTCGGCACCTATCCTCAGTGCGGGAATCTCTCCGCTTTGCCCTCCGCTCCCCTGTTGCTGCGCTCTCCTCCACGGCTCCGAAGCTTCCCCCCCTCCGCCACCCGCAGTCTCTGCCCGCGAAGGGCCTTCCTAGTGTGTGGAAACCTTTCCTCCTTCACGGCTCCCTCCCACTGGTGCAGGTCCCGTCCCTACCCTTTGTCTCTGTTTTTTCTTTTGCCCTACCCGGGTACGTGGGGAGTTTCTTGCCTTTTGGGAGGTCTGAGGTCTTCTGCCGGCGTTCAGTAGGTGTTCTGTAGGAGCTGTTCCACATGTCGATGTATTTCTGATGTATCTGTGGGGAGGAAGGTGATCTCTGCGGCTTACTCTTCCGCCATCTTGAAGCTCCTCCCCGTGCAGGATTGATCTAGGTACCAGGGGTTACCATGTCAAACAGGGCAGCAAGGTCCCTGGTGTCATGGATTTACCTTCTAATAGTAGAATAGAGATAATAAGTATTTTTTTAAAGAGACAAGATAATTGTCAATAATGATAAGCGATATGAAGCAATAGAACAAAAGGAGGGACTGATTTCAACATGGTGATCAGGGAAGGAGCACTGAGGTGAGGTAGCGATGTTCTCCATGAGCTGAATGAAAAGAAGTTGCTGATGCTGTGAGAATCTGACACCCTGCAGAGGAGTAAGCAGACCCACACTCCTAAGTTGGAGCAAGCTTTGGAGAGTTGGAAGAACAGAGAGAAGGCCAGAGTGGCTGGAGTATAAAGAGTGAGGGAGGGCTTCCCTGGTGGCGCAGTGGTTGAGAGTCCGCCTGCCGATGCAGGGGACACGGGTTCATGCCCCAATCCGGGAGGATCCCACATGCCGCGAAGCGGCTGGGCCCGTGAGCCGTTTCCGCTGAGCCTGCGCGTCCGGAGCCTGTGCTCCACAACGGGAGAGGCCACAACAGTGAGAGGCCTGCATACCGCAAAAAAAAAAAAAAGAGTGAGAGAAAGGGAGAAAAATGATGAGACTAAAGAATAGTTAGAAGCCAGATGATGGAAGGCTTGTAAGCTATGGTACAGAGTTTGGTTTTTATTCTTTGGGCCACTCCTGGAAGTTTGTATTTTAGAGAGATCACTCCAGGTGCACTGCTGAGAATTGAGGACGGAGGGGCAAGAGTGGAAACAAGGACCATTTAGCACATGATGGCTGTCGTTCAAGAGGAAGATCATAGTGGACCAGACTGAGATGGTCCCTGTGGATACGGAGAGATGTAAACAGATTTGGCTTTTGAGATCGGGCTGCCAAGACATGGAGATGGATTGGATGTGGTAAATGAGGGCACCGAAATTGTAGGATGGCTCCGTGCATCTAGGGTTGAGCAAGTGAGCAGATGTGTGGCCGTTTGCTAAGAGGGGGAAGCTGGGACTTTGGGGATGGGATAAATCATATTCATATAAGTATAAAAATACAGTATTTATTGAATACCTTTAGTTTTATAAAAGTTGAAATTTGTTTTGGTTCCCATGACCTTTAATGAAGAAATTAATAGCAGACAGTGCCTTTGGCAGTGAATGTGTTGCTTCTACGGTGGATAAGGTCCTTGCAAGAAGTTCAGTTTTGTTCCACTATCAGGGGTGTTCTCCATGGGAAAGTCCTCCCCGCGGTTGCGAATTCTATTCCCAATTACACAAGGTCCCATTTTTTGACATGGAAAGAAGTGGCAACGCCCACTGCAGTCACCCATAGGAATTTGGCTTTCATTGCCATGAATTGTGCACTTCCATGAATCCTGAAGATAAGAGTCGGAAAAAAAGAGTCAAAACTGAGGAGAAGTGCCTGGCGTCTCGCTTCAAGGCTGAGCCTGTGTCCACATTTCTCAAGCATGATTCTTACTCTTAAACATTGGGGAATGGCTTTTATAATGAGAAAAAAATTACCCTGTACCCTCAATGTCAATGTTTACGTTTCAGCCATTTGGGTTCTAAGAAACAATTTTTTTTTTCCTTTAAAGGGAAAGAAGTTATAACTGTCAGTATCTTAGGGAAGATTGAACCTTTTACTGGTCTTAATGTCAGCCCATAACAGCCTTCACAAGGTAGGATCTCACTGTCTGAGTTGACGAGGTTTGGCCTTTAGGTTTTTGGTGATGGATTCTCCCTGGGTGAGAAGGTTAGGAGCCTAGAACCCCATTTTCTCACTGTATGTTCCTCACTTGGAAGTCTGCCATAAACAAATTTTGTATATTCAGCTTTTCCAGTGTAAAGATTTGTGTGTGTGTGTGGGCATGTTGAAGCTAGACAAGGTTTATGAAGAAACTTGTTTTTCATTTGTTCAGAGAAAACTTTTGGTTTCAAACAAGTGTCCCCTGATTAGCGCACGGTGGTCCATCCTGCAATGTCAGCGTCACGCCAGCAGATGGCAGTCACACCACACTGAGCTTTGGCATTAGGCAAAATTTTAGAAGCCGGGAGTTTCTCAGGTTCACAGGGGGAGGGTCTGATGCACTCTGTGCCTTGGCGGGAGGGGTAACATGTATGGAGACTAATTCCAGGGAATCCACTACATAAATCTATAAATTTGGCCTTGACGCTGAAGATATACTTAGTTGGAAAAGGAAACAAAACTGAGTAAAAACAAACAAACTTAAATCTGTCAAAATGAGCTATGAGGTGAACATCCCAAGGTCTTGGGCTTATTCTGGGCTTTGTTTTACTGTGACATGGATCCGTATAATCATAGTCGAGGAGCTAGCATGCAAACATAATGGCCAAGAGAATAAGGCTGGGAACAACTGCAAAAATATTTTATTTTCAGGAGAATTAACTGAGCTCTGGGTGGCTAGACAGGGTAGGGAAAAACAAAAGAAACTTGGAAGTGAAATGAGAAATCTTAGAACTTTTCTTTCTTCCATAAAGAGGGTATTTCCAAAGGAATTCTTTATTGGAGGAATACTGCTGTTTCTCTAGCTAGAAAGGAGACGTTGCATCTTTTGCTGTCATACCAGCTTCAACTTCATCAAGCTTTCCTGAATTCCTGCCGCCACAACCCAGCTGGTTTGGGTCACTCTTCCTTTCCCACCGGTTAAGTGGTTCCCTTCTTTTTTGTATAAGGTGTGCTGGCTTTGGGACAGATGTAGGGGTTACATGGTATTAAGAGGGCATTCTTATTTCTCCACCTGCAGTGTGGTTTCTGTGTCTGCGGAAAAGGCACATTTTATCTCTGTTTATGTTTGTTTTCTGGAGTGTGTCTCACCTAGGATGTTGTGGGAACAGGGCTCTAAGGCAAATAGCCACATCCATGGTTAAGGAGAACCCTTGAATCTCATGGCAATGGACTACATAGGTCAGGAATTTCTGCAAAGGTTTCTTTTCCCAGAGAGCTACTGAAACCAGGACTGTTGTTTCTGATGCAAATTTTAAAGGAGATCCTAGAATAGCCAGTAACAGAACTCTCCACAAATTGTGATTAAAAGTGTACAGGTTTAAGCCCAAAGGTATCAATAAGAGGCAGCGGCCTTCTGGCTCTACTTTCTAAGTTGGTTGAGGGTTCGCTTATTTTCCATTTCAGTAAGTGGAGAGTTACATGATCATCCATCTGTATCTGATCAGGGATTTGGATACACTCTCCACCTGGGCTACAGACAGTTGGGGGTGTATTACCTGTTAAGAATTTAAAAACATAACCACACTGGCTCAAATCAGTCAGCTTTTTAAATTACCACCATGCCCAGCACTTCCTAAGCACTGAGAGTGAAAAAAGAATCCTTTTCTGGTCTACTTTTCAAGCATTTGCCATGATCGCAGCCGAGTTTCAGTAACATATATTTATGCTTCAAATTAGCACATTCAAATGACCTCTTTAATAAAACACTGGGCTGTATATGAAAGTTAATTCAGAGAACTCCCATCTCTGCAGTTGGCCTCTGACACATGTGGACTCAGCTACCAAGTTCATTTCCAGAAGAAGGTCAAAATGGTTTATAATCCTTGGAGCTTCCTCCCTGTGCAGTTTGTATTTCCAACTCCCATCATGCTGTATATTCCTGCATTTAAACAGTGCATTTGAAATAAACAAAGATAGCAGTATGTGATTTGTCTTTCCTGATTTATATATTTTCTGGTGTGAAGAAACCAGACATAAAAATATTTGCAAGCAGCCAGAATCAGTTTAATGATGTACTGACAACAGTGAGTTTCAACATTGTTCCCTGAAGCTTGCTGCACAGAAATGGTGAAAAAGGCTACTCACTATGCAAAATGTAAGGAATTTGGACATTTACATAGAAAAATGAAGCAAATTCAATGAAAAATACCCACAGAAATAACAAAAGATGTTCATCTTACACTGCTGGAGAAATAACAAGGCAATGTTTAAATGTCCTAATCATTTTCACCAAGTTCTAGACATTAGTTCTAAAGCAGAAGAAAAATAGAAGTTTTTACTAAATGTAATAGAAATATAAGATGAATTTCTGATGAAAATATGTTAGTCAACACTTTAGTCAAAACCTTTTTCACTATGAAAAAATTTGGAATAATTCAAATTGATGCCAAAGAAATAAAGACATGGACTGTATGCATTTTCTTTTATTTTTTTAACATCTTTATTGGAGTATAATTTCTTTAAAATGGTGTGTTAGTTTCTTCTTTATAACAAAGTGAATCAACTATACATATACATATATCCCCATATCTCCTCCCTTTTGGGTCTCCTTCCCTCCCACCCTCCCTATCCCACCCCTCTAGGTGGTCACAAAGCACCGAGCTGATCTCCCTGTGCTATGTGGCTGCTTCCCACTAGCTATCTATTTTACACTTGGTAGTGTATATATGTCCATGCCACTCTCTCACTTCGTCCCAGGTTACCCTTCCCCCTCCCCATGTCCTCAAGTCCATTCTCTACATCTGCATCTTTACTCCTGTCCTGCCCCTAGGTTCTTCAGAACCATTTTTTTTAGACTCCATATATGTGTGTTCGCATACTGTATTTGTTTTTCTCTTTCTGACTTACTTCATTCTGTATGACAGACTCTAGGTCCATCCACCTCACTACAAATAACTAAATTTCGTTTCTTTTTATGGCTGAGTAATATTCCATTGTATATATGTGCCACATCTTCTTTATCCATTCATCTGTCGATGGACACTTAGGTTGCTTCCATGTCCTGGCTATTGTAAATAGAGCTGCAATGAACATTTTGGGACATGACTCTTTTTGAATTATGGTTTTCTCATGGTATATGCCCAGTAGTGGGATTGCTGGGTCATATGGTAGTTCTATTTTTCGTTTTTTAAGAAACCTCCATACTGTTCTCCATAGTGGCTGTATTAATTTACATTCCCACCAACAGTGCAAGAGGGTTCCCTTTTCTCCACACGCTCTCCAGCATTTATTGTTTGTAGATTGTTTGATGATGGCCATTTTGACTGGTGTGAGGTAATACCTCATTGTAGTTTTCATTTGCATTTCTCTAATGATTAGTGATGTTGAGCATCCTTTCATGTGGTGGCAATCTGTATATCTTCTTTGGAGAAATATCTATTTAGGTCATCTGCCCATTTTTGGATTGGGTTTTTTGTTTTTTTGATATTGAGCTGCATGAGCTGCTTGTAAATTTTGGAGATTAATCATTTGTCAGTTGCTTCATTTACAGATATTTTCTCCCATTCTGAGGGTTGTCTTTTCGTCTTATGTTTTCTTTGGCTGTGCAAAAGCTTTTAAGTTTCATTAGGTCCCATTTGTTTCTTTTTATTTTTATTTTCATTACTCTAGGAGGTAGGTCAGAAAAGATCTTGCTGTGGTTTATGTCAAAGAGTGTTTTTCCTCTAAGAGTTGTATAGTGTCCAGTCTTATATTTAGGTCTTTAATCCATTCGGAGTTTATTTTTGTATGTGGTGTTAGGGAGTGTTTTAATTTCATTCTTTTACACGTAGCTGTCCAGTTTTCCCAGCACCACTTATTGAAGAGGCTGTCTTTTCTCCATTGTATATTCTTGCCTCCTTTATCAAAAATAAGGTAACCATATGTGCGTGGGTTTATCTCTGGGCTTTCTATCTTGTTCCATTGATCTATGTTTCTGTTTTTGTGCCAGTACCATACTCTCTTGATTACTGTAGCTTTGTAGTATTGTCTGAAGTCCAGGAGCTTGATTCCTCCAGCTCCGTTTTTCTTTCTCAAGATTGCTCTGGCTATTCACAATCTTTTGTGTTTCCATACATATTGTGAAATTTTTTGTTCTAGTTCTGTGAAAAACGCCATTGGTAGTTTGATAGGGACTGCACTGAATCTGTAGATTGCTTTGAGTAGTATAGTCATTTTCACAATGTTGATTCTTCCAGTCCAAGAACATGGTATATCTCTCCATCTGTTTGTATCATCTTTAATTTCTTTCATCAGTGTCTTATAGTTTTCTGTATACAGGTCTTTTGTCTCCTTAGGTAGGTTTATTCCTAGATATTTTATTCTTTTTATTGTAATGGTAAATGGGAGTGTTTCCTTACTTTCTCTTTCAGATTTTTCATCATTAGTGTATAGGAACGCTAGAGATTTCTGTGCATTAATTTTGTAGCTTGCTACTTTCCCAAATTCATTGATAAGCTCTAGTAGTTTTCTGGTAGCATCTTTAGGATTCTCTATGTATACTATCATGTCATCTGCAAACAGTGACTGCTTTACTTCTTATTTTCCAATTTGTATTGCTTTTATTTCTTTTTCTTCTCTGATTGCCAGGGCTAGGACTTCCAAAACTATGTTGAATAATAGTGGTGAGAGTGGACATCCTTGTCTTGTTCCTGATCTTACAGGAAATGCTTTCAGTTTTTCACCATTTAGAACGATGTTGGCTGTGGGTTTGTCATATATGGCCTTTATTATGTTGAGGACAGTTCCCTCTATGCCTACTTTCTGGAGGGTTTTTTTCATAAATGGGTGTTGAATTTTGTCAAAAGCTTTTTCTGCATCTATTGAGGTGATCATACGGTTTTTCTCCTTCAGTGTGTTAATATGGTGTATCACATTGATTGATTTGTGAATACTGAAGAATTCTTGCACTCCTGGAATAAACCCCACTTGATCATGGTGTATAATCCTTTTAATGTGCTGTTGGATTCTGTTTGCTAGTCTTTGTTGAGGATTTTTGCATCTATGTTCATCAGTGATTTTGGCCTGTAGTTTTCTTTCTTTGTGACATCTTTGTCTGGTTTTGGTATCAGGGTGATAGTGGCCTTCTTGAATGAGTTTCGGAGTGTTCCTCCCTCTGCTATGTTTTGGAAGATTTTGAGAAGGATAGGTGTTAGCTCTTCTCTAAATGTTTGATAGAATTCGCCCGTGAAGCCATCTGGTCCTGGGCTTTTGTTTGTTGGAAGATTTTTAATCACAGTCTCAATTTCAGTGCTTGTGATTAGTCTGTTCCTATTTTCTATTTCTTCCTGGTTCATTCTTGGAATGTTGTGCTTTTCTAAGAATTTGTCCATTTCTTCCAGGTTGTTCATTTTATTGGCATATAGTTGCTTGTAGTAATCTCTCATGATCTTTTGTATTTCTGCAGTGTCAGTTGTTACTTCTCCTTTTTCATTTCTAATTCTATTATTTTGAGTCTTCTCCTTTTTTTCTTGATGAGTCTGACTAATGGTTTGTCAATTTTGTTTATCTTCTCAAAGAACCAGCTTTTAGTTTTATTGATCTATGCTATCATTTCCTTCATTTGTTTTTCATTGATTTCTGATCTGATCTTTATGATTTCTTTCCTTCTGCTAACTTTGGGGGTTTTTTTGTTCTTCTTTCTCTAATTGCTTTAGGTATAAGAGTAAGTTGTTTATTTGAGATGTTTCTTGTTTCTTGAGGTAGGATTGTATTGCTATAAACTTTCCTCTTAGAACTGCTTTTGCTGCATCCCATAGGATTTGGGTCATTGTGTTTTCATTGTCATTTGTTTCTAGGTATTTTTTGATTTCCTCTTTGATTTCTTCAGTGGTCCCTTGGTTACTAAGTAATGTATTGTTTAGCCTCCATGTGTTTGTATTTTTTTACAGATTTTTTCCTGTTATTGATACCTAGTCTCATAATGCTGTGGTTGGAAAAGATACTTGATATGATTTCAATTTTCTTAAATTTACCAAGGCTTGATTTGTGACCCAAGATATAATCTATCCCAGACAAGGTTCCATGAGCACTTGAGAAGAAAGTGTATTCTGTTGTTTTTGGATGGAATGCCTATAAATATAGATTAAGTCCATCTTGTTAAGGTTTCATTTAAAGCTTGTGTTTCCTTATTTATTTTCATTTTGGATGATCTGTCCATTGGTGAAAGTGGGATGTTAAAGTCCCCTACTGTGATTGTGTTACTGTCGATTTCCCCTTTTATGGCTGTTAGCATTTGCCTTATGTATTGAGTTGCTCCTATGTTGGGTGCATAAATATTTACAATTGTTATATATTCTTCTTGGATCGATCCCTTTATCATTATGTAGTGTCCTTCTTTGTTTCTTCTAATAGTCTTTATTTTAAAGTCTATTTTGTCTGATATGAGAATTGCTACTCCAGCTTTCTTTTGATTTCCATTTGAATGGAATATCATTTTCCATCCCCTCACTTTCAGTCTGTATGTGTACCTAGGTCTGAAGTGGGTCTCTTGTTGACAGCATATATACGGGTCTTGTTTTTGTATCCATTCAGCCAGTCTATGTATTTTGGTTGGAGCATTTAATCCATTTACTTTTAAGGTAATTATCAATATGTATGTTCCTATTACCATTTTCTTAATTGTTTTGGGTTTGTTATTGTAGGTCTTTTCCTTCTCTTGTGTTTCCTGCCTAGAGAAGTTCCTTTAACATTTCCTGTAGAGCTGGTTTGGTGGTGCTGAATTCTCTTAGCTTTTGCTTTGTCTGTAAAGGTTTTAATGTCTCCATCGAATCTGAATTAGATCCTTGCTGGGTAGAGTCATCTTAGTTGTCTGTTTTTCCCTTTCATCACTTTAAGTATCTCCTGCCACTCCCTTCTGGCTTGCAGAGTTTCTGCTGAAAGATCAGCTGTTAACCTCATGGGGATTCCCTTGTATGTTATTTGCTGCTTTTCCCTTGCTGCTTTTAATATTTTTTCTTTGTATTTAATTTTTGATAGTTTGATTAATATGTGTCTTGGCATGTATCTCCTTGTATTTATCCTGTATGGGACTCCTGCGCTTCCTGGACTTGATTGACTATTTCCTTTCCCATATTAGGGAAGTTTTCAACTATAATTTCTTCAAATATTTTCTAAGTCCCTTTCTTTTTCTCTCTTTTTTCTGAGACCCCTATAATTTGAATGTTGGTGCATTTAATATTGTCCCAGAGTTCTCTGAGACTTTCCTCAATTTTTTTCATTCTTTTTTCTTTATTCTGCTCTGCGGTAGTTATTTCCACTATTTTACCTTCCAGGTCACTTATCCGTTCTTTTGCCTCAGTTTTTCTGCTATTGATTCCTTCTAGAGAATTTTTAATTTCAATTATTGTGTTGTTCAGCCTTGTTTATTTGCTCTTTAGTTCTTCTAGGTCCTTGTTAAATGTTTCTTGTATTTTCTCCATTCTATTTCCAAGATTTTGGATCATCTTTACTGTCATTACTCTGAATTCTTTTTCACGTAGACTACTTATTTTCTCTTCATTTGTTTGGTCTGGTGGGTTTTTACCTTGCTCCTTCATTTGCTGTGTGTTTCTTTGTCTTCTCATTTTGCTTAACTTACTGTGTTTGGGTTCTTCTTTTCACAGGCTGCAGGTTCATAGTTCCTCTTGTTTTTAGTGTCTGCCCCCAGTGGCTGAGGTTGGTTCAGTGGGTTGTGTAGGCTTCCTGGTGGAGGGGACTGGTGCCTGTGTTCTGGTGGATGAGGCTGGATCTTGTCTTTCTGTTGTGCAGGACCATGTCCGGTGGTGTGTTTTGGGGTGTCTGTGGCCTTATTATGATTTTCGGCAGCCTCTGTGGTAATAGGTGGGGTTGTGTTCCTGTCTTGCTAGTTGTTTGGCATGGGGTGTCCAGCACTGTAGCTTGCTGGTTGTTGAGTGAAGCTGGGTCTTAGCGTTGACATGGAGATCTCTGGGAGAGCTTTTGCTGTTTGATATTACGTGGAGCTGGGAGGTCTCCGGTGGACCAATGTCCTGAACTCGGCACTCCCACCTCAGAGGCACAGGCCTGACACCCAGCCGGAGCACCAAGACCCTGTCAGCCACATGGCAGGCTCTTTTTGGCCCTCGTCTTCCAGTTCTCAAGCCACCGCACGTCAGCCACTTCCCTGCCCTCAGAGTTTCCAGTATGCATTTTCTGAAATTTATTTTGAAATGGGATTTTTATGAAACTTTGCCCAGTTTTAGATTAAGTTGTTTTTAATGTCTCTTGTTTCATGTGAAAGAAACTTTATGATATTAAAATTAATTTTAAAAAGTGTTCTTCCATCAACTGTCAGTGAACTTAGATTGACCAAAAAAGTCTATATTGTTTTGAACATAAATATGTGAAAAAAATAATTTTGACAAAATCATTGACTAATGTGTAGAACATTAAAACTAGAAAAACAGGAACTCCAATTTATTGGTACTATAATTCATTAATACAATGTTCAATATGTAAGTATACATTTTTTCCCTTTAAAAATACAGCAATGCAATTAAAATGATTAATCCATTACCTTTTTTCCTTATGTTGTTTCCTTATGTTTCATATTTATTTTGGTTTTTATTTTAAAAATTTAAGACATTATATATGTAGTGTAAGCCCTGATGGTTGGCTTTTCTTCTGGTAATGCAAGTGCCTAACTTAAGCTTTGATTGCTGAGGCATCCACTTCAAAGTTGGCTATCTAGAATAAACACATTTCCAGCCATGCAAATGGATAAAGAGCCAGGCCACCTCCCCACACTGAAGCTCCTCTGTTTCAGAGACCTTGGTTGATCTCAATAATGGGCCAATGGACCACTTGTTTTTTCTCTTCCTGTGCTTTAAATTTCAGCTCTTATATTTTAAATTCACCAATAAAGAGTTGAGACCACAAAACCCTAGGCCCCCACCATGTCCCCCAATAAAAGCTAACCCCCTAGGCCCTGTTTGCTCTTCTCTCTCTCCCTCTCTCCCTCCCTTTCCCCCTCCCCTCCGCTTCCCTCCCTTCCTCCCATAGTCTCTCTCTCAATCCCCCACCCCCCACCACAGCCTCACTGTGTAGCCCCAGGTATGCCATGTGCTTTCCAGGACCTGTGAGTAATAAACCTTTTTTCCAGTTTCCTGATCATTATTGCTGAGGGCATCTTACAGTCTTAAGAAGAACCACAAGAATCGGTCCAACCACAATATTGGTTATGGATAGGCTGAGGGCATCACAAAACAACATAAAAAGTTCTATAAAATAAAAAATTCATTCTGCTTCTATTTTCTGACCATTATTGTTTTTTCATTTTGTGCCATGTTACTCAAAATAATTTCCTCATGTCAAGGAAGAGGGTGTTAAAAAATGATCCTCTGGATGGCAAATATGCTAGGTAGAACATGCTGGCCTTTCACCATATTTATTGGTTATTTATTGGCTGTGCTATAGTAGCAAAGAAACTCTGAAATCTCAATGGTTTAAACCAATTAAAATTTGTGGCCTTCTAGCACAAAGTCAAATATGAAAGTTCCTGATTGGATGGTACTTCTTGGTGGTTCTCTGCCAGGAGAGACTCGGGGACGCACCATCTTGAGCCTTTACCATGTTGTCACTTCAAAGTTGCCCTGGTCCTGTCCAGCTAGCTGATGGGGAAGGAGAAATAGGGGTGAGAGAATGTTGAAGATTAGGCAAGATATTCTATGGACAGGTCTGGGAACAGCACACATCACTCTCATCTGCATTCATTTGCCCAAATCCTGCCATCTGGTACCAACCTAACTTCAAAGAAGCCTAGGAAATACAGTCTTCCTGTGTGACACAGAAGAGGGAAAAGGATAGGTGGAGAGTCAATTCTGTCACTCCATCTGTGTTCAAGCTGCTCTTTCTGCATCTTTCTACCATTGCAGTAGCTTGTTAAATGGTGCCTCTGCGATCTCTCCCTGTTCCCAGCCATGTAGATTACTAACAGTCAGTGGTTTTCAAATCAAGCAAGTGAACTGCTCGTTTTTAAATAAAGTATTCTATGCAAACCAATATATAAAAAATAGTTAAATACATAACTCTTCTTGTTGGAGTAGGAGTGGGCCGTCAAAAACATTATTTAATTGCCCTTTTTATTAGCTCACACATGCTTCTCCTCCAACACACCCCAGCCATTCCTGGGACCCTAAGTCATCTTTGTGTACTTCTTGGGCTCTGAGTAACAGAAGTGGAAAAGCATTTCAGTAGGTAAAGTGGGACCACTGATGCTTTAGAACAGGAAGTATTGTTTAAAGAGATTAAAGTTCAGACTCTGGCATGTAAGGGTGCCACACCCTACCCAGTATTTGAAACTTTATCCTATTCAACTCTACTAATGTTCCTTAAAAGTATCCTACTCTTTTCAACCTTGATTCCATATATGCAACCTTTTAACATGGTTTTCAATGTTGAGCTTGTTGAACTTTTATTTATTCAACACTGAGTGCCGGGCAGCAGTAAACTATGATAGAGACTCTGCATCAGGGGAAAGAATTCTCTTAGTATAAAAGTAAATGAAAAACTCTGAATACAAAGCTGAATGTATGATGCGATATTAATAATATAGAGAGAAGTTCTTTCTCTATATGTAAAGTGTATTTTTCATTTCAGTTATTGTATTGTTCATCTCTGTTTGTTTGTTCTTTAATTCTTCTAGGTCTTTGTTAAACATTTCTTGCCACTTCTCGATCTTTGCCTCCATTCTTTTTCCAAGGTCCTGGATCATCTTCACTATCATTTTTCTGAGTTCTTTTTCTGGAAGGTTGACTATCTCCACTTTATTTAGTTGTTTTTCTGGGGTTTTATCTTGTTTCTTCATCTGGTACATAGCCCTCTGCCTTTTCATCTCGTCTGTCTTTCTTTGAATGTGTTTTTTGTTCCACAGGCTGCAGGATTGTAGTTCTTGCTCCTGCTGTCTGCCCTCTGGTGGATGGGGCTATCTAAGAGTCTTGAGCAAGTTTCCTCATGGGAAGGACTGGTGTTGGGGAGAGCTGGGTGTTGTTCTGGTGGGAAGAGCTCATTAAAACTTTAATCCACTTGTCTGCTGATGGGTGGGGCTGGGTTCTCTCCCTGTTGGTTGTTTGGCCTGAGGCGCCGCAACACTGCAGCCTACCAGGCTCTTTGGGGTGGCTAATAGTGGACTCTGGGAGGGCTCATGCCAAGGAGTACTTCCCAGAACTTCTGCTGCCTGTGTCCTTGCCCCCAAGGTGAGCCACAGCCACCCCGCCTCTGCAGGAGACCCTCCAACACTAGCAGATAGGTCTGGTTCACTCTTCTATGGGGTTACTGCTCCTTGCCCTGTGTCCCGATGTGCACACTACTTTGTGTGTGCCCTCCAAGAGTGGAGTCTCTGTTTCCCCCAATCCTGTCGAAGTCCTGCAATCAAATCCTGCTAGGCTTCAAAGTCTGATTCTCTAGGAGTTCCTCCTCCCATTGCCGGACACCCAGGTTGGGAAGCCTGACGTGAGGCTCATTACCTGCACTCCAGTGTGTGGACTTCTGTAGTATAAGTGTTCTACAGTTTATGAGTCACCCACCCAGCAGTTACGGGATTTGGTTTTATTGTGATTGCGCCCCTCTTACCGTCTCATTGTGGCTTCTACTTTGTCTCTGGATGTGGGGTATCTTTTTTGGTGAGTTCCAGTGTCTTCCTGTTGAGGACTGTTCATCAGTTGTGACTGCAGTGCTCTTGCAAGAGGGAGCGAACGCATGTCCTTCCATTCCGAACCAATCTCCTGTGTGTATAATTTTAAATCAATTCACAGAGAGTCAACCTGAGGGACTTGGATTTTATTTTGCAGGAGATAAGGAGACACTAGTTTTATGCACAGGAATGACAACTTTATATTTGCCTTTTCTTTTTTTTATTACATTTATTTATTTATTTTCGGCTGCGTTGTGCCTTCGTTGCTGCATGTGGGCTTTGTCTAGTTGTGGTGAGTGGGGGCTGCTGTTCTTTGTGGTGCATGGCCTTCTCATTGCAGTGGCTTCTGTTGTTGTGGAGCATGGGCTCTAGGTGTGTGGGCTTCAGTAGTTGTGGCTCGCAGGCTCTAGAGTGCAGTCTCAGTAGTTGTGGCGCACAGGCTTAGTTCTCTGAGGCATGTGGGATCTTCCCAGACCAGGACTCTAACCCATGTCCCCTGCATTAGCAGATGGATTCTTAACCACGGTGCCACCAGGGAAGTCCCAATATATTTGCTTTTTTCATGTGTGCCATTTGCTGTGTTTTGAAAGAGGTCATTCAGGGAGGCAGAGTACTGGAAGTGGAAGGACATATGGCTGAGGATGGAGTATTGAGGGGCTGTCTTAAGGAATGGGGCAGTCAGAGGACACAGAATCACCATTATTAGGGAGAAGGGACAGTAGAGAAGAAGCCTCTGGTTCATCCTGGGTTACAGTGTTGAGGCCACAGAAACTAAGCAGAAGGAGTTTCTCCAAGTTCCCCATTTTAGTCATATTTCTACTTAAGATTTCCCTCTAGATTCTGCATATATATATATATATGCATGCCATATTAGAATATATAATGGACCTCTAAAACAAAGAACACATTTACCCACCATTTTACACAGGGTTACACAGCACACCAGCACTTTGGCTTCCCAGGCATAGCTAAGCTCCACTTACAACCCTCAGGCCAAAAATTCTGTTGACCTGGACTCTCCAGGATAGAGCTTCAATATTGACCATCCTGAAGTCTTCCTAGGTTGGCGCTTGGGGGAAGTCATGAACTTGAAGCCACTCCCCCCCCCCCCCCCGCCTATTGTTTTGTCTTTGTTTATCTGATTTAATTAGGTAAATGCTGTGCAAAATGTCTTTAGCAGCTAGGTGAAAGTTAGCTTATAAGTAAATATCAGTTTTCACTTTAGCTGTAGATGATAAAAGATAAAGTGCTTTACCTAATTTGAAAGAGAACAGTTGCACTGAATGCAAAGCAAGTCAGATTCTGTATTTATTTTTTTCACTGAAAGAGAAAAAAATTGGCTAGGAATAAAACTTTAGTGGCTTGTTTGTGGATAAGGCACCCCATTTTTATCTGGAGTAGACTAAATTATTTTTTTCACACAAAGTGAATAATGGCTAGATTTTTTTTGTTAATTTTTATTTTACTTTGGGGTATAGTTGATTTACAATGTTGTGTTAGTTTCAGGTGTACAGCAAAGTGATTCAGTTATACATATACATATATCTTTTCTTTTTCAGACTCTTTTCCCACATAGGTTATTACAGAGTATTGAGTAGAGTTCCCTGGGTCCTTGTTGATTATCTGTTTTATATGTAGTAGTGTGTGTTTGTTAATCCCAAACTCCTAATTTATCCCTCCCCTTTGGTAACCATAAGTTTGTTTTCTAATTTTGTCAGTCTGTTTCTGTTTTGTAAATAAGTTCATTTTTATCATTTTTTTAGATTCCACATATAAGTGATATCATATATTTGTTTGACTTACTTCACTTAGTATGACAATCTCTAGGTCCATCCATAGTGCTGCAAATGGCATTATCTCATTCTTTTTTATGACTGAGAAATATTCCATTGTATATATGTACCACATCTTCTTTATCCATTCCTCTGTCAGTGGACATTAAGGTTGCTTCCATGTCCTGGCTATTGTAAATAGTGCTGCAGTGAACATTGGGGTGCATGTATTTTTTTGAATTATGGTTTTATCTGTATATATGCCTGGGAGTGGGATTGCTGGATCATATGGTAACTCTATTTTTAGTTTTTTAAGGAACCTCCATACTGTTCTCCATAGTGGCTGTACCAATTTGTATTCTCACCAACAGTGTAGGAGTGTTCCATTTTCTCCATACCCTCTCCAGCATTTACTTTTTGATGATGGCCATTCTAAGCTATATGAGGTGATACCTCATTGTAGCTTTGATTTGCATTTCTCTAATAATTAACAATGTTGAGCATCTTTTCATGTGTTTTTTGGCCATTTGTATGTCGTTTTTGGAGAAACATCTATTTAGATTTGCCCATTTTTTACAGTTGGGTTGTTTGTTTTTTTGATATTGAGCTGCATGAACTGTTTGTGTATTTTGGAGATGAATCCCTTGTCGGTTGCATCGTTTGCAAATATTTTCTCCCATTTTGTGGGTTGTCTTTTCATTTCGTTTATGGTTTCCTTTGCTGTGAAAAAGCTTTTAAGTTTAATTAGGTCCCATTTGTTTATTTTTGGTTTTATTTCATTACCCTAGGAGGTGAATCCAGAAAGATATTGCTCTGATTTATGTCAGAGAGTGTTCTGTTTATGTTTTCCTCTAAGAGTTTTATAGTATCTGGTCTTACATTTAGGTCTTTAATCCATTTTGAGTTTATTTTTGTGTACGATGTTAGAGTGTTTTAATTTCATTCTTTTACATGTAGCTGTCCAATTTTCCCTGCACCATTTATTGAAGAGACTGTCTTTCCTCCGTTGTATATTCTTACCTCCTTTGTCATAAATTAATTGTAGATGTATCTTTTTTGAATAGCCATCTTTAGAAACCATAAGATTTTGAGAGAGCAAGGGAAGTAGAACCTAGTGAGTCTCCAAGAGAGAACTGAGAAGTATAAATGGGCCGTTTTCCTACCAAATTCCAGTGTCTAAAGTTCTCGCCACTGTCTCTTTCCTGGAACATTGGAAAGAAGCCTAAGGTTTATTTCCTTTTTTTTCCCATTGGTTCTTGAGACTCGCCATGTGCAGGGTTGCTCAGCTGACATGTCTGTGGGAAGGGGAAAAATGTCCTTTACAAAGGAATCAACTTTTGTGGTTACACATTTGGGGTTTGGGTAGACATTGGCGAATTCCTTCTGAAATCTGAAACTTCCTTGAAATTCTCACCATTATGTTAATTTGTAGAAAATTGAGATCTTTAAAAAGCTGTGCCTCCCTCAAAAAATACATAAATAGCTTTTGAAGCCACACAACACCATCCTATGTATACATACTATATGATATATCATGGTTCAAATTTTAATGACAGGAAATAGCTTCTTTAGATTTAATGCTAAGATATGGGTTTGGGTGTTATTACAGGGTCAAGAAATAGATACTTTCCTTGTCCATAACCAGTTGTGACTCTGTATTATGTTTAAAATCAACACAAACAAACCAACAAACCTATGTTCCACTGGCTACCCTTTTGTATTAATTGTAAAATCTCTTGACAAGAACTTAGTAGAGGAACTCAAAGAATAGGAGAGTTCTTAAGCTGCCTATAATGATTTCACTGTACTGATATGCTTTTTCATTTCTTATCAATCCATCTCTCTGTCCATGGATAGCTGGGGAGGTAAGGATTTATTCATGAATAATTTAGTGATGGGGGAGGATATATAACTGTCTATGCGTTTATCTAAAAGGTCCTGATGTTTAAGATGAAATATCTGCCTTTATAATGGGAATAGAAAGGGAGGAGATAAATAGCACAGGGTGAAATAAAGAGGGTCTGGACCAGGATAGTAGCAATGGTGATGAAGAGGGAGAGGCAGATTAAACTGCTTGCAGGAGAAGAAAATCACAGAAGGTAAGAGTTTGGTTTTGAGCCCTGGTATCCTGATACTTCTACTTTCTATGGTACTAGTTGTACAATTCGTGCAGTCCAAGTTTTTAAAATTCTCTGAATCTTAGTTACCTTATTTGTAAAATGGGATAATAGTGCCTACCACTTAGGGTTTTTGTAATGGAGTAAATGAGATAGTTTGAAAAAAGTTATTAGCATCCAGCGCTTCAAACATAGTAATTCAATACATGTTGGCTATTTTATTAGTCAGGATTCTCCAGAGGAACATAACCAATAGGACAGATATTATCCTATTTATTATAAGGAATTGGCTCACACAATATGGAGACTGAGAAGACCCATGATCCTCTGGAGACCCGGGAGAACTGGTGGTATAGTTCTAGTCTGAGTCTGAAGACTTGAAAACAAGGAGAACTGGTTGTGTAAGTTCCAGCCCAAGTGCGGGAGAGACCAGTGTTCTAGCTTGAAAACAGAGAGAGCAAATTCTCCCTTCGCCGTCTTTTGTTCTATTCGGGTCTCCAGTAGGTTGGAGATGGCCCACCTGCGTCAGGGAGGGCAATCTGCTTTACTCAGTCTCCCTCTTCAGATGTTCATCTCATCCAGAAACACCCCCACAGATACACTTAGAATAGTGTTTAAACAAATATCTGGGCACTCCATGGCCCAGTCAAGTTGACACCTAGAATTAATCATCACAGCTATTATAAGTACTACAGTACTAGAACTAGGTGAGAAGTCACCTAGTATAGTTGAATTCATATGAGGTCTTAAGCCACATAGCCTTCCATTTAAATCCCATTACTGCCTTTTTCTATCTGTAAAACTTTGGTCAAGTTGCTTAATATCTCTGGTTAAATTATTCATTGACATATGTCAAATCAGAGCAGTTTTCTTGAGGGTTGCCTGGCAATAACACCATCCTTCCTCCTGCCACCCCTCTCCTTAAAGCTATATTCACCTTTTGTAAAATGTCCACCTCCATCTTTACACTCCAGGAAAGGTCACTGGTGCTATTTCCAACAAGCTTTAACCTGTGTAAAAATGCTAGGATATGTATTGAAAGATGGCCTTTTCCTTTTACCGCAGACCCTTCATTTTAGACGTCTCACTATATTACATACGAGCCCGCATAGACCTATTGTATGCTTGTAACTCATATAATATTTTAATCAATTTTTTTCTATCATATTATAAATCTGCTAAGGATACGGACGCTCTCAGATGTTGTTAAGGAGAGTGTGAATTGTGCTAACCAGTCTTTTCCACAAAATAATGTATGTATTCTTTGACCTAGGCAATCCCATTTCGGGAAATATATCCCACAGATAAAAATAGCCTCTAAAATGCAAAGCTACAGTTAATGGTATTTTCTGTATTGTTATTTGTAGTGGCAATAGGAATAACAGACTGAATATCTATCAATAGAAGGAAAATTGACTAAATTATAGTACTCCATAATACAGAATATAATGACCAGAGGGATATCCATGACATATTATTAAGAAGAAAAGCAAGCAAGGAATCCATATGCATAAGGTGATCTGATGTTTGGAACATAATTAAAATATTTTATTTCTATATGTTTATATCTTTGTGTGAACATGTGTATTTATTTTGAATATAATTTTTTGGATCATAGAGAAAGGGGTGGAAGGAGTCACACCAAACCATTAACATTTATTACTTGAGGGTTGAATGGAGTAGAAATGAGGTAGAGTGAGATTGTTAATCTTAGATTTGATTGTTCTAAATATTCTTAGATTTGATTATTAGAACAAACTTGCATTACTTTTTCAATTGAAAAATAAATCCTGTCAATGAAAGAAAAAATAAAGCTTGCACTACTATCTCATGAAATTATAAACCATCTACTTGGGAACAAGCTGTAATACACATAATGAAGAATGAAATGGTAATTAGCAGGACTCGGATAAATAATCTTAACTTTGGAGTCAGAGGATGCCGGCAGTGATTGGTCTCCATGACGAGATTTGAGAAACTGGGATTGCTACCTGCCTTCAAATGTAGTCACTCCTAGAGGGTCTTCTGGACCCTCACTTGTGCTTTTGAACTTGATTACTATGTGGGGTGACACATTAGGGAGTTCACACCTTGACAGGCATTAGTTTATTGATTTTATTTAACCAATATTTATTTAATGAAATTCATAATAATAAATATTATTTTAATGATATTTAAGTAACATTTAAATAATATTAATAAGTATGGGTGTCAATAATTTATTAATGTTATTATTAACAATATTAATAGTGAAATTAATAAATTCATTAGCCACCTAAGAGAACAGGGCATGCGGAAATGACATTCAAACAGCTAAGTGTCAACCAGGTGGTAATCATGGAAAGAAGGTATTGGAAGGATCCCAAAATTACAGCAATGCCCCATTCTGGTGGAATTCTTCTGTAGGGAGTGGGTTGGAGGAGATATTAGAAAGTCATAGGTGCTCTCAGAACATAGGAAAAGGGACAGGAGAAGCATGGAAAAGAATGATAGAGGCCCTCTAACCCTTGAGGGAGATCATCCAGCTTAGGGAATGAGAGCTGGGGGGAGGGAAGAAGAGAGAGCAACAGAGGTGAGAGAGAAGTTGGTACAGGGTATGCTTGGGCAGCTAAATCAGTGAGACACTTTGGGCAGGTGAGGGATGAGCAGAGAAGAAGATAAATGCCAGGAGGTGTGGAAGGGCCAGCAGGACACGGGAGGTCATCCAAAACAAATATGCCTCATTTCAGGTTTGCCTAACATTGGCCTTGCTTGTATTTAGTTTTATTCACCAGCCAAGTCAATTCCTAGGGATAATTTATAAAGTGAGAAAGTATGAATTAACATCTTCATTTACATAATTATTTTTCATACCCAAGATGTCTTAAGCATCCAAAAAGTTTAATGTATCTCTGTGTGTATAATGCTTCAAATGATATATTTGGATTTCTCCTTCTAAGAGGCTTCATTCTCCTCTGGCAAAACAGAGCTTCTTGAAGGAAGGAAAAGAAATACTGCTCATCATAAAGTCATAGTAAAAATATAAGGGACTCAAGAAGTCAGTGTTGTAACAAGGATAAGAGACCCGCAGGAGGACAAGAAAACCTAGTTTTGACTTGAGACGTCATGAAGTAGCTTTGACATCTTATGTAAGCCATTTAAATAATTGAAGTCTTTGTTATCTACATCTTTAAGATGGAAGGTGAGGAAATCTATGATTTCTGTGGTTTTGTGTGATACACAATTCCATTAGGCAAGGGGTTTTTTTTTTTGAAACTGATGGACAGGATTGGAGGGAGCAATGGGAAATGAAGACACAGACTTCAAAGTTATGGAGAATTAGTAGCTAAGGGTTAAAGTTCGGAGTCTCACTGACCCCGGTTCAAATTCTGGCTCTACCATTTATTAGCAGGTGACTTTGGGGAAGTTTCTCTGTGCTTATTCCCCCATAAATAAAACTGAGGATAAGGACAGGTCTCTAGCTATCAACGTGGTGAGTGTTAAATGAAATAATACATGTTATGTGCTTCATGATACCTAATGACCTGGAAGTGTTCAGAACGTGGTAGAAAATAAAGTGAGACATTTCAGTTCATGTAAGAGACATGCTTTGCTTTTTCTTTTTTTTTAAGTAATGGTTTTCCCCTCCAGATGGAAAAAAAAAGGGTTTTGAGCATCTTGGCCATAAAAACACAGTGATTTAGCAATACATAGTAAACATATCACTTCACAACAGGAAGGAAGGAAGGAAGAATCAAGAGTTGAGCAAACAAAAGAGGAATATTATCCAGACAGGGAACTAACCAACTCAATGACTAAAAATACTGTGGGATTGTCAAGGAAAGTGAGTTGTTCCTTGGGTCAGGAACCCTGTGATTTATAAAACCCAGCACATCCCCCTTCAGGAATGTTCTGTAGTGACCCTGTGGTCTCTCCATTTCCAGGACTTCCCTGCTTTTCTAGCCTCATTAGGGCTACTGATTGAGCCCTGTGCAAGTTTTTCTGTGAGGGTGTTGAGTGAGAGAAATGACCCTCATCACCACCATCGCATGAGGCCTCAGGTTCAATATCCTGTTAAGTGCTAACAACACCTTCTTCATCATAACCCTGTCACGGGCTGACGCCAAGAGAGTAAATCCTTCCCTCTGCAGGATTTAGCTCATTGTGAGAAAATGAACGTTTCAGATACGGCAGCATTGTACATGAATACAAACTTTTGGGCATGGAAATATGTGACCAACCAATGTTTTGGCCAGATCAGACAAGCAACCAATACTTACCCATTGTCTCCTCATTGTCTGATATACTGAAATAAGCCACGTTCCCTGCCCAGGATGTGCTTACAGTCCAGCAGTGGCACACAGGAAATGGTGTTTGGAAGGAAAGAGTGACCTAATGGTGACAAGTTGAGATCATTGATATAAATTCCTATCCTCCGGAAGTCCACAAACTGACGAGAGGGCCAGAAGTGGAAGGGGAATGATTCTATAATACATGAGTTATAAGTACTGATACAACTGGGCAGAATGGGGGAAGTGGATATATAGAAGAAACCTACTGGAAAGTCCTACTGTGTACCCACGGGAAGCAGGTGGAGAATGTCTAGGCAAGTTTGGAAATCTTATTGGAATACTGAGAGAAAAGATTGGGTACCAAGTTGGAATCAAATTTCTTTCTCCCATTTCAACAGCTTTTTTTTTTTTTTTTTTTTTTTTGCAATTAAGAGGGTAGGCCTTTTTTTTTTCTGATTTTGCCTACTTACCCTGATAATGTTTTTAGTTAAAATTAACATGAGTGAAATTATGAAGGCATGGCACAAAAGCATCCAGAAATCATCTGAGCTCAAAATATATCTCAGAAAAATTCTAATCAAAATGCTGGTTTTTATGGTGACATTATTCTATCATCATTAATGGTCTTAGACTAGCAGGTCTGGCCTTCCACCTTGACCTGGTGTCTCCTCGATCTACACAAAGGATCATAGGCCGAGAGTGGAGGCAGCTCCATGTCAGAGGCCCCAGGAGTGTCCCTGTATGAGCCGTCACATGTGGGTACACACGAAGGAGCAGGAAGGAGAGGAAAACCCTGCCTTTCCGGTAAAGGGCATATTTGATCTTTTCCAACCACAGCTGAGGACAAGGCAGGTTTCCTGGAAGAAGCTCAGGGGAGGGAAAAGGAAAATTAGAAGGCTTCATCTGAAAAGTTGGGGCTAACCTTGAATTCCTAATTGCCGCAGGTCTTAGAAGCATGTCTGTCTGTGGTGTACCAGCCTTCAGCTGGGTGGCTCCTGGATCATGTCTCCTTAGTCAATCCAGCCGATGGCACCAGCACCATCAGCTTCCTTCCAGGAAAGCAGTGCCCATCCTCTCTGGTTTTCTGTTGAGTTGGTCTGGCCCTACTTAAGAGGAAAATAATTGGTATTCTTTACTCCTGTGTCGGGCAGTAATTTCCCTTTGAGCCACCCTTCACATCAGGGCCAGCCTTCTGCAAAATTATGCACCAGACAGTTTGTTTTTAAGCATTTCTTTTTTTCTCCTGGTGCCATCACTCACCCTATCCTTCTTCCTTCAGCCCCAATTTCTGGGACCCTCTGATTTTCCTATTACTGTCAGATATAACGGCACCCTCATCACTGCGGTACCTGCACTTGGTCTGGGAACACTCCTTCCTTTTGGAATTGTCAACTTGCTTTAGAAGTTACCAGTCCTTTGTCTCATTCTGCCATGTGCCAGACACCATGTCAGGTGCCATGGCTACAACAATAAACAAGACATGGTACTTATGCTTATGGAGTACACAGTTTCACGAGATAGGCAAGAATATCCAGTCTCGCCGCAAAGATGCAAAGGCATGAGACAGCGTAAAACATTGGAAGGAATGTCACTGCGGCAGAGCATGGAGGCCCCTAAATACATTCTGGGATTTGTTCTGGACAGGCCACTAGACAAGTGAACTGTAAACACAGGGATGAGTGTGAGCTTTATTCTGAGAGCTGTGTGAAACCCAAGGGAAAGTTATGCAAGAAGGTGTCAAGATCAGATGTGCAATGTAGAAGTGTCTCTTTTTTAGGTAGAGTCAGGGAATAGGGCTACCTAGTTTAAGTCAGAAATCCATGAGAGATGGGGTAGCTAGACTGAGGTAGTGGAAGTGTGGGTAGAGAAGAGAAGACAGATTTGAGAGATATTTAGGAAAGAGAAATTGTACATTTTAGGGATTGCTTATGTCATTGTTTGGGGAGAGGGAGGTGAGGCATCTAGAATGGCTCTAAGGATTCTGACAAAGGTTGGGATGCCTTCCCAAAGATGTGGAATGCACAAAGCGTTGTTGATTGAAGACTCTTCTTTTGATGGTAGTGGGTGTAGATGAGGCTTAACCCAAGCTCAAAAATGTATTAATCAGTTCATGTGTTATTTTCTTACCAAAGTGGCATCAGATTGGTTTTATTAAGTTAAAATAAATATCTTTTTTTTATTACATTCTTAGAGAATTTTGTTAATGCTGGCAGTTTTAGAGACCATGGTAAAACAATTGAAGAAATGTCCTTCTTTCGGCTGGAGGGTGTGGTGGAGCAGGGTATGGAGCTGCCTGGAATCATTTTGTATTCTGGGCCTCTGCTCACTGTGTTTCCATGTGATCCTGTACTCCCTGCACACTTAATTTTTCTCTGACTTAAAAAAAAAATCTCTAATTTCTATCCCCTCTATCCTTTAATTCATTCTTTTATCCCTTCCTGGGCCAGTATTGCCAAAAGCCTGCCCTCTGTACAAAGTGCACTAGCCACAGCACAAGAGACCTCCCAGTTATGTGTATCTGTAATCTAAAGGGGAAAGAATGAAGATTTCTTTCCCATGGACTCAGGATTCAGATAATCTCACTGCTGCCCAGAAGACATTTTGGGAGAGAGGTGATGACTGAACCAAGTAAACATTCCCAAATCCTTGCTATTTCCGTGACACACAAGCTCAGTGGTGTTGATAAAGCTTAAGGAAGCGAGCTACTTGGGAAATAAGAAAAATATTTTAATGTTTAAAAGCTCCGTGCCCCCTGGTTCCTTTGTTTCTATTGGTACAGCTCTTAAAAATATTCATTCTTTCTCTCCTCTATTTCTTGATCTATGGGTATCAAGTGAAAGCCTTAAATTCCCCATTCTCCTACTCCCACAATAATTACATTTCATTTGGATGTGAGGGAAGAGAAAGAGGAACAGATTCTTCCCAGCAGTCAAAGAAGGAATAGCAATGAATGCAAATAGAAAAATGTTTCATAAACAACATGGAACCAGAAATCTTGCAGTTTTTGTAGCTTACATGTAATAGACAAATACTTCCACCATTCTTATGACCAGGCATCAGGCTACCTAGCGCCCTTCATCTATCTTGTTGTGCGAAAGAACACATCCACTTGTTATGCAATGTGGACCTGGGAAGTGGTTTTGGATTGGTTTTGGCTTCTTTGAGATGGTTTTGGATAAGATTTTGTTATGAAAGCTAAACACAAGTTGTGATTGCATGCTATAAGAATGCCCCGTATTCATTGGCTGTTCAGTCTCCTAAACCCACACTGAAATCCTGTAGAACGATTGATGTCAGAGGCAATTTAGAAAGAAAAGGTTAAGAGTTAGCTACTGAAAAATGAGGAAATGGATTTGGGACTTGATTCTCTGGATGAGCAGTGCAGTTGCTAAGATAATGGACCATGCTCAGTTCTGCTCGGCGGAGGCACCTCCCTTGGATGTGTTTATCCAGGTGGCATGCCGGGACCCGTGCAAACTCAGTGACATAATCGGGGGTAAGCCTGGGAGGGATAGTTCTCAAGACATTCCAATGGAGTTAAAGGTAGGGGAGAGATGTCACATTTGCTGACTCCCATTTTCCATCCTAAATAGAAAAACAGTGAATTGCTAGACTGTTGTATAGAAATATGATATTCAATAATCAACAATAGCTGAACATTGAGTGGGAGAAAGAGGAGGGCATATTCATTTGAAGAAGAATTTTGGAGAAATCTTTCGTTCTTCTTAAATTCTACCAGAATTACCATGACACTAAAATAATAAGACTGTGATTTTCTTGAGAGCAATGGTCATTTATTGTATCCTCAGCAACCAAGACATTTTCTGGTGTATAGTAGGTGTTCAATAAATGTTGACCAAATGAATATGTGATCAAATGCTTACATTTATAGACAGACATCCACATATCACATTCATAATATTTACATTATGACACCTACAATAATATAAATTTCTTCCACCCATTATCTATAACAAAAAGTCAGCCACGTTTTTCTATAAAGGGCCAGATAGCCAAACTTTTTAACGTTTTCAGGCTGAGAGGTAAAATTGAGAATATTATGTAGGTGCTTCTGTAACACAAGGGAAAAAAAATTTCCATTATATTTTACTGATGAAATTCAAAATATAATAATAATTGGGTATTCTTTTTTGTAATGGAATGAGAAAAATGGAATTTTCTTGAGGGGTAAGATTTCATTTAACTGATGTCCTCTATCATCAAAATATTTTGCAAATGTTCATCTGTTAATGTTGATGTGTCATGAGACTTTAATTATTTCATTCAGAGTTTGAATTTTATATAATTTTTGCATGTCACTAAATATTATTTGTCTTTGATCATTTTTTTCCTACCATTTGAAAGTATAAAGGGCGTTCTTAGCTCTCAGGCCATAGAAACACAAGTGGCCCGTGGGCTGCACTTTGCTGACCTCTGATATATACCTACTGGTTTTGAAAAGTGGCTTGTTTATTTATTTAAAAACCTGTCATAGAAAGTTGCATTTGAAAATTTTCATCTAATTACATTATTTGCAAACTCTCACAGAGCAGAAAAGTCCCTACATGTGACAGTTTTTTCTTTCTTTCTTTCTTTCTTTTAAATACTTTCATGTGAGTACTGGACTGAGAACCATACCAAAAATAATTCACTTTGATATCCTCTTGGTTAACCTGATAGCTTCACTCCTAAACTGAGTATGATTCTTGGCTAAGATGGGCTAGAGGACAAGGACTTCACAAGAACTTCCTCTCCTGGGATAAAAATACAGTGACAAGGACAGAACCCTCAGGAACTGCCAAGTCCTCTGGATGCCCAAATTTGGAGTTATTTTTTCATGTTGTCCTTTTGGTCGGAAATGCTTGAAATCCCTCTGTACCTTGCTCCCCACTGTTACTTCCAGGCTGTCTCTCTTCCTTCTCTCTCAGAGCCCCAGTTTCTTGGAAGTGGGTGTCTTTGACTTCATTATCTGTCACCCTTCCCTGTAGCTCTCATGTCTCTACCTCCAAATGTCTTCTCCTCCTTCACTGTGTCCTCACCTCCTGGCCTCAAGTATTTCTCCTTAAATCACCGCATAGGATGGTGGTGAAGGGCAGAGAATCTGGGATCAGATTGACTTGGTTCAAAGCCTGGTCCTATCACTTACTAGCTGTTCTCCATCTCTTAAACTATGGGTATAAAAAATAGTACCTACCTTGTAAGGACATTGTGAGGAGTAAATGAGATTGAGAAAAATGACAAATTCTTAGAACAGTGCCTGTCACAGAGTGAACACTCAATATATTCAGAACCTTCACCATCATTGGAAGGTATCTGGTTCTTGTCAGTGTTGTTGACCCTCTGAATTAAGGACCCCTGGAACAGCCCAGGGTCTAGGCCTATTGATATCTGAGATAACTACTTCCAAATGGTTTAAAATAATCTCAGGTGGGTCTCTGTGAATTGCAGTAGAAAGAATAATGATCCAGACTTCTCTGTTCTTATTTATTTGGTCTCTTGAATTTGGTAGCATTTATCATTATTGACCTATTTCTCCTGCCTGAAACACATTGTTCTTTAGGCTTCTGTGACTCACAATCCCTCTCTTTTCCTGCCACCTAACATACTATACCTTGAGCAACTTACAGTCTGATTTAGTTAGCTGCCTACATGACTTTCCATTTGGATGTCTAATAGGCATACTAATCATAACATAGACAAAACAGAAGTATCCCTCCCCCTACCCACCTACTATATCTGTTCTCTCATAAGGTTTTGCTGTCTCAGTAAATGTCATTACCATATAACCTGTCATACAGGCCAAAAATCTAAGATGTGGGAGTTTTGATTATTTTGATTATTTTCTTCATACTCTACATACAACCTCGTATGTTTTTCCATCAAAATGTGTCCTGAGTCTGACCACTGTTCACAGATCTCACTGCTAGAACTTGAGTTAAGTCTCTGTCGTCTGTGGTCTGTTCTTCTACAGTGACCTCCAGCCTCACTGATCTCCATGCCTTCAAGTGGGCCCTCCCCTCCCATAATTCTTCCTTCAGAGTCATCATTCTAAAATACAAATTAGATTTCATCACTTCCCAGATAAAACTATCCAATGACTGGTCTGGGAAGATCACATGCTGCGGGGCAGCTGAGCCTGTTTGCCACAACTACTGAGCCTGAGCTCTAGAGCCCACGAGCCACAACTACTGAGCCCGCATGCCACAACTAATGAAGCCTGTGCACCTAGAGCCTGTGTTCTGCAACAAGAGAAGCCACTGCAACAAAGAGTAGCCCCTGCTCACCACAACTAGAGAAAGCCCATGTGCAGCAATGAAGATCCAACACAGCCAAAAATAAAAAGACAAGTAAATAAATAAATAATTTTTTTTTTTTAAAAAGTCAAACTCCTGGCTTTGCCTACTAAGCCGTTCAGGATCCAGATGGTCCTCACCTCTCAAACTTCTTCTCATATTTCTCAACCCAACTACGAAGATCCAGCTACCCTTGCTTTCTTTTTGCCCTATGAACAGATCAGCCTTATTCCCTTCTCAGAGCCTTTGCACGTGATCTTCTTTCTCTTTGGAACAATCTTCCCCGTCCTTTTCCCCACCCCTCACTTCGCACCCCACCCCACCCAGATTTCTGCATGGCTGCTTGGGACTTGTAATTAAGGACTAAATACACATCTCCTCCTAAGAGAGAGCTTCTCTGACGACACTAAATAACCCAGCATCCACCATCACTCACCACTACTATTTTCCTATTTTAACTTCTTAATGGTATATAGTAAAACATAAGTTACCGGTTTGTTTGTTTTACATAAAATTTTAGTCTGTTTTCCCAATGAAGATGTAAGCTCCTCAGGTGGAAGACTCTGTTGTTTAACTGTATGCCTGGGTGTCAGTTAATATTTGGAGTCTTGATGTCAGATTCAAGCCCTTGCTCTTAGTTGCCAGGACTCCAGCTCTGCTGAGCGCATAAGTGTCTGTTGTTCCCTTTGCTTTCAGAGATCACTCATCCAGCTGAGATCAAGGCAAATGCAGGTGCTACTGTTATTTACCATTTTTATGTGGGAGAATCTTTATACATCCTTTTCCACCTTCTTTTTGGAAGTAGAAGATATTTGGAAATCACACAAACTTTGAAGCTGGTTAGATATAGGTTTGTATATCAACCATGGCGTTAGGCAGATATTTTCACCTCTTAGTCTCAGTTTCCTCTTATGTGAAATGGTGATAATCTTTCCTATTTTTCAAAGTTTTATTTTATGTAATAAATAAGCAAATTTCACTGCATAAAGATAGCAATCAATATCATTACTCTCATTCTTTCTTTTTTTTTTAATTAATTAATTTATTTATTTATTTTTTGCGGTACGCGGGCCTCTCACTGTTGTGACCTCTCCCGTTGCGGAGCACAGGCTCCAGACGTGCAGGCCCAAAGGCCATGGCTCATGGGCCCAGCCGCTCCGCGGCATGTGGGATCTTCCCGTACCGGGGCACGAACCCGTGTCCCCTGCATCGGCAGGCGTACTCTCAACCACTGCGCCACCAGGGAAGCCCCTCTCATTCTTTATTAATTTGTTTTTCTCTAATTATCTTAAGAGTGTGGATGCCAGAGGGATTGGGCTTTGATCTGGTCTGTGGACTTCAAGTTCCTTTGGCATCAGCTTGGTCCTGTGAGATGCTGTGAATCAACCTTCGCTCTAGCACTACCTTTCTCTGAGCCACCTTCTTTGCTTAGGGCTGGAAACAGGTACAGACAAAAACACAGTGAACTTAGAGAGAACTTAGTGCAGTCCCATATACTTATTTCTTGGGTTATGTTGAGCAACTTACACTTTAATTTCTTTTAATTAGTTAACTTTTATTTTCCTTACCTGTATAATGAGACCAATAGTTGTAGGCCTTACATCATGGTTTTTGTAGTGAACATCTCTGAGTTTGCCTTATGAGAATTGACTCCAGTTCTCCTGGATCTTCCTTCCAATCCCACTCCCATTTCTTGTCATCCACATGGTTTCTTCAGGAATAGAGAGAGTTAATTAACCCAGAGGGGTGGGCAAGATGAACAGAACTTTTTTTGCCAGGATTTTTTGAATTGATAAATGCAAAGAAAGTATCTCTCCAGGGACAGACATTTTAAGATAAAAATATTTGGAGCTGTTTTCTCCCTGCCAAAGGGAGAAAACTTGTCTGCAATAAGAGGGAATAAGTGACACACGCAGAGAAGACCAGAGAGGAGAGATACGGAAAAAGACGATGAACTTTGAGTTGCTTGTTCTAATTATCCCTAAAGCCAGGCTGCATCTGTGACCTTCATTTGGACTGTTTATTTAAACTTCTTTGTAAGTTTTTAGGCAGACTTTATCCTTTTTTGCCTAAATGAGTTGGAGTCTTATGTCTTTTTTTTTATTGGAGTATAGTTGATTTACAATGTTGTGTTAGTTTCAGGTGTACAGCAAAGTAAATCAGTTATACATATACATATATCCACTCTTTTTTAGATTCTTTCCCCATATAGGTCATTACAGAGTATTGAGTAGAGTTCCCTGTGCTATACAGTTGGGATTGACATATACACACTACTACATATAAAATAGGTAACTAATAAGGAGTCTTATTTCTGACACTTGCAAACAGAGGATCCAGAAAACCATCAGCCTTGTGGCCTTTGGTAAGTTATGTGCCTTTTCTGAGCCTTGGTTTCCTCAACTATAAAGGGCACAATACTTACTTTCATTTGAACACCAAACATGGTGTCTGGCACATGGTTGGTGGTTCATATTAGGTAGCTATTAGTATTATTAACAATGTACAGCTGTCAGTGATAGAATCTCTCTGACTCACCTTCTCTCTCCCATTCTGTCTTATGAACAGGCTTTCAAAGGGAAAGCAAACTGAATGGTATGCAAGAAGTTCCATGAAGCAGAAAGTGTTTCTTACAGAGGCTTCTGGAAAGTTTACACCATAGTCAGGCTAGGGAATTAATGGAATTTGGAATTAGTAATGAGAAGAGATTAGATTAGTGAGACGGATGTGGTCAGAATTTCTCAAGAGTTCTAACTACACTGTCTCCAGGGTACCAATTTAAATAATCTTTTTTTTTTTTTGCGGTACGCGGGCCTCTCACTGTTGTGGCCTCTCCCGTTGCGGAGCACAGGCGTCGGACACACAGGCTCAGCGGCCGTGGCTCACGGGCCCAGCCTCTCCGCTGCATGTGGGATCTTCCCGGACCGGGGCACGAACCCGCATCCCCTGCATCGGCAGGCGGACTCTCAACCACTGCGCCATCACAGAAGCCCTTAAATAATCTTGATCACTTTTTAAGTAAAACTTTTGATTGTTACCCTGAAAGCAGTTTTTTCCTTATTTAACAGTTGCCATTAACAGAACTAATAGGAGACAGAAAATGAGGGAAATGATAGAGTTGTGAGCCAGCTGTTATAGAGATGAGGAATATAAATAGGGAACCACTTCCTCCTCACCCGTAAGTAAGAGAAGAAGAAGTCAAGTTGTGATAAAATATTAGTTTCAATGTAACACAGGCAATCAATCCATGGTTTTTAAAAATTTAATACTTTATTTTTTGGAGCAGTTGTAGTTTCACAGCAAAATTGAACGGAAAGTACAGAGAGTTCTCATATTACACACAACCTCCCCCATTATCTACATCTGACATCAGAGTGGTTTATTGGTTACAATCTTACTTCACTTGGTAACATGCATTTAAGTTTCCTCCATGTCTTTTCATGGCTTGATAGCTCATTTCTTTTCAGCATTAAATAACATTCCATTGTATGGATGGATATAGCACCATTTATCCATTTTCTTACGGAAAGGCATCTTGGTTGCTTCCAAATTTTAACAATTATTAATACAGCTACTATAAACATCCATGTGTGGGTTTGTGTGGACATAAATTTTAGATTCATTTGGGTTAATATCAAAAAGCATGATTGCTGGATTGTATGGTAAGAAAGAGTATGTTTGGTTTTATAAGAAACTGTCAAACTATTTCCCAAGGGATTATATCATTTTTCACCCCCATCAGCAGTGAATGAGCGTTTCTGTTGCTCCATGTCCTCGCTAGCATTTGCTGTTGTAGTTGTCATCAATTTTCTGAATTTTGGCCATTCTAACAGGTATGCAGTGGTATCTCGTTTTTAATTTACATTTCCCTGATGATATATGACGTGGAGCATCTTTTCATACACTTGTTTGCCATCGTATATCTTCTTTTATGAAGTATCTTTTCAGGTCTTTGGCCCACTTGTTAAATCAGGTTTCTTGTTTTCTTATTATTGAGTCTTAAGAGTTCTTTGTATGTTTTGGATAACAGTCCTTTATCAGATGTGTCTTTTGCAAATATTTTCTCCTAGTCTGTGGCTTGTCATCTCATTTTCTTGAGGTTATCTTTTTAATCCATGTTTCAAAATTGAAAATATAACTATTTATCTCAATGCACTTGCATTGGTGTGCCTTGGGTTTAAGAACATCTCAAGGCTGTATGTAATCTTCATCACTGCTCCACCATCCACCTCTGATTCTATGGACAATTGTTTATGGGCCAACTCATGCAATCCACACAGTCACCTCGACTATTACTCTCTCTCTCACTTAACATATTTGCCAAAATTAGAGTAGCCAGAAATATCTTCATCATGAAGAATAGTACAGCCTTAACTGATACCAAGCAGGACTAAGTTATAGCACCTGTTTTTTAAAGTCTTTATCAACATAGGACAATTATGAAATGAATTGACTTTATCTCCTCCTGCTGCAATAAAGACAAATACAAGCATCCTTCTTTTTGCGGATAACCTTGTCATATTCTCTAAGAGTGAACATAAGAAGCAGCGTAGGTCTATTGGCATCTTACTTCTATAAGGAGCAACTCAGCATAAAATTTTGCAAAACAAAAAATTCATTGTAATTGGTAGACATTCTATTTTAAGTATCCTCAGGCAAGAAGTCAATCTATTATGTCTTTTGTTAGGGATTCAGTCACTCTTGGCCCACAAGTGGATTTATTATCTTATTCAGGCATGCATTTTGCTCTTAATTCATCCTGATGGCTCCTGAGAATCTAGTTCTTAAAATGAGATGTTGCTAGTTTATGTATTGATGTTCTTTTATAGATGAGGCCAACAGCTGGTCACACACACATACCACACACACACACACACACACACACACACACACATTACTATGAGCTAAAATGTAAGCAAGGCTGAGCCTTTTTATTTCATGTTGCCTGGTGTTGAATTGTGGGGTTTCAAACAAATATGTATGCTTGAAAATATCAAACCTCTACTTTCGGGAAAAAAATAACTTTATCTTTAGATAAAGTGCTGTTCTCTCTGCACTATTATAATTAAATTTTAATGCATGGCATATTTCCATTTTTACCTCAGCTGCCAGGAAACAGAACATCATTCACTGCCTGTGATAGAAATTGATTACTTAACTTGGCTGTAGCCCGACAAGCCTCAATTGCCTCTGTGTCCTTTGGATAATTTTTTAATTGCTATTTATTATCAGCAGCGTGCTTAATTTTTAGTCAATTTAAATGATTTCTGAAGACATTACAATGCATTCAATATCTTCTTTCAACAGAAATATATTGAGTACTGTGCAAGTTATTGAGTTGTCTCTCAGCTTCAAACCCACCCTTTAGTACTCAGTTTTGTACTGCCGGCTGGGGCTGGGACTGTGCAAACCACATTTTGGTTGGGTTCGCTGGCTCCACGTTAGACTCCACCAATGGTGGCATCAGAAGGAGACTGCAAGTCTCGAAGAGGAAGAAGGGATATCCTCGTTCCTCCCAGCTTCCAAAGGGCTTCCTTTCTGTTCTCTGTTCCCAGTAGTATCACCCAAGCAATACTTCTTCACCCCATAGCAGTTGTTCCTTCCCAAGGCAACAGCTGGATCCAATGTGCCGTTAGTTCTTTCAGTGTGAAAAGAGCCCGTTTCATCACACTTGCCATCTTGCCAGTCCCAGCCTCCAGCAGTCCTTCTTCAAAGATCTGGGTCCCAAGCCCACCAGGTCACTCCTCAGAGCTCAGAGACACCAGCCATGAGAGCCCCCTTCTCACAGCCCTGAGTTTCAGCTCTGCAAGGACTCTCTCCTAGGTTTCTACATTTAACATTTCCAACATCTTCCTTATTCCCTGTGCCAGACAGGTGGTATTTGTTTCCTGCTGTGGTTACTTCTAGGACACTTGAGAGTTCTCTTTGTACCTTTCAGGTACCTACTTAACAACTTAACAGTACTTAGCACCTCTTGATATTAAATTCCCTCTCATCAAATAACTGACGTAATTTCTGATTCCCAGTTGATTCCTCTAATGCAGGTACCTAGTGTGGATCAAACATTGTTCTAAGTGCCAGGGAATGGTCATGACCCAAATAAATCTACTGCCTTCATAGCACTGATCTTCTTTTAGGGTTAGACAGGCAACACACATAAATAGGTATTATGATAAGTATTTTCCACTTTTTCACTATTATGAAACTGAATGAAACCAAGTAAGGGGAAGGAGAATTACCAGGATGGCAGGAAGGGGCTGCTGTTGTGTGGGGTGGTAGAGAAAAGGCCTCTCTGGGCAGGTGACATTTGAGCAGATTTGAAGGAAGTGTAGGATCAAATTATACACTATGTGGAGCAATAGAGAGTAGGAAGTGCAAAGGTCCTGGGGGTGATGCATGCTTACAATAGTCAGGAAATGGAAAGACCAGTGTGTTTCTAGCAAAGGGAGCAAGTGGGAAAGTGGTAGGAGATGAAAGCAGAGAGGAGGCAAGAGTCTGGAAGACCAGGTCCTGCAGGGCCCTGGGAGTCAGAGTAAGGATTCTGACTTTTCATCATCGTGAAATGGTGAGCCGCTGGAGGATTCTGAATGTAGGAAGCGCAAGCTAGTCCTCAATGATCAAAACCTTACTGAGCATCAACTTGGGGCCATGCATTTTTCTAAAAGCAAGTAATAGGGTAGTGAACAAAACTGGTTTATTCCTGCCCTTCTGGTGGCAATATAGAATATGTCTGATAAGTGCTGTGCAGAAAAGTAGAGCAGGGTCAAGGTGTAGGGAGTACCCAGAGGAGAAGAACATGAAGGGAGCAAGGGAAGGTAGGAAGGCCAGGTAGAAGGCAATTGCAGTACTCTGGGCAGGAGTTGATAGTGGCTTGGACCATGATGGAGATGAAGATGTGTTAAAAGTGTGGTCAGATTCTGGATATATTTCTTATGTAGGGATGATAGATAGATGATAGTAGATGATAGATGATTTACATGGCTCCCTGTTGCTCTTAGAATAAAGTACAGGTCCCGATCATGGCCTACCAGATTTAGCATGGTCTTGTCTCTGCTTACGTTTCTAACCACCTCTCTCCACTGGCTACCCCATTATACACTGCTCGTTCACTCTACAGAACATGTACCAGGTCCTCCAAAGAGCCTTGCTCCCACTGGCCTCTGGCCATTTACACATGCCAGTCCCCCTCAACACCTTATTTTACCTGAATAACTCCTTCCCCTCCTCCTTTAATTCATGGATTATATTTCCCCTATTCATAGAAGCCTTCTTGTTTTCTGGAGATGAGGTTAGGTGTCTCTCCTATGAGCAAAACCCCAAGGCTGGCTTGATCTTCTACAGCTAATCAGACATCTAGAAAGCTGTGCACACTCTTTTTCTTTTTAAAAAAAATATTTATTTATTTGGCTGTGTCAGGTCTTAAGTTGCGGCATGTGGGATCTTCGTTGCGGCATGCGGGATCTTTCTTTGCGGCACACGGGCTTCTCTCTAGTTGTGGCACACGGGCTTCTCTCTAGCTGTGGCATGTGGGCTCAGTAGTTGTGGTGTGCAGGCTTAGTTGCCCCGTGGCATGTGGATCTTAGTTCCCTGACCAGGGATCGAACCCGCAGCCCCTGCATTGGAAGGTGGATTCTTAAGAACTGGAGCACCAGGAAGTCCCTGTGCACACTCTTGTTGTAATCAAAACTGTGTTTGTTTAGCCACAGCATTAACTCTGTTTTGGCTTCAGAGCTCTTGGTTGAGGGAAGAGTTGAGGAAAGATCTCTTTACACCACGAACACCAAACTATAGGACCCAAAGCAATAGAGGTGCTTGGCAGGCGTCATACCATCCAATGAATACTTGACATAGACACTCCTCAATGTGTTCATATTTAGAAACAAGCTTATAATAATGAAAAATAATTAGAATTGAGTTTTTTGTTTGGAACCTAGTGCTTTGCCATTATGGCCTTAAAATGCCCTTATTTTCTCAAGATTTTAGTTTATTATATTCACTTTTTTCAAGGTCTTGTTTTTACTCCTTGATTGTGACCATACAACAGCTTTTATTTAATTGCTCACAGCACCCTGTAGAAAGAGCTATTGCTTCTTCTATTAAAACAGCATGCAAAATATATCACATGCTCATTTCCCAAAATATGGAGTGAATTTCTTTAAACCTTGGAAACACTTCATTTCCATGAAATAAATCTTCCCAGACTGGTAAATTCCCTGAGATTATCATAACAGACTTAAGTCGAACTGAGAAAGGGTTTCTATTTTGAGAGAACAGTGCTTTTGGCAGTCAGTAGAGCCTTCTGTAGACATCTTTTTGAGAACGGGATAACTCATCTGAATTCATCACAGCCAGAAATAAAGATTCTTGGTGCCTGATGTAGGTGCGTTACCGGAAGGATGGTAAGTCTGGCTTAGTATTGCTTGCAAAAATTATTTATGGTTGGCACTCTCAATGTGTTTAAAAAAACTTTTCACGTTTGGTTAAATGTTTCTGTCTTTTCATTATTTATTTGAAGTCTGCCTTCAAAATGCTCAAAATAAGGTTGTTGTTGGACAGATCTCTATCTGAAATCCAGGAAATAGTTTTCATTTTGGCCCCAGTTAGAACCCACATCATGTATATTAATGCAATGTTCTCATTTTAAACTACTTTTTGTTTCTCTGCTGCAGTCAGGCTTTTATTAACATGCTTAAACCAATAAATCCTCATCTGTACTGGAGTGAGCTAATTGTGTCCTTAATGAAGAGGGCTGAATCTCATTTGTCAAATTTATGTTTGCACACAGCCTGCCTCATTGAATGCAGACCAACTTAAGGAAGAGGAGTATCTTTCCAAAGAACTATGTTGAATGAGTACTTCCAAAAATATTTTCCATGCTAATGACATTTTAAACAACTTAATTCTGTAAATTTTATTTTTGTTGGAGGTATGCAAACTCTTCCTACTAGAATATTTACAAAGTTACTTCATGATATGCCATTTTCTGTTGGTTAGAATGTGCATCTTACCCACAAAACTCTTTCTTATATGAAAAATATATCATCATTATCTTGTTTTATTACTTCCCCTTAGAATGACTTCTCTGTTCTTCTTTGCTTGGCTAAATCCTGTGCCCCTTTCAATCCAGCTAAAATCTCACCTTGCACCCTTACCTAATTTGGGCAGAATATTGTGGAGATCATGGAGATTTCACTACTAAGTGTGTCGTGTGCTTAACTGGGGTCAATACAAGCAAATATTTCCTGGATGTCAAAGATTCCTCCACCTATAAGAATGACTTTAATTTATTGTTGTCTTAATGGAAATTGTAGGGTACTAGAATAAGTTTTATTTGTTTGCTTCTGCAATAATCCTGAGATTCATTGTAGAAGACATTGGTTGCTTTGGCCTTTCCAGAAGTCTTTTACCTTTATCCAGGTAATAGCACTCTGATGTACAATACCTTCCAGTGATGCCTCCAGCTCTGAACATATAGTTGATCAGAATAAATGACGTTCAATTCATAAACTCTTGTTACACCTGTTGGCCAAGAGAAGTCTTCATCGCGTTAGACTTGGGGCTATGAGGATATTACCCTTGAGTTCCGGGGACCATCATGATGGGAACGCATACTTGAAAATTAAGCCATTTCAGAAGAAAGAAGGCATATGGGAGAGATCACTTCCTGGCAGTATTGAGTACCTGAATCCAAGTGTGCCAGAAACTAGAGACGCCTAGGTTTTGTAGTTACATAGTCAATAAATTTCTTTTATTTCTTATTTATTTATGCTTTTGCTTATACAAAATTGGGTTGTTTTGATAATTGCAGTTGGAAGAGCTCTGAAAAACTATTTCAGTCCTGATTTTATAAATGAAGAAATTAAGCTGAGAGAGATTTAGAAAACTGCAGAACTAGTAACAAGTAAAACTGGAATTGCTAGTCAGGTATATCTGCCTCTATGGTCCATTCTGTCTCTGCTCTACCATGTTGCATTATAGTTTTCTGGTATGTTTTGGCTGGTATGTTTTGGCTCCTGTGCTGATATGTTTTGGCTCTTCCAAAAGTTTTCATTTATTTATTTTTTTGATGGATAAAGTCCATGACTTGCAGTTGTATCATTTTCTACTAGTATTTTGGAGGAAGATAATATGAGGGACACAGGAACTTTCGTGTTCTGAGTACTTATAATAGAAGCTCCATTAATACCATTGAGTTTTCCAGTGATTGACACTCATTATATGCAGTCTTTCTCTGGGTTCAAAGAACCATGGTTGAAGTCAAGCCATTCTTGTTCATAGAGCAACCTACTAGTCTCTGAGTCTGTGTTGCTTCAGTGTCTATTGTTCACAATCCCTGTCTCCATCAAGTTGCATTATTTTCAGAAACACAAACGAGTTGGCCCATCACAAGGACACTTACATTGGAAATATTGGGAAAATAACGGCTATTCCTAGGCTGGATCAGAGACAATGTTGAAAGAAACATCTAAATTTTATCCCTGGAATTGTCACTGCATTTCAGGGTGGCCTTGGATAAAATTATTTTTCTAGGTTTCTCCAAAGGGAAGAGAATATAGGGGTGGGGGAGGAATAACCAAACAGTTCTCAAAGTATACATGTATTCTTTGCAGTGTTAAGTACTACATTCCCATTTTCCTGAAATTACTGTGAACTCAGAGGCCAGATCTCAGAGAGAGCCTTTTGAAATTCTAAAAATAGGTCTTTTTTTTTTCATTTACAGCTAGAAGAACAAAAACAAAATCAAAACAAATAGAAAACAGGCTTGGTGCACAATTCTTGCCTGTGAATGTCCCCATTAGCTCAGTGTATGTGTTTTTGTTGGCCTTTGGAGAAGACTCGAGGTCTGTTATGGTTTTGTTGATGGCTAACAGTGTTCTTGGCGCCGAGTGAGATATAGAAGAGGGTACCAGATCCGCCCAAAGGCGCTTGCAACCTAAGTTAGTAAAATACACAACTCGCTATTAGTCTTGACCTTGCTGGAAATTGAGCTTAAATATCAGTAGTACTAAATTCCGGAATATTTCTATTTATGCCCCTCTGGGATGGGCATGAATGACACTGTGGAGCAACTGTATTGCCTGGTATGCTTCCTTTCTTCCATTTTTAGCATCTCCATCTTTCTTCCATGCTCCAGGGCTTTTTCCATGGCTGAGTCAAACACGTACATGGTCTCTTGGCATCCATTTGCTTGGATGTAACATTCACCTTCACTTTAGTTCATTATAGTCAACTCTCATTTTTCTCCACCTACTGCAAGTGGTAGGAAACAGTGTTGGCCCAGATAGATCCTAAATAATTTTTTTATGTGGGAACAATTTTTCTTCTTATATATATTTGTGTGAACACCCATGACACTTCAAACAAAACAGTGAAGAGTGTGAAGACCCCATTAGACAGGGATTGAAAACTGTCCAACATCCTCTGCCCATGTAGTTTTTTTTTTTTTTTCATATTGGTAGGGAAGGAAAATATTACACTTCAGACTCCCGGATGTGCATACCTTTGGGAAGGGTGGGTGAAGTAGGAGAGGTAGTGGGGGGAAGTGGAGAATCACTGGTGGGGCAGAGCCTGGAAAAAGGAAGCAGGAAATTCATAATTTGAAAGATAATTTTTTCAAATGGCTGGTCTCAGGTTATTGCCAAGGAGAAGTCGGTATGAGAAAGAATAAATTAAAAGAGCTGTTTAAGAGTTAAGCAGATTGTTGATCTTGCCTCTAGTCCATATATAACCCCTGCTTATAAGCGATCAGAAGTGTGCTGGGTTTGGTATATAAAGCTAATTGAAATCTGCTGCTGAGGATTAATTTACATCAGTGAAACAAAGGGACTATGGCTGCATGCAATAGCATGGATGAATCTTTCTTTTTTAAAACTATTCCCATATTGTTATTTTCATCACAGTTAAATATATCTTTAATAATCATTTTAGAATGTAAATTCTCACCTATTTAAAAAAATTTTGGAATGGATTATTTGAGGTAGAATCATTGGATCAAGGGATATGAACATTTTAAGACTTGATATACTCTAAACTTTTCAGAATTATTAAAATTAATTTACATTTTCATCAGCTAAATTTGATGATACCTGAATTGCTTGGATGAATTTTTTAAGATTTAATTTTATTTATTTTTGGCTGCATTGGGTCTTCATTGCTACTTGCAGGCTTTCTCTAGTTCTGGTGAGAGGAGGTTACTCTTCGTTGCGGTGCACGGGCTTCTTGCAGTGGCTTCTCTTGTTGTGGAGCATGGGCTCTAGGCATGCGGGCTTCAGTAGTTGCAGCATGTGGGCTCAGTGGTTGTGGCTTGTGGGCTCTAGAGCAAAGGCTCTGTAGTTGTGGTGCACGGGCTTAGTTGCTCCACGCCATGTGGGATCTTCCTGGACCAGGGATCGAATTCGAGTCCTCTGCATTGGCAGGCGGATTCTTATCCACCATGCCACCAGGGAAGTCCCTCGTTTGGATGAATCTTATAACCATATGTTGAGCAGAAGAAACCAGACACAAGAGACTAGAGACTGATTAATTCTATTTAAGAAAAGTTCAAAATCAGGCAATTAGTCTATGGTATTAAAACTCTTGGAGGGGTGGTGACTGAAAGAAGGGGTGATAAAGTACCCTGGGATGTTTGAAATGTTCTATTTCTTGGTCAGGGCGATGGTTGATTGGGTGTGCTCCCTTTGTGAAAATTTATCAAGCTTTAACCTTGTAATTTGTGTATTTTTCTGTCTATATTTTGTACTCACTTTTAAAAAGGTTACTTAAAAATTGTTTATGTCTATTAGAGAGATGTTTGCATGCATATGTGTTGTTTGGAGCCACTTCTGCTAAATTGTTGAATTTGCTTGTTTTTCAAATTAGTAGCTGACTGACATTTGATTTCTGGGAAGTATTTGTTAAGTAAATAATTTCCGGTTAAAGAAAGGAGCCAGTATGTCTTGGACAGTAGCCTGATGGTTACCTAAGTATTATGGGTTGGTATGTGCCCTTATCGCAATCAAAGGCAGTTAAGCCAAGAACCGAGTGAGCTTAGGGTGCTGTTATGAGTTCAAGAGCAGAGCAGTGAGGCTAGATTATGGCAGTTTCATGGGAGATGAACAATGATTTGTCCTCCATTGTTTCTCAGATCCTGAGATGTGTGAGAGCTACTGTGACCCTCCTTCACTCCATGGCCAACTTCTGTCTCTCTGTCTCTCACTGGAGGGGAGTAGGCACTTAAAAGACTGTGGTTGACCTGGTATAAAAGAGATCAGAGAGAGAAGAAATGATATAGGAATGAGAAGGGAGAGGAGGGAAACAAAAGGGAAAAGTGAAGTAAGCCAAGAGAGATGATTTGAGCTCATCTGGAGGTTGTAAACTTTAAAGAAAGACCAACTAATAATGACAAAATAGTAAGGTCGTCACACTATCCTATTTTTAAAAAACACGTTCCAAATATACTTACTATATGTTAGGAACTGCCTCCATGCTATATGCCCTATATAATTCCATTTAATTTGTTTTTAATAAATTTATTTATTTTATTTATTTATTTTTGGCTGCATTGGGTCTTTGTTGCGGTGCGCGGGCTTCTCATTGCGGTGGCTTCTCTTGTTGCTGAGCACGGGCTCTAGGCATGTGGGCTTCAGTAATTGTGGCTCGTGGGCTCTAGGCACGCGGGCTTCAGTAGTTGTGGCACGCAGGCTTCAGTATTTGTGGCACACGGGCTTTGTTGTTCCGCGGCATGTGGGATCTTCCCGGACCAGGACTCGAACCCATGTCCCCTGCATTGGCAGGCGGATTCTTAACCACTGCACCACCAGGGAAGTCCCTAATTTTAATCTTATAAAATTGAGGGATCAGGAGGATTTTGAACACAGTATGTTAGACTCCAGTCTACACATGTTCTTATTCACTAAAGCAAACCCTCTTATTCAGAGTCCACTGAGTCAGAATAATGATGCAATGTATTAAGTACCTACAGCATCTCAAGGACCTTTATTTCATCTTTTATTTTATAAAATCTTATTGTAGTAAGAAACGTAACTTGAGGTCTGCCCTCTTAACAAATTTTTGAGTATGGAACACATTATTGTTGACTACAGGTGCAGTGTTGTACAGCAGGCCTCTAGAATTTATTCATCTTGCTTAACCGAAACTTTATGTCCGCTGATTTGTCACTCCCCATTTCTCTCTTCCCCTGACCACTGGTGACCACCATTCTGCTCTGTGATTCTATGAATTTGACTATTTTATTTTATTTATTTATTATTTGTTTGTTTGTTTGTTTGTTTTTTGTGGTACACGGGCCTCTCACTGTTGTGGCCTCTCCCGTTGCGGAGCACAGGCTCTGGACATGCAGGCTCAGCGGCCATGACTCACGGGCCTAGCCACTCTGTGGCATGTGGGATCTTCCCGGACCAGGGCACGAACCCGTGTCCCCTGCATCAGCAGGCGGACTCTCAACCACTGCGCCACCAGGGAAGCCCTATTTTATTTATTTTTAAAAAATTATTTATTTATTTACTTGGCTGCACCATGCGTTATGTGGGATCTTATTTCCCCAACCAGGGATCGAACCTGTACCCCCTGCATTGGCAGTGTGAAGTCTTAACCACTGGACTACCAGGGAAGTCCCTGAATTTGACTCTTTTAGATACCGCATACAAATGGAATCATGCAATATTTATCTTTCTGTGACTGGCTTATGTCATTTACCGTGATATCCTCAAGGTTCATTCATGTTGTCACATATTACAGAATTTCATTTTTTAAATGCTGAATAATAGTTCATGTGTATAAATACCACTTTTTCCTTATCCATTCATCTGTCAATGGACATTTAGGTTGTTTCCTAAATGTTGTTTCCACATTTAGGCTGTTTTCCATAGCGGCTGCACCATTTGGCATCCCTACAACAGTGTACAAGTGTTCCAGTTTCTTTTGTACCTCTACATTTGTCTCCACCAACATATTTCATCTTAAATAATTTGGTTTTGTTCCTTCTGATCAATATGTGCCTATGGCTACATGTGGTTCCCTGTTCCCATTTGTATCTGCTACTTGTAACTGGCTGTGACCTTATCATTTGGGATTCTAGCCAATGGCAGGACTGCATGGAACCACTCCAGGCCACATGGAGCCTCTGGCCACTCTGCCCTGGGCTCACTCCTCCTCACCATCCATCCTCCCCACCAGGGCTTGCCTGGAACTTTACCAGCTCCCAAGGGTAAAGATAGGTCACTGGGCAGATGACCATGTGCCTTTAACTGCTGACCCTGATTTGTGTGTACTGGCTTTGAGAGAGGATTCTTGTGGCTTCTTTTTACTCCAGGTTTATATTTAAGCAAAGATTAGATTTGCTGCACTCTTCTGACTGACACATGAAGGGTTGGGTGTGCATCATTGGATAGCATCCCACAAAACCAGTGGGCTATAGAAGTCGATTGGTCCAAGTCCACGTGATCAACTTGAGCATTCACATTTGAATGACTAAAAAATTTTGTAAAGGTCAGTTAAAGGATCATCACAAGTATTTGAGTATCCATGAGCTGCAAGTATTATGCCGGGTAATTTTGGGGATACAGAGGTGTGATGTCAAAGGCTGGAATGAAAGCAACTGAGATCAGGCTGTCATATACTGTACTGAAAAGCAAACTGTGCTGAATGAGGTAATTAGGAAAAGGAGCTACCGATGGGCACATGGTAAGATGGGAGACATAGTCACTTTAAAGTACAGGTAAAGTGATCTTTCCATATGCCTATACGAATGATCACTTCTATGTCTTTGCAAATCAGATACAATGATAATTGGTGGTTTGTGTAGAGTATGTCTTCACTGGCCAGATAAGTTAGGACATGCTAGTTTAAGCAAATGCACGCAGACTTTCTCTAAATAGGATCTTTCTGAGCTTTTTTAAAATGATGCTTTCTAAACTCCAAGAGAGAGATGAATTTTCTAGTATCCCACATGTTTTGCACCTTAAAAACATTTTTATATGAGATATCTTCTGGCACTAGTTTTTAGAAAGTCTGGAGATAATGGTTTGACATTTTCCAAGTCATCTGCCTCTCATTTCATGTTCTTCTTTCTTTTAAGTCTGAAGGAGAAAATCTAGGTAGTGTAATGTAGTGGAGAAGGGACCAGAGAGTAGCCCAAGATCTGGGCTCTTCACTCAAGGTTGTTTAGGTTTCACCTACTAGGAAGATAAATCCACCCCTGCTGTCCTTAAAAAAGTGAACCTACTTGAGACTCATTGACCCAGAGACTGCACCATCCAAAGGTTTTCAGGTCTTCTAAGCTAGGGAACAAATCCAGCTGTAAACCCTTTAGGTGCATTCCCAATATGCATTTTTCTTTTATTTGTTCAAAATGCTCAGCTCTGAGCACTTATCTTGTGGTTCATTTTGTGTTTGCCCAGAACAACGCCCCACAAATGGAATAGATCAGTGTTAGAAAAGTTCTGAAGGGATGTGACAGTTCAAGTCTCCTATTTTACACGTGAAGAATCTAAACTTTCTCTGGAGTTTGACTTTCCCTTGGACTATAATAGTAGTTAGTGTGATAAGGTCACTTGATTGAGAGTCTGTGCCACTTCCTATAGTGGCACACAGAGGCCCTAGGAGCTCTCTGAGGTTTGAATCCCTTGACACAAGGCTAACCTATGGGAAATGCCCAGGGGAGATTCCTCAGTTTCACCCAGATCCTCTTACTCTTCTCAGACATAGTGATTAAATATAGTTACTCTTATCTCTTGGGGAAAAATACTCAACACAACCAATTAAGATTCAAAAACTCCATCGGTCTGTTAGGGATTTACCTAACTGTCCCAGAACTACAAACCTCCCTCCTAAACACAAAACGAAACAAAACCTATTAACATATCTTGGATTCTATTATATCAAGGGTCCCAGGAAATGATTGAGTTTAACACTTGAGGGTTTCAGAATAAGCGCTGGGGAAAATGCATGGTGTCTGTAAACCTCAAGCAATTTAACTGTGGCTGCCAAGGCATCCACAGAAAGAGTTTTTCAATTGGTATATTTATACTTTCTTTACTTAGTATTGATTCTAAATAAGGATAAAACCCATCCTTGATGGGAAGCCTATGAGTAAGAACAGATGAATTAAAGTTTGTTTTATCTTCCCACTTTCCTTTTGCTGTAGCCAAAAAAAGCCTTCCTTTTAGAGGCAAACGGGATGTATTCTAGAGGCGCTGCCGCTACTTTCAGAACAACTAAATGATGAAGTGTTAGGACAGTCCAGGGCAACAACCGGAGTGCTGGGTTGTGGTGCAGGTCCAGGGCTTTGGAAACTTTTCATCTGTAAAACTGGGGAGAAATAGACCATCTTGAAGGCCCACAGTTCTGTGAACTTCCTCCACTACATACTGTATATTGATGCCCAGGCCTGCCATTTTCTAAACCCTATATTCCTCTTAAAACACCTGCTTTGGAGCCACTGATAAAGCACGTGCTCTCTCTCTCTCTCTCTCTCTCTCTCAGGTCTTGCAACAGACTTATTTCACCTTATATATTTGCTCATTGATTATCTGTAGGATTGAGAATAATCTCTGGGTAATTTCCCTTATGGCAGAAAATGAGTGGAGAGAATGAATGACCAAGGTATGATTGTTTAGACATCGTCCACTCATAGTTGTGTGTGTGTGTGTGTGTTATATACAAACACCATTAAGTCAGACCCACTCAAATAGGAATTGTGATGATTCTCCAAAACTACGGTAGGGTTCGAGTTCATCTGTGCTTTGGGTATGCAGTAAAGTTTGTGAATATGCAGAGAGATCATGTCCGTACTTTAAAGAACAGTCTTTTCCAACACTCTGGCCATTCTGCCCCTACCTAGGTATAATCCGCCCCTACTTGCAGCCTGTTTTCTAAGTCCTGGCACACAGCTACTCTGCCCTGTGAGGTGACACTGCTGGGGCTTGGCTGATACTTTTTTACTTCCCGGAGTTCCCTTTCCTCTCTTTCTTTCCCCTCTGTAATCCCGCTTATCTTATATGGTTCATTTAAAATGCCCTGAATAAAGTCACCCCTCATTCTCCACCACCTGGATTGACTGTTTTCCTTCCAAGAGTTCCAGAGCTCAGGAGCTCCATGATAATCTGTTCATATCTCCAATAGAGTACTTATTTCATTCTGCCTTATATCATAGTAAGATGTTGAAAGAGGGATAGTAAGAGGGTAGAAAAAGAACAGACTTTGGAAATACAGAGGAGATTTAACTCTGGAAAACTCTAGCTGAAAACTGTCAGGCAAGTTATTGAGCTTGTTTGAATCTTAGTTTTCTTCTCTCTAAAATGGACATAATAACCACTTTGTCAGCATAAAATGAGCTAATATATATAATGAGTGTAACACCATGCTTATTGTGTGGTGGGTGATAAATACAGGCTGTTATTATCAATAAAAATGATATAAGAATTTTATCTTTTTGCCATTTTCTTAGTGTTTTCACTTTTGGAAAACTGTATCTGTTTGACAAGTGTTTGTTGAATAAAGAAACAACTCCCTTGACATATTTTAAATTCCTGTTATCCCTATAGAGCTGCTACAAATTTCATACAATCCTCCTAAATGAATAAAGAACAGAAATGTTTGATGAGGTACACAGTTTTTCCAAACTATTGAATTTATTCACCAATATAGCAGTTCCATGAGGCAACACTTGGGATTGATTTATTAAATCGTCTTCAGACGATTGTCTTGAGAATTTCCTGTGCAGTGTTCAGCAATAGCAACTGATAATTATTGATCATCAGTAATTATGCCTGGGCCCGGGCATAGGGTTTTAGACGGATGAGTTAATACAAGCAACACAAGCAATAGTTTTATGAGGCAGATAGTAATATTGTCCTCATTTTACAAAAAAAATGAAAGTAAAGCCCGAAGAGATGGAATAACTAGTCCAGGTTCATAGAGATAACATGGCAGCTACTGTATTCAAACCCAGGCACCTGACTCACCAATCCGCTGCTACTACTAATACCAGGCGAGACTTTGTCCCCAGGCAGTTTCCACTCTAACTGAATAAAGGCAATCAGTGCAATGTAACACACTCTCCAATCCAAGGAACTCTTAGGTGATTTGGAGCACATAGGAGATGCCATCAGAAAAACAATGGATTTGCTAGGCATTCTGCCTTTTTTCCTCCCAGCTACTTCCTCAGTTAGACTAGAAAATTTCTTGACTAGTTATTGGTGGGTTTCCCCCTCACTTTCTCATAGAACTACTATGATTCGTTTAGCTGGAGGTTTCAACTGAGCGGGAAAGTCAGCCTTTGGTCCTGTTTACTCATTGGCTATGTATAGGAATTACATTGGTCATTCAAAGAAATCAAACATTTGATTGTATTCAGAACAATACTGCTTCTGGCCTCTGAACTAGATAACACTTCTGCTATCTCTGGTTCCTCTGATACAGTTCTGCGAACACTGCAGCAGCTATTCTCAGAATACTTTCTGCATGAACTCTGATTCTTCTAAGTGTGGCTATGGAAAAACCAAAGAGAAAAGACAGAATTAGTATAGGAGCAGCAGGCTGGCCAGACTTAATTCAGATCCTACATCTACAACAAGTTTTCTCAGAGCCACTTGAAGAAAGCATTAGGAGTCCAAGGAGAAGGAATGGTCAAACAAATAGGTGTCTTTCTCTCACCTGTCTGAGGCAGAACTTGGTTCAGGTTCACAGTCTAGCAGTGGACACTTGTGTGCACAACTAGGGCCGCAGAAAGCCTGGTTGTACAAAGTAGATGTGCACACAGTGGCAGAGAGCTGTGGAAATAATGTCCTCTTTCTCTGGTTCTCCATAAAGTGAAATAGAAAATGGAGAGGCAGGCATGACTGGGAGTCTGGGTGGAACTTCTCCAGCTCACTTCCTGCTTGGTGGAATTGCCTTCAGTGCTGTGTACTTGCCCACAGCCTGGAGAAACCTGCAAGCAGTCCCTTGGCCTCGTGGGAATTTGTGTAACCTGTTTTGCTAAGTCTAACTAAGGCACGGTGTGCAGGTAGATAATGAGAATCTAGCAATTAGAGCTAAGTTTTCTGTACTTTTTATGTTCCAGGCACAATACTAGTCTATTTAATGATCTTGGCAACCCTGTAAGTGCTTTTATTATTCCCATTTTACAGGTAAAGAAACTGATGATGAGGGAGATTAAGTAATGTGCTCAAGGACATACAAGGTACATGGCAGAGCTGGGATTTCCTTCAGCAGTCCAACTTTATGTCCTAAGCCTTAATCATCACGTTCCTGGATATCCAGTACTTCCTAACACAGGTAAGTGGAGCCTCCATTTGCAAGTAGCTCTAAGAGCATACAAGCATACTATGCCAGGGATCCAGAGGGGTCTGGGAGTGCTAACTGTTAGAAAGTGAAGCATGTACCATCCTGGGATAGACATGGTCCTTTGGTTTTGGGGGGATAGGAGAAGCCAAATATACAGACTTCAGCATCAGTAGTGGCTGGGAGCAGGTGTGTGGTTAGAAGGACTTGGAATAGTGTCTTCCTGGTGATCCAGAAACTGAGTTTTGCAGCCTACTGATGAACCCATTTTGAAGAAAGGCTGTGGTGATTTTCTTTGAGCCTAAAATTTCTTGCTCTCTGCTCAGACAGATAGGCATCTTTCATCATTTTAGTGCTCAAATCCAATATTGGTATCAATTGAATAGGAAAACGGTAGTTATTTTTCATTCAATGGATGAGTTTAAATAGATATTTTTGTTTTGTCTCTGGGAAACTATAATGAAATTGAACTAGCCTTCCAAATGCAGGTTGCACCATGTAATTAGGTGGATAAACATGGCTGTAGAAGTTAGAACTGCATGAACCTTTAACAAAAAGCAGAGAAAAGAATATTATAGGCATTTATTGGTGAGGATATAATTCTGACCGTGGCCAAAGGAACAATGTCTCCTTGACGATAACTTTACCTCTAGCTTTAGTAAATATGTGACTTTGTTTACTGCCCTGAAAGAGTGTGTTTTCAGTTGAAGATAGTCATTATTCATTTTAGCTTTTGACATCAGAACTAGAAGGCACTGATGTAAAACCTCTTATTCATTTAAGTTTGCTTAAGGAGTGCCTTGATTTCATGTGGAAAAGAAGCACAATTTAGGGTACAAAACAGAGGCCTGACTCTAGTGTTTTATATACGAGGTTTAGGTCTTTCTTTGAAATGAGGGAGAGTCTGAAAAAATGTGATTTCTTTCTATGTTGTATCTCTTCCAGCCATTTTTAGTGAATCGCGTTGCACAGTGTTTACTCAAGTCATGTTCCTCCTGGGTATTTTCGCCCCTTTGAGCCCCCTAGTCGTCCTGTCAATCATTTTATGTGTTTTAATGTGTTTTATGTAGTTGGCATGTGCTTCACAGGTAATTATGAAAATGACAGTGCAATAACACCCTTGCACAAGTATCTTTAAGCATTAGTGAGTAGGCCTGTGGGAGAGAAACTGAAAGGCGAGACCACTGGGCCAAATTATAAATGCATTTGAATGTGATGAACATTATGAAGTTACATTGCAAAAGGGCTCCGTTTGCACTCTTGCATCGAGTGCATGAAAGTGTCCGTTTTCCTGCACTTTTGTCATCACCAGATATTATTTTTTAATTTTTGTACATCCAATGGGTGAAAAATGTCATGTTAGTGTTGTTTTAATTATTTCTAGTTCCTCGGTAACCACAAGGTTGAATATCTTTTAATATTTATTGGTGATTTGCTCTCTTCTTTTTTTGAACTATCTGTTCAAATCCTTTGTGCGTTTTCCTAGTGGTTTCAGTGCGTTATTCTTAGGCTTATAAGAGCTATTAATATTATGAGTATTGATATTTTTTGTAAATATTTTCCCCCACTGTTCCTTGTTTTTTGAAGGCCTTTATGATGTCTTTCAAAGTATCTAATTTGAAAGATTTAGTAAAATCTACCAATGTTTCTATATGTATTCTTTGAGTTTTGTGTGCTACTTAGAAAGACTTTCATATCTATATATATAGATATATATAGATATATATCCTATAGTTTTTCTAGTGCTTTATGTTCATAATTCAAGCCATAATTTATTAATAGTCTTATTAGCATCTGTTTCCTTCTAATGCTTTTTGAAACTTCTTTTATACATTTAAGGCTTTCATTTGTGTATTTAATGAAATATATAGCTTTATTTTTTTTCAAATAGATATCTACTTTTTCCAACTGCCATTTAAGTAGCACATAATTTTACCTCTAAATTGAAGCATCACCTTTATCACATAATACATTGTTATATATGTTCATTTCCAGACTTTTATATTCTGTTCCAATTTATTTGTCTATTCCCGACAGTCACCCCAATGTTTTAATAACTGTCACTTTATATTTTGATTTGGTACATTGAGTTTCGTTTCTTTTGATACAGAATTTTTTGGCTATTCTTGGAAGGTACTCTTTTTGTTAGCTTTGGGAACAGCTAGTAAATATCTTGTTGAAAAATCTCAGTGGAGTTTTGGTTGAAACCACATAGTATATGTAGACCCGCTAGAGAAAAGAGTCATTTTTCTAAGCAAGGGTGTCTCCTTGCACAGGAGGTCTGCCAGCATGTTATCAAGAACTGGTGCCTCTAAAATGTTTGCATTGCTCAACACTCCCAAAGTTAACACTGAAGAAAAATATTTCTCTTCTCTCCCTTAATGAATGTTAAGTCTAAACCCTGCCTCATTTCATCTGCAAAATGAAACCAAGATCCTAGGATGTCTGCCTGGGTGAGTTCTGGACATGTCATTTGAGAAGCTTTGCCATCTGGCTCTAAAGGTGATTCACAATGGGATTCCTGCAGGATGTCAAAATGTTGGAAAAATTATGAAAACCTGGGACTAGATTATTTAGATTAGATTCATCACATTTTCAGTGAAGACCAGTTTTATTGGATTGTATAGCTTTTATCTAAGGCTGTGCACACATGACTCCGAGAGTGCCACCCAATTCAGTTAATTCTCATTCAGGAAAATTATTAGTAAAATTCAACAAGACAACCTACAAATACATTATTTGACATTATATACACCAAAATTATTAGATAAATTGATAAACTTTTCACTTTTCCTTTTCTTCCTTCCAACAATGCCTTATTTTCTTTTTATAAGATTGGAGAAAATAGATCCAATCTCCAAAGTGTAGTTTTTACTTATTATAGTGTTGTGAATTTTATAAATTGCAAGCAAATCTGAATGTTGAAACAACTTGAGTAAATAAATTTTTGTATCTCCATGTAACATAGTTATTATACAGCATTTTGAAACAATGAGAGATGGTTTGTTGTATGTAATAGCATGAAAGGTTGAAGCTATATTATTGAATAGAGGTGAATCAATCTGTTGGAAGCATATAGGATATGATCCATTTTTATTTAAAATAATTTGTAATAATTTCTATTAAACACCACAGACATATTTAAAGAAATATGAAAAACAAGCACTCATCTTGGAGTTGGGAAGTATAAAATTATAATTCTACCTTATACATATTTATATCATTTTAAAATTTTACAATGAGCATATATAAGTTCTATAATGAAAAACAATAAAAAGTTTCATTTTGGAAACCACAATTTTTAGGTATTTATTAACGGTCTTACTTCCTAAAATAACCTTTTATTCTAATCATAGATTATTGAGAGTTGACTGTGGTTCAGAAATCATGTTTTCTTCTGCTACAACACTATCTGTAGATCCAATTCAGAAATGTTAGTATTATTACAACTTCTTGAAAGATTACTAAGTGCCAGCCACAGAACTGTGTGTATTACATCACATCATTTAATCTTCAGAACATTCCTTTGGGCTAGATATTGTCCACATTTTAAAGTTAATCAAAACTGAATTTGAGAGTATAAGTCATTTGCCAAAGTCCTTCAACGAATTAATCAGCATAGCAGAGAATCAGACTTTAGCTTCTGATTCCAACTATGGCTTCCCCCAATATCCCACAAAACAATTTCCATATGGAAATTCATAAACACAAACTAGAGAGACTTTTCAGAATTCAAGGCCACAACCTTTCTGTATTTCTTTTGTAGATTAACTTAGTAAGTTTGCCCAACAATCAGAATGGGTAAAGTGCATAGCTGACACTTTGGAAAATAACAATTTGCTTAGGTCTGTAGCCTTCAGATCTGTTTTCTTGGTGAAAAAATCTAAAGCCAAGCATCATCATCTTTCTGTTAGTTTGCTAGGACTGTGGTAACAAAGTGCAACAAACTGGGTGTCTTAAAGAATAGAAATGTATTATCTTACAGTTCTGAAGGATAGAAAGCCAAGATCAAGGACTCAGCAAAGTTGCTTCCTTCTGAGAACTGTGAGAGACATTCAGTTTCATGCCTCTCTCCTCGCTTTTGGTGTTTTGCTGACATTCTTTGGGGTTCCTTGGCTTGTGTAAGCATCACCCCAATCTCTACCTTCATCGTCACATGCCTCTGTCCCTGTGTGCCTGTCCGTGTCCAAATTTCCCCTTTTTATAAGGACACCAGTTATATTGGATTAGGACCCCACCCTGCTCCAGTATTGCCTCATCTTAACTAATTACATCTGCAATGACCCTATTTCAAAATAAAGTCACATTCTGAGATATGGGGGTTAGGACTTCAGCATATAAATTTCAGGGGACACAATTATACCAATGACAGAGAGTAACTTCCTTCTCCCTGAGCCTGAGGAACATGCTGCAGGATCCTCTCTTCACATTCATCCCACTGTCTGTGGGTGAGAGCATCACAGTTCTGTGCGTAAGTCCTTCAGTATTCTCTATTTTCCTTCACTGTTTAGACACTTTGAAGAAGACATTTGATTTGAGCTTCTTGTTTATACTGCAGTCTTTGCTTAGGCAACCTGATGCTAGCTTTGCATGGTTACTTGGGAGGTGCTGCACATTTTAGATTAGTTTTCCAGGCTTTGGGGGTAAAACTCACTTCATTTTTCAAAACCATCCCATTCATACTTCAGAAGAAATGCAGACCTCTGTATGCAAAGCATTATACTTACTGGGGCTTCATACATTTCTGAGGCAGGACCCTCATCTTAAAAACTTACAGTGTCAAACATATATATATATATTTGTGTGTGTGAGTTGCAATCTCCTAGAGTAACATAGAAAATAACTAGAAGCTTTGAATTGGAATTGGCACTAGTCAGTAATTTCTTGTACCTAAATAAAAAACCCATGATCTTTGAATCAGGTTTTGTGCTTAGATGTAGCTATGAGGATGTTAAAAAAAAAAAAAAACCCAAAACAAAAAACTCATGGTGGCAGACACTGAGACACTGCTACTTTCCTGCATATTCCTTCTCTCTGCTTCCAATTAATGCAACCCACTTTTTAGTAGAGAAGCAACACTCTCTATTTTCCTCTAAGGAATTCCTTGTAGCCAAACCTTTCCTCACCATATGACCTGGTTTTGGCTAAAGAAATGTGAGCAGAAGTTTATTGGATAGAGCTTTTGGAGGAGCTATTGTTTTTGTTTTTGAGGAGTTGTTTTTGGTTTTTGGTGGGTTTTTTTTTTATTTGTCTCAAACTGTGACACTATCATTCTTATGGTTGTAAGATGCTTGTTCTACCTTCATCTGAGCTGTAGTCAGAAAGACGAGGGAAACATAAAGGGCAACAGCTACATGCAGCTAAGAAAGCTGGAATGAGCTTTGGTGTTTGAGGGCTTTCATGAGCATCTGCGACAGCCCTGAACTTCCCTCCTCTGGACCCTGTTAACATGAGAAAAATAAACTCTTACTGGTTAATATGCTATAACTGGATTTTTGATACATGCCATTGAGTTCAATCCTGACTGATGCATCAACCGTCTCATGTTGGACAATAGTGTGCCACCAGCTTGAAAATGCTTCTGCTGTTTCCAGGAGGGGCTCCCATCAGTGGGCTCTCACTGTAAGAGTGGCAGCTACTATGACTTCCAACCGATAGCAGTGGTGACCGCCTCCAGAAGTCTGGCCCTCTGCAGCAGCTCTGGGAAGCAGTGGATCTTTGAATTCCTTGTCAAAGCTTTAGTGTCTCTCACATGTCTCCAGCAGGCTCCAGGCAGATGCTGAGTCCATGTTAAAAGGTCAGCTCAAGGTGTTTTTCCAAGAATCCTTGGAGAGCATGTACCTGTTGAGTTATCTCCTATATTAGTTGGACAGCACATAAGTCTTTCAAAGAAAAATTCTCGTAGGGAACTTCCTGAAAACTCTCTGGAACTGGTCTGAGAAAGTAAACTGAAATCCCACATGGTATCATAATTTTAGTGTTTATCTACTGAATTTTGCATTTTCCTGAACCCAGCACATCTCCTAATGCATGTAAGTGGGAATTCATAGTCTTTAGTTGTTTACCATTTTTCTGGAGCATCAGGAATTAAGTAATTAGTAGGCCTGACAAGAAACTCATTTTCTTCTTGTTATCCTTTGAGACATAAGGACATGGTTGGCAGGGGATGGGGGGAGGAGGAATGGGGTGTGACTACTGATAGTCCTGAGGTAGCAAGATTACTTTTTGGAGTGATGAGATTGTTTTGAAACTAGATAGTGGTCATGGTTGCACAGTTGTTCGAATCGACTAACAATCATTGAATTGTACACTTTAAAAGAGTGAATTATATGGTATATAAATTATATCACAACAAAGTTGTTATTTTAAAAACAAAGTCAAGAGTATCACCACAGGGCTTCCCTGGTGGCGCAGTGGTTGAGAGTCCGCCTGCCGATGCAGGGGACACGGGTTTGTGCCCCGGTCCGGGAAGATCCCACATGCCGCAGAGCGGCTGGGCCCGTGAGCCATGGCCGCTGAGCCTGCGCGTCTGGAGCCTGTGCTCCACAACGGGAGAGGCCACAACAGTGAGAGGCCCGCGTACCGCAAAAAAAGAAAAAAGAGTATCACCACAGAGCCACTGAATGAGAACTTTATGGTGTGACTTGGGTTCTTTATATGATTCTGATTCATATATGTCACACCGTTCTACCCCCGAGGGATGGAACTCCACACAAGTGCACATACACATGCACACACATATACCTATATAAAACACCAACTACTGTGCTAGGGTTCTTTTAAATGCCTTTGCTTTCTTGTCTGGTTTCAGCCTGTAGCCTCATGTTCTACAGATAGAATGTTGCAGAACATAGTCTAGGCATCATCAAACGCGACCATGAAATACTGCCCATGAAAACTTTATTTCTACTTTTCCACCATTCAGCTTCTTAATACACTGCTCATGAGAAGTTATTTTGCTTCATGGAATTTGAGTTGAAATTTAAGAAAAAAAATTTGAAATGCCCAAAGGGTAGAGTTTCTATGACTGTCAAGAGCTTTCTAAATTATGGGACACTCAGAGAAAGTGTAATAACCTCGTGAAATTGGCTATTAGACTACGTTTTATTCATCTTTGAATTCCAAGTACTTGCCTGATGTGAACTTGATGATCAATAACTCTTTTGAAATGGGCTATTTCTATTTGTCAGAAGGGAAAACGTTAGATACTCTCTTAACTAACCTCCCTCCATCCTTTCCGCCTCCCCAAATGAAGTGACTTGAACAGGGTCTCTTGCCTTTTTTAATCGGCAAGTTGTGGCTAGAACCAAGGTCTTGCGTCTCTGCAACTGGTGCCATTCTTTCATCTTCATTCCAATCATCAAAACACAGCATTGTTAAACAATATTTCATTTAATGGTGAAAAAGTGCTGCGGGATTAGGGACATCCTTGGTGACAAACCAGATCTTAAGTTTGGAAGATCCTGGGAGTAAATGTTCAAGAATGGAATTATATTTCAGCAGTTTGTGGCTTAGAATTTAGTATTTTTATGTTGACTTCTTTATATTAACTGGATTTCCATGACTCTGTCCCCTTGGATTGCAGTTGTAATTATGTAGCAGTTAACATCTTCTTTGGGCCCAGCACATCCCATAATTAGCTGTGTTCTCTCCACAGCGTATGACTCAACCCTATGTGGTTCTTCTATATCAAAGGCAGGGTGGCCAGATTTTTTTTAACCACAATAGTTGAGCATGTAGTGGCAGATGGCTGCACAACCCAAGTGCATTGGGTCCTTTTGAAGAGTAACCTCACCAAAAACAAACAAACAAACAAACAAAACCAAACCCTGAGATTTATTTTTAAAAAAAGGAAAGAACCTTCTTGGGGATGTTTCCAAACACTGCATCATTTAAAAAGAAAAGCATCTCTCTCTCTCTCTTTTTCTTTTTTTTTTTTTTTGGAAGAACTAAAATAGAAATAAATGAGTTAGAACTTTGAGGTCAGCCTTGATCAGGAAGGAGGGCACTTCCTGGTCTCTAATCAGAGGTCTACAGAGGCTTACTCCTTTGAGCTAGGGCACTGGCTGTAATGTAGTTTGTAGTGGGAAGAACATAGGACTGAGGTCAGGAGACTCAGTTTCTTCTTTGTTCTGCTGCTAATTAGGTATCTGAAGCTTTCTGAGCTTTGGTGAATCCAACTACCTGAGATCATTTATGCAACACCACTCTTGTAAATGCAAGATCTTATATTATTAGGCCAGTTGAAAAATAGAGCACCTCAAGCTCCCTCTGCACATACACATTAATCTACATCTCCTTGTGAAGAACCCTAGGGAAGGAAAAGACTCAGTAGCTGCCCTGGTAAACTTATTACAGGCTTAATGAAACTCACCATCGGGGAATTCCTTATTATATTAGTAATAACATATCAGAATGTAGAATGTTTTATTCACCAGAACTCCATAGGGAAAAACAACTATATTTGTGAGGAAAAGCACTTAGAGTGGAAGGCTGGACTCCATGGGCATAAATATGAGCTTTCCTGCCCTGTACCACTTAAGGGAACAGATTTTCTTGCCACTCCTCAGAGGGAGGGTAGAGGAAGAGGGAGGAGGGTGATAAGGCTCGTATGATGATAGGGGTGCTGCATGACGTGCAAGGTGACACTGCCCATAGCCCTCAAATACTGAATTTTCTCAAAAGTGCATAAATGCTGGTGTATGTGTGTAAAGATGGGAACAGGTAATTAGAGAAGTTGTGAAGGAACCCTATTTTACACTCACATTAATTCTGAATAATATCAAGCTTGGGTATAGGAAGGAAGCAGAGAGAGATAAGAGCCAAACTTGGGGATTGGCCGGAAATTTATGAGAGCTCTGAATTTCCAGTCTATGGAATTGGACTTCAGATCAAAGTCAACAGGTCTTTAAAAAGTATTTATAACTTAAATATACCAGCTAACACCTATGATTTGTGCACTTTCCACATTCCAAATACTGTGCCAAATGCTATAGTGCATTTCATACATGCATGCATGCAAAATGGAAAAATTATTCCTTTAAATCTTTACATGAGCCCTGTGAAGTGGGTACTACTATCTCAATTTCATACTTGGAGAAACTAAGACTCAGAAAGTTTACATAAATTGTCCAAGGACATACTTAGATTCCCAATATGTGTGAATATTCATTCATTAATTATTCATTACCGTAAATATGTATTGAGCACTTTCTCTGCTAGACATCAAAGGGTATACAAAGATGATTCTAAAGTGAATCTTGCCACCGTGTACTTATTTTTAATCATCTAATAGGAGCTATAGGATGAGGACAGGGCCATGTTATCGAGACAAATAAGGCATGGGCCATGTGAGAGGTTTAAATGCTGGCAATTTCAGAGGAATCAAAGGTCTAATTTCCCCCACCCCTTGGTGCAGTCTGAGTCCTTTTCTCTTGTGGTGCTGAAGAATAGCTAACTTATTTTCTAGATGTGACCCAAAGTTGTATGTTCTCTTGTTCAGTTATCATCAGTCATGACAAGGATTCCACCTCTTCATTAGTTCCAATACTTTTATCAGTCTCTGTTGAAAATCCTTGAGGTCATGGGCTGTGATCCCCTCAGAAAGCATGCTGCATTTCACCCTGTACACTCCCCATCCAGCGTTTTTCCTCTCTTCCAGCTCCCACCCTCGGTTCTTGTTTTTCTCTCATCTTCCTCCTTATCTCTTGGGCAGCATCTCTCCTTCCTCGGGCTACCACCTCTATGCATTCCCTTTCCAATCCTGCCCCGAAGAGATCTTAAGGACCTATTTTCCCAGCAAAGTAGATCTCTTTAAGGTAGAGTTTCCTTGTTTGGGATTTCTTATTTTATTACTAATAAGACAAACTTTTCTTCATGTAGATTTTTTTTTTTTTTTTTGGCTTCACCATGCGGCATGTGGGCTCTTAGTTCTCCGACCAGGGATCGAACCCGTGCCCCTTGCATTGGAAGCAAGGAGTATTAACCACTGGACCACGAGGGACGGCCATAGAATTTTTTTCATGAACTTCTAGACCCACCTGAGCCTTCTACTCCTCAATTGCCCCCTACCTTCTGAGGCTTCTCTGAGATTTCCTTTCCTCAACCTCCTTCCTTGATTTCAACCATCTTGATATTCTACTGCTTATTAGCTCATGATCTCTCCTAAATATTGGATAGGGGGTGTATGGATAGTACGGTAAACACAAATCAGCCAAATATTTCATAAGCAACTTTCATAAAAATTTGGAGGGAAAAGCTAGAGGTGGCCTGCAGATTGCTTTTTATTTAATTTTCCCTATATCATCAATTCTAAAGTAAAGTTCACTTTCCAGAAATAAAGGGCCCTTTCTTAATATATCGGTGTGATATTATAAAAACAATTTTCTATGTTGGAGGTAGTACTGGCCCTGAAGTCAGAGAGACTGTAAAAATCTCAGCTCTACCACTTCATAGTTCTTTGACTGGACAAAATTATATTCAACCGCTCTGGGTCTCAGTTTCCTCATCTGTAAATTGGGATGATAAAACTATATATACTTCATAAAGTTATTGTAATGGTCAAATAAGATAACTATGTATTTAGAACACAGTAGGTGCTCAATAAATGGAGGCAGTTGGTTAGACTGGGAATCTAAAACCTGTTTACTAAGGAAAGCAACTTTTGCAAAAATATAAAAATTCTTGAATTCCCACATTCTCAATGACTTTTACACACCAATATTAAAAGGTAATGAATGGGTTGGCTACCCTTTGGTTTAATCCAGTTACAATTCTGTAGATATATAATAGGAGTGTTTATAATTGAGTTACAAACTTAGAGAAGCCTAGGGTTGGCATTCATAGCTGAAAAAAATATCCCACCCCTGAGTCTAGATTTCATATCTCTGTAATTCATTTCCTGAGAAGCCTTCCAACTATGTGATTTTCCATAGCTGTAGGCTTTGTTATTATTATTTAAGGACTCTGTTGGGCAGTTCTGGCAGCTGCTGGCACAAGTGACTGTACATGGTGAGGGCTGGGCTCAGTATGTAGGGCGGGGCTTTCTGATTCCAGGGGAGAAGATTCTTCATAACAACAAGGTAGATATGTATCTTATCTGGGATATAAGATCTATGTGAGAAAGTAAGTAGGGGTCCACAAAGAGAGTGTGCTCACAAGCTGAAGAGTAATGATTGAATTTAATAAAAATTTCTATGTACAGTAAAGCTCCATGTTCATGTTTGTCTTTTACATAAGAGACTACAAGGTAAAAACCTTTTGAACCAATTTTTCTAACTTTTACTGGCTTGAGATACCTGGTATCTTACAAGAAAAGAGTAAGGTAAAGTGATCAAGGAATAACAAGTAACTGCCATCATTTATTAAGAAATTATTATGTTCCTCCTATTTATATAAAGTAGATATTCTTAGTTTCCATTTTATAGATGAGGGTTGTAAGATTTAGTGACAGTAAATGATTTGCCTAAGGTTCAAGAACTAAGAAGTTATTTCCAAGAATCCATCCATTCAACAATTTCCTTCCATCCAAAAATATACACCAAGAATTGTTTAGTGATATCATTTGCCTTTATTTTGTTCTAATAGTTTCAAAAGACATTTTACCAGAGACATATTTAGGAATGCTTAATATGGAAGAATCCAGTTTGAAAGGCGTGAAGATTTCTTAGCTTTTTCTATAGAAGAGAGTAGCTGGCCAAGATAGCTTCTAAAATCCACTTCTATGGAAAAAAAATTTCTTTTGATTCTACAAAGCCCAGTACCTCTTAAAAGCACAAGAAAGTTAATAATGAAAGATACATATTCAGTCCCAGAATACTGGAAGTCTTTAACAGATTCAAGAGGAGATAATGCCATACAAAATGCAATCTGATTCTTTCCAGAATTTAGCTCCCTTGAGGGTGTGAAATCTTATCTTTCTCTACTTCAAAGTGCTAATCACAGTCTTTGTGCTGTGCCCTTCCATTGAATTTTATTGAATGACTAGGACTTATACATACCAGACATCTCCAAAAGTCTTCTTTCCATGTCTCTTTATGATTGAAGCATTTTATCCCCAAATAAACAAACAAACATGAAACAGAACAAGGGTAAACACTTCTCCAAACATACAGCATAGACCAGTACATTAAGGAAAGTGAGATGATGATTATTTGAAATTTAACTGTATTAAAAGATGGGACCTCCCATTATTGACTGATGACTGCTTAGCGAGATTTTCTATAGGTCGACTCCTTTCCCATGATGGTTATTTCCATTTTATTGGCAAAGAAGTGGAGGCTTATATGTAATCGAGTGCCTAAAAACATACTGCAGGTTGATTAGATAGGCAGGATTTAAATCCTTCTACTTAACCAACTAGGTTGACTCTAAACTCTATTCCTTCTGCTGCATTGTACTCTCTCCTAGAACTGAAAATCAGTCCTGACGTTCAGGGTAACTTCCTTATACAGAGATTGCTCAGAGGTAATGCAATTAAAGCAACACTTAGAGGTCAATTTATAGCAATTAGTGTTTATATTAGAAATAGATAAGATCTAAAATCAGTAATCTGAACTTCTTCTTTGTGAAACTAGAAAAAAAAGAGCAAATGAAACCAAAGCAAGCAGAAGAAGGAAATAATAAAAACAAGAGTAGCAAGAGGGAAGAGATATGGGGATATATGTATATGTATAACTGATTCACTTTGTTATAAAGCAGAAACTAACACACCATTGTAAAGCAATTATACTCCAATAAAGATGTTAAAAAATAATAATAATAATCCTCGAGAGGTATCTGGACCAGCAGAATCAGCCCACACAAGAGCTTTTTAGAAATTCAGACTCTTGGAACCCACTCCCTCCCTAGTACGTCAGAATCTACTTTTAACATCATCTCATGGTGATTTGTATGTAGACTAGTGTTTAGAAGCTCTGCCCTAGAAGCACACAACACGCGTACAGACGCACACAGCATCTCACAAGGTGTTTCTTTAGAGGATAAAACAAGATTGTGCCTTTTCAAATAAGCCTCTTTCCATTCTTGGTAGTGAAAAATATTTGGACTGTTTTGATTTCCATCAGGAATATGGCAGAAGATCAAAAATTTGTGCTTTGGATTCATCCACTAATTTATTCTGCCAGATTGCTTTTACGTTATCAGTGCTGAGGAAATTAAGTCTCGCTGGGACAGTTTCTCACTGGAGGCACCGACGTTCACAGTCTTTCCTGTAGAAGGCGAAGCAAATGGGCCTGGACATAGATATTATGCATTCTGATAGCAAAGCAACAATCTTTCATGAGCTGCCTTGGAGCAAAGTGGGAAGAGTTCTGTGTTAATTTTTTAATGTCTTTTTAATTAAAAGTGTCAAGCCGTACTCCCTGAGTTTCACTGAGAGAACTGGATTCTTCTCTGTTATCCTCCTTGAAATGAAAGCCAATTGAACGAGCCATTTATTATTTTTTTTTTTACTCTTTTTTTTTTTCCTGGTTTCCTTGTTTCCAGTTTTTCTATTTTTGGTGCATTTCAAGGTGAAACCCGGTCATCATTATTTGTTAACTTTGTTAACTTTGCATTTAAAGTCATCTTGGAACACAAAATAGATACCCACCTGTATCAGTCAACTGTGGCCACAGTAATACAGCATAATGGCACAAAACATCCCTAGCATTCAACAACCAGCATTTGTTTCTCACATCATGTCTGCAGAGGTGGGGGCTTGGCTCAGCTAGGAAGAGCTTGATAAGGGCAGCTACCTGCTGTGGCTCTGGTGCACGGGTCTCTCATCTTCCTCCTGGGACCAGCAGGCTGGGCATGCTCTTCTCACAGAGATGCAGAGGTCAAGGGAGCAAGCAGAACCATACAAGAGTTTTTATTGCCTCATATCAGAACTGAGCACTACTGTCACCACTGCTTTGTTCTGTTGACCAAAGCAAGCCACGTGGCCAAGCATGAAGTCAGAGGGCAAGGAGATTTATTCTCCTTCATTTATGGGAAGAATTAAAGACATATGATAAACAAGGTATGGATGGAGGAAGAGGTCTAGAACAGGGGCCATTGCTCCAATCTATACCATCTACCACACTTCCTGTCTTGTTTTCCTGAGATTTTTGAGATTCAGAGATTCCCAGCCTCACATTTCTGATAGCAATAGGCATCCTGGTACATGTAACATGATAGATATTGCGTGATTTCTTTCCCACATGCTGAAAATGGATCTACTTAATGCTGTGAGCTCGATTTATTCCCAGTCCTCTTTTATGCTCATAGTTAATGTGACATTATAGAAAACTATGTCATACTACTTACAAAATCATTTCAGTTACGTGATATTATGGATTTTTTTCCTTGCCTGATAATATAGCCTTTCCGAGATGGCACATTGGGGAGAATTGCTGAGTGTAAATAGTGGTGAATAATTCAAATGCCAGCCATGAATCTATTGAGAAATAAGCTCGAGATAGAAAATTCAAGGAATTCTTCTATGTATTAACAAGATTAAAATCCTACTTTTCAACAACTCTTTAGATTATAAAAAATCTTCTTTAATATTCTGCTTTAAGTACCATGTGAAGAAAATGTCTTCCATAGTTTGGGGAAAAGACTGGCTTTAAAGTAAAGCAGAATGATTGTCTTAGGTGCTATGATTTGAGGTCTCAATATCTCCCTCATTGTCCCCAGGGTCTCAAATTTCACCCTTAGAAAGTTACTCTTTGGGCTAAGATTTTATTGATTTTAAAGATATTTACCACCTATAAGTGACCAGCACCAGTGGATGAGATGGTTTCTTGGTGAAGACCGTGGGGATCCCCAGAACCTTTAAACATGTAGTGATAGAGGATTATAGATCCAAGGATGCTTCCTGTTCTCATGTACCCTGTACCCTAAGCTAGTATTAAGGAGTTAAGTCCTTTATACTGTAATTCAGGATAATGGAGTAGGAGGAAAAATTATAATGCAAGCTCTGTAGGGTAGGAGAGTATTATTTCTAAATTCAGGAACCATAGTTACCTTTGAAGATTTGAAGAAAGCTTATATAAATTATATGAAAAATACTCCTATGAAATTTTACAAACATGGATCTCCTAAAACCCATTCATGGGGCTTCCCTGGTGGTGCAGTGGTTGAGAGGCCACCTGCCGATGCAGGGGACATGGGTTCGTGCCCCGGTCTGGGAGGGTCCCACATGCCGCGGAGCGGCTGGGCCCGTGAGCCATGGCCGCTGAGCCTGCGCGTCCGGAGCCTGTGCTCCACAATGGGAGAGGCCACAACAGTGAGAGGCCCACGTACCGCAAAAAAAAATAAATAAATAACCCATTCATGAATTAAGAACCCATGGAATAAAGATGAGGATTTTTAGAGGCCCCTAATGCCTCCTAGGTATTTCTCTATGAGCACACAAAGCTACTCTCATTCCTGATACCCTGTAAGGAAATAATTTATAGAGATATGACTCATTTGCATTTATGAAGTCCAAGGAGATAAAAGTGACCTGATTCAGGGCCAAACAATATGGGCAGGGAACTGATGTTTCATTTATGCTGCTGAATATATTAAAACAAGTCAGGCTTCAGCTTATAATTATAATACTTATTCATAAATGGTATTGATTGGCACTTCATCTTAGGAACACTTGTCTGCCTGAGTTATATTTCGAAGTTCTCCTGGTGGTGATACTTTGAATAGGTGGTTGAACATCATGCCTGCTTGATTTGGTTAATGGGCAATGATGGACCTGCTCATTGGAAGATGTGTCAAGACAAAATGGATATATGTCTGCAATTGCTACCAGTAAGGTGAGCCCTTCAGGGACTTCTGGGTGCATGCACCAGTTAATAGAAGAAAACAAAACATGACCTAGGAAGCAGTGTGGTAAAGTGAAAACGCTGTGGCCTCAGGGTCAGAAAGATCTGGGTTTGAATTCAGCTTCACCAGTTGTTAACTGTATGATCTTAGGTTGGTTATTTAATTACACTGAGCCTCAGATACTTCATCTGTAGGATGAGGCTGAGAATACCTCTTTTACAGTTCTGTTGTGATAGTGCATGTAAAGCACTTAGCTTCAGGCTTGGTACAAAGAAGATGCTCAATCTTTGTTCTCGCCCTCTTTAAACATAGGACACATTCTAGATAAGTATTGTCCGATAACGGATTAGCTTCTTTGACTGAAAGATCATCAAGAGGGTCTATATTGGACAGCCTCTGTACAGGGAGCATCTGATGGGGAATACTGAGAATGTGAGATGCCAGGAAGAGGAAGCAACAGGATTAAAGGAACTTGGGATCAGCCCAAGGGGACCTCCCTAGTGATTTTTTTCTTCAGAGCCAGTCCTGAGTTTTCCCCCATCTCTTCAAGATCTGCCTATTCCCAACCTTTAACTATCCCAACTGTTTGGTTCACACTGGTCCAGAAGGAATGATGTTGAAGCATGACTGATTTTCTCCCCACATTTTCCACTTTATCTGCAGAGGAGAGCTGTGTAACCTTCTCTCTGGAGGAGTTTTAGAGAATTGGGAATATAATCGTAGCAAGGAATTTTATATTTTCCAAGGCTAGGATTTCTCAACATCAGCAGTATTGACAATATGGACTGTGTAATCCTTTGAGGTTGTCCTGTGCATCCTATGCAAGCATGTTTAGCCGCATCGCTGTTCTCTACCCACTAGATGACAGCGGTGCCCCCTGCTCCTGATTTGTGACAACCAAAACTGTCTCCAGACACTGCCAGATGTCCCTTGGGGAGAAAAATTGCCCCCAGTTGAGAACCACTGTTATAGCCCAACATTTTATTCAATAAATGGCTATTCCTCTCATGGTTTTTCACTTTTAAATTAACCCATGGCTCCATATATATATATATATATATATATATATATATATATATATATATTTTCATCTTTATTTATGTTGCATAGATGTTTAACTAGAAACATGAGGGTGAGTAAATCCCACTTAAATTGTGGTCAACTGGACTTTTAGTAAAGCCAGACTTTGAGCTAGAAAATGTAGGAGAATCCAGTACTGTCTTTTCATGGTGGATTATAGAGTTAAAACTTGAATCATTAAGGGCATTTTGTGTGTGTGTGTGTGTGTGTGTGGTACGCGGGCCTCTCACTGTTGTGGCCTCTCCCGTTGCGGAGCACAGGCTCCGGACGCACAGGCCCAGCTGCCATGGCTCACGGGCCCAGCTGCTCCGCGGCATGTGGGATCCTCCCGGACCGGGGCACAAACCCGCGCGCCCTCGCACCGGCAGGCGGACTCCCAACCACTGCGCCACCAGGGAAGCCCCCATTAAGGGCATTTTTGATGCTCTATTTGCTAGAAATTTAAGAGGTTAGACAATGACTTTTAGATTCTCCTGCCCCTTTTAATTTGACCTTGGACAAGCTAACTTTTGGACTCTGAGAATGAGGACAGTCTCTGCAGAGGGATTATTGTCCTCTGAAGGGTACCTCCATGCTACTCCATGGAGACTGAGGATAATATTGTTTTCTGAATCATGCCTGCAGGAGCATTTCAGACAGGCATGAAATGAGACAATGCATGTAGAGGATCTTGCTCTATATCTAGCATGGTACTTGCTAATGAATATTGATTCTTTTATCATTATCATTATTTTTATCACCATCACTGCCCTGGTTAAACTCTAGTCCACTTACAGTTAAACTGTAAGTGTTTGTTCACTTGTTTGTTTTAGCTTTTTTGTCTCTTGTCTCTTTGAATGATAAATTCACACCTTACATTAGATTACAATGGTGAGTTTATTTTGAGTAATTTAATTAGTAATGCAAATGTAGAAGCTTTATATGGTTCCATCCAGTTTACAAAAATTACAGGAGTACACTGAATAAACACTTGGAAATTAAATAGTCAAGACCCAGAAGGTATTTCTTATGTCTTGTCAATGGCCTCCAAGGACAAGCAGGCAGTTTTAGCAGGAGCAAAGAGAAAAAAATAAAAAGTCATCATTGCTAATTGCTAGAATAATCCCAGGTGTCTCTGTGAGCATCAGGGCAAAAATAGTTTCTTTTAAAGCAGCCCCGAGGGAAGCTCATGGGCTATGGTAGCTGGAATCTCCTCCAAACCTGTGTTTTGCTTCTTTAAAAGGGCTCTATTTTCTTTAAATCCCTGGATTACACAGTTCCATGCTGAGGCATTGTGCTGGAAAATTACGGCACTGGATCAATGGTAATGGAACCAGGTACTAAGAGATTGTTATAATTGGTACTTAAATGGGGTACAGACTATGAGGCCTCAGGCATTATTGCCGACTGAAGGGACCTGTGAGGAAATCTGGATGCTCAGGTCCTTTCCTCTGGACTTGAACAGGGAGGAAGGAAGTTGTGGCTGGGGAGAAGGGGTGGGGGGACACAAAACTTGTTACATGTACTTCATCAGGACACAAAGAGGGTTTACCTGAAGCTATACCTGTTAGTGGATTAGCAGTTTAGCCCGGGCAGTGTGCGTGACAAAAATAATGATAATGATAAATAGTCAATATTCCTTAGCAAGTACCGTTCTAGACACAGTGCCAGGGGATCTAGGTACATTCTGTGATTTCAACCTCGCAAAAGTCCTGTGAGGACTATTACTAGCTGTCATTGTGCAGATGAAGAAACAGCAAGATGGGAGCACGAAGAAACTTGTTCAAGTGGTAGAACTGAGTCTCAAATTCAAGAGTAAGTCCAGTGCTTTTAACCACTTCTCTATTGCGTGTCTCAAGATGTAGAGCATCATGCAGATTGATCTAGAATCAGGTGTGGAGGGGTGTTCAAAGGGTCAGAACAAGCCAAGATCAATACCAGCAAAACAGGTGTCATGGTGATGCTCACCAGAGGCCTTGTGGCGAGTTCTTTCTGAGGAAACCTAAGGCTGCTCTGTGAAATAACGTGGGGACTCTGTATTTTCAAGAGTGGAAGAATGGATGAAAGCATGTCCTGTTTTCCCCAGAAACACATCTAGTGGCCTGATACTGTAAAATTTAGCCAGTCTGCTTTGTGTAGGATAATATTTAGGTCCAAACCCACTTTTTACTGAAATGCTCCATGACTAAGTTTCCTCCATACGTAAACACATCTATTTTCCCTCATGTCTTCTCTCTGGAGCTGTGAGAATGGTTAGTGGGATCATATTTGTGAGAAATTCTTTGATTCACTTTGGGGAAATTATGCAAATACGTAATGTGATAATCTGCTTTGTACTACTTAGAGAGAGTTAACTGAAGAGGAAACTTAAATGATTAGGGGCCTAAGTAGATGATTTATGAGTAAGGGCTATAAGAGTTCTAACAAAACAAAAATCCCTATAAAGGTTGTTATAGGAGAAAAATGATGTAGGTTGGGACAAAGGCTTCTAGGTAATATAAACAGGCTGAAATTGGAAAGAAATTAATTTTGTCCCTTATGACAAGTATCAAAACATTCAGATTAATGGTATATTGAGTACTTTTATAGAGAACCTTATACCCTCCAATCCTGGAGGACCTGAAAACAAAATATGGCAACATACAACATATTTGGAGGTAAGGAGGGTGGAGGTGGTGGGATATAATGATTAATGCTTTGGGGACCTGGTGACACGAAGTCATTGACTGCTAAGGTTAATGGCAAATACAGTTTCTGTGACAGTGGTGCTCAGATTTAGAATATACTATAACATACCTTAAGAGTTAGAATGCCTCTTTCAGACCATCTATGATTTATAGACTCACATGTTAGCAATATATAATCTTAGACAGACAGGGTAGAGTATTTCCATAATGCATACTCTCAGGAGTGTTGGGCAATTCTGTACCAGTGTTCAGAGAAAGCCTAAACTGTGTAACTCTCTTCAGGGAAATAGTAAAGCAATACTAGACAGGAACTTGTGAGCTGGGTCGTGTTATAGCAAGTGGACAAGGTGCCCTGTGTCCTGACTAGTTCCTGCCATACATGTGATTTGATGCTAAAATTTACAGGGAATTATGAGTTTAGGAAAAAGGTGAGCATTGGTTATGGGAGCAGTAAGTTGTCATTGTAGCAAGGTGAAAGAATGCTCATGAAGTAAATTAAAGCAAGTATCAGCTCTTTTGGGATCAAGATCTGAGATGATTCATTTCATTGCAACAACTATCTATTGAGAAGCTACCCTATGCACAGTACTATTCTAGGAACAGAGAAGGGAGCGAAATGAATACTCGTGCCCATGGTCTGGTAAAAAAGGTACAAATTGACATTAAAAATGATCCTTGAATAAAAGGCAGAGTAGAGCAGTGGTAGGAATGGGAGGTATAAATGGGAGGAGAGGATAAGAAGGAATTCATATGAAATGAGATAATTTATGATTATTCTTCAAATCCCTCAAGAGGTGAGGATTAGCAAGCTAAAAGGGATTTTACAATGAAAATTTTTCTGAAATTAATTTGCAAGGTAAGTAAAGCTGCCTTGTTTTAGCAATTACCATGAAAAACTCTTTTTCTAACTTATTTTTGGTTGTATTTCAGCCAGGATATAAGACGTGAAAGCACAAGTTTATATGGATACATGCAATATTTTTCATACTAGAATAGTGACTGGTTTTAAGAATGTTATTGTATAAGCCATAGACATATATGTGTAGACTTTGGAGTCAAAAAGAACTAAGTTTGAGCCTCAAATCTGCTGCTTTGTAGCTGTGTAACTTGGGACATTTAATATTTCTAAATATCACTTTTCTTTTCTCTGAAATGGAGGCAACCATGAAGAGTGTGTGTGTGTGTGTGTGTGTGTGTGTGTGTGTGAACTACTCAGGCACAGTGCTGGAATAAAGCACTATGTAAAAGGAATAATAAGTAAGATTTGGTAAGATTGGTAAGATTTGATGTGTTGCCACCAAGACTGGAGTGTCAGCAGTCCTGTGCTGGTAAAGGTTTAACAATTAGCTCTTTGGGGGAAAAAACCCATGATGTGTAATGTTTGCCAATTCCCATGATGTAAATACTCCTACCATGGTCCATTTCAGACTAACAACATGATGTCACTGAATGCAGAGTTAGAAATTTATGTGCATAATTGACTCTTATTCACTGGTGCAAAACAGGTTCAGCAAAACACTGTATGTCAGAGTAATGGAATTTAAAACTAAATAAGCTTGATGGTAAAATAAACTGTCAACAATTGAGACTGTCTTGTCCGGATCATTGTACCAGAATATACCCTGAAGGAACTATCAACTCTCCTGGGAAGAGAGTTATTATTAATTCAGTAAGAGAAAATAAGTTAGATCAGGTACCATGGAAAGAAAAAACTTACTTCTCTCTGGGGCTGGTGAGTAGATAGGCTTGGCTCTAAATGGGGAAGCTGAATGGAGCCTTCCAGAAGGTGTGGGTAAGCTCGTCTTTGCAATTGGAGGCAGGCTGGCACTCGGCAGGAAATTGTGCCAGTTTATCTTATGTCTCTAAGACTGGATTGTGCCCAAGGGCTTTTAAGAGTAGAGATTTCCTGGAATTATCTTTAAGGTATGCTGTTATAGTTGTTTTCCACTCTACAACATGGTAATCTAAAGTAATTGTTGTGTCATAGTTGTGAAATGAGTTAGAAAGACTAGGATCCCCTTTCCATAGCAGGAGTAGTTTTGGCTCCCGGAAACTTCCAAACCAAATATAACACTCAATTACTGACTCCATCTTATTCCATGTTCAAGATATAGGGGTCTTTCCTTCTTGAATATCATCCCCTCTTAAGCTAGGTCCATGGCTTTTATATGCTTCTCAAAGGGGCACATAGCCCCAAAAGATTAAGAACCACTTATGTGTATACTACATATCTTGTGCTTTTTTACTGTATTAATTTTTAAAAATAACTATTGTACTGTACTTCTTTTCACTATGAACCATCTCAAATTCTCTTTGGCAAGAGGGTTATAAATCATGCATGAAAGTGGACAAAGAGTGCTGAATGATGATTATTTAATTGACTTAAAATTTCATGCTAGTTCCTCAAAAATTAAACAAGAATAATTAAGTGACCCAGAAATTCCACTCCTACGTATATACCCAAGAGAATTGAAAGCATATGTTCAATCAAAAACCTGCACAAAAATGTTCATGGCAGCATTATTCGTGCTAGCTCAAAAGTGAAAATAACATAAATGTCCATCAGGGGCTGAGTGGATAAACAAAATGTGGTATATACATACAATAAAATATTATTTGGCCTTAAAAGGAACCGAGTACTGATACATGCTAAAATATGGATGAACCTAGAAAACATTATGCTAAGTAAGTCAGACACAGAAGACCACTTAGTGTTTGCTTCCATTTATACAAAATGTCCAGAGTAGGCAAATTCATAGACAAAATGTAGATTAGTGGTTGCTAGGGGCTGGAGAAAGGGATATTATCCTGTTACTAGGTATGGGATTTCTTTGGAGAGCGATGGAAATGTTCTAGAATTAGAAGAGGTGACACTTGCACAATAAAAACTACTCAAGTGTACATTTTTATTTATTTTAGCTGCGTTGGGTCTTCGTTGCTGAGCGTGGGCTTTCTCTAGTTGCGACGAGCGGGGGCTACCTTTCATTGCAGTGCACGGGCTTCTTGTTGTGGTGGCTTCTTTTGTTGCGGAGCATGGGCTCTAGGCGCATGGGCTTCAGTAGTTGTGGCTTGTGGGCTAGTAGTTGTGCCTCGCGGGCTCTAGAGCGCAGGCTCAGTAGTTGCAGCGCACGGGCTTAGTTGTTCCACGGCATATGGGATCTTCCCAGACCAGGGCTCGAACCCATGTCCCCTGCATCGGTAGGTGGATTCCTAACCACTGTGCCACCAGGGAAGTCCCTCAAGTGTACATTTTTAAATGGTAAAGTTTTGTTATGTGAATTATATCTCAATAAAAATGAATGTGCTAACTCAAGAAAGCAAAATAAAACAAACCTAAAAACCCACATCTATGGTGGTATTCCAAAGAAGCACAGTGTCTCTCAATTTCTCCCTGGAAGGGGCATGACTTCATGCTTTCACAGCTGCTGCTTGAGAGTCTGGCTTTCAATCAGCCTGCATCAAAGGCTGAATGTGATCCTCCCCTTTAGGATACTGAAGGGTCTTGTCACACTCTCTCAACTACTGGGAATCACTAAAAACAATGAAGACAGCTTGGACAATCACAAAATTTTGAGAGACAGACAGGAGCTCAGCTGAGCTGATTGAAGTGTTTCATCTCCTACATGAGACCAGTCCGTCAAGACTGGGAGAGATGGTTGTTTTATCTAATACACAGAAATAAACACATTCAGTCCTGAGTTTCTTTCAGCTTAATCCCCCAGGAATTTAACCGGTCTATTAAGACCACAAGAGTTAGAAACAGAAATCTTTTCATGCTGTCAGTATCATCTGGGGATGTATCCTCGGTACTGATTTATGTAGACCTGAGCAGTGGACACCGATAAATTAAAAGTATTCCATCACGCTTCCATTGGGATGCAGCCTTAAACCAACTCAACTGCACTCCTGGACCAGACCCGTAGCTATAGTAATACAGGAACGATGTCTGTTTTGTTCAGTGATATTGCTCAATCGTGCATTTCATCGCTGGCCACATAAGAGATGATCAAAATATTGGTCAGATGAATGTGTGAACCAAATAAAGGAGGAGAAAGTGCCTCTATAATTCATGATTCATCGCACCTTTTAAAACTTACAATGCCAACTTAATCATCACCTTAGTCTCTAATCAAGGCTTTTTAAAATTTATTTTTAGTTTTTAGTTTTCTTCAGTAATGTGATAAAGGGAAAACAGGAAAAACAAGGTAGGACTGAAGGAAATGAGTATGGATTTCTCTCCCTTCTAACACAGAATAGTATTCCTCTTGCATTCCTAACAGATTAAAGTCTTCTTTGAGGAAATGAGGAAAGCCAAGATCATTTAACTTTAATTTGGTCAGTGGGGACTTTGGCAAATGAAGACGTATACATTTGGTCCCTTAACCAATTGTTGAGCAGCTGGTGACATACCTGTTTATTCATTCTCCTTTCAAACAGGTGTTTGATATTTTTTTAGAGGCAATCTCAATAACAGATGCAGATAAGATACAAAAAATGTTTATCTTGCTGATTGAAGTATTTAAACATTGAAACTGAAGTTTTTCTATATCTGGAATGTTCTTTTTGAAAGCTTTATTTCATTAAACTTCCACAAGGAAAAATATTGTCAATTTTTATCACGTCTGTCTTCTTAATTCACTTAACTGTATGAAATCTGTATTTTTTTACTACTAATCTGAATGTTAATTTTTAAGATCTAATTTCAATTTTTTAAATAATACATTCATAATTCTACTTCTTGACTTATCAACTTTAGGTAGTATCTATTGATTCCTTAGTGTGGAAGATGAGAATGTAAATTCATGTAGTACTTGGATTTAAATTGTAGCTAAGTATAACATTTTAAAAACATAGCTGAAAAGGAAACTGTAAACAAGATGAAAAGACAGCCCTCAGAATGGGAGAAAATATTTGCAAACAAAGTAACTGACAAAGGATTAATCTCCAAAATATACAAGCAGCTCATGCAGCTCAATATCAAAAAAACAAACAACCCAATCCAAAAATGGACAGAAGGCCTACATAGACATTTCTCCAAAGAATATATACAGATTCCCAACAAACACATGAAAGAATGCCCAACCTCACTAATCATTAGAGAAATGCAAATCAAAACTACAATGAGGTATCACCTCACACCAGTCAGAATGGCCATCATCAGGGTTGAAAGGTGAGCGGGATTGAAAAAGACCATGAAAAATTATTTGCTGATCACAGAATTGTTCTGTTTCTTGATTGTGGAGATGGATTCATGGGTGTATGTATATGTCAGAAATCACCAACGTTTACTCTTTGATTGTGTGCAGTTCCTTGTATGTCACTATACGTTAATAAATCTGAAAAAAAAAAGAATGGCCATCATCAAAATATCTGCAAACAGTAAATGCTGGAGAGGGTGTGGAGAAAAGGGAACCCTCTTGCACTGTTGGTGGGAATGTAAGTTGATACAGCCACTATGGAGAACAGTATGGAGGTTTCTTTTTTTTTTTTTTTTTTTTTTTTGCGGTATGTGGGCCTCTCACTGCTGTGGCCTCTCCCACTGCGGAGCACAGGCTCCGGACGCGCAGGCCCAACGGCCATGGCTCACGGGCCCAGCCGCTCTGCGGCACGTGGGATTCCCCCAGACTGGGGCACGAACCCGCGTCCCCCGCACCGGCAGGCGGACCCCCAACCACTGCGCCACCAGGGAAGCCTGGTTTCTTAAAAAACTAAAAATAGAACTACCATACGACCCAGCAATCCCACTACTGGGCATATACCCTGAGAAAACCATAATTCAAAAAGAGTCATGTACCACAGTGTTCATTACAGCTCTATTTACAATAGCCAGGACATGGAAGCAACCTAAGTGTCCATCGACAGATGAATGGATAAAGAAGATGTGGCACATATATACAATGGAATATTACTCTGCCATAAAAAGAAACAAAATTGAGTTATTTGCAGTGAGGTGGATGGACCTAGAGTATGTCATACAGAGTGAAGTATGTCAGAAAGAGAGAAACAAATACCGTATGCTAACACATATATATGGAATCTAAAAAAAAAAAGGTTCTGAAGAACCTAGGGACAGGACAGGAATAAAGACACAGATGTAGAGAATGGACTTGAGGACACAGGGAGGGTGAAGGGTAAGCTGGGACGAAGTGAGAGAGTGGCATGGACATATATACACTACCAAACGTAAACTAGATAGCTAGTGGGAAGCAGCCGCGTAGCACAGGGAGATTAGCTCGGTGCTTTGTGACCACCTAGAGGGGTGGGATAGGGAGGGTGGGAGGGAGATGCAAGAGGGAGGAGAAATGGGGATAAATGTATATGTATAGCTGATTCACTTTGTTATACAGCAGAAACTAACACACCATTGTAAAGCAATTATACTCCAATAAAGATGTTAAAAAAATAAAAACATAGCTGAATATAAAATCTTTCTTTTAGCTTTATTGCTATTTTTCTGGTTATAGGAGTCACACACACTATAGTAAACGTTTTGGTTTCCTGCCCAGATCTCTTTTATTGGATCATTGCACCTATCCTCCAGCTGCTGTGAGTGCTGGCTGCTAACGACTGATGCCCTGATCCCCTGGTTATCCCCACACCAAACACTCTGGCGGGTCTTCCATGCAATGACTGCCATTGCCTCAGACCAAGGGACCAACTGTATGGGAAAGTAGGTGTGACTATGGATACATAACCATGGGATCACTGGTCCTACCACATAACTCAGGATCCAGCTGCTGCTAGCCTGACTGAGTGGTGTTTAGACAATTGAAGCAGCAGCTGGGCTGCCAGCATGATGATAACACCATCCTTCCAGTAAATGTATTAAAATAATGGATATTACAAGGTTTTGATAGGTAATAAACATGGGAGCAGAACTAGGAGGTAGAAATAGGAGTGATCTCATTCATTATCATTCTCAGTGTCCCACTAGGGCAATCTGTGTTTCTGTCCTAGCAACTTTAGGCTCTGTGGGTCTCAGAGAACAGACAGTTCCACAGGGGCACAGCAAGAGTCCCACTAAACATACAGCTATGGCTACCACTGGTCACATTACAATTTTTTTTTTTTTTTTTTTTTTTTTTTTTTTTGCAGTACGCAGGCCTCTCACTGTTGTGGCCTCTCCCGTTGCGGAGCACAGGCTCTGGATAGGCAGGCTCAGTGGCCATGGCTCACGGGCCTAGCTGCTCCGCGGCATGTGGGATCTTCCCAGACCAGGGCACGAACCCGTGTCCCCTGCATCGGTAGGCAGACTCTCAACCACTGCGCCACCAGGGAAGCCCCACATTACAATTTTTAAGCCACCAGGAGTCACCATAAAGGCCAGCCTATTGACCCTGATTGTTTTGGGGAAATAAGGCTGCTGCTTCATAGAAAGGGGCAGGAAGAAATATGTTTGGCAGTTAGATGACCCACTGGGACATCAACAAGTACTCTCATGGTTCTTTTAACTGTGAGGAAGGAGAATAACTTTGGCCTGAAAAGGACATTCCAAGGAGGGAATCAGGCCCTTTAGGAATAGGTCAGAGCACCGGTCAAGACACCTGTACCACCAGAAGAGCTGTCAGAGGAAGAGGAGATCTAATATGGATGGCGGATCAAGGAGATGATGAGTATCAGTTATGGTCTTGGAATCAACTGCACGGGGGGACATGTAGTTCCCACTCTTGTGACCAATCAGAATTCTGGGGAAGCTGTGCCTCGGTAGACTGAATTTAGTATGAGAAGGCAAAAGGTTCTGAGCGGTGCCAAGTATAGATTGCAGAAGATATTGTTGGTGTCTCACTCAGGTCTCCTTTTCATGATAGTACATTTGTGCCTCAGTTGCCATGAGGGTTAACTCCTCATAGCTCACAGCTGCTCCCCTCTTGAGAGAAATGCCCTCAGTTCATGGGAGCTACTTTGCCCAGGAATTTATATACACTACTAGAAGGGGCTTCCAGCCAAGGGCTGACTGATCCTCTGGGTATACAAAGGGCTGGAATCCTTACATCAAGGGAGGGCTTACTCTGTGTTGCTATTCATGCTCCAAAGCTCCCGTGGGATGAGAATGAGGACATTCCGGCTTGGCTTCTTTCTCTTTCCTATTCTGCTTCCTTCCAGGGTTCTTTCTAGGAGCTCTCAAAAGTATTTGCATAGGGCTTCCCTGGTGGCGCAGTGGTTGAGAGTCCGCCTGCCGATGCAGGGGACATGGGTTCGTGCCCCGGTCTGGGAAGATCCCACATGTCTCGGAGTGGCTAGGCCCGTGAGCCATGGCCACTGAGCCTGAGCGTCCGGAGCCTGTGCTCCGCAACGGGAGAGGCCACAACAGTGAGAGGCCCACATACCGCCAAAAAAAAAAAAAAAAAAAAAAGTATTTGCATAAAAATCCCTGTGACAAGACATATATCAAAAGAAGATATATGTTCACTGCAAAAATTCAGCAATACAGAAAAATATTTTTAAGTAATCCATAATTCTGCCTTATAATATTTAGCACTGATGATGGTATATATGATATCATGCTTCTGTATTTATTGAAACTCATATAAAATGGAATCATATTGTGGTATATGTGTGCATGCCTACATACATGTATGTAGTGTGTGTTTTTGTGTGTTCATATACAGACATATCCTATGTCGTGTGTGTCTTTTTAAATCAATAAATAAAACTACATCATCCTTTCGTACATATTCTCCATATGTATATACAATTATTGAACCAATTCCCTGTTTGTCCTGATAATTAGCTGTATAAGTACTATGATAAAAAATATTTATACATACATCTTTGCACACATCCAGTTATTTTCCTGGGATACATTTTTGGAAGTGCAACTGTTAGGTTAAAATGCACATAATTTAAGAATTTTATTTCCTTCTGGCAAATGCCTTCCAATGAGACTGACAGTTCCCCCACAGCTTTGCCAACACCTGGGCCGTGACAATTTAGTGCTGGATAAGCCTATAGATTAGAACTGACAATTTAGAGCAGAAGTTTTAAAATGGCCAATTGAATAGACTATTGAAATTATTAATCAATACTTCAAATAAATGCTTCAAATACAAAAAACTGCGCAAAACTATTAAGTGCTTACAGGTTTAGTGCTTAAAATAACTCCATTGAATTTTTATAACTTCAAGAGGTACATTTTTTACTATCCAGTATAACAATGAACAAACCATCTGTGAAACAGACTAACTTGCTTATAATATTTATACAACTAGTTAAAGACAATTTGGTCTGCCTGACCCATAATCTCTGTTTTTTCTATGTAGCCCACTATCTCCCACAGGTTATCTTGAGCCTTAAAATATTACAGTATAAAAATAAAGTCAACAGGGGCTTCCCTGGTGGCGCAGTGGTTGAGAGTCCGCCTGCCAATGCAGGGGACACGGGTTCGTGCCCCGGTCCGGGAAGATCCCACATGCTGCGGAGCGGCTGGGCCCGTGAGCCATGGTCGCTGAGCCTGCGCGTCCGGAGCCTGTGCTCCGCAATGGGAGAGGCCACAACAGTGAGAGGCCCGCGTACCGCAAAATAAATAAATAAATAAATAAAGTCAACAAAGAAAAAGATTTGATGAATGTTAATTAGGAGGCTGCTAATATCAGAAATATTAAAGGAAAACATCCCTATGCGTTTCCCATATGACCTGTTAAACCTTTCCCCGTATTACCTGTTACCCTTTTCCCTAAAGGTAATCAATGCTTTAGTGGGTGCTCACAGTCAAGTATAAAAATGCAGACCCTAAATAGATAAGGTCAAAAGGATATCACTCCTAATGTGACTTTAGACTAACACGGAGGGGCAGAGATTTCTTTTGCTTTCTTTTTTCTTTTTCTTTTTTTCCCCCCACCCCAGTGGAAATTAAAAGAGACTTGCTGCATTTCCTTGACAGGTCTTTCCAAGACGGGGATTTGGGGAGTAGGAGACCATCCTTTTTATTTGCTGGAGTTTTCTGAGCCGCAGTCCTCATGGTTGTGTCTGCTGAGGCTGAGGCTGGGGTGAGCGGTGGGGGAGCAATGACACAGTGGCATGACACCTCCAGGCAGGAAAGGGAAGAGGTTGTCCTCTGTTCCTGTGGCCTTCACATGCCAGGGAAGAAATCCAGATGAGGGAGCTGAAAATTGATAACTAGGTTGACTGCAGGGTGTCAACAAAGAACAGCATTTGGGGACTGTGGGGATTAGATCAGCCTAGCAGTGGGGTGGGCAGCCGAGAAGGGGGTCTACTCTATTGAGGAGAGGGGTCAACTACATGAAATCCAAAGAATCTATATCAACATCAGTATCAGTATTTCTGAGATGCTCACCTAAGTTGCCTTTTTCATCTTGTCCTGCTCCAGCCAATCAGAGGGGAGGGGATGAAGAACTGCCCTGTTAGCAGACTTAGAGCCTCGTCACTTTTCCAAATTGACTGATAAATCATTTGATGGCACTGAATTTGCTGAAAGCAATGTAGCTGTAGTTGCAGTAATGAGGAATATGTGTGAGTGGGTGCAGTAGAGTGGAACATGCCCAAGAACAAATTATTTCATTTATAGAAATAGTTTCACTACTAAACAGTAAGTCTTGTCTACCTCCCTAACTTTAAAATATCTGATCGGTTCCAGGGGCAATACTAAATTTAGTAAAAGTGAAGAAATTTCATGTTATTTTATGCAGGACGTTGAAGTACAGGAGATGGGGGGAGGAGTAATTGAAGATGCGAGTTGAATTTTGGTTATGCGACGTGAATTTTCTTTAAGAATTGGCTGTATGATTCAGATGCTAGCTTGAAAGTGTTCTTTTTGCAACGTTTTAATCAGTGTAACAATTGCTCTATTGTAATAGATGCTTTGTGAGGGAATAACAGGGACCCCAGATCTTATAGCTGGGATTGAGATAGAACTTTATTGACCCATCACCTAAAAACCATAACTTTACCCACAATCCAATATTTGAAGAAAGACAGGAAGCTTCACAACCTCCCACTCCACAGCACACTCAAAATTTGATTCTATTCATAGATGAGGTAGAGAACTAGAGAGGAAGAGGCACTATTTATGGAATCCTAACAAGGAGAGGATTCCTGCCTGAAGAGAGGCAGTTTGGTTTAGCAAATTTACAGACAAGTTGGAACATGTAATATTGTGGGTCATCTAAAGACTATGCAACTCGTCCAATTCATGTGATAAGTTATGAGAAAGTGTATTTATTTCCATGCATTTTTACAGGTGTGATTCACTATAGCATTTGGATATGAGAGATGTTCATTTTTCTTTAATCAAATTAATTCTAGGCCCAAGTTTTTATTCATCAGGGCAAAAAGAGATTCCATCTCATTATTTTGGAGGAGGAAGAGGTGAGAGATGGATAGAGGGTATTTTCTATCTTTGGATGATATACTAATCTAAAAGAAGTACAGCTAGCTGAGCAATGGGTTAAAGGCCAGGTCTTTATTTCAGGGGGCCTCGTATAAGGGGAAATCATCATTGCTGACCTCCTACACAGTGGGCAGAATGAGGCAAACCCTCTGCTCTGGGTACTTAAGGGGCTTAATATTCCAATGAGGAAAATGAGACTTACATACATGTGACTAGATAATATAAAAGTAATTAACTGAATAACCCCCAATATAAGGGCGTTAAGGGTATAAAAGGTAACTGCCTTCTAGATGGGCTGGTATGATTGGCCTGGGCAAGACAGGTCTATGGTATATGGTGGAAAGGTTAATGTTAGTTTTTAAGACAGAATGATGTGATATGTTATTTGTTCCCATGAAGCGAATGAGAGGCACTTTTCCCCTTGCCTAGCCCAAGAATGCAGACACACTTTCCTGTTCTAACAGAGGCTTTGGCCTCAGTCCAGGAAACAGAGCTTTCCAGACCTCCCGAAGCAATTAACTTCCCTTTTCACTCTTGTATTCTTTTTTTTTTTAACATCTTTATTGGAGTATAATTGCTTTACAATGGTGTGTTAGTTTCTGCTTTATAACAAAGTGAATCAGCTATACGTATACATATATCCCCATATCTCCTCCCTCTTGCGTCTCCCTCCCACCCTCCCTATCCCACCCCTCTAGGTGGTCACAAAGCACCCAGCTGATCTCCCTGTACTATGCGGCTGCTTCCCACTAGCTATCTATTTTACATTTGATAGGGTATATATGTCCATGCCACTCTCTCACTTCGTCCCAGCTTACCCTTCCCCCTCCCCATGTCCTCAAGTCCATTCTCTACGTCTGCATCTTTATTCCTGTCCTGCCCCTAGGTTCTTCATAACTTTTTTTTTTTTTAGATTCCATATGTATGTGTTAGCATACGGTATTTTTTTTTCTCTTTCTGACTTACTTCACTCTGTATGACAGACTCTAGGTCCATCTACCTCACTACAAATAACTCAATTTTGTTTCTTTTTATGTCTGAGTAATATTCCATCTTTTATTAGGGATGTGCAGGCTCATTGAAGGAGAGAGGAGGGAGGCTGGACTTGAAGGGTATTATGCTGAGTGAAATAAGTCAGACAGAGAAAGACAAATACTGTATGATATCACTTATACATGGAATCTAAAAAATACAGCAAACTAGTGGATATAACAAAAAAGAAGCAGACTCACAGATACGGAGAACAAACTAGTGGTTACCAGTGGGGAGAGGGAAGCGGGGAGGGGCAAGATAGGGTAGGGGATTAAGAGGTACAAACTATTAGGTATAAAAGAAGCTACAAGGATATATTGTAGAACACAGGGGATATAGCCAATATAGTTTACAATAACTATAAATGGAGTGTAACCTTTAAAACTTGTGAATCACCATATTGTACACCTGTAACTTATATAATATTGTACATCAGCTATACTTCGATTTAAAGAAGAAAGGCCCAGGGACAGATGGAGTTAGCTCCTTAAGACCAGAGAACTATGGGGGTTTTGAACTGAAGGCCTTGAGCCTTGCTGCGTTTTGTGCAGTGCGCTAGACGAGGGACACCTACAGATGCTGCGGAGGTGACTCTGAGTCCTTGAAGGCAACAGTGAGGGTTGGTTAAGACAACTGTTAAGAAGAGCACCTCTGATCTTGTCTTTCTTCCCCAGTGCTAGTCCCTGACTGGGCACGTGTCAGAAACAGCACTTGTACTTGAAACGTGATGTAAGGGCTGGAAAATGGGAAGACCAGAGCCCCTCATCTCTTAACGCCTTTCCAGGCAGCTTCTACAATGGGGAGTGGACTATTATTGCTGACAGAGAAGCAAGGAAAAAGTCCTGTGCACATCCTACTTAACCATAATTTTACTACTTTCTTCCCAGCCAAGTTCAGAGGAACCCAAAAGAGTTGGGGCTCAGATTCATGACTCTTATACTGCCAGTAGTGACATGGGCATAGCCAAATGAGGTAGATCTGGATTTGAAAAAGGAGGGGAAAACGTATGAACATTCTCAGAACAATAAAACGAGAGTGCATTTTAAATGGTGCCTCTGGGGATTAGTCATAAAAGGCTTCAGAAATCCAGAGGACTGTAGACACAAATGGAGATTTCGAGGAGAGGGCATCTGGATTGTCCTCTTTCCATTTTCTTCAACAGCTGCCTCCATTTATAAATGGAAAACTTTAAAGAGGCAGATGTCAGTGAGATAGTCAGGCAATAACTAGCTTATTTGCAATTGCAAGGCTCCAAAGAGAATTGCTGAAACCTAAGCTCTCCATACATTCAGATAAAAAGTTTTTAGAATGAAATGGAAAATCAAAACTCTATTTGAAGAAACTAGCTTTGAGGATTGAAAGTAAAAGTGGACTAGCTATTTCTCAGAGCTAAAAGGATGGCTTACGTTATGATGCTGTGACTGAGGCCAGGGCAATAGAGAGGATTTGATTTGATAGCCACAGCCCCAAGGGCTGGTACCTCAGTTTCCACTTTTATGCATACTAACCTCTTGGGCTCTAAGCTGAGAGAAAACCTCAGTCAGGATGAAAGAAGCACTTGTAACTGCATCTAATCTTCCCCACTTCAGCTGAATATGTCTCTTTCTACTTGATCCTAAATCTTGACACACTTAGAATCAACTGGATTCCTTCTAACTCTGTAGTCCAGACCAATTAATGTCTGGCATTGGACCCAGGTATCAGGGCTGGGTAACTCCAAAGTGAGGCCACAGTTGAGACCAAATACTAACTCGTCCCATCTTTTGCCAATATCATCACTCATATCTTCTAGAATCCCAGCCCAGAATGTATGCCAACTATTCAAATGATAATTTTTGCAGATTTCAGTATTATATTTTTTAAATAATAAGAAAACAAAAAGGCAGATTGAAAGATACAACATGTTGGGAGTGGGTAAAGGGGAACTTTGCACTTTCTGCTCAGTTTTGCTGCAAAACTAAAATTGCTCTAAAAAATAAAGTCTATTAAATACATGTCTTAAAATCTTGAAAACTGTGGTTGTCAGTTTGGGCTGCTATAACAGAAATACCATAAACTGGGTGGCTTGTAAAGAACAGAATTTATTTCTCACAATTCTGGAGGCTGGGAAGTCTAAAATCAAGGCATTGGCAGATCTGGTGTCTGGTGACGGCCTGCTTCCTAGACAGCCATTTTTTTTTTCATGTAACCTCACATGGCAGGAGTGAGGGATCTCTCTGGTCTCTTTCATAAGGGCCATTCTTGAGGGCTCTGCCCCCATGACCTAATCACAGGGCCCACTTCCTAGTACCATCACCTTGGCGATTAGGATTTCAACATACAAAATCTGGGGAGATATTCAGCTCATTGCATTCCATCCCTGTCTCGCCCAAATTCATATCCTTCTCACATGCAAAATACATTCAACAGCCCCAGAAGTCTTAACTCCTTCCAGCATCAACTCGAAAGTTCAAAGTCTCATCTAAATATCATCGAAATCAGATATGGATGAGACTTCAGGTAGATTCATCCTGAGACAGTTCCCCTCCAGCTGTGAGCCTGTGAAATCAAGTTATGTGCTTCCAGAGTACAGTGGTGGGACAGGCACAGGACAGACATACCCATTCTAAAAGGTCGAAATAGGAAAAAAGAGAGGAATGACAGATCCCAAGCAGGTCTTAAATCTTAAGCTGTGAGAATAATCTTCTTTGGCTTTACGTTCTGCTCAGCAGCTATACGGGACCAGAGGTCCTGCCTTCTGAACTGAGGTCTGTACCCCACCAGCTTTGCTCTGCAGGGCTTGGGCCCTCAAGGCTCCAAGTTGCCCTGCCCTCGCAGCTTTGGGAGGCTCCGTACCCCTGGCTTTGCTGATACACCCGCCCACACCACAACTCTCAAGGGTTGGACGTATTCCTGTGCCTGTGGCTTTCAGGGCCCGGAATCGCACACTGGTGGTTCTACTGCTCTGGGGTCTGGGAGATGACCCTGCCTCCAGGCTCTACTGGGCATCACCCTGGGTGGGGGTGCTCTCTGTGGTAGCCCCATCCCTACAGTGTTTTTCTGCCTGGATGGTACACCTGTGGCTCTGAGCAGCTCCATCCTTGCAAATCTAGGTTGAGGTAGCCATGGCCCCTGCTCCCCAGGTAACTGCACTCTGTGCCCGTGAGAAGGCAGTGCCACCAGTGTCTGCTGCCTGCACCCTCCAGGGGGCTCACTGCCATGCCCTGTGCTGAGGTGGGAGCCGAGGAGGAACCCCTGGCTGGAGTGTAGGGAGTGGAGCCTGTGATGTGAGGTGACACCTTACCAGGTGTCGATGAAAAAATTAATCAGCCAATCGAAGAAAGAAATGGAGAATTTTATTTGAGCCAAATTGAGGATTTGGGAACGATCCCTCAGAAAGCTCTGAAAACTGTTCTGCCTGTTAGAAGTCAAAGGACAGTTATGTAAGTTTTTTGAGACAGAGGGCTGTACATTAAATGATGTATTATTGACAGTTTACACAATCCAGATCTAAGCGTCCTCATGGCCCCTTGCAAGATCAAGAAGGAATATTATCTTTAAGGGGTTGTCTTGTTGGTGCTAAGAGAATGGTTATGGTTTATAGTTGAGCAGGTATTTCTGCTGATGGGGAGGTTTGGTCCATGCACAGTGCAGATACACAAAGCACAGTAGAGGGGAGAGAGGAGGCCAAATGGCAGAGAAAATTTTTATGTTTAAATTTTTATTGTCTTGCCATAAAATATTAATTTTATTTCACACAGGCCAAAGAGCATGGAGGTCCCGCAGGCACTGGTGGCCCTTCCTTTGAAATTGTTTTCATGAGCTTTGGATCACCTTGAGGAGAAGGGGGGTCATTCTTCCACTGAACTATAGCTCCTGGATTCTCTTTAGAGGACTAAATCGCCTTATCAGTTGGTCGTTTGGCCACACCCTGAAAGTTGTCTCTCAAATAGACCTTCTCAGTTTTACAGTATGGCTAGGCTGAGAATTATCTGTACCTTTAAGTGTCACTTCGTTCTGATAAACAATTCCATCTTTAAGTCATCTCTCTCTTCCCCCATTTTACTATAAGCATTCAAGAGCAAACAGGCTGCTCCTTCCACATTTTCCTTAGGTATTTCCTCAGCCAAATACCTAGTTTTATTGCTCACTTGCTTCATTGTGGAAGTTCTGTGTTGCACAGAACACTAGGGCACAAACACAATTCAGTCAAGGTTTTGTATAACGAGTTTGGCTTCTCCTTCAGTTCCCAATAACATGTTCCTCATTTCCATCTGAGACCACATCAGAATAGCCTTTACCATCCATAGTTCTACCAACGTTCTGTTCTTACTGAGAAGACTGAGGCTTCCTCTACAGCTCTCCTCTTTTCTTTCGGGACGCTTACCAGAATTGCCCTATTGTCTATTCACGGCAACGTAGGCTTTTTCAAGCATGAATCTCAAAACTCTTCCAGCCTCTACTCATTACCCAGTTCCAAAACTGCTTCCACATTTGTAGGTATTTGTTATAGCAGCACCTCACTCTCACCACCAATTTCTGTCTTAGTCAGTTCAGGCTGCTGGAACAGGAAGAGCATGACCACCCCTGTGACCTACTCACCTCCCCAAGGCTCCACCTCCTAATACCATCACATTCAGAGTTAGCATTCAAAATATGAATTCGGGCCTGGGGGGGAACATAACATTTAGTCCATTGCAAAAACCAAAAACAAACAAACAAAAGAAATAGAAATAGGTAGGTTTGCTAGTACTAATCTAACGTCAGTGTGTGTTAAAGGTGCACCTTAAAGGAAACCAGCCATACGTCTGCCAGCTCAGCTCAGTGGCATCTCTCTGTCCTTCTTGTTTTACCGATAGTGTATTTACCAGCCAGCTCAGATTAGTTCCATGTACTAGATAAACTCAGCTTCCCCAGAGCCCAACTGATTGTGGACTGATCCTTCTGACATCTCAAAACAGGGTTCTTCTCTCTTTTTAACATCGGTAACCCTGTCATGGGTCACCCCATTAAGTCCCTCCTTCCTGTCTGAATCAGCTCCCAACCTTCATTTGCTGAGGCCAGATGACTTACTTTCTTCCAGGCCAAAGGGCCAGATTGCCTCACCTGGAGCAGGTTAATAGCTCCACCCACTTTGGGGTACAGAGGTGCTCCCAAAGAATTCACTTCTGTTGCCTAGCTGATCTTGGGTGGCCTCGGCCTGCAGCGGCTTGAAGCAGGATTTTGGTTCCTGGCCAGAAATTGAAATCAGGCCATGGCAGTGAGAGTGCTGAATCCTAGCCACGAGACCACGAGGGCCAGTGGCCAGTGACAAGGCCTCTGGCCCGTCGGCTTTGTATCAAAGAGTTTCCATGGAGAGAAGGAAAGTAGTGAAACAAGTAAAGTGTTTATTAGGAGGAAAAAGAGTACGTGTGAATAGGCACACATGGGCAGACTCAGAGAGAGTCACGCCCTCCTGGCAGTTTGAATCACTTATATGGGGCATTTCTTCCAGGTTTCCTTTGGCCAATCATCTTGCTTTGCCTGGTTCTGAGTCCGTATTTGGCTTATCTCAGGGTCCTCCCCTCTATGCACGTGCATCCCTGAGGCAAGATGGATTCTAGCAAAGAGGCCTATGGGTAAGTTGACATCACCTACCATGGGGTGGTGCCCCCTTCCCTTTTTGACCCCCAAGGAGCCCTTCTGTGCATGTGTAGTCGGGAAGGTCTCCTTGATGTCAAAAATGAAAAATATGTGGTCTCTTTATCTTTTATCTGGGCAGAACTCATCTCCTCTCTGCCCCACCATTACTGTTATCTTAAAGGAAAGATAACACCGGAGGAAAAGTCCAGCTGTTTACCCTGTTCCTGTTGTTATTTCTGTCTGGAAGTGTAAACAGGATGCTGGCTGTAAATGTCTAACCTGGAGCCCATCTATCTCCTGCCTTATAGCCACAACAGATATGATATGTGACAATGACAGCTGCTCAGAAAGGAACACGGCCCAGGTTTGGGAAATCACTGGAAGCTGTTTATGGTATATGCTTTGCATATTCAACTCTGTGGATGCCCCTGAATGAGAGAATATTTCAATATGGAAACTTGACTTTTGCTTTTTTTTCCTCTTTTGCTGCATTAGAAGGATGGAAAAAAAAATTATCCTTACCTTCAGGGAAAGTTTAAACTTTAAGCTCTTCCCACCCTTAAGGAAAAGAGGAACCCAGATTTTTCAGTTGCTAGTGATCCTGGCTTTGGATTTAATGAGCCATAAAGGTTTAACGTGGAAAAAACAATAGCAACAGAGGAGAACTGAAGACTGGGCAGGAAGAGGAGAGAGAAACTGCCTCTAGAGAAACTTGAAAAGAGAAGGGGCTTTTCCCCTGATTAAAATATGTCAAAGCATGGAAGGGAAGTAGACAAGGAATGGGCCAGGTTAGCTGATGGGCCGGTCCCTGAAGCTTCATGGCACCCAGGAGCCCCCATGATGAAGAGGGTTCATCATTAGGTGAGCGTGGTAGGGTTGGTAAATAAACTCCTGCATCTATACCTTGCCAAGTGGTGATACAGCTGAATTAACCCCTGAGCTAGGCCCATGGTTTATGACACACAAGTTGGCATTTCACATTTATCGGTTCTTGGTAGACAGTAGTCTTTGGTGATTGGAAGTAAATGGAGGCCCAAACCTTCTACCCTCCAACGCCCTCCAACCCCCCCAACCTCCCAACTCCCTCACCCCCTCCCACCTCTCCTACCCACTCCTACTTCCCCTGCCCACCCCCCTACCCCAGCACTGCCAACCTCTTTGCTCCCAAGTGTTTGTTATCATGAAAGCAAGACTTAAGAACAAGGCAGAAAAGCAATCACTTTGCATGAGGGATTTAATCCAAGATGGAAAAACAAGATCCTGATGGTAAAATAAGCCCCATCTTCTGGTCCATATTTAGAGATAGGGTCTTTACTGAGGTAATTAAGTTAAAATGAGGCTTAACCCAAGGGCTTGAGTTCTTATAAGAAGAGATTAGGACAAAGAGACTTGAGCACAGGAAGTGAGGGCACAGGGAGAAGGCAGCCATCAGCAAGCCAGGGAGAGAGGTCTCAGGAGAAACCAAACCTGACTTTCTCCAAGCTCTAGGACTGTAAGAAGATAAGTTTCTGTTGCTAGCCATCCTGTCTGTGGTATTTTGTTATGGCAGGCCTACCAAACTAATATAATTTCAAATTTCTATAGGTAGCTTTTTCAACTTACAATGAGCTCTTTTTTCTTGAAGTGCAAAGGAAACATGGGTCTTGTGGAAAGTACAAGATTACTCACAACCACCAGTCCTAATATTTGCTGGATACATCTTGCTGGGCCAGAATCCTTTTCTTTTGTGGTATCTGGGACCCTTGAAGGGGAAATATTTCTTCTCTACCCATTCCTTTCCATGAGAAGGGATGTTTTGCTAAAAATTCCTTCTATCTTAGGCTCCCTCATTCCCTTTATTTCTCCCCCAGTAGGAGAGTGAGTTATCTGACTGGTGAGTTTGGGAGGGGAAGTAGGTATGAGTATCCCAGCTCCTTCCTTCCTCCTTGTCATGGAAGGCAGTCTGCCTTCAGAAAGCATGTGTTCTAGTCCATTATATTGGGGCACCGCTGCTTGGAGAGGCTATGATTATGAAGTGCTGTCTGTTACAGAGTGGGTAGCAGCAAGATCATTGTTATTGCACACCTTTCCCAGTTATTGCTGTGTGGCAAACTATCCTAAAACTTAGTGGTATAAAACAACAATTGTTTTTATTAAGTTCACAGGTTTGTGGGTCAGAAATTTGGACAGGACATAGCAAGGGCGACCTGTATCTGCTTTGTGATGACTAGAGCCTAAGGTTGGCTGAAATAGCTAGATTTGACTCAGCTGGCTTGACTGGAGCCATATATTTTAAACTTTGATTCTAGCCATCATCTAGATACTCAGCCATATGTTTTGGACTTTGATTCTAGCCATCATCTAGATCCTCAGTTTTTCTCCACCAGGGCTAGAATGGTCACGATTTTCACTGACATATCTTTGCCTGGGCTGGGATGGCTGAAACAACTAGGGCTAGCTGGGCATCTCTACCCCTCCACATGGACACTCTACAAGGTTAGCTTGGGCTGCCTCACATTATGGTTGTCTCAGAGTAGTGAATTTCTCTGAGACATTGTGGCTGGCTTTTCCCAGAGTGGGCGTTCTAAGAGACCAAAGTGGAAACTGCAAGGCTTCCTCTGATCTAGTCTTGAAAGTGCCACAACATCACTTCTGCTGTATTCTGTTGGTTACAAATGAGTCACAGAGTCAGCCAAGATTTAATAGGTAAGGAATGGCTACATGAGTTAATACCAGGAGGTGGTTCAAAGGTGGGAGGGAGGGGTGTCTTTTTTAGAAATTAGCTACCACAGTGCTTAAGACTGTTCTTAAATTGGTAATTAAGGTGCTACTGGCATCTCCATCTGTCTTATTCTTTTGTTATACTTTCTATTTGATGCAAAACTGAGGCCAGGAAAAGTGAAATGTTTTTATTGATCTTCCCAAACATCAGCCACAGCTATCATCTGTCCTTGCAATATGGCTTGTATCAGAAATATCCTACTTATAGGCAACATTCAAAAACGCTCTGCTTGCATGCAAATAAGAGGATGTAAATAGATGCTTGGGGGTTGGGATGTTGTCTAACACCATATGTTAGACACAGATTAGCATCACATCCTAGTTAAGGAATAAATTCTAAAGACAGAAAGGAATTCTGAAAATATGATTGCTAAAACATCCTTGTCATTCCCAAATTCAAATTTAATCCTGCCTCCTTCTGAGCCCAATGGCTGTTAGGGCTAGAAGGCAGTTAGAGCCTGGAGGATGTGAATGAGAAGGATTTTGCTTTCCATGTTTTGGACGTCATGAAAGCCCAGGTCCAACACAGACAAAGCACTGGGATGAAGATTTGAACCAGGTCCAGATCCTGGGACGTTGGGTCACTGTTGGTCTATCACTTATGATTATCTGAGGAAAAATTGAGCAGATGAACTGAATCCACCCCACTCCTGAGATTGAAAGGCTTGAAGAGACTAAGGAACAGCTAAGTTTCCTCATATAATTAGATGGGAATCAGAAAATCTCCTGGCCACATCTACTCCCACGGGAGCAGGGTCCACCATGCCACTTAGGATAGTCCAGTGGCTGGTCCCAAATGAGCAAAGAAAAAATACACACTAGAAGGTTCCCACTGCCCAGAGACGGAAAGAACAAGCAGAATAGCAGATGGAACCCCTGCCCATGCAAGAGCTGGTAGACGATGTGTATGCAACTTGAATAATAACAGTTAAAAGCAGATAAGAAGATTCATTGCTGAAGAGAAGTGATTCTGGCAACTAAGTGACATTATTTTTGAAGTAAAATATCAGTGGATAAATTGAAGGAGAAATAGTCCTTACTGAGATTTAAATTAGAGGTTGGGAAAGATCAAGTGGAGAAAATCTTGCGACTACCTAGTCAAACTACAAAGAGATAGAATTAAAGAGAAAAAGATGAGACTTAATAGTCACAGGAGACTTAACATGTAAATAATAAGAGTTCCAGAAGGGAAAACAAGAAGATCATGCAGAAAGGCAATAATTAAACAAATAATAGAAGAAAAATGTCCTAAACTAAAGAAAGACCTGAATGGACAGTGAAGTATATTGAGACAAGTCCTATTAAATTCCTAAAGTCCAAGGATAAAGAAAAAAATGTATAGGCTTCCAGGTAGAAAGAAGAAGTTATTTTGAAGACTAATTTTACAATTCAGGTTGGTATTGGACTTCTCATCTGCAGAACCAGGAGTTGCCAACCACAGAATGACATCTACAGATTGCTTAGAAAAAAGAAGTGCAGCCATGGTTTCTATGAGCAGCCCAAATGCTCTTCCACTAACATAATGAAATAAACACAGTTTTAGGTGTGAAAGGATACAACATGTACGTCCTCCAGGTATTCTATAGGAGGAACATTCTGGAGAATGGACCACAACTAACAGCAAATAACTCATAACACAGATTAGAATGAGGTATTTGAGAGGTGGCGGGGGAGAGATTGAACCTGTGAGTGGAGGTGGGAAGAATGGGGCATCTAAAAGTCTCATCCTAAGAGGTGCACAGGAGATGGAGGGAAGTCCTAGAGGAATAGAGCACTTGGCGACGGTTTTTGAGCTAAAATGAATATTAATAGAGAAATAATGGTCTTAAATGTAGCTTCCAGGAAAGGGAAGGGAACCATTAGTACCTAAAGTATAGTAGAGATCCCAAATTAATAAGTAGTTCTACTTGTAAATAGGCTGCAAATATAAAAAGGAAAAAAAGAAAGATGTCAAAATAAAATAAATTAATTAACAGAGTAAGATGAAAAATATAAAAAAGTATATTATATATATTGTGGTGTTTCATTTTGGTATTTTTTGGCCATGCAACACGGCATGCAGGATCTTAGTTCCCCGACCAGGGATAGAACCCATGCCCTCTGCAGTGGAATTGCAGAGTCTTAACCACCAGACCGCCAGGGAAGTCCCCTATATATTGTGTTAATTATCTACAGCTGCATAAATAATTAGCCCAAAACTTAATGGACTAAAGCAACAAAGATGTATTACATCACAGTTTACGTGGGTCAGGAATTTTGGAGCAGCTTAACTAGATGGTAATGGCCTGGGGTCTCTCATAATGTAAGGATATTGGCAGGACCTGATGTCATCTGAAGCCTTAAATGGGGCCAGAGGACTCACTTTCAAGATGGTTCATTCACGTGGTTATTGGCTGGAATCTAGTTCTTCACCTAACATCTTCAAGGCAGCCCTCTATGTGTAGAATGCCATTTGAGCCTCTGTTCCCTACCTGATTTGACTAGAAGTTTAATGGATCCATCAGAATATTTGCTTTATTTGTGAAGGGGTAAACTTTCCAGACAAGGTATTCCTTGGAGTTCTTAAAGGTTGAAGAGAAGCTGGAGCTTCACTGAATTTAGAAGTAGATTGTGTGACTATTTTGGTTCCTCATTGCTAATAAATGGTTGTATGATTATTTTTATCTTAACATATAATGTGGTATGTATGTGGAGAAGTAAACATTTAGTTCTTATTCACCTTTAATTGTTGCAGATTATTAATACTAATTAAAAAAACCCAGATATTTATAAATGGTAAAAGTAGCTTAATGAATGTTAAATAATCATTTACTCTCAAACACCCTCAAAATTACAAATATCTTTCTAAATTGTCAAATATTAAAATTGTTTTAATTAAAACAAAAGCAGGGCTTCCCTGGTGGCGCAGTGGTTGAGAATCTGCCTGCTAATGCAGGGGACACGGGTTCGAGCCCTGGTCTGGGAGGATCCCACATGCCGCGGAGCAACTAGGCCCGTGAGCCACAACTACTGAGCCTGCGCGTCTGGAGCCTGTGCTCTGCAACAAGAGAGGCCGCCATGGTGAGAGGCCTGCGCACCGTGATGAAGAGTGGCCCCCGCTTGCCACAACTGGAGAAAGCCCTCGCACAGAAACGAAGACACAACACAGCAAAAATAAATTAATTAATAAAAAAAAAAAAAAGCAAATTTTTGGAAGTTATGAAAATGTTTCTTTTTACTGATGAAAAATTGTATAGCTAGAAAATCAACAAGTGCATTATCTATACTATAATAAGAACTAATAGGAATATTATGTAAAATGACTGGATATAAGATACATATATAATAGGCAATGGATTTTCTCTATAATAATGGTAACCATAGATAAAAGTAGGAAAATATTCCATTTATAATGGTAACAAAAATGATAAAGTACTTAGGAATGAATTTAAGAAGAAAAGCATCAGAACTTAATAGGAAAGTTTAATAGAAAACTTATAGGAAAAAACTTATTGAGAGACATAAAAGGATATTCATGCAATTAGAAAGACATATCATATATTTTTAAATTTTCTTTATTTATTTTTGTTAACATCTTTATTGGGGTATAACTGCTTTACATTGTTGTGTTAGCTGCTGCTGTATAACAAAGTGAATCAGCTATACATATACATATATCCCCATATCCCCTCCCTCTTGCATCTCCCTTCCACCTTCCCTATCCCACCCCTCTAGGTGGTCACAAAGCACTGAGCTGATCTCCCTGTGCTATGTGGCTGCTTCCCACTAGCTATCTATTTTACATTTGGTAGTGTATATATGTCAATTCCACTCTCTCACTTCGTCCCAGCTTACCCTTCCCCCTTCCCGTGTCCTCAAGTCCATCCTCTACGCCTGCATCTTTATTCCTGTCCTGACCCTAGGTTCTTCAGAACCCTTTTTTTTTAAATGGTAACATTAAATAAATAAAAACATCAATGCTTCCAAAATAATATGAATTCCAATTATAATTGTAAAAAGAGTTTTTGGTAATTTCATAAAGGATGTTCTTATGGAAGAATAAATAGCAAACACAGCTAAGAAAAGTATGAAAAATAAATACCATGATAAGGATATTGCGTTGCCAGACATTAAAAGGTGCTGTAGAATTTTGGGATTTAAATAGGTAAATAGATCATTGGAACAAAATAGAGAATCAAAAAATAAACTCTAATATTTACAAATTTTGAATATATAATAACGTTGGCACTCTATTTCATTGGGGGAAAAGATAATTTATTCAACACAGTTGACATTTAGTTCATTTGGAAGAAAATGAAATGGGAGCCTCATATCATATATGAGAAAAAATTCCAGCTGGATTAAAGACTTAAACATAAAAAATTGTTTTAAAGAAATAAATAAGAATTTTAGCAGAAAATCTAGGGGCTTCCCTGATGGCACAGTGGTTAAGAATCTGCCTGCCAGTGCAGGGGACATGGGTTCAAGCCCTGGTCTGGGAAGATCCCACATGCTGCGGAGCAACTAAGCCCCTGTGCCACAACTACTGAGCCTGTGCTCTAGAGCCCGTGAGCCACAACTACTGAAGCCTGCGTGCCTAGAGCCCATGCTCCGCAAGAAGAGAAGCCACCCCAGTGAGAAGGCTGTGCACCGCAACGAAGAGTAGCCCCTGCTCGCTGCAACTAGAAAAAGCCCGCGCACAGCAACGAAGACCCAACGCAGCCAAAAATAAATAAATAAATTAATTTAAAAAAAGAAAAGAAAATCTGGGAAGTTACACATACTGCCTATGTGTGAGAGAGAATTTTTTAAACCAGGATAGGAAGTCCAGATAGTATAAAAGACAGACACATTTAAACATATATAAATAAGGCAGGAGACACCAAAGTCAATGGATAGATGATAGATTTGTAAAATGTATTTGCAACACAAATGCAGATAACAGTTTAAAATCTATAGAACACAAAGAATATATAGAAATCAAATTGACATGAAAACATAACTCAATAGGATTTTGAACAAAGGCTGTAAATAGGAAATTCTTAGAAAACCATATGATAAAATCCTTAAATACACAATTAATGAATGAACCTGAAGATAGGAAAGGAGATGGACGATGTAGAGAAATAAAAAATAAAGTTAAGAGAAATGATAAGTACTGAACAAAAAATTTCCCAAAATGTTTGATATGAACCTCTGTGTCTGAAATTTTTAATGAATATAAATATATGTGTAAAGTCTTTAGACAGTAGATGAAGTTAGATCTATATCTACTGGTACTAGGCATTTTTTAATAGCTCTTTATTGGAGTATAATTGCTTCACAATACTGTGTTAGTTTCTGTTTTACAACCAAGCTAATCAGCCATATGCATACACATGTCCCCATATCTCCTCCCTCTTGAGCCTCCCTCCCACCCTCCCTATCCCACCCCTCTAGGTCATCGCAAAGCACAGAGCCAATCTCCCTGTGCTGTGCTTCTGCTTCCCACCAGCCAACTATTTTACATTCAATGGTGTGTATATGTTGATGGTACTCTCACTTCACCCCAGCTTCGCCCTCACACCCCATGTCATCAAGTCCATTCTCGACCTCTTTATTCCTGCACTGCAACTAGGTTCCTCAGTACCTTTTTTTTTCTTTAGGATTCCATATATACGTGTTAGCATACAGTATTTGTTTTTCTCTTTCTGACTTACTTCACTCTGTATGACAGACAACCCTCAGAATGGGAGACAATATTTGCAAATGAAACAATAGACAAAGGATTAATCTCCAAAATATACAAACAGCTCATGGAGCTCAATATCAAAAAACCAAACAATCTAGTTAAAAAATGGGTGGAAGACCTAAATAGACACTTCACCAAGGAAGACATACAGATGGCCAAGAGGCACATGAAAAGCTGCTCAACATCACTAATTGTTAGAGAAATGCAAATCAAAACTACAATGAGGTATCACTTCACGCTGATCAGAATGGCCATTATCAAAAAAGCTAGAAACAATAAATGCTGGAAAGGGTGTGGTGAAAAGGGTACCCTCCTACACTATTGGTGGGAATGTAAATTAATACAACTGCTCTGGAAAACAGTGTGGAGGTTCCTTTAAAAACTAAAAATAGGCATTTTACATATATATAAGCAAGTGAAAAAAGGCCCACATTACATAGTAATATATATACTCTAATTCTATTTTGTTAAAAACAATAACAGTAGAAGTCCTATGGATGTATATATATGCATGTATAAATGTGATGAAGAAAATGGTTTGCAAGGACACACATGTGTTTGCATGTGTTTGTGTGTGGGGGAGGGCAGGGGAGTGTAATTGAAAGGGGTGGCAGCCAGCATATGTGCTCACCTGTTCTTTTATAATGTTGTCTCATGTTATAAGAATGTATTCCTCTGGATATTTGAAAAAATCAAATACTGAAAATGTATATATATTTATATTTCAGTTTCCCATGCTATATTAAAATATTAGATAAACTTATTTTATTTTATTTTATTTATTTTTTTTTTTTGATGATACAACACTTTGCAATTCATTTTATTAAGTCAGTATTACTCTGAATCCAAAACCATACAAAGATAGTACCAGAATAAAACAAACAAAAAACTATATATCCTTCATGAATAAAGACAAAAACTTCCTTAACACAATATTAGAAAACAGAATTCAGTGCTATATAATAAGAATTGTACCCCATGACCAAGTGAGTCTTATTCTAGGTACACAGGCTTGTTCAATATTCAAAAACTAATAATGGAATATTTTCCCTGAAGCTCAGGAACAAGACAAGAATGTCCATTCGCATACTTTTTTTTTTTTTTTTTTTAATTTATTTTTATTTTTATTTTTATTTTTTTTAAGTTTTTATTTTTTTTCTTTATTTTTTTTAATTTATTTTATTTTTTTGCTTTATAACAAATTTAATCAGTTATACATATACATATGTTTCCATATCCCCTCCCTTTTGCGTCTCCCTCCCACCCTCCCTATCCCACCCCTCCAGGCAGTCACAAAGCACCAAGCTGATCTCCCTGTGCTATGCGGCTGCTTCCCACTAGCTATCTACCTCACGTTTGGTAGTGTATATATGTCCATGCCGCTCTTTCACTTTGTCACAGCTTACCCTTCCCCCTCCCCATATCCTCAAGTCCATTCTCTAGTAGGTCTGTGTCTTTATTCCTGTCTTACCCCTATGTTCTTCATGACATTTTTTTTCTTAAATTCCATATATATGTGTTAGCATACAGTATTTGTCTTTCTCTTTCTGACTTACTTCACTCTGTATGACAGACTCTAGGTCTATCCACCTCATTACAAATAGCTCAATTTCATTTCTTTTTATGGCTGAGTAATATTCCATTGTATATATGTGCCACATCTTCTTTATCCATTCTTCCGATGATGGACACTTAGGTTGTTTCCATCTCCGGGCTATTGTAAATAGGGCTGCTATGAACATTTTGGTACATGTCTCTTTTTGAATTATGGTTTTCTCAGGGTATATGCCCAGTAGTGGGATTGCTGGGTCATATGGTAGTTCTATTTGTAATTTTTTAAGGAACCTCCATACCGTTCTCCATAGGGGCTGTACCAATTCACATTCCCACCAGCAGTGCAAGAGTGTTCCCTTTTTTCCACACCCTCTCCAGCATTTATTGTTTCTAGATTTTTTGATGATGGCCATTCTGACTGGTGTGAGATGATATCTCATTGTAGTTTTGATTTGCATTTCTCTAATGAGTAAAGATGTTGAGCATCCTTTCATGTGTTTGTTGGCAGTCTGTATATCTTCTGTGGAGAAATGTCTATTTAGGTCTTCTGCCCATTTTTGGATTGGGTTGTTTGTTTTTTTGTTATTGAGCTGCATGAGCTGCTTATAAATTTTGGAGATTAATCCTTTGTCAGTTGCTTCATTTGCAAATATTTTCTCCCATTCTGAGGGTTGTCTTTTGGTCTTGTTTATGGTTTCCTTTGCTGTGCAAAAGCTTTTAAGTTTCATTAGGTCCCATGTGTTTATTTTTGTCTTTATTTCCATTTCTCTAGGAGGTGGGTCAAAAAGGATCTTGCTGTGATTTATGTCATAGAGTGTTCTGCCTATGTTTTCCTCTAAGAGTTTGATAGTGTCTGGCCTTACATTTAGGTCTTTAATCCATTTTGAGCTTATTTTTGTGTATGGTGTTAGGGAGTGATCTAATCTCATACTTTTACATGTCCCTATCCAGTTTTCCCAGCACCACTTATTGAAGAGACTGTCCTTTCTCCACTGTACATTCCTGCCTCCTTTATCAAAGATAAGGTGACCATATGTCCGTGCGTTTAACTCTGGGTTTCTATCCTGTTCCATTGATCTATCTTTCTGTTTTTGTGCCAGTACCATACTGTCTTGATTACTGTAGCTTTGTAGTATAGTCTGAAGTCAGGGAGCCTGATTCCTCCAGCTCCATTTTTCGTTCTCAAGATTGCTTTGGCTATTCGGGGTCTTTTGTGTTTCCATACAAATTGTGAAATTTTTTGTTCTAGTTCTGTGAAAAATGCCAGTGGTAGTTTGATAGGGATTGCATTGAACCTGTAGATTGCTTTGGGTAGTAGAGTCATTTTCACAATGTTGATTCTTCCAATCCAAGAACATGGTACATCTCTCCATCTATTTGTATCATCTTTAATTTCTTTCATCAGTGTCTTATAATTTTCTGCATACAGGTCTTTTGTCTCCTTAGGTAGGTTTATTCCTAGATATTTTATTCTTTTTGTTGCAATGGTAAATGGGAGTGTTTCCTTGATTTCACTTTCAGATTTTTCATCATCAGTATATAGGAATGCCAGAGATTTCTGTGCATTAATTTTGTATCCTGCAACTTTACCAAATTCATTGATTAACTCTAGTAGTTTACTGGTAGCATCTTTAGGATTCTCTATGTATAGTATCATGTCATCTGCAAAGAGTGACAGCTTTACTTCTTCTTTTCCAATTTGGATTCCTTTTATTTCCTTTTCTTCTCTGATTGCTGTGGCTAAAACTTCCAAAACTAGGTTGAATAAGAGTGGTGAAAGTGGGCAACCTTGTCTAGTTCCTGATCTTAGTGGAAATGGTTTCAGTTTTTCACCATTGAGGACGATGCTGGCTGTGGGTTTGTCATATATGGCCTTTATTATGTTGAGGAAAGTTCCCTCTATGCCTACTTTCTGCAGGGTTTTTATCATAAATGGGTGTTGAATTTTGTCGAAAGCTTTCTCTGCATCTATTGAGATGATCATATGGTTTTTCTCCTTCAGTTTGTTAATATGGTGTATCACGTTGATTGATTTGCATATATTGAAGAATCCTTGCATTCCTGGAATAAACCCCACTTGATCATGGTGTATGATCCTTTTAATGTGCTGTTGGATTCTGTTTGCTAGTATTTTGTTGAGGATTTTTGCATCTATGTTCATCAGTGATATTGGCCTGTAGTTTTCTTTCTTTGTGACATCCTTGCCTGGTTTTGGTATCAAGGTGATGGTGGCCTCGTAGAATGAGTTTGGGAGTGTTCCTCCCTCTGCTATATTTTGGAAGAGTTTCAGAAGGATAGGTGTTAGCTCTTCTCTAAATGTTTGATAGAATTCGCCTGTGAAGCCATCTGGTCCTGGGCTTTTGTTTGTTGGAAGATTTTTTATCACAGTTTCAATTTCAGTGCTTGTGATTGGTCTGTTCATATTTTCTATTTCTTCCTGATTCAGTCTTGGCAGGTTGTGCATTTCTAAGAATTTGTCCATTTCTTCCAGGTTGTCCATTTTATTGGCATAGAGTTGCTTATAGTAATCTCTCATGATCTTTTGTATTTCTGTAGTGTCAGTTGTTACTTCTCCTTTTTCATTTCTAATTCTATTGATTTGAGTCTTCTCCCTTTTTTTCTTGATGAGTCTGGCTAATGGTTTATCAATTTTGTTTATCTTCTCAAAGAACCAGCTTTTAGTTTTATTGATCTTTGCTATCGTTTCCTTCATTTCTTTTTCATTTATTTCTGATCTGATTTTTATGATTTCTTTCCTTCTGCTAACTTTGGGATGTTTTTGTTCTTCTTTCTCTAATTGCTTTAGGTGCAAGGTTAGGTTGTTTATTCGAGATGTTTCCTGTTTCTTAAGGTGGGATTGTATTGCTATAAACTTCCCTCTTAGAACTGCTTTTGCTGCATCCCATAGGTTTTGGGTCGTCGTGTCTCCATTGTCATTTGTTTCTAGGTATTTTTTAATTTCCTCTTTGATTTCTTCAGTGATCACTTCGTTATTAAGTAGTGTATTGTTTAGCCTCCATGTGTTTGTATTTTTTACAGCTCTTTTCCTGTAATTGATATCTAGTCTCATAGCATTGTGGTCGGAAAAGATACTTGATACAATTTCAATTTTCTTAAATTTACCAAGGCTTGATTTGTGACCCAAGATATGATCTATCCTGGAGAATGTTCCATGAGCACTTGAGAAAAATGTGTATTCTGTTGTTTTTGGATGGAATGTCCTATAAATGTCAATTAAGTCCATCTTGTTTAATGTATCATTTAAAGCTTGTGTTTCCTTATTTATTTTCATTTTGGATGATCTGTCCATTGGTGAAAGTGGGGTGTTAAAGTCCCCTACTATGAGTGTGTTACTGTCGATTTCTCCTTTTATGGATGTTAGTATTTGCCTTATGTATTGAGGTGCTCCTATGTTTGGTGCATAAATATTTACAATTGTTATATCTTCTTCTTGGATCGATCCCTTGATCATTATGTAGTGTCCTTCTTTGTCTCTTCTAGTAGTCCTTATTTTAAAGTCTATTTTGTCTGATATGAGAATTGCTACTCCAGCTTTCTTTTGGTTTCCATTTGCATGGAATATCTTTTTCCATCCCCTTACTTTCAGTCTGTATGTGTCTCTAGGTCTGAAGTGGGTCTCTTGTAGACAGCATATAGATGGGTCTTGTTTTTGTATCCATTCAGCCACTCTGTGTCTTTTGGTGGGAGCATTTAGTCCATTTACATTTAAGGTAATTATCGATATGTATGTTCCTATTCCCATTTTCTTAATTGTTTTGGGTTCATTATTGTAGGTCTTTTACTTCTGTTGTGTTTCTTGCCTAGAGAAGTTCCTTTAGCATTTGTTGTAAAGCTGGTTTGGTGGTGCTGAACTCTCTCAGCTTTTGCTTGTCTGTAAACGTTTTAATTTCTCCATCAAATCTGAATGAGATCCTTGCTGGGTAGAGTAATCTTGGTTGCAGGTTTTTCTCCTTCATCACTTTAAGTATGTCCTGCCACTCCCTTCTGGCTTGTAGAGTTTCTGCTGAGAGATCAGCTGTTATCCTGATGGGGATTCCCTTGTGTGTTATTTGTTGTTTTTGCCTTGCTGCTTTTAATAGGATTTCTTTGTGTTTAATTTTTGACAGTTTGATTAATATGTGTCTTGGCGTATTTCTCCTTGGATTTATTCTGTATGGGACTCTCTGTGCCTCCTGGACTTGATTAACTATTTCTTTTCCCATATTAGGGAAGTTTTCAACTATAATCTCTTCAAATATTTTCTCAGTCCCTTTCTTTTTCTCTTCTTCTTCTGGAACCCCTATAATTCGAATGTTGGTGCGTTTAATGTTGTCCCAGAGGTCTCTGAGACTGTCCTCTGTTCTTTTCATTCTTTTTTCTTTATTTTGCTCTGCAGCAGTTATTTCCACTATTTTATCTTCCACCTCACTTATCCGTTCTTCTGCCTCAGTTATTCTGCTATTGATCCCATCTAGAGTATTTTTTATTTCATGTATTGTGTTTTTAATCGATGTTTGATTCATCTTTAGTTCTTCTAGGTCCTTGTTAACTGTTTCTTGCATTTTGTCTATTCTATTTCCAAGATTTTGGATCTGGGAAATAGAATCTTGGATCATCTTTACCATCATTATTCTGAATTCTTTTTCAGGTAGAGTGCCTATTACCTCTTCATTTGTTAGGTCTGGTGGGTTTTTATCTTGCTCCTTCTCCTGCTGTGTGTTTTTCTGTCTTCTCATTTTGCTTATGTTACTGTGTTTGGGGTCTCCTTTTTGCAGGCTGCAGGTTCGTAGTTCCTGTTGTTTTTGGTGTCTGTCCCCAGTGGCTAAGGTTGGTTTAGTGGGTTGTGTAGGCTTCCTGGTGGAGGGGACTAGTGCCTGTGTTCTGGTGGATGAGGCTGGATCTTGTCTTTCTGGTGGGCAGGTCCACGTCTGGTGGTGTGTTTTGGGGTGTCTGTGGACTTTTTATGATTTTAGGCCACCTCTCTGCTAATGGGTGGCGTTGTGTTCCTGTCTTGCTAGTTGTTTGGCTCAGGGTGTCCAGCACTGTAGCCTGCTGGTCGTTGAGTGAAGCTGGGTGCTGGTGTTGAGATGGAGATCTCTGGAAGATTTTCGCCGTTTGATATTATGTGGAGCTGGGAGGTCTCTTGTGGACCAGTGTCCTGAAGTTGGCTCTCCCACCTCAGAGGCACAGCACTGACTCCGGGCTCCTCAATTTGGGATGATGTGTTGTCTATTCATGTATTCCGCAGATGCAGGGTACATCAAGTTGATTGTGGAGCTTTAATCCGCTGCTTCTGAGGCTGCTGGGAGAGGTTTCCCTTTCTCTTCTTTGTTCTCACAGCTCCTGGGTCTCAGCTTTGGATTTGGCCCCGCCTCTGCGTGTAGGTCGCTGGAGGGCGTCTGTTCTTCGCTCAGATAGGACAGGGTTAAAGGAGAAGCCTCTTCGGGGACTCTGGCTCACTCAGGCCGGGCGGGAGGGAGGGGCACGGAGTGCGGGGCAAGCCTGCAGCGGCAGAGGTCGGCGTGACGTTGCACCAGCCCGAGGCGCGCCGTGCGTTCTCCCAGGGAAGCCGCCCCTGGATCCCGGGACCCCGGCAGTGGCGGGCTGCACAGGCTCCCGGAAGGGCGGTGTGGGCAGTGACCTGCGCTCGCACACAGGCTTCTTGGCGGCGGCAGCAGCAGCCCCAGCGTCCCACGCCTGTCACTGGGCTCCGCGCTTTCAGTCGCGACTCGCGCCCGTCCGTGGAGCCCCTTTAAGCAGCGCTCTTAATCCCCTCTCCTAGCGCACCAGGAAACCAAGAGGGGAGAAAAAGTCTCTTGCCTCTTCGGCAGCTCCAGAGTTTTCCCGGACTCCCTCCCGGCTAGCTGTGGCACATTAGCCCCCTTCAGGCTGAGTTCTCGCCGCCAGCCCCAGTCCTCTCCCTGCGCTCTGACCGAAGCCCGAGCCTCAGCTTCCAGCGCTGCGCGCCCCGGCGGGCGAGCAGACAAGCCTTTCGGGCTGGTGAGTGCCGCTCGGCACCGATCCTCTGTGTGCGGATCTCTCCGCTTTGCCCTACCCAGGTATGTGGGGAGTTTCTTGCCTTTTGGGAGGTCTGGGGTCTTCTGCCAGCGTTCAGTAGGTGTTCTGTAGGAGTTGTTCCACGTGTAGCTGTATTTCTGGTGTATCCGTGGGGAGGAAGGTGATCTCCGCGTCTTACTCTTCCGCCATCTTGATAAACTTATTTTAAAAATGGAATTCTAAATCATTGTATAAGGTAAAAATTGGGTATTAACAGAATTATTCTAAAAATTTCTGATATCACTCACAAAATATCAATACCTAATACTTGATTTTCAGCATACAAACATAAAATACTTTGCACATGAAAGTTTACAAATGAAATATCTTAAGGAGGAACAAAGGGAAATCTCTTTGCCGCTGTCTGGGCATGTAAGCACTCTGCCCTCACATAACCATCAGAACCCTGGGGGTAAGGAGGGATGAATATAGAATTCTCAAGTATTCTTTCTTGCTGTGGAGTTTACTCCATTCAGGCTTAATATTAAGTTTCTAAACCATATTGCATACATTTATTGGGAGGATAAAAAAAAGTAGTCAAATTGCATTTTTAGAATAGTTTAGTTTCTAAGATTACTCCAAAAGTTATATGATCTTAATGATTTTATATAATTATATTAAGTGACAGCTCCAGCCTAGCTCACAATCAAATTAAATCCAACTACATGTCAGGTTGTTGGATTCAAATCTCCATTTTACAAAAAGGAAACCAGTTCAGAGGTTTTAAGTAACTTATACAAAGACACATAGGTAATAAAGAGCAAGAGGAATTTGAATCCATACCTGCCTGAAACCTAGGCTCAGCCTGTATAGTTTTCCACTTACACCAACCTGCAGTGGGAAGTCAAGAAAAAACTATCAAAGCAACTCACAAATCCATCCATCCACGTCAAAGAACAGAAGATTGAGAGGCAGGGAGTGCAAAAGGCTTACATTGGTGTTTCTGGGGGTGCATGTGGATTGGAGGTGGAGTGTTGATGCAGGATAAGTATATAGAAGAGGTGAGAGGAAATTGACTTGGCCCAGGGAGATCTAATTGGCTTGGGAATGATAATTGTGGGTGACTTAAAAACTGGAGTGGCCTCCAACTAGTAATTTGCACTTCATCCTACCTTTAGTTCTTGTCCAAAGGGAGGGAAAAAAGGCCTTGAAGAACAGGAGTAGAAGGGAGAAGAAAGGAAGGGCTGGTGGGAGGTTGAGCCAAGGTTGGTTTCCTTCCTGACCTCACCCACGTTCTCCCACTCTTCCTGTCTGCACTCAAGTCGCTGCCCAGGCAGGGGCTACTAAGAAGAGCTGGGTTTCAAGAAGGCTTTATAGGAAACTGGAGGCTTAAGATGGAGCGTAAGCTCCAGGGTGACTCTTAGGGAATTTGTGGCTGGGATTCCTGGGAAGCAGTTGTCTCCTCTTGCCATCCCATTGAGTTATAGGGGCAGCCACAAGAGCCTCCTAAGTGGTAGGTGTCCTTTAAATGGTAAGTGAATGGATGGGTAACAATATGACCATAATCTTCTTATTTGCCCTGCAGGATGTGAATGTTTGTGACTTTGAAACCGCAGAAATGTGTCTTGGGGTCTCCGAGGAGCTCCAGTTCTTTATGTCTCAGTGCAGAAAGAATTCAATGAGAGGCAAAGTGATAGATAAGAAGTGATTTATTAGAAAAGGATGCTTGTGAGATGTATAGGCAGGCCGGCACGAGAGTGCTGCCCTGAGAACTTAGTGAGCTACAGTTTTATAATCAAAGGAAAAGTGGGGAGGGGGAGAAGACCACCTCCTCCCTCATTCTTGAGTAGATATCAAGCTTCTATCATCAGTTTCTCCTCCACGTTGGGCGGGGTAGTTTCTTGCCCCTGCATGGTCAAACTGGGACTGTCATGGCATAATGGAAATGAGCAAAAAGGCGGTAATGCATACTAAAATATGGTAAATCATTTCAGGTTTTAGTATAATGTCACCTTTTCCTTATATTTTTGTTTTTAGTGTGCACAGAGAAGCAGGTCCTAGGAATTATTAACTTACTGAGCTCACCGGGCAGGATGTGGGTCCCAATTCACCTTGTTTTATTGTTTTGGGGCATGTCTCGTGCTTCTGTTGCGTGGTTTTGTTGATAAACAAGCCTGCTTTCTTGAGTGATCATTAACTTACAGTGGTCTCCCGTACTTTTTTTTTTTTTAATTTACGATCCCTTAGTTGGATGAACTGTTTAATCACCTACTTTGTCTCTTTACTCTGTCCCTATCAACTTCGCAATTCTTTGGTTCTCTGAACACCAACTGGGTGTCTGACAATTCAATTCTATTCCGACACTAATTACCTGGAGTTAACATCAGACTTCACAGATCTAAGGGTTCCGTCCTAAAGACTGTTCCCACTTCAGATGCCAGCTGCAAGTATCAGATCCCAGGTTACCCCCACTTATGTCTGACTTGGTTACAAATTCAGGGGCTTCCCCCAAGTGCCTCCTCAGGTTCAACAATTCCCTAGGACAACTCACAGAACTCAGGAAATCATTTTACATACTATTACCAGTCTATTATAAAGGATGCAACTCAGGAAGAGCCCAGTGGAGGAGATGCACAGGACAGGGTATGGAGGAAGGGGCATGGAGCTTCCATCCCTTTCTAGGCATGCTACCCACCCCCAGCACCTTGACGTGTTTGTTCACCAACCTTGAAGCTCTCTGAATCCCATTGTTTAGGGGTTTTAATGGAGGTTTCATTATTTAAGGTATGATTGATTAAATCATTGGCCATTGGTGATTGAATGTAATTTCTTTCTAGCCCATCTTCTTTCTCTGGAGGATAGGGCCGAAAGTTCTAATTCTCTAATTTGCCTTGGTCTTTTGGGGGAGCAGTCCCCATTGCGAAGCTGTCTAGGGGCCCTGAAGAGTCACCTTATTACCATAAACTCAGCTGTGGTTTAAAGAGGCTTGTTTTGAATACCAAAAGGCACTCATCAGGAAATTCCAAGGGTCTTAGGAGCTCTGTGCCAGGAACTGGAGACAAAAGACCGAGTAAATATTTCCCATTATCCACAGTGACATATTCTGATATTAAAAATTGAACTTTGGGAGAGGGTGGTGACTCTTCTTTGTGACATTGCTCTATAACCTGTCTCCAAATAAGGTTACATTCTGATGTCCTGGGTGTTAGGACATATGAATTAGGGGGGGAATGCAATTCAACCCATAACACCCTCTTTGCTAGTGGTTTGGCTCTTCATGTGAGACGAACAATTTTTGAATCAGTCACTAAGGGCTATTATGGAGGATTTTGTGTGGAGACATAAATGAGACGTGATATGGACTAAATGTTTACGTCCATGGACCGTGTGGATGCTCTAAGGAGAAAGCACTATAAATTACCTTTTTCACTGGAAAGTCCCTTCTTGGACACACCATTCTGCCTAGGCTTGTTGTCCTGTTCTCATCTCTATGCCCCTTTCATCAACCTGCACAGTTTGAGACTTCATCCTCCCATATCCCTTGTTATTTACAGACACTGATTTGGCCCTACTATTTTTCATCAGTCCCACCCACATTTGCAGGATATATTGGAACAGAGTAATCCTCAGCAGTCTGTTTCTCAAATACTGATATCTTCCAATCTAGAACACAGATTTGTTCTATTCTATTTCTCTGTTGTGTTTAAAAACAATAGTCTATTTTTATCCAATGCCCAAGCCACATTTTAGCACAGACAAATCAGAATTTCAGAGGGTGGGATCCTGATTTTTTAAGCTCTCCAGGTGATTCTATGACACAGAGTTAGGAACCACTGATCTAATACAAAAACATGAGGAATGGCAGGGCTGGTGGGTGGGGGACGGGGCGGGGGCGCCAGGGGAATGGAGGTGGGAAGAGGAGTTGGCTCCAAGTACAAGATGCGTATACATTTCCCAAAAGCAGATATTAAGTCTCAGAGACAGTATGGTCTAAATACACATTATGACAAACATTTTCTTAATTGCAAAATAATTTAAATAATTGTTCCTGCCCACAGTGGATGCAACATCTTAGCTCATTGTAAAAAGAAGTTCTAATTTCTGTTTGTAATTGGATTCCTGATTACAGACTATACCTTGATAGCTTTTGGTACATGAGAAGAAAGCCAAGTTTGGAAGTAGTTACCCTTAGCTGCACAAAAAGTTTACTGGGGTTTAAAAATTAAAATCTTTTCATTACTTTTTTTTTTTGGCTGTTTGAAGTTTACTTTTGAATCAAACTATACATTTACATAATTTAAGGGGCCAAATCATTCTAGAATTATTTATTAAGAAAATAGCACCTTTGTTTTGTTTTTTAGATTCCACATGTAAGTTAAAATATCTTCTTGCTTTTCTCCTAGTTATTTTGTTTAGATCTTGGGTTGCTTCCTTTTAAAAAATAATATTGAGGTTGGGCTTCCCTGGTGGCGCAGTGGTTGAGAGTCCGCCTGCCGATGCAGGGGACACGGGTTCGTGCCCCGGTCCAGGAGGATCCCATATGCCGCGGAGCGGCTGGGCCCGTGAGCCATGGCCGCTGGGCCTGCGTGTCCGGAGCCTGTGCTCCGCAACGGGAGAGGCCACAACAGTGAGAGGCCCGCGTACTGCAAAAAATAATAATAATAATAATAATAATAATAATAATATTGAGGTAAAATTCACAGAACATGAAATTAACCACCTTGAAGTTTACATTTCAGTGACATTGACATTTAGAATATTCACGATGTTGTGTAGCCATTACCTAGTTCCAAAACATTTTTATGGTAGTGGGTAAAGGGAACCCCTTACCCACTAAGCAGTCTTATTACTTTTTGGTAAGAATAAATACTACATTAGTTCTATTGCCATGTAACAGATGACTCTGAAACATAGCAGCTTACATCAGTCTCACTTATTATCTCATAGTTTCTGGGGATCAGAAATCTAGACACACCTTAGACTTCAGCTCAGGGTTTCTCACAGGCTATAATCAGTGTCAGGGACTGTAGTCATGTCAAGGCTTAACTGGAGGAGGGTGGATTTCCAAGCTCACTCACATGGCTGTTGGTAGGACTCAGTACTCTGCAAACTGTTGGATTGAAGGTCCTGGTTCCTTGCTGGTTATTGGCTAGAAGCCAACCTCAGTTCCTCACCACATGGGCCTCTCTACAGGGAAGCTCACATCAGGACAGCTGGCTCATCAGAGCTAGGAAGTCAGAAAATAATAGAGGACTCTGTGAAAGAGAGAGAGAAGGAGAGAGAGAGGAAGGCAGAGAGAGAGAGAGAGAGAGAAGGAAACAGGGAAAGAGAGATCCAGCAAGATAGAGGTCATAGTCTTTTTAGAACCAATCTTGGAGGTGACACCACATCACTTTTGCTGTATTCTATTTGTTAGAAGCAATAGCTGGGTCTAGCCCACACTCAAGTGGAGAGGATTAAACAAGGGCATGAGTTACAACCATGCCAAGAGGTGAGGATCACTGGAGACCATCTCAGAGCTGCCTACCATGCTTTGGTATGGCTTTCTCCAGATCTTTTGATGGCAAATCTGGCTTCTCCAGATATAATGGTGGCAATTTAAGGATGTATTATTTAATTTTGAGTCATTTTTGGTAATTAAGGGGTGATTTTGCTTTTCCCATTGAGGCCTAGGTCATTTCTGATGTCTTAATACTAGATTAGTCCAAATTTTATGGCAGAGTGTTGTAGAGCCATAGTATTGACACTGCTGAAGGGACAAAGGAAGTTCAGATACCATCCTTCCTATTAATAGTGAGGGAAATAACTTAAGAAAGGAAATAGTGGCTTGGACTTATTTAGATTTTTGGTCTGACAGATGGCACCAAGACATATTGTAATCATAATAACAAACATTTGTTGACCATTGATGTGTAAGATATATATAGATATATAGATAAAATCTCATTTAATCCTCACAAAAACACTACAGGGTACCAGTTTATCACTACAACAACTGAATTCAACTAGAAAAAATCCATATACAGTAAGATAGGTATTATTATTATCCCTATGTAAAAAATAGGAAAATGAAGCCTAGAAACTTGGCTGAAGTCAAGTGAGAAAGTAAGTAGCTGGTTCTGGATTCAAGCCTAGACATGCCCAACTCCAAAGCCTGTTCTCTTACCTGCTCTGTTCTCTTAGTACCTACATATGGTACTTTGAGTTAGTTACAAGTAGTGTGAATACCACTGGTCCAACATCTTTTCCCTCTTCCCCCTAATAATAATATAAAATCCAATTGTCTCATTTTAAATGTCCCCCCCGCTTAATGATGTGGGAAAGATCAGTGTCCCTTACACATTACCTTCTCTGAGTGCCTAAAACATGATGAGTATTTTTAAATATTTATTTTGGTTTTCTAGCACTATGTGCATAGGAAAATGGGTTGGTATGCAATCCAATATTCTTCCTCTGCTTTGTTTGGCCAAAAAGCAATGGTTTTCAGGTCTCCCGGCAAGTATAATGAATATATTAAAAAAATATATATTATCCTGGAGCTACCTGAATCTATTATGTGTGGTAAGATTCCACATTCCTTCCTACTTGTTTTGTTTTTGTCTTTTTCTTTTTGCGGTACGCGGGCCTCTCACTGTTGTGGCCTCTCCCGTTGCGGAGCACAGGCTCTGGACGCGCAGGCCCAGCAGCCATGGCTCACGGGCCCAGCCGCTCCGCAGCATGTGGGATCTTCCTGGACCGGGGCATGAACCCATGTCCCCTGCATCAGCAGGTGGACTCTCAACCACTGCGCCACCAGGGAAGCCCCCGCACTTGTTTTTGTACTTCTCCAAGAGTTTGGCTTTTCTGTGTTTCTTTGTTACTCAGAAAACTATCTATGTCTCTCTGCCTTTGTTCCTCTTAAAACTCATCAAGATGTAAAGAAATTGGGTACCACGTGCACTAGGGATAACCATTAATTCTTCTAAAAAGATGGATCTTCCAGCATTATCATGTGTACAACACTGAAAATTACCCCAATGCAAGGTGTGCACATAACAATTTTCCCGTTTTTATTTTTTATGACCAGGAGATGTGAATTTGGCTAAAGAACAGAGAAACCCTAGTTGGGGGTTAGGGTCATGGAGGGAGGTTGAGATGAGAGTGATTTTTAATTTTTGCAAGGGTTGGTGGTGAAAGTAAAGAGGGTAGAAGGCTGATGCTTCAGTGGGAGAGTTTTTCCATCAGTGACTGCAACCCTAGATGTTGTCCACAGTCTTGGAATAAACTAGTACCTGAGCAGTCAAGGTGGGTTGCACATGATCCCGAGTCAGCTAGTTAAACTCACTCTCCCCAAAGTTGAATCCTGGGAAGAGGCTGTCCTTTAGTTCCCAGGGATCTCTAGACTCTGTGTGGTAGAGCCAACTGGGCTCATGGTCTGCATGCTTTGACTTGAGGATGGGAAGAGCCTTGATCGACAGAACAAGCAAAACTATAGGAAACAAAGGAAGTACAAACAGATCGGATTTACCAAAGGAAAAGGGTATGCTGCACAGGCAAGAACTCACATAAGTCCTGAAGCAAGCATTGGTCACAATGTTTTTACATTACCTGTAAGGGATGGTGACATTCCTTTACAATTCAATGCAATGTCTTCTATGTGTCTCTGCCTTAAAAGAGCTAATATCTGCTCATGGCAACCAGAAATATAATGTGAATAAAGATTATAAGCCAGTATATTCTCAAGTATTAAAATGTGTGTGAATTAATTGTGACTGAAGATTATGAGATGAGATCTGATTTGAGTAAAATATTGGCCTCAGCAATATCTGGCATGAGATGCAGGTTTGCTACAGTGTATTCTTCCAATTTCACCATCTTTGTTTCTAATCCCACATGTTCTATGGCCTTGCCTCTGAGTTACAATCCATTTAGCAGACAGTTGGGCTGTCAATTTGCTTAAGGCGTCTCAAGGTGTCTTTTTCAATATCTTTTCTCTGTCTCTATCTAGCCTTCCTTTCTTTTTCCCAAGACCACTTTGCTTTATTAATATTTCTTCAGGCTGCTCAGTTTGGGAAAATTGCATTCCTCCCAAACACTCCATGCAAATATCTATCACTGCATTTACCATATGTTGTTATAATTTCCTATTTATATGTTTACGTCTTCTAACTACTCTGTGGCTTATTCTTCTTTGTGTAGAGAAAAATAAATGGTGTTGAAAGGCTACAGACTGAAATAAGTCCCTTTTCTGAACAGGACTGGTTTCAGATAAATGAGCACAGGATCACGTAGCTGACTCATGTTAAATCATCTAAGAGGCCAAACACAAAAGGCCATACGTTGTATGACTGCATTTATACAAAATATCCAGAATAGGCAAATCCATGGAGAGAAAAAACAGGTTAGTGGTTATGAAAGGATGGGGGAAGGAAGTGGTGAGTGATTGCTTAATAAGTATGGGGTTCCATTCAGGGTGCTGAAAAATCCTGTAACCAGATAGTGGTGATGGCTCCACCACATTGCAAATGCTCTTAATGCCACTGAATTGTGCCCTTTAAAAGGGTTACAGTGATATATTTTATGTTATGTATTTTAGCAAAATTAGAAAAATAAAATAAAAAAGTAAACAAAAATACAAATATTGAAAAAAAAAAAGCAGTAAGATCAATTCCCATATGTCCCTGTGTGTTTCTAAGACTTCTGATCAGAATGTCCTCACTTCCTTTGCCTCCCCAGATTCTGAATCCTTGACCTTTTAGGATACTATGTGATGAATCCATAACCTTCAGACTCTGCACTATAGTCTTATTCTATATTGAGGTCGCCATGATGGGGCAAAAAAAAGAGAGAGGATTTTCATACAAAGAAAATGCAATTAAATATTATCAGAACCAGGTAAAAGTACTTATCAGGCAAAGCAGGTACTGTTTTTCTCCCTTTGTGTACAAAACTGTTTTAATTTACAAAGTACAAATAGTTGTTTGCCAAAAAAAATAATAATAAAATAATAGGACAAGTATATAAGGTGAAAAATAAAAATCATTTCAAAAAGTTTCCTCTGATGGAGACGAAGCTACATATAACCAAACTGCGATTTGTTTTCCTTTTCTGGGCATGCAAACTGCATTCCTCAGACTCTCATGCAGTTGGAGAAAGACTGTGTAAGTGTGTTCTGACCAGTGGGGTGTTAGTGGAAGTAACATAACCTTCTTCCAGGGCTGGCTATAAAATCCCCATGCAGTCATCGTCATGTTCTCTTTCCTTTCTGCAATGATTTTGGAGGTGATATGTGTGAGATTAAGTGGAACCACAAGTTAGAAGAAACCCGGATCCTTATGTCACTGCTTGGAAGGTGAGATACCAAGGGAGCCAGGCAACTTGCATAAGACTGTGACATGAATGAAAGGAAACCTATATTGCTATTGCATTAAGCTTCTTGCATTCAGGGCCTACTTGTTATCTTAACGTAACCTCTCCTATTCTGACTCATTTACCTCTCAATCTTACTCAACAGAGGTAATTAACTATATATCCAAATTTTCAATCAGAGTATAGAATATTTCTATGTCATGTCTTCTTCCTATTCCTTTAAGGTAGATTCCAGATGCAGTTTAGGTGACCCACTTACTGTTAGGAAGCCGTATTTTTTTCCTTAAACCAAGGAAGGGGATCCCATTCCTCTCACTAGGCATTTGCTTAGGAATGGATATGTGATATGATTCTGGTCAAGGGAAAAACGCAAAGAATTCTAACAGAAGGTTTCTTGGAAAGATGTTTCCATAGGTTATAAAAAGGTGGCTGTTCATCTTTTGTTTAACATTGTTAAAAACCTTGATTAGTGGTACCATATGTTGGCAAGTAGGGTGATTGTGAGAACAAAGTTTACATGCCAAGTAGAGGAAAAAGATGGGAGTAATCATTGTTATGACATCACTGAGCAAATAAATTAACCAACACTTAAGATATACGTCTCATTAACTTTTTGGCACGTGAGATAATAAAATTTTATTTTTTAGCCACTTTGAAATGTTTTTCTGTTACTTGCAGCCAAAAGCATCCTAAGACATGTTGATATTTTTGTTTCCTATGATTTTAATATTTCAAATAAAATTGCAGCAAATATCTTTGTACATTTATCATTGGTTAGGTAGTTGTATTTCTGGGTCAAAGAGTATAAGCATCTAAATCTTTCACAAATGATACCATCCTTTTCTCCAGAAATATTGCCTTCCCTTTGGCTTTTAAATTTTCCAATCTGGATATCATCAATCTATTTAATTTTGCTAATCTGATAAGCAAAATAATACCTCATTGATTTACTTTGTATTTTTTTTGTCATTAATTGAGTTGAACATGTTTTATGGGCTTAGTGACTATCTCTAGGGCTTTTATAAGTTGTCTATTCAAATCTTTTGACCATTTTTTCCATTGACATTCATATTTTTCTTATTAATAGGAGCTCTTAATTAAAATAGGACTATTAACCCTTTCATTGCAAATATTTTCTTCCAGTCTGTTGGTTATCTTTAACGTTGCTTAGAATATCTGTTCCTATATAGGAGTTTAACATCTTTATCTCATCATTGAAATCACTCTTAAATTGAACACCTTCCAGTTTTTTTTTTTACATCTTTATTGGAGTATAATTGCTTTACAATGGTGTGTTAGTTTCTGCTTTATAACAAAGTGAATCAGTTATACATATACATATGTTCCTATATCTCTTCCCTCTTGTGTCTCCCTCCCTCCCACTCTCCCTATCCCACCCCTCTAGTGGTCACAAAGCACCAGCTGATCTCCCTGTGCTATGCGGCTGCTTCCCACTAGCTATCTATTTTACGTTTGGTAGTGTATATATGTCCGTGCCACTCTCTCACTTTGTCACAGCTTACCCTTCCCCCTCACCATATCCTCAAGTCCATTCTCTAGTAGGTCTGTGTCTTTATTCCTGTCTTACCCCTAGGTTCTTCATGACATTTTTTTTCTTAAATTCCATATATATGTGTTAGCATACAGTATTTGCCTTTCTCTTTCTGACTTACTTCACTCTGTATGACAGACTCTAGGTCCATCCACCTCATTACAAATAGCTCAATTTCGTTTCTTTTTATGGCTGAGTAATATAACACCTTCCAATTCTTTATATCTTAAAATCCAAGTGTTGTTCTCAGTGGTTTTTTTAAAGGACCAAGAAATTTTAAAAGTGCAAAGACTCAAATTTTAAATTATTGACAAGATATTTAAAGGGCTAGGGCACCTGAAGGAAAGGGAATATAGTTTTGTTGAGTGCTTACTGTGTGCAAGGCATTTTCCTAGAGGCTTTAAATGGGATTTTTTTTCGATTTTAATCCTATGACAATCCTATAAATCGGTTTTTATTATTACTATTTCAGGAGAAGCTAGGTTAATAGCTTGCCGAAGGTCACATAGCCAATAAAGAGCAGATCTGTGTTATGGGTCCAGGTCGTATTAGTTTCTTAAAACTGCCTTTAACCAAGGTGTATACTGTTGCTGAGAATTACAGATGCTGATAAACATGTAAAACAAAATTCATATTTCCCACTTCCCACTTCTCCTTATGATACTCTTTCTTTTATCCCGAGCCAAGAATGGAAAGAACAGACCTATGTGACTCAAAGACTAGCCTTTTTCCATTGTACTACGATGCCTTCCTTTGAACTTAGAAGAAAAGAAAGTGGGATTTTTTTTTAACCTGTTTGTATCAAGCACTATTTGTCTGCAAAATTGAATCAGTCACCAACATTAACAGGAAGAACTTTAATGGTGTTTGTGGGCTAGGTCCATATGTGTTTGGAGACATTGATAAACTGGGTGATGGCTTTGTTTCATTTATCACCAGGCCTTATTTTTTAGGGACTTACCTTGCTGAATCCCTCCCTGTTGAACAGTCACTTCCTCCTGTCTCAGCTGTCGATCTTTGATGTCTAGTACTGTCTGGTATTATTTTTAAGATGAGAGCGTGGGAAGAAAAGAGGAAATGTGTCTGCATATTGCACCCACCTCTGATCCAGGAGAGCATTTCTACTTCTAATTTTGAGATGTACTCTGCCAGGGGTTTAAGCTTCTTTGCATACTAATCCCAACCTGAACCTTGTCTGGTAGGCTTTTCTTGAATAAACATTCAGCATAGCCAAAATAAAATAACCTTTCATTCCAAGACTAAAAGCCTTGAAAATAGGACCTGGAAAATCCCTAACCAAAGCTGCTAATCTTGAGAGCACCACTTAAAAAAAAAAAAATTATCAAAGCAGGTGGGGTATCATTGAATGGACTTGAGCAAGTCACTTAAGTGCCCCAGGTAATGTTTTCTCTATACTTAAAATGGAGGAATTGAAGCAGGGTATCTCCAAGTCACTTCTGTTGTTCAATCTCATTCTAGAACACCAGAGCAGCCCTAGACAAATTTAGAAAGTTGCCAGAGTTGTTCTTACACACTTTATCTTCTCTTCACATTCTTTTTTCTCCTTTGAGCACTCTGCCCAGTAGACACATGTCTTTATCTTACCCCATGAAGGTTTTAGAGTCTCTGATTCTGGGTTCATTTGCCCCAGTTCTCTCAAACATTATCTCTTGTTCTCAAAACTTTCGTATTTACAGTCTCCTAAGGCCTTTCTCCTTGGCATGAAAATGATATATTAACCCAGGCTAATCAGTTAATGGGTTACTTCTTCTTAGTCACTTGCTTGAATTCTAACAAGGACTTTCAACAAACAAAATATATTTATTCCAAAGAAGTGACCTCGAATTAGAAATCATAGGCACTTTGGTTGGGCCAGTGGGAAAGATTGAGGGTGAGGGTGGATACAGGGTCTTCTCAGACAACACTAGAAAACAACCACTTGATCTGTCTTGATGAACAGAACATAAATGCTTTATGTTCCTGACAGCCTTGAAAAGACTAAATAACGTGACATCCTTTTTCTATTTGTAAAGCTCAATATGATTTTTTTTTTTTTTTTGCTCTACGCGGGCCTCTCACTGTTGTGGCCTCTCCCGTTGCGGAGCACAGGCTCCGGACGCACAGGCTCAGCGGCCATGGCTCACGGGCCCAGCCGCTCCGCGGCATATGGGATCCTCCCAGACTGGGGCACGAACCCGTATCCCCTGCATCGGCAGGCGGACTCTCAACCACTGCGCCACCAGGGAGGCCCTGATTTTTTTTTTTAAACAAGGAGTTTATATACCTTTACGGGGACATGAGGACCAAAGCTTCCTATCAATCCACAGAAGCCTAGAGCCCAGTCAGGTGTCAGCTGATTCCTACGACAGCTCCATTAGGGGGTAGGGCAAGGGACCTGGCAAAATCACTGTGGCATCTCTCTTAATTTGAAGATTCTTAAGTTTTAGTCATTGCTTATGGAGACACATTCTTTTCCTGAAGAGAATTTTGAGTTCTCTGTGGTCAGGGATGGGCAGTTTAGTTCTTTTTATGCTCCATGGTGTCCAGCACAGGCAGGGAACATAGAATTGCTTAATGAATACTTGCTGACATACCATCTTTCTGGCAAAGAGACTGAAACAACTGTATAGTTATTACTTCATTTTTCTAGGATAAAGCACCCTCTGAAAATATCTATAGATATCAGTATCTTTATTTTGCAGAGAGAGGAAAACAAAAGGTTAATTGGCTTGTCTTGTGTCACAACTAGAGACTGTGACAGAGTTTGGATTAGAACTACATTTTGACAAGTAGGTAAAGCAGAAAATACCAGATCTTCTTCTGTGGTCGCTCTGCTGGCCCTTGTGTTATCATGAGCAGACTTTGAGCAAAAGGAAAGAATAGAGGAAGCCCTTAGAATGTGGACTGCTTTCTTAGGAGAGATGGAACCAGACAGGTTCTAGATATGCTGGATGCTAGTGTGGTAGAGGAGAAATTGATAAAATGATGGGCTTTAGTGTGGTATTTAACAATGCCATCCAGTGTCTTATCTGCTTACCTAAGAAACACTTTTTATGTGCCACCATCCCAAATTTTGAAGTGAAAGAGGCAAAGTCATGCCCCAGATTTGCCACTTCCTAGTTGAGAGATCTTTGAAAAGGTACCGGGTAAAGAAAGATTCCTGAGCTATTCATGTTGCCTCTGAGGCCGTACACTGTGGGGATCCTGGCTACCTCTGTTCCAGCCCCATGGTCCACCTTGCCATTTCTTCACCACACCAAGCATGTTTCTGTCTCAGGACCTACATGTGCTGCTCCCTCTCCCTGGAATGCTCTTTCTTCAGAGACCTGCATGGCTGGTCCCTCACTTCACCTGTACTTCTGCACCTTCTCAACGGCATTGGGCTTTCGTAATAGTCTGATCTAAAGTATTGTCTCTGCCCACTTCACACCTAGGGACACATACAGACTGAAAGTGAGGGGATGGAAAAAGATATTACATGCACATGAAAATGAAAAGAAAGCTAGAGTAGCAATTCTCATATCAGACAAAATAGACTTTTAAATAAAGACTATTATGAGAGACAAAGAAGGACACTACATAATGATCAAGGGATCCATCCAAGAAGAAGATATAACAATTGTAAATATTTATGCACCCAACATAGGAGCACTTCAATACATAACGCAAATGCTAACGGCAATAAAAGGGGAAATCAACAGTAACGCAATCATAGTAGGGGACTTTAACACCCCACTTTTACCAATGGACAGATCATCCAAAATGAAAATAAATAAGGAAACACAAGCTTTAAATGACACATTGAACAAGATGGACTTAACTGATATTTATAGGACATTCCATCCAGAAACAAAAGAATACACTTTCTTCTCAAGTGCTCACGGAACATTCTGCAGGATAGATCATATCTTGGGTCACAAATCAAGCCTTGGTAAATTTAAGAAAATTGAAATTGTATCAGGTATCTTTTCCAACCACAGCACTATGAGACTAGATATCAATTACAGGAAAAGATCTGTAAAAACTACAAACACATGGAGGCTAGACAATAAAATACTAAATAACAAGAGATCACTGAAGGATTCAAAAAGGAAATAAAAAAATACCTAGAAACAAATGACAATGAAAACATGACAACTGAAAGCCTATGGGATGCAGTAAAAGCATTTCTAAGAGGGAAGCTTATAGCAATACAATCCTACCTCAAGAAATAAGAAACATCTCAAATAAACAACCTAACCTTACACCTAAAGCAATTAGAGAAAGAACAAAAAACGCTTCAATGTTAGCAGAAGGAAAGAAATCATAAAAATCAGATCAGAAATAAGTGAAAAACAATGAAGGACACAATAACAAAGATCAATAAAACTAAAAGCTGGTTCTTTGAGAAGATAAACAAAATTGATAAACCATTAGCCAGACTCATCAAGAAAAAAAAGGGAAAAGACTCAAATCAATAGAATTAGAAATGAAAAAGGGGAAGTAACAACTGACACAGCAGAAATACAAAGGATCATGACATATTTCTACAAGCAACTATATGCCAATAAAATGGACAACCTGGAAGAAATGGACAAATTCTTAGAAAAGCACAACTTTCCGAGACTGAACCAGGAAGAAACAGAAAATATAAACAGACCAATCACAAGCACTGAATTGAAACTCTGATTAAAAATCCTCCAACAGGGCCTCCCTGGTGGCGCAGTGGTTGAGAGTCCGCCTGCCGATGCAGGGGATACGGGTTCGTGCCCCGGTCTGGGAGGATCCCATATGCCGCGGAGCGGCTGGGCCCGTGAGCCATGGCCGCTGGGCCTGCGCATCCGGAGCCTGTGCTCCGCAACGGGAGAGGCCACAACAGTGAGAGGCCCGCATACCGCAAAAAGAAAAAAAAAAAAAAAATCCTCCAACAAACAAAAGCCCAGGACCAGATGGCTTCACAGGCGAATTCTATCAAACATTTAGAGAAGAGCTAACACCTATCCTTCTCAACTCTTCCACAATATAACAGAGGGAGGAACACTCCCAAACTCATTCTACGAGGCCACCATCACCCTTATACCAAAACCAGGCAAAGATGTCACAAAGAAAACTACAGGCCAATATCACTGATGAACATAGATGCAAATATCCTCAACAAAATACTAGCAAACAGAATCCAACTGCACACTAAAAGGGTTATACACCATGATCAAGTGGGGTTTATCCCAGGAATACAAGGATTCTTCAGGATACACAAAACAATGTGATACACCATATTAACAAATTGAACAAGAAAAACCATATGATCATCTCAATAGATGCAGAAAAAGCTTTTGACAAACTTCAACACCCATTTTTGATAAAAACCCTCCAGAATGTAGGCATAGAGGGAACTTAACCTCAGCATAGTAAAGGCCATATATGACAAATGCACAGCCAACATCATTCTCAGTGGTGAAAAACTGAAACCATTTCCTCTAAGTTCAGGAATAAGACAAGGTTGCCCACTCTCACCACTATTATTCAACATAGTTTTGGAAGTTGTAGCCATGGCAATCAGAGAAGAAAAAGAAATAAAAGGAGCCCAAACCAGAAAAGAAGAAGTAAAACTGTCACTATTTACAGATGACATGATACTATACAGAGAGAATCCTGAAGATGCTACCAGATAACTACTAGAGCTAATCAATGAAATTGGTAAAGTAGCAGGATACAAAATTAATGCACAGAAATCTCTTGCATTCCTATACACTAACGATGAAAAATCTGAAAGAGAAATTAAGGAAACATTCCCATTTACCATTGCAACAAAAAGAGTAAAATACCTAGGAATAAACCTTCCTAAGGAGACAAAAGACCTGTATGCAGAAAACTATAAGACATTGATGAAAGGAATTAAAGATGATACAAACAGATGGAGAGATATACCATGTTCTTAGATTGGAAGAATCAACACAGTGAAAATGACTGTACTACCCAAAGCAATCTACAGATTCAATGCAATCCCTGTGAAACTACCAATGGCATTTTTCACAGAACTAGAACAAAAATTTCACAATTTGTATGGAAACACAAAAGACCCGGAATAGGGTAAGCAATCTTGAGAAACAAAAACAGAGCTTGAGGAATCAAGCTCCCTGACTTCAGACTCTACTACAAAGCTACAGTAATCAAGACAGTATGGTACTGGCACAAAAACAGAAATATAGATCAATGGAACAGGATAGAAAGCCCAGAGATAAACCCACAAACATATGGTCACGCACATATGGTCACCTTATCTTTGATAAAGGAGGCAAGAATATACAATGGAGAAAAGACAGCCTCTTCAATAAGTGGTGCTGGGAAAACTGGACACCTACATGTAAAAGAATGATGTTAGAACACCATACACAAAAATAAACTCAAAGTGGATTAAAGACCTAAATGTAAGGCCAGACACTGTAGAACTCTTAGAGGAAAACATAGGCAGAATACTTAATGGCATAAATCACAGCAAGATTCTTTTTGACCCACCTCCTAAAGAAATGGAAATAAAAACATAAATAAACAAATGGGACCTAATGAAACTTAAAAGCTTTTGCACAGCAAAGGAAACCATAAGCAAGATGAAAAGACAACCCTCAGAATGGGAGAAAATATTTGTAAATGAAGCAACTGACAAAGGATTAATCTCCAAAATATACAAGCAGCTCATGCAGCTCGATATCTAAAAAATAAGCAACCCAATCCAAAAATGGGCAGAAGACCTAAATAGACATTTCTCCAAAGAAGATATACAGATTCCCAACTAACACATGAAAGGGTGCTCAACATCACTAATCATTAGAGAAATGCAAATCAAAACTACAATGAGGTATCACCTCACACCAGTCAGAATGGCCATCATCAAAAAATCTACAAACAATAAATGCTGGAGAGGGTGTGGAGAAAAGGGAACCCTCTTGCACTGTTGGTGGGAATGTAAATTGATACAGCCACTATGGAGAACAGTATGGAGGTTTCTTAAAAAACTAAAAATAGAACTACCATATGACCCAGCAATCCCACTACTGGGCATATACCCTGAGAAAACCATAATTCAATAAGAGTCATGTACCACAATGTTCACTGCAGCTCTATTTACAATAGCCAGGACATGGAAGCAACCTAAGTGTCCATCAACAGATGAATGGATAAAGAAGATGTGGCACATATATACAATGGAATATTACTCAGCCATAAAAAGAAATGAAACTGAGTTATTTGTAGTGAGGTGGATGGACCTAGAGTCTGTCATACAGAGTGAAGTAAATTAGAAAGAGAAAAACAAATACTGTATGCTAACCCATATATATGGAGTCTAAAAAAAGAGAAAGGTTCTGAAAAACCTAGGGGCAGGATAGGAATGAAGACGCAAATGCAGAGAATGGACTTGAAGACAAGGAGAGTGGAAACGGTAAGCTGGGATGAAGTGAGAGAGTGACCTGGACATATATACACTACCAAATGTAAAATAGATAGCTAGTGGGAAGCAGCCACATAGCACAGGGAGATCAGCTTGGTGCTTTTTGACCACCTAGAGGGGTGGGATAGGGAGAGTGGGAGGAAGACGCAAGAGGGAGGGGCTATGGGGATGTTTGTATATGTATAGCTGATTCACTTTGTTATACAGCAGAAACTAACACAGTATTGCCAAGCAATTATACTCCCATAAGATGTTAAGAGATAAATAAATAAATAAAACCGTGCTCCCATCTGCACTCTAAAAAACATCCATGGCTACTCCAAATTGTAATGCATTCCCATAGAATGAAAATTCTCTGTAACCAACTGAGTACTTAATTCTCTGATTAAGGACAATTTGTCCTCCCAACTGAACCAAAACTTGCCATATGGCAGAGACACTGATATAACAAATCAAATGAATTTGTATTATGTTAAAATACCGTTCATTTTCGGAATAAAAAAAAGAAAAATAGGGCTTCCCTGGTGGTGCAGTGGTTGAGAGTCCACCTGCCGATGCAGGGGACACGGGTTTGTGCCCCGGTCGGGGAAGATCCCACTTGCTGCGGAGCGGCTGGGCCCGTGAGCCATGGCTGCTTAGTCTGCGCGTCCGGAGCCTGTGCTCCGCAATGGGAGGGGCCACAACAGTGAGAGTCCCACGTGCTGCAAAAAAAAAAAAAAGAAAAGAAAAGAAACATAATTAACAACCAATAAAAATATTAAAGGGAAATTTACAGAGAAAAATAGCTGGTAATCATATGCAGTTATGTTCAACCTTACTAGAAGATAAATGCAAATAAAATTACAGAGAAATCATTTTCACTCATCACATTAGAAAATACTTTAAAAAATTGTTAATATATGAGTTGTCAAGACTATAGGGAAACAGCCACTTTCCTACATTGCTGGTGGGAAAGTAAATGGGTAACATCTCTAGGTAGGACAATTTATTAGTAGCTATCAGAATTACAATTGCATATATTTTTGACACAGAAATACCACATCTACTATTTCCTCTACAAATATACTTGCACAAGTATATTCATTGCTGCCCTATTTGTAAGAGCAAGTGATTGAAAATGATACTGTTTCTGATTCTCCTGTGATTATTTTTCCTCTTCCATTATTGTCTTGGGCATTGTAACAATGCTTATTTTGTTGGTCTTTGAATTTCTGGAACCCCTGTGGATATGTGTCATTTTCTATTGTTTGTATTAATTTTTCTTCAGGTGGTCATGTCTCCTTATGTGCCTGTTTTTTGGTTTGGTTGGCTTTGGTGGTTGGAACTTTGCACTCGTAAATTTTTTTTTTAATTTTTTTTTAAATAATGTGAATAATATTTTTTTTTAAATAATGTGAACCCAAGTATGTTGTTATTGTCTCTAAATAAGATTTACTTTTGCTTCCACCAAGAGCTATTAGCAATTGCTATTAGCAATCTTGAATCATCTCAATGCAATTTCAAAAACTAAGAGAATGTGTCAAGTCCCTTTTGAGTCATATCACTTTGGATTAATTCTTATTCCTAAGATTCATCCCTTTGGAGTCCCAGCCCAGAGCCAGGGGATTCACTAGGGCTCCCTTTCCTTGGATGGTCTATGACTCCTCTTAACCCCATGAGGCTACAACTTCTTTCTCAAGCCTTCTCACAGCCCAGATAAAAAGCAGCCTCAAATGATGGGCTCATAGTCCTGGGTTTCCACTCCTCTCAGCTTCTGACCAAGTAATTCCTCACTCTCATTTTAAGCCTCTACTATCTTCAGGCAGGTATTTTTTTCCTTTAACATTTATCTAGCTTTTCTGGTTGTCCTAATGGTAATATGATCCATATTGTCTTGTCCATCATGACCAGGAACAAAATTCCAAAGAAACTCAATATTCCCATCAATCAATAAATTATGGTATATGTATACAAAGAACATTATTAGAGAGGATATTCTTTAGGTGCTGATGTAGAACGATCTTTAAGATACATTGTTTTGTAAAAAAGCAAAGTACAGAACAGTGGATACAGTATGCTATATTTAAGCATAAAACACCTCTGGAAGGATTCAAAATGATATTTGGATTGTTTTGAGATTGGGAAAGTATATGGCCAAGTCATAGAAGTGATAAGAAAATTCTTTACTGTTTATCATTTGTACATTTGAATTTTGAAACAAGTAATATATTACCTGTTCAATATAAAAGCAAGTGAAATAATAAATGATAAAAAAATGGGTAAAGCTATGTACATGAACATGTTCATCACTGTAACATTTATAATAGCAAACAATTAAAAACAACCTAGATGTTCGACAGTGAAAAAATGGTTAATTATGTCAGGTGCAAATGTGGCATATTCTGTGATGATGTTAAAAAAAATATGAAAGTTATATAGAAACATGAATGTACTACTTTCCTATTACTATATAGTAAATTAACACAAACTTAGCAGTTTAAAACATCATTTATTCCCCAACAGTGCTGTAGATCAGAAGTCTCACACAGTGTAGCTAGGTTCTCTGTTCAACTTCTCACAAGGCTGAAATCAAGTTGTCAACCAGGCTAAATTCTCATCTTAGAATTCTGCCTAATTCAGTGTGAAATGTATATTGTTAAAGAAAGAAGATAACAATGGCTCTTAAACAAATTCAGAGATATTCAATCTTACTAGTACAAGAAATTACACTTTTCATCTGTCAGATAGAAAAAGTTTAAAAAATTTGGTAATGCACCTGATTGTCAAGGGTGTATTTCCTACGTTACTCAAAATTACATTAAAATGCTGCATATGGCAATGCATATGAAAAGCATGATAACAGACAGGTAAAAATATGTGTATGTGAAAGAGATTAGAAGGGAGGGTACAAAAATGCTAATAGTCACATAAAAGAATTTGTGTCACTTAATTTTTCATTAATTTTGAGATTTTTTAAGTGAGGTTACTATTTTCTTGTATCATTAAAATTATATTTGAAGAGTAAGTACAGTAACTTTTTCCACCTCTTTCCTTTTGTCTCTCTTTGGGTTCATCTTGTTTGGGATCCATGGAGTCTCAGGCTGGCTAGAGATTTTGATGGCCTTTCCAACCTTCATGATAGTCAAATGCCCTTTCTTTGTTCTTAGTGGTCTCCAGGCATCAAAAGCATGCCAAATCCCATCAGTGCTCCAAGACAAGTGAGACTGAAGCCAGTTCTTCAAGCAGCCTCCAGAAAAGTTATATCATTGGATGCTCTGTACAACTCTTTCCCTCCCCAAGGAGAGGCAGGGATCTGGGGTTCTTTGCCCATTTGCCCTGTGCTGAACTGGGTGGAGGGGCTATGGCAGCTGTTAGTTCAAATTGCCATATTTGTTCTCATCTGCTCCCAGACAAAAGGAGTATGGCAGGTCCTTTTAGTGCTCTAAGGCAGGCAAGACAGAAGTCAGTCCTTTCTGCTGTCTCCAGAAAAGTTGGGTCGTTGGATGTGTGATCTTCTTTTCCACAGGGAGAAACTGGAAGCTGGTATTTTTCCTCTCCTCACTCTGTGCTGATCTGGGGGCAGGGCTATGATAATTGCTAGCCTAAATCACCATCTCTGATCTCAATAGTCAGGAGGTAGCTAGAGTATTCCAGGTCCCATCAGCACTTGGAGGCAAGCAATACAGAAGCCAGTCTTCTGGGAAGCCCTCAGAAAAGTTGGGTCATTAGATGTCAGGTTCAACTCTTTCCCTTCCCTGGGAGAGGCTACAAACCTGGGGATTTCCTCCTGATCATATAGTGCTGTTCTGGGGTCAGGGATTATAGAGAGAGGGTATCTCAAATTTCCTTATTGACTTCAATGTCCCTAGTTTCATGCTTGCCAAGGTTACAGGAGTCTTTGAACAGTTCCTGGATGTCTCACAAAGGGAATTTGTCCACATGTCATGATTGAATTAGTATGTTGGGTAAATGAAGAGGCCAGAGCTTTCTATTCTGCCATCTTACTTACATCACTCAATAATATACTTCTTATTGTTTTTCTTTGTCTCAGAGATTCTTAGCACACAAATTAAGATTTATTTGATGATTGAAGTTGATGATGAATATAAAGCACTCAATGCAGTATGGACCTCAACAGAGGTTAGCCATTTTCACTCCTACTATTTTCATTTTGTGAATAAAAGCACTGAGGCTAAAAGGGGTTAAGTGCAAAATAAGCAACAAAGCCCTCCCTCATGGATAACATTGGACAACCAAACTTCAATAGCTGACTTGGGACAAAAGACAATAGAGACTCTAGGAATAATTTTTATGTTCCCTTAGACTTGTGGACATTTTACTATTTATTGGTGTTCCCATAAAAGCAAAATAAAGATAAGGTAAAGTAAAAACTAAGTAGTTTATCAGTTAAATTAGTGGTAGGGCTGATGAGAATTCAAAGGTTTGAGAATTATCTAATGGTATTAGTTATCTATTGCTGCATTACAAATTATCACAAATTTAGCAGCTTAAAAAAACACACATTTATCATCTCAGAGTTTCTGTGGGTCAGGAAATTCAGGCACAACCTGGTTAAGTTGTCTGTTTCAGGGTCTTTCACAGGCTTCAGTCAAGGTATTTGTCCAGGGCTGTGGTCTCATCAGAAGGCTTGAATGAAAAAGGATCCACTTCCAAGGTCACATCCCAGCCTTGTTGGCAAAATCCAGTTTGTCAAGAGCAGTTGGACTGTGGACCTCTGTTCCCAGCTAGCTATTGGCTAGAAGTGTACCTCAGTTCCTTGCCACAGGTACTTTCCTAACATGGCAGTATGCAAATTGAGAAGGTACTAGAGAGATTCTGCTAGCAAGATGGAAGTCCTAATTTTATGCCACCTAATCTCAGAAGTGACAGCCCATCATCTTTTCCCTGTTCTCAGGGTTAGAAGAAAGTCACTAGGCAAGCCCACATTCATTGGGTAGGGACTGCAAGAGGATGTGAATACCAGGAGGCAAGGATCATTGAGAGACATCTCAGAATCTACCTGCCACACTAGTCTATTTTATTTTATTTATTTATTTTATTTTTTATTTATTTATTTTTTTTTGCGGTACGCGGGCCTCTCAATGTTGTGGCCTCTCCCGTTGCGGAGCACAGGCTCCAGACACACAGGCTCAGCGGCCATGGCTCACAGGCCCAGCCACTCCGCAGCATGTGGGATCTTCCTGGACCGGAGCATGAACCCATATCCCCTGCATCGGCAGGTGGACTCTCAACCACTGCACCACCAGGGAAGCCCTCACACTAGTCAATTTTAAATCATACTGGTAGGAATGAAAGAGCCTAGGTAAACAGAAAGCACTCCTGTTTGGCTCTTTGATATGCTCTTAGAACCTTAATAGATTTCCCTCATGAAATTAGCTTTTACTTATGCATATATATTCTGAGAATGTAGTATGGCTCTAAAACTTTATGGGTAACAGTAAGAAGACAAAAAGAAATAAAAGTTATCTATGACTAGTTAAGTTGTTTAACAGCATAAAATCGGGAGATCCTATTTAATGTTGGTGGGCCAATCTGAATAATGGATAGTGACACACTTAATCCAACATATATGTATTGAGCATACTCTTTTTGCATTTAATAGGGGCTAATATCTATTTGGAAAAAAATCAAATAGAATAGATTTCAATGTGTAGATTTCAATTATCCTTGCTGGTACTCTTCATACTTTAACTTTTACCAAGAGCCATTCTGCCTCCACTTACAAATGTAATGAAAATAATTTGTTCCTTAAAGTAGAAATAAAATTGACTATAAAAAATCAGACTCTGGGCCTCCCTGGTGGCGCAGTGGTTGAGAGTCCGCCTGCCGATGCAGGGGATACGGGTTCGTGCCCCGGTCTGGGAGGATCCCATATGCCGCGGAGCGGCTGGGCCCGTGAGCCATGGCCGCTGGGCCTGCGCATCCGGAGCCTGTGCTCCGCAACGGGAGAGGCCACAACAGTGAGAGGCCCGCATACCGCAAAAAGAAAAAAAAAAAAAATCAGACTCCATGCTGTTATTTCTCACTCCAGAAAGAGCTGTGCTTATTATAAACAATAAAGGGCTGTCTTCTCTCTAATCTGAGGGGATGTTCCAGCACAGCAAATGGAGACTAAAGCTATATTCAACAGCAGCCAAGGAGTTAAGAAGCTGGATATGAAATTGTTATTACCAATTGTTATTTCATTACCTGCAATGCATGGTTGGGATCATTTGAAGTAATGCCGGGAAATCCTCTACTAAAACAATCACGAGGTGGGTTGGAAGTTCATGCCTTTTGACCAGATCCACAGCCCACATCTGCCACAGTGAATTTTAATTAGATATTATTCCAGAGAGGAGTTCCTGTGCTAGTGTTAAATCAGAAAAAACATAATTCCACAATGCATTATTCATCATCCTGGCATAAATGAAAATAGAGTGGGCTTAGAGTAGGAAACTACTTTTCAGCAGGGAGAGGGCTTTTACATAACCAGACTACCAGCCACAAGGTTTAGGCCCTATACTCCAAAAATATATATGATAAAGAAATAAAAATTTTATTTCTAAATTACTGTTTCCATAGTACAAATAAGGCAATGGTTTTCCTTGAACCGTCTATAATTCCAATGCATTGCTTTTATTTTTGCTAAGATTAGGATAATATTAATGAAGCCATTGAGGGTATAGATATAGATCATCTTACCTAAAGTCTTGACTAGTTCCAGTATACATTATATGTCTTTGTGATCTGCCTCGTGCTTTGTCTTTAAGTTTCTATTGTGCCTTTCCAGGCAAAATGTAGAGTTATAATTGACCCTGAGCCAAGAATATAATTATTCAGATATGTGCAATTTTTTCTTCTTAGAATTTATCAGAGAAATAAACTTTTGCCAGTGAAGATAGAAAGCCATGTATATTTTTAAGACTGTAAGAGAAAAACCAGGAGAATTTGACACTTACTGAGCATCTACTATATGCCAACATTTTTTGACATGCATTCTCTCATTGAATGATCAGTCTTGCAAGAAAGCTTTATCCTCCCAGTTTGATAAATGAGAAAAAGGAAACTGTGGGACCATGGAAAGAAAACTAACATTTGTTGAGCAAGTGACTAGTAACGTGAGGAGCACTTCATATGTATTAACTCATTTCAACTTTATATACTCTTCCCCATGTTATAGTTACAGAAACTAAGGTTGGGAGATATTAAATAATTTGCACAATATCATCCAACTAGTCATCAATTGGACCTCATGTGCATCTAATTTCTTGTATTTTTCCCAAGTATATCACAGTACTTCAGCATACAATCCTTTAAATGTAGCTTCTAGCAGAGGTACTGAAGAATTTAGATGGCTCCCTGCCACCTCAAGAGGGGAAGATTGCTATTTATAAAACTATTGTGGGGCTTCCCTGGTGGCGCAGTGGTTGAGAGTCCGCCTGCCGATGCAGGGGACGCGGGTTCGTGCCCCGATCCCGGAAGATCCCACATGCCGCGGAGCGGCTGGGCCCGCGAGCCATGGCCGCGGAGCCTGTGTGTCCGGAGCCTGTGCTCCGCAACAGGAGAGGCCACAGCAGTGAGAGGCCCGCGTACAGAAAAAAAAAAAAAAAAAAACTATTGTGTTCCCCAACAAGGAAGGGCATCTTGGAACATTTCCAGACATAAATTTATCCATAATTAAATTAATTAAATTATTAAAAGTAAATATTGAAGTATCTTCCCTGGCTCAACTGTATGTTCCAAAATAGGACCAGTTACCAAATCTACTCTATTATACTTTCTCTTCTTTCTTTCTTCTTCTTTCTTTTTTTCTAAAATTGTTGAACACTTACTGCTTCACTATAATTTCTTTTTAACTCATCTATTTCCTGCTGTAGACTAGGAGTTCCTTGAAAGCAGATACCTCGGTATATTCTAGGCCTCTAATTCCTGGCACTTAGCAGATGCTCAATAAAAAGTGAAGGGATGACTGACTGCATACAAAGAAATTAATTAATCAACAAACATATGTAGCAACAGGATACCAAACCAGACTCATACTTAGTTCTAGCAAACCTCAGAATACTCTAGACTATGGCCCTCACACTGAAGGTGATGTGATGCCCCGAGGCTGCCTCGAGTTGTAGATTTAGCCTGGCAGGTACTCAGCCAGGATTCAGTTTAACTGAGTGTTACCCACCTCTGTCCCACCACCATTCAAGCTGCTCAGATCTTGATCTCCAATAGCTGAAAGAATAAGGTCCCTCTGATTCTGTGATTATCATATATTTCCCCCACTTATCCTTCATTCCTCTGTTCCAAACATGCATTTTATTTTGCAAAAATATAAAATGTAGGCTTTCTTTCTGCTCACTAGAATTTCTAGAGATAATGTGTAGTGGTTAAGAGCATGAATTTCAAGTCAGACTAAGTAGGTTCAAGCCAGACTACCATTTATTTATTCACATGTGACCTTCGAATGTCTAAGTTTCAGGTTCTCATGGGTAAATGGGGACGATAGAAGTACCTACCTCAGAGAGTTACTATGGAAATTATTTTAATGATGAACCAAATGTGAGCATGGTTCCTGACACATTATTTTTTAATAATAGAATGAGACTGAGAAAATATCTTTGCATTTGGCTATTCAGTTTATAAGGACTTAGGAATTAAAACCAAAAGAGAAATGAAATCCCCTTTATTCTCCTAAAAATGTACAGTTGATCCTTGAACAACATGTGAGTTAGGGGTGCTGACCCTCTGCACAGTCGCAAGTCCACATACAACTTACGGTCAGCCCTTCGCATCCACGATTCCTCCATACCTGCAGTTTTGCACCAGAGATGCAACCAGCTGCAGATCATGTAATACAATAGTATTCACTATTGAAAAAACCCACGTACAAGTGGACCCACGCAGTTCAAACCTGTGTTGTTCAAGGGTCAACTTTGTTAACTGAATAGTCTAGTTGCAAGGACAAGAATATCTACGGTTTGGCCCAGCTTCAGATCTTGTGCCCATTCTGGCAATGAGGATGAGAGGTTCTGGTCATTGGCCTGAGTCATGTGACCTCCTTAAGGGCTGGGATGGATGAGGGGGTAAGAAAGGGAGTACTGCCTTGCCCAAACCACATGGACTGAGAGTGAAAGAGGAGATAAAGGAAAATCAAGGTGCTGCTACCAGAAACAACTTTAAAAGGACTAAACCAACCATGGATGACCAACATAGGATGATATTACTAACCAAGAGAAATGAAAGCATCTCTGAATGCTTGCTTGCTCCTAAATTAAAATGTGGAGATATAAAAGAGACTTAGGCAAATTCAAGGCCTATTCTGATTGAATTGGAACCACAAAGGAATTTTTGCTCAAGAGGCTACGAAGTTGAGTCTAAGCATTGCAAGTGAAATGGACATAAGTAGGTATCCAAGTAGGTTAATCAGGGATTTCTTTTTTTTTTTTTTTTTTTTTTTTTCAGTACGCAGGCCTCTCACTGTTGTGGCCTCTCCCGTTGCGGAGCACAGGCTCCGGACGCGCAGGCTCAGCGGCCATGGCTCACGGGCCCAGCCGCTCCACAGCATGTGGGATCTTCCCGGACCGGGGCACGAACCCGTATCCCCTGCATCGGCAGGCTGACTCTCAACCACTGCACCACCAGGGAAGCCCAGGGATTTCTTTAATAGCCAATTTGGCTAAGAGAATTTCTTTATAAAGATTCTTTCTACCCCTCTCATAAATTACTTAGATGCTTACTTTAAACTTTCCACGTTGCCTACAGAAACACAGCCTTGAAAGGCATAGCTCCCCAAATTTAAACTATTCATGTACCCATAGGGGAATTATGCAATAAAAGACAGAAGGCATGCAAATAAAAAGATCAATTTTCCTATGCCTGTCTGTCCTGTTATATTTAAATAAAATCTCATGTATTCTCTTGTCTCAGGAAAGAATAAGCGAGAATAACAAAATTCAGAAAGACGTAAATTGCCAATACTTCCTAATGTAGCTTTGTTCTAGGAACTTTTGTAAAAGTCCTACTGATGGCAAGCTTCACATATTACTTAAATCAGGACATTTTGTCCTAAAGTTATTTACCCATGAGTGTGTATGTGTGTGTGTATATGTGTGTTTGAGTGTATATGTATTTATGTTTCCCTTTCTCTCTTCCCTCACATTTCTCTTCATAAGAAATTTCCTCTCTCTATAGTCATCTACCACTCAAGTCATGAAACATAGAGGAATGAACACAACACTTAGATGATGTAACTTTGTTTCTTAAGTAGAATGTCATATACCAGCAGTTGTTCAAAATATTCACACATACACAAAAAAATAAGCAAATGTAGAAGGTAATTATAGAGGTCACAGAAAATCTCTTTTATCTTTTTGTTTTTAAATGAAACGTACATTTTTAGGTCATGAATCAAAATAAAATTGTGCAAAAATCTTGGGAAGACCATTAAAAAGGACATGAAATATGAAAATCTACAGTTATAACTAATGAACACAATTAAGTAAATGGTCTTCCAGTCTCTCAATCGCTAAGCCAAGCACTGTGTTCCAGGATTTAAAATGAATAAGAAAACTATAGAAACTGACACAGCCACACATGCAAAGAAATCTCACTTAATTCTATTGTGTTTTTAAAACATGGATATTTGAGAGGTCAGTGCATCAGATAAGTACACTGAAACATAGCTTTTATTTATGATCACTAGAACTAAAGAAACTCTGGAGGAGTACAAGACAAGAAGAGAAAACCTGGATCCAATTAGAGATGTTCCCAGTTCTGGGTTAGGCCTGTTTTCTCTGGAGGGTCTACAAATCTACAGTCAACATTAATTCCAAAATGTATCAAGTCAAACAATGTATTATTAAATGAAAATATCACTGGATATTGTAGACTATCTTTGGAAAAATGTTTTATGAAAACACACCTTAATCATTTAGCTTGGCTAAGTCCATAATTAAACAAAAGTGTATCTATATCTTTCAATAAATCTTGACTCAATTTGGTAGCATTAGACTCATGTTGACAGCTTTCTTTCTAGTTGTAAAAAAAAAATACTATCACTATGAGCTTACTCTCTTACAAAAGCTTTTATCATTGGATTGTAAGTGGCCAGCTTCCTTAAAACCCCATCTTATTCCTTTCTTAAAGTCTCATTTAATATAATGTATATAATATATTATAGTATTATCTAAATATAAGTGCTTAATTATACCATTATGGAATAGAATAACAATAGCGTTGAAAAAGAGTTCCCACTGAGATTTAATTCAGGGTCATGGATTAGACATTGCACTCTTAATAATTCCCCATTCACCAGTATCACATTCTCAAAGCCTATTCCTTGTAAATCTACCTCAGTTATCACCTTCTCTGAAAAAACTTCCATGACCATACCCTTTACCACTAGAAAGATAAAGCTATTAAAAAAAATACCTTCAGTATTTTGTGCAATGAGATAAAGTGCCAGTGAACATGTAATCGGGTAATCACTCTCTCGTGCATGCCACCCTGTACAAACTCTTATGATTATACTTCTCACATTGTACTATAGTTGTTCGTTTAATGCCAGTCTATAGAATGAAACTCTGACTTACTTTGATCTGAATCCATGTTGTATTCATTTTTTTAACATCTTTATTGGAGTATAATTGCTTTACAATGGTGTGTTAGTTTCTGCTTTATAACAAAGTGAAGCAGTTATACATATACACATGTTCCCATATCTCTTCCCTCTTGCATCTCCTTCCCTCCCACCCTCCCTATCCCACCCCTGTAGGTGGTCACAGAGCACCAAGCTGATCTCCCTGTGCTATGTGGCTGCTTCCCACTAGCTATCTATTTTACTTTTGGTAGTGTATCTCACTTTGTCACAGCTTACCCTTCCCCCTCCCCATATCCTCAAGTCCATTCTCTAGTAGATCAGTGGTAGATGCTGCCTTAACCTGGCTGTCTTTACTGAGCCAGGGCACTTGTCTCCCAGTTGCTGTGAGTCTTGGCTGCTAATGGCCCATAGGTACCTTTCTCCAGAGCATTGTCTTTGGCTAATAGGAACCCAGAAATGCCTACGAGGAGAGCCCTCATTAAATGACTGGATGATTCAAGGGTACACAGTCTCTTGAACCAAGGTTGGACAAGTCTGTAATGTTCTTCATACTCTAGAGCTCCCCTAGAGATCAGGCTGAGACTAGAAGGTAATTATGGAGGTCACAGAAAATCTCTTTTCTCCTTTTGTTTTTAAACGAAGCATGCATTTTTAGGTTATGAATTGAAAGAAAATTGTGTGACTATTCACAACAGCCAAAACATGGAAACAACCTAAATTCCATTAACAGATGAATGGATAAAGGAGATGTGGTACATATATACAATGGAATACTACTTAGCCACAAAAAAAGAATGAAATAATGCCATTTGCAGCAACATGGATGCAGCTAGAGATTATCATACTAAATGAAGCAAGCCAGAAAGAGAAAGACAAATACCATATGATATCACTTATATGTGGAACCTAAAATATGACATAAATGAACCTATCTATGAAACAGAAACAGAATCAGGGACATAGAGAATAGACTGCTGGTTTCCAAGCATGGAAGGGGGTGGAAGAGGGTTGGATTGGGAGTTTGGGATTAGCAGATGCAAACTGGCCTATATAGAATGGATAAACAACAAGGTCCTACTATATAGCACAGGGAAGTATATTCAGTATTTTGTGATAAACCATAATGGAAAAGAATATGAAAAAAGATATATATATATATATATATATGAGTCACTTTGCTCTACAGCAGTAATTAATACAACATTGTAATTCAACTACTGTATGCTTCAATAAAAAGTAAATTAAAAAAAAGAAAATTGTGCAAAAATCTTTGGAACACCATTAAAAAGGATATGGAATATGAAAATCTCCAGTAATAAATAATGAACACAATTAAATAAATGGTCTGCCAGTTTCACAATCTCTAAGCCAAGCAGCTAAGCACCCACATCTCTGCTTAGCTTCTTCCCGTCTCCTAATCTGCTTCCCTCACTTCCTTCCAGGTTTCTCCTAGAAACACTTCATCAGTAAATCACTTGCACAAAGACCCCCATCTCAGGCTGTGCTTTTAGGAAATCTGACCTAAGACATAGCTCTAAGTGCACTGATTTCTATGATAAATTGACTTTTTCTCCTATTAAACTCATAACAGAAACAGAAATTATGACATTTGGCTCTTCATATCTAGTACTTAACTCAATGTGTGATGGATAATAAATACTTGAAAAGTTTGTAAATTTGAATTAATATATGAGTATATTTACCTCACTCCTTACTCTCATTTTGTACTGAATAGATAAGTCCTAGGAAAAGAAAGAGATGGGCCTAAGGATGATCATTGCCATTATCATTTAATACCAGTGTTTCTCTAAGACCAAATGAATATGAATTGTTGGTAGAAACCGTAAACTCTGAAGTAAGGGGGGATAAAGAAGCCCCTCCCCCAAATTCTATCCCTACAGGAATGCAGATAAACAGTGGGACCTCATCAACTGAATAGATTCATTAATGGTAGCTAATAACATATATCAAAACAAAATTTTCTTTTGTTTTATTTTTCAGCTTCCTCTGAGAATATTTTCCATTTCTCACTTTCATCCTACTCCCATATTAATTCAGCATTAGACTGGTAAATATCAAGCCAATTCTAGAAAATAAAGATGGGGCATTTTTCAGCTGTAGCACAGCATATCACCAGGGATGAAAACAAATGTGGTGTTCCAGTCTCTGCTGTATCCCTTGCAAATGATCCTTATTTCACTTCACTAAGGAAGTTAAGATTCCACCAGATGAATCAACAAGTCCATCCAGAAGGACAAGAACTCCCACATTAATCAAAAGCATGTGAATATATCTAAATTAATCTGAAGGCACAAGCTTCTTGATCCATGTTTCTGCTCCAGCCTACGTCTTACTAACAAAGTAGCAGGATTTCCATGGGTAGAAAATGGAATGATACTCTCAATATTCTACTTTTAATTCCTGTTACTAACTGATCATCTCAAATTTTGGTCAAGACAGCATAAAAGTAATTGACTCTTCACAAACACATTTTGTTTGGAGGTAGCAAGAGCCTTCTGTTGAGAAGAGGCTCATTGGGTTTCTATTATTCAAACTTGTGTCAAATAGGCAAGATCCGCCTCTCAACACAGCAACCCAAAATTACTCAAATGCTGTGTCTAAGTGGATTAACTGTTCAGGAACACGTGTGTTTGCTCAGCTCCTCTGGGAACCTCCAGCCATCAGCTGCCTCTCAATTACAGAGTTATGACCCAAACATATGAGGCAGGGAGGGAGCAGGGACAGGAATTCTAGAGAAAATTTGCCTTTAATATTGAATCAGTTGCCATTAAACCCAAGAAAGGTGCTGGATATGTTAGGTGTGTTATCTCATCTACTCTTTACAATAACCTGATGGAATTGTATTTTATCTTCATTTTACAAGTGATAAAACTTGTTTTTTTCAGATATTAAGTAACTTTTACAAAAGTCACATAGCTAGAATCTAAACAAAGGATTTTCTGTAACAAAGCCCATCGTCTTTTGACTACATCACTCTATGTCGGGTTAGCTAGTATACACTAAGGGTCTAGTGCTGAGCTCTTAAATCTTGGCATCTTTGTGACTTGGGAACTAAAAGGGAAGTTTCTGTGGACACTCCCTTTCTTAATGACACCACTATTTATAATTCCATCACTCTTCTGATATATTACTTACTAACTAACAACTGATAAAAGATTTGTTGTAAGAAGCAATTGTCTATGCTGAATAAGAGTGGGTACAGTCTTCTTTCAGGTTATCAGATGAGTTAGTCAAAGGCAGTAGATGCTTTGAGGGCATGCTAAAGCTTTGGAGTATGTCAGCAAATGAAGACATTCTTGGATTAAGCAAAATATTGGGTACCCTCAATGTTACGGACAAATGTCCATGGCACACTTAGGCATGTTCATAGCTCCATGGCTTCCCAATCCCTGGGGGAAGTTTCAAAATTATTGTCCAGTCTTCTGAGTCAGGAAGAAAGGGAATGAGGCTGGATTCTACTCTACAGGGAGGTGGAGGGGAAAATGCATTGCTGTCTTCTGTTTCCTTTGTGAAGTGATATACAGAGTTACCTACTAAGAGTGAAGGATATGAGACAAAGATGGGGAGACTTAGAGCTGTAAAGGCTAAATGGGTTTGGATTCACTATCTTGGGGAATGGGAGAAAAGACTGAAGGTGGCAAGGTTACTACAATACAAGGTCCAAGAGGTCAGGAATTTTTCTCCCTTGTATCTCCTAAGTGTTTGCACATAGTAGGTACTCAATAAATATTTATGGAATGAGCAATCTCAGAAGAAATTCTTGCCTTCATTTTATAAATGGCAGCATTCACAGTACAATTTTTGAAATAAATTCTATTAACAGTATTTCAATGAAATTGCTAGCATCTCACGCCATATCATCTGTCTCTCGTGTTCTTCATGATACCAACCAAAGAGTCTTTGTGCAGTCGAGATCTGGACAAAATGACTGTCAAGGGTGAATGAGAGGTGTAAAGATGAGCCTGAAGATTACTTGTATGTGATGGGTCCAGGTTTTGCCTTGGTGATGGTGAAGTGGTTTGTGAGTGTTGTAAGATGATTATATGTAGACGAGTCTGAGGTCCTTTGGGAACACTGCTGCCCACAGCCTCTTCCTTACCTCTCCTGTCTACAAGCACTGGCCTGCCCTTTACTTAGCACCTCTGAGCACCAGAGTTTCCCAGATGCTACATTTGAATTCTTCCTTTTCCCCTTCCTCCAGAGTTTCTTGGTGCTCCCTCTGTCTTTTCTCCTCCTCCAAGAGGAGCTTCTGACAGGACTACAGCGGATTGGTCCATCCTCCTGCCAACAGCTGCCCATCAGTTTTGGTGCTCTGTTTTGCAAGAAGTTCTAAACTTCTATAGGAAGTTACAGTACTCTCTTGGCCTAGAGATGGTGCATCATGATGGTTTTAGGTCTTGGGCCCTACATCCTCCTTGGTACCCCGTCTCATCAACGTTTCATGACCTCTGCTCCCTTAACTCACCAGTTCCTGTGTGTGTTCAGCTTCTATCATGTAGAAGTAGAAAGAAGGGGGGAACCGCAGTGTGGTGTATTAGTCAAGTTTAAGCTTTCAAACTGTATTTGCACATACAACGCTTTATAATCTCCATACAAAAGTCAAGTTATTAAATCTGTATAAGATATACACATGAGTAAATTATTGCAAATGGCATGACTCTCCAAGCTCCTCTTCAAAGCTGGACTAGGAAAAATTACTTTCATCCTAAACAATAACTTCATTTTTTCAATGTCCAGGATACTTCACTAATCCATTTCAGGTTTTCAGTATAATACAGATCTGCCCACATTTGTAAAACAAAGACTTAGCTGCAAGAGAAATCAGGAAAAAAGCAAGGACTGCATTTCCAAGTAACATGGAAAAAACATTAAATCAGTATTCATTTTAAACAAGTTTCTGCTAGACGGTGTGGGTTGAGTGTGATTACCAGTTCTGGGAACCCATTATGAAACAAGTAAAAGTTAAACATTGCACTGGAAAATTGATACAGTGAGTTGAGTTCATTTATCTGTTGAACAGCAAATAAAGCTCAGTTTTGGCAAGGAGAGTTAGGATATCTGGGGAGACGATTTTATCACAAGGATGTAGGTAAGAACAAGTTAGGTTAAGAAAAATAAGAGGTACAGAGATGGAACTTTACACAAACATTCAGAAAGTGGTGGATTTATGTTATGTCACTTTAGCTCAAGTGGAACTAAGTGTCTCAAAATTGCCTTCTCTGCATAGTTCCTGGTTATCATGAAGTATCAGCCACATTCTTTTTGTCTTCAGAAGGTCAAAGTAGGCAATGAGGCTCCTTGCAGTCTATACACATGGTTGCTTGTTCACTCAGCGTCTTGGTGTAAAATCCCCTCCCATAGTTCCTGCAGCTCCTGCCAGATCCTCATTTGGTTTCTCTGGCTCCTGTGCTAGGTGCAAATTTAGCTCCATATTGAAGGGCACTAGCTTCCCCTGCAGGATACCCCACCATCAGCGTTGCTCATGTAAAGACCACCATGTTGATCATGCAGGAGAATGTCACAGATTTTAGCCTGTCTTCATGGGCCTCAGTCAGCTTCCCAGGTTCTCACCCGTGCTCACTTCCCTCACTTCATATCGATCTTCCTTTTTAACTGCCCACCCTGAGGATTTCTGCTCCACCATCAGACCTGGAAGAAATCACCTCACCTCATGGTCTAACCATGTCCCACAACTGTGCAAGGGGCCAAGCTACCATAATAAACCCCTTATTGAGATATTAGTTTATATTTCAGAGAGGCTGTGCTTCTCTGATCAAACCCTGACTGAAATACAGGGTGAAATTATTTGAGTGGGGAAAAACTGGGGAACATAATTAGATAAAGCATCTTTCATTTCTCAAAAGAAAGAGGATGCCTTTCACTAAGCTACTGTCGCTGCTGAGTTCTCTGTGAAGCTCAACAAAAGTTAAATCTTTTCTATTTAAGACCTCCAGCTGTGTCCTGAGGATAAAACAATTTACTAGCAAACTATTTTCTTGACGTTCAGTGTGCTCATATAACCTTATCCATGTTATTGAAGTTACTAGTCACACACTTTTAAGTCATACACAATAGCTATATATTTATGTATATATTTTGTATGTTTTTATATTTATGGATAACAGTTCAAATATATTCAGTGCTTGACATTAAGTGATATCACCATTCTTAGTAGCTGGTGTTCACTACTTAAGATTTTGCTTTGTATATCACTTTTGATGTGTATATTTACCTATGACCTGATTTTTTTTCTCAAAACAATTCTGAGAAGTCAGAAAAGAGCCAGTAAATAGTTGTGATTTGATATATGAGGAGAGAACAAAAACCACTCTATAACTAGATCTTGCTTTATTTGTCTCAAACCTTCAGCTGATGCCCCAGAATTATTCATTGAAAACCTGTCTTCTTATTAATTCAGTAAGTACTGAGGGCCCAATAAGGGCCAGACACAACATTAAAGATTAGGGTTGGGCCTCCCTGGTGGCGCAGTGGTTGAGAGTCCGCCTGCCGATGCAGGGGATACGGGTTCGTGCCCCGGTCTGGGAGGATCCCATATGCCGCGGAGCGGCTGGGCCCGTGAGCCATGGCCGCTGGGCCTGCGCATCCGGAGCCTGTGCTCCGCAACGGGGGAGGCCACAACAGTGAGAGGCCCGCATACCGCAAAAAAAAAAAAGATTAGGGTTAATGAATAATACATGGAATCTATCCACAATGACGTGATGTTTCTAGTACAAGAGAAAACCATGTGAAGTAAAATTTCAGCATGATACAGTACTACTATAATGTGAGAATGTACAAGGAAAGCAGAGATCAACTCAGCTAGGAGAATGAGTAAAGAAGCCTTCACAAAGGAAGTGCTGCTTGAGTTAACACCTGAAGGACAAGAAAGGTTTTTTCAAGGTGAAAGTCTTACAGTCAGAGTTAACAGCATATGCAGAAAGTATATGTACGCAGTAGAGTTACTCTGGGAATTATAATAGCTCAGTGTATTGGAATATAGAGAATGGGCAATGAAGCTTGCGAAGAAGGCATAACTCAGTTCAGTAAAGGCTTTTGGGGTCATGCTAAGGAATTGGGGCAATGGAAGTCATTAAAATGTTTAAACTGGGAAAGAGTATGATTAAATTTGCAGGTCTGACACTTGGAAGAAGTGGAGTGGCTTCTGGTTGCTCATCCTTAGTCTTCTAGTGCTGGGATCCTGAGCTAGCTCAGACCACCAGGACCCCACCCTCTCTACCTGCCCCTCCCTTCCCGGAAGTCAGGACCCTACTGATTGGCCTTCCATCTATTGGACCCTCCATCAAATGGATATATTGCTCTACTGTCTATTAGGTTCTGTATCTTACATGCCCTGCCAGATATTTTGGGTCACAGCCTGCTTCCCCTCGTCCTCCCCAAAATGTCACACATGCTAATGGTTGGACCTCCATTATTGCCTGTGCTATCCTGGTGGATCTTTTTCATTTCTGAATACCAGCCATTCTCCATTTGTCCCATCCCAGCCCCTCAAAGTCCAAATCCTGGCATCTTGGGTTAGGCACACATTTTCCTCCTCTTACTTTGGATTCTTAGCAATCAGTTCTATCAGATGATCTTAACCCTGGCTAATTTCATACGTATGTAAATTGGCAGTAGTTAACTTCTTATTCTGAATAGAGTACTCACCTTGTGACTTGGATCCTGGACATGACAATGAGAATAATAAAGAAATCATATCCAATTAAAGCTACATTTTATTACCCCATATATCAACTATTGTTGATTCTTTAAAGTTAAAAAACCTTTTGCTGACTACTCTCTTGTGACTCTTAAGTTCTTCCTTAAAAGTGAATAAAGCCATAATCATATCAATGAAAAAACTACAATAATCTTTAGAACCAGAAAATATATGTGTATTTTGCAATAAGAAAAGTAAGAGGTCACCAGAACCAAATGACAAAAATTCAGTGTCTGACAGCTGGACAGCAGAAGCTAAAACAATGATAAAAAATATTCATCTTTTGAGAATAAAACTTTTCTCATAGTGAACTAATTACAGTATACTCAATACATCTGAAAGGTGTTACATTTTTAATATGTTAAAATGAATAAAATACAAAATAGCAAGAATCTAACACTAGACCACAAAACTTCCAAGTATCATCTAATCACCAGGGAGGAAGTATGATATTTTAATGAAAAAAAATCCCCAACGTATATTACCTAGAATTTTCATTTCAGCAATTGTCCCTTCAATATTGAGACCCTTTGTCTGTTCCAGAGGGATAATGACAGGTAGGATTTTACCTGAAATCCCCTCAAGTTTCCAGTACTCTTGGTCACTTCTTCCTCAAAATTCTTCCTGTTGCTTATCAGTGACACTTCCTCACAGTCTCAGTGTAAGTTTGAACAAAAGGAGCCATTTCCCAATGGTTGTAAAAATGAATGAAACATGAAAGGAAATTATACTTTATACAGTAGTAAAGGCACAGAATTTTAGTGACTTTTAAGATTCATTTCCCATCTTTTACACATGAGTTAACTGAAAATTAGAGAAGTTGTGTTAATTAGGATCAAAAGTGAGTCCAGATTTACGGGGGCATTAAACTTACACAACTTGGAGAGTCATCTTTTAAAAAATTGACATGACATTACAAATACAAAATTACATCCAGGACTTTGAACGTGGCTCAGGAAAGTTGGGGGTTAATATTCCAAACAGAACTGAACGAGATAAAAATCCAACTTAAAAAGGCAAAAGCCAAGTAAGGGTTGAACAGCCCAGTCTCTGGAAGTGCAGGGAAGCAGAGAGGCCTCGGGGACAACTGGAACCAGAGACATGAACTTCACCAGGATTGTTTCTGCCACTGTTCCTTTCTGCACGTTGGCTTTATTCCCTCTCACTGTAGACTAGCAGTCTTCAGAAGCAGGAAAACATGGCTACTGATAGTTAAGTTATGCATCATAGAGCTTCAGCCACTTCTGAGATGCTCTCTCTGGGCCAAGCCAAATCCTAGGGAGGGGCCTTAACTGGTGCAGTTGGCTCCAAGTCAACTGTTGTCAGAGAAGAGACATAAAAACATGGGGGCGACCACTGACACATGGTCAGCACAGGAAAGTATCTGAGCCAGTGAGAATGTGGGAAGGCAAAACAATCACTCCGTAAATGATGTACTCAACGCCGAACAGCTAGCAAGAGGTATATCAAGGATCATAATATAAAGGTCCATTTCCAATACAATGTTTTTTCTCTAATTCGTTATAGCAGATATTAAATTGAATTTTCCTGGCTCAGAAATTTGTTTTATTGTCAGAAAATTAACCAAATACCAAAACAAAACCAAATACAAAAATAACCTTAGTTTTTTCGCTCAAAAGCCACTTAAAGTTCTTCTGAATGATCATTATATCTGTCAGTTCTCATTAGAGATTTATTAATAGAAAATACAGGTCATTTGGGTAAACCATATATTATGTATTAACTCATACTAGAAACTGTCTTCTTTTTTCTTACTGCTATTCTGATTTGATTTGTTTACTTTTCTATGGCCTCTTTATCATAGATATAGGATGCATGAAAAAGTGCTAGTTGATTGTGCCCTGAGATAAATGAAATATTATTGTACAGTGCTTTGAAATGTAAATAGCATCACTACAAGCTATCACTTATTAAAGCCACATTTTTAGAACAAATAACATCTTGCTAAACATTTCAGACCAAAAATTACCTGTGTAAGGAAGTCGCTATTGATCTGCATTTCCTAGTTAAGTTTTCTCTATCAATTTATATTTCTTTGCCCTAAACCAAGTGCTTCAATAGTTGGAAAAATTAAAATGAGGGGAATTTTGACAAAATACATCACAATAGAAAGAAAACCCTGGCCTTTCTTTTTCCTCCCTCACTCAGTTTTATTTTTTTTTTATTTTTTTTTATTTTTTTTTTTGCCAAAAAAATAATAAATTTATTTTTAAAAAGTTTTTTTAAAAAGTGAAGGTATTAAAAGTAACATGCCTCATATGTTTGAGGACTAGGGTCAATACATATAAAACAAACTTAGAACATCGCATAAGGCTCAAAGTATGAAAACTTTAAATACTGAAGGACACTAAAGTAGAATGTATTTTGTTCACCCATGTTTTCACATTATTAGATCTCACAAGCATATAAATTTAACAGGATTGCAACAAATAAGTTTTTTCACTAGTCAATGATTTTCAAATGCATACAGCACTCAAGAGGGCCTTTGCCTCTAGGAACATCTTGCAAGTTTAACAAAACCTCAAGACCACCCACATTCACCCATGCTGTAGACCATGATGGTTTGAGTAGTTCTAAGTAGGACAACCTCTGAAGACCTACTTTGGTGGATATTAATATTTAATATTCCTTTTTAACATCACTGTTGAACTTCTTTGCCATTTGTTCGCACAGTCCTCCAGGTTTGGGCTCTTTCTGCTTCTACTTCATTCTGAATACCACCAGGTCTCTAGTTGCTTTGCAACTGGATTCTCTTTTTTTTGGCCATACCACACAGCTTGTGGGATCTTAGTTCCCCAATCAGGGATCGAACCCAGGCCCTGGGCAGGAGTCCTAACCGCTGGACCGCCAGGGAAGTCTCATGTACCCAATTCTTTAATATCTTTTAAAAGTGAACCAAAGATAGTTGGAGGGCAGAAGATGAGTTTTATGTATCTCTTTTATCCCACAAATACATCCAGGTCTGTGTACACTTAGGTTATGAAAGAAAGTAACTGAACTAAAACACCACTGGGGCTGCATCTTCCCTTAGTATTCCACTGGGGCTGCATCTTCCCTTAGTATTATATACCACTATCTTTCTTTCAATTCCCTCCAACCAAGACCAACTGATAGCTTCTTCCAGGAGGTTAATATGTGCAAATATCTGTGCCCTTGTTTTCTAACCTTACCCAAATGTATAAACTTCCTTCCCAACAGGACAATATCACAAAATATTAGAATGCCAGATATTTACACCCTGGGAATGTGATGGGGATAAGTATTATTCATTTAATACATAGCCAGCAAAGACAAGTCTAAACTAAGAAGAATTATTTTAAAGGTACTCAAATGTCTCAAATTTTAATAAGATCCTCTATAAACACATTTATTTGCTACTGAAAATTGAAACAGCACATCAAAAATTTTTATTGCAATTCAACACGCTGTTCTAACAATGCTGTGGCCAAGCCACCCAACCTGGTGTTCTTCACTTTCCTTCCACACAAGTTAATTTGTTTCACAAAGTGGAACTAAAATATATTCAAGTCATTCAAATGCAAGCTACATAGATTCCTTATAAGTTACTGTATTAAGGTAGAAAAGAGATGCAAGAAAAAAAGACTACACAGAACTTATAGGTTATCAAAATGTTGGTACACAATCTTTCCCAAGCTTCATAATGATCCTAAAATTACCAGCACGAAAAAATAGTACAAGGATAAAGTTTATGATTCCTTCGACTCCGTGTCATAATTACTTTAATACTTATTGTTGTCATAATTCTCATAATTATCCTCAGAAGTATCTCTATGAAACCGGCAAAAACGACAGCTACATCTAAATCTTTGCCCTCTTGACTGAATCTCAACATCATTCTGCCATGGTTCTCTTTCAGAGTCAGACCGAGGAACTCCTTTGCCGTAGCGTTTTTTAATGGATTGAATCAGCCGTTCCATCTTATCTCTCCGATCCGTTAACAGGGTCCTCACCCCTCTCCTATAGGGTATGTTTTCACCAAGTAACCGCCCAGTTGGTTGAGGTAGACATTCTGGTAGAATGAATGGCAATTTGATACTAGGGTTGAGCGTCAATTTACTGAGGTTCTTTATCAACACTTCAGACATAGGTTCAGAGGCAACTGGAATTGCCTGGGAATTTTCATCGATGGACATTTGAGGAGACTCCAGGGTCCAGGTTGGGTTAACCTCAGATGAATCCATTGGGAGTCTTTTCACAGCTTGAAGCTTCTCCTAGACCTTTGGGTTCCAGTGGAAGGTGATGCTTTAGACTCAAATTGCTACAAAGTAGCCTGGAAGAACTATAGAGCTGAGAAAGAGGGAGAAAAATCCAAGCTAACACCGTGGTGAGAGAAGTATCCAACCTCCCTCACTCAGTTTTAGCAGCATCTTTTCATCTTACTTTAATTCTTAAATTCATAAATTCCCATTGTTCTTGATTAGCTCTGGGAATTCCTCCCCGCTTGGATATATGACAGAAGTTGAAGGCATTGATGGAAAGGATTTACACAGTGCCTAAACTATACCACTTTACTTGAGATGAGAAAAGATGGAGCCTGGCAAATAATTAATGGATTTCAGTTTTCAGTTCTCTCCTACCAGGAAGGCTTTCTCTGGGTTAGGAGCTCAGCCTCATGGCCTGTTAGGGTATGACCAAGGCTGCATTTGTTTCACTATGCTAGGTTAGAGCAGAAAATATCCCAACTCAGAAGTGGATTTTGGGAGTACAAAGGTAGAAAAATAAAATGAAGGGTTGCTGACACCACACTAAAATGAAAGCATATGAACCATCTTATAAACGAGTAAGAGAAGAAAATCTGTTAGTACTCCTATTTGATTTCCTCACATGAATAAAATCCTGCCAGGCAGGCTCATGGCATGGGGTTCCCTACATGGAAGCACACAAGACAGGATACACGAGGAGAATGGATGACAATGTACACATATTAAATCTTTCAATCCATTGCAACTATATAGTGTTGTATATGATGATTTTCTCATTTTACAGAAAGAGCAATCAAGGCCAAGATTATAAAACTTGCCTATGGTCATATCTAGTAACGGGCAGGAGGGAAATTGAAACCCTGGATTCCAGGCTCTAATATCCATGTGCTAAAACACCCAGCTTTCCTGTCTCACTGCCATTTTAACCCCAGTTTTTTGATGCCATGGGCCTCTGGGTTCCATTTTTATGAATGCAGACATTTTATTCAGAATTATAACACCACTGAAAAATTTTTGTCAAGCAAGCACTCTGCAGAGTAAATATCATTAGGCCAATTTAATTTACTATTGCAGTTTAATTTATTATTGAATTTTCTATTCAACACAGTTAAAACATTTTAACATTTACTTTACTGAAATTGTATTCATCAAGATCATGTTTCTGTAAACCATACACTGAACATCTGATTTATTGGTCAGTCATTTTGTCCATATCAAATGTGACTGATTATAGCTTCTACCCGTAGGACTTTTCTTTTACGGTTATTATAATGGGGCTTCAACGACCTGCATTTAATTTACATGAATTCAGTCAGCTTAGCCAAAAATTAAAATATATCTAAGAGTTTCAGTGGTTTCTCAAATCCACCCACAAGGGATTTCCAAACATTAAAAGTTTTTATACATGATGAGGATAGAATTGAGAAGTGGTTCCTCCAAGAAGAAATTAAAGAATCAACGTGGGGTGTGGGCGAGGAGAATGCTGCTGAGAAACAGGTTATCAACATGATCTCAAAATATCTCGCTACTGATTCTAATTTACAAAAAGTACAATTTACTATGCAGTGGACAAACAAAACAATATCTTAACCAAGTGATGGAAATTAACATTAGGAATAAAGGGCAACCAGACATGATGTGCCTACACGTATGATAGCCTAAGAAGCACATGACATCACTTATTTAGCAATCACGCCACAAGAGTACATGCCCAGAATCATATTATGAGGAAATACTAGGCAAACCAAATTGAAGGACAGTCGGCAAAATAACTAACCTGTAATCTTCAAAACTATCAAGGTCAGGAATGGCTAAAAGAAAGGCTAAGGAACCACCCCAAATTAAATAAGACCAAAAAAATGCGACAGGGCTTCCCTGGTGGCGCAGTGGTTGAGAGTCTGCCTGCCGATGCAGGGGACATGGGTTCGTGCCCCGGTCCAGGAAGATCCCGCATGCCGCGGAGTGGCTGGGCCCGTGAGCCATGGCTGCTGAGCCTGCACGTCTGGAGCCTGTGCTCCGCAACAGGAGAGGCCACAACAGTGAGAGGCCCGCGTACCGCAAAAAAAATAAAAGCGACAGCTAAGTTCAATACACAATCCTGGGCTAGATTCTGTACTGGAAAAAAAAATTGCTTTGACTGATATTGAGATAACTGATGAAACTTTAAACACACCGTACATTTTATAAAATCAATGTAGCAATAAGAAATTTCCTGAATTTGATAACTAGACTGTGGTTATGTAAACAAACACCCTTGCACCATTGTAAAGCAATTATACTTCAATAAAGATGTTTAAAAAAAAAACACCCTTGTTCTTGGGAAATACACACTGAAGTACTGAGTGATAAAAAATCATGATGGATGCAATCTTCTCTCAGGTGGTTCAGCAAAAAGCTGTGTGTGTGTGTGTGTGTGTGTGTGTGTAGCACAGAGACTAAAGAAGCCAATGTGGCAAAATATTCAAAATTAGTAAATCTGTGTAAAGGCTATATAGTTGTTCTTTCATAAAATTTTTCCTTAAATTGGAAATTATTTCAACGTAAAGTTTTTCTTTTTTTTTTTTAAAGAACTATTTGAAGGCTTTAGAGGAACACTGACCAAATTTGGGAAAATTGTTAAAATCTAATGTAGAAAATAATGATAATGCTAGAGCGAGCAATTTGAAATTTTCACACAATTGTGGAAGTGTTGCAAAACATTTGAATTATTTACTTGCTGATTATGGTCCTTCTTTGGAGTTGCACGTTGCATATAGTATCCAGTTATACATACATATTACTGCACTGTACCAAGATTCTTTGTACTCTGTATTGATGGGCAATTTAGGGATTTTCCAGGGTAGCTTTCACTATACGTGATTTTCAACTTATTTTAGAACTTAAAACCAATTTTTAAAATGTTACTTCAGTGTATTTCTAGAAAGTCCAGTTTTTCTAGGTCAATTTTTACAGATCTGATTATTTAAGGATGCAGTTTACACCATGTTGGGGTTTGTGTTGATTTTTATTTCTGGTCACAGTGTGATGGATAGTCTCCTTTTTCTCTTCAGATCTGTGTTTTGCCCTTTGCTACCCTCCTCTGAATCTGGGAGCTGTGTCCAGAGCTGCCATGCCCTCTGGTTCCCAGCTGGATGTGAAAAAGGGGTAGACACTAGCAGGAGACTGGAAGGTGAGAGCCCAGTGACACTGGGTATTTATTCCCGGGTTTACCCCAACCTGGCCAATGAAACCTGCATCTCTCCACTGTAGAGGTCACAGCTCCTGCTGGGTGGCCAATCTCTCACAGTGACGCATTTGTCCTAGTTTCTAGTAATGGCCCTGTCAAATGCTGGCTGCCCCAAATATTACCAAAATAATCTGTTGATAAAGCAAAGCTGAGTGTTTTGCTTATCATAGGAAGACATATCACTCTGATAGAGTCCTAGCAGCAACTTGCAAGAGAGAGAACAAAGTCAGATATATATGAGGTTTCAAAGGTCTCGTTTAAGGTGGAATTTTCAACGTGAGGACTTGGTTAGCATGGGGCAAAACTCATGATATGATAGTTTGGGGTTGGTGGATATATAGTAAGACAAGGTTTTTCAGGTGAGTTAAATAATAAACAACTGCTTGATAAGCTTAGTTGAACTGTTATCCTGAGAAGGGGATATTTACTCAAGTGGGGATAAGCTAAACAGTATGGTAGTAAGATGAATGGACTTTCAGGAAGTTCCTAAAACAAACAATAAAGTTATTTGAAACTTCATCTTCCTGGGCATGAGTTGCCTGAAATAGCCAAGTCATATTAATGTAGACTGTAAGCTGTGTGGGTGTAGCTGGTGTCTGTTTTCAGCTCCCATCCTTTCAAGCCGTTCAAGGATGGTAACAGCTCCCCACTGGTCCCAGCCACATCCCAGTGCTCCGTCATCCTGTGGTTGGGTTTCCTTCCCTGACTACACCCTTGTCGATAATCTATCAAACTTTTTTCAATTACCTCATTTGACTGTTGCCATCTGTTTCTTATTGGGACCCTAACTGATAAAGACCAGTTATGACTTGGATAAACATTTGTTCATTTGTATATATTTATTAAGTCAGCAGCTCTCACAGATTTGCTCTGTTGCCCATTGTTAATCAATCACCTTGCTAGTCCAAGTCAATATGATCATGGTTTGTTCACTGAAGAGGCAGTGAAGTGCAAACCAGAGGAAGAGATGGTGCTTTGTGACTGAATCTCTAACACCACCTACAGAAGTGACCTCACTGATCTTTTGCACCAATGCTGATAGAAGACAGGAGACACTTAAACCACTCCAGCTAAATACTGAGAATTTAGCCTGCTCTCCTGCCCTGGTTTTGAAAACTGTCCTTTCTGCTTCTGTCTGGGTCTCATCTCCGTCATGATAATCTACCTAGTGATTCAAACTTCCTTTATTCTTGGCAGTCCTACCTGTCAAGAATTGGAGACTTAACCATAAATCCTAGCCAAGTACAAAGGTGGCTACCAGATGACTGTCTTGCCTATTGCTGCTGGCCTTTGAGGATTTCCAGCCCCACCTCCTCAAGTCTCTCTCTCCTCTAGCCACCTCCTGATGTGTATGTTTTGAACCCAGGGACACTGTCTAACCACACTACCTCCTCCCCTGCTGCTAAACTCTTTGGTATGGTATCTGTCCCCTGAATATCTAACAGAAACTAAAAGAAAGGTCGTATGTTGACTCCTCCTATATTACACTCACAAAAGCTTGAAAGAAACTAAATCTTTAAAAGAAACAAAGCAAAGAATATAAATGGATGTCTAAACACTTTTCCTGAATATGTACAAGCTATCTGATCTTTCTCCCCTCTACAAAGATTACTGTCATCTTTAATATACATCCCTCCCAAACACCCACAAGGGCTGTATTGAATTATTTAGTATGATTTAGCATGCTATTTGTTCTGTGCTAGACCTGTTTGGAATGAAATGGAGAAAAGGATATAAGACAGACACAGGAGCACAATTATAGGCAAATCACACTAGGTTTCATTCATCATTCTTTGCTTTCATGCGAGGAACTATTTTAGTTTAGTTATAATATGCATATTATATTTTTTCAGAGAGGTACAAAACTCATATAATACATATTCCAGTACTTACAGAGATAAAAGTGACTCGACACAAAAGCCTGTGTCACGTGCAGTTGCCCTGGCACTTTAAAGAAAGAGTGATCGTCTTTTCCTAAAGGAGTGTATGAGTAGGAAATATGAAATCTTCCTTTGGATGTCATATTGGACTTTGCTCTGAGAGAGCCAAGTACAGGCATACCTTGGAGATACTGTGGGGTCCATTCCAGACCACCACAATAAAGCGAATATCACAATAAAGCAAGTCACACGAATTTTTTGGTTTCCCAGTACATATAAAAGTTATGTTTAACTGTAGCTTATTAAGTGTGCAATTGCATTATGTCTAAGAGAACAATCTATATACCTTAATTAAAGAACACTTTATTGCTAAAATATGCTACCCATCATCTGTGCCTTTGGAGAGTTGAAGTAGTGAAGTCAAAGATCACTGATCACAGATCATTATAATAAATATAACAATAATAATAAAGTTTGAAATATTTTGAGAATTACTGAAATGTGACACAGAGACACAAAGTGAGCAAATACTGTTGGAAAAAAATGACACCTAGAGACTTGCTCAGTGCAGGGTTTCCACAAACCCTCAATTTGTAAAAAATGCAAAATCTGTGAAGCTCAGTAAAGGGAAGCACAGTAAAATGAGGTCTGCCTGTAACTGGAAAACTGGAGTCATTTCAAGGAGTCACGGGCTCCTCATGTATTGCTGGGGGACAGCCTTCCTGCTGAGAATATGTTTTTAATTCTTACTGAATAAAGTATACACTATACAGTCTAATACAGTGAATAAAATCTTTGGCTTTCAAGTTAGAAAACCTAGGTTTGAATTCCAGCTCCTATTCTCACTAGCTCTGGGGGCTTTCGCAAAATAATTTATTTCATTAAGCCTTGGTTACCTCAGTTAAAAATGGGGATAAAGGGGGCTTCCCTAGTGGCGCAGTGGTTGAGTCCGGCTGCCAATGCAGGGGACACGGGTTCGTTCCCCGGTCCAGGAGGATCCCACATGCTGCAGAGCGGCTGGGCCCGTGAGCCATGGCCGCTGAGCCTGCGCGTCCGGAGCCTGTGCTCCACAACGGGAGAGGCCACAACAGGGAGAGGCCCGCGTACCGCAAAAAAAAAAAAAAAAAAAAATGGTGATAAAGTCAGCACCTATTCATACAGTTATTATAAAAATTAAATGAAACAGTGCATTAAAACCACAAAGCATGATACCAGCATACAGTAAGCACTTGGCACTTCTTTGTCACTCAAGTTGCTGTTTTAATGTTGAACTTGCACTGGGGAATGGCCAGTTTTCACATTTAACCCTAGTATCTCCATTCAGATGACACCCAATAAATAACTCTTGCTAACTTCTTCCTACTCCACTAGTTGCTAATATCTAACAACCCATTAGGGATTTTCATGTGGAAGTTAACACCAGCACATCATAGCTACTGTATGTGAAATGAAGCTTATCATCTTCCACCTAAAAAGAGTTCTTCCTCCTGATTTACTGACTGTTAAAGTGGAAAAATTCCCATGTTCTCAAAGACAGCTAGAGTCATGAATCTGAGTTCTGAAGACTAATGAAATTGGAAAACAGAAGCAATGAACAGATCATTGTGCTTCTCCAGATAAATCCAGATCTATCTGGAGAGGCACAAAGATTTTATATATATATAAATGTATGTATATATATATTCATATATACATATATATACATATATATATACACACATATGTACATATATTACATATATATATAAAATCTGATCATCACTGTTAGTCATCATATACAGTCATTTCTCAGTATCCATGGGGGATTGTCTTCAGTACCCTGACAGATACCAAAATTCATGGATAGTCAAGTCCCTTATATAAAATGGTGTAATATTTGTGTAAAACCTACACACATCCTCCCATATACTTTAAATCATCTCTAGATTACTTATAATACCTAATACAATGTAAATGCTATGTAAATAGTTGCCAGTGTGTGACAAATACAAGTTTTGTTTTTGGAACTTTCTGGAATTTATATACATATATATATTTTTTGCTCTGCTGTCCATTGAATTTGTGGATGCAGAACCCACAGATACAGAGTGCTGACTGTATATATCATAACTATAATCCCTAAAAAGGGAAGGAAAAAAATCAATTGAAAGTTTTTCAAAAGGACAATCCAATTTAGAAAAACAAATTGATCAATATATAAATTTAAAGCCCTGAGTAAATTTCTTGCAGGTGTCTCAGAGTTCTAAAAACACCAAAACCTCTTTATATTTATATATTACTGTAAAGTTTACCATGATCTTTCACTTGTATTAACTCTTCCAGGATAGGAGTGTCTGATTAGTATTCTTGCTTTGTGTATGATAACCCACAGACAATACTTCATTTATTTATTTATTTATTTATTTTAAAATATAGAACCGATCTTTTAGTTCAGCTGTGAAAAAAATACTTTGTAAATTTAACAATATGTGGTTCTTTAGATAAATTGTGTGTAGCATAATTAAATTAGGGTTTTTTTAACATGTTTGTTGGAGTATAATTGCTTTACAATGGTGTGTTAGTTTCTGCTGTATAACAAAGTGAATCAGCTATACGTATACATATATCACCTCCCTCTTGTGTCTCCCTCCCTCCCTCCATATCCCACCCCACTAGGTGAACACAAAGCACCGAGCTGATCTCCCTGTGCTATGCGGCTGTTTCCCACTAGCTATCTATTTTACATTTGGTAGTGTATATATGTCCATGCCACTCTCTCACTTTGTCCCAGCTTACCCTTCTCCATCCCCATGTCCTTAAGTCCATTCTCTGCCTCTGGGCTTTCTATCCTGTTCCATTGATCTATATTTCTGTTTTTGTGCCAATACCATACTGTCTTGATTACTGTAGCTTTGTAGTAGAGTCTGAAGTCAGGGTGCCTGATTTCTCCAGCTCCGTTTTTCTTTCTAAGATTGGTTTGGCTATTCAGGGTCTTTTGTGTTTCCATACAAATTGTGAAATTTTTTCTTCTAATTCTGTGAAAAATGCCATTGGTAGTTTAATAGGGATTGCATTGAATTTGTAGATTGTTTTGGATAGTATAGTTATTTTCACAATGTTGATTCTTCCAATCCAAGAACATGGTATATCTCTCCATCTGTTTGTATCATCTTTAATTTCTTTAATTTCTTTCATCAGTGTCTTATAGTTTTCTGCATACAGGTCTTTTGTCTCCTTAGGTAGGTTTATTCGTAGGTATTTTATTCTTCTGGTTGCAGTGGTAAATGGGAGTGTTTCCTTGATTTCTTTTTCAGATTTTTCATCATTAGTGTATAGGAATGCAAGAGATTTCTGTTCATTAATTTTGTATCCTGCTACTTTGCCAAGCTCATTGATTACCTTTAGTATTTTTCTGATAGCATCTTCAGGATTGTCTATGTATAGTATCATGTCATCTGCAAACAGTGACAGTTTTACTTCTTTTCCAATTTGGATTCCTGTTATTTCTTTTTCTTCTCTGATTGCTGTGGCTAAAACTTCCAAAACTATGTTGAATAACAGTGGTGAGTGTGGGCAACCTTGTCTTGTTCCTGAACTTAATGGAAATGGTTTCAGTTCTTCACCATTGAGAATGATGTTTGCTGTGGGTTTGTCATATATGGCCTTTATTATGTTGAGGTAAGTTCCCTCTATGCCACATTCTGGAGGGTTTTTATCATAAATGGGTGTTGGAGTTTGTCAAAAGCTTTCTCTGCATCTATTGAGATGATCATATAGTTTTTCTTGTTCAGTTTGTTAATATGGTGTATCACATTGAATAATTTGCATATATTGAGGAATCCTTGCATTCCTGCAATAAACCCCACTTGATCATGGTGTATGATCCTTTTAATGTGCTGTTGGATTCTGTTTGCTAGTATTTTGTTGAGGATTTTTGCATCTATGTTCATCAGTGGTATTGACCTGTAGTTTTCTTTATTTTTATGACATCTTTGTCTGGTTTTGGTATCAGGGTGATGGTGGCCTCGTAGAATGAGTTTGGGGGTGTTCTACCCTCTGCTATATTTTGGAAGAGTTTCAGAAGGATAGGTGTTAGCTCTTCTCTAAATGTTTAATAGAATTAGCCTGTGAAGCCATCTGGTCCTGGACTTTTGTTTGTTGGAAGATTTTTAATCACAGTCTCAATTTCAGTGCTTGTTATTGGTCTGTTTATATTTTCTTTTCTTCCTGGTTCAGTCTTGGAAGGTTGTACTTTTCTGAGAATTTGTCCATTTCTTCCAGGTTTTCCATTTTATTGGCATATAGTTGCTTGTAGAAATCTCTCATGATCCTTTGTATTTCTGCAGTGTTAGTTGTTACTACTTTTTCATTTCTAATTCTATTGATTTGAGTCTTCTCCCTTTTTTTCTTGATGAGTCTGGCTAATGGTTTATCAATTTTGTTTATCTTCTCAAAGAACCAGCTTTTAGTTTTATTGATCTTTGCTGTTGTTTCCTTCAACACCCCACTTTCACCAATGGACAGATTCTCCAAAATGAAAACAAGTAAGGAAACACAAGCTTTAAAATACATATTAGACCAGGTAGACTTAATTGGTATTTACAGGACATTCCATCCAAAAACAACAGAATATACTTTCTTCTCAAGTGCTCATGGAACATTCTCCAGGGTAGATCATAACTTGGGTCACAAATCAAGCCTTGGTAATTTTAAGAAAATTGAAATTGTATCAAGTATCTTTTCTGATCACAATACTATGAGACTAGATCTCAGTTACAGGAAAAAAAATTGTAAAAAATACAAACACATGGAGGTTAAATAAAACACTGCTAAATAACCAAGAGATCACTGAAGAAATCAAAGAGGAAATCAAAAAATACCTAGAAACAAACCAAGAGATCACTGAAGAAATCAAAGAGGAAATGAAAAAATACCTAGAAACAAATGACAATGAAAACACGTTGACCCAATACCAGTGGGATGCAGCAAAAGCAGTTCTAAGAGGGAAGTTTATACCAATACAATCCTACCTCAAGAAACATGAAATATCTCAAATAAACAACCTAACCTTACACCTAAAGCAATTAGAGAAAGAACAAAAAAAACCCAAAGTTAGCAGAAGGAAAGAAATCATAAACATCAGATCAGAAATAAATGAAAAAGAAATGAAGAAAACATAAATGGTTTTGTATCATGTATCTCATCAAGTACTATTTTTCCAAGGCTCATCATATTGCTATATGAAAATCTGATCTGTAACTTATATTGCCATACTAAATTTCCTGGGGTTCATGAATCATATTTTGCCTGTTCATGCTCTAGTTGATGGACACTCAGGTTGCCTCTGATTACCTGCAAACTCTCTTACTTACTCCTATGGAGATTGTGTGAGAATTTCTTTGGATTATTCACTCAGGATCTTGGGTTATATGATATATTCATATGCAGCCAGTAATGCCAGATGGCTCCTCAGAATGGCATCACCAGTCTGCACTCCTATCAACAGAGCATGAGAGCTCATATTCCCCCACAATCCCTACCACTGTTCCTGTGAAAGATTTTCTATATGCTGTTTCTTTGCTCTTTAATTTCTCCTGCATAATGATTGGTCACATATTTTTTCAGTCTTCATTCTTTAGTTTATCATACATATTCCTTTTTAAAAATATCATACCAATCTCATATTGTTGCTAAGTAGGATTCTTAATATATTATTTGCATTTGAGAGATCAATGAGATTCTTTCAAGCATTACAATTTTGTGATTTTAAAAAAGATTATATTAGAAGTCTCTACTTTTTGTAGAGAGGGATTTACTTTTAAATTTCCCACATGCTGCCTGTCTAAATGCAACAGAGAAAGATCTAAAAATTCTAAAAAAATAACTAGGATAGGGATGAATGGAAAGTCAAGGTAGGCACAGCTATCATTTCAGAAATATATTTACGCACTTGTTTAATAAACATCTACTAAACGTATTATGTGCTGGACACTATAATGAATGTTGATACAGAGATGAGTAAGACAGTCACCTCCCTTAAAAACACAGGTCCAGTGGAGGAGAAAGGCATGTAAAAACAAATGAATTGCAAATATAACTACAGAAACATTAGCAAAGCACAGAGGACAGAAGTTTCTTCCATTTTATGACTCATTTTCCGGCATTAAACTAATGTGTTTATTATAATGATGACACATTTTCAGAGTCATATTAGCGGAGAAAGAGAGAAAAAAATAGAGATGAATCCATTGATTGTTGGATTCAGTCAACAAATATTTACTGAATGACTCTTTTTTTTGTTTGTTTTTGCGGTACGTGGGCCTCTCGCTGTTGCGGCCTCTCCCGTTGTGCAGCACAGGCTCCAGACGCGCAGGCTCAGCGGCCATGGCTCACGGGCCCATCCGCTCCGCGGCATGTGGGATCTTCCCGGACCGGGGCACGAACCCGTGTCCCCTGCATCGGCAGGCGGACTCTCAACCACTGCGCCACCAGGGAAGCCCCTACTGAATGACTCTTTTTGTCATTGTGCCAGGTGTCAGGGATACAAAAGTGAGCAAATGTTAAATGATAACCTTCACAGGACAAAAAATTATTGTCTGATTTTAAAATTCCCCAGAGCAGAATTTCACTATGATTCTTATATCACAGTGATCCAGAATGTTTAACACATTCCTTAATCATCTACGTTGAATATCAGAGATCATAATATGTGTGTACATATGGAGTAAGCACCTTACTTTTGTAGTTGTGTCTATCTAAGGCTAATTCCATCTTGTTTTATTAAGACTGAACAAAGATGCACTACAAAGAATAAATGTTTCCATAGGTAGGTGGTTCTGCTTGCATGCATAGTGACCTGGACCTCTTCAGGATGTCCCTAGGCAGAGATATAATGAATAAGGTCAGTCGTCTTCAGTAATCTTCTACCACTATAAAAGGCTGAGGGACTTCTTCCATGTGAGGGAGCTGGGTGCATGCAGATTTAATGGTGTGTGACAATAGAGCAGAGGTTGGTTATGAAAAGTCTATGAAGAATCATACAAACTAAAGGTGGTGTCAATTTTTAAATTAGATACAGTCATTTTTATTTCTGAGGCAATAATAGGGTCTTTGAAGCCCAGAGTTTCTAGGGAAGAGCAATTTGGGAGCATTTTTTCTTTAAATCCCCATGAAGAAATATATTGGACACTGAGGTTGCCTCCTGTCCTCCATTCTATTCTTCCTTCATTATGCAGCAGCCCAAGGTTTAGGTGGGACTGACTCCATCCCTAAATCAACTGGAATAATCTCATCCTCTTTACCATATTGGTTGGTTCATTGGCAGCCAGAGAGCCCTGCATGGATGAGCTGGGCTTTGAAGACAGAGTAGAATTTTGATAAGTGGAGAGCAAAACACAGGCAATAGTGAGGAAACAGGAATATGCAAGGTTTGTTCAGGAGCTGAGAGCAAACCTTTTAAACTAGAACAACATGTTATACTGTCTTTATCTCCCAGATACACCGAGGTGATTAAACTCTGTTCTAGGTGATTAAACTCTGTTCTTTCATTCAGTGAGCTATTACTGAATGGTGCATTGTACTGTATTAGACAGGCTGCAAAGAAAGTTGCCTTAAGATTGAGAATCTCCACTGTCAAGTTAAACACATTGATTTTAGAACTAAAAAGGCGTAGGACATAATCTAGCACAGTCCATTCATTTTCAAGTGTAGAAACCAAGGCGCAGATAGCTTAAGTTAAGCACACTGATTTTAGAACTAAAAAGGCCTAGGACATAATCTAGCACAGTCCATTCATTTTCAAGTGTAGAAACCAAGGCGCAGATAGCTTAAGTGAATGGAAGCAGCAAAACATGCATGGAAAAGTACAAGTTGAAAAAGTCATTTAAATTCTCTTACTTTAATTTCCAGCACTGGAAAAGCTGCAGGAATGGCTCAAGAAGCTGATTCAGGGAGAGAGCATATGCAAAGCACCAGACACAAAATAAATACTAAATAAATATTCTCTTTCATTTTCTTTATTCCCTTTGTTGATAAGAGTAGAGTAATTCTAAGGCAGACATAGAAATAACTCTACCTGGACTCCCAAGAGAGCTTCCTCCTGCACTGTACAGCAGTCCATTGTTAGAAATCCCATGGCAAGGAACCACAGAGGGCTCTACCTTTCACCAAAAAGGTGCAGCTATCTTCACAAACTGTTATCTTGTTGCCTTGTGCATGCATCAAGCTCATTCTCTTTTCTAGACCTGTGAACAAATTGATTCCTAATTCCCATCCCTTCAAGAATGTTCTTCCTCCTTTCCATCTATCCAGATCCTCTCTTTCACTCATTTGTTCGTTTAGACAATTAGTCTGAATGGAGTCAGTGAGTCAACAAACATTTTTTGAGCACTTATTACGTGGCAGGCACTGGGAGAGGATTTGAGATTACAGCACCAAAGAGAATAGCCCTGCCTTCAAGGAGTCTAGCTGGGGCGCAGTCTAGTTGGAGCACAGATATGCTCACTCCAGGAAAGTTAAGGGATAATGTTGCAGAGGTATGGGCATGATGTCTTGGGAGCATTCTTCTCTGCCTCCTATTATTTATAGAGGTGACCACACACAATTGAGCCCTATCATTGTATATACTGTGATTCCTATCATTGTAGTGATGCCAGGATGTGGGGTAGGTATAAGATATATTTAGCCAGAAAGGACCAAGGCAATCCAACCAAGCAGAATATGTCAAGGAGATACCTCAGGGTTATCTAGAAAAGCAATGGGTCATTCCCAGGGGTAGAGGATGAAAAATTCCTTCACTAACAAACTTTACAAAGGGCTTACTGCAGTGTTTCTAAGTCTTGGTTGCACGTCAGAATTATCTGGGGAGCATTTGAAAAATAAAGATGCTTGGACCCTATCCTAGACTTATGGAAGCAGGAATTGGGGGATGAAACATAGGCATATGGATTTCTGAGTGACATGTGGTTGGTTCTGATGATTAGTTAGCCGGGGGTTGGGAAGCACTGGTCTATTTTGTGCCAGATATTTGCAGAATACGGAGAATACAGACATGAATAAAACACAGCCAGTTCTATTCCAGCCTTACAAGACAAGTGTCAGTCCTAGAAAAGCTGATTGTAAGGTGGGAGAAACAGGCAAAGATACACAATCAACCAGATAAGATCTTAGATAGAGATAGGCACAAAGTGACATAGGAACACAGAGATGGGAAAGTCCAACTCAGTCCTGGGAAGGGGGGGAGGCTTCCTAGAGGATGTCACATTTGTTTTTTTTTTTGTTTTTTTACTTTTATTTTATATTGGAGCATAGTTGATTAACAATGTTGTGTTAGTTTCAGGTATACAACAAAGTGATTCAGTTATAAGTATACATGTATCTATTCTTTTTCAAATTACAGAGCAGAAACAGACACACAGACTTAGTTATGGTTACCAGTGGGGAAGATTTGGGGTGGGGGGGAGGGATAGTTAGGGAGTTTGGGATTGACATGTACATGTACTGCTATATTTAAAATGGATAACCAGCAAGGACCTGCTGTATAGCACAGGGAGCTCTGCTCAGTATTCTGTAATAACCTAGTTGGGAAAAGGATTTGAAAAAGGATGGCAGAACACTCCATGACATAAATCACAGCACGATCCTTTTGGACCCACCTCCTAGAGACATGGAAATAAAAACAAACATAAGCAAATGGGACCTAATGAAACGTAAAAGCTTTTGTACAGCAAAAGGAAACCATAAACAAGACCAAAAGACAACCCTCAGAATGGGAGAAAATATTTGTAAGCGAAGCAACTGACAAAGGATTAATCTCCAAAATATACAAGCAGCTCATGCAGCTCAATATCAAAAAAACAAACAACCCAATCCAAAATTGGGCAGAAGATCTGAATAGGCATTTCTCCAAAGAAGACATACAGATTGCCAACAAACACATGAAAGGATGCTGAACATCACTAATCATTAGAGAAATGCAAATCAAAACTACAATGCGGTATCACTTCATGCCAGTCAGAATGGCCATCATCAAAAGATCTACAAACAATAAATGCCGGAGAGGGTGTGGAGAAAAGGGAACCCTTTTGCACTGTTGGTGGGAATGTAAATTGATACAGCCACTATGGAGAACAGTATGGAGGTTCCTTAAAAAACTAAAAATAGAACTACCATACGACCCAGCAATCCCACTACTGGGCATATACCCTGAGAAAACCATAGTGCGAAAAGAGTCATGTACCACAATGTTCATTGCAGCTCTATTTACAATAGCCAGGACATGGAAGCAACCTTCTGTCCATCGACAGATGAATGGATAAAGAAGATGTGGCACATATATACAATGGAATATTACTCAGCCATAAAATGGAATGAAACTGAGTTATTTGTAGTGAGGTGGATGGACCTAGAGTCTGTCATACAGAGTGAAGTAAGTCAGAAAGAAAATACCGTATGCTAACACATATATGTGGAATCTAAAAAAAAAAAAAAAAGTTTCCAAAGAACCTAGGGTAGGACAGGGATAAAGACGCATAAGTAGAGAATGGACTTGAGGACACGGGGAAGGGAAAGGGTAAGCTGCGACGAAGTGAGAGAGTGGCATGGACTTATACATACTACCAAATGTAAAATAGATAGCTAGTAGGAAGCAGCCGCATAGCACAGGGAGATCAGCTCAGTGCTTTGTGACCACCTAGAGGGGTGGGATATGGAGGGTGGGAGGGAGACACAAGAGGGAGGAGATATGGGGATATATGTATATGTATCGGTGATTCACTTTGTTATAAAGCAGAAACTAACACACCACTGTAAAGCAATTATACTCCAATAAAGATGTTAAAAAAAAAGAAAAAAGGAAAAAGATGTCACATTTGAAGTGAAATATTGAAGTGAAACAATTTGAAGTGGAACATCTGTAAGATGTGATGGAAAAACCGGAATGAACTTTTTTGGCCAACCCAATATAAAGGATGTGTAGGTGTCTCCCAAGAGAAGGAGGTTTGGAAGGACTTCCCAAGCAGAGAAATAGGCCTCCAGCACCCACAGGGCTTAGCAGGCAGGTCAGATGATTCCTGGGAGAATCCTGAGTGCAAAGGATTAGGGCACTTACATGTGGAACAGGGTGTGTCTGAGGTGGAGGCTGTGATGCTGATCGATTGCATCATTGATTTATAGCTGTTTCCTATGCCATTTTAATTTCTTCCAACGAGACATTTATTGGGTGTCTTTGTACCTACGAGACAGTCATAAACAGAATTTGTAATGGAAATATACTAGAGAGGCAGCATATTCCCTCAAGCTTGAAGCCAAAGAAAAGCTTCCTGAGAAAGAAGATGAGAAAGTCTCAAGAATTAAATGCAGTTGTTATAAAAAGAGAGAAGGGGGCTTCCCTGGTAGCACAGTGGTTAAGAATCCGCCTGCCAATGCAGGGGACATGGGTTCGAGCCCTGGTCCGCGAAGATTCCACATGCCACGGAGCAACTAAGCCTGTGCACCACAACTACTGAGCCCACGCACCTAGAGCCCGTGCTCCACAACAAGAGAAGCCACAGCAATGGGAAGCCCGCGCACCACAATGAAGAGTAGCCCCTGCTCACTGCAACTAGAGAAAGCCCGCATGCAGCAATGAAGACCCAATGCAGCCAAAAAATAAATTAATTCAATAAATTAATTTTAAAAAAAGAAAGAGAGAAGGGCAGAGAGAGGCAGAGACATTTTGCAAATGTAGGATGAGGAGATGAGCACCAGCTCTGCACATTCAAGGACCGTCAGGTTCAGTGTGATGGTAGCACAGCACTGGGGGAGAGATGGTGGCCATGGAAAAGGCTGGGGAGGAAGGTGTGTGCCAAGCTGTTAACAGAATTCTTATGCTCTGCTGGAGTTTAGACTTCATCTAATTGGCAATGGGGAACCCTGGTTATTGTATGCAGGGCTGTGACAGGGTCTGATTTACTTTTCTGAAAGGTCATCCTAAGCATATGCATGTTTTCTTTCTCCAACAGAATCGTAAGGATGCCTAACAGGTGTCATATCCTGACATTTTTTTTGTTTTTGCTTTTGGGGATTTTTGTTTGTTTCACCAACAGTGCTTAGCAGAGTCAGGGACACATCAAGAGGTCAATAGTTAATGGATTCATTATTTGATTGAGAGGCACAAACTCCTACTTGAGTTAATATTGTAACATGGACACTATATCCTACGTGGTGTCTGATATTTAAAGGTCTTGGCAATTTTAAACCATGCTTCCTAATTTTAACATGCACACAAATCACCTGGGAATCTTGTTAAAATAGAGACTCTGATTCATCATGTCTTGGGTGGGGTCTAAGATTCTGAATTTCTAATAAGCTTCCATATGCTGCTGTTGTTGATGGTTTGGATTTCCACATTTTGAGTGGCAGGGATCTTAATGTTCAGTTGCCTTATGTGTAGACAGTCTAATGGTGGAGCCATCTATGAACACTAGAAGTTTCTACAGGGACTGTGGAAATGGAGGGGCTTCACCCTAAGAGAGTAAGACTCCTTGGCTAAGACCCCATACGTCTCCTTTGGGACTGGTTTGGAAAGCAGTGGCATGTCTATAAGGCCCCTTGGGTAGACATTGATGTTACTTGCCTTTAAGGGAATTTCTGATGCTGTTGCCAGTTTCTTCCTCGTACCTCCAAGTGCTGAGTTCCACAAGAAAATCCATTAGTAACAGTAGAGTTGATAATAGAACACCAGATCAAGTCAGAGGGCTCTAAAAACAGCATGCTATTGGCGTGTCATTTGTTTAGATCTATGTAGAAGTGAGCCTTTTTCTCGGAAATTTTCAAGTTTGAAATTTGATTATGGGCCAGTTCATAATTTCTTGATGTTTTCCTCTTTTCCTCTGTTCACTTTCACATACTCATTGTCATATTGTGACAATCTGGATGTCCCTCAGGCCTCACCATCTTGTAGGCATAAAAGGCAGCCACATAGGTCAGACTGAAGTTTGCTGCCTTGATGTCGCACATTACTATGAACAGGTGCTTGGCCTTCCTTTTAAGGCCCCCTGACCTTTCTACCGGCTCTCAGACAAGGCCCAGGCCTCCTCCCCACTCATCCCCTATGTTTATGTGGGTTGTTGCCTGCAATTCCATCACTCAGCAGTGGACCCCAATGGCTGCTCCATCTCAGAGAGCTCCCCAGGCCGCCGCCAGTCTCCTTCATGTCCACTCCATGCTGGATGTGGCCATTGCACCCTTGGACTGAAGCCTCCGCTCCCCTTGTGAGCCTCAGCTGGGAGGTATCCAGGGTAGCAGCAAAGACAGTGTCTCTGGAGACAGAACCCCACATCTCAGATGTGTAATTTGGGCACGTTGTTGGACCACACTAAACCTGAGATTTCTTACCTGTAAAATGAGAATAACTAGAGTTCTGTAATCTCAAGATTGTTGAGAAAATAAGGTAAGCCATTTAAGCTCCTAACACTTCATTCTTGGCACATAGAAAATTCTCAATACGTGTTAACCATTATTCTCGCTGTTTCTCTCTCTGTCATTATAATCCCTGCCTGGACAAGCTTCATTTTTATTTCACCACAACCCAGCTGAGTTGATAAGGTTTCTGTGACATGGCTGATGTCTCAGGGGTAACAGAAGGGGATTAAGATTGGGGGAAGTACAACTGCTATTTAATACAAAGACTCAGACATAATACATCTTCTTCTGGGCATATTATGCATTCTTCTTCTGGGGTCCCTTCCAGGGGCTTCCTTGCATCTCTACTGGTGACAGAAGACATCCTCCCTGCACGTCAAAAGAGTATCATTGAACTTATCTAGACTCCTTTGAGTCCAGACTCAGAGATCAATTTTTGCCATTCTGGGGTTCATTTTCTTTTCCACTCCCTTGAAAGGGAGCCTTTATCCTACTCAGTGTGTCACCTTACCTGTGCATAAAGACCAGTGTCTCTCTCCCTTCCCAGTCTTGCTCCAGGATTCACTCCCTTTCCTTTGTGCAGAGGATAACTGAACTCTGGACCCAGTCATTACTCCGTCTCTATTTCAGGTTCATGTGGAGAGAACCTCTTATAATAATAACAACAACAACAATTACTTTTTCTCATGTTTTCCTTGCCCTTCTGCCTCTAAAATGCTGTTTTTAAAAGATGTTTCTTATTTCACTTTCTGCTTCAAAGACCCCACTCCTGGCACTTAGGAAGTCAAATTCATATTAGCATATAAGGCTCTTTATACGCACAGGTCCTCTTCTGAAATGCCCTCTGCTCCTTTGTTTTCTCAGAAAATGTCCATTCAACCTTCATGGCCCAGCTTAAATCTGACTTCCTTTCTGGATTCTTTCTAGAACCTCTGGCACCCCATGTCCCCAGACATCAGCCAGTCTCCCTCCTCCAGGCCCACGTGACAGTCTGTACGTTTCTTCACCACGTTACACCATATAATACTTCACTTCCAGTTCTGCCTCCCCCTTTTTATTTTTATTTTTTATTTTTATTTTTATTTTTATTTTTATTTTGCGGTATGCGGGCCTCTCACTGTTGTGGTCTCTCCCGTTGCGGAGCACAGGCTCCGGACGCGCAGGCTCAGCGGCCATGGCTCACAGGCCCAGCCGCTCCGCGGCATGTGGGATCCTCCTGGACCGGGGCACGAACCCGTGTCCCCTGCACCGGCAGGCGGACTCTCAACCACTGCGCCACCAGGGAAGCCCTGCCTCCCCCTTTTTAAAGGGAGCTCTGTGAAAGCACAGTCTCTAGTCATATGAGTGGCCAGTGAATTTACCTTTACTTTATTGAGTTATTTTCCATCTACTCTTTTCTCTGATCCTTACTAAAGGTCTGTGAGATAAGTAGGGCAAGTATTACGTGATCTCTACTTTATATATGAGAAAAGGAGGTTCCCACAACTAGGTGGCTAGTCCATAGTCATCCCATCCATGTGATGGAAAAGGGAAGTAAACGTAGCCTGAGTTCTTTGGACTTTAATTCCATTGCCCCTTTTCACTACTTTTTATTGCTTCCTTTTAACAGAAACTAACCCTGGTAGGAAAAGGATAAGCTCTCAAGGAAGACAAGACCTGGGCCAAGGAAGACCGAGGGGAGATGGCAACACACAGAGAAACCACAGCTGCAGAATTACGAGGACCCGAAGGTAAAGTTGTTGAGTGTAATGAGAACCCTGGGGTGGACTGTTTGTTGACTGACTTTCGGACTTGAGGGAAGATGCTCTTTGACTAAAACAAAGTGAACGGGAGTGGGAGTGGGGAGACAGACATCACAGGTGATTACGCTTAAAATCTGGTCTCAAGCACCACCTTGCAGAGTGTCCATCATTCCTTTTCAGCCACCCTCAGGATTGCTGTAAGTGAGAAATAATTTTATAAGAGTCTTGAACTGCTGCTGAGAGTCCTTTTTAGAGCTGAAAGCAAAACAAACAAACATGAAGTCCTATGGAGCTGAGAATAAGCTCCGGAGAGAGTGAGAGCAGTGGAAATAGTTACTGGGATGAGGAAGGAGATCGCAGTGTACCTTGTCTCAAACCCCATGAGCTTGTCTCCTCAGCCACTTGCAAGTCCTGCGGGCAGTCTGAGCTCGGTGGCAGTCGGGGCGGGGGAGCGGGTGCAGGAGAGACGCCAGGACAGGAGGGCTCAGAGCTATTTCAGACTCGAGGCCAACAGCCACGGAGACTTCAAGTTACATCACCACTACTGTCTGGACTTTAGGCCCCTTAAGCCAAATGCGGTTTCCAGAAAAAGGATCCGCCGCATATTTGGAAGCCCATCAAGCAAATGTTGTCTCATCACTTTTGTGCATGAGATCTTTTCATTTGTGAAGAGTATATTATTTTGCTTAATTATGGGCTTTGAGGAGATGGCATAGAGCAGTGGAAAAAGCATGAGCTCGGAGTCAGAAGCCTGGGTCTGAATCATGGCTCCGCCATCCACCAGCTGCGGGGCACTGCCTGGGGGCGCCTCAGTCTCCTCGTATGTGAACTGAGAACAGTCTTGTAATAATTACCCATCTTATAGGGCAGTCATTAGGATTAGGTGGTTAATGTGTGTCAAGAATCTTGTATTGTGCTGCTATTCAGATATTTAATGATCAGTAGCTATGATAAAGAAAGTGTCTGACTTCTAACACAATGACCTTTGGCAAATGAGATTTCATTTTCACTCCAAAGTATGTGTATGGTGGTATGTTTTCCATATATATATATGACTTTCTTCTGCTTACAAAATACTGTTTATTGAAATTCCATTTCCCAGTGGAAATTGCTGTTATTTGGTGTCAAAATACCTCTCCAAACTCACATTTCCTAGGAAGTTTTCTTAAATGGAGTCTCACTGGTGCCCTCCTAATGCTTATTTTTCAGCACCTTGATAATTCATTTTTAAATACTTATAGTTTATTTTGTAATCATCTATGCCATGACTGATTATCCTTTTCTTTAAAAAAGGGTGCATCCAGAAAGCAGATAAGATCAGAAGCCTTTACCTCTATCACTCAGTCACTTACTGCCTCAGACTTGGCTCTTTATCTCAAGTATGGGGATAATATTTGACCTATGTATCTTACAAAGGTGTTTTTTTCTTCCTGAAAAAAAAAACAAGTGAACTCATAAATGGGAAAGAATTTTATAAATTATAAAAGATATGAAATTTTAATTTATGATGTGATTTTTGCTACAGACCCCTTTGCAGCAGATAGGAAAATTCTTTCTGCTGGGGCTACCTGCCTGATGCTGTTGATGTTCCATGCCTGGGAGTCACCTTGAGGTTACTTAGAGCCTCTCTCTGCCACCAGATGTTAGGAGATTGAGCAACTTTCTTGAGTAATTGTCTCCTCTGACTCACACTCCTTGCAGATCCCTTAGTGACCTGTGAGCCACCCAGGGTGAGCAAGGAATTTCCTCTCTAGAGTTGTTTAAGGACTAGCCCCAAACTTTCAACTTAGTCTTTTTTTACACCTCTTCCAATACTACCTACCTGAGTAGCCACAGAAAAAATCTGTGCAGTGGCTGGATTCAGTCTTGCTGATATGAGTACATGCTCTGGGAAGGAGAAACTCCAATCCTCTAATGAGATCCTCCTTAAAGAGAGATCCTCATATCTCCTTAAGGACCTAATTGGGATGGAAGAGCACAGTTAATAACTGGCGTAAGTGCCAATAAATGATCAGGAGATACCTTCTAGGTGTACTTCACCGTCTCCTTTTCCTTACTTTCTCTCTTTCTGGTTTTTCCTGTTTTTAAATCCCTTCTCTTTTCTTATTTTCCCTTTACTAAACTCTCTCCCAATCAATAGACTCACCATGGCATTCTCAGGCATACGTCGCTAGCTTCATTAGAAGTACAGTCAGCCTCGGTATAGAGGTTCTACATCCGCTGATTCAACCAACTGCGATTTCAGTCCGTGGTTGGCTGAATCCACTGTTGGTTGAATCCATGGATGCAGAACCCGCAGATACGGAGGGCAGAATGAACTATGCCATATTATATAAGGGACTCGAGTATCCTCGGACTTTGATATCTGTGGGGGGTCCTGGAATCCATCCCCCATGGATACTGAGGGACGACTGTACCCAGAGCACAGCAGTTGTAGAAATTTAGTCCAGGTCAGAGAGCCTCATACCTTGCTGTGTATTAGAGTTACCTGGAGACCTAAAAAAACACTGATGCCTGGGGCCCAACTGAATTAATATCTCTGCGGGGAGGTGGGCCCTGGGCCTAATATTTTTAAAAAGCTTCCAAAATGATTCTAACGTGCATCCAGATTACACTGGTTAAACATACTTGGAAAGCAAAGATACGACAAAGCTATACTAAAACTAAAATAAGATTTATGGCTCAAAGAGCTGCAATCATGTGGTTTGGCTACACTTGCTTGTTTCCTATCCGTCAAATAACAAGTGTTTTTTGAGAACCACAGAAAGAGGGGCTGATTATGCCCAGGCAAAGCTTGTAGGTGAGTTTCAAAGACAAAGTGAATGGCCACGAAACACTCTTAGAGCTAGTATTGGCTGGGTGCACACTCTGAGCTGTGTGCTACACTGGACACTTTTCATGCATTATATCATTCAGTGTCCTTAACAACTCTGTGGGCCATTATTATTCTTCCCAGTTTACAAATAAAGAAATATAGACACCAGGTGATTGCTTAAATAGCTCAAGATCTGACCACTAGTTAGTAGTGGAGCCAAAAAAATGTGAAAACAGGTAATTTGACTGCAGTCTTGTTTTTCATCAGCCTGTGATACCTCCTCTGTACATTGACAGATAAGATGAAAATACAAAAATTCCCCAAAATTCAGTGTCTCCCAATTTTGGCTGCATATTAGAATCATTGGGGGAGTTTTGTAAAAAAAAAAAATCCTTTGCTCAGGTAACACCTTGGACCAATTTCATCCACATTTCTCAAGAATGGGACCCAATCGTTTTTGAAGTGCCACAGGTGATGCCAGTGTGCAGACAAGATTGCACACTACTGGGTTAGAGGAAAGAGAACAATGCAGGTGAGGGTCCTCAGGGAAAGCCTCATAGGTAATGGGTTACCTGAACTCAGCATGAGACAGAATAATGCCCTACCCTGGCCAAAGATGCCTATATCCTAATCTCCGGGACACCTGAATATGTTACTTTATATGACAAAGCGGAAGTAAGGATGCAGGTGGAATTAAGGTTGTTAATCAGATGCCTATAAACTGGAGAATTAGCTTAGATTATCCAGTTGGACCCAGTGTAGTCACATGGGCCCTTAACTGTGGAAGAAGGAGGCAAAAGAAGGAGAACCAGAGAAATGACACCATAAGGACTTGGCCTACAGTTGCTAGCTTTGGAGGTGGAGAAAGGACTCAAAGAATGCAGATGGCCTTCAGAAGCTGGGAAAGACAAGGAAACAGGTTCTGTACCAGAGCATCCAGAATGAACACAGCCTTGCCAACACCTTCATTTTACCCCAGTGGAATTCTGACCTCCAGAACTGAAAGAAAATTAATTGGTACCACTGTTCATGGTAATTTGTTTCAGCATCAATAGAAAGTTAATAAAGTACCTTAAAAAGGAAGGGTTTAGAGAAATGAGAGTGAAAAACACCCACTTAACTGCAGATTCGATTTTCTGTATTAAATAACCTAGGTACTGAGCACCTTACATCTCTGCCCTCTACAATGCCTCTACAATGTAGGCATCTGTAGCTTACAGTTGAGTCAGGATTCAAACCTAATCCTTCTGGGCTCTGGATCAGTGCTCATTCCAGTTACCATCCTGTGTGCTTTTCCTTAAGACCATTTAGAACTCTGGTTGCTTTTCTGATCTTTCTTGAGCAAAAAGCAAGGAAGGGTGACATCACAAGGGACCTTATGGTACAGAGAAAAGGATTCTCATACAGGTTGCTCAGAGGAACAAATTACTGCTAATTACTGGGATGTTTAATGAAGATTGATCTGATAATTTTGTGCAAGAAGGATTGAAGTAGATGAAGCTGGGGCCAGGCAGATCAGTCAGGAAATTGGACAACAACTTAGGCTCCTATGGGTTTGAATTCTGAATGGCAGTGGTAATGGTGGTAGTAGAAGTGGAGAGGAGAGGATGAACCCAGGAAACCTGGAGAAGAAAATCAACCCAAGGGAACTTAACCTACCTAAGAAGAGCAGAGAAAAGGCGAAGACAACTTCAGGTTTTTAGTGTGGCAGGCTTAAAGGGTGGTTGATGGTGCCCATGACAGAATTGAGATGCTAGGAAAGAGAACAAGTTTGGAGAGTGGGATGGGGTAGGGTGGTGGTATATAATAAAGAATTTTACTGGCCTTTGTTCCTGGGAGACTCTAAATCCTTAAACTATCCCAACTGATGAAGAGTATCTTTTTTATGCTTATATAATTACAAATGGTAGGCTCCTAGATAGTTTTAGTGTAGGGTGTGGTCATAAGATAAACCAACCATGTTGATTAGTGTTGCAACTTTGAGTTATTTTGACTTCTGGGGTGTGGGTGTGGAAGAGGGCTAGAAATTGAGTTCAATCAGTCATGCTTATGTAATAACACCCCAATAAAAACTCTGGACAGTGGACCTGCCTTGTTGGTAAACACATTATTCATGTGCCGGGAGGGTGATGCATCTGATTCCAAAGGGGAAAGCCATGGATCCTCCCAGGACCCTCCCAGATCTTGTCACTAGGAGTATCCTTTATAGTAAACTACAGTCGTAAGTACAGCGCTTCCCTGAGTTCTGTGAGTTATTCTGGCAAATTATCAAACCTGAGGGGGTTGTAGGAACCCCTTCTTTGTAGCCAGTCAGAAGTGTAGGTGGCCTGGGGAACCCTGAAACTTGTGACTGGTGGCTGGGCAGGCTTGTGGAGGACTTTTCCCCTTAATCTATGAGGCCTGTGCTAACTCTGGCTAGTTAGTATCAGAATAGAATTTCTGCTCACCCACTCGGGGTGAAAACAGAATATGTGGACACTAACGCGACGTAACTATCTGTGGGCAAAAATCAGAGTTGTGTGAAATCAACTACCCCTCCACACTAGGGCAAATGCACAGAAGGAGAATGCAGAGAACATTAAATACCACTTTTAAATGCCCACGTCTTGATTCTTACTGTCTGATTGATTGATTCTTACTGATTCTTGCTGTCTGACTTCCCCAGTGCCTTTGGACCAGTGTGATACAATGAAATATCAAGAGTTTTAAAGATAAAATGGAGTTCAAAATCTATCTCTGTTACTTCCTTGCTATGAAATAGTGGGCACATAATTTATTCTCTTTGGGCCATAGCCCTTTATCTTTAAAATGGTAATATTAAGGCCTAATGTGTAAAGCTGTTAAGAGAACGAACATAAGATCTTGGCGCATGACAGATACTCACTGATTGCTATTTTCTCCTGTCCTTTAAGGTGATTTCCAATTGGAATGGTTCTTTGAGAGAGATTTTGTTTTATCCAGATTCATCAAAAGGAAGTCAAAGTGATTGATGTGGCTTCACTGAACACTCAAAGAACTGTCCAACTTTGGGGGGATAGATTAACTCAACCTCTCAAGTGTCAGTGACTGTTAGACTTTTGTCTTAAAGAGGGTCTTCCCATAATTGAAAATTTCACCATCTCTGCTAAGAACGCGAACAGAGAACATCTCTGCAATGTCTGCATCTGCTACCTTCGTGGTGCCTGCAATTGCTTGGTGCTGCATTTGTCACAAACCATCTGAGCTGCAGGTGCACTGTGTCCATACTCTGCATAGCACCATTGTCATAGGCACTCCAAAGCTTCAGTGGGGCCCAGAATGAAAGCCAGGCCTGTGGATACCTCTTTGTCTCCTTAACTGCCTTCTCTTGACTTGCCTCTCTTCCCGTTTTGGGGTGAAGTGGTTACAACTCTGAACCAAATAACCAGCATAGTTTTCTGGAAGAATACCCCTTTCTTTTTTCCCTCAAAATGACCACACAGAATAGCTGGGAACCATCCTTTTTATGAAGTTTTAAAAAGCACTTGTTTATATGCCATGTAATATGTTAGAAACTTACATGGGATGTCCAGATAAGCTTCTGAGATTTTAGTCTATGGATTATGTGGACAGAGAGGCTGAGCCCCAAAGCAATCATGTTGTTTAGGAGAAGAGACAGGATTTAAAATCAGGTGTGTCTCACTTTAAAGCCCTTTCCTTTACTAGAGGTTTATTAACTCACGTGAACCTGCTCCTGAGAAAGATAGCTACTTATTTCTAAGTGGAATCTGCCCTTATTTTTTAATTCCCAGACCCCGTCAAATTTTATTTTTTCTAGAAACTTTACTGTGAAATTCCCTATTCTTTAAATGTGGCTTAATCAACAGAGGCTATTTTCAAGTAATCAGGAAAAGGTATAGTGCCAGTTATACCCAAGTGTGAGTCTGCAGGCTTTACGTTTTTTTAATACCCAGTTTCAACTTCATGGTTTGGGTTTAAACAGAAATTTATTCTGGAGACTTTAGCAAAGCTGCTTCTTTTGCCATCTCCTCTTAGTAAGTAAATCCTGGATGTGTTCCTTGCCACGAGTGCTTAATGGCAGAATACATCATGCCACCGTCCAAGGCAGATTTTTTGAGTGGCATATTCTCCTGGCTGGAGGGGAAAATCTGATCCAGGTGCCACAAAAAGCAGATGGAATTTTCCATACAAAACCATTACTCTTGGATTCCTGGCTAGTGGATTTTGTTTTTCAAAAGTGTGACTTTTTCCTCTCTTGCCTCTTACTGTCATCCTATTTCAGGAGTGATGTTTGTCATCTTGAGCTAAAATCCAAAGGTGTAATCAGGATAGATCATTGGTAGGAAGTATAAGACTTGGGATAGCTGTGACTAGATTGGGCAAATATTGTACCCAGTCCATGCAGTAGATAATAATAGAGGTCTAATTAAAAAAAAAAATGGTGGGTGTCAGGGGAAATCAGCTGGTAGGGCTGTAAAGATTTAGTGAAATAATGACATAACAAGTGGGTTAGGGAGAGTTAACGAATTGGGCTGTTGAGATTTAATGAGATGATGTCTATTAATGGGCTGAAGTGCAGGGTTATGTTCCTAGCACGTTTTTAAAGGGCATTTACTGTGAGTTCCGAGGTCAGTGTAGAAGCAACGACAAGTTGGAAGATGAATCAGGGACTTCCTGGCTTTTGTCTTTTAGAACACTGTGTTCTTATTTTATTTTTATTTTTTAATTAATTTTTATTGGAGTATGGCTGCTTTGCAGTGTTGCGATAGTTTCTGCTGTACAACAAGTGAATCAGTTATATGTATACATATATCCACTCTTGTTAAAATTTCCTTCCCATTTAGGTCACCACAGAGCACCTTGTGCTATACAGTAGGTTCGCATTAGTTATCTATTTTATACACAGTGTATATATGTCATATATATATACTTATATGTATATATATGTAGTGTATATATGTCAATCCCAATCTCCCAGTTCATGCCACACCTCCTTCCCCTCTTGATAACCATAAGCGTGTTCTCTACATCTGTGACTCTATTTCTACTTTGCAAATAAGTTCATCTGTACCATTTTTCTAGATTCCAAATATGGCAACATTATACGATATTTGTTTTTCTCTTTCTGACTTACTTCAGTTACAAAACATTGTTTTCTAAGAACCTAAATGGACCCAAATCTGGGGATAACAGGAAAGCATGTAATAAATGATAGCGATTATTGTTATTGCTGTTGTTATTATTACCATTAGCATCAGTATCAAGAGACAGTTAAACTGTCAGTTGATAAGTGCAATGATATTGAATAGATACATGCACAGTGTGATTAAGTGCACCCAAGGAGGGAAAGCTAGTTGCTTCCCATCTTCATTAAGAGAAGCACAAAGTTAAACAAGAGTCTTAGTAGAGTTCTGAGTCTTAGGAGCTCTGAGTTCTTCCAGCTATGCAATTTAATGTCTCACAGCCTCATTTGGATCATTAAGGATTAGATACAATTATTTCCAAAATTGCCCAGTAAGAATTCTAGCATCCTACTCCTAATCCATGGAATCAAAGTCATTCTGGAAGGGTACTGGGAATGTGCATTTTGATAAATATGCTTATGATTAGGTTATGTCTGATAAACACTGGGTTAGAACAATCTAGAAAGGCCCACCTGCTCTAAAATTCCAAGTAAGAATTTCTATTAAAGAAACCATTTGTCCAGTTTGAATTTCAGAGTGAGTCCTGGAATTGGGTTCCATTGGCTGTGTGTGTCCGTGGGTATATGTTGTGGGGGAATCACTAAGCAATAAGATACTTTTAAAATTATTAAATCCGAGGTCATCACTCTCCAGGATGGTTTAGGAATGGCTGGACCAGGGCATGAGAGTTGAACAGATGACCTCATGTTGTCTCTTAGAAACCTATGATTCCATCAGGATGACACGGGTTTTATGCATGATCTGCCCTGTTTACCTCCTCTTTTCTGAAATCAGTGAGTCATAAAAAACCAAAATTGCTATAGAAATGTCAATTTGGAAGACGTCTTTGTTTTAGTTAGAAGGATTTTTGTGGAAATATGACTTAAGCTTTTGTGTCTCAAAAGATGAGGTGGATTTCCCTGGGAAAAGACTCAAGAAACCCAAGGAAATGGGAGATTTATTTGGTATTAAATACTTGGAAAAAGACGGAATCTCAACCCATTAGTCATAACCAAATGTCCAGTGATGGTGCTCCTCCTCTGATGACTCTTTTGGAAAGAGTAACGATTCTTTAAAGTGATCTTTCTCTTCCGCTCTGGGCTCCCACCCCCAGTCTGAGTTGTCTATTTACTTCATGGCTGAACTGTTCTTATAGTCAGCTCTTCTGCTTTAACCGTCTCTGGCCTGTTTCTGTTCCAATCCATTCTATACACTCCTGCCAGGATAATCTTCTTGAAATGCTGCCTTGCAAACTTCAATACCTTTCTTAAGACCTCCATGGCTCCTATTGTGTTTAGCTGTAAATATTATAAAACGAAAGATTCTCGGGTGGATAGGACCTCACAGTCATCACAGTTAGCTCCTCAAATCCAAACATCTTTGTCTGGCATTTAGGGACCTCTTATTTACTCCACATGTTAGTCAGGACTCTTGTTTATGAATGACAGAAACTGGCTTGAGTGAGAAGGAAACGTCAGTGGTTCACAAAAATAAATAACAGAAAGAAAACGTATGGCTAGAACCAGAGGCTTGAACATCATTAGGATTCTTTGCCTATCTCTTCTTCTTAGTTCTCTCTGTTAGCTCCCTTTCTCTGTGGGCTCTAATGGCTTTAGGTTCACATTTGTATAGTTTTTCATTGAACACAAAAAGAAAATTCAAGTAATTCCAAATGCACAAATCCTAAAGAAGGTATCTCATTGAATACCTTGGAGTAGCAATGGGGAAGGGTTGAGGCTGGCAGAAAGAGAGGCTATTAGTATCAGCTCCCATTGGAACTACGTGTTGAGTTTGGGGTGGAATGGGAGAGAGTAGTTCCTTAAAAGAAGGAGGTGCTTACCAGACTAAAAGGAAGAGTTAGGGGTAAATCAAGCAATTTTATCTGTAACTATGTGGGTTGAAATAAACTTCTACAAGCTTAGTTAATAGTACTCTTTGAATTTTTGTATAAACTACATGAGTCTAGACAATGTTTCTTCAACATGTTACGTACATTTTTAGCCTCTGTGACTTTTCCAATACAATTTCTTATGTCTAAAATACCCTACATGTTCCCTCTGCCTAGGTGTGTCTATAAGACCTAATGGAACTTACTGCTTCTTGGCCTTCCCTGAGCTTAAAAGATGACATTTGATGACTGTGCCATGTTTATACAAATCAATTGGCACTAAGTATATCCTGTCTGATATTAGCAATTGCTCTTTCACGTGTATATCCTGTCTTCCCAAATGGAGTATAACCATCCTCAGAACAGGTGTATTTAAACTCAGTTACAGAGATGATTGCTGCTGGCTATTATTATTGTTAAATCCCTATTTGATGGTTTACTAGATTTGAAGAGAGAGAGAAATTTGGCAAACAACAGCAAGAAAGTCAAAGAATTAGAATATAGTTGTATTCAATATCAACAGTCATAATTATAATAATTGAAGTGATAACAGCCACTGTTATGAACTTTGGCCAAAGGAAAAGAATAGTAAAAGTTTATCAGAGAGTTTGGCTGTCAGTTTAGGAAAATCTTCAAAGGTGCTAAGTATTTTGAAAAGAGCTATCTCCAGAGCTATCTCTGCATTGGTAAAGGAGTATAGAGTTCTCTGTTTTTCAAGTCCTTTCTTTCACACTCATCTCTACACCTGAGCATAAATACCTTTGTGTTTGACAGGGATGGTTTCACAACTAGCAAATTAAAATAACCTAAGACTACACTCTTGAGAGCAATGATGGTTTGCCACGGTGTCTCTTGTTTAAAACTGGGTATAAAGTACATCGTGTTGAATACTCTAATTTGGCACTCAAATATTTTTCAATAAATTTAAAAATTAGGTTTTCATCATATGAATAAAATACTGAAGATAGTCTATTGAATAAGATGCTTAGTAAAATAGGTAGAATAGGAAAGCATGGGTATATAAATTAAAACTTCATAGAATATTTTTCATGACAGGTCTAGAATAAGTATTTCAAAATTGTTTCTCGGTCTGAATCCTTTTTTTCCATAATACTAATTCATTAAAAATACTTAACAACTTGTGTAGGTCTCTGGACGGACCAGAGGAGATAGTGGGTCTGAACTCATGTGGATAGTTTTAACTCCCATCCAATCTTTCACATCAAGTCTTTAAACAACAAAATGGACTAAGTTTTGGCTTCCTCCTGGGAAGAACGTGCAGAGCTGGAGGATGTAGAGAGCTGGAGTGAGTGATGTTCTCAAACTTCTGACAAAAAAAGAACAGAACTAAATTCAAATCCATGACTTTTAAAAAACCCATTAGATGTACACCACCAATAGTGAACTCTAAGGTAAGTGATGGACTTTAGGTGACACTGATGTGTCAGTGTAGGTTCAATTGTCACAAACCTACCACTCTGGTCTACTCTGGTGGGGGATGTTGATAATGAGAGAGGCCATGCATGTGTGCGGGCAGGGAATAAATGGGAAATCTCTGCACGTTCCTCAATGTTCTGTGAACCTAAAACTGTTCTTATACAATAATCTTAATTAAAAACAGGAGACCTGAGGTCACAGAACAAATAACAGACCCGAAATCTAAGAAGAGATAGTGATTCCAGGGAGAGAGGACATACAAATATGTGTTTACCTGGAGTAGATGTAACTGGACACTAGTAAGAAGAGCTCTTAGTAGTTGGAAAATTGATGAAGGCTGTGTGTGGGCTGGTGGAACAGTGTGAGACTCCCGGGTGCTGCAGAAACTGGGGGGGTCTGCACCCTCTTGTTGGTTTGCAACCTCAGGATCTTCCTGGGTAAAATCTGAAATTGGCCCCCATACCTGGAGGGCAAGGAGAGACCAAAGAAAGAGGAAGATCACTCCAAATTGGTAGGGGGCAGGTTTAAGAAGCAAGGGAACTCAATACAAGTCTTGTCTTGGGTAACTACAAGATGAGTAGATCTCTGATCCCACCCACAAGAATCTTAAAAGCTTATGCAGAGGCCTTAACAGGATTTCGTCATATATTCAGTCCAGATGGTCTCAATGACACGTTACTCTTTCAAGACTGAGTCCCTGAAAACAGTCCCACTCTGAGAATGGTGGGCAGAGCGTATGTACCAAGGACAGGTGGGGTGGGGAGCCTCTGATTGTCCAGGTCCAGCTCTTAGGTCAGCTGGGGGTCACATCCTCTGGGCCACGTCCTCTAACACTTTTACAGGCTCTTTCCCCATGAACCCCACTGAGCGTTCTCAGAATAGATCAGAAAGAACGGTAAGATCTTAGAGGGAGGGGCAGTAGCCCTACAGGGAGAACAAGACACCCCACCCCAAAGAACAAAAGCATTAATCTGGGGAAAGGGTAAAACTGCTGGCTTTAGGCTATCAGGAAGCACTCCTTGCAGCTGAGGAAAGGGAACAGGAGGGGGAAAAATCTATTCTGGGGAGAAAGCGCAGAATTAAGTGCTGAACCCAGAACTGCAGCCAGGGGAGGGGCGGGAAAACTGAGAATGCCACACACCCCAGGGACACAGGCGTGCCTAAGGGCATTAATCAGAACAGCGGTGACTGCACTTCCCACCCCCGACCATGAAGCTAAGAAACTTCAAATGACAGCAGCAAAATACCGCTGGGCGAGGGTTGGGAGAGGAATGAGAATGTGCAAAGAGAACCAGTTTGAGGCACAACGCAAAGGGAACACCTGAAACTCAGGATCCAAGAGCCATTGCTCGGAGGTACATCAGCCACCTTAGAAACAAGTATCTATAGGGGTGGGAAACCTGTGATGCACTGCGTATAACCATAGCAACGGCAGCAACAAATATAAAACTAGTCCAATTACTAACTGGATTAATGGAAAGGCTTCCTTTACAATTCTAGCAGAAGGAAAGGCATGCCCATATCCAGGTATAAAAACTATTTACCGGGCTTCCCTGGTGGCACAGTGGTTGAGAGTCCGCCTGGCGATGCAGGGGACACGGGTTCGTGCCCCGGTCCGGGAAGATCCCACATGCCGTGGAGCGGCTGGGCCCGTGAGCCATGGCCGCTGAGCCTGCATGTCCGGAGCCTGTGCTCCACAACGGGAGAGGCCACAACAGTGAGAGACCTGCGTACCGAAATAAAACAAAACAAAACAAAAAAACAACTATTTATCTCAGTTCCAGTGACCTACCCAATATATTTGGCTGTAACAAAAAATCATGAGACATACATAAAGGCAAGAAAAATATCAGCACATTCTCAAGTGACAGAGTAATCATCAGAAAAGACAAAGTCAGTGGTTAAGACAGTATGAAACAGTATAGTACTGGCACAAAAACAGACACATAAACCAAAGGAACAAAGTAGAGAGCCCAGAAATGAATTAACACTTATGTGGTCAATAAATTTAGAGGCAAGAATATACACTGGGGAAAAGACAGCCACTTCAATAAATGGTGTTGGGAAAACTTGACAACTACATGCAAAAGGATGAAACTGGACTATTTTCTCACACCATATACAAAAATAAACTCAAAATGGGTTAAAGACTTAAATGTAAGACCTGAAACCGTAACACTCCTAGAAGAAAACCTAGACAGTATGACCTTTGACAGCAGTCTTAGCAATATTTTTTGGGATATGTCTCCTCAGGCAAGGGAAACAAAAGGAAGAATAAACACATGGGACTATATCAAACTAAAAAGCTTTTGCACAGCAAAAGAAACTATCAACAAAGGAAAAGGTCACCTACTGAATGGGAGAAGATGTTTGCAAATGATGTATCCTTTAAGGGGTAAATATCCAAAATACGCAAAGAACTCACACAACTCAAAATTTAAAAAAAACAAACAATCCAATTAAAAAATGGACAGAGGACCTGAATAGACTTTTTCCCAAATAAGACATACAGATGCCCAACAGGCACATGAAAATATGCTCAACATCAATAATCATCAGGGAAATGCAAATCAAAACCTCAATGAGGTATCACTTCACACCAGTGTAGCATCAACACATATACACTACCAAATGTAAAATAGTTGGCTGGTGGGAAGCAGCAGCATAGCACGGGGAGATCAGCTCTGTGCTTTGCGATGATCTAGAGGGGTGGGATAGGGAGGGTGGGAGGGTATATGGGGACATGTGTATGCACATGGCTGATTCGCTTTGTTGTGCAACGGAAACTAACACAGTATTGTGAAGCAATTATAGTCCAATAAAGATCTATTAAAATTAAAAAAAATAGTTGATCTAAGGAAAAAAACCAAAAAACAACAAGTGTTGAGGATGTGGAGAAAAGGGAAACCTTGTGCACTGCTGGTGGGAATGTAAGTTGGTGCAGCCATTATGCAAAGAAGTATGCAGGTGCCTCAAAAAATTAAAAACAGAACTACCATACAATTCAGCAATCCCACTTCTGGATATTTTTCTGAAGAAAACAAAAACACTAAGTTGAAAAGATACATGTACCCATATGTTTATTGCAGCAGTGTTTACACTAGCCAAGATGTGGAAGCAACCTAACTGCTATCAGTAGCTGAATGGATCAAGAGGATGTGGTATATATACAGGTGAATATTATTCAGCTATAAAGAAGAGTGAAATCATGCCATTTGTGACAACATGGATGGACCTACAGGATAATATTCTAAGTGAAATAAGACAGAGAAAGACAAATGCCGTATGATTTCACTTATATATGTTATCTAAAAAACAAAACAAATGAGCAAACATAACAAAAAAAAAGCAGAGTCAGATACAGAGAACAAACAGGTGGTTGCCAGAGGGAGGAGGATTTGGGGAAGTATGGGGATGAATGAAATAGGGGAGGGAGATTAAGAGGTACACATTTCCAGTTACAAAATGAATGAGTCACAGGGATGAAATGTACAGCATGGGGAATACAGTCATTAATAATGTAATATCTTTGTATGGTGATAGGTGGTAACTAGAGTTATCATGGTGGTCATTTTGTAATGTATAGAAATATCAAATCACTATGTTGTACACCTGGAGCTAATATCGTGTTGTAGGTCAACTATACTTCAAAACAAACTCAGAAATTCATAGGAAGTGAGGTCAGATTTGTGGCTACCAGACACCAGGGTGGGGGTGGGTAGAGGGAGGGGGAATTGGACGAATGTGGTCAAAAGGTGCAAACTTGCAGTTATAAAATAAATAAGTTCTAGGGATGTCATGTACAGCATGATTAACATAATTAACACTGCCATGTATTACACATGAAAGTTGTTAAGAGTAACTCCCAAGAGTTCTCATCACAAGAAAAAATATTTTTTTCCTTTGTCTTGTATCTATATGAGATGATGCATGTTCACTAAACGTATTGTGATAATCATTTCATGATGTATAAGTCAAATCATTATGCTTTGCACCCTAAACTTATACAGTGCTGTATGTTGATTGTATCTCAAGAAAACTAGAAGAAAAAAAAGACTGTGTGGTACTGGTGAAAAGACAGACTTACAGATAAATGGAACAGAATAGAGAGTCCAGAAATATACCCACAGAAATATAATCAACTGATTTTTGACAAAGACGCAAAGGCAATTAAAGAAGAAATGCTTGTCTTTTCATCCAGTCCTATGGGAACAAGTGGATGACCATATGTTAAAAAAAAAAAAGACTTCAATATATATCTCACATCTTATGTAAAAATTCACTCAGTTATCAAGGTTAATATCAACAGTACTTAGTCATGCTGATATCATTTGCACCTGGTATGATGTGAGAAGGGCCATTACCTATGTGATATTCTCTCCCCAAATCCATAACATCATCTATTCACGAGAAAACAGACAGACTGAAATTGAGGCATATTTTACAAAATAGCTCACTAGGGATATTTTATATTGGCTTTTCAATGATTCTGTTAAGTCTAAAACTACTTCAAAATTAAAAGTTTTGAAAAAGAGAAATTGACATGAATTTACATATTATATTTCCCTTGGAGGGGAAGCTTGAGGCAGACTGAACCCAAAGGAGCAGCAGGTAAGCCAATCAAACTAACGTTTGAAGGATTTATATCTGATACCATTAACTACCAAACTTTTCTTAAACTTAGCTGATGTATATGAGGCCATTTCATTTTCTGTGCACAAGAACTTTGTGGAAGACTTGGAACTTCTGAACGGAACGTGATGGCTGTTAGTTAACCCCTGTCCTCCGACTTAATGACTTCGGCACTTAATTTCCACCATATTTTCCACTCCCCGTATTGCAGCCTTGGGACTGATTCTCCAGGTTTGAGCCTCGTAACTTTACCTCTGCCTTTTGTTTCCCCAGATTTCTGAGTTTGTGTGACATTTACCTGGATCTACCCTTCTGTCAAAGCGGCCATAATGATCTGGTTTCACAAAGGTAAGGTTGATCTGTGTTACATTCTAAATCATAGAAAAGTGAGAGAAAAGAGAAACACAGACTGTGAAAGGATGGGGTATCATGGACCCTGTTCCCAGTAATATCCCCTTCTTGGGAACTGCAGCTGATGAAGAGAGACCCTCACTAGCCATGTACTGAATATTTACACCAGTCCTCACCTAGGACAACCAGAGTCTCTCTGCTAGGAATTTGACATTTTGAGCTAAAAGATACAGAAATATAAGACTAGGAGAAAGTGTAGGAACTTCTGCCATCAAGGAGCCCAGCGTTATCTTAATTCTACTGTTTCTGAGGCTTGGATACAACCTGTATTATTACCTGTAGCTGTTCTGGCAAATTACCACAAACTGGGTGGTTTAAAAGAACAGATATGAATTCTCTCATAGTCCTAGAGGGCAGGTCCAAAATCAAGATATCAGTAGGGCTGTGCTCCCTACAGAGCCTCTAGGGGAGAATCTGTCTGTTCCTTTCTTCCCTAGCTTATGGCTTATTGGCTTGTAACCACATCACTCCCATCTGTGCCTCTGTCTGCACATCATCTTCTCTTCTGTCTTTCCCCTCGATGTGTCTCTTATAAAGACACTTGCCACTGGATTTAGGGCCCGCCTGGATAATCCAGGATGATTTTATCGTCTCAAGATTCTTAATTACACATACGAAGAAAGATCCTTTTTCTAAATAAAGTAACGTTCACAAGTTCTGGAGATTATGACATAAACATATTTTGGGCAGGGGGCACCACTCAACCAAATATACCATGCTTCCAATTAATTTTTTCTTAAGTAGTGCCAGCTTCTATTACTTGCAACCAAAAGAACTTAGGTAGTTTGGTCTCTTGATACTAGTGGCAGTAGTTATAAGTTGTTTGTGCCATCTGTATAGTAAGCTTGACTTCAGAAGTTCTCCAACTTTAGTGTAGTAAAAATTACTTTGGAACTTGTTAAAAATGCAGGTTTCTGCCCGCCTTTCCAGAGTTTCTCAATAAATTGGTCCAGGAATCTTCATTTTTAACAATTCCCAGATGGTCCTGATGGTAAAAGAAAGGGAAAATTGTGAAAGCCCAGACCCATTCATGTCCCAGTCACATAAAAGCAAGAGGAAAAGCGATGAAAAATAATTTGAAAACTTTAATGAAGTTGTTTATATAGTAAAAACATAAAATCTTTTAAATAAGGTACATTCAGTTTCTCAGAGCATCTAATATTCAGATAATTTATATTTCATACACTTTCCAACATTAAACAATTGACTAAATAATGCATTTTCTATAAAATGATAATTCAGTTTACACAGGTAAAAGTATATTACAAAAATACTCTACACAGGAAGAATGGCAGTACCTATTAGGAAATGTTACAAATATTCTGTTAAAAAATATATTTTATCTCTTTCATCTGTCATAATAATAAACAGAATATATATTTTTTTCTTTCTAAAATTAAGTCTTACACAGTTTCCCTTCAGGATGGTAATATGTACAAACCTTATATCTGAATGAATATAAATAGCAAATACTATAATAGTGTTACAGATATTAGTAACTTTTACAGAAAAAAATGGCTTTCTAATAAAAGCCTCTAGTACAGCTGAATTCTCAAAGCTATTTAAGTTAGACATTCCCATGTTTAGTAAGGCACAATGGAGTATAGTTTCTTATTTCCAGTTGAATTACTGCAAGCAGTAACAAGAAAAAATGTAGTCAGTAGATATTGGACCAGATCTGTTAGTTGGGTAAATTATTTGGGGTTTATTAAACTCTGGGGGGAGATGTGAGTTCTTTCTCCACACCATAGTTTCTTTTCAGGCCCTGTGGCCAAATCTAGTCCTTGGTGATGAGAAAGAAATCATTGTACCCTCCTCAAGCGCCTGAGAAACAGTTTCCTCATTTATTGGATCTGGTCCATGGTGAGGAAACAGCTCAATGACCATTTCCAGTTATAAGCAGCTTATCTTTAATGATTGGACCTGGTTCCCTATCATTTCTAAAAATAGCTTCTGATATAATCTGTACATGGTGAAGCTGTGAAGGAACCTGATGGTCTTCTTCAGACTCTGAGTGACAGTTTTGGGGAAGTGGTATGTCTTCAAGTGCTTTAGGGCATGCATCAAGCCCTTGCGGGTGTCTTGGTCATCATTTCTTATTCTCCAGAGGCTGAGAAGCTTCAGGATTTGATCACTTGATTTGCACGTCTTCACTGTTTTCTCAATGTCTTCTGTCGTCACTTTCTTCCCCGGCAAGCTTTCCATCAGCCTTAGAAGCTGCTCGAAGGTGAGATTCATGTGCCCAATGTGCTTCTGCACGCTCTTTTCACAGAGTTCGATATCTGCATAAAGCAAAAGCCCAGAGACATTCACGTAATCCACCTAAAGCCACCGTAAAACTTCCCTGAGGCAAAAGGAGGTTCCCCAGAATTTCATAACTTTAAGGATAACCTCCTCCTTTCCTTTTGGGAGGGCTTAAGTAATGCTAGTTATTTCTGAGAATTGAGTTAAATATTATTTTGTGCTTCACGAGGATAATATGCTTCCTATATTCTAGGCATCCAACACAGCTCTGTGAAAAGCCCAAATTTGGAAAATAACAGTGGGAAACTACAGACACACCGTTTTCTAAGAAAATTTGGAGAAATTAAAAGTGTAACCTTTTAGGAAAAACACAAAGTTAGCTATTTTATAATACAGACTTCCATTAACTGATACCCAATATATGTGCTATTTGAAGAATTAGGTCCTTCAAACGGTCTTTAATAAATAGCACCAGGAGATCATCTGCACAAAGGAGGAGCCATGAAAACCCAATGATATGAGGCCAGAGAACAGTAGGATACACATGGCCTGGAGAATATTTCAGTAATGAGCTAGGACATAAACATAAGAGGGAGTAAATAACGTTTCTATTGATGACATGAGTCATTTATTATCTGTGGGCCCGAAGGCAAGTCTGTTCATCTTTCTGGGCTGAAATGTCCTCATTTATAAAATAGGAAATTCGGTCCCTTCCAATTCTAACAGTCTCTGATTCTCTCCTTCCCTCTCTTTTTGCTTCAGGGCTGATTATACTTTCAAAGAATACATTTTGTTTGCCAAAAACAGAAGACAAGTTTACTCTTTGCACAAGTGAAACCATTCAACTATTAAAGCTATTAGTCGCCTAAAATCTGTTGCCTCCGTTTCAGATGTTTGAGGCTTGAAGGTTGTGTAGGACTCTCAGTCATTTAACTACATGTGAAGAGCAGAATGGATTTCTCCTGGACACTGCCTGCATTATGGAAACGCCCCCTCATTTTTTCTGCCATGTCCTCCCAATGCTAATTAAAGTCAGAACTTTTTCTACTGTGTATCCTAAAGCTTATAGTCCACACTGGATGAAACTTACTTCCTTTTACACACACACACACACACACACACACACACAGTTTCTAAAGGAGATCCTCCAAGAAGCTCAAACACTTTACAGACCTTATCTCATTAATCCTCACAACAAATGCTATTAAAATGGTAATCTTAAAATAGGCTGTGTTCAGATGCAGAGAACAAACGTATGGATACCAAGGGGGGAAAGTGGCGGGTGGTGGTGGGATGAATTTGGAGATTGAGATTGACATGTATACACTAATATGTATAAAATAGATAAATAAGTAAATAAATTTTTAAAAATAAAAATAAAATAAAATAAGCTGTGTTGTGAGGATTAATGAGAGGATACCTGTAAGACACTTAGAGGCTCTCTGGAGAGAATTACCACGTAAATACAACATAGTTTCTTGGTAGAAATGCAAAGTGAGATCTAAAGTGGTTAAAGAACTTCTAGATAGGCCAGAAAGGATGCTCCTAAAACTGCTAAGGGGATCCAGAGTCAGATTTCCTGAGGTCTAGTCCCGCATTTGAAATGTATTATCTCTCCCTTTAGAGAGACACTTGAAAAAGAAATTGGGGAGTAAAGGAGGTGAGAATAAAACCTCACATGACTGCTCTAGGAATAGCGTATCCACTATCACTTGATGAATACGTTTTCAGTCCAACAATAATTCCCAAAGGGAAACATCATCCACACAACTAAACAGGTACATAGTCTTGTTCCTGTTGTATGACAAACAGATGTTCTGATTTCTGATCGAGTTGTTTATTTCAGGTTACCATACCTTGGATGATCTTCTTGACCATATCTTGGTCTTTATTTTGATGCTTCCATAACTTCAGCAGCTGGAAAGTCTGTTCTCGTGAGCCGTGTCGTCGTTTTATTCTCTCTATGCTCTCTGCGTTCACTTTGGTGCCAGGCAGGTTGTCTACCAGGACACTGAGCCAGTTCGGGGTAAGCTTTGTAGGAACAGCAAACCTAAAGAATGCCTCCTCACACAGGGTCATGTCTAAAGGAAGGTGGGAAAACCAAGGAGATTTACTCAGTAATTGGATCCTTGGATGTCTAAGGGACTAAAATAATAATAATAATAGTAATACTAAAAACCAACACAGTTGAGTTTTCCAGGATATTGCATGCTAAAATGAGAAGTTTGAATAAAATCAATCTTCTGTTGCCTGGTCTTAGTGGCAGATCACCAATCCAACTGGGTTTATGTCCTTTCTAATGTTCTTTTAGAGCATTTTGTTGGGGGGAGAGTTTAACAAATGTCTAATAAGAATGTATTATTGCTATAATAAATTACAGCAAAAATTCTATATATATATAGCATAATGTGTATATATATGTTAATATATACATTAACATATTTTAATGTAACTTAAATATTTTGTTAAAGGTTTAGCTGGTGTCTACAGGTTACTTCAAGATCAATGTCAAATCACTGTCTTTAAGGGAGCTTGAAAAGTAATCTGAAATAGTGTATTATTTTCTGCACACACACAGACACATAGTTTACCTTTGGGAACAAGGATGGATACAGATGTATAAGCGTACATTAAGTGGGAAAATAATCAAACACAAAAACATGTCATTTAGAAAAGAAGTGCAATGGCCTGAGTGTCTGGGTAGGGTTGGTATATCCCAGGGATTAATAGTTTGTTTCTGGGTTCATTAGGTCTGGTTCTGAATCCTGACTTTGCCATTCAAGTTCATACATTAACGTGAACAAACTTTATAGTATTTTTATAAAGATTAAAGCCCATATAGCAGAAGTGTCTGGCATATAGTAAGTGCTCAAAGAATGATAGAAATAAAAGTATAAATGAATTAAAGAGAATGTTAGAGGTCACCCTTCTTACTATCCCTTCCCTCGTTCCCTTATTTAATAAGAAAGCAGAAAAGCTGAATGACTTATCTAAGATTTTTACAACACAGTGAAAGAATGTTGGAACTGGCTTTGAATCTTCAATCTCCCAACCCACATTCCTATGTTTTATATACTTCTGTGTCGCACAAAAAGATGTTTGGGGAGATCAAGCTGATTAAATGCCAAAAGGTCGATCCTCCTTGGTGTGATGAGTCCTTGGTAGGAGGTCTGAGGTTAGTGTGGTGGTAGGAGTGACAAGGTGAGGACAGCAACCTGATTAGTGCCATCACCAACATGAGGTACATTCAGGTAACTTGAGCTTGGAGCTACTGACCTTTCCTGAATAAAGAGTTTAAGACAAGTACAGGAACTTAGAACTTCCATGCAACAGATGCAGTAATACCATAGGTAACAAAGCCAGTATTGCATTTTCTAATTTGTCATCTATGTATGTCACTATGCTTCTTTGTTGCCAGTTTATACTTTGGCTAATAATACAGATATTCTTAAAAGTGATAAAAATGTAGAGCTTAAAAAATTCTGCAATTTGGACTCTGACCATCGAGCCTTAAACAAAATCTTTACACCACCCCATTCTCCGTGGGTAACATTTGATTCAAGTGTGAAAGTCAGGGTTTGGAGCATGATTGTGAGAAGATGGGGACTTTTTGAAAGATTTTGAGTTGTGGCTTTAGCGATGATGCACAGGGAATAGTCTTGGTTGGTTAAAATTCAAGAAAGGGAAAATATAAGTTTGACTGAGAAGGGCTGGAGGGTCTTGTATTCAACTCAGAAGTGATACAAAGACTGATATTTTGAAACATAATTACCTATTCCACATTTGTGAGTCGATTCACTGCTTCCAGAACATATATTGTCATGCGTTGCATTTCCTTTCTGAGTTAGAAGGAGCCCAAATGCACTGCAATTGGTGTGCTTTCTACAGGGTGCTTTAGATGACGTCTCATTGGAGAAGAACCCATCTGGACATCTTCTGCAAACTGTATTTTGCTCCGGGGTTCCTACAGAAAATACCAAGCCGTTTAGCACATTCTTCTCAAATACTTTCGCCGCAGATACCATCTTAACAGAGTTTGGATAAGACTTTTCACTTGGTTTTTACTGCTACTATTATATTGCACAAAACTTGAGGTATTTTCATTTTTCACTTCATTAGACAGAACAAAACTTCTAGAGTCAGCCCCTTAGGCAGTCTCCCCTCCTTGTAATACAAACACAAATGTGTTTTGTTGTTACCTACAAGCACAAAATTGGGGAGGAAAGAAAAGAAGGGTATGATGTTCAATTAGTCCTGCCTGTGCTAAACTGTCAGTAAGATCTTTTTGTCAACCATATTCTCCACACAATTATTCCTGGGAAATCATGAAGATAACTGCCATGTAACTGCTGTAATATCATTCATTGAAATCAGTACCCATGGAATGCTGCATCGTTAAATTCCAATCAGTTCCTACTGAAGTTCCTTCTTTCCTGAATCCTAATTGTGAAGCAACTCATAAGTATGCTAACCTTGAGAAGTAAAAATTTACAACGTTATAATAAACTTTTGAAGGTGGCAATAAAGTTGACCGTAGACTCAAAAGCGTAAGCCGACAATTACGTAGTAAATGGAAGATGATATCCCATTTGCTTAAATTGTTGAGTCTGAAAAGAGCACAGTCGTTAAAATTCAGGGAAGGGTGACTGTAAGGGCATTTTATTTCATAGTGGAAAGATACTTGATAAATTTGGAGAAATCACTGGCAGGAAAACTTGAACCAGTCAACAACTAATGATGCTATTAAAAAGAAATATCTTCAAACCCTTGACTCTATGCCTGGGTAGATCATACATTACAGTGTACTTGCATATGAAAATACCTCCATCTAGTGTAAGCTAGTTGAACAGATTTAGACTTTAGTATTCAAATGTAGCTTTTACAGGCCAATTCTGGCTGACGCAAGATACCAAATACTAAAGGGACAAATGAAAGCTACAGAAAGTTAATAAATTTCATTTATTAAAATTTTCAACCTCCCATCTCATTGTATCCTTTACCAAAACCAGAAAAAAAGAGTACAATGGATCGGTTTTAGTTTCAACTCTGGCTTCTTTCTTTTCTAAAGGGATTGATGATGCATTGACGAATAAAAGCGACAGACGGTTGGCAGAAAAAAAAGAGAAGGGGGAACCATGCATGAAACCTTCCCATGTTAAATGCCATTTCCAGGGTTGCAGTGACATCATCTTAGGAACCACCTTACAAAGAGGTCCGTTTTTTTAAGTACTTTCTTGCTGCACTCCTCTCCTTAAATGGGATCCAACTTGATACCAAATTCTACAATATCGTAAGGAAAGGTATTTGGACAGAGATTCCATGGTATTCTTTCATTGCTAATATTCTGGGGATAAATGGTCTTGGACATCTGGATCCAAGTCTCCCTTTGCCAACTGCACAAAGAAGAATCTTGTCATTCTTCACATACATGTTGATGGCTTGAGTGTTCTCATGTGTCCCAATGAAGAAGTCATAGGTACAAGACATTCTTTCAGGTAATTTAGCCTTTAAAGTTCTTTACCAAGAGGAATCCAAGAATTATAGAAGGAAAGTTTCTTAATGTATTTGGAGGCTTTATGTAATGACCTTTCTGAAAACGACTCCCCCTCTTTTATGATTGATAGAACTTCTTATAAAAAGATGTATCCATCTAAGTAAATGATTTTGCCTTATTAATATCAACAGAAACATACAAAGTACAATCTGGCAAGCAAAATGTGAAATAGAATGGCAAGAGGAGTTTTGCTTTTCAGTAGAGAATTCACCATGCTAGCCATAAGCAATTACATAAGAATTACAGGACTAACAGGATGAAGTACAGTTGATCCTTGAACAATGGTGGGTTAGGGGCACCAACAGTCTGCACAGTCGAAAATCCCATTATAACTTTATAGTCAGCCCTCTGTAGCGGGGTTCTGCATTCACAGATTCAAGCAACTGTGATCATATCGTACTGTAGTATTTACTGTTGAAAAAAAATGTGCATACAAGTGGACCTGCGTAGTTCAAACCCATGTTTTCAAGGGTCAGTGTAAAATTTGGAGAGGAAAAGACAATCTGGCTTCAAAACAACAACAACAAAGAATGATTATTAAATACTTTTTAGAATAACACTACAGAATCTTGCCTTGTCTTTGGACTGGAAACCTTGTATTTTCCATGAGGAACTCCTTTGTAGGTTTCTAGGGAAGGAGCAGTAAGTAAATGAATAAACGTGTACCTTTGTACTGAGTCTTCTGGCTGCCTGCTTACTTCGTTCTACAAACAAATTTTCATGCGTATGTGAGAAAAATCCTTACTACTTCCATTATTTTTCAAAACTTTCTAGTTTCCAAGCTGCATAGCCCCTGCTTAATTAATTTTCCTACATATATAAATTACTGAATTGAATTAAATGGATCTGTTTCTGTTGGATTGGCTTCCCCCTCTACATCTTGGCTTAGCTTTTCAGTCCCGAAGTATCATCCAATAAAAGCTAAGAAGTGTCACCAATTTCTTCCTCAGATACTCATACTAGAGGCATTTTAAGGAACTGTCATGCAATTTGCACCTTCTGTGATTAATTTTATAAAATTCACAACTTAGGAAATTTAGTAGTTCAATTTTTGAATATGTTTCCTTTGTCGGCTTTTAAACCTAAAATGTTTATAATAATTTAGACTATATTACAACTTCTGAAAGTCAAAATAGTTATGAATAATTAGCATCCTCAAAACCAATGACTGTCAACCAGGGGTGATTTTGCCATCCAGGGGACATTTGGCAATGTCTGGGACATTTTTGGTTGTCACAACTGGGGGAAGAGTGCTATTAGCATCTGGTGGCTAAAGACCAGGGATACTGCTAAACACTCTACAGTGTACCAGACAGCTGCCCACAAAAAGAATTATCCAGCCCCCAAACGTTAGTAGAGCTGAGGTTGAGAAACACTGCTTCAGACTGTGTAATTGGAATCTATACCGATTACTGCTTCCTCCAGAAAAGTAAGTGAATACTCTTTAATTTTCCCAGGCCAGGAGAGCTTGCAGACTATACCGAAGCTTCGTGAATGTAGCAAAAAACAACAAAAAAAGTGGGTTTCAACTTTAAAAAGTTCAGTGCACACTGGCCTTAACCTATGCTCTTCAAAATGCAAAAAGAGAAAGTACTTTGTTTGTAGACAAGTACTTACTCTTGGCTTGACAATCTGCTTTGTCTAAGATAACGGATAAGCTCATTGAAGAGATGCTGCTACCATCTTTATCCTCCCAGACACTCAACTGCCATGCCAAAGGAAGAACTAGCTTCATTTTTCATAATGAACTGCATTTCCCCTAGCCATTCTCATTTCTTACATAATCAATTATAACTACTCATTGTTAGCACGCCAGAGCCTCATTAATATCAGCATAATTACTCTCTTGGTATCAGTTAACAGTTTTGATGTTTGTCAGAAAGCACTGCAGTTTGAAGCTCTCCACGCTGAAGTGAAACACAGAGGTATAGCTCAGCTATAAACGGTGCAACTAGGAGTGTGTCCCTTTAAGAAAGAGCAATCAATCATGCATCTCATTAGGGAGTGATTTGCTGCATTTGAGATTTGTAACTAAATTGCCCCTTAGTGGCAAAGTGTTCCTCTGAGGAATGGTTCTTTGGCAGCCATCCAGAGACATCGTGCATACCTAGCAGGTTCCATTACCTTTGCAATTTGCTGTCCTGTAATGTCACCAGGACAAACGTGTTCCCTTAACCTTTCCCTACTGCCTGACTTCGTGTGATGCTAATGAATTTGGCCGCATGTTGGAAGTGGATGCATACCAGCGTGTAGCACTCCAAATCCAGAGGGACAGCTCTTATGTTTCAGGCAGAACTCCAGCTCCAGGTAGCGCCCCTCCTCGCATTCGCACACGCGGTTATGGGTGCGATTGCACTCCTGCTTGACGTACTGCAGTTCCTTGCACACTGGGCTGCAGTACAGACACTCGTCGCTGGTGTGCCAGCTGTCTGTGTAGTAGTGGTCAGGACAAGGGGCACACAGGGTCTTCCGCCTTGCTGTGCAGTGCTGTTTTAGGGAGGTGCCAGGAGGACATTTATCACACATCAGCTGACGAGAGGTTTCGGGGTCATAATGAAGGTACTTTGGAGGAAAGGTTTCCTGGGTGGTCCATTTCATGGAGATGTCCAGGAACTGGAAGAAGAAAGGGAAATCGTGGCATGTTAGCATGGAAATGGGGTGGTTCTTCTGTACAAAAGCATCATTAACTTCAAAGAGTCCTTTAATACCTGAAGCCTCGTGCCCCTCCTGCCTACGGAGCTACAATCACAGAGAGTGAGTTCAGAAGCCATAATTCTTGCCTCTAAGTAGCTTAATCTCAAAGACCAAGATGGCAATAGCAGCAAAACATATTAAGTAAATCTAGCTCATAGATGGCTGGAGTGGAAAAGCTCATCAGAATAGAAATGATTACACTTAGATGCACCGCTAAATAACCCATGTGCCCCGAGTGACACTTTACCTCCCTGGGCTTCAGGATTATCGCTAGATTAGTGAGTTGGGTGAACTAGTGTTTCTCAGAACAGCTATACCAGAATCACCTAGACACCTTGGTAACATGTAGATTCCTGATATTTATATCCCTAAACATTCTGATTCCACAGATGTGAAGTCGGGGCTGGGGATTGAAAAATCTACTGCTGTGATTCCCATGTGTGGAGCCCATACTCAATAAATATAATTTATTCACTTGATGATAGTTATGTCCCAGGCTCTGTTCTGGGCAATTGGGATACAGTAGTGAATAAAATTGTCAATAAACTCTGTCTTATGGGATTTACCATCCAACTGGGGGAGTAAGAAAATAAATAACAAATTGCACATAAATTATACATTAGAAAATAAGTGTTGTAAAAAATGATCAAGTAAAAAGATTGGAAATATGGAGGGGAAGGTGGAGAGATGACAAACTTTAAATGGGGTGGTCACAGTAGCATATTTAGGACAAGATGATATTTTTCTTTTCGTTTTCCTGTTCTAAGATGTAATGATTCCAAACATATGGTAAATTAAACAGTTGGTGATTACAGTCATTCTGATCATTCATTCACTCATGCAACAGATATGTACTGCATGCCTACCAGAAAAATGCCAGAAATATGCTGGTGAGTAAGATATGATCTTGGGACTTCCCTGGAGGCGCAGTGGTTAAGAATCCGCCTGCCAACGCAGGGAACATGGGTGCGATCCCTGGTCCGGGAAGATCCCACATGCCACGGAGAAATTAAACCCGTGTGCCACAACTACTGAGCCTGTGCTCTAGAGCCCACGAGCCACAGCTACTGAGCCCACGCACCCCAACTACTGAAGCCTGCGGGCCTAGAGCCCGTGCTCCACAACAAGAGAAGCCACTGTGATGAGAAGCCCGCACACCACAATGAAGATCCAATGCAGCCAAAAAAAAGAAAAACGATATGATCTTTGTCTCTGTCAGCTGGTAATCTACTGGAAAATTCCTAGAATTTTAAGACATATTTCCTCCATAACATCATATGGTACAGTCTTGAATCTCATAGGTGAATGATGTCTAGAAAATTAAATGACCACCTCTCTTAAGGTTAATTGGGAAAAACTTCAGGGAGCAGGCAGGGTTTCAGAAGTTTCCATCCATAATGGCCGAAGAGCTGTGTACATAGGAGAAAGAAGGTTTTGCAGGCAAGAGTGCTCCTTGGGAAGGCAGCTGCACGTGGGCATTCTATCTTGTAGTCTAGATCTCAGAAGGTCTTCAAGGGAACACTGAAGTAGTTCTTCACACTAATTAGAAGAAAAAGTGTTGTTTGTGCGTAGGGGTGGTTTGTTTGGGTTTTATTGTTTGTTTCTGGTACAGGGATCAACACTGACTGTTCTCAGGCTTTGGGAAGGTGGCAGGCCAAACACAATAATTTTTTCCAAACTCTCTTCTTTGCAGAACTCAGGAAATCTCACAGAAACCCATTGACCTGGAAAAAGTGTGCCAAGCTAGGGAAACAGCACTCCCTTTTGAAAGAGGAATAACAAAGGTAAAGAAAGGCCTTTTTCATAAGCATTTGGGCATTTTAATAAGTAATTCTATTCGCTTCTTATTGGGACATGACAAGGGTCAGGGATGTCTGGACCTAATATGAGCTGATAAACCGGATTGAAAGAATAAAATATCTCACCTAGGGCCATGGACTTTTTAACTGAGAGCAATTTTCAGAGTCCTGTGATGTAAGGGACTCCTAAACAACAAAAAATAGAATACAGTGCAAAAACAGCGCTGCTTTGGTGGTATTTTCAGGATGCTCTCATGACCCGAGGGTTTTGGGGAAAAGTATGTTCTTGAATTTCCCTGGGGTTTTCTATTGGCTCAGATAAACTGGGTCAACATTAGGAGAAAGAAGTGGACCAGTAACAAGTGAAAGCTCTGGTTTGGTCTGGATTTTTCAGAAACAGATGGAATCTGTTCATTCAACACATATCTATTGAGCATCTACTGTGTACCAGGCATTGTAGAAGATCTTAGCATATGGTGGCGCACAAAACAAAGATGTTCTTCAAACTGCCCACAGTCTAGTGAGGAGGCAGGGAACATAGAAGGAAAGGAATAAATAACTACAAATAACAATCAATGTTTTGAAGGAAATGAAGCAAGATGAACTGACTTTATTGCTTCTTGGTCATTCGAATCATATTATGCTATAGTTTTCAAGGCCCCTGTGTGGGCTTGGCTCAAATATTTCTAAAATATTCAACACTAGGGAATGAAGTTTTCCTGATGCAACTCGCAAAGACACAGGAAAGCAGTGAAAAATGCTTTTTTTCTCTTGATGTTCACTTTCAGTTTCCTGAAAAGCCACTTTTAAGGGTTCTGTTTTTTCAAGAAGCTCAGCTCAGAGGCCCATAGGGATGCCTTTGTCTTGCTTGCTGTTGCTGAGTGAGCCCCATCCTGGTAGGGCTAGCAGTCCTGAGACTTCCCCCCGCCTGACTTCCCATCACCCCCCCCCTTTCTCACACCAACATGGCTCATTTACTCATCAGCTGACCCTTTTCTCTCTTACCAAGAAGTGATGAGGATGAAATGGGACAACCCCACAGATAGTGCTTGTGTTCCTCACTACAAGCAGCCACACAAATACAAGACCTGACCAAGAATACTGATGCAGTTTGTATTTTTCTAAGCAATTGAACATGACACTGTTGGTTTCCTGAAACCATGCTTAGGAAATTAGTTTCCATCTCTTCAAAATACAGGGAAGCTTAGGTGAAATGAATCCACAGAGAAAAAATAAATACATCAGGTTGACTTAAGGATTAGAGGGCAATTATAATGGTGAAGGTCATTTCTCCTCAGCTACGGCGTGGAATGATCGTATATATTTTTAAAATATCAGAAAGCCGTAAGGAACTGCAGACTTGTTTTCAGCAAGTTCCATTGGGCCTCTGTATTTTATTTGAAAATTTTCCACTTTGGTAAAAAGACAGAACTCTGTGTGGCCAATATTGGATACTGAGTCTCCCTATCTGGTTAGCCCCAATTCCTGCATTGAATTTCTGGAACCAGTTACTGGACAGAGGATGGGCAGAATTAATAAAGCTCTTCATCTCAGTCCTCTCTCTCACTTTCTTCTGCCTTTCCTAGAAAAGCAATGAAGAAGAAGCCAAAGGAGGACAGGCCATCTTAACACTGGCTCTATCTCCTTTGCCAGCTGATAATATTTAAAGTCTAAGAAGAGTTCAAAAATAAATTTTCTGTGAAGTGCATAACATAACCACTGAGGAATATCTGCAAAAGCTAGGACACGTACATAGGTGTCTCTGCAGAAGCATAAAGTTCTGTCTGTAAAAGAGGCCAGTCTGTTTTGGGTTACGCTTGATTTTTAAAGAAAAATTAAATGGAATTTTCTCTCCATTTTTTCTTTCTTCCTCTCTCCATTCCCTATCCATCCATCGTCTGGTGTAGACCCCTAATCCTTGAAGGGAATCCAAAAGTCCTCTAATCTAGTGCTTCCCACCAGTCCAGGAATCCTTCCTGAAGCCCTCCATGTCTCTTTTCTTGAAAGGACAGTTCAGGCTCCATCTATAGTAGCTTTGTCCCTCTCCTCACCTTCCATTTTTCTTTCATGTTGGACTGTGTTAAAGAATGTTCTCTTTCAAACCCAACCATCTTTCCTCATCTCTCAAATATTAGCAGGTGATGATAGTGGGTGAAGGTGATGGGTGGGCTGAATTAGTTGTTCTCTGAAGCATTTTCTGGCTCTACCATTTTTCTTTCTATCACTGTAATATTGACAGAGTTTAAGTAGCCAATGAACTTGGAAACAAATGTTTTGCTCTAACCCCCCTCCTACTTCTTGTTCCACTCTTTTATTTGTAAAACCCCTTTTTACAATACTTTGCTTTACTGTGCTTTGATTTATTGTGCTTCACGGCACAATATATGTGTTTTTTACAACTGAACATTTGTGGCAACCCTGTGTTGAGCGTCCATGGGTGCCATTTTTCCAACAGCACTTGCTCGCTTTGTGTCTCTGTGTCACATTTTGGTAATGCTTGCAATGTTTCAAACTTCTTCATTACCATTCTATTTGCTGTGGTAATCTGTGATCAGTGATCTTTTTCTTTTTCCCCTGGCCGTGCCACGTGGCATGTGAGATTGTAGTTCCCCAACCAGGGATGGAACTCGTGCCCCTGCAGTGCAGGCACAGAGTCTTAACCACTGGACCGCCAGGGACTTCCCTGTGATCAGTGATCTTTAATGTTATTATTGCAAAAAGATTATGACCTACTGAAGGCTCAGATGACAGCATTTTTTGACAATAAAGTACTTTTTAATTAGGGTATATACATTGTTTTGTAGACATAATGTCATTGCACACTTAATAGGCTACAGTATAGTGTAAAGATTCATGTGATGTGCTTTATTGTGATATTCCTTTGATTGTGGTGGTCTGGAATCGAACCCACGATATCTCCAAGGTGTGCCTGTACTGCAGAACTCTCTTATCAACCTCCAGTTTTCAGATTCACCCATGCCTTCCATTCCCTCTGTAAAACCAAGGGCTGCCCCAGCACACTGAATTCTTAGCCATGCCTTCTCCTTTAGCATTCCAACTCCTATTTGCTCTCTTAAAAAAGTCAGTTGTATGTTTGCTGCTGACTCTGTTGATGCTCATTGTATGTATGTGTCTGTATATGCTGTAGTTGTAACTATAGTTAGGAGACTCAAATATTATGTAAACCAGTAAACATGGGTGTGAAAAAATTATTTCTCTATGGAAAGTAAATTGAATGCTTGGGGGATGACTTGATAAAGATGAGGCATGGAAAAACAAAACAGCAACAACAAAACCCTACCATAGAATTTGAGGTAGCTGAGACAACTGCAAAAACAAAATGGGGAAAAAATCCAGAAGGATTATGTAATCAATTTATTTCAAAAATGTCTTTAAGTTCCAAAACTGAAATGGATGGGCAATACATTTTAGATAAGGGTTTTGTAAGAAAGACAGCATGGGACTCCAGGTAGCCAACACAGATTCTAAGAAAGGCCTTGACTATATCTCAAAATACAGGTAAATGAATGTTTATTTAAATGTTTTAAGTCAAAATAAAATATTTAATATATAGGTATGTCATTTTTATTATTAAATGCTTTAACTGATCTTTCAATTAATCACATAACTCTTAGTCCCAAACATAAAATTTCTAACAAAATTCCCCATATTTAGGAGTTATATGGTAGTGGAAAGAAAAATGGGCAATATGAAGGTAGAATTCTGTTTTGTCTATTCCATTCTAACAAACACACGTTAAATCTCTGTGCCAGGCGGTGAACTAAAAATTAATCTTTATAACACATTGTTTGGTACCTACTTTATGATGTTTTACCATTATCATTAAGTCTCCACAGGCTACAAAATGAGTCTTAGAATGACCAACCCTCCCAGGTCACCGTAATTAGTAGAGGCAGAATTAAAACCCAGGGCATGTGCCATAGAATACTATTGTTTGGCCATATACTTTAACATTTACTGAATGCTCTAACTTATGCTATAGCCTTCATGCATAGTCCAAAATAAGCCCTAAAATGCTAACTTTTCATTCAGATTCGAGAGCATAGTGTTAGGAGATCACGAAAGTGAGAAGATCAAGCAAAGCCTTCCCAAAGTCTAGATGAACTGATGATTTTTCTTTCTTTGTGCTAAGACTAGCTCTTGTCCAAAGTTACTGAGAGGGAAATTTCTTATATGACAAGTGAGTTCACTACAGCAGGCTACCAGTATATGCTTCTCCTTAAAGGATACAAGAACACACTTCCTCCAGCAAATTTATTTTTGCATGATGCAATGCAGCCAGTCGCATACCACTGGGCTTACTCTCTCTGGTATACAGCACCATGAGTGACCCAGTGGGTTTCCGTTTATGGAAAATTCATTAAAAGGAGCCCACACAAAGCTTGAAATAACTACTTGGTTTGGGAGTTCCTTTTGTGATCCCTCGTCATGATCTTTGCCACAGAAAACTATTTGAGGACTATCCAGAGTTAGCTAAACTTCTGGTCAGTTTGGAAACCATAGTATTTTACAGTTCATCTTAGCCAAGAAAGGAAACATTCAGGATATATATCATGGTGAGTTTCCTAAAGATCTCTTGTAGTATAAACTATAAAGCTTATTTAAAAAAAAAAACTCTTTTCCTATGAAGGTTAGTTTACTTGACTTTCTATAATCTTATATTGTAGTAACTTCTTTCCTATTTCCTCCATTCCTTAAATAATTTATTTATTCATTCATTCAGTGAACACTTATTGAAACAATTACTATGTTCTGGAACTATTGCTAAGCAATGGGGTTGAATAAGTTAATGTTCCTGTTTGCTAGAACATTCATCCAAAAGCCTAGGCTGATGTAAAATACTCATAAATCACTGCAAGACAATTGGAGGTAAAACAGAGGAAAAAGAGGATCAAGAAAAGGCTCAAACGTAAAATAGATAGCTAGTGGGAAGCAGCCACATAGCACGGGGAGATCAGCTCGGTGCTTTGTGACCACCTAGAGGGGTGGGATAGGGAGGGTGGGAGGGAGGGAGACGTGAGGGGGAAGGGATATGGGAACATATGTGTGTGTGTGACTAATTCACTTTGTTATGAAGCAGAAACTAGCACACCATTGTAAAGCAATTATACTCCAATAAAGATGTAAAAACAAACAAACAAACAAAAAGCAAAGGCTCAATAGAGAAACAGGCCAGAAATGAGGAGAAGCTGAAATTAGACAGTGGTAAGGAGGAGAGGAAGGGATAGGTATATATTAGCTGATTGCATGGGGAGGGAGGTACTAGAAAGAGCAAATAGAGAACATGCCCATGAATTCTGACTACTAGATATGTGGTGTTGCCCTTAATTACCAACAGCAGGAGGAAACAGTTATGGAGGAAGACAATGAACTTAGTTTTGGATCTTCCAACTATGAGACTCAAGTGATGATGTCGAGTAGACACTTAACTATGTGTATTGAGTATTCAGGATAGAAACGCAGCTAAAGACACAGATTTCAGGGTTATGAACACATAAATGGCTCTAGAAACAGAGAATAGGATGGCATTACCCAAGGATATTGTACATAAGCAAAAAAAGATTAAAATGTTAACCTTTGGAACCTACAAACATTTGCAAGATGGGATGAAAAAGGGGGAAAAAAGTAGGGATATCACAGAAAGTTTCAAGAAGAATGCTAAATGGATAATGTATAATAATATCTAAAAAGCGTACAGCTTTTAGATCCATTAGATTGATGTGAATTTACAGGAGCACTTTTAGCTGGAAACCTGCATCCCAGGGTTCCAAGCTCAGTTCGACCACCAGCTTAATAACCCTTGGCCGTTATCTTACCTCTAAAATGAGAATAATCCTTATTTTATCTATCCCTATACAATTGTTTTAAAATTAGTAAAGGGACACAAACTTGGTAAAGAATAAGATTCCAGACAAGAATGAGTCATTATTACATATGCTAATTACATAGGAGGTGGGAAATGGGGGACATTTTGAATCAGACTCATTTTAGGAGACATTTTGAAGTTTCTTGTTCAGTAGGGAGTAACACACCTAAAATATGCCATAAGTCAATTATCTATCCTATTCTTAATCATCTCCAGAAAAAGCATCTCTGACTTGTTTTTAAAATCAGTTTCAGTATCTTCCCAACTTGTATCACTTGCTTGGTCTAAGTAAAATATTTCAAGTCAGTTCCACAGATTTGCTTAGAGGACTCAGATAGAAAAGGATTTGTTTCCATACACCTTAAATGCTTAGCATGGTGTCTTATACATAGCAAGTATTCAATATATTTATTTTAATTTTATTCAATTCAATAGATATTGAGTACCTACTGTGTGTAATTAGGATTACTGGTGATTCTACAGACACAGATAAGTAGCCTCCATGTAAAGGATAAATTTTCAAGGACAAGGACAAAATCTGCAGCTTTCTCATCCGTAAAATCATAGTGATGACAGAATTTGCTTCAAGGAAGATTTTTTTTAAGCATCTTTCATTTTGCTTGGCATTTTGCATGTACTGTTCCATTTGTATTTAGCTTCTATTTTAAAGGTAAATGTGTAAAAAAGCAGGTAGCTCATTTGAGAGGTTTATCTCCTGCTGCCAGTTCCCCACCTGAGGGTCTACCACTGCTTAGTAATTTCCACAATAGCCAGGATTAGGTCTCTAGGTAAGGATGTAGAGCAAATGCATTAAATCTGTTCATCTACTAGGAACTGATTTGCTGCCAACAGCTTTTGCTAGGTAAACAGGAGAAAGGAAACACAAGCAATTATGATTTATTAGATGAATCACTGGGCCAAACTTTACACTCTTTTGCTCCCCTTGGGGCTGAAGAACTGTCTCCGGGTAAAACTTAACTTTAAATGCGTTTTTTTCGGTTCCCTTCAAGAAGTTTCCTTTAGTTGTTTGGAGGCTTTTAAAATTAATTAGCAGTACCTTGTTTATGTTTGGAATCAACCAGAATTGTCAGAACAGATTTGCTTATGAGGCTGGTGCTGCTTCAGAGGAGTTTTACAGATAATTAACATTTGATAGATTAACAAATAAATGAGAGAATCTCTAAGACAAAAGAACTTGTGATGCAGGTAAACACTTCAAACTTCCCGAGGGAGATGTGTAGAAATCTCCCACGTTTTGGATCTCAGATCTTAATATTTCTTCTCTTGGACTTGTATTAATCACCAGATTTGAGATATAGCATCAATTCTGAAAATTTCAAATCAACAACAGGGCTGGTTGCAATTTTCCTTATAATTATGTCCATTCAGGCCCACTTGACAAGCACAAGGGTGATATCACTAGTTCAGTTTTCCAGCTACAGTCCCTGGCATTTTGAGCTCAGAATGGGCAATACATTTTAGTATGTTGATATTTTTGAACATCAGTTTTTAAATTCCATTTTATATCTACCTTTCCTCAAAGATAATACATTGCTCACATCATCCTATGAGTCAATCTGGTTGCTAATGATCTAGATTGAAGTCCAATCAATATATGGTTCAAGGGCAGCTGGTGAGAGAAAGTTAGAAAAAAACAGCCATGGTGGTTATGAAATGGAATAGAAACTAGAAATGGAAATGGAATAAAACAGGATGTGATTTAAACATGAAGACATTTATCTTGTGCCTACAACATGCAAAACATCATACTGGAAGCCCTGGGTGATATGCTGAATAATAATAACATAGTATATTGTAACATTATTACATAATAGGCTCTATACTGAGCCCTTTCTTCACATGCTATTGTCATCCATCCCCTCCAACCACCTCTGAGGTGATAGTATTAACCCCATTTTATAGATGAAGAAACAGTCTCAGAGAACTTGAGTGACTTGTCAAAAGTCACACAGCTAGTACACATCTGAGCTGGGATTCAAATCCAATCTTGTCTGAACCTAAGCCTTTAACAATTGACTATTCCCCCTGGGAACCTGCAGTATTACTAAAGAGATAGGCATATAAATGATCACCTATGACACAATGTGAAATTCAGTAAGATCTATATTTTGTCTATCTGTCCATACATCCATCCATGCCATCCCATCCCCTATCTATCTGTTATCTATCTATCTATCTATCTATCTATCTATCATTTATCCCTGTGAATAAATTCTTCTCTGTCTTCTGTCCTGGAATGCAGTAGTTCACACAGCCTCTCTGGAAGATGGTCTTGTGAGACTGAGCAATCAGTTGCACTTTATACTAAGCAGCGGCTTCTCAGTGATGCACCCCCTTGAAGTTGCCTTCCTTCCTTTTTTGCTTACTCTTCTTTCACCCTCTCTTGCTTCCCTAGGATTGCACTTTTCTAATAAGGAGCTAAAATATAAAGCGTTTGCCTCATGCTGTATACCCTAATGGGTCTGGACTTAGAATTCAAGTCCAGTAAGGAGGCCAGGACATTTAATTTCAACAGAAAAAACAAAGACAAAAACATGGTGACCCCCTCCAGCTGAAGGAGGAGCTGAAAAAATACATTGCAATCACTTTGACCAAAGATATGACTCTGAGCCTCATCCCAGGACATCCTTAACCCCGGCAGAGAAGAGAACTCTGGTTGAAGGAACCCAGAAGCTTTGCTCTGCCTTATGGGTATTTTTCACTGGACTCAGCTGCTAGATGTAAGCTCCTACAGGACAGAAAAAACTTCTCAGCCAGGTCACCTTAGGGAAAATTACTTAACTTCTCTGAACCTCAGTTTTCTTGCCTGTAAAATAGATACCAATCTCCACATGAGAGGATTTTTGTGAAAATGAAGGTGGTTAGCATTGCCGTCTGTCCAGAACCTAGGATGATATAGAAATTAATATCTGGAACATGGTTGGTTTGCTGTGAAAGAGGGAAAGAGAAAAAAATGTTGGGGGTCATATACGGGCAATTAGTGGTCTCATGTGGAAGTGACTTCTATCATTTACACTCACAAGTCATTGCCAGAACTGTTCACACCCCTACCCCCTTCCTCCCCAGAGAAAACGAAGAGCTACCATCTTACCATGTTTCTGAAAGGGAGGAGAATGGAAAATGTTTACAAACAGCACTAACGACTACATCATTGTGCATTAACCATCGCTCATGCTTTCTAGTTGACCTTCATTTTAGCACGATCTAGTTGATTTCTTTCCTTTTTACTGGATGTTAGAAGAGACAGGAAACAGTGTGGGAGCAGAGGGATGTGTCTAACAGCCCATGTAGAGTTCCAGTGCAGTGTTTAATGGTCTTGCCAACCCACCCATTATCATGCTTATTTCACCTGAACGTTTGACACTTATTCCAAAGAGCAGTATGCAGTTGTCAAGTACTTCCTTGTGAATACAAATTGAAAACTCTGCTCAAAAGGAGTCTAAGGAGATTGCTGGTGACCATAATTATACCGCTTTAGTAAGTCCTGAGGGAATGTCTTGGACCTGGCTTCTAACTCTATGGGATATGAAAATACACACATTAATGGCTTCTATGCTAGCTGAAGACAAGAAGGACTTGTTTCAGAATGAAAAAATAGTTTTTGGTTTAAAAGAATAATCTGTGATCCTAAAGCCCAGATCTTGTCTTGCTGCTTAAAAGCAGGCGACATTTCAAAAGCTGCTTCCTCTTGTGATCTCATTGATTTAAACAGAATTTCTTATAAATGAAACCAATTGGGCAGAAGAAACTTTGACAATTGCAACAAAATAGATTTTTTTTTAAAATTTCTTTGGTATACTTTTTTCATAGATAACCTAGTCCATTTGATCTTTGTATGTCTGGAATATTAGCAGGTATATAGTAAAAAATTTTTGATTCATTTTTTAATGACAAAGGCTTAAAAGCAAAGCAGACCTTCCACACATCACCTGGTCCAACCCCCCTATTTTAGAGAGGAACAAAGTAAGACTCAGAGAAGTGAAGTCACTGACTGGACCTCAGAATCGAAGGCAAAACTGAGAAATAAGATCCCTTGCTTCTCGTCTGCTGCTGTAGAGCTCTTACTGTCATTACACCCCACAAGTGAATTCCTAAATTTCGTTGGTGTTGGTGTTGGTGGTGATGCCAGCTGATGGTGGAGGGGGGTTTTCTAAAGAATAAGGTCTTGATAGCCATATTTTCTAAGAGTAAAATAATTTTTTTGAACAAGAAAGTACCATTACATGGCAAGGGAGATTTGGGGATCAAAGACCAGAGAAGAAAACTGAATTTACTAAAGGCGGTCACAAAGCTTAGATGAATTACTAGCTTGTTTTAAATCGAAATTCATCTTGGCACAGATTTTCCTACTTTAAAGTTGATTATTTAAGAGGCTCTTATAGAAAATGCTTCCAAGGTGCAGACTAAATTGTAGTGAAAATCCTAAGGCTACTCTTTTTAGTTTTAAAGAAGATGCTTCAAGGAAATTAAACAATGTTTTCACAGTATTAAAACTATAATACTAAAGAGATTGACTTTTTAAAAATCCCAATAAGAAAGTAATAAATCAGGGCTTTTTGGAGCACACTACTTTTTTAGAAGTATGACCTTCAGAAATGACCTTTCATTTCCTCCTGCATCCTCTATCCATTTATGGTCTGGCTGATTCAGGTGCTTCTGAGAAATTAGGGTGAAAAAAAAAACCTACCCAAGCACCTGGAAAGTTATGTCACCTTGTAGTTGAGAGAAACCATTTTATTTTGTCTGTAGACTGTTCTGGCCTTTGGAACGTTCATTTAGCAAGGCCAGGTAAATGGGAAAGGGAGTGGGTACCACACAGCTTCTTACCTAATGTGTTGTAACACTATTCTTATCCCTACAACTGTCTAAAAGAATTCTTTTTTTAGACTTTCTATGCTAGTTACCCCAAAATAAATATTCTGTGGTAGTGAGTTCCAAAAACTAATTACATGTCACACAAAAATACCGTGTGTATTTCAAGTTGGCTATACCTCACTCTTTCTTCTTGCATAGATAGTTTACAGATGTTGCTAGGATTTCTGATTGACTAGTTCCTGCTCTTGTGGGTTGCTAAGTTTTATTTTGATTTTTGTTTTCTTTTCTAAACATGGCTGCTATTACTGTTCATATTTGCATTTTGTTTACCTGACTATCAATATCAGAAATGTACTCTGGAGCTGCTTCCTCCTTTCCTCTCTTGCCCTGTGAAATATCCTTCCCTATGGCTTACAAACAAACAAACAGAAAAAACAAACAAACAAACAAAAAACCCATTCTATGCTCATGACCCAGATTTTCTTATCTCAAGTCCAGGCTTCCCCTGTGCTCTGAACTTTTTTGAATCCAAATGCCTATTTGACATCTCCATTGGGATATTTTACGAATGTATCAGATTTATCAAACCAAGAATGAACTCTTGATGGGAAGGTCAAAAAGGAGATTCAGCTGAGGTTAGGTAGCACCTGCAAGGGTATACATATAAATCTGGTTCATTTTTGTTGCTCTCTTAAGAATGGACCTCCACGACGGTATTGGTATATATCTTCATTGTAGAAATGGACAAAAGAATATTTAAAATACTGGTCAGGTGGGTAGGGTGTTATATTTATATTTTGAAAGAGATCAAAGCTAACATTAAAATGTTAGATCTCCGACAGTAAGCTACATTCTGTTGGGATGTCCATGGAAATTGCTGGTAGGTTATACAAACACCCCAGCAAATCTCACCATAGCTCCTTTGACTCAGCAAACACACATTTAGTGTCAGGCACTGTGCAGACCTGGGGGCTATAAATGTGAATCAGAAGATAGTTTATGTTTGCAAAGAGCTCATATTTTGTTTACCACAGGTGTAGTACTATCTCCTAGAGGTTCTGGAAATGTGTGGGTGATTTCTGTTGTCACAGTTTCTATGTGCTGCTAAATGTCCCCAATGATCAAGAATAATCCCATGTCCCACATACTTTCAGATGTCCTATTGACTGATATAAGTGATCTAAGTTAAAAAAAAACAAACAAACCCATTTATCATTATATGAGCCTGGATTTGAACTCCATTTTATATATTTATACACACACACACACACACACATATACATGCACATATATACACATATGTAAATATATATAAATATATATACACAAACACGTATACATATGTATATACATAGAAAGTGGTTTTCGCATGATTTTTATACATATTGAATTTTCTAGGAATTTAACAACATAAAATTTGATAGAGGGTTGTACTTTGTTTTGTTTAAAACTTTAGTGAGATTTGTTCTCCATTCAAAAAATCACAGCACCAAAGCCAGGACTGATCATGGTTTTGAACCCCAATGTGACACATGTGCTCCCGTCTTTGTTCCTCCTAGTCTGTTCTTGGCAATTCTATGTAAAGATGCTAATATAACATTACTTCACTGAGTCTTCCAGTGAAGCTTATTTTATTATAAATTACTTTCTTTTTATTTCTCCTTTATAGTCTAGTTATGCCAGTATATTGATTTTTAAAAATTCTGTATGTAGGTAAAATATAGGAGCTCTAAATTTCATTTCAGGAAAGCAAGGGAGTTGTTACAAAGGGTTTTTTTAATAAGTGCATGGAAGGAGTCTGATCTGATGGAGAGCTGCTACTCTACAGGGTAAGACACTCAAATACACAGATAATGTTGGCATCTCTGTCCATAGTAACAGCATCAGGGGTAGCCAAGCATCGTTAGGTAAGGCGTTGAATAATGCAAACATAATTTTTTATAAAATTACTCTTTCTCTGAAATATACTTTCCAGTCCTCTTTTTGGGGGCTGCAAAGGAGAAACTCAGGCTAAAGGAAACACTGCTGGTCAACGAGATGCAAAAGGAAATAATGATTTTCACAGAAAGCTTTCACAAAAAGGGAACATGCAGGCAGGGGGGCTGAGAGTTGCTTAGAGCAAAACCCAGCCGGCAAGTTAGTCGATAGGAGAGCAAGAATATCTGAGTGTGTGCTTAGAGCCCCTTTGATAGACACTGCCATAGCTCTCCTTCTAGAACTAAGTGGATAAAACATCTGGCACAGAAAGCCTTCTTCCCTGACCAGTGGAATTTGACAACTGTGGTTTTAACCTAAGAAGTAAAATTAAAGACCAGATTGAAATTAAGAATTGTGCTGACGGTTCATGGGTGATCGAGGCCAGAAAGGTTGCTAGGGACAGAGGTTCAGGACTGTTGTGGACTGAGTATATGTTAGATTCTCCCCCAAACTTCAGAGTTATCATTCTCTTAAACAAACAAACAAAAAGACTAGACAGATATACTCAACCACTGGGGGAAGAGAAGGAAACCAAAACAAACAACAACAAAAGGAGGACGGACGCATCAGGCAGTTGTCCAGAGAAAAAAACATTTACTACCCCCCAGTGCTTCACCCTGCCCCCCAACCCCAAGCCCTAGTGTCTCACATTAATTCAGAGCTTAGCTTTGAGAAGGCCAATGGATGGTTCTAGAGCTCCATGTTGGGACGTTTCAGCCACCAGTTAAAATCTAGTCCTAGACCAGGATGCTCCTAGTCTAGGGAGGCTCCTTGAGCAACCATGAAAGAAATGACTTGGTGATGTGACCACCTCATCTCGCAGAGTAGGTCTCTAATTAGCTATATCAGTGAGCATTCCAGAAAGCCCATGACTATGGCATTAGTCCTAATGACCACACCCCCTCAGTGCTTGCTTACAGGCATAGCCTCTGCTCTCACAAAAAGAATCTAGAATTGTACTTTGCCTCACAATTTTACCTTCTTCCACTTCTTAGATTCAGGATCCCTTGATTTTATCTCCAACAGTGAAACATTCTATTGCTCCTTCAAGGTAATAGTTGGTGGCCATCTCTCCCTGCCATGAGCTTCGTCAGCACTTTGTTTACATAATTCACTTGGGTCTAGAGCATCCTACAGTTATCTGAGCATAAGCCTAGAAGCTAGTGTTAATATGGAAGAGGAACTTTATGTGGTTATCTTGCATGTGTGCATATTATTATCTCTATTTTATAGAAAACTAAAACTCAAGAGATGTAACTTGCCACACAATCTTTTATCAAGTAAGCAGTGGTACTGGTATTTGAATTCTGATCCACAATAACCAAACTCATAACCACTGCACTGCCCAGTGGTTATGAGGTCCTGGAAGGCAGGATCTTTTATGTTCCCAAGTCACCTAGTGTTTCTCCTTTTGTTATTCTTATTATACATCCAATATCTGCTTTTCCCATTAGGCTATGTGGTCCATGGGGACAGAAATCGTGTCCATGTTTTCCATTCTGTCCCTAGTGCCTAGTGGCATGCCTGGTACAAAGGACTAAATAGCTGTAATGCTTCCAGTTCTTAGAACTACATCTTAGTGTTTACAAAAGGGCATTTGGACTCTTCATGTGTAAGTACAAAGTATCTTTTTTCAATTATTTATAAAATAAAGTCAATCTCAGAAACTACAGAAAGGGAAAGGGAAATCATTCCTATTTAAAGTATTTACTGTGTTCAAGACAATAAAAGGTTTCTCTTTTGATAATGCTGTATCATCGACCATTAGTAGATGCTGTATTATCTAAATATATATCTTCATCCATATACAGACCAGATATCAAAACATTTGTCTACTTATTATTTTGAAACACTTATTATTAAGTATATATATTATTTAATGGAAATGCTAAAATTTAAAAGTTACTGATAATATGTTTATTATGAATTAAATCTTTGACAGCATGTAAAAGGCTAGGAAGAATAAAAGGGTACCCATTTTAATAGCAGAATTATTTATACTAGCCAAAAACTAGAATGATTAAGTCAATTGTGGTGTAGCCACACAATGGAATACTACACAGCAGTGAAAATGGATGAGCTTTTGTACATCCAACACTGGAGACGATCTCACAGTAGAACCTTAAGTGAAAGCAAACAGATACAAAAAAGTACATAAAGTTCATTTATATAAAGTTCAATATAAGCAAAACTCATCTCTGGCATTAGAAGTCAGAATATTGATTCCTCTAGCCACAGTCGTAGTGGTGACAGGGAGAAAGCCCAGGAAGCTTCTAGGGTGCTGGTAATGTGGTGTTGCTTGATCTGTGTGCTGGCTCACAAGTGTTCACTTTGAGAAACTCAGACACTTATGATTTGTGCAATTCTCTATATGTGCCCTGTTTTAATAAAGCTTCACTTCTTAAAAAGTTCTCCATACTATCCATATTGGTGGAGTTATTTTATATAATATACATATATACATACACACATACACATATAGGTATTATATGTAGTGGTACATAAGATTAGCATGCTTAAGTGTGGACTCCTGTTAATCTACTTTTTCTTTAGTGACTTTGCTATTTATTTACTTATTTATGTTGGTGTATCCCAGGAACTAATTGGAAGACTTCCTAGCCTTCCATTCACTCTTTGTGGGTTGGACATTGATATTCATGCAGTTACTGCAACAACTTCCAAAACACGTATGTGGCTTAAATATGGATTTTCCTATCCTTTCATGACTGTCTGATTCATGTCTTAATGCATTCCACACTCTAGTGACATAAAGGAAATAAGAATAATATATAATAATAATAATGTAGAATAATAATAAATGAATAAATATAAATAATAATAAATAATAATAAACGTAGAATAATCTACATACAAATCTTATTAATTTGATTGGTCAAAATCCAAATTAAAAACAAAAAAAGAAGCTAAAAGTTACAGACATTCCTTCTTTTCCAAACTGTATGTGTAAAATGACTTTTAGCTCTATTTAGTACTGAACTTCAATTATTTAAATATATTTTAGAACCTAATTAACATCTCACCAATATTTTCCACATTACATTGAAATTGAGAACTGAAATATCCCATTTTGATAATAAAAAGTTAGTAAAATGTTAAACTGCACAGTAAAGAATGTGGGTGCATGTATGATCTTTTCTCTGGTGCCACTTATTCAAAATTTCCCATAGCATTTGCTTAAGTGGGGAATGAGCCTAATGATGTATCATATCATATTCACTGCTTCCAAACTTTATTCTGATTACAGTAGTTTTAAGAAGACTGACATCTCCCAACTTATCTTGATTCTAAGAGACCACTTTATTGCTAATGATGATAATAATAATAATAATGCTCAGGTTAACTAAGCAAAGATGGTATGAACCATCTGAGATGAAGAAAGAAAATAAATAGAATGGATAAAAATCATTCAAATAAAAAACGGTCCAGAGCTCGTCTCTTCTCCAAAAACCCAGCAGGAACTTTCCAGTGTAAAGGGACACCCTAGGAGAAGCACAACCAGCTTGAAAGGGGTCTCCTGTTCCAACCTGACCCCAAATCTCTCCTGGGAGAGGAAGCAAATCGAACTTTTTCCCCATCAATCCTTGGGGAGGTCGGGAGACCGGGAGGCGAGAAGCCTCCCCAGGCGCCCGGGACACCGGTGCCCGCGTCCCCGGACCAGGGACTTACCACGAGCGCGCAGCACAGCAACTTGTTCATTATGGTCCTCGGGAAACCTCAGGCGCTCGGAGGCGGCGGCTGCGGGGTGAGCGCTCCGGTGCGTCTCTGCAGCCCGTGCACTCATCACGTTATATATAGTGTCCCGGCAACAGGAAGTATCGGCTTCACTTTGATCATTCATTCCCTATCTGGACCAAACTTTGCACCTTTCTTTTTTAGGAACCTTGGGCGGGAGCGGGGGAGTGGGGCTGGGGTCCAGGGTTAACGCTTTCAGAGCCAGGGCGGAAAGATACGGCGCGGTGGTGGTGGGGGGCGGCGGTGGGCGGTGCTGGGACGGGGATGTCTGGCCCCTGGGAGGCCAAAAAAAAAAAAAAGCCACCGGGCTGCGGAACAAGGCGGCTGCTGTCTCCGCGCGGCTCTGAGGTTTCCTGACCCCTTCCCGCCAGCGGCCGGCCTCCTGGCAGCCGTGGCCGGCGGTGGGAGGGCTGGGCGCACGCTGAGCAGCTGCTGTGCTGGGCTTCTCCACCCCGAGCGTCAGATTCAGCCAAGATCCGGGCGCAGCCTGCAGTGCGTCCCAGACACTGTATCCCACTCTCGTCTGATCCCCTTCTCAGCGGATTCTGAGCCCTCCAATAACAAGCCTTCTCATTCACGCACTGCACTGTCTCAGAGCACTGCTCTGGGAGTTTGCAGTCATTAATCTCCAAGGTTGCATAGACACGTAGAAGAAACTCCTCTAACTTGTCTGGTTCTAAAGCCCATGCTTTTCCCTCTTCACTGTTTGTTCCCCGGGGGAGTTAGAGCCAGAGAGAATCAGCCCAGGAAAACTTCCTGCCTAGGGCAGGAAACACCTTGCAAGCTGTGGGATACGTTCGCAGCTGTTTTCTTCATCAACACCATCATCATCAAAGGGTTATTGGTACCTTCTTGTCCTACCTACTGAACGTCTGGAGTCGCCTCTTCGAGGTCTTTCCACCGCCCCCAAGCTGTTGGCGGAGTCTGGTGCTTTTCCTGAAGTGTTCCTGTCTCCCCCATCCACTCCCACCAGCTGCTTATCTGAAAGTTGGACCTGATGACGTCTAAAGTGTAGACCCATTCTGAGGGCTTGCAGTTTACTGATTTGCTCTCAGGTTGCTACCAGAACTCTTTGCTTGAGGATGCTGAAAAACCACTGCAGAGCCAGTCTCCCCAACAGGGCCAAGTGTTCAGTTCTGTCTCCTGAGAAGGTCAATTTCTGCTTTTCACCAGAGTTCAAGGAGAGGAAGGTGAAGAGAATCAGAAGAGTGGCCCCAGGGCCAAGTAATACCGGCTGGGATCAGAATATCTGCCCTTTCAAACCCACATCTTTCCACCAGGAGGTCCAAGTGGATCCATAGACAAGAGTAGAAAATATTTAGAGGGAAAGGATTCAGGTCTTCTGCTCTGACTGTGAATTACAGAAGACAGAAGGTCTTATTCAGCTTTCTCTCTCCAGAGCATGGTGGTTTCTTAAGTGAACTAGTAAATGAATGAAGGTCAGGGAGTGGGGACAAAGTGGTATGACTCTAGACCTGCCCCTCAGCTCTTTTTTTTTTTTTAAGATCGATTTTATTCATTTTTAAATTTTTTGTTTATTTTTATTTTTGGTTGCGTTGGGTCTTTGTTGCTGCGCAGGGACTTTCCCTAGTTGCGGCGAGCGGGGACTACTCTTCATTGCGGTGCGCGGGCTTCTCGTTGCGGTGGCTTCTCTTGTGGAGCACGGGCTCTAGGCACGTGGGCTCAGCAGCTGTGGCTTGCAAACTCCAGAGCGCAGCCTTAGTAGTTGTGGCGCACGGGCTTAGTTGCTCCGAGGCATGTGGGATCTTCCCGGACCAGGCCTCGAACCCATGTCCCCTGCATTGGCAGGCGGATTCTTAAGCAGTGTGCCACCAGGGAAGCCCTGCCCCTCAGCTTTTGAACTTCAGTTGGACACCTACAATCTGAGTTGCTAGCACTTAGACTGACCGTGGGACTCAAGTAAACTTGAGCGTTAGGAGTAAAGCACTATGTAAATGGCAGTATTACTGTCTTTCTCAGGGTAATGCTTGTCTGGGATACTCTCTGAAGGCATTTTCCTTGAACTGTCCTATAAGGCTAATGTGCAGGAGTCAAGCCTTGGAGAAAACCGATCAAGGATTGAATTCCGCAGCGTTAACCCTGGGAAAGTTTTAGGACTGCCTAAGCCTCAGTTTGCTCATCTGTAAGATAAAAATAGTACTGCTATTACAGAAATGTGGGAAGGAGCAAATGAAAGCATTTTAAGAAGGATTCCATAAATGAGATTAATCACTAATCAATTGTGAGCACTAAATAAAGGAATGCATGTAAGATAACTCGGCACAGTGCCTGGCCCATGGGAAATATTGACTAAACTACAGCACTGATTGTTCTCGGGGCGTAAGTTAGATACCAGGCCTTAGAGCCAGACGGACTCCTCTACTTGCACCCCAGATCTACTACATCCTGTCTCTGTGACCCCAGGCAAGTTTTAACTAACCTGTGTTTCTGTTTGGTGTCTTAATCAGTATAGTGAGGATAAAAATCATACCGCCCTCAGAGGATTATAAGGGTTATTATGAGGATTAAATTGGATAAAACATGTAAATCACTCAACACAGTGTTTAGCACGTAGTAAGTGCTCACTAACTCGAGCTATTATTATCATTCTTATCCGAGGTGCTCGTAGAGACATTTATACAAGCACAAGGTAAGTCGGGGCTATAAGCTCCTGAGGGCAGGAATCATATATTTTCCTATGATATTCCTTGAAACTTTTAGCTCAGCGTCTGGCCTCCCTGTAACTATTTGATAAATAATAGTAATAGTGGTGGTGGTGGTGGTGTGTGTGTGTGTGTGTGTGTGAGAGAGAGAGAGAGAGAGAGTGGGAGGGAGTGTAATTCACTGTCATCTTGAGAAAAGCCGGGGCACCATTTGTCTAGGATCACAAAATAGTCCGTGTATTGACTGTGCATGTCGGGGCCTGACTGTGGGCTGTTCATTAATCACCCACTGCCAGGAAACAGACACTCTGAGTTATCCGTCACGTCTTTTGTTATATTCTTGGAGAAATCTGGCCAGTCCCCCTGGCTCTTCCCGTGTGACCCACAACAGTGAGTAGCAGGCCCTGAACACTCAGAAGCTGGAGTTCACCTTCAGCCTGGATTGGAAGGGACCCGGGCATTCGGGACTGAATCCAAGTGGAAATGTCTGAACGTTCACTTGGCAGACAGACTACATCCATCTTCCTGTGACAGATCCTTCACTGGCAGGGGCCATTGAACAGAGTGTCCCGTAAATTTAACCTTCTGTTTCTGGGCGCCAGAGACGTGTGATGCTGACTTCCTAGGTGACACCTAATCAGATGACGCTCATCTCCTCTTCCCTGAACTCTTGAGTTTGGCCCCATGTTGAACACATTTTCACTGCACGTATTTCTGATGGTCCTTGCTTCGGTTTCAGCCATTTGTATGGCTTAAAGAAATGGTGCCTGAATATTGGGAAGCCCAGGAGGAAAACACTTCCACTCTTTAGCATAGCAGCAAAGCACCTGATACAGGAGGCCATTTATAATCATCATTATAACAGAAATGCCTGAAACGCAGGACGGATTGATTTAGGTCCTTTGGGAGACCAGGCACACAGTGGGCTCTGAAGTGACTGATTGAATGTCTAGAACATGTTACACCTGAGCTCCCACACCTGAAAACTGGAAATACAAGTTCTGAGGTTACGTAGAGGAAAGGTTATTAACTAGAAGAACAAGAACATATTCCTTGTTATTTCATTCTTAGTAAATCTTTTCCTGATCTCGTAGGAGAAGGAACAGAAAGAAAAGAGGAGAAATATGCAGTTAGCCTATTGATTTTCTTTTATTAATGTTTGCCCGTTTCTTCATTAACAAACACAATTTTAACTATTAATATTCTACACAAAGCTATTTGACTTTCAAGGTGTTATAGACTCTGTACAGAAATGGACACGTATTTGCTTTAAAAATAACGTGCAGAAAGGCAAGCACTTTCTGCTTGAGTAAGTCACCCATTGCTTAAGGATCTGGAAGTGTTGCCAGGGGTCAGTAAGGGCTAGTTATGGTTTCCCACTCAAGGGTAGTGTGACTTCAGCATTGTCAGTCATTTGTTAAAATAACCCTTTCGTTGAAAGCTGGTATTAATCAAACAATCACACAAATATAAATACATGGAAAGAAATAAGTTACAGTTGGAGCAACTGAGCCAGTGTGATTTTAAGCCACATCTCATGTATGTTAACTAGTAGAGAGAAGATAGCCCTTGGGCAGGAAGGACAAGGTGTCAGCAGACCTCAAGGTGAGAGGAAGAGAGTTGTAATTTCCCGCAACTAGGAGAAGCCCAGTAAGGCTGGTACACGGAGGGCAAGGCGCTGCCTGGGCTGGAAGAGGCTGCAGAGACGAGTGGACAGTGGTAGGCTGCAAAGTGTAATTGCTTCTAGTCTTTCTCCAAAAAATCATAGGAAGCACTGGAGGGTTTAAGCACGGGAGTGATTTGATCATTATAGCTTCTGTGGGATAGAAATTCTCTGACCTTCATCCTGCCAGCCTCACGGTCATAGGTCCAAACGTAGTCATACAAGAGAAAGCCCTCTTAAACTAAAAATCACAGCATAAATTGAAAAGTATTTTTCTTAGCTTAACTAAGTTTAAGCTTTTTTAAATGCCTGCATATGGTAAAAATTCAAATAGTATTAACACATATACAGTGGAGGGTAAATTTCCATTTTGCTTCAGACCTCCACTGCCCATTTACAGAAGCTTCTACTATTAATGATTTTTGTATGATTGTTCAGATCATATACAAATACATGTTTATGGATAGATAGATATCCTGTTGTTTCGTGCAGAAAGGAGCATACACTACAGTGTTCCAAAGGTTGCTTCGCCACTTGACCCTGTTTCTGTTCCATACCAGCACTGTGTCTGAGGGCTTCAAAAGAGAGAACTTAATACATGGAATTGGTTACACAGGTTATAGAATCGCTGAGAAGTCGAACAGAGGATGATGAGGCAACCAAGACGTGAGAAACAGCATAAAGCTATTACCTCCCTAGCGTGGTGGGTCAAAGGGAAGAGTTGGGGGCTCGTCTCACCAGAAGGAAGCCGGAGCCACAGTGGCTCTGTCCAGTGGGATCTGAGCTCTATGGAGACAGAGTTGCAGTCAGAAGTACTGCCCCTCAAATCTCCTTCAAGAGCTTTCCATTGGCCAAGCACAGGCATGTACCCGCAGACATGGGATGCAGCATGAGCTGGTGGGCTCTCCCGTGATACAGAGAAGAACAGGGGGATGATTTGTGAGGGTAAACCGACTGAGGATGGGCACAGACATATATACAAATGTCCCATTCTTTTTCACTGTAGTACAATACTCTAGCGTATGACTATATCGTAATTTACTTAACTAGTGCTCTACTGATGGACAATTCAGCTGCTTCCAGTAATTTTCTATTACAAAGCATGTGGCAGCGAGTATTATTATGTGTCCATCTTTGCACATTTAGGTGAGTGGACTTTTTAAGGATAAACTCTTTGAAATGTAATCGGGACCTTTGTTCCAGTTTTTTGGTATATGTATTTTACATTTTGTATATGTATTTTACATTTTGATAGGTATTGGCAGACTGTCTCCCAAATACCTTACTATTCTTAGTATTAATCTTACCACTTTGTGTGTGTGTGCGGGAGGGATAACTTATAATAAGCAAATACTACTCCCTGTAACCCATGTCACATAGCATTGGAAGGAGCACTGCATTCTTTAAGCAGGAAGCCTGGTCTTTCAAGCTCTATAAAGATAGCTGCCTCATTTATGATTCAGGGCTTAGCAACTTCTATCAGCCCACCAGGAGAAGTGGAGGGTGGGAAATTTGTCTTAGCTTGGGCTGCCATATCCAAATACCATAGATTGGGTGGCTTAAAGTCCAGTGGTCCCCGAACTTTTTGGCAACAGGGACCAGTTTCGTGGAAGACAATTTTTCCATGGACGGGATGGGGCAGGTGGTACAGGCGGGAATGCAAGTGATGGGGAGCGATGGGGAGCGATGGGGAGCGATGGGGAGCGGTGGGGAACGGTGGGGAGGGATGGGGAGCGGTGGGGAGCGGGTGGGGAGCGGGTGGGAGCGGGTGGGGAGGGATGGGGAGCGGTGGGGAGCGGGTGGGGAGGGATGGGGAGCGGTGGGGAGCGGTGGGGAGGGATAGGGAGGGATGGGGAGCGGGTGGGGAGGGATGGGGAGCGGTGGGGAGCGGGTGGGGAGTGGTGGGAGCAGGTGGGGAGGGATGGGGAGCGGTGGGGAGCGGTGGGGAGGGATGGGGAGCGGTGGGGAGCGGTGGGGAGCGGGTGGGGAGGGATGGGGAGCGGTGGGGAGCGGTGGGGAGGGATGGGGAGCGGGTGGGGAGCGGTGGGGAGCGGTGGGAGCAGGTGGGGAGGGATGGGGAGTGGTGGGGAGGGATGGGGAGCGGGTGGGGAGCGGTGGGGAGCGGTGGGGAGCGGGTGCGGAGCGGTGGGGAGCGGTGGGGAGCGGTTGTGGAGCGGTGGGGAGCGGTGGGGAGGGGTGGGAAGCGGTGGGGAGGGATGGGGAACAGTGGGGAGCGGTGGGGAGGGATGGGGAGTGGTCGGGAGGGATGGGGAGTGGTGGGGAGCAGTGGGGAGCAGCAGATGAAGCTTCGCTCGCTCGCCTGCCTCTCACCTCCTGCTGTGCGACCCGGTTCCTAACAGGCCGCAGACTGGTACCCGCCTGCAGCCCAGGGGTTGGGGACCCCTGGCTTAAACAGCAGACATGTATTTTCTCAGAGTTTTGGAGGCCGGAAGTTTGATATTGGGGTATCGGCCTCTGGTGAGTCCTCTTTTTCTGGCTTGTAGGTGGCCACTATCTCGCCGTGTGCTAGCATGACCTCTTCTTTGTGTGTGTTCAGAGAGGGATATCTCTCTCTTCCTCTTCTTAGCAGTTCTATAGGACACCACCCTTATGACCTCTTTTAACCTTATTTACGTCCTAAATGCCCTATCTCCAAATACAGTTTGCATTGGGGGTTAGGACTTCAACAAAGGAATTTGGGGGAACACAATTCAATCCATAGCAGCATAGTTCTATTCCCCTCTTTTAGGATTTATAGTCCCATGATTAATTTTCAAAGGAATTTAGACTCTTGCAATACTTGCTAGAGTGCGCACTAAATATTATGAATACAGAACTGTAAAGTTACACTTTTTCTCTCCCTCAAATTTCTTTTTTCCTCCTTTTCTGGATTCTCTCTTCCCCCTTCAGTCTAAGAAAATAACCTCCGCAGTTCAGGCAGTTTCACTTTATGATTATATTTCCTTCCAAAATGCATCACCCATTCTCAGATTCTGGTTTCTCTGACTGTATGAGGTTGGCAAGCTACTAGCAGGGGGGAAAATCTTGTACATTCTTTGATAAAGGTTCTTAATAGTAGAGCTCAGTTACGTTAAATAGCGTAGTATATACCCTGCCTGCTTGAACAGAGGAGAACATATATCAAGCCTTTCCGCACATGCAAAACCCATCACAATTTTCTGTTTGAAATTTCTGTCAAGACAATGCCAAATTCATGTTAATTCTGGGTGGGGAAGTTTGGAAAAAGAAAAAATAAAATCTCAATAGACCGAAACATGGTGTCTGCCATTCCTCTGCAGCCAGAAGAAGAAACTTAACTCCTTGCTTATAATCACTTTGACCTTGTCTGCCAATAGCTCCAGTCACTTCAGCCGGGGTTTTCTGAAACTTAGATACCCATCTAGTGTCTACTCAGTCCCAGGAAATGGGTTCCTTAATTAAACAGGGATGCATATCCCAAACAACCCTCACCTGAAGGCTTCTGAACAAATATATCTCATATCTGCATATCAGAAGAGTGTTAGAAAATACTGCCTGCCTACTCAGAGTTTCCTCTTCAAAAGTCCTTCAGGAAATTTGGTCATCTCTATTGTCAATTCAAAGATTCTCCCCCTCCCCCAACCCCCGTGCAATTTGTCTGCACCTGGCTAATGAAAATATGATAGATAAGAATTCTTAGAACCGTTTTCTTAGTAGTCACTTAGGTGCTTCTACCTGGGAAAGTCCCCTCCTTTAACTGAAACAAACCTTTAGAAACAAAAGTTTTGATGTGATAATTTTCAGAAAAACTAGCCTGCGAGAGAGAATTGCTTCCTGAAACAAGAGTTTGCCTAGAAAAGACTTAGCCTAAAGGAGCATCTGTAGATGAATATTAAGCTTAACAGGGGGATGAAGTTATTTAATATTCAGCTGAAGGGGCACTATTAACATAACCAGTTTCAGTACACATAAGGTACTTTATCATTTATTTATTCAACAAATAAATGATAAAGTACTTAGTACCTAGTAGGTGCCAGACACTGCACCCCCAATATAGACAGAAATAGTTACCACACTTCAGAAGCTTTCAGTCAGGTTGAGGAGAGAGAGTAATGAAATAAATCAGGAAATAAACGCTTTGGATGGTGATAAGCCAGTTTCAGAGAGTGATAAGAGGGTTGAAGTCCATAATTCAAGTTAGTGTAATGGTGCGTGCCTAGAAAGGGGCTACTTTAGCTGTTTCTTTTTTTATAGATTTTTAAAAATATTTATTTATTTGGTTGTGCCGGGTCTTAGTTGAGGCTCACGGGCTCCTCAGTTGTGGCATGTGGGCTCCTTGATTGTGGCATGCGAACTCTTAGTTGTGGCATGCAAGTGGGATCTAGTTCCCTGACCAGGGATCGAACCCGGGCCCCCTGTGTCGGGAGAACGGAGGCTTATCCACTGCGCCACCAAGGAAGTCCCTAGCTGAGTTTCTTAGGGAAAGGCTCTCTAAAGAAGCAACTTCTGATCAGACAATGGAATGATGAGGGCATTGCATATTCTGGGAGGTGGAACCAAAGCCCTCCAGGTAGAGCAAAGAGCAAGTGTGGTAACGCAGGTGAGAAATGTCAGTGGGCTAAAGCTAAGGGAATGAGAGGGAGATTTAAACCATATGTGCTCAGAGAGGTGGGCAGGGCCAGACCATGCAGTGTCCCATGGCAGGGCAGGACGTAGCAACAATGCCTCCATCAGGCAAACAAGTATTCCTAGAATCAGAGGTAGAATACAGGACAGTTCAGGGATCAAATCTAGGGCATTGATACCAAAATATTTATTTCTAAATATTTTGTTGTTTTTGATGTTATTGTAAAGGGGATTTCTTTCTTAGTTTCTCTTTCAGATAGTTCATTGTTAGTATATAGAAATGCAACTGATTTTGTGTGCTGATTTTATATCCTGGAACTTTGCTGAATTTATTTATTCTAACAGCTATTTGGTGGCGTCTTTAGGGTTTTCTGTATATAAGATCATGCCATCTGCAAATGGATCATTTTACTTCTTCCATTCCAATTTGAATGCCTTTTATGTATTTATTTATTTACTTTGGCCTAACTGTTGTGTCTAGGACTTCCAGTACTATGTTAAATAGAAGTGGTGAGAGTGGACATCCTTGTCTTGTTTCTGATCTTAGAGAAAAGGCTTTTAACCTTTCACGATTAAGCATAACAACTGATATCAAAGAAATACAAATGATCGTAAGAGGCAACTATGAACAATTGTATGCTAACACACTGAACAACCTTGAAGAAATGGAAAACTTCTTAGAAACATACAACCCAGTAAGACTAAAATCAGGAAGAAATAGAAAATCTGAACATACCAATTACCAGTAAGGAGATTAAATCAGTAATCAAAAATCTCCCAACAAATAAAAGCTCAGGACTAGATGGCTTCACAGGTTAATTCTATGAAATATTTAAAGAAAAATTAATACCAGTCCTTTTCAAACACTTCCAAAAATTTGAAGAGAAAGGAACACTTTGAAACTCATTTTATGAGGCTAGCATTACCCTGCTATCAAAGCCAGGCAACATTACAAGAAAAGAAAATTACAGGTCAATATCCCTGATGTGTATAGATGCAAAAATCCTCAACAAAATGCTAGCGAACCAAATTCAATGGCACATTAAAAGGACTCAACATGATTAAGTGGGATTTATCCCTGGGATGGAAGGATGGTTCAATATATGCAAATCAATAAATGTGACACAGGGCATGAACAGAATGGAGATAAAAATTATATGATCATTTCAATAGAGGCAGAAAAAACATTTGACAAAAATTCAACATCCTTTCATAATAAGAACTCTCAGCATATTAGGTATAGAAAGAATGTACCTCAAGATGATAAAGGTCACATACGACAAGCCTAGAGCTAACATACTCACTGATCCTAAAAATAAAGGACAGAGAATTGGCTATATTCTGAATTCCTACAGGGTGTAGAGGGTGTTAAAATATTTTAGCCAGATGTTCCTCCACATATTTTTTCATTACTACACCCAAAGGAGAAATTTTTAAGTCAGTTTAACTTGAGAAAAATTGAATACTAAGGCATAAGATGTTTTCAGGTAGGGTTGTGCTTTGGAAGAACGTGAAACCCTCGCAATATTTCAAGCTTTTTTTACCCCTCCCCAACCAAACAAATTTTGCCCACTTGTGGAATATTTGTCTCCCACTGAGAATGCATACTTTAGCCAAACCCGTGACTTAAATACCTATGATTTCACCCATGAGGGTCCATTTTACCACCATTATGCTAAGGAAGGAAGTCTTTGGTATTGCTGGAAAGTGAGAATCCTGGTTAAATCAACTGTCTACATGTACAGGGTAGATTAACATGACTAATGTGTATATAACATCACACTGTGCCAAAATATTTGAAAATAAATTTCATACATACTAACAGGCACTCAGAGCAAGGGAGTGGCAGAGAAAAGAGTTGTGTACAGGGAACAGCTTAGACTATGATAGAAGAGAAAGGATGGGATTTGGCTCTGGAGGAATGTAAACAATGTGTAAATGAAAAGCAGTTTCATTTGCAAATTCTGTCACTACAGGTCCTCCTCTAGTACGTGAAATGGCCTTTGAAGGTTCGTATTTCTGTAGGTACCTCGTGGCAGTCAATAAGAATTATGTAGTCAATAGAACCTGAGAACAGTCAAGGTCACCTTTTGGGTCCTGGTAGGAAGGACATTATCTGTGTTATGATTTTTTTCTCTTAAAAGACATGTTGCTTCTTCTGGGAGGAGTTCCAGTAGATAAACAGACATACTTAACACTTCTAAACCAGACCATTTGAAAGGATTTTGCACAGTGGGACCAAAAGCTGGTCCTAGACGTCATGACTTAGTGGTTCTAACCCCAGTCACTGTGCAGCAGGAGAAAGCCTTTTTGGCAGGAGAAAGCCTCATGACTGGGGCTTTCAAGTTCATAAGAGCTGTGGGTCTTCTGGCCAAAAAAAAAAAAAAAAAAATATGTAAGTTCACATAAATTTTGCATTCACTTTCAGAAGGTTCATGACCTATGACTCCAGTAGGGAAACTGATTTGGAATATGATGAAACATTTTGTGGCACTGTTTTAAAGAGATGTTTGTACCTTGGTTAGTAATAATATTGTTGTATCATCATTTGTCATGTCTCAATATTTATATTTCCTGGGTTCCCGTCTAGGTTACCCATCCTGAATTTTCAATGTTACGTAAATGAGGGTTGTTTTCTCCTCACTAGTGCATCATTGTACTAACTGAGTCTATAAATGGGCTCACCCTTTGACACTGTGTACTCCCAGCACAGCTCAGATCTCAGGGCAGCTGATTCTCCTCTCCTAGGGCAGCAGGTGTGGGATGTGTGATTGAGTCATTCAAGGATCTCAAAGAAATATTTGTTAGAGGGAGCAGCAAACAGTGACTGATTCAGTAGCTCCTTGGGTTCCAAACAACCTGGTACTTACCACAGTTTACATTTGAAGGAAGCTCTGCTGCTTCGTTAGTGGTTGTTAGATGTTGGGCAGATGAACGGAACACAAAAGCAGAAGTCCCAAGGGGCAGGCACAGTGGGAAGTGTGGAAGAGGGGGTTTTTGTGACCTTCCCTTCAAACTCAAGTAAGATAAGGTTTAGGTAGCTTAGAATAAAGATCAGTTTAGTAGCAAAAGTAGTCAAGTCATTTGGGGCGCTTTTAGATGAAAAACAATAGAGCAGAGTGTAGCTCCAGTTCTGAGGCTGGACTCTTTGCATCTGAATCTTTGCTGCCTTGCTCTGTGTCCTTACATTTCTCTGGGACTGAGTGTCTCCATCTATACAGTGGAGAAGCTAATAACAGTATTCATTTCTTAAGATGGTTCTGAGTTTTAAACGGGAATATATATATGAGACACCTAGAACAATGCCTGGCAAGCAGTAAGCTCCCCACAAACGTCAGCACTTCTCTGTAATCAAATTCACCAAGGTGTTACTTTAGAATGATTGTACCTGTGCTGTGTGGACACGGTTGTCTAGGCCATTGAAAGGAGAGATTTTATAGTTTCAAAGACTGTTCATGCTACAGTTACTACCTATTTAAAAGTATAAAGTAGATTTTTTTTTTTTTTTTTTTTTTTTTTTTTGTGGTATGCGGGCCTCTCACTGTTGTGGCCTCTCCCGTTGTGGAGCACAGGCTCCGGACGCGCAGGCTCAGCGGCCATGGCCCACGGGCCCAGCCGCTCCGCGGCATGTGGGATCTTCCCAGACCGGGGCACAAACCCGTGTCCCCTGCATCGGCAGGCGGACTCTCAACCACTGCGCCACCAGGGAATCCCTAAACTAGATATTTAAAGCAGAAAGTCTCCCCCAGCAACCATGGCAGTCAATCAGCTGAGGCATATGCATCCAGGAGTGCCTGCAAAGTGTTCAATCCTGTGCAAGCCCTGAGGAAACCTACGGAAAGTGGATGTCCAGGTGTCTTCCTTGCCTTCTGGGAGTTTATCACCTGGTCTCTTCATCAGAGCTTGGCTTACACTATTACACACGCTTTAAAAAAATTACAGCAAAGAAGTGGTACAGGAGGTCAGAAGGCATAATGGAACGAGAATTGTATGAAGTCTTTAGGAGTTGAGGGGGTAGGAAGGATACATTCGAAATGGGATTGATGGTGTGTGTGGGGAGGGCGTGGGAGGCTACCTGAAAAGGCTTCCTGAAGGAGAAGAGCTTTGAAAAATAAGCAGGCTTTTTAAAAATTATGATTTATTTATTTAGCTGCGCTGGGTCTTAGTTGTGGCATGCGGGCTTAGTAGCGGCACGCATGCGGGATCTAGTTCCCCAACGAGGGATCGAATCTGGGGCCCCTGCATTGGGAGCGTGGAGTCCCACCCTCTGGGCCACCAGGGAGGTCCCGAAAAATGAGCAGGCTTTTAAGAGGCAGATATGAGAAGGAAATGGATTCCAGGCAGGAAAAACTAGGCTCCTGGAGGCCCAGACGTGGGCAGGGGTGGGATGTGTTGGTGGTGGTGGTGGAAGAATGGGTAGTGCAGGGTGCATGGTCCCAGCAGAGGGAAGGTGAGAGGCACAGGTGCGAGAGGACCTTGTCTTTGTGCTAAAGCAGCAGAGAAGGAAGAGGCTGAGGAAGTGTGGATGACTTTGAATGCCAGATGCAACTGTTGTTTTATGGGCAGTGGAGGCTCAAAGGGTTTTTGAGCGTGATCAGAACTGTGCTTAAGAGATCATTTGTAAACCACTTTATTCTTTTTTTTTTTCACTCTTTTTTTTCACTTTATTCTTTTTGAAGTACTTTTTCCATACCTTATTTCACTGAGTCCTTAAAGCAAGACAGTGCCAAATGTAAAAGAGCCATTCTTTGCCTCATTTCTGCCTCATATTTTTCTAGCCACACCACACACATTGCCAATAAAGCAGAAAGATCAAAAGATTATCCTGTTTGCTCCCAGAGAAGGATTAGGAGGAAGGGGATGGGAAAATATGGACCCCCTGTGAACCACTCTGCAAAGCTACTTGTTTGGAAACAAAATCTGCTTTCCATTCCAAACTGCGTCAGAAGTTTAAATAAGAATGAAGTTCTTATTCCTTAAGTATATCTATATTGTCATGCTAACTTTAAATATACCCTCTTATTTTATCATTTAAGCCATAAGGCACAATCCAACATTTGTACAGTTCTTTTTTAAATTTTTGTTTGTTTATTTATGGCCCCGAGACTTGTGGGATCTTCGTTCCCCAACCAGGGATTGAACCTAGCCCTTGGCAGTGAGAGCAAGGAGTCCTAACCACTGCACCGCCAGGGAAGTCCCTGTACAGTTCTTTTAAATCAACAGGATATCATGAGATCATTTAATCAACCTTTGACCAATAACTGACAGGTAGATAAGTTAAACATTTCTATTAGAAAATTAGAAAAGTTAGGAAAGTAGCACTCAGAGAGGACCAGAGACCAGTCCCAGGTGGCAAAGTTATCAAGAAATAGACTTGAAATTAAAGCAAGAGCTTGAACTCTAGATTCACAACTTCCACACTCCGTTATATTTTGCTAGCTGTTTCTGCTTAACTGAATTCAAGCTATTATCCATCATTTGACAGTAAGCTTCTATAGGTTAAAGGGTATTTTCAACTCTCATCAGAACTGTTCCTTGTCTGATTATTTGAGGCCTGTGGGCAGGTATCAAGATGGAAGATTATAAGTGGCTCATCTGATACAGGAGCTGGCTCTGTCTGCATGGTGCAAAACCTGGTGAACAGCATTATAAGACCCTGCCATGGCTGACTTGACTATGAGACATGTTGCACTACGTTGATTTTTTTGGTCTGCGTTCCTCTCCTCCCTTCTTCCACTCCCTTCACTCCCGGGCTGGAGGAGCAGAGAGAGCCTAACACTGGCGCTCTACCTTTTCTGGCTGGCTATCCATCTGCGTCAACGTGGTGTTGGCTTTGGCGCCTTGGCGGTTGGACTCGAGACCATTTTGGGGCAGCTGAGATGATTCCTTTCTAATGGTTTCTTGACCTGTGAAGCCAGGAAAAGGTTATTTTTGCTTAGAGAGACCTCAAAATTTCAGTGGGGAGTTTGGTTTTGGACATTTTTTAATGCCCTGCTTAGTTCTCAAGTAATGAAAAAAGCTAAATCATTTTCAAAGAAGTGACTTTTGCAGGCTGGCGTGATAGTTCATGGGCCTACAGCTGATCTCATGCTCTCCGAGGCACACCTGTCTGAAGGAAGCAGGCAAATCAATCACCCCCCTGCTGTTTTGCATTACCTAAAAGGCAACCCTTCCACAGAGCAGTGGTGGATGTAAATTCTGGCACCCATAAAAAAGTGTTGAGAAACATCTGCAGTCTCTTTAAAACCTTATAAAGTTAACAGCTTTCCATGGAAAGGGACTGCTGGAACAGCACATCCAAATCAAACTGGATGAGTGACCACCTATGGTAGAGATTAACTAGTGTGATGGAGAAAGCCCAAGATGAGGACCAACCTGCTTATTCCATGGGATGTTCCCTGTGTACTCCAAGGAGCAGTAATCGTCTCTGAATCTATTGCCAGTTAACACTCAAAAGAAGTTTTGTTGAGTGAATAGATGGATGCCTAATGGATGTATCACCAGGGCTTTTATAAAAACTTTTCCTTTACCTGGAAGGCCCTCTCCCCAACAAAAATATATTTGGTGTCACATTCAGTCAACAAATATTATAAGAACCTTCTAGGTTCCAAGCATTGTATTCTGGATATGATGGATATAAATAAGTCAGGGTTCACATGTTCAAGGAATTTATAATTTAGTAGGGAAGACAGACAAGTGACAAGTTGAAACAGAAGGTGCATGAGATGAGCACAGAGTCTATGGGAGGTCATGGCGACGGGAGGGGTGGGAGGTGGGGAAGCTCAGAACTGGCAAATCAAGACAAGGGTCCAACAGTTAAACAAACAGTATATCAACTAGAATTCAGCTGAGGAGTTGCTGAGTAAAATGATAAAGGTAATTAAAACTACCATCATTTATTGAGTCTCCATTAAGTTCAGGGTCTTAAGTTCAGGGTCTTTTTACATACATTATCTGAAATGTCACATTTTATAATACCTATTTTCCAGATTAGGAAACTGAGACTCAAGAACTTGCTCAAGCCCACACAACAAATGATTGCCAGGGCTGGGGTCAGGATATATCTGCCACCATAGTTACTACATACCTTGTAAATACAAGGTTAGTTCTTGACTAATATATCCGTTCTTTATGACTACCCACTTCTCTGATATTCCACTATCCCTCCAGACCTAATTCCAACCTAATTCATTCATCAATTCAAGGAACTCTCTGAGGTTATGATGCATCGAAAAATACCAATGGCATGGCAAAGTTTGTGATGTCTGTTTCTTTGTTCACACATAAAAGTAACAATGCATCTTCAAGTTGGTGGCATCTGAAATTCCTTAAATATGCAGTATTGTGCTTATGCTATATTGCTTAATTTCTGTCTTCCCCAAATAGACTATAAGCTCCAAGAGGGCAGGACTTTTGCCTTTCTTCTTCATTTTTGTACCCCCATCACCTGGAATGTTGCTGAATAAATTAATAACTGATTAGATACTGAGTGTCTGCTAATTATCAGTGGCTCTGTGAAGTGCTGGATGTAGAGTCAGGAACAAAACAGACATGGCCTTTGCTCTCCTGGAGAAGATGCAAATTAAACAAACAAGTGAACACATAAGCACATAAATAAATGTGCAGTGTTATGTGGTAAATTGAGAGAAGTGAAAATGTCGCAGGTGCTGTGGAGAGAATAAATGGGATGTTCTCCAAATTTAGACTGGAAAGTCAGGGATGCCCACTACAAGCTGATATCAAAAGGTGAAGGCAACAAGTCCAAGAATCCAAACTGCTGTGCTACCTGACATGTGTAATAGCTAATGTTCACCATCCATCCAAGTCCAAAACATCGTCTCCCCTCTTGCAACAACATGTGACGCTTATTGTATCTGCATGCGTTTTTAGTTATGTTTTTGAAGATATCCTTTCTGTCCACCTAGATTACAAATGCGTTCATACCTCGGGTGGAATAGAAAGAACACTGGATTAGGAGATTTTGGTAGTAGTTCTAGCTTTGCCTCTACTTTACAAATTGGGAAAGTTATTTAAACTTTCCAGACCTCAATATCCTTACCTATAAAATTAGGAGGTTATATTAAATAATCTCTAAGGTGTCATTGTGCTTTAACATTTAAATTCTATAATTATCAGCTTATTTTAACAAGCAGTTATGGGGGATCTACTATGTGCTAAACTCCTGAACTTTCTGCAGAAAGACACAATCCATTCATTCAAGGTGCTTATGATCTTGAAGAGGAGACGGATACGTTGATGGCTTCAATATAGAGCAACAAAGAATTTCCTCTGCTTCTGAACTTTCAACTACTGTCATTGTCCTTCCTAGGTGTGAGCAGAGATTCTCCCTCTTAGTAAAGACATTTAACTCTGCCTGACGCCAACAGATGGGGCAAGTGGTCACATCAACTAGACCCTGTTGCATTGGACTTGAGAGCTAGTGAATGAGAGGGAGCTTTGAGAACCTACGTTTTGTAAGAAAATAAGCATCTGTATGCCAGGGTAACATGGGAATTGAAAGTAAGGGTCATTTTGTTCCACCTGGATGGGGATGGGAGTGAGGTTGCTATGGAGTGGGCCAAAGATGCTATTGAGGGAAATTTCTTAGGGCATTAATGTCTTAGTTGAATTTTGAAGGAAGAAGAATTAAGCAGGTATATTAGTTGGGATACTGTCAACTGCAAAATACAGACTAGCCATTTGAAGATGGATTTGATAAGAAATGCAATCATTATTCCACATAATATAAATTGCAGGGGGAGGAAGATTCCAGGTTTGGTGCCATGGCTCAAAATGTCATTGAGAACTCAAACTCTTTCTTGCATTTTGGCTTGGTCCTCCTCAGAATATTGCTTTCTGGTCTTTAGCTTTTTCCTTCATGATTGCAAGATGGCTGCCTAATCCCTCAGCATTTTTTTTAAACAATTGCATCTTAAAAAGCTGAAAGGGGGTGACTTTTCTCAAAATCCTTTTAATCAAAGAGAAGAACCATGTTCTTTTGCCCTGTTTCCCCTATTTCTTACCCCAGTCTCAGCAGACTTCCCTTCAGGTCACAGTGGCCATGGCTGGTGCTGTAAACACAAGGGAGGCTGGGAAAGCATGTACCTGGCATTTTCAGTCTCCATGTTGCATGGCAGATTCTGTCTGCTGGGAGGAAGTGTGCGTGTGAAGGGGGAGTGGGGAAGCGGGGAATGGTGTGGTTGCTGGGTAAGCCTCCAACTGTGTCTTCCAAACAGGAAAGGAAGGAGTGGGGAGTTATTAATGGACCTCATACTCATACCTTGGCACCACCCTTTGCTTTCTGAATTGTAGGCATTCAATTGATATTTGCTGATGGTGGGATCATTGTCATGGAAATGGAAAATCAATGTCAAGTCAGGTAACTGAGTAGTAAAATCAGTTATTCTTTCCAGGCCATGACTGGATGAAAAAAAATTTAATTTTGTCACTTGAATGGGTGACTGTTGATATTCCACTGGGTGGCTAAATTAAATACTAATTCAACACCAGGAGAGGTACTGGTGGTGTTTTTTTAAAAACCATGTCTAATTTGGCAACAGTTTTATAATCTAAAAGGAAATCAGGGAAAAATATGAGTTCAGTGGAAAAAGACCAGATCCTAGGAAATGAAAATTTACTGAAAACACCATGTGTGGGGCTCTAATGGAAAAAAAACAGAGTGCAAGATGGCCCCAGGGCTATGGAAAAAATTTAGTATGTCCTAATGATGTACTTAGTGTCTGTTGATTACACATGGAAACTCACAAGAAAGAAGCAGAAGAGGACACCAAAGTAGTGCACTTAAAAAAAATCAACTAGATATACAAGCAGACATTAACATTTTTTTAAAAAACTTCCTTTGCCTTTCTCACAAGTACAAACAAAACAGAAAGCCAGAAGGTTGTCTTCTGACTATAACAACAAGAACAAGAATATTAAATAGAGAATGAAAGAAGACGCAAGTCATTGTGTTGGTAGGGTGTGGGTTATTTTAAATAATTCATAAGAAGTAATGCAAAGAGACTGCAAAATTAGTATGAGCATGTCACAACAAACCGATCCTTCGAAATAACTTCTCGCCATGTCTTTTTAAGACTGCTAAACCCTTTTGCAGAATTGTGAGAGCTTGTCTGGAGAACAGAAAGCATTAGAGGTGAATAAAAGTTATGAGTTTATTTCCCATTGCTCTCTCTTTGAAGAGATTGCTCCATTTTTAAATGGCTGGTACTATTTAGCTCCAACCATAATGTATTTCCAGTGGGTTTTTTTTTTCTTTTATCTAGAGTTTTATTCTTTTGCTCCATTCCACCCTACTTTTCTTCTCATGAATGTGAAGGCATGTAATAACTCAGGAAAAGAGGCTACAAAGGACCATGGGTGGTTGATTATTTCCAGTTTCACGGTGAAATGTTTCCAGTTTCATGGTGTTTACTATGAGGTGTCAAGCCAGGTACCACATTTCTGCTGTTAAGTTTTCTTTCCATCTAGACTAGATTCACAAGCTTTTTGAAGTTATTATATGCTTTTGTTGACCAATTTTCTAACACCACTTGGAGTTCCTAGATTCTTCCAGGTCCTTGAAGGTAGCGATGCAATTTCTGCCCTCCTTTCAGTATCTAATAAGACCTGATGCAGTGTTCTTCCTCAGGAGTCCATGTTAGAGTTATGCAGGGATCTTTTACCTACACACAGGCATCTACTTGCCTTAGTGCGCCAAATCAGAAGCTCTGCGGTTGGGCCTGGCAAAAATATACCTGAAAACACTTCTTTGAGTTATTTTGATGTACAGGTCTGGTTCAAACCATTAGACTGTTGGAAATAATAAATTTACTCTCAAAAAAAGAGAGAGAAAAGAAAAGAAATGGAAAGAAAAGAAACCGAGAGAAAACAAAGGCTGCATAGACAGCCCTTGCATCTGACTACTGTGACAGCTAACCTGTATGGTAAAACTGGGAATTAGCAGAGTATAATGGTTAAGAGACCAACTCCTTGGATTCAAATTTCTGCTCTGTTGTGTGACCTGCATCAAATTAATTAACCACTCTGAGCCTCAGTTTACTCATATTACAATGAGTATAATAATAATGCCTGTAGTAATTTGGGGATTTAATTATGTATTATGTATAAGATTAAAAACGTATAAAGTATTTGCTGATACACCGACATAAAGTGGTTGTTCAAACAATGTCAACTGTTAGTATCTCAGGCTGCTCAGAGGCTCAGATCTGAAGTCAAATAATATCTTTGATAAAAAAATGAAAACATGAGTGATTGTAAATAAAGGCATGTTGTTTAATAGATACAACATTTTAAAGCCTGAGATCCATAGTGGGATTTTATTTTAGTTCCTAGGTATTATAAATTTTGGGTCCATATTTAATATAAATAATTATATTAGCATTTAGAATGCCAGAGTCCCTTTTAATTGTATTAGTAAAAGCCTAAGATATCATAAAATGACATCTAGAAATTACTGGCTTGGTTTATTAAGGATTGTATTATTTCTGGTAGGTCATAAATATTTTGGGCTGCACTATCCAACAAGAGGATTAAGAATGCATTTAGTGCATCAGCAAGAAGGCAGGAGAAGAAAATGGCAATTCTTAAAATTATTTGATAGAGATATTTCAAAACAAGCATTCAATAGTCATCATAGATAAAGTTAGATATTTGTCTTAGTTCTCTATATTTATTCTGTACTTTAGAGGTTTTTTTTTTTTTAATTACAAATGGAAGTGGAGCACAATAATCTTTAATAATCTTTTCAGTGCTTGGGAGTCTCCTATGGTTCTTAGTCTGGCCCTCCTGAGTCAGACTCCCTTCTGGGGATGTGAGAATTCCACGTGAGTGATTTCTTTAGACAGTGTCCTCTCATAGTGATGCCATTTTGGGGTGGAGTTAGTAGAAATGCTGTAACAAAAGTCTTTGCTCTTATCCCCAAATTTTTGGCATAGACAATGAGCATCTGGTTCATCCAACAGACAGGAATCACCTGATATATAAATTCTCTTTCAGTAGCCCTGATTTACTATCAGACATCTTTGCCACCTTTGTTTGTAATAGACTGTAAGCTCCACATACAACAGGGCCAGGTGGTCCCCATGGTTCCTAGTAGCAATATCAGCAATGAGAGCATTACAGAATTTCAGAATTGAAAAGGGTCTTATGGTGGGCCAGATATTAGTCCCCAACGGTGTTCACATCCTAATACCTGGAATGTGTGAATACCTTAACTTTACAAGGTAGAAGGGACTTTGCAAATTTGATTAAATTAAGAATCTTGAGATGACGAGATTATCCTGGATTGTTGGGTGGGCCCAATCTATTCATAAAGATTCTTATGAGAGCAGCAAAAGGATCAAAGTTGGTAGAAGGAATTGTGACAATATAAGCAGAGATTGGAGTGATGGAGCCGTAAACCAAGTAATGCCAGCAGCGTCTAGAGTCTGGTAGAAGCAAGGAACTGATTCTCCCCTGGAGTCTCCAAAATAAACCAACCCTGATGATACATTGATTTTATTTTACTTTATTTTTTAAATTTTTATTGGATTATAGTTGATTTACAATGTTGAGTTAGTTTCAGGGGTACAGCAAAGTGATTCAGTTATACATATACCTATATTCATTCTTTTTCAGATTATTTTCTCATATAGTTCATCACAGAATATTGAGTAGAGTTCCCTGTGCTATACAGTAGGTCCTTGTTGGTTATCTATCTTATGTATAGTTGTGTGTGTATGTTAATCCCAAGCTCCTGATTTATCCCTCCCCAACCACGTTTCCCCTTGAGTAACCATAATTTTGTATTCAATACCTGAAAATCTGTTTCTGTTTTGTAAATAAGTTCAAAAATAAGTAAATAAGAATCTAAAAATTAGATTCCACATATGAGTGATATCATATGATATTTGTCTTTCTCTGTCTGACTTACTTCACTTAGTATGATAATCTCTAGGTCCATCCATGTTGGCATTATTTCAATTTTTTATGACTGAGTAATATTCCATTGTGTATATGCACCACGTCTTCTTTATCCATTCCTCTGTCGATGGACATTTAGTTTGCTTCCATCAAAAGTCTAAAAACAATAGATGCTGGAGAGGGTGTGGAGAAAAGGGAACCCTCCTACACTGTTGGTGGGAATGTAAATTGGTACAGCCACTATGGAGAACAGTATGGAGGTTCCTTAAAAAACAAAAAATAGGGCTTCCCTGGTGGTGCAGTGGTTGAGAGTCCACCTGCCGATGCAGGGGACACGGGTTCGTGCCCCGGTCCGGGAAGATCCCACATGCCGCAGAGCAGCTGGGCCCGTGAGCCATGGCCGCTGAGCCTGCGCATCCGGAGCCTGTGCTCCGCAACGGGAGAGGCCACAACAGTGAGAGGCCCATGTACCGCAAAAAAAAAAAAAAAAAAAAAAAAAAAAAAACCGAAAAATAGAACTCCCATATGATCCAGCAATCCTACTCCTAAGCATATATCCAGAGAAAACCATAATTTAAAAAGACACATGCACCCCAATGTTCATTGCAGCACAATTCACAATAGCCAAGACATGGACACAACCTGGTAATACATTGATTTTAGCCCTGTAAGACTCATTTTGAACTGGTGACCTCCAGAACCATATGATAATAAATTTGTGGGTTTTTTAAGCTACTAATTTGTGGTAATGTGTTACAGCAATGATAGGCAACTAATACAGACTTCATAGAGTCATCAAATTTTATTTTATTTTTTTGTTTGAGTGATATGAGGCCCAGAGACCTTGGCCATTCATTTATTCACTCATTCAACAAAAATTTATTGAGCTGCTAATATCTGCCAGGCACTGTGAGCAATAGACATACATGATCCATGCTATGCCTTTCTGAACCTTTCTCCCAGGACCCTGGGCATCAGAATCTGGAGTGGAGAGACCCCTAGAAGAAAGATGTTTGGAGCTGATGAATACTGATGGTTGTGGGTCTGATCCCCAGAGATGCACTGTTTCCATTCCTTCCAGGGCCTTGATAGTTTGCTTTTCTTTTGATTTTTGAACTGCCCAGGACTTAACAAATTCCTTCATTTACACAAGTTGGCTAGAGTGAGTTTCTGTGGCTGTTTCGCCAACCCTAATAAATTATCTAAATAAATAGTCAGCTGATAGTGACCTCTGATCATGTCAAAGGTTTGTGATGGTGTTTTAGACCAACAATTTATTTTTCCCAAGCTCATTTGATTCTACAGAAATAGTCTTCAGGTCATCAGCCCACTGATGTTTCATCCCCAACAAGCTAAGTCCACATCTTAATCTCAGCATTTGGGAAACATTTTTCTCTGTCTACGTGACCAGAAAAATGTGAACCACAGACTGAATTTGCAGTTCTCTGATGTCTGAGCTACTGCAATGTGTTATGGAAAGAGTAAATATGAATTTCATAATAATTCCATGAATATTATCTACCACCAGCAAATAAGAAAATTGCCATTGCTGGATAACTTCTAAAATACTGGCCATGGAAGGGATGATGGCAGATGTTTAATGTCTTAAATAAGTAGCTATCATCCTCCTCAAGGAACAGCAAGTTCTTCCAATAAAGAGAAAGGATAAGTCAGAGAGCAGAGGTACTACCTACAGGGACTCAGACTATAAGGTTAAGCTTAATGATTTCAAGCACAGACCCTTGATGAATCTGGTCCTAGACACCCTGAGAATTCACTGTGTCTCCCCTTACAGAGCTTGCCAGACTCCAGTGATAGCAAGATTCAACAGATTGGTTAAGTGATTATACTTGAAGCCAGGCTTCACCATTTGATTTTCTTGATCAACTCATTAACCTTGTTAAACCTCAAGATCCTTGTGTAGAACTGAGTCACTTTGCTCTGCAGCAGAGATTAGCACAGCATAGTGAATCAGCTACACCTCAATAAAAAAAAAGTGGGACCAATAATAGCATCTTTGTTCTAGATGAATTATAAGGTTTATATGAAATAATATGTGGATGAAAGTCATAGAGATGTTCACAAATAGTCTGGTTCTCTTCTTTTCTGGGTTAAGACTGAACTTTCTCACCCCTTGTGGCGTGAGGGTGATGACCAAGTGACTCACTTTGGCCAATGACATATGAGCGAAACTGACACATGTCATTTCTGGGAGGAGCCCTTTTAAGAGCCAGGATTAGATTCACTGGCTCATTGTCTTCTTCAGCAACATCAGGGTTCAACATGGTGACTTCTGCATCCTGTGGGGTCCTAGCCTGAAGGTGATGTGGTGCTCATCCGCCAGCGGACCTGAAATAACCTTTGTTGTTTTAGCCACTGATATATTTTGGAGCTGTTTGTATCTACCAGACAAACTAGACTGCTTGGAATCCCATGTAAAGCACTTACCACACAGTAACTTGTCAGGTTGGATGAGAGGTGAGGTCATGGGGGTAATTCATTTACTCATTTAACAAAAGTTTACTATCACATCTAGATGCTGTGCAGGGTGAATATCATGGTGAAGGGGGAGACAGAGTCCTTGCCTTCATGGAGTTCACAATTATGCTGAGGCTGCTGCCCTCCCAAAACTGAGAAAAACAATCAGAAAAGTTTCACAGCCCTGCAGGAGAGAAAAAACTGAAGTTGGGCTGGTCAAAACTCTTCATACAAAGACAGTTATCCCTACCCAAGAACCAAAGATTGGTTGGGAACAGTAGATGTAACCTGGTTGATACTGGTTCTGGGCATGCCTGAAGTTGTGATTCCTGCCTGGCTGTGGCACCACTATCGATGCTTCTGTGCTGAGTTCCCTGACCCAACATGTCATGACTGCACCCAACAAAATGGCCCTCTTTAATGGAACCCATGCCCTGTTCACTCCACTCACGTGAACTCACACTCTGCCTAGCCTGCACCATCCCACTAGACCAAAATAAAACTGAATGTTTCCCAGCCTGATTTACCATACATATACTCTGGCTGTATTAGACCCACCTGAACTATAGCCTTTAGGATAGCTTTCAGAAGAAGCTGAGAAGCAACAAATCAAAAGGCTATTTACTTCACTCCCTTTCTGGAAACGAATGGCATTTGGTCAAGCATGGTGATGATCCTCACTGGGTTCCTGGCGGCGGACCTGAGCCCTGTGATGTGGACGCCTGGTCCCACCAAGGTGGGAAGGCAGAGGTCCCTGTTGCAGTTCTTGCCCGCTCCCACATGAGAAGGAGTGTTGGCAGTTCAGGACTTTGAAAGTCAAGGAAGAACACCCTTTCATATTGAATCTAACAGTCAGCACCTTGGGCTCAGCAGAGATGCCCCAGTCCTGGCCACTACCTAGCAGAGTGTTCTTCTGGGCATCTCACAGAGAGAGGGAGAGGAAAGACTCTAAGGTAGTTGTTGATGAGCTTCTTCTTTATGCCCAGGAGTGGTTTGAAATGAAACATACAGTTTTTCTGTGTTCTTGGAGTAGCTCAATCAGAATTGATGACATCAGGAATAAAAACATCGTCTTGAGAGTCATGTTGCTTGATTAGGAATCTTGGCCCTGCCGCTTACAAGATGTGTGATCTTGAGTGAATTGTTTGGTCTCTCTGAACCCCAGTTTTCTTACCTGTAAAATGGTAATATTAACATCTTATAGGTGGTGTTCAAAGAATTAAATAATATATGTTAAGCAGTGTCTGGGGCATAGTGGACTCTTATGTGTTCATGCCTTTTCCTTTTTCCTTCTAAAGCAGGTATGACTAAGTACTTCTTTTTGCTCTTCTATCTGTGGGAGAAAGCATTATGCATCTTTGAGGGTTACAGTGCCCTTTCCATTGCATCCGTCATATATTTCTTTATCCTCCCAATAATATTATGTGTAAGAACTATAATGATGCTCATTTTATAGGTAAAGAAAGTGGAGTGCAAAGAGATTAAGCAACTTGATCAATGATCACAAATATAGTACTTGTCACAGGTATGACTTGCACTCAAGTATTAGACCCAAAGCCCCTTCTCTTTATAGTCCTTGATTTTTCTTTGAGATTTGCATGGAGTCTGACTTTGTTGTGGCCAAAGATTAAGCCATGTTTAGCACTATCTCTGTCTACTGGTCTTTATATTTCCATTGTTATCAGAAACAACTTGATATAAGGTCAACCTTAGGCATGTTGAGCCTTCATCGGGGAAGGAGCAGTTGCGTAAGTGTTCAGTTGAGTATGTAGGACTGGAACACCACATTTTAGTCTCCGTAGGGTCTCAGACTGGCAATCAAAAAGGGAAAGGAAGGTGTGCCTGCTATCTTTTCATCCCTTCCCCCAAACCCCACCCCCATCCTGGGTATGCTGATCTTCATGGACTACATCCCTCTTTGCAGGGTCACCTGGGAATGGTTGGGTTTCTCTACCAAAGATGATAGCTTTTCTCAAGCTATCATTCTCTTCTTCTGAGTTTCATTAATCATGCCATCTCCTCATTTTCGAGGGCCTAGGAGGGTCAAGTTCTCAGGGTACTACACAGCAGTGTAAATAATGCCTTATCAAACCTTCCTAAATTTAGCCTAATATTCTAATGGGACCCTGAGTGACAATAATTATTTCCAAATGGTACTAGGAAAATGTACCCTAGGTAGATGATGGCTGTCAACAATCGGTTTCCTTATCCATCACCAAACCAAAGTCCTCAATCACACAGTGTCCTTTTGGGACTCTTTTCCTCTTTCAAGGATACCATTGGTAGTAACTTTAATTTGGTTTTCCCAATATAGAAAGTGTTGGGATATGGTGATGTCACCATAGTAAGTACACCTGTTTCAGTACCTGGAGCCTTCTTTCCCTAGATACATCTATGACCTGCCTTTCACTTAATTCAATGTCATTTTGCTCCAACGTCATTTTTTTAGAGAGATCTTTCTGGCTCATGCCATCTAAAACAGCATTTCCTTCATTGCTCTCTGCCTGCTTACTCTTCTTTATTCTTATTTTCAATAATGTTTTTTATCCACATAAAATATTATATACCACATTTAATTGTCTGTTTTTCACCACTAAAATTAAAGCTCCATGGAGCAAAGACTGTCTATTTTGTTAGTGCAATATACATAAAATGACCTACTTGGTTAAATAAAGGGGAAGCTTGTTAGGACAAATGCAAGCTCTACAGAAAGAAGAAAAAAGAGAATACAGATTTCTGCTAATAACTATTCTGTAATCATCGAGAAAAGCAGACCAAAGTACCATGTTCTGATCACTGCCGAGAGGTGTATCTTCCTTTAATTAAGATGAGAATTCCTTTAAGGACATTCAGTTCCCTTTACTGCTCTCTCATCAAGCAACTTTCTATCACTAAGTCAGTTTTCTAATTGCCTTTTTCCTAGTAAAGATTGTGAATGAAGGGCTATGGGGCACAAGCATTCTGATCACTAGAGTTGTTCATTCCCACTGTTCTCGGTATCTCCCTTAGTAATCAGTAAAGTGATGTTCCTGTTTATAAGGAAGCATCAGAGCTAAAATTTAGGTAAACTCACAAAACCAGGTTTATGAACCTGGAAAGCCAAGGTCTCAACTCTCCATTGTGATTTCCCTCCAATGGGTAGCAGCCATGACAAAACACGTCTGGAAAGGTTATCCAGCCTTACCCATGGCTCTCATCTGCTATCCGGAGAGGCATACACATTTTGAGACTGGTTAGTTTCAAGTTCATATGGGCTTAGGTGCAGCAATAGTGGGTCTTCATAACTAACCTAAATGAGCTTAAGGTTTATAGTGTGTTACTGGTAGAAAAGGGAGGCATTGCTGTAGCACTGACCACACAGTTTACTTTTAATGGACAGATTTTCATTTAGTGAACTGCAGCAAAACAAAACAAAAATGCTGCAGACATTTCTCTCTCAGTAGCTACCTAATAAAGCTTAAACTGGCCAACTTCCATGCCCTTCAGAGTTCCAGAAATACAAACAGGAAGTTAACATTTCCATAGCAATAACAATTCTGTAATAAAAGCTGAGGAGAAACAATAAAACAGAAGGTCAGGATAAAAGCAATTTACATTTTATTAACATCCTAACACTACATCAGAATAAATTTTAAATATCAAAATGGAGTCAGAGTAAAATTAGAGTAACATTTGTAATCAAATGACTTTTTTTTTTTTTCATTTTTAGGCATGGCTTCCCTCTGGTCTTGTAGCAAGGTGTGAACTTATATAGCATTTCTAAATTCCCTCAACTTGTGAAGTTCTGCTGTGTCATCCTATGGATAATTTTGCCCAAGCAAGGCTCTCTATTTCAGGTATAAATGTTCTTTTCAAAGAAAAGATGATTCTCGTATGATTCATTGTGTTGATCATTTGCTTATATTCACTCCATTATTGTGAGAAGCCATACACAATAATGAGTGTAATGAAAACAGTGATTTTAAGCAAGTCATATGGATTCTTCAAATATCCCTAGTAAGCCAAGAGGATGACAGATTTTCCTATGGGAATGGGCATAGCCTGGAACTGGTAAATGTTCCTTGATTTCCCTATGCTTGGACCTTTCCTTTCTAAACTATTAAACATTCTTTTCCTCTAACTGTAGAAGATGGAGGTGGTTTTCTAAGACAGTGAGAAGATACTTTAACATTATGTAGAGGAAGGATGAACTGAATGTCAAGGAGACAGAAAAGGGACATTCTTAGGTTGAGATGAGTGACCAGGAGATAATAAACCAGTGTAAAGGACAGAAGAGAGGGAAGAGGGGATTTAGTTCCATAAACCATGAATTTGTTATTGCAACCTTGAGCTGTGCAAGCTTCCATGGCCTTCTGTCCTTGTAAGATAATGGGCTTATAAAGCAGATAAAACTGCTAACAATTGGGACACATACAGAAAATTAGAATACCTTTCATGGTGATAGACTCTATTTTTCATAAATTATCTTTTATTGTTTAAGGAATACATATTCAGTTTCTTTAAATGGTGTAAATGCCTTAACAGTAGTTTCTAAGCCTTCCACTCCTTTAAAAATGTGTTGAGCATCAAGTAAGACCTGAGTAAATTCTCATCCAAAAATGACTTTTTACCCTTTTATTTTCTCATTTTACCTCCTGTTACTGAAATGTGATTTTGATGTGGGACATTGACACTGATTTTGAATTAGTTGCAACCATGTACATTGCAGTTTACACAGAATCCATAGAAAAATATCTCTTTATAAATGTACATCCTAGCCCTAGAATGCCCCCCCTTAATTGGGTTGACAAGTGTGTTTTAATATACTACAGTCCTGATGAGATAGAAGCATGATCTCCTCAATTTAAGTAAATGCAAGCCTGATAGCCAGAGAAAGAATAAGATGACTCCCTTTTGCCTCTAGCTGTGATAAATTTATGTATTCATACTTAAAAAAGACAAATTACTTTTCTTAACATAATCTTAAGGGGATTAATACTAGCAAATATTATGCCAGTCTCACAGTCCTGTAATTTTAGTGTACTAAGCACTTACAGGAGATTGTGTAAGAAATTGTTTAAATGGAATACTGCCCTCTTATGGTTACACTGATCCTTCTAGAGCCAAACATAAAATCATAGTCTTTAGTTAGGGCAGTTAATAGAGGGATTTAATTAGTGGAGAGATCCAAAAAATGTAACACAGACTTTGATTTTACACGCTACAAAATGGAGTTGTATGAAGGCAGCTCATTCCAGGTTTATATATCTAGGTTTCACAGAGGCAAGGATAGAGCCCAGTTCATTGCTTTTTCCATTCTAATGCATGTTTGAATAGAATTATAAGTTCTGGTTTCATAATTCAGATATTTCAAGGGAAATTACAAAACATCAATTTTAGCAAAGGATTTTGTTAATAAGATTCATTGTACTAAATCAATATGATGTCAAAATTTTCCAAACGTTAGAGGACTTCAGCACCTTATCAAATCAGAAAATTTGGAAAGTTCTCAAATATCAAACTAAAAAACTTACAGTTTTCAGGACATTTTATTTATATTCTCCAAAAATCATTCTTATACTTATTTATCATCTGAGGAGTCACAGAACAAGTTGAGTACATATATCTAACACATGGCAGTCTGTCAAACACTGGATAAAAGCATTTTTTCCCTAAAAACTTTCATCTCTTCCAAGATAACAATTTGCATTTTTATTTGTTCCCAGGCTGTTGTTTTTATTTGAATCAGCTTTATTGAGGTATAATTTACATACAATAGAATGTATACATTTTAGTGTACAGTTGAATGAGTTTTGATAAATGCCTGTGCTCATGTAACTATCATCAGAATCAAGATATAGAACATATACATAGATATATAGAACATATATATCACCCAAGAAAGTTTCATTGTGCTTGATCTCAGTCGATCTCCCCATTCTGGCCCCAGGCAAACATTTATCTCTTTTTTGTCTACTCTATAAAGAATAGATTTGATTTATACAGACCTTCATATATAAGAAGTTATAAAGTAGATACTCTTTCATGTTTGGTTTCTTTCTTTCAGCATAATGGTTTGAGATTCATCATTGTTGTTTTGTACATCAGTAGTTTCCTCCTGTTTATGGCTGAGTTGTGTTCCATAGTATGGATGTACCACAATATTCATCTTCTCACTAGCTATTGGATATTTGGCTTGTTTCTACTTTGGGGATTTTTATTAAAAAATACTGCTGTGAAAGTTCATGTAAAAGTCATAGTGTGGCCAGATGTTGTTGTTTTTTTTTTTTTTTTGGCACGCGGGCCTCTCACTGTTGTGGCCTCTCCCATTGCGGAGCACAGGCTCCGGACACGCAGGCTCAGCAGCCATGGCTCACGGGCCCAGCTGCTCCATGGCATGTGGGATCCTCCCAGACCGGGGCACGAACCCGCGTCCCCCGCATCGGCAGGCGGACCCTCAACCACTGCGCCACCAGGGAAGCCTGGCCAGATGTTTTTATTTCTCATAGGTAAATACCTAGAAGTGCAATTGTTGGCTCATATGATAAGTGTATATTTAACTTTAAGACACCACTAAACTGTCATCCAAAGCGGCTGTATGATTCTACATTTCCACCAGAAATGTATGAGAGTTCCAGTTGCTTCAAATTCTTGCCACCACTTGATGGCATCAGTATTTTTGTGTGTGTCTGTGTGTGTGAATTTTAGAATTTTATTTATTTTTTTATACAGCAGGTTCTTATTAGTTATCCATTTTATACATATTAGTGTATACATGTCAATCCCAATCTCCCAATTCGTACCACCACCACCACCCCTACCACTTTCCCCCCTTGGTGTCCATACGTTTGTTCTCTACATCTGTGTCTATTTCTGCCCTGCAAACCAGTTCATCTGTACCATTTTTCTAGGTTCCACATATATGCGTTAATATACGATATTTGTATTTCTCTTTCTGACTTACTTCACTTGGTGTGACAGTCTCTAGATCCATCCACGTCTCTACATGACCCAATTTCGTTCCTTTTTATGACTCAGTAATATTCCATTGTATATATGTACCACATCTTCTTTATCCATTCGTCTATCGATGGGCATTTAGGTTGCTGCCATGACCTGGCTATTGTAAATAGTGCTGCAATGAGCATTGGGGTGCATGTGTCTTTTTGAATTGTGGTTTTCTCTGGGTATATGCCCAGTAGTGGGATTGCTGGGTCATATGGTAATTCTATTTTTAGTTTCTTAAGGAACCTCCATACTGTTCTCCATAGTGGCTGTATCAATTTACATTCCCACCAACAGTGCAAGAGGGTTCCCTTTTCTCCACACCCTCTCCAGCATTTGTCGCTTGTAGATTTTCTGATGATGGCCACTCTGACTGGTGTGAGGTGATACCTCATTGTAGTTTTGATTTGCATTTCTCTAATAATTAGTGATGTTGGGGGCTTTTCATATGCTTCTTGGCCACCTGTATGTCTTCTTCGGAGAAATGTCTATTTAGGTCTTCTGCCCATTTTTGGATCGGGTTGTATATTTTTTTAATATTGAGCTGCATGAGCTGTTTATATATTGGGGATTACTCCTTTGTCTGCTGATTCATTTGCAAATATTTTCTCCCATTCTGAGGGTTGTCTTTTCGTCTTGTCTGTAATTTCCTTTGCTTTGCAAAAGATTTTAAGTTTCGTTAGGTCCCATTTGTTGATTTTTGATTTTATTTCCAGTACTCTAGGAGGTGGATCAAAAAAGATCTTGCGGGCCTCCCTGGTGGCGCAGTGGTTGAGAGTCCGCCTGCCAATGCAGGGGATACGGGTTCGTGCCCCGGTCTGGGAGGATCCCATATGCCGCGGAGCGGCTGGGCCCGTGAGCCATGGCCGCTGAGCCTGTGCGTCCGGAGCCTGTGCTCCGCAACGGGAGAGGCCACAACAGTGAGAGGCCCGCGTACAGCAAAAAAAAAAAAAAAAAAAAAAAAAGATCTTGCTGTGATTTATGTCAAAGAGTGTTCTTCCTATGTTTTCCTCTAAGAGTTTTAGAGTGTCCAGTCTTGCATTTATGTCTCTAATCCATTTTGAGTTTATTTTTGTGTATGGTGTCAGGGAGTGTTCCAATTTCATTCTTACACATGAAGCTGTCCAGTTTTCCCAGCACCACTTATTGAAGAGGCTGTCTTTTCTCCATTGTATATATCCTTGCCTCCTTTGTCATAGATTAGTTTACCATAGGCATGTGGGTTTATCTCTGGGCTTTCTATCCTGTTCCATTGATCTATATTTCTGTTTTTGTGCCAGTACCATATTGTCTTCATTACTGTAGCTTTGTAGATAGTCTGAGGTCAGGGAGTCTGATTCCTCCAACTCCATTTCTTCCCCTCAAGACTGCTTTGGCTATTCGGGCTCTTTTGTGTTTCCATACAAATTTTAATATTTTTTGTTCTAGTTCTGTAAAAGATGCCACTGGTAATTTGATAGGGATTGCAGTGAATCTGTAGATTGCTTTGGGTAGTATAGTCATTTTCAGTCTGTTGATTCTTCCCATCCAACAATATGGTATCTGTCTCCATCTGTTTGTATCATCTTTAATTTCTTTCATCAGTGTCTTATAGTTTTCTGCATACAGGTCTGTTGTCTCCCTAGGTAGGTTTATACCTAGGTATTTTATTCTTTTTCTTGCAATGGTAAATGGGAGTGTTTCCTTAATTTCTCTTTCAGATGTTTCATTAGTGTATAGGAATGCAAGAGATTTCTGTGCATTAATTTTGTATCCTGCAACATTACCAAATTGATTTCTTACCTCTAGTAGTTTTCTGGTGGCATCTTTAGGATTCTCTATGTATAGTATCATGTCATCTGCAAACAGTGACAGTTTTACTTCTTTTCCAATTTGGATTCCTTTTATGTCTTTTTCTTCTCTGATTGCCAAGGCTAGGGCTTCCAAAACTATGTTGAATAATAGTGGCGAGAGTGGACATCCTTATGTTGTTCCTGATCTTAGAGGAAATGCTTTCAGTTTTTCACCATTGAGAATGATGTTTGCTGTGGGCATGTCATATATGGCCTTTATTATGTTGAGGTAGGTTCCCTCTATTCCCACTTCCTGGAGAGTTTTTATCATAAATGGGTGTTGAATTTTATCAAAAGCTTTTTCTGCATCTATTGAGATGACTATATGGTTTTTATTCTTCAATTTGTTAATATGGTGTATCCCATTGATTGATTTGCGTATATTGAAGAATCCTTGCATCGCTGGAATAAATCCCTCTTGTTCATGGTGTATGATCCTTATAATGTGTTGTTGGATTCTGTTTGCTAGTATTTTGTTGAGGATTTTTGCACCTATATTCATCAGTGATATTGGCCTGTAGTTTTCTATTTTTGTGACATCTTTGTCTGGTTTTGGTATCAGGGTGATGATGGCCTCGTAGAATGAGTTTGGGAGTGTTCCTCCCTCTGTTATATTTTGGAAGAGTTTGAGAAGAATAGGTGTTAGCTCTTCTCTAAATGTTTGATAGAATTCACCCGTGAAGCCATCTGGTCCTGGACTTTGGTTTGTTGGAAGACTTTTAATCACAGTCTCAATTTCAGTGCTTGTGATTGGTCTGTTTATATTTTCTATTTCTTCCTGGTTCAGTCTCAGAGGGTTGTGCTTTTCTAAGAATTTGTCCATTTCTTCCAGGTTGTCCGTTTTATTGGCATAGAGTTGCTTGTAGTAATCTCTCATGATCCTTTGTATTTCTGCAGTATCAGCTGTTACATCTCCTTTTTCATTTCTAATTGTATTGATTTGAGTCTTCTCCCTTCTTTTCTTGATGAGTCTGGCTAATGGTTTATCAATTTTGTTTATCTTCTCAAAGAACCAGCTTTTAGTTTTATTGATCTTTGCTGTTGTTTTCTTTGTTTCTATTTCATTTATTTCTGCTCTGCTCTTTATGATTTCTTTCCTTCTATGAACTTTGTGTTTTGTTTGTTGGTAAGGTTAGATTGTTTATTTGAGATTTTTCTTCTTTCTTGAGGTAAGCTTGTATTGCCATAATCTTCCCTCTTAGAACTGCTTTTGCTTCATCCTATAGGTTTTGGATCGTCATGTTTTCATTGTCATTTGTCTCCAGGTATTTATTGATTTCCTCTTTGATTTCTTTAGTGATCTCTTGGTTATTTAGTAAGGTACTGTTTAGCCTCCATATGTTTGTGTTTTTTACATTTTTTCCCCTGTAATTGATTTCTAATTTCATAGCATTGTGGTCAGAAAAGATGCTTGATAGGATTTCCATTTCCTTAAATTTACTGAGGCTGATTTGTGACCCAAGATGTGATCTATCCTAGAGAATGTTCCGTGTGCACTTGAGAAGAAAGTGTAATCTGCTGTTTTGGGATGGAATGTCCTATAAATATCAATTAAATCTATCTGGTCTATTGTGTCATTTAAAGCTTGTGTTTCCTTATTAATTTTCTCTGTGGATGATCTGTACATTGGTGTAAGTGAGGTGTTAAAGTCCCCCGCTATTATTGTGTTACTGTCGATTTTCTGTTTTATAGCTGTTAGCAGCTGCCTTATGTATTGATGTGCTCCTATGTTGGTTGCATATATATTTATAATTGTTATATCTTCTTCTTGGATTGATCCCTTGATCATTCGGTCGTGTCCTTCTTTGTCTCTTGTAATTGTCTTTATTTCAAAGTCTATTTTGTCTGATAGGAGAATTGCTACTCCAGCTTTCTTTTGATTTCCATTTGCATGGAATACCTTTTTCCATCCCCTCACTTTCCATCTGTATGTGTTCCTAGGTCTGAAATGGGTCTCTTGTAGACAGCATATATATGGGTCTTGTTTTTCTATCCATTCAGAGAGCCTGTGTCTTTTGCTTGGAGCATTTAATCCATTCACGTTTAAGGTAATTATCGATATGTAAGCTCCTATTACCATTTTCTTAATTGTTATGGGTTTGTTTTTGTAGGTCCTTTTCTTCTCTAGTGTTTCCCATTTAGAGAAGTTCCTTTAGCATTTGTTGTAGAGCTGGTTTGGTGGTGCTGAATTCTCTTAGCTTTTGCTTGTCTGTAAAGCTTTTGATTTCTCCATCGAATCTGAATGAGATCCTTGCCAGGTAGAGTAATCTTGGTTGTAGGTTCTTCCCTTTCATCACTTTAAATATATCATGCCACTCCCTTCTGGCTTGTAGAGTTTCTGCTGAGAAATCAGCTGTGAACCTTATGGGGGTTCCCTTGTATGTTATTTGTCATTTTTCCCTTGTTGCCTTCAATAATTTTTCTTTGTCTTTAATTTTGGTCTGTTTGATTACTGTGTGTCTCGGTGTGTTTCTCCTTGGGTTTATCTTGCCTGGGACTCTCTGCGCTTCCTGTACTTGGGTGGCTATTTCCTTTCCCATGTTAGGGAAGTTTTCGACTATAATCTCTTCAAATATTTTCTTGGGTACGTTCTCTCTCTCTTCTCCTTCTGGAACCCCTATAATGCGAATGTTGTTGAGTTTAATTTTGTCCCAAAGGTCTCTTAGGCTGCCTTCATTTCTTTTCATTCTTTTTTCTTTATTCTGTTCTGCAGCAGTAAATTCCACCGTTCTGTCTTCCAGGTCTCTTATCCGTTCTTCTGTCTGAGTTATTCTGTTATTGATTCCTTCTAGTGTATTTTTCATTTCAGTTATTGTATTGTTCATCTCTGTTTGTTTGTTCTTTAATTCTTCTAGGTGTTTGTTCTTTAATTCTTCTACATCTTTGTTAAATGTTTCTTGCATCTTCTTGATCCTTGCCTCCATTCTTTTTCTGAGGTCCTGGATCATCTTCACTATCATTATTCTGAATTCTTTTTCTGGAAGGTTGCCTATCTCCACTTCATACAGTTGTTTTTCTGGGGTTTTATCTTGTTCCTTCACCTGGTACATAGCCCTCTGCCTTTTCATCTTGTCTGTCTTTCTGTGAATGTGGTTTTTGTTCCACAGACTGCAGGATTATAGTTCTTCTTGCTTCTGCTGTCTGCCCTCTGGTGGATGAGGCTATCTAAGAGGCTTGTGCAAGTTTTCTGATGGGAGGGATTGGTGGTGGGTATGGCTGGGTGTTGCTCTGGTGGGCAGAGTTCAGTAAAACTTTAATCTACTTGTCTGCTGATGGGTGGGGCTGGGTTCCCTCCCTGTTGGCTGTTTTGCCTGAGGTGACCCAACACTGGAGCCTACCCGGCTCTTTGGTGGGGCTAATGGCAGACTCTGCGAGGGCTCATGCCAAGGAGTACTTCCCAGAACTTCTGCTGCCAGTGTCCTTGTCCTCACCGTGAGCCACAGCCACCTCCTGCCTCTGCAGGAGACCCTCCAACACTAGCAGATAGGTCTGGTTCACTCTTCTATGGGGTCACTGCTCCTTCCCCTGGGTCCCGAAGCGCACACTACTTTGTGTGTGCCCTCCAAGAGTGGAGTCTCTGTTTCCCCCAGTCCTGTCAATGTCCTGCAGTCAAATCCTGCTAGCTTTCAAAGTCTGTTTCTCTAGGAATTCCTCCTCCCGTTGCCGGACCCCCAGGTTGGGAAGCCTGACGTGGGGTTCATTACCTTCACTCCAGTGGGTGGACTTCTGTAGTATAATTGTTCTCCAGTTTGTGAGTCACCCACACAGTGGTTATGGGATTTGATTTTATTGTGATTGTGCCCCTCCTACTGTCTCATTGTGGCTTCTCCTTTGTCTTTGGATGTGGGGTATCTTTTTTGGTGAGTTCCAGTGTCTTCCTGTCGATGATTGTTCAGCAGTTACTTGTGATTCTGGTGTGCTCGCAAGAGGAAGTGAGCGCACATCCTTCTACTCTGCCATCTTGAACCAATCTCGGCATCAGCATTTTTAAATTTAGCTGTTCTAGTGGTTAATAGGACATCTCATTTCAGTAGGTGTTTTATTTTGCATTTATTTCATGACTAATGATTTTCAACCTCTTTTCATGTGCCTATTATCCACTCAGATACCTTTTTTTAAATGATGTTTCTGGCCAAATCTTTTGGCCATTTTTAAAAAATTGGATTTGCAACCTATATTTGAGTTTTAAGTGTTATTTTTATATTCTAGATGCCAATTTTTTGTCAGCTACATGTATTGTTAATATTTTCTTCTAGCCTGTGGCTTGCCTTTTTATTTTCTTAATGATGGTTAGGCAGTCTCATGTGCTATAGATTGAATGTTTATGTCTTCCCCAAATTCATGTATTGAAATTGTAATCCCCAAGTGATGGTATTAAGATATAGGGCCTTTGGGAAGTGAATGGGTCATGAGGGTACAGCCTTTCATAAAGGATTAGTGCCTTACAAAAACAGCCTAAGAAAACTCCCTTGCCCCTTCCACCATGTGAGAACACAGTGAGAAGATGCCATCTGTGAGAAAGTGACACTGAATCTTCCAGCACCAAGATCTTGGACTTCTCAGCCTGTGAGAAGTCAGAACTGTGAGAAAAAAAATTGTTGATGTTTATAAACCATTCAGTTTATAGTATTTTCACTACAGCATCCCAAATGAAGTAAGACACTATGCTGTGAAATACTGTACCCTCCTGTCACTGATCAGTATTCCATTTAAAGATATCATTGGTTATTGAGCCTTCAAAATATGACTCTCATAAATGACCACAATTCTAACAGGTATTCCTTTTTTAAAATAGTGTCATACGCATATTGCTTCATTACAGAAATATCTATGTAAAACTCAAGAATAAGCAAGTATACTCCATAAAGATGTTTTAAAAAAAAACAACTCAAGAATAGTGACTGGCTACTTAATGGGTATTGGGTTTTCTTTAGAAGTTATGAGAATGTTTTGGAACTAGATAGAAGGCATAGATGCACAAGATGGTGAATCTACTAAATAATATTGAATTATATCCTTTAAAGTGGTTAATGTTATGTGAATTTCACCTTAATTTTTTTTTTTTTTTTTTTTTTTTCTTTTTGCGGTATGCGGGCCTCTCACTGTTGTGGCCTCTCCCGTTGCGGAGCACAGGCTCCGGATGCGCAGGCCCAGCGGCCATGGCTCACGGGCCCAGCTGCTCCGCGGCATATGGGATCCTCCCAGACCGGGGCACGAACCCGTATCCCCTGCATCGGCAGGCGGACTCTCAACCACTGCGCCACCAGGGAGGCCCTCACCTTAATTTTTAATAAAGAAAATAAAAAGGGGAAGAGGGGAGTGTACCTCATCCCGTCTCTGAAGGACACAATGATGCAATAGGGGCGGAGCAGGCGAGACTGAGTGCAGCAGTTAGAGGTCCCGCTCCACCAACAGTCAGGCTCGCAATGGTCCTCACGGCAGACAGTGCAGTGAGAGACAGATCACGGCCTTCTCCCAGGGCCCTCCAGGCCCTCCGGCCGGCAGGTGAGCTACGGGACATGGGGACAGGCTGAAGGCTGTGTCTCGCAGAGCTCCAGAGCCCTCGCAATGGCCACCCAGTGGCGGGGCCCAGGCCTTGAAGCAGCAGCGAACCTCTTCCCCATCCCCACCTCGGTGACCTAATAGCAGTGGCAGTCTCCATGGGTCACAGTCCACAAAGTCCTCAGCAACTGGAGAATATGGACACTGCCATTAAGGTAACAGATTCAACCAGCTTCACTCTCTCCATTCAAATTTCAAAAATTGGTATAGCTTAGATCAGCTGTCTACCTCTAGGAGGTGGCCAGAGGTCAGGGTTAAGTTGCAAGGACATTGCACAACATTACTTCAGGACAACCTCTGTGGTTGGGCTATTCTCAAAGAAGGGCAATTGTTGTGAGCTGGGAATTAACCTGACTGATATTTGCCACAACACGTATTCCTATTGATACTATACAAATGATTCTCTCCAGTTTAAATGAAAAGCCTGAGGGCTGGTTGGGTCCTGGGCACCTGGCTCCTTCAGTGATGACGGCTGGGCAGAGTCTGGGGACCTGACCCTGAGGGCGCTGCCAGCTGAGATCTGCCTTTTCAGCCAGGCATGGGCACTGGCTGGAGGACCCAGACTGGGTGTTGTGTAAACGCTCCCAGGCAGGGTAACTGGCTCACGCAGGAACCCCTCCCTTTAGCCCGGCCTGGACCTTGGAGGGCAAAAGTTGAGCCTTGGGCCCTTGCCCTTTCTTGTCAGAACAGAGGATAACATTTGTTTCCATGGAGGTTAACAGGAACATCATGACCTGACCTCAAGAACAAAGGATCTGACACGAAGAAGTTTGCAGCAAGGAACAACTACCCTCCCTCACCTTCCCTATAAGAGGGCTTTGCTGAAAGCTTTCTGGGAGTTTGGAGTTTTTAAGGTATAAGCCACCAGTCTCCTTGCATGGCCCTGCAATAACCCTTTCTCTGCTCCAAACTCCAACGTTTTGGTATTGTTTGGCCTCACTGTGTTTTGGGCACATGTACTTATGTTTGGTAACAATGGGACTGCTTGTGGAACTGCTTCTGGAGAGTGGAAAAAAAGAAGACCCACACTTAGATATAGTCTAAGTGGAACTTTAAAGCTCCATGTACAAAGAGAAAATTCTAAAAGTTTCCAGAGAGAAAAACAGGTAACTTAAAGGATACAAGAAAGATTGATAAGAGATTTATCATTTAAAAAACTGGCTCAAGAAAACACTTAAGCAAAATTTTCAAAATGCTGAGAAAAAAGATTATGAGCCTTGAATTTTATGCCCAGACCAATTGTCATTCATGTAAATGGCAAAATAAAGACAAATGAAGACATTCCTGGACTTAGGATATTTATCACCACAAACTCTATCTGAAATGTTTATTAAAGTTATATTTCAATGAACTTAAAAAAAAAAACTTAGAAGCTACATTTCATCAGAAACATTGATAAGCAACAAAACCAGTACAACTTTTTGTTAAGAATAATAGCACTCTGATTTCAGCTCCAAGTGGTAGAGCTTAGAAGTCAGGATTCCTGCCCTTATAACAAGAAAAAGCTGAACAAACTAAAAATCAACAAACGTTTTTGGACCCACTGGTGAACAGGGGTCACATGGCAAACTCCAGAGTCAGATATGACACAGACTATCAGAGAATTTTAAATAACTATTATATATTAAAGGCTCTAATGGAAAAAGTAGACAGCATGCAGGAACAGATGGATAATATAAGCAGAGAGATGGCTATTCTAAGAATCAAATGGAAATGCTAGAAATAAAGAACAAAGTAACAGAAGTGAAAAATGTGTTTGATGGGTTCATTAGTAGACTAGACATGGCTGAGGAAAGGATCAATGAACTTGAAAATCATTCAAATTTCCCAAACTGAAATACAAAGAGAAAAAATAATGAACAAAACAGAGCAGACTACGTAAAACTGTGGAACAATATCAAAAGATGTAACATACCTGTAATTGGAATATCAGAAGGAGAAGAAAAAGAGAATGGAGCAGAAGAGATATCTGGAGTAATAATGCTCAAGAGCTTTCCAAAATTAGTGACAGACATCAAACCACAGATCCAGACAGCTTAGGATACCAAACAGGATAAACTCCAAAAAAAACCTCACTCATGGGCATAATACATTCAAACTGCAGAACACCAAGGACAAAGAAAATCTTAGAAGAATGAATAAAATCATAATCTTGAAAATTCTCAGATTGTGTCAGTGTGGTAGTAGCATATGATGAAAGGATAAAGTTAAGCAAAAATTTTCTTTTTTATTGGTAAGCTATATATACAGACTAGCTCTATGTAGTAATAAATTTCATATACTCTGTATATACAGGTGTACCTCAGAAATATTGCCTAGGGATTCAGGCCACCGCAATAAAGTGCATATGGCAATAAAATAAGTCCCATGAATTTTTTGGTTTCCCAGTGCATATGAAAGTTATGTTTACACTATACTGTAGTTAGTATGTAATAGCATTACGTCTAAAAAAAAACCTGTACATACCTTAATTTAACAATAATGAAATAATACTGTTGAAAAAATACTGCCGATAGACTTGCTCAATGCAAGGTTGCCACAAACCTCCAGTTCATTAAAAAAAAAATGCAATATCTGTGAAGCACAATAAAGCAAAGTGTAATAAAGGAGATATGCCTGTACCTACTGTAAAACTGTAAAGATAGCAACTTGGGAGTTTGAAAAAGGGCATATAACTTCCAAAACACTAGAGGAAAAATGATAGATTAAAAAAGAAAAAAGTATCAGCAAACTTACATCTATACTGAAGAATTTGAGATTATTAAAAAGAACAAGATAGATTTATATTCACTGAGATCAAAATCTCATCTGATATTGTTTAACAAAAAACATATATATATTTGTATATATACATATATATGTAAGTGCACAAAAAAGCTGAGAAGAATATACTTCTAGGAAGGGGAAGGGAACTGAAGTGGGGGAGAGAGAAAAAACATTTTTTCTTTCCTATATTGTGTGTGTATGTATATATATATATATATATATATATATACATACACACACATGCATACACACACACTCATATATTTGTGTAGAGTGTATGTAATTTGGAAAATGATTTTTTTAAAACTACCAGCCTCTCGGAGTAGATCCTGTCTTAATATTGAAGAATGGAGGATGGGTCTACATTTCTCATTTTTCACTGTAAATGGAAGGACAAAATTAACATGGAGGGCTATGTAAAAACACAAATTATTTCTCTCCACAAAACCTCCAAATGTCATGTTAGGAGACAGAGCTTCAAAGGGAAATAATTTGTTCCTGGAACACAATTTTTCATTTAAACACAATCTTCATTTTGAAGAGAAAACAAATAGACACAATATAACCCTGCTGGCCTTATGCCCACTCATGTCCCACAAGTGCCATATAAAACCATGAAAGGAACCACATCAAGGCAGATTAGACCACTGAGAACTTCAAGGAAATCACATCAGCCACGCACAATTAATCTGTGGACCTTTGTTAGAAAAAGCAAGCTGAGTGGCCCAGAGCTAATGGGAACAGTCATCAAGTTAGAAGTCATCTTTTGAAATGACATGAAGAAGCAGGAATTTTGAAAAAGTCTGGAAGGGCCATCAATTTCATAGACTTGAGGCTTTCTTTCTTTTAGGGAATAAAAAAGAGCATAATGCTATTCAGTGTGCTTAAGGCATTAATATCCTCACAAATCGTACAACCTTTTATTCTTTCAGCCCAAGGAAGAATTGTTTAACTAGTTTGTTTTTATCTTTATACATCTTTTACATATTACATATTTACACATTTATATATTTTTCAGCATTTAAAATATTTCTGGAACATCACATATATCATTTATAACCTGGAAATCAGTGTTGTATACTGTTAGGGAACTGGGCTGTAAAGCCACACTGCCTGGGAAAGCATCCCAGCTGTGACACTGTCCAAGTGACATTCATCAAATATTTACCTCCCTGTGTCTTGAACTTGAGAGTTGTGAACTAGAACACGTTTCATCATCATTGTAAGGACTGAGTGAGGTACAATAAGGAAATTAACATCAATGAAGAATAGCTCTTAAAATCCTCATATCAACCCCATGAGGTAGATCCTCATTCTACAGACAAGGACACTCAGACCTTGAGAGGGAAAGTAACTGGTCCAAGATTTTACAAAGGGTAGGTGGAAATGGTGGAGACAGAATGCAAATCCAGTGGAGTCTGGCTACAAAACCCCTGCTCTAAGCACTCATTAAAACAGATTATTTTGTAACTTTTTCATATCACAGTCTTTTGCCTTTATACTTAGATATAAACTCTAGTAAGTCAGGAGTAACTGTACCTTCTACTTGTAGGTTTTTCCCGTGTGACCCAGATCAGTGCCCTGGAAATACATGGCAAAAAGTTACTGAAAAAGAGGAAATTGACATTTATAAAGCACTTAAGAAATGTCTGCCAAGAACTATGGCCAGATACTCTGATAAATTACATTTATATTTAATCTTTGCAACAATCTCGAGGCAGGTGTTAATATCCCTATTTTACAGATGTTTTACAGATGTTGCCAAGAGGATAAATTTTTCTTTCCTCAGACTATATGTTCTCTTTGTGGAATGCACACAGTAAATGAGAGCAGGACCTTAAAGCCAAATCAAACTTGGTATGAAGCTTGGTTCTGCTACTTACTGAAGTGTGTGATTTTGAATTTTTTTTTTTTTTTTTTTTTTTTTTTTTTTTTTTTGCGGTACTCGGGCCTCTCACTGTTGTGGCCTCTCCCGTTGCGGAGCACAGGCTCCGGACACGCAGGCTCAGTGGCCATGGCTCACGGGCCCAGCCGCTCCGCGGCATGTGGGATCTTCCCGGACCGGGGCACGACCCTGTGTCCCCTGCATCGGCAGGCGGACTCTCAACCACTGTGCCACCAGGGAAGCCCAAGCATAGGTTTTTTGTGGGGTTTTTTTGTTTTTTTTTGTTTTTTGCGGTATGCGGGCCTCTCACTGCTGTGGCCTCTCCCGTTGCGGAGCACAGGCTCCGGATGCGCAGGCCCAGCGGCCATGGCTCACGGGCCCAGCCGCTCCGCGGCATATGGGATCCTCCCAGACCGGGGCACGAACCCGTATCCCCTGCATCGGCAGGCGGACTGTCAACCACTGCGCCACCAGGGAAGCCCTTGAATTATTAAACTTCTCTGAGATTCATCTGTAAAATGCAGACTACATATAACCTCTATCATTGGGTAATTGTATTAAATAAGGCAATACATTTAAAGCCCTCTATAACATCACAGTAAGCATTATTATTATTGTTACTATTGTTATTACTGTTAATATGAGTTTTAGTAGAGTCAGCTGAAGTCAAAGGACCTTTATTAAACTTTAACCTGACTGTCAGTGTCTGTTTTAAAATGAGAACTGTCCTCTCTAAAATGGGAATGCTTTGGAGGTCAATTACACAGGTAATTGAATCAGATTAAATGACTCTGGGGGACAGTACCTGTCCAAAATAATCACTGTTTCAGTAAAACAGTTGGTAGGACTATTTTAAATGAAACAGTGAAAATATTACTTCCTGACAGGAGTGTTGCCTGTAGGTTTATAGGAATAGGCAGCCTGTGATGTGTAGGTAGAAATCTGTATGGAACAAGCTTTGCCTCTGAAGCTAAAGGATCTGACCTCAAAAGAAACTATGCAGCCAAACCTATTGAGGTTTTATCATCATTTGTTGATTGCACTTCAGAAGTTCAAAATCCTTTGGGGAAGAAAACTTCATACATAATATTTTTATTTTAGAAACTATGATAAACTATGTTTTATCCAGAATGATCAGTAAATTGAGAGTGCTAGTTACAATCAAATAATATTTGTCAGATATCCTAAATTAAAAGCTAGAATATTCATATCAAACATTATACTGTCAATAGGAAACATAGCATTAAACTTTGAGTGAGTAACATGCTTTCTTTGGTTATTCTGAAACTGCTTTAGAATCTTAGCGTGTCCCAGTGTTATCATTATGAACCTTAATTGTTTTTTTTTGTTTGTTTGTTTTTGTTTTTGTTTTTACATCTTTATTGGAGTATAATTGCTTTACAATGGTGTGTTATTTTCCGCTTTATAACAAAGTGAATCAGTTATACATATACATATGTCCCCATACCTCTTTCCTCTTGCGTCTCCCTCCCTCCCACCCTCGCACCCTCCCTATCTCACCCCTCCAGGCGGTCACAAAGCATCAAGCTGATCTCCCTGTGTGTTTTTTTTTGCTTTTTGCGGTACGCGGGCCTCTCACTGCCGTGGCCTCTCCCGTTGCGGAGCACAGGCTCCAGACGCGCAGGCTCAGCGGCCATGGCTCACGGGCCCAGCCGCTCCTCGGCATGTGGGATCTTCCCGGACTGGGACACGAACCCGCATCCCCTGCATCGGCAGGCGGACTCTCAACCACTGCACCACCAGGGAAGCCCCACCTTAATTGTTTTGATAATGTAAATTTCAGTATAAAGTAAAGAAGATTTTCTCACAGAGAGCAGTTCCAAGATGAGATGGGTAATGCTGGAATTTTGTGGATTCCCTTTGCAGGGAGATTCAAACATATGCTGCAGGATTGCTCGCCCGGAAGGTTACAAAACAGATGTTAGCACAGGATGAGAAGTCCCAGAATCGATGTTTCCCAAAGCTGATTATATTCGTTTACCAGGGCTTCCATTACAAAGTACCACCGACTGTGTGGCTTAAACAACAGAAATTTATTTTGTCCAGTCCCAGATCAAAGTGTCTCAGAGTTGATTTCTTCTGAGGCCTTTCTCTTTGGTTAGTAGGTGGTCATCATTTTCTTGTGTCTTCACACGGTCTTCCCTCTGTGTATCTGTGCCCTAATCTCCTCTTTTCAAAAGGACACCAGTCATATTGAATTAGGGCCCACCCTAATGACCTCATTTAACCTTAAATACCTCTTTAAAGACCCTATCTCCACATACAGCCACATTTCTGAAGCACTGGAAGTGAGGATTTCAACATATGAACTTGGGGGATACACAATTCAGTCCCTAACACTGGTTTTGCAGGAGAATCACTTGGGGCCCTGGTTAAAGATTCAGAATTTCTCAGCTCTTCTATTGAAGATTCATTCACCAGGTCAAGGGAATTGCATTTTTAACAAGTGTCTAATAGTTAGGAATTGTTTTCTTGCAAGTGGCATAAGGTGTATCTCCAGCTGGCTCAGCCAAAGTAGAGAATTTCTTAGCTTGTACAACCGAATATTTCAAGAATAAGGTTTCAGGGCGACCTTGATCAAGAATCTAAATGATACTACAGTATAAACGATGCTATAACAGCCTCTTTCTCCATTTCTTCCATCTGTTTTCTCAATGTTACCTCCATTTTTTGGTCCCCTTGTGGTTGGAAGATGGCTTGACGTGGCCCCTACGTCTTCAGAGGTTCATATTTAGTAAAGTTGAGGGGAAATCTGGTTAACTTTTTACCCGTAAATTGGCAAAATGAATGTCAGTTTACAAAACTGTATCCTAAGAGGCAAAATAGAGGAGGGATAAAAAATGGGTGAATTTCTGTGCTTTTGGGTAAAGTTGTCAAGTGACCTAATACAAAAGATACAAAGTATACAATTATACAAAGCATAATTCAAAGTTTAGTAATAGCTTAATAATACTGATAGTGTTAATTTCATGCTTTTATGTGTCAGCCTCTTTGCTGAGTGCATCACATGGATATGTGTATTCACATTAGGTGCAGTTATTATCGCCATTATACAGACAGGGAAACTGACCTTCTCAGAGGGGACACTTGCCCACGGTGGCAGACTGGGTGAAGGGGGCAGAGCTGGGATTCACGTCTCAGCTCTTTGGTTTTCAAGTTCTTGCTTCCAAGTGTCACATTTTGCTGCCTCATCAACATGCCAGCTTTGGGAGTTAGCACTCTCTATTTCTTCTAAAATTAATTAATTAATTAAATTTTTCCTTGTCAATTTTTTTTCCTTTCAGTTTTACTGAGATGTCACTGACAGACAGCACGGTATAAGCTGAAGGTATACAGCATAATGACTTGACCTGCTTGTATTGCAAAATGATTACTACCAGAAGTTTCATCATCCATCAGCTCATATAGACACACACAAAAAGTTTTTTCTTTGTGAAGAGAACTTTTAGAATTGATCCTCTTAGCAGCTTTCAAATATACCATCCAGCAGTGTGAGCTTGAGTCGGCACATTATACGTTATATCCCAGAGTTAGCTCTCTTTAGCAAAGCTGCACTACCTAAAATTTCAAAAGTTTTGATATGACAGTAATGTTGGTGATAAAAGGAAGACATATTCTTTATCATAATTATCTACACGTACTAGAAAGGCTACTTGTCTGACTTTTGCTTGCGAAGTTGTCTTCCAAACTCAATATATGACAGTCATTGTATCTCTTAGCCCTGGCCATGGGAATCTTCCTAAGGTGACAGCTTCTTAATTCAATTCAATATAGGCAAGAGAAAAAAGAGAGTCCAAAAATGCTTCTTTACTCCCTGCTGAAGCTATGAGTCTCACCGGATGACTAGGTCACTTGACAGCCTTACCAACTTGCAGACTGCAAAGCATGACCAATGTTACAAAACCAGCATTCAGGGTGTGTTGTCCTTATTCAGCTAAGTACATTTATTTAACTACTGGACAGTAGCAAAGGTGTTGGTAGGTCTTTCCCTGGAATTTGGGCAGAATGCCTCTGTCCTATTGCTGAGAAAATGCATGTAAATGCCTGAGCCACTTTAGTGGTCTTTACCAAAAATAGCTTGGCCTTTTGACTCACCCAGGCTGCCAGTAAACTGGGTTTTTTTTTTCCCCTCTCCACAGATATGCTAAATCTAGTAACATCACGTCAGTCAGTGCATTCCAAATTGGAGGCAGCATTGAATTTGTTTTAGTTTGGGAATCCTTATTATTGGTTCATAGGTTGTATCAGAGAACATTGGGACAGGAAGGGTCTGGCATATACTCAATATTCAACCCATCCTCTTAGGTTTATAGATAAGGAAATAGAAGCTCCAAAAGGTTAGGTGATCCACACACGCACACATTGCTGGTAAGTGGCAGACCCAAAATAACTCTGGGCTGCTGATGCGTGAAGCCATCTGTTTTCTGCCAGAGTCTCAGCAGATTTCATGGGTGGGATATGCCAGGTCCCCCTGGCATTTTACAAAAGCATTTTAGGAGAGTGATGGCAAGGTATGAGTCTTGGCTGTCCCTGTATCTACAGAATTTTTATTTTGCCATGTGTTGCTTTAGCAAGAAGGAATTTGAGAATCAAATAATACAAAACCCAGAAAAGCAAATAGATGTTTTGATGCTCAAACTTGGCCAGGGTTGACTTTCTTAATGGGGCCTTCAGGAGAAGTTAATTAGCATTAGCAAGCTGCTCTGAGCTCTTTCACTGCACCTGACTCATTCCTGCGGCTAGGGTGTCTAAGGCCTCACACCTCCCTAGGTGGCCGGAGTCTACTGCTTTGTGCGAGAAAAGGATCCCAACAGTTAGCCCTTCACCTAGCGATCAAAACCTCTGTGTATCTCCTTATGCTTTTACAGCTGGGCAAAAGTGCCATTTTCATACAGATCTTTTCTTTTCTCTCTCTGATCTTCCTATCATTTGCTTGGATTTCAGGATAGGTTTTTGTTGTGTTTTGTTTTTAATGGAAAAGGATATAAATTATTTCTATTTTAATTCAATTTGACAGACCTGTCTGTAATGTGAAGATGGAATTTGCAGTTAAAAAATGAAATTTGGTCACACTAAAGAAAACAAGTATGCCTTTGCTGAGTAGCTATTAAATTTCTCTTTAAAGAAATATCCAGAATATAATAAATCCTGGATAATAACTATTTCAGTTTAAAAAGGAGTAAATCAGGGATGGATCATGGAGCAGTGTTTATTGTGTGTGCCAATTTTGCAGGTGAGGAAACTGAGCCTCAGAAAATAATAAATAAGGAACTTGGGTAAGGTGCAAAGCTAGGAAGTAGAAAATAAGGATTTAGACCTAGATTTAGATATGGGGCTCACCAGATGACTTGCTCTTTCTATCTTGCTGGACAATCAGTCTCTATAACCACTTGACTGTCAAACGTTTGACTTCTGGAATAGGAAAATTAAAATCTGGTGTGAAGTGTTTTCATATTCATTATGTCCTTTGCTCTTTCTAAAGCCTTGAAAGGAAACTAGATGTCACGTTTCCCATTCAAAAAAAAAAAAAAAGATACCTGACCTTTTTGTTTTTTGCATTAGCAAGATGGTGGAATAAAAAAACTCTGACCTCACATTCTCTTATGAGCACACCCAAATCACAATTGTCTGCAGAATCTATGAAAAAGACTGGAAGCTACCAGAAAAGATCGCAACCACAATGATATGGGGTCTCCCACCATCCCTCTATTGAGGTATAATTGACAAATAAAACTGTACAACATTGAAAAATAAAATAAGATACCTGAGCTTCAGAAAAGTTAGTTGACTTACCCAAAGTTGACTGCCCAGAAGCAACTAATGTGGGACTCACATCAAGTTCTTGTAAGTCTAAAGTAAAGTGACTAGTGAAAAAGATTTAGTATTTGGAGACCCAGGCTCAAGTTCTAACTATTCATTCCACTTACTTGAAGTGTATCCTGGACAGATTACTTAAATCTGTGATCACTTTCTAGCTATTCACTAAACGGGACTAAAGATAACACCCTGTGACTGGATTGTTATGAAATAAATATAAAATGCCTTTTAAGACTAAAAAGTAATTTATAAGTGCTATGAGTAAAACAATTTTTAAAAGTTATAACTTTTACAGTTTAAGAGTTAGAACTTTAAAACAATTTTAAAAGTTAGTTGATCCATTTATGATGTGAATGTGGAAATTCTCTTTTGCTAATAAAGGTTGTTGACTCTTATCAATTTGATCCTCACAAAAAGATACTCATTTAAGTATTTTGGCCATTTTCTCTTCTTACTTGATGACTTATAGTGGAAACACTCAGCCTCTTTTACTTCCAGGATATCTGTGTAAGCTGTAATTATGGAAATACATCTTAAGCAGATTTCTAGATTCTGAAAATGAATACAGTTCATCTTCTAGTCCTTTTTCTTCTGTCCTTTCTAATAATTTAGGGGCTAATTGAAAGAGAAAAACTATGATGTGGATGAGTAAAAGATGACATTTTTGAAAGAATAAAAGAGGTAGATTTTTAAAGGGGTCTCTTCACCTGATACATGAGATTATGTTCATTTATCAGCAAAAATCTTGCTGAGGAAATCAAAGCAATACCGGTCTAAGAGGTCATTTCTTCTTCAAACTAAACGTAATCAAATTTTTATTAAGCATTTACTTTTAAAATGACATTTCAGTGGGCTGAGGATTATAAATATTCTAATACCTTTCATTCAGTTTTTCCTGCATTGAAATTTACAATTAATTTTTAATAACAAGATGAATGCATTCCAAACAATTAAAGAACAAAACAAGAGTACACATTTGATTTTAATTACTCTCTACTGCACTTTGTAATAAAATGCCCAGTTAGAGATGGTCTTCCCTCTTCCTGCAGGGTGACATCTTTAACCAAAATGAACCAGTAGTTACTGAGGGGACTGCAGTGGGAACAAATACTTATTAAGCACCAATAATGTGTAAGGCACTTTAATCCTCATGATGATGCTGTGAATTAGTTATGAGGATCCTCATTTTCAGATGAGAAAGCAAAGTGTTTATGCTTCAAATGCCATAGCAAGGTGATGATGACCCAGCTCTGAGTGATTTAAGCCTGCTCTTTACTCACTGCCTTATAAAGAAATCTCTTTTCTTTAGGCTCTGCTTTTGCCATAGCCCTTTCTCCTTCGTTGGTTATGCCTTATAACTGGCAAGTGTTTGTGTGTTTTGCCTTATGGAAACTCTCAAGTGCTAATGTACCAGGTTTCATGGTTTGTAAAGTTATATACAGTAGACTGAAGCACAGATAGGTGCAGCTGCTCAGTCAAGGGGTATTAAGGAAACCTTTTAAATGGCAATAAATAGACGTGCTGGTGTTAACAAGTGAAAAACAAGCCATTCTATTTCATACAATAAAATCAGTTCATCACAAACTCTACCAAGGCAGCATAATTGAGGACTCATACTGGAGCGTTCAGTAGACTAGCAATCAAGAACTGCATTCCAGGAATGAATTTACCAATTATAAACCATGGGAGTCAATTAACCTCAGTATTTTCAATTATAAAATAAAAATTATATTCTTCCTGCCACCTCATAAGTTTGATTTAAAGATAAAATGAGACATTGTATGTAAAAAGTATTTGTATCCCTATAAAACTGTAAGAATTTAGAAGGAATAAGTTACGTTTGCCTTTTACTTATAGCATATTCCCCAAAGGGAGTAAATATTCTGATTATTCCCAGTGTGGATAGACAAACTCCATGTAACACCTACCCTAAGCTTCTATTCAGTTGACTCCATTCTTATGTAAAATAGAAGGAATGGATTGCCTTTGGACATGTGTGGTAGAGCATGAAACCATCACCTTGACCAAATAAAATGATTAATCATTTAAATACTGTGCTGGGAAAGCTCATGAATAGAAGTTCTTGAAATGCCAAGTGATTGTGATAACCTTGTGCATCTGATCTTGGGATGAAAATTTAAGAACTTGGATTTGCTTGACTTAATTGTGCTTTTCCAAATAATGGCCCATCCCCCATATAACTAATATTTATTTTTGTGTTCACGTTTATTGAGTGCTTCCTGTTTCCCAGGCACTATGCTAAGTGCTTCCGGTACATTATCATTTAATTTTCGTAAGAACTCCAGACATTTAGTAATGTTGCCAATTGAGGCATAAACTCATTAGGTAATTTTCCCAAGGTTACACAGTAAGATATATACAAGATACATGCAAGATTATCAAAATAGTTGCACTAGTGCCATTATTTATTTATCAAGGTTAACTGAAGTCCTTTTATGACGAAAACTGGTGTTTAGATGGCATTTAATGCCGTAGTAATGGTTAAAATCACCTCAGTATGTGTGTTTCTAGAGGACTGAGCCCTAGAAGTTTCCTATACTTACAGGTCTGAAAAAGAGAAGGAGGCAGCAAAGGAAATTGAGGAAGAGTGTCCCTCAAGGAGGTAGAAAAAAAAAAACAACTATATAAATATGGTCTCATAGCCTAGAAAATGAAATTAAGAGATAATAGTCAGATTTGTTGAATCCTTCTGAGATGTTGACAAAAGTGAGAACCGAACATTTGCCATGGACTTTGGGAAGACATAAGATGTTGGTAACCCTGGTAAAAATAATTTCAGTTAATGGTTGTTCAATTACAGTCAGGTTAGCAAAGAATAGAATGTGAGGGAGTGGAAGCAATGAGTACAGAGAGTTCTGTCAAATGGAAAAGGGAGCAGAAACCAAACTGATAACTGGAAAGAATTATGGGGTCTTTTAAAAGATTGGGGTTGACCTATATACACTAATATGTATAAAATAGATAACTAATAAGAACCTGCTGCAAAAAACATAAATAAAATAAAATTCAAAAAAAAAAAAAAAGATGGGTACTAAGGCACATCTGTGGGCAAATAGGAATGATCCTGTGGTGAGGAAGAAAATGGGGCTGCAGTAAAGAAAGAGAATAGTCCTGGTGTCCAGAGGATCAGTGAAGGGGAAGGCCTTACATGAGAGCAGGGTGCCTAGTTCATGAAGACAGGAAGAAGGGCAGAGTGTACAGAGGCAACTGGAAGGCAGTGCCTCTCATCAGAGAGAGGAAGCTGAGGTTGTTCTTTTCTGATTATTTTTTGGGGGAATTATTGCTCAATGTTTTCAACTGAGAATGAGACAAGAGGAAAGCGTGGCTATCTGAAAAGGGTGGTAGAGTGGAGAATGGGGAAATAATTTTCCTAGAGAAGTGTGGTAGGACTATCAGACATTCCAGAGGGCATAAATTAAAATGAGGCCCATCAGCCTACTTCTGTGCTTTCTTCCAGCATCACATAGCCTCCTAGGTGCAAGCACAGAGCAAGTGGATAGCTAAGTTAACCAGGCTGGAGTTTCACCAGACAAAAATGGCAGGGTAAGATAGAGGGAGGGGAAAGAGAGTTGAGAGCATTTGCAAGGAAGTGACTGCATTTCTGAACATGGGATCTAAGCAGGAAAGGGAGCAAAATGAAGAAAAGGGTGATGGATATTTTTAAAAGAAGTAGTAGGGGAAAGTAATGGAGATCTGGTTGAGATTATGGAATTGCTTCATTGGGTATATATTTTTTTTCTTTTCTTTTTTTTTTAAGTATAGTATATTGGAGTATATATTAAGTATATATTGGAGTATATATTAATATACTTAATATATTAAGTATATTGGAGTATAGTTGATTTACAGTGTTGTGTTAGTTTCAGGTGTACAGCAAGGTGATTCAGTTATACATATACCTATATCCACTCTTTTTTTAGATTCTTTTCCCATATAGGCCATTACAGAGTATTGAGTAGAGTTCCCTGTGCTAGGTCCTTATTAGTTATCTATTTGATACATAGTAGTGTGTATATGTCAATCCCAATCTCCCAATTTATCCCTCCCCCCCTTACCCCCTGGTAACCATAAGTTTGTTTTCTACATCTGTAACTCTATTTCTGCTTTGCAAATAAGTTCATCTATACCATTTTTTAGATTCCACATATAAGCAATATCATGTGATATTTGCCTTTCTCTGTCTGACTTACTCCACTCAGTATGACAATCTCTAGGTCCATCCATGTTGCTGCAGTTATTTTGGGGGGAATTATTAAAACATCACTAGCCTGCTATTTCTTGAAACAGTTATATCACAATAGTACAACTTAAACATTTCCTAATGAAATATCTAAAAACATTTGTTATTAAAAAATATGTTTCATATTACCAGAAGAAACTTTTTAAATTGTAAATTCTCTGAGTAAACAAATTACTTTTCCATTAAGATATTAAATATTACTTGTACTTAAAAGGAATTGAACAACCATGGGTAGGGGCTGACACTCATCTGCTAAAAATATTTAACCAGTCACTTAATGGACTAGAATAAATAAGATCATGTAGACCAAATTTTCTGGATGATGGCATTTTATTTACAGTGCTTGAATGTTCTATTCCAGTAACCAAATACCTTCAAGTCTCTCCAAGTTCTTATCTGGTTAATTACATTGCTCCACAAAGGAATCTCATTAAAAGGGCGGGTGGAGTTTATCCAGGTTAGCTAGAAAAGGAATCAAATAGTATTTGGGGAAAGCTTTGTTGAAATATTTGGCCAAAAGGTACTACCTGGCTAGTGTAGGAAAGTAAAGCCAGAAATAGATAAATGCTTTTAGTTTGGGGAGAGAGAGGAAACTGAGGAACTGGAAAGTTTAATGATGTTGAAGAAAATATTTTATTGGAATTAGAGAACAATAGGAAGTTGTAGTTGGAGAAGCAATTCAAAGAAAGGGATTTGAATCAGCTCTGAGGAATTGTCTCATGAGGATGAAAATCCAGACGAGTGACATAAATCACTGAAGACAGCTTCAAACATCATTTCAAAACCCTGGACTTTGGTTTTTTTTTTCTTTTTTTGGTGTGTTTTTCCAGAATCATGATTTAATTAAGGGAGCATATTCATTGTAGAGAATATATTGATGATTGTAAATGTGACCCCTCATTACAGCCTTAAAATTTTTGAAACACCAAAGCACAAAGATGTAAATTATATATACAAACTACAGGTACAAAACAAGTACATATATTTTCCATGCTCCAAAATTGAGTACATACTGTACTGTCAATAGGGAAAGCAAAGCCCTGTCCTTTTGAAATCCTCTAAGCCTGGCTTTAATTCCCTACTCTTCCACTTTGTAACTGAGTAACTTCAGACAAGTTAGAGTAGGAAAGTTCTTTACATAATCATATTTGATTTAATTTTCTCTTCATTGACTTAGTTCCAATTGAATTTACACTTTGCAAGGACAGATATTCTCGCTGTATATAATTACTACTTTTAGTGACATGTGTATAGATAAACATTCAGGGAAAACCTCTTTGTGTGACCAGTTACAATGGAAAGAAGAAGTCTAAGTACCAGATTGTGTTTTTCAACTGCTTTTTGTAAATCTTCTAAGTCAGATGACTTTGAAAGCGTACTTAATCAGAAAGCTGTGTTTCAATGTGATGTGAAGATTCAAAGTCAGGGACCACATAAATGGAAATAGTGTGCAGAATAAACTACACTCTAGTTTACTGGTTCTAGTTTATTCGTTTTAAGGCTCCTCTGAAATCCTTGGTTGGGCCCCAAATGGTACAATTGTTTCCAAGAAGTAAGAAGTATTTCTCTTTTTGATAGAGTCTTAAAAGGAGAATACTTTCTGATATCATTGTCACAAAATGATTTCAGCTTAAACAGAATGAGTCTGTGATTTGCATCCCTGAGTATAGGATGAATTAGCTGGATGTCCTTTTTTATAGGAGGATGCTTGGAAAGCAAAGTGGTATCACTTAGAGGGGTCTGCATTTTTATCTTCTCTCTTCTGGTTTGATCTTGGTTGTGCCACTTAACCCGTATCCTTATCTATAAAATTGACATAATAATACCAAGCAATTTGCCCAGATTCTCTACCTTTTTCACATCTTGGCACACATAATAATTGTAATATTGCCTAGCACACGAAGACGAATGGTGATGAGGTCAGAGGATACTAACCTGGGGCTTCCCAACTATGGTAAGCTGTCCAGCCTCCTTGAAGAGATCAATATCTTAGCATATTTATAACTAGGACGACCGTATAATTTATCATGTAGATATGGACACTTCTGAGAGCAAAATTGGACACATTAATAATAACATTTGGGTTGGTACACTGGGCAGAAGCTGAAATTTAACTGAGCCAACCAGAACATGTTCAACCAAACTATTACCACATCCGCGGTAAGTGGCATACTTTTAGGGAAGTTCTAGACTCAAACAATACCTGATACATTAAGCACTCAAAAGCGGTTAGCTGTTACTGTTATTTACAGGGAAACTAAGTGCGAAGAACTTTTCTGACCCTTGGGGAAATAATTTCTTCCAAATGAGATACTAGTCCAGCAATAATGCCCACCATCTATTCTAGCTCCTCCAACTATGCAATCAAGGAAAACAACAACAACGACCCTAGGAATCCTATATCACCTTTTCTAGTATCACAGACTGAAGTTGCTTCAGTTTCAATCTTCTCCCTTTTCCCTTACAGCTGCCAAGAATGATCCTTGAGAGATCCCCATGAATGAGTGGCAATCTCTCTGAGACTGAATTTTTTTTCTAAGTATACCACCTGTATGCTATTCATTCCCACCCTACCCAGCCCAGGTCTCACTCTTGAACTCCATGCTGATATTCCCAATTATCTTTTCAATGTATACATCCAAATTTCCAAACCATTCTGCAAACTCTACATATCCAAAATGAACTCCATGCAGCCAATGCTTCACTGACACCAGTCGGCTTTTCCCTAATCTATGTTTCTAACTTGTGTATGGCACCGTTAAGTCTCAAATTACTCATCTGGGAGTAATCATAGATTCCTCTCTCTCCTATACCCTTCTTGCTCAACACAAACCCAGCCCATTGACTCTTCCTCCAGACAGCTTTCAAGTGAACACGTCCTGTATATTCTTACTGCCCGGATTTTTACTATCATCATATCTCATCTCCTTACGGAAAATAGTCTTATTTGTTGGTCTTTATATCACTTGTACCAGCGTCTTTCATACTGCTTACAAACGTCATCATTCTAACATGCAGGGGTGAGCATATTTTTTCCATGCTCAAAATCCTTCAATTTTATCTGCTAACGAATGAAATCCAAAATAATTTTCATCACATAGAAGTATCCTTGGGATCAGGTCTCTAAGTGTCAAGCCTAATTTTGCTCAATCCTTTTTGCATTAGACTGCATCAGATACTTCTTTTATACCATGTCAAATCTTCGCAACTTTCACCTCTTATATCAGTCATGGTCATGTTGTTATGAACAGTTCCATATAGAACTTGACTAGTTTCACCAAGGTACATTGCAAAATGCCTCACTTTGTCCTCAAGCCACATAGTTCTTCCTTCCCTAGGGCATATCTGAGGAAGCCTCTTAGTATCACACTTGTGTAGCTCAACAGTGGATGTTTACACACATGGAGCCACCTTGACATGTGGGCAATAGAGGCCCGGACCAATGGTTCAGACACATATTTGATAAATCTCTACTGCGTTATGCAGGTTTGAGTACCTGTCATCTGTACCAATGGCCAACTCAACAATTCATATTTATATATTTTCTCTTCTTTTTTACTCCCTCTTTCCATAATTTTTGGCCCCAGAGATTACTTCCCAAATAAATTACCTTTATGTAAGCCTTTGACTGAGGTTCTGTTTTCAAAGAAATATGAAAAACTGTAATTACTAGAAGTGTTTGTATAAAACAGACTCCTGTGATGGGATTTAAAGCTCGATTACTCATAGATAAGAAAGAACTAAAACTCTGAATACTTGTAGGAAGTGGGTGATGATGATCTTTGGCATGCAGTAGCTTCGTAATTCTTCAATATTAAGACAGTCACATGTGGTAAATTGTGGTAAGGTACAGGTAGGAGGGATGTTGGTTTATGTGGTAGCACTTGATTGACATAGGCTCTCAATCATAAAGATTCTTCTCCATTTCATATTGTATTGGATACTTCTGTGTATCTGGACTTTGTAAACATGAAGTAGCCAGAAATATAAATACCTTTCTATTTATACATTTAGACATGTGATCCAGAACCAGAGAGTGAGAACTGAATTCTACAAAGATTCAGAGTACTGCCTCATTGATGAATATTTTGGTGTTGGTTCATTATATTGACCATAGTTTAAAAGGACAACTGCCAGATGACAGATACAGCCATAGGTATTCCTAAAGGAGAATGGTGGGGAAAATCCTCCCAGTGGTCAGAGTTATGAGTAAAACACTGGTTTGCTCACTTTTTATGGAGAGAGAAGCGAATTGAGGTATTAATATGTATGGATTCATGACTACTAGAAAATAGCTTGCCTATTGGTCAGGAACTTGGAATGAGTAAGGTAAGAAGCAGGACACAAAGAAAGTCTGCAGAAGATCCATATGGATAGATCTATGGTCATAGACACAAACCATGAGGAAAGGGTGAACGAGAGAGGAAACACTCAATAATAAGTGGAGAAGATGACACCCAGCCTCACTTTCTGCCAGCCTGATGCCGGCACAATGGGCTCATGAATTAAATGGCCACAGGGGCAGAGATAGAGTCTATATGCTTGGACCAAATAGCATGGGAGCCTCTTTCCAACGCTGCTCTAGGTACTGTTGTGGCTAAATACCCAATCTTTACTGGAGACCAATGCTGAGCCCGCCCTTGTAATGGGACCCTCCCTGAGTGAAACCAGTTGCTTGGTGGCTGGTTCATTACATCAGACTTCTTCTACCCTGGAGGAGGAGTGATTTATTTTTACTGGAATTATTATATGTAAAGATATTGGTTTGCCTTTTCTGCCTTCAGTGCTACAATAAGCACCACAATTGAAGGCTTACAGAATGCTTGAAATGCTATCATAATCTTGGGATCTACTTGACTTATTATATACTCAATCATCCAGAAGCAACTGACCTAATAGTGGAAATGCTTATAAAACACTCGAGTAATGTGCCAGCTCAGTAATATTGCCCTTAGGGTTTCAGCACTATCTTCAGAATAAATATATTAAGCCAATGGTTAAGAGATGCCATTGGGTCCCCAACAGGTAGAATACATGAATCCAGGAAGCAAGAGATTTACATAAAGGTAAGCACTCTTATCATCATTCTTTGATACCCACTTGTAAAATTTATGCTCAAACTCTGCTGGACTTGAGGTCCTATTTTCCTAAAGGGTTTACCTCCAAAGGAAAAAGGAAAAGTTCTACTCTATGTGAAGCTAGGATTACAATTTAGTCACTCTGGATTCTTCATGCTAGTGAACCAGCAAGCAATGATTACAAGCACTGGTGTGGGTAATTGATCCTGGTTTCCAGGAGGAGCTAGGGTTGCTGCTATACAAAGGAGGTAAGTTGGAGTATATTTATTAACCAGTGAATTTACTTGGAGCTCTGTACCCACTGAAAATGATGAATGGGCAAGTATAACAACCATGACCTGACAAGGACATGAGTCCCAAGCCCTCAGGATTGAAGGTCTAGGCCATATCATTAGGTGAGCAACCTTGACCACTGGGGAAGACTACTAGACCAGCCAAACTATAGGCCTCATCCTTAGATGAAGAAAATATTAAATGGATAGTGTATTAGTTTTCTCAAGCTGCTATAACAAAATCCAGAGACTGCGTGGCTTAAACATCAGAAATTTGTTTCTCCTAGTTCTGGAAGCTGGGGAGTCCAAGATTAAGGTGTTGCCCCATGTGGTTCCTGGTGAGAGCTCTCCTCCTGGCTTGTAGATGGTTCCTTCTCACTGTGTGCTCACATGGCCTTTTCTTGGTCCAGGTGGTGAGGGAGCGGGAGAGAGCAAGCTCTTTGGTATCTCTTCTTATAATCCTACTGGATTAGGGCCCTACCCTGTGACTTCATTTAACCTTAATTTATAAAGGCCTTCTCTCCAAATATAGTCACACTGGGGGTTAGGGTTTCAGTGTATAAATTTTTTTAACATCTTTATTGGAGTATAATTGCTTTACAATGGTGTGTTAGTTTCTGCTTTATAACAAAGTGAATCAGTTATACATATACATATATCCCCATATCTCCTCCCTCTTGCGTCCCCCTCCCACCCTCCCTATCCCACCCCTCCAGGCGGTCACAAAGCACCGACCTGATCTCCCTGTGCTATGTGGCTGCTTCCCACTAGCTATCTGTTTTACGTTTGGTAGTGTATATATGTCCGTGCCACTCGCTCACTTTGTCACAGCTTACCCTTCCCCCTCCCCTTATCCTCAAGTCCATTCTCTGGTAGGTCTGTGTCTTTATTCCCATCTTACCCCTAGGTTCTTCATGACATTTTTTTTCTTAGATTCCATATATATGTGTTAGCATACAGTATTTGTCTTTCTCTTTCTGACTCAATTCACTCTGTATGACAGACTGTAGGTCCATCCACCTCACTACAAATAACTCAATTTCATTTCTTTTTATGGCTGAGTAATATTCCATTGTATATATGTGCCACATCTTCTTTATCCATTCATCCGATGATGGACACTTAGGTTGCTTCCATGTCCTGGCTATTATAAATAGAGCTGCAATGAACAGTTTGGTACATGAAGGGGACATTAACATTCAGCCCATAACAGATAGTATAGGAGTGAGAGAATGAATTAAAATCATGTGCCTCAGGACCAGTTACAGCAGCAGGAACTGGAGCTAGTTCCACTAGTGTACTTCTAATAACTGACTACTGTTTTGATTGGGATTTTATGATGGATTGGACTAATGGAAGGCCAAAGTGGACCTGAGTAGTATAAGAGGTAGATGGTACTGGAAGAGGATGATATTAGATATCTCTTGTGCACAACCTCAAATCCTCTTAGAGCAGTTATGAGACACATAAGTCTCTAACCCTCAGGCTCAAGCAACAAGTTGCTTGTATCAGTGGCCAATTAGAAAATGCAACCTTGAACTGGCTTATCTTCCTTTTCTGTTTCACTTTCCCTTGTCCATCACTTTTGCTTTGGGGGATCACTTTCTAAATACAGTATTTTCACTCAAGAATTTGTCTCGGGGGAACTCTTGCTAAGACATCTACTTTAAATAGTATTCCCAAAATAAGTACAGTACTTAGCAAAGGGACTGATGCATGATATCGACCCAATAAATATTTATGTAATGAATACTGGTCTCTGGACATGCTGTGCTCTTTCTGGATCTTTGCTCAGGAATTTATTTCTAACCCAAGCACCTCCATCAGATTTATCACCTGTAAAACTCCTGCTCATTTTTCAAATGTTAACTCATTTGCAACTCTACAATGTAACCTCTCTGAGTCCCTGTAGGAAACATAATGCAATTTGGTGACCAAACGATTTGATTTCTGGAAATACTGAAAGCGTGCATTTCCCAGTCAGCACTGCATGTAGCTAGGACCGTGTAGCTGAGTTCTTGCTAGGGAAATGTGAGCAGAGGCAATCAAAGAGATTTACTACCCTAGCCATAAAATCTTATGCACGATTTTCCATTTTCTGTTTCTGACTATGCAGTTGTAAGTGAAGGATCAAAGATGACAAAACTATAAGTTGGAAGCAACCTGGCTCCTGGTTTATCACTTGGAAGGGAGTTGCCTAGAACTATCACCAAACCACATTAAGCTTTACTTGAGTGAAAGGTAAATTTGTGTCAAGCCCCTAAGATGTCAGTCTTTATTTCTACTTCAGTATAGCCTACTATGCCATAACTAGTATATTCCAGGCATACATAAAGAGTTTCTCTGTGTTCCTACTGGACTCTGATGTGTCTGTATTAAATAAGTAAATATCAGTTCTAATAATCTCATTTCATTTCCACTCATTTGACTGTAACCTTTTTGGATTCCCTTATGGTGGTACTACATTACATAGTTACTGATTGGATGGATGGAGAAGGGCGTATAGACTTACCTTGTAGGGTTCTAGGAGAAAAGTATTTGGAAATTATTTGGAGATATATTTTGATTGACTAGGAAAAAAAAGTTACTAAAAATTTTAGCCTTGGAACAAAGGGCTAAAAGGGCTGCTTTTAGAGGTGATGAGAAATTTATCACTGAGAGATTTACTTGGCCTGGAGTTTAGACCAATTGTCCAAATTGTTCAACTTACTAGTGAATTAATTAAGTCCAGGGAAGTTAAAGGACTTGCCCAAAGCATGTTCTCAACAGAACTGGAAGTAAAATTGAATCTCTTATCTCTGACACCAGTACTTTATTACATTAAAATTCAGGGAGTCTGAGCAACCAGAACATCAAATATGCAACAGATCTGAGTTCAAATCCTGACAATTTAATAATTATGTTTTTAGATTAATTACTTAATCTGGCTCAGGAAAGTTTTCTCATTTATAAAAATGGGATATGATATCTTCATAGATTTTCATGAGATTGTGTTAAATACTGAGCCTGGTACAAATTTGCAATTATTATTATCATATTTATTATAATTTTAATCATTACAAAAATATTATTCAAGTCTATTATTTACTTTACTGGTATGGTATTAAGTAAATTTCAGCTACATTATATGTCAGAGAGGTTTTGGTAGCTAAATTGAGAATGTGAATCCTATGGAAAAATGCAGTTCAAGGCCCAAACCAATGAATTCTAAGCAAATTATGGAGCACAATAATTTTTTCAAACTGGGAACTCTCTGGGAAGATATTTCTTGGGGTTTTTTGTTTGTTTGTTTGTTTGTTTTTTGCAGTACGCGGGCCTCTCACTGTTGTGGCCTCTCCCATTGCGGAGCACAGGCTCCAGATACGCAGGCCCAGCGGCCATGGCTCACGGGCCCAGCCGCTCTGCGACATGTGGGATCTTCCCGGACCGGGGCACCAACCCGGGTCCCCTGCATTGGAAGGCGGACTCTCAACCACTGCACCACCAGGGAAGCCCTGGGAAGATATTTTTATAAATGTGACTCCAGTCAATTGCAAGCGGTGAGTGGAAGAGGTATGGGAAAGAGCGAATCTGGGAACTCACTGTGGAGCCAGAATGCCATTCCCCTTCTTAGCTTCCTAGTTTCCATTTTACTCTGAATTAGTATTCTTCATGGTTCCCATGAAAATGAGTAATCTAGTAAATGTAAAATTATAGAGTCAGGGAAGGGCTAAATTGACTGAATCATTATCAAAAGAGTAATTTTTGTGTCGTTGGGATTCAGCTTGTGCTTAAGTTTTGGGTCTGTGGTAGCTCAGAGGTTTGCAGTTGTGCAGGGAGGTGTTCCTAGAGAGTAGCCATGGGACGATCACTCCAGGAGCCTGGCTGCTTGGGATGCTGGTGTGTCTCATGGGAGGCATTAAGACAGGTGTGTATGTGATGATCTAGACTCTGACACACCCAGATAATAAATCCTGGCTAAGTCTCTTAATATCTTTGTGATCCTGAGAAAGTTAATTCAACCTTCTAAGACCCAGTTTCCTCATGTATAAAATAGGGATGATGATACCTGCCCCCATCAAATTGTGACGATTAAATACACGGCACCTAATAGGTACTCGGAAACAATTCCTTCCCTCCCTCCCTCCCTCCTTCCTTCCTTCCTTTCCCTCCTTGCTTCCTTATAAAGCAAGAGTGAAAAGACATACCCTCAATTAGTACATCTAATTAGCCAATTCATTGAGCACTAACTTGGAATTCCTGAATACAAACACACACACTGTCCCATTTTCCTCATTTGAGGCAGTGCCTTTCATACCCTGATATCTGCTGCTGTCAACACTGACCCATAAAATTCACCTTTGAGATTCATTTCAATAAAACCCACAGACACAGACAGGTGAGTGTGGGAGGAAGGGACCACTGGCTCAGAACCTTCTATTCAAATCCCTTCCCCTTAAGAATAGATTTTATGGGAAGTTAGAATAAAGCCTATAGAAGTGACAGATTCAGGGGGCACAGCACAAGTGGGGATCTGGCTTTTCTTTCCGTTCTATTCCTTTGGGAAGCTGGGTAAATCACCTTTGATCTGCTTATCTGTGGATTAAGGGTTAAACTTACTTCAAGAAGACTGAAGACTGTGATTTGCCTCTTGATGGTTGTAAAGCAGTTTAACAACTTACTCAGAAATGAAGCAAAGAAAGCTTAGCTTTTTAGTGCTGTCTTTATTAAAGTTAATAAAAAAAAACTCACCCTAGGGCGCATAGTATGTGCTAGGAAGTTATCTAATCCTCACAACTACTGTATGATACAGGCATACTATCATTCCACCTTTTACAAATGAAGAAACTGAGGCATAAAGAATCTAAGTAACATGTCCAAGGATGCATTACAAGGGAGTGGTAGAGTTGGAATCTGAATCCAGGAAGTAGGTCTCCAGAGACTTTGAGCTTAACCATTATGCTCTACTACAGAGTTTGGCAAGTGGGTTTAGCAACTCAATTAAAAGGCAACGCATCACAAGAAAATGTGTTGCATTTTTGAGAAATTTTTATCGCATATTGAACCTCTAGTAAAGTCTTATTTGGCATGGCAGAGAGTAAAAGTTGCCAATTATTTCTCAAGATGTTGGCCTTATAAAAAGAAAAGACTTTTCTTCATTTTATAGTTATTTATTTCTCTTCTACCTATATAAATTCCATAGAAGAGAGGTCTTCTACATGAGGTATGAGAATCCCATGGGTGTGCACAGAGCAATCCATTGAGGTACAAAAAGAAATACTAGAGGGGCTTCCCTGGTGGCACAGTGGTTGAGAGTCCACCTGCCGATGCAGGGGACACGGGTTCGTGCCCCGGTCCGGGAAGATCCCACATGCCACAGAGCGGCTGGGCCCATGAGCCATGGCCGCTGAGCCTGCGCGTCCGGAGCCTGTGCTCCGCAACGGGAGAGGCCACAACAGTGAGAGGCCCGCGTACTGCAAAAAAAAAAAAAAAAAAAAAAAAAAAAGGAAAAAGAAATACTAGAGCAGTTATTTATTTTATCTCATTTGTTCCACTGTTAGTGACTTTCCTGTTGTGGAGCACAGGCTCTGGACGCGCAGGCTCAGCGGCCATGGCTCACGGGCCCAGCCGCTCCGCGGCATGTGGGATCTTCCCGGACCGGGGCACGAACCCGCATCCCCTGCATTGGCAGGTGGACTCTCAACCACTGTGCCACCAGGGAAGCCCCAATGAAGGAATTTTTGATGTAAGGTTTAGCCACAGTCACAAAGCTAGGGCATGAATGTGGGTCATCTGATATTTGGTCTTGTGCCCTTTAAATAACTGATCCAACTGATACCCTTTGACAATGGGCAGTTTGGATGGATAACTGCCCTCAAAACTATACTAATAACAATTCCTTGCATTGGTAGAGAGCCAGATTAGCAAGTAGGGTCCATACTAGCTTTGACTTATTGGTGGTGATCAGCTGTGTTGAGAAGGATTCTGAGGCTGAAACTCAGCTCTGTCAAAATGAGTGCAGTGATTGATTTGTTGTGGCTTTCACAGGTACATAGGCAGTGATTGAAGGAAAACTTACAGCATATTCACTGAACCTCTTACTGAGATTTATGCTTTGGAATTTTCTCTCTTATTTATTGCTTCTTCCAGATAGAGTTATCCCTGTGATGATTCTATAACACTATAGTCATACTTCTGTGATTTTATATTAATAACTGTATAAATATCTAATGATACTTTTCTCATGCTCACTCTTGAAATCAGAGGCTTTGTGTATCTGGGCATTTCTTCAGCCTGACACAAATCCTGGCAGATAGTAGGCCTCAATAAATAGTTACTGAAAAATTTACGGCTAAAAATAGTTTTATGAGATGAGTATTATTAGCTGTCTGTCTGAGATGGCTGAGAATTCTGTGAAAGCCATCTTGAGTTGATACAGAATTAAGGAACTTTTCCTCTGGACTGTCTCTTAAGATGTAAGTGACTTACCTCATGACCACTGGGACTTCTCAAAGCCATTAGTATTCTAGGAGAGGACAGAAGAGTCTTGAAGTTGCTCCCTCTAACTGACCTACTGTACTTTGTTTGGAATTCAACTGCCTGTGTTTCCTGCAAACTTCATCAGTTCCCCACAAACATGAAAAGAAATCGTTTCCACCGAGCCATCTTGCCAGGAGACCTTTACTAAAATTGTCCTGGAGAAGAAATTATTCTTCACCCCTGGGGTCACTTGGTAGCTAAAACAGACTTCTCCTTTTTCTTTTAATCTGTTCTACTTCACTGCCTCCTTTTTTCTGTGTTCTTGAAGGTATTGCCTTATTTACTTTGATAGTTTCTCAACTAATTGAATACAGCAGTGAGTTCTTTCTTCCTTGACTCTTTTGGATGTTTCTACTTCCCCAAGGGGACAGGTCCCCTCCAGACAGTTTGACTTTGAGATACATGCTTATTGAAACCACTTTAAAAGTTGTTATTTATGAGGCTGTTAAAAGTTTGCACATTTGGCTGAAACAGAGAACGGCTGGAGTGATACCAGCCTTGGCTTGTGGTGGTAGTACTCCTAATTTATAGAAAGGGAGAATCATCTCTAAAAACAAAAGGATGGATATATCCTGTGGCTTGATATTTAGGTCTCTGTGTATTATGATCAAAAGATTCCTAATATGATTTAAAAACAAAAACAGGGCTTCCCTGGTGGCACAGTGGTTGGGAATCTGCCTGCTAATGCAGGGGGCACGGGTTAGAGCCCTGGTCTGGGAAGATCCCACATGCCGCGGAGCAACTAGGCCCGTGAGCCACAACTATTGAGCCTGCGCGTCTGGAGCCTGTGCTCCACAACGAGAGGCCGCAATAGTGAGAGGCCTGCGCACCTCAATGAAGAGTAGCCCCCGCTCGCCACAACTAGAGAAAGTCCTCGCACAGAAACGAAGACCCAATACAGCAAAAATAAATAAATTAATTAATAAACTCCTATCCCCAACATTTTCTTAAAAAAAAAAAAAAAAACACAGCTAAGGAATTACTTGCATATGAAGATAAGTAGCACAAGCTAAGTCCAAATCAGGTAGAAACATTACTGAAGAGAAAGAAGTAATTTTCTTAGAACCAAATCCTTCCTTCTGACACAGAGATGACTTGTTTCTGGCCCCATAATTACCAAATATTTTCTGATTCTTTAATACATGTGTCCATGTGTATATATATACACACAACCCACAGAAGAGGAGAATCTTCCATAACTGGTCATAATAGTATATATTTTGCCACTCTACTTCCTCCATCCTCAGCCTCATCCTCATCTACCTAATGCATTTTATGAAGCACTTTCAAAAACATTTTCTTCAAGATAAGGATTCTATTTGACAAGTTATAAAATTATAAGAAAAGATTGTCACTGCCTTCTCCTTCTGCACACTGACTGGTACCCAACGAATCTCCAGGGCTCAGGATTTTCCAAGAGTCTATGTTTAGTATGCAGCATGTGTAATGAATCATAGTGTCCACCTGTAAGTGTCATAAACAGATGGTATAAATATGCTTGCATATTGTGACTCAAAACACATCTCCAGTTTTAGCTGGAGTTCAAACAATATTCGCAGTTCCAAGAAACCTGCGGCTTGCAACTTCCAGGTCAGTGGGAGGAGAATACCGGAAAAGGGAAAGCAAGTTCCCTGTCAGTACAGGCTGTCAGTGCAGTGAGGGGAGATAGTCAAGTGGGGGAGGAGTGACAGGAAAACCTGTTTTCCATTTGCTCTTGAAGCCATTCATTTTAAGGACTCCCAAGAAATTGGTCTTTGGATCCTATGGGAATGGGTGGCATCACACATGCTCCTCCCTTGTCCTGGAAGGTCTTTCTCTCCTTTCCACCCACTCCTGTTTTTTGTTTTGTTTTTGTTTTTCCTCCTCTGTTTGTCTCTACTCTCACTCATCAGGTCTCAGCTTCAAAGCTTTTTCCTGAGGGAAGGGAGGTCTTCCCAACCCAAGGACATGCTCCGATGACACACAGGAGGGGTATCCTCTAGGGCAGGGATTGTGCTGCCTCCTACATCGATGAGTACCTGACACTGGGCATTTTTTTTTAACTTTTTATTTTGTATTGGAGTATAGTTGATTAACAATGTTGTTTAGTTTCAGGTGTACAACAAAGTGATTCAGTTATACATGTAGATACATGTAGATACATGTATCTATTCTTTTTCAAATTCTTTTCCCAATTAGGTTGTTACATAATATTGAGCAGAGTTCCCTGTGCTGTACCGTAGGTCCTTGTTGGTTTTCCATTTTAAATGTAGCAGTGTGTACATGTCGATCCCAAACTCCCTAACTATCCCTCCCTCCCACCCTTCCCCCCAGGTAACCATAAGTCCGTTCTCTAAGTGCTTGACATTTATTACATTGTGTTCATTTGAAGGCCTAACCCAAGAGACAAGCAGTTAATAAAGCTTTGAAGCCCAGTTAAAATTTCAGTATGATGTTATCTGACTTTTTAAAGAGTGATAAGAATTGACTTTTGAAAGAAAAAAAAAGAAAGAAAGAAAGAAAAGAAAGGAAGAAACAAAGAAAGAAAAAGGAAACTGATTCATCATTGATGCTGTGAGGTTTCATTCATTTCTCAGTATGTCTCCCTCACGATACCGAAATCAAGTATCCTATCCTCTTCAAAGTCTTGTCTGACCTCCTCAGACAGGCAGTAGTCCTCTCATCCATGATCACACAGGGCTCATTCATAGCCTGGCTTCTTTACCTCCTTTTATCCTGCCCTACTAGGTCACTAGCTACTTAAGGTTGTGAACTGGGTCTTTGGCTCTTCTGCCTCATTCTACCTTTCCTAGGACCTAGCATATTGCTTAGCATAGAGTAAGCACTCACATTTGCTGAAATGATTAAATGTCAGTGCAAAAAATAGAACATCTATTCATTTAACCAACATTCAATAAATATTTATTGAGAACCCAACTGTTTACCAGGAACTGTTTTTGCTGCTTGGAATACATCAATTAAAAATTCCCTATTCAAATAAATATTCTAGAAGTTTTTAACTTTTCCAAAAGCTAGAGTAATGGTTTCCAGGTTTGTTTTGTAACTGTGTTGACCTAAGAGATGCACACAGATACCTAGTACAGGTTGCTAAATACTAGGTATTAAATTCCAAGGTTGTGATTAACAGTTAAGCTTAATAGTATCTCTGCAGTTATGGATGAACCTAGTACCCTGAAGCTGTGTATTCAATAAAGGCAATACAAAAAGGTAGCTAAGTGGGCTTCCCTGGTGGCGCAGTGGTTGAGAGTCCGCCTGCCGATGCAGGGGACACGGGTTCGTGCCCTGGTCTGGGAAGATCCCACATGCCACGGAGCGGCTGGACCCGTGAGCCATGGCCGCTGAGCCTGCGCGTCCGGAGCCTGTGCTCCACAACGGGAGAGGCCACAGCAGTGAGAGGCCCGCGTACCACAAAAAAACAAGGTAGCTAAGTTAGCAAATGATTTCTGTTTACCAGCTTACCATGGGCACAAGTATAATGGTGAAGATTCTTTTCAGTTTTTCATTATAAGCATCCTAAAATGGCCTGAAGGTTAAAAGGCTAGCAATCTTGAATCAGTTCCAAAAATTGTACTTAATTAAATTTTGTTTTTTTTAAGTGCCTAGTCCTTCTTGAGAAACTAAGCTTCTCTTTAGTATACCTAAATCAAATTCACCTAGAAATATATTGTTTCTGTATGTTTGTTTTAAACTAGGATCATTAAAAATGCACAAGAATTTCATGCTGTGCAATCTTTATCTTTTCTAATGATGCTACTTCAGTCGTAGAGTGTTTAAACAACTAGAACTTGCTCATTACCAGTCATTTTGACATTGTGGGTGATATATGGAATATAGCAATTCATGTCAATTATTATCTACTGGCATACTTCATTTCTGAGCCAGTAAGCACAGATTTTAGGAGCAAATCTTCAGTGTTAATTGGAAAATCAATAAACTTCTGATGGAATGAATTTTGTACTTTCTATTTCCTTAATTTTACAAGCTGCCTCAATTTAAATCCATGGTGATATAGCCCCATTAATATTATTTTGGGGAAAGGCAGATGGTGACTTTTTATTCTTCTGTTCTGTCAAGGGGACATGTATAACATTATTTCCAGATTTATACTAACAGGACTTAAACTTTCTTAAAGGGCTTCACAGCACCGCAGACTTCATAAACAGGTCCTCTCATTTGTCATAGAACTTTAGTCCCTGCAGATGAAGTACAGCAGCAATTATATCTAAGATAGGGACACTCTATAAGGAGTTTAGGGGCAGAGAATGAATGTCCTCTGCAGTCAAAGCATAGGGGCTGGCAGGAATTACTCCTGCTGGAGCCGGTAGAGGCTGAAGGCTTCCCTCTGGAGGGAAGTGGAATAGGCAGGGTTTCATCCCGGCTGAATCTGCATCTCAGGTCAAGGCCTTAGAAATCCTATAAACTTATTAACCACCATCACCTTATGTTCCTGGAAAGACCCATCCTTAACAAGACTGTGAAATAACAAAGTTCTTTTATGGTCCAGTTTCTCTTTCCAGCTCTATCAACTGCAACACTGTAGAAATATTACTAGAGTTAAATTTTGACCCCAGTTTTGAGCCTGGCTCTGTCATTTATCAGTGACATGACTTGGGGATATCAATATACCTCTGTGAGACAATATGTTCCTCTGTACCATGCAGCCAAAAGCACATAATCCACACGTTTGCTGCAAAGGTTACATAGGTTGATGTATGTAAAACAGCTTAGTCAACTGATCTATATTCTTGATCATCATTACCCATAAAGCTGGCTTTGGGACAAAAATCGGCAAGGCCGTCTCATGGTTTGGTATTGCACCCTCCGGCCATTGTCTTGCTCAAATGCCAAGATTCCTCTCGCCTCTCTCCCAACAACATCCAAATAGAATATCTTGATGTTTCAGAGTAAAATAAAAGCTGTTAACTGTCAGACGGTGATGGAATTGTCAAAAGTAAATTAGATCAGCCTCATAAATTGTTCTGTTTGTTCTGTGACAATTTAAGCACTGGCCAGTTTTTTTTAAGGAGAGCAAATGAAAAACAAAGAAGCTATCAGCATTCCCTTCCAGACAGGCAGGGCCCTCCCACAGTCAAGCATTTGTGCCCCTTAAACCTTTTATTTCCCATCTAAGTCTGTGCTGGATAAAACAGCAAAGATATAAAAATCTAGGTGAAATGTTAGCATTATATAAAAACGATTTCAGCACTAAGCAGAAGAAATTGCTTGAGGTGGGGAAGAGGTAAAAGAAGAGTTCATCATTCATGCAGCGTAATGACACTGGGAAAAACAGCCCATTTTTTTCACATCCCACATCCGATCTCTAAGGAAATCCTTTAGGCTCTTCCTTCAAAATAGATCTAAGGACTTCCCTGGTGGCGCAGTGGTTACGAATCCGCCTGCCAATGCAAGGGACACGGGTTTGAGCCCTGGTCTGGGAAGATCCCACATGCCGCGGAGCAACTAAGCCAGTGTGCCACAACTACTGAGCCTGCGATCTAGAGCCCGCGAGCCACAACTACTGAGCCCGCGAGCCACAATTACTGAAGCCTGTGCAAGTAGAGCCCATGCTCCGCAACAAGAGAAGCCACCGCACTGAGAAGCCCACGCACCGCAACGAAGAATAGCCCCTGCTCGCCACAACTAGAGAAAGCCCGTGCAGCGACAAAGACCCAACGCAGCCAAAAATAAATAAATAGATTTATTAAAAAAAAAAAAAGATCTAGAAAGTGACAAAGTGAGAACTTCTTACCACCTCCTCTTCTTCCACCCTTGTATGAACTACAATCACCTATTGCCTGGATCGGTGCAGTGGACTTCTAACCATTCCTCCCCAGACTATTCTCAACTCAGCAGTCAGAGTAATCTTTCTAAAATGTAAGAAGGGTCGTGACATTCTTCTGTTAGAAAATCCTCCAGTGACTTACATCTCACTGAGTAAATGTCAAAATCCTGAAAATGCCAGGAGACCCTCCTTACCCCACTTCCGTCTTTCTGTCATTGTCCCTATTAGTCTTCCCTTGCTCACTCTGGATTCCTTGATCTTCCTCCTATTCAACAGCCACCTCCTGCTTGAGGACCTTTGCATTGGCCACCTGATCCACTAGAGGCAGCTACCATCATCCGTGCTTGTCCCTCAGACACCCACCTGGTTGTACATGCACCTGCTTCAAACCTTCCCCTAAATATTGCTGTCTGAATAAAGCTCACCCAACTACCCTATTTAAAACCACAAACCACTTCCTTCTTCCCAATATTGCTGACTCCGCTGTGTTTTTTCTGTAGCACTAGTCACCATGTAGTATGCCATATATTTTACTTATTTATTATTTATTGCCTGTCTTCCATCCATTTCCCCCAATATAAATTCCAAGAATGCAAGGATTTATATTTATTTGTTTCATTTATGTATCCCATTTGTAGAATGAATAAATGGATGATATTCCTGACCATTTTTGAGGTTGGTATTTTTAAAGGAAACTTCAGAGAGAAGCAGAGAGCTTGGTAGAGAGTACTTTTTAAATGTGGGATAAAAGTGAGTGAGTTGTGGAAGGAGAAATGGTGCAATAGAATTTAATGAACAGAACTAAAACTGAGATTATATATGTATGTTCCAGAGAATGGTTTAAAACCCCCAGTTTCTAAACACGTTAAGTATTCCGCTTAGTTCTCCCTTTGTGATTTCTATGAAAATTGGAAAATATTTTGGTTTTAAATTTTAGTGATGTTGAAAGAATGGATAACATTTAGTGAAAAAGAACAGTGATGTTGTTTCTGTTAGAATGTATATCTCAATCATTACATCTTTCAGCAAAAGAAGCATCCCGTTCTGTATTTATCTTTCAATCAATTTATTTGATGTAAAGACAATCTGTGAAAGCTGCAATTACAAACCCTCATTTGAAATCAGAGAAATAGCTTTGTAAGAGGCAGAAGCAGTATTTTTGTTGCTGTTTTTCTTTTAAGAGAGGCTATGACAGTCCTGTACTCCAGCTGCTTTTGTCCAGAGCTAGACACTGCAGGTCAAAACCTCACACAGACACATATTCCTTCTGGGAGGTCTTGTTTGTCAGAAACATGCTAATATGATAAGGGCTGGGAGGTGAAAAGTATACAGCACAGTTTAGATTTTAAATTTATTTTGTTGTGAGAAAAAACTGCGACTTTTTCAGGCTTCCATTTCAAGAGAGTGTTTTAAACTTTGTGTTTCCATGCCTCTGGTTGGGTAGGGGACAGTAGTAGCTTTCGACAAAAGACAAAGTTGATGGTTACCTAACATTTATTTCCTACCCATTCCTAGAATATTCTTTGGGACCTTTGGTCTCACTTTTTATGAAGAAAGGCTTCAAGAATTGGGAAAGGTAGAAGTGGAACAAATTAGGAAAAAACTTTTTTTTTTTTTGCGATATGCGGGCCTCTCACTGTTGTGGCCTCTCCCGTTGCGGAGCACAGGCTCCGGATGCGCAGGCCCAGCGGCCATGGCTCACGGGTCCAGCCGCTCCACAGGATGTGGGATCTTCCCGGACCGGGGCACGAACCCGGGTCCCCTGCATCAGCAGGCGGACTCTCAACCACTGCGCCACCAGGGAATCCCCACACTAGACTTTTTTAAGCTACAAGAGGTCTGGGCAAGACCATTGACATGTAATCTCTCAACCCAGTTACAGTGAGTTACAGTGAGCTGGGAGTTTACATGGATTATTATAACTAACAAAAAGATCCCACTTTCTATAAGATACTCATACAATTGAGGTAACACGTATTTGCATTTGCATAGTAACCATACTTCAGAGCTTGGTCTCCAGCTCAAATCTACAGTGTCTATTCCTTCCAAAATGTGGAAATTGACTGTTAGGTCATGCATTTTATCTTTGCTTTCCAAAGCTAAATGGAAAGAAAGTGATACTGAAATATCTAGCAATTCAATCCACTGAGTGGAAAATCTGAAATATTCCAGTCCAATATTTGTTTTCAAATTTACCACAGAGATTATTTTTTAAAGTTTTAGCTGCTATTGCCTCTATTACATAATGCTTGGTACTGCACTCTGCTGAGAATAAACAAGAACAAACACCAGCATTTCAAACATGGGTTCTGTGCTCTGTGGGTTTGTGGGAAATACTTTCTGTGGTTAATTTCCCTGGGCCACCCACCCCTGTGGCCTTAGGTCAGAAACTTCTTACCTGAAACAGTTCCTGGTGTACTTCATAGTGTAATGGCGGGGCAAGATGTTAGGGGAAACTTGAGCTTCCAAAAAATCGACAGTACAGACACCAAGCACAAAGTGACTAAGCACTCGGCTTGACCACATCACAGTGTGGGGTTTGAGGATTCACTTCTGGGAACCTTCAATTCTTGAGAAAGGAGAAGATGTGGTGCAAATGAGTGTTCACAGAAGCTCAGATGTTTGCTTAAAATTTATTACAAACTGTATTACTCCAGGCTTCTTGTGCTTATGCAGCAGACATAGACCCAACTCAACCTTAACACATGAGCAATGTTAGAAAGCACCAAGACTCTATCCTGGCTCCTTTGAAAGCCGAGCTCCTTGACAGCATAGTTTACGATCACTCCTTATCTTTACATTCTCTCATCATCTCATTCTCTCATCATCCCATTCTGCCTGTAACACAGCAGTATAATTTATGCTTACGTTATGTCACGTCAACAGAACTCACTTGGATTGCTCAAACCATCCCATTGCCAGAGCCATTAGACATTTATTAGTCCTTATTCCATTTAATCTTCCTTCAGTACTTGGCGTAGTTGACTAGTTCCTGTTTCTCGAAACATTCTCCTCCCTTGATTTTGACAGTACCTGGTTCAGCATCTTCTCAATTATCTTCTTTTCAAGTATAATTTTATTGAATGACTGTTCTGCATTATGAACTAATACAAAAAGTTGAAGTCATGATGAGTTGAGAATCATTTTTGCAGTCCTGGGCATTGCCCTAGGGTCTTTGACTTTGCACCGCTAAAACCATGGCTATTACAACTGAGTTCAAATGCTAGCCCTTTCATTTGGTGGCTGTTCAGAAGGGATTCCTCAGAGAGCAGACTCTGTGATGAAGATAGGTGTGTAGGATGTTAATTAAGGAGTGCTCTTGAGATCAACACTGTGGGGATTAAGGAGGGAAGCAGGATTGGGCAAAAAAAGAACTAGAGCTATGTGGATTCTCATCAAAGCCAAATTTGTGTGAAGCTGGGATGGGCTTTCAGAGTTAAGTGAAGCTGGGGAGGGCCTTTGTAACACTGCATCTATCAATCATTGGTTGCAGGCTGCCACTAGGAAGGGTATCATGGCTTTGGGCAATGTGGCTGTCTTCCCTTACTGGGACCAGGAGATGAGGACGTTCAGGTAGCAACACTGCCAGCCATTGGAGGCATATGTCCTGATCCAAAAGGGAGTCTGGGCAGAGCTTCACAGTTTGAATTACCATAGCTCTATATCCTTGGGGAAATTATTTAAATTCTCTGTGCCTCACTTTCTATAGCTATGGAATGGGAATAATGATAGTACCTACCACATGGGTTTGTTGTGATGGCTTAAAATGATATCTGGCACATAGTAAATGCCTGGTAAAATCAGTTATTATCTTAATTCCATAGCCACTCAAGACAGCTGCAGAAATAACCTTGTGCTACAGGGCTAAATTCAAGAGGTTGCCAAACCATAAGCATGTCCACATTCAATCCATGCATTCTGTTGATTCTTTGTTTTAAATATCTTTCTTACTCGTGACCTCTTCTCCAGCCCCAATCTTGCTACTTCTCTGGGTCAGATCCTTAGTTGCTGTTGTCGAGACTAACGTATTTGCCTCCAATCTTTCTTCTTCCCAAATAATCCTTTATAGATAGCTAATGATCTTTTATACAAATTCAAACCCAACCATCATTTTCCTGCTTAAAATCCCATTTCCAATATGGCAGAGTACAAGTTTCTTACCATATGGACAACCACATCATCTATTGCCACTCCCTTATATGTAGCTAATTTTCCAGCAACAGCTAATTACTCATTTTTTTTTATTGAAGTATAGTTGATTTACAGTATTGTGCTAATTACTTTGAAGTCATCAATCTCTAGCAGAGCTCTGGGACCTTAACCGATTGTTTTGTGAGTTTAACTTCTCTCCACAGCTAAAATATCTTCTCTTCTATGAAGCTTTCTCCAACTCATATATGTGAGTGTAGAAATACACACAGACTTCCTTTCTCTGCCGGTGGAAAAATTACTTTCTCTCTCCTCTATGTTACCCTGCCTTCTCTATTCAGCCTGGATTAAAGTCCTTAACATGTTGTCTCATAATGTCTTATGGTGAGCCCTGAGATTGGACAGTCCTAGGTTTAAATTCTAACTCAGCCTTTATTAGTTAAGTGACCTTGGACCAATTACACCTTTGATTTTCTCAGCTTACCTTGGAAGTTCTTTATTAGTTAAGTGACCTTGGACCAATTACACCCTTGATTTTCTCAGCTTACCTTGGAAGTTCCCTGTCAAGATTAAATGAGAAAATGTGTACAAAATGCACTAAGCATGTACTCAGTGTTAACAGATATGAGTATTATCGTGGTTGCCTGCATGTCTCCTCCATTTAGTTATGAGCTCCTAAGAGGAGCTTTATCGTATACGTCTTGGTTTCCTTGACATCTAGGAGAGTGTTTGACACATTAAGTGACTAATTGCTGGATACATGGTTAAGGAAAGGTTTGATACATATCATATATCATACTGAAATTGCACAGTAGTGTAAAGGACAGACTTCTGGAAAAAGTGAAATGTCAAGTGTATGACACACAAACTTAAGGAGCTGTTATCTCTATTTTAAAATGAGAATGCTTCATAATCTTCTTTTTGAGAAAGTGAAAGACATTTCAAAAGTTAATTCATAGGTGGTCGTGTCATCTCAGGTAGAGAAACATGATTTTCCTCCCGCTGACAGGAATAAAAATCATAATGGCTAACTAATGGTAGTGTGGTATTTATTCATTCATTCATTCATTCAAAAATTATCTGAATGTTAACCATACTAGGTACAAGCAATTAAAAGATCAACAAAGGGCTTCCCTGGTGGCACAGTGGTTGAGAGTCCGCCTGCGATGCAGGGGACACTGGTTCGTGCCCCGGTCAGGGAAGATCCCACATGCCGCAGAGTGGCTGGGCCCGTGAGCCATGGCCACTGAGCCTGCGCGTCCGGAGCCTGTGCTCCGTAACGGGAGAGGCCACAAAAAGATCAACAAAGACAAATCTGTGAGCCTCAATTTCTATCACTAAGAGAGAGGTAATAATGGTAGTTACCTCCTTGTGGTTGCTGGCAGAATCAAATAAGTCAGTACGTGTAATGAGCTTAGAATAAGTCTTGGCACATAAACAGTACTTATTATCATATTGTTGTTTTGAAAATTTTTAAGAAACTGTAGTCCTTTCCATCAACAAGTTGCCATAAAGCTCTGAACATGTGAATGCATGCCTGTGGAACTAACCATATTTCATATTAAAGATAATGACTACCCTACCCCTCACCTACAGTTTGGAGTTATTGTGTGAAAAAATATTTATAATTATTCATTCTGTATTTTATGTGAAGATTTCAAAATTCCACTGATGACTCTGGGATGGAGGGATGGAAGTTGTGAGAGAGCATCCCACCATGTTGGGTTCTAATCATCCCAGATGGAAACCATATTTAAAGGTCCAATGTATTCTTTGGAAGGAAAGACATAGGGTGGTGCCAGTGTTACATCATATTCCAGACCAGATTAAAGGTTTCTGGAGTTGTGGTTGTGCACACCCTGTTTTATGGTTGTGAGAATCCACTCCGCAACCAAGGGTACATGGAGCTTCCTCCAACATTCCGTCTCTGAAATATGTAAACCAAATGAAATATCACTTGGCAATAACTGATTATCAATCATGAGTCTAGATGGTTCTCATTCATTAAAAAAAATCAATTGAGTACTCACTCCCTGCCAGGTATTAGGATAGACATGAGGGTACCAATAAGAAGAAAACACTTACCCTCTAGCCAGGAAAGTTCCAATTAGTGGAGGAAAGAGACAAGTAAAAAATACCAAAACAGTACAGTAATAGAGGCCTATAAACTTCACAGTAATGAGACCTGGGAAGTGAGAACAGGGTGCTGTTAGTTACGGAGGAGGCTGCTTTCAGGGAGGTATAACCTGAGCTGAGTTTGGAAGGATACATAAAAGTTAATCATCAAACAAGATAGTGTAATGAGAAGAGCATTTTAATCAGAAGAAAGAATTAAGGCCAGAAATCTTGGTGTGTTTGGGAAACTACAAGTATTTCAACATGTTCTGGACATACAATTTGATGTGGAAATTGTTGGGAATTGAGGCTGAAGAGGGCTTTTTCTCTTGTATGTCTTGTTGAGGAATTTAGGCTTTATTCTGTGGACAGTTGGGGCCCCTGAATGATTTTGATTGACAAAACAGAAACACAATCTTAGTTTTTTGCTTTAGATGTTACCTCTGGCTGCAGTGTGGAAAATGGGGAGGGGGGAGTAATCGGAGATTCTTGCATAATTAAAATGATAAATGAGGAGAGTCAACATTTATGTCATTACGATGAAAATGGAGAGAAGTGGTAGATTATACACAGCTTACAGTGATAAAACTTACAGGAATAAGTCACTGATTAGCTTGAAGTGTTGGATGAAAAAGTAGAAAAGTAGTTGAAAAAGATCACTGTATTTCTGACATAAGCATATCAATTGGTGAATAGTGACGCTGATTGTCATGGGACATGTAGTTGAAGGAGATGGTAAATTAGATGAAGGGCCAGACCGTACAGAGGGCCTCCCCATTCCCCTGTGTCTTACTGAAAACACTTAACCTGGTTATTCAGAGTTCTTTCTCTTGATCATGTTAGAAGTTAATCCAGAAGAAGGGTAAATAGGAGGAAGAATTACATATTAGGTATCTATTATGCTATACTTGACCTTAATTCAACTTACAATGACAATTGAGCATTCATAGAGGGTAAATGTAATTTTTAAAGCCCATATATATGACATCTTAGGGAATAAGACTTTGATATGGAAAACACTGTATTAATAATGATGATGATGATGATGGTGATAACATATTAACTTGGCACTTACTGTGTATCAAGCACAGCATTAACCTGCAAGTACCATTAATCTTCCCATTTTACAGATGGGGAAATTTGAGACTTAGAGAGTTTGGTCACCCACTGTTAAGAAGTTAACCAGGATTCAAAGTGAAGTCCTCCCATGTTGTGGAATGAGCAGAGGGTTGGAAATTCAGAAATTTGGTTTAGAGTCCTAGTTTAGCTATTTATTGGCAAGGCAACCATCATGTCACCCTTCATCTGTAAAATATAAGTTGAGGGATGGGTTGCTAAGGTAGGGAGAAATTGGAAAAGTTGAAATTTTTGAAGGCTCTGTAGCCCCTTCAACCTTTGCATTCTGTGGTTTTGACTGTATAACAGAGTATTCACTCTGATAGTGACTCTGAGCTCAAAGGCATATGGTGGCTGATCCACACAATCTGCTGAGAGGACAGGCTCATTACCAAAAGGAAGGCATGCCATTGTCCAGTCAGTGTGGCTGTTGGCTTAGTTCATGCATTTTTTTTTTTTTTTCTTTTTGCGGTATGCGGGCCTCTCACTGTTGTGGCCTCTCCCGTTGCGGAGCACAGGCTCCGGATGCGCAGGCCCAGCGGCCATGGCTCACGGGCCCAGCCGCTCCGCGGCATATGGGATCCTCCCAGACCGGGGCACGAACCCGTATCCCCTGCATCGGCAGGCGGACTCTCAACCACTGCGCCACCAGGGAGGCCCAGTTCATGCATTTTTTAAAGCTCCTCTCCAGGATTCTAATGGCTGTGGTTTTGTACTCAGCCTAAGTATTGCCCATTTCTTAATAGAGAAAGGAATAAGAGCAGTTTCTCTGGAAAAGGAAAATCTTGTTCTCTAATAAACAAAGGTCTTCTTGACCATTGTCTTTGTTTTAAAACAATTCAGAAAGGGACTTTTTGTGATGTGTTTTCTTGAATTTTGTCATCTCTCTTTCACTTGTAGTTCTGCTGCCCAAATATGGTAGACTAGAAGCTCTTCTAAGTAGAGGTTTGGAGAGTCTGAATATTTCCAGGAAAACCCACAGAAGGGTCTTTTCAGGCTGCAGATGGGGACAGAAAAATATCAGGGGGCTAAAAATCTCAGAAATGTCTAACTTTGGTTTTTTACATTGGGATATTACCTGCTGGTTCATTTTGGCTGCAGGGAAGTTATTGGGGCTTTGGGGTAATTCACTTTCTTTAGAGATAAAATAGTGGCCACTTTGGTCATTTAAAGCTCTGTGATGTTAGTCCTACTCTTGGGGTTTAGAAGAAAAGACCTGTACATTTAAGACAAACACTGGCTCTGCCATTTATTAGCTGTGTGGAGCCCAGATACTATTCCCGAACTTCCATTTCTTATCTGTAAAATAGGAATCGAATCTTTATTTCAAAGTTTATCACGCAGTTGAAATGAAATAATATATGTAATGTGCTTAGTCCAGTGCCTGCCTGTAGTTCAATAGATGAGAAGTAATCACATCATTCAAAACTAGCAAAGACTAATATTTTGAGTTAGCAGAAGTAATACAGATAACATAGTATTCCCTGTTCATTGAGCAAGACCACCTACAAAATGTTTTCTTCCACCTTGCCTATTTAGCCTCTTTATAGCATATGAGTAACGATCACAACAGATGCTGTGTCAATAAGCAAGAAGAATGGAAAATAATTAACACAATATGCTTGTGTGCATGGAAGTTTCTATCAGAAATTACAATGCTTATGATCTGAATTCTTCTAAAAGGAAATTGAAGCTCAGAATGCTTTGTATTTGCATTAGCTATTATTTGGTGCTTTCGGGAATATCCGCTATCTGTGGTTGGTTGTGATTATTTGTGAAAAGCAGAAACAGGAAGAAGAGATATGAAACTGTGCTGGATTAAAAAGAGTGCCTGAAGCATGGACAGAATATTAATATAGTTTTCACAAAAATGGGCTGAGCCAGTTAAGCTCAGATATCAAACCTGTCTGTATACAGGACGATGTTAATTTTCAGTGAAAAACCTTGGATAGATGCCAATAACTTCCGGGAAAAGGAAATAATATTGTACAGATTTCTTCTCTGCGATCTTTGATGTCCACAGAGAAACCCTTTCTGAAAAGACAACTATTTTCTTCTTCGGCTCATCTTTGAGAATTGCTGCAGCTAGGTCATGTTGTACCCAAAGACCACCACGAAGTTCAGAGAGGGTGGGAAGGGCCTTCCCATTAAATCCTTGGTCAACCATTTGCATTTTCCAGAAGTTAGTTGACAATTACAAGGTTTGGGGACTTTCAGTTATAATTGTATTGCAAAAATTATAAGAGGAAACAGGCAGAGGTTATGTTAACAGGCCCCCGGTGGCTGTCAAGGACGTGTGGTTCAGCCTTTGAAGTCAGTTTCAGTAGATTTTCATGTGAAATAAGTGGAGTAAAATGCCCCCATTTCAGGTTTCACAAGTGATATTGTTTAATGTACTGATGTTGTTTCTTGTAAATTTGTTTTAGGGAGCTATTTCCTCTGACTATTATTTCAGAACTCCTCTATTAAGCTAAGCAAAACAGGGGGTTGAAATTACATCTCTATTTCTATTTTTATGTTATTTAAAAAAATTAATTTAAGCACATGTTATTTTTTTTAAAAAAAGTAAAACAGACACAGAAAGCTAAAAGAATGTGAAGTAACAATCTCCCTTCCCTAGTCTCTCATCATATCCCTTTCAAAATCTCTTTTTTTTAATATGTCCAAAAAATACGAAAACAAAAATAAATTTTATGTGTAGACCCAGTCATATAGCAGACCCACTATATTGTATATTTTACCCAAATAGGTATATAAAATACTATCGAGTACTTTGATTTCTCACTTAACATATCTTGGAGACTTTTCAATATTACTGCATACAGATCTATTGTATTCTTTTTAACATCTGCACATCATCCTGTTGTTTGGATATACCATAATGTATACAACCAGTGATTTCTGTATCTTGTTACTACAAATAACACTGTAATGAACAGGATAAATTCCTTACATGGTATTTCTGGGTCAGAAGAGAAGTGCATTTAAAATTTTGACATATATGTAAATTAAGTTCCTACTAAGAGTATATGCGAGTGCTTATTTTAGGCAGGTATTCTATTGTCGCTATCTGAGTGTTGTCCTCTACACCAGGTTGAAGGTGTGGTGTTAGTCGATGTAAGCAGAATAAGTAAATAAAGGGTAGAAACTTGGGTACAACAGAGGTGTTAGTCAGGGTCCCAAAGGGGAACAGAAGACACACTCAAATTGAAATAATTTAAGGATGAGTCATTTACAAAGAGACTATTTACAATGATGCAAGTGGATAGAGGGGAAACCCATGGAATCATGCAATAATCTGCAGGTGGTAAATAGCAGCTGAGTTGTTACCACCTCTGAGCCATAATTGAGAGAGGAAGGAGAAGATATTGGACCTCAAGGGGAGTCACGTGGAGAAGTTCACCTTGAGAGGAGCAGTAGCCTTACATTGAAGGTCAAGGTATCATGAGAGTTCCCATCCCTGCAGTGTCACGGGGGCTTCCCATTGACTTAGCCAAGCAGAAGCCAAAATATATGCCCTTCAGTGGGGTCCATATGGGCCAACTTCACACAGCAAATAGGGCAGTTGAAAAGAGTGAAGAGTAGATCTGAAGGGGAAAAAAATTCACAACACCCCAACACAAAGATGATTTCTATCATTATTGATTTCCAGAATCACCCATTCCAAACCAGATAAGGACCCATACAACCTTTATACTTATCTGGGAGAAAAGTCTGTATTTTTTTCTGGTAAAGTGTATCTTTTCCATTATCGAATTATTTTATTTTGTGAGTTGTCTGAGGGGAGGGACCATATCTAACTTATTCATCACACTTTTAGCAGAACCCAGAACAGTGCCTGACACAGATGAAGCACTTAATAACTAGTTGTTGGATAAATAAATGCCAGAAAAAAATTCTTGTTTCTGAATTTGACATTTTATAATGTTATTTAAGCCAATTTCTTCATTATTAATGAATTATTCACTGCTGGTTGTGGGAAATTATCTTCTGGAGGATGGCTGGGCTCTAGTGCTTTCATGAGACACCAGCCCTAGAGGTGAAATCATACTTAACTTGGTTCTTCCCAGGTGTATGGGATTTTACTCATATACAAAGCATAGTTGATGGGAATAATTACAGTCATATAAATGGCATTCGAGGTGATGGGATGTTTCCATTCCTGCTCTCTCCAAAATGTTTTTTTTTTCCCTTCAGATTTATTGAGATTAAACTGACAAATAAAATTGTATGTATTTAAAGTGTACAATGTGATGATTTGATACATCATTACCACAAATTAATTAACACTTAATTCATCACCTCTCATGGTTACTATAGTTACCACGCTCTACATTAGATCCTCAGTCCCCAAAGTTTTCTGAATCTTAAATTGATCATCTCAAGCATCTATACACAGTATGAACTTCCTTGGTAGAAACTTCTCTTCTTTTGCCCATGTACACCTAGATTATTATTCTTGGAAGCCTTCTCTGATCGACACTCATTCCATAAAAGCTATGATCACATTGAACTGTATTTTTCTCTCTCGAGTGACTGTATTAAATACAAAATTTTGTTGTCTAGCTGTCTGAAGGTTTGGGCCCCGTCTTTTTCATCATGAAATCCACAACATGAATCTTGGCACTTAACAGAAGCTCAATAAATAGAAGTTGAATTTATTCAGGAGTTCAACATTCTTCTTCCTTTTTCTAGGCTCTTTTGGACATATCCCTAGACTTTGGAGATGCAGCAAGAAAGTTGATTCTCACTCTCTTCTGCTGCTGAATAGAGAGCATGAAAACGAACATGGTAACGTAGAATAAACTTGGGGTTTAATATGAGACCAAGCGGGGCTCACATCTCAGTTTTGCCGTTTCTAGCTTGATAACTGTGAATATTATTCAACTTCTCTAAGGTTGCTGAGAGAATGTAATAGGATTACGTACACAGTAAATTCACTGACATGATAAAATATCAGCTTCCCTTCTTCTATCACCTTCTTTCCCCTTACGGGTATCAAAAATTGTGCTCTGGTTAAAGTCAAAGGATGGGGCAGTGGACTTAAATGGGGGATTTAAGAAGCTTCTTGTAATTTTAGAAAAAGGGCATGGCATAATGGGAATCAACATTCTTCCATTAAACTTCCCTTTCCAGGAGATGTGAAGACTTAATCTTAGTACTACTTTAACTAAATGAACAACTGAACACAATACCACAGGGGTTTATGTACATTCACTCCCCCTTTTCCTATGCAAGCTGGTATTTAGACTTGTTTTAAGAACATATTTCAATGAATGGATGTTGGTGGTGAAATGGTAATGTTATACCCTCATTCTCATTCATTCGTGAGTCTTGTGATCCACCTTTGTGAATCTTTAGATCAATCATGGATATCTTATTCTTGAGCTAACCTGTCCACATGACTGAATAAACACGACTGAATTGTTTCCCAACCTTACCAGACCCTGCCCCTCAAATGCTGCTCTCCCTCTCTTGCTTATCTCCAGCCACATTAGCTTTCTTTGAGTTCTTTGCAGTTTTGCATGACCGTCTAAGCATTATACATAAAATTATGATATATATAAAATTACAATATACATTAAAATTATATAGAAAATTACAATGTACATAAAATTAAATATACACAATAGTAGCCGTCTTACTAATAGCATTAAATTATATCACCCAAATTCTGTTTCTGAAGGCTCGGGATTCACAGTCTGTGGCACGTATAGCATTGTCCCTTTGCCCCTGCTGACATCAGCAGCCCCCTCTCTCACGATGCTGTCTCTAAAGCCTTTATGCCAGTCATGCAGAACCTTCTCCGGGCTTCACCAAGGCCTTCTTTTTTATTCTGGAACACGCTCTTACTTCTGTTTATATCTATTGTGCCCCACCTCAACGCCCAATTCCACTTACATCCCCAGGGTCAGTTCCCTTGGCTCACCCTTCAGTTTTCAGCTTGAAACAGTCGCTTCTACAGAAGGCTTTCCTGACCCCTCCTAGGGTCACACCCCCTGCTAGGTCATCCATAGCACACTGCCCTTCTCTGGATAGCACTTCCCCTATGTCAATGTTAAAGCTGATTTAAATTTCTTTTTTTAATTTAATTTTTATTTTATACTGGAGTACAGTTGATTTGCAATGTTGTGCTGGTTTCAGGTGTACAGCAAAGTGATTCAGTTATATATATACATGTGATTTAACTTTCTGACTCTTTCTCCAGTCTATAAGACCTAAGAGGAGAGAACCTATGGCTGTCTTATTTCTTGTTATATATCCAGTGTCTGGCATAGTGCATGATCCATAGAAGATGCTAAATAAATAATTACCAATTAAAACTCTAAGCTAAAGATGTAGGGTATTTGGCTTAGAATGATATTAGTTTCCTTCTGCTGCTATAACAAATTGCCATAAATTTAATAGTTTAAGATGATATAAATTTATTATCTCACAGATCTGGAGGTCAGAAGCCCCAAAATGGGTCTCACCACACTAACATCAAGGTGTTGGTGGAGTTATTTAACTTTGGACCCTCTGAGGGTGATTTTGTTTTCTTGCCTTTTCCAGCTCCTAGAAGCTTTGGCTTGTGGCCCTTTCCTCCATCTTCAAATCCAGCAACATTGGACCAAGTCCTCTCATGCTGCCATTTCTTTACCTCTCTCTTCTTCCTCTCTCTTCTACTTTTAATGACCCTTGCGATTACATTTGAGCTATCCAGATAATCCAAGATGAAGTCTTTATTTTAAGTTCAGCTGATTAGTAACCTAAATTCCATCTGCCACCTTCATTCCCCTTTGCCATGTAACCTAAAATATTCATAGATTCTAAAAGATTAGAGCATGAGCATCTTTGGGGGCCGACATTCTGCCTATCATAAGAATGGTACTATTTTATTCACCTTCGTATCTATAAAATGAGAGGTGAGGTTAGTGGACCTCAAAGGAATTATCTATCTCTGGCCCAAGCAGTAGAGATAATGTTAAATTATTAAATGGATGTATTCTACTCCTTTCTTCCTGTAAATTATGTTTGGCTATAACAACTCCAAGTCATGAGACATAAAACACCAGAAAGAAGAAAGCAGATGCCAACCACCCAACAATGGCATCAATAGTTGGACTTGACTCTTAAATGAGTTATTATTTTGTTTTTCTTTTGGGGGGGCCTAGCATGGCTATAGTCTTAAAAGCAAACATTCTTTAAAAAGAAAAAGTTGTTCTCAATTCTTTAATATCTCATTGACACATCAAGGTGGAAGATTGAAAATTGTGCTTTATTCTAAACCATTCGAAATGAAATTCAGGATATGATGTAAGGGATGTAGTTATCACAAAGAGAAGAGCAAAAGCCCATCCCTCCTAGTCCAGTGGCATGTAGGGAGAAAGAGGAAGGTCAATGGGAAACATGTAGTAAAACAGGTATTCTGTGGCTCTCTGCTTTGTTTAAATCCATAACGAGAATACCCATACAGATATGAGATTTACTAGTCAAGTCCTTAGTGGCAAGATGTATATTCAAGGCTTTGAGCAAAGAAAATTTGATGAAAGGACCACTTACAGAGAGGTGTGGGCAAGATTAAAGGAACAAGTAATAGATGGAGAAGCACCAAGAACTATCAACAGAGGTGGAGGACCAGAAGGGGGAGGTGGGTTTTGGGATCCACAAGAGTAAGAGTTTTAACTGTACGCAAGAGGGTCATTCAACAGGAGTTGTGGCCATTGATAGAAGAAAGAGCCACTGTCAGACTATGGCCCTGCAGGGGGAGTGTGGAGGGAACACCTCCACTTTTCTCTCTCCCCACCTCCTGATCTCCAACTGGTGCTGCTCCGATTTGGCAAATTCAAACCTGGAAGCCCGAAGGCAAGTGAGACTGTGATCTGGTCTAAAAAGGATGTCCCCCAGGAAAAAATAACGGAAGCAAATGGAGAATAACTCACATAGAATAAAACTAACGTCTGAACATATGGGGTTGTAGTTCATGTGCCTGGACATAACCCGGGTGAAGCTTCACATTTAGTTTGGCACCATGCCAAAGGGCTACACAAATCCTTGTCTAAGAGTGGGCTTCTGGGGAACTTAGCCCCAAACACGGATGGAGCTGGATCTCAAACCTATTTGCCTTGCTCCAAAATGTACCACCTAATGCTGGCTCTTGTTGTCAGATCCTCAGGACAGAACCTGCTGAAGCAGCACTTCTTTTTTCCAGTCTGATCTCCAAATGATGGAGTACCATTTAATTCTTGCAGGAGAATCTGAAGGTGTTTTTTTTTTTTTTTTCCAATGGCATTTCCTCCATACGTCAATTCAGTAGAAAAACACTATAGGAATGAATTTTCAATATTTTTATGAAATGGATCCAAGACTAAAAGAATACCACCTAACAGAATTGCTAAGTGCTAATGAGTTTGAAATCTTAATTTTCCTAAACTGTACTAACTGGGTTCAAATTTTTACCTTGCCTCTTACTGTATTATGACTCTGGAAAACTGTTTGAATTGATTGTACCTCATTTTCTGTACCTGTGAGATTGAGGTAAAATAAGATAGTTTTTAGGATTAAATATTTTAATACAGCTAAAGTCCTTACAAGAGTGGTTGGTATATATCAAACAAGACTCAGTAAATGTTATTGTTACATGTCTTAACAATAACACCTTCTGCTTTTAATCAACAAACTTTTAGTGAGCACCCACTCTATGGGAAGACCTATAAGAAATGGTTTCTGTACTTATCATCAGAATTTGGTAGGCAAAACAGACTGTCAATATAAGGAGGTGCATGACAAGACAGAGGGAGTCATAGAGGTCTGGGTTATGTGAACTACCATCATTGATTAGTGTTGTCACAAATTCAGACTGGCCAGACATTGGTTGAGATGTGAAATAGGCAAGAAGGAAACACCAAATTTTGTTAAATGTTACCTCTAGCCTTTATGATTAATAGGGCAGTTGTTCCTTATTTATGATTGATTAATTATGCTTTTGAATTTTCATTTCTTTAAGGTTTTATTTTACTTCTTAAAAAGTCTTTCAAGAAATAACCCTGGTTTTATGGACTTTTCACTAGGGCAGCGGCCCAAAGACACAGGTTCATTTGCTGGCACTACAGATTACTAGCTTTGTGATGCTGGACCATCCACTCTGAGCATCCTCATCTATAAAATGAACCTAATGTCCACCCTCTTTGTTGCCCTTGTAGAACATTATGAGGACCGATAAGCTAAATGGATGTGCTAGTAAGAGTGTTAAAAACATAAGACTTTGTGCAAATGTAGAGAAGGAAGTTGTCACCCCATGATATACCCTGAGATAAGACTATAGTTGTTCAGGACACAGGGTTTGGATTTCAGATATACTTGGGTTTGAATCCTGGCTTTGCCACTTATCAGCTGTGCAAACTTGGTTGAGTAAATGATCTTTTTAACCTCATTTTATGTAATGGATCATTTTGAGGATTGGTTGAGGTTGTATGTAGAAAATGCTGAGCACATTATTAAGCTCATGGCTCAATAAGCTGTTTTTTTTTTTTTTTTTAACTATTCCTTATACTGTAGCTTGGGTAGGAACGTATTGTAGTAATCAAATGAAGAAGCAATCTTGCACCTCAAATTTACAACCAAGAGTCATAGCAGAAGAGAGAAACCACCCATATTTGTATTTGTCTTCCTGGCTCAGCAAGGTGACTTAAGGAAGTTTTGAAATGTTAGAATTCAGACAAGCATTATGGAAAGACAAAACACTGTCCCAGGTTGTGCCTGTAGTATATGCAGAAAGTAGATAAGGCTTATCATTTATAATTTAAATGGGGGATTTATTAAACTAGATAAGGATCTAGAATTTCTGATAAATTCTGTTTCTGCTTCTTATCCAACCACTTTTATGCTTTTAATCATTAACACTTCTGAAGTTACACGGGGCATGTAACACTTTTATCACCCAGACTTTCCTCTCAAAAGACACATAAAAGATTGCAAGGACTTGCAGACACCAGAAACAATAGCAGGAAGCCAGAGAATTTGCCTAAAAATTGAAGGTGAGTCAAATAGGAAAAGTCTTCGTAACCAGGAGCAACCAGACAGCGTCTAATGTGACTTTGCCACATAAAAGACTCTGTTATAACAAAAAAAACGCCACCAGTACCCTAAGCTGTAGAGTTTTGCCAAAAACACACATGAAAAAACATTTCCTGTCTGTACTGAACTACCAAGTTGCTGTGACATTATGTGTCTGGGTGTGACTTTCAATATAGGTAAACAATTTTGCCTTTTTTTTTTCAAAGATAACATTACCAACAGTGTATTCCAGACTCAAAGTCTGGTTGTTTTCTTATTCAATATTTATTGAAACTTCATATGCTTTTCATAACTGACTTCTATTTTTATATATGCATATAGACATGTATATATGTGTGTATACACACACACACACACACATGTTAAATGGAAATCTGGGGGGCAAAGAAATCCTAGACCATTAGGGCTAGAAGAAAACTTAATAGTGACCTAGTCCAACTCTATCTTTTAATAGATGCAAATACTAAATCCAAGAAAAGACAATGATTTTTTTGTCTCACAGAAGTAGGACTCAGACCCCCAGATGTTCTTCTTTGTATCTTTTTCTACCTTTCCACTATATAATGCTACCTTTCAAAATAAGAAAACAAAAATAAACCTTAAAAAAACCTGCAAAATAGAACAAATACCCTTACAGGGGAATTTTTACTATTGTGGATATTGGAAACACTAAAGCTAGGGAGATCACATATCCTGGTTTGCCAAGAGTAGTTCAGTGTGCACCTGTTGTCCTGTTGTAATAATCAGCACTACCCCATCTGCTCTCACAAATGTGTGATTTGGAAGATAATTTATATGGTCACCTTAATGAAAGCACAAGTTTCTTGTTGAAGGTAAAGAGACACATTTTACTTGCAAAGAATCTGAAGGTACATTCTGAAACTTGGCCTCCCATAAGGAAATACACACAACCTATTACAAGAGTGTGGGATTAAAAAGGCGGTGTGGGTGGGAGATGCTGTGTACTTGAAAATGAGCAAGGTCACACACCATGGCCATAGTAGAGCTAACCGTTGCCAGAAAGACCCAAGCACTTATGTGTGGCTTTGCAAGACGTCTTCAATGAGAATTTTCGTTCTGCTTTTATTTTTGTTTGTTTTTAACAAACAACATGAAAGTACATGAAAGAGTAGTCAGACTATGCTGCGACTCTAAAAACTCAGCTGGGAGTTGAAACCCAAATTCATGTCTCAGCAAAGTGTGACTTGAGGCTGGTTGCTCTAAATCTCTGGATCTTATTATCTATAAGATAAAAGGACTGAATGAGACTATCTCTGTTTCTTTCCAGCTCCAATTTAAGACTCCCATGGATTTGTTAATTAACTTCCATGATTTTATCCTTTCCCAGGAAAATGTATTACCCTTACCACACCCTCACCTCCACCATCATCAATTTGTCCCAAGCTCTCAATGAAATGTCCTCAGAAATTTCAGAAAGCAGGATAAATGAGAACCACAAAGAATTTCTCCTCCTGGAATTTGCCTTAGACTTTGATACAACTCAACACCAAGCTAACAAGATAAGGTTGAAACAATGAGAGCCCATCTCTCCATCCCAGTGTCCTGACTGGGACAGATGTCACTTGCATGTCCCATGTTTTTATTTTATTAGCTCAGTGGCAAACTAAGGCTCTGCCTGTATGTGTGGAATGGATAAAATATGCCATGGCCAATCGGCTCAACTCTGCTTTTACCCCTAATTGGTTCAGACCACAGCCCAGCAACTCATGATGACGACAGACAAAACTGAAACGATGGGATTAGATACGCTATAACCTCATTTGATGGCATGAATAGACCTAGCCTCATTTTTTCCAGACTCCATTGCTGAGTTTTAATGAGAAGTCCAAAGGTCAATTACTTTTTGACTGACTGTATGAAGAGAAAATTGATAGCTGGGGAAAGTTGATTGTATTATTCACTCTGCACACACAGCAAATTGGTTTTCTATTTATGGAGAATGTTTTTAATTAGTGCTTGAATTGTGCATTAAAATTGGGCAGCTATAAATAGTTAACAGCTGTGATATTTTATACCTTAAAATTCAAAACTTTTTTCCCCCCTCATTTGATGAATTCTAACCCATAGCTCTCTGTTTACATGTTTGCTATTTTGGTTCTGTGTAATTCTAGAAATAACTAGTTTCAGACAGTTATGGTTTAGTGAACGCAGGGAATTGCTTTTGCTAAAATTATTGTTGCTTGTTTCTAAAACTCCTACAGAATAAATCTACGGTCTTCAGAAAAGCAGAAGTTATTTCCAATGACACACACTATTTGCTGAAAATTTACGGTAGATTGACTCATGCATCTTTGCATTGTACTTAAATTAAAATACTATAGCTTTGGTTGAAGGGTAGATGTGTCAGTGGCCTCTCTGCGGCTTAACGGTTTGTTTTGATAGGACAGAGAAAGTTTACCTAATTATAGGAGGCTCATTATTGGTTCTGAAGGAGGAAAAAAGTCATCTCAACATTGATTTCTTCTGGAAATGAATCATGCACTTGTATAACTTTTAGCACCACTGTCTGTCTCCATCTATGATCTTTTTTTTTTCTTTTACTTAATGTGAAGTTTGTCATTTCAAATAATGTCTGATGTCTGGCCCCAGGCTATTTGTAGATTTATCCTAGCCAACATGTGTCACTCATCTTTGTTTAGAATCTGCAACCTTCATCCTAGCAACCTCTTTTTATTTTATCCTTGCTTTTGCTTCCTGGGTGGCTCTGTACAGATTATAAGGGGCTCCCTCAGAAAAAGTATGATTAAGGGTGGGTATCATAAGTCCATAGATGTATAGTAAATTGGAATTCTTGACATGAATTTATCATTCAGGTAAATATTGGCTGCATCTTATTTCAACAGTTGCTTTGCCCATATTTTATAGTGGCCAACCCTTCCTTTTAATGGTGCCACTTAGAGAAACAATAGACAGTTCAAACTATTCACTCAACACATCCAATCTCTAAACTGAAGCTGGAGATGTCAGAATTCTCCAAATATGAAAAAAAGATGCCTTGATTTTCAAACAATTGTAATTTTAAAATTAGACTTTCATGATTTTTATGTGGTATTTGCTTTGTTTACCTGCTTACTAAACACACAAATAAAAAATGGATTCCAGCTTGTTGTTGCCTATTTAGGAATCAATTTCTTTTCATTTAACCCTGATCCTGAGCCATTGACTGTCTTCCTATGGCCTTATGGGTTAGTCAATGACTTCACCAAACATTGAACCATAGAATTTTCTACCTCACCTTTAGCTTGTGTATGAAGTAACCAACATGAACTTGCATGTCAAGAATTCAGCTAAGGGCTTCCCTGGTGGCGCAGTGGTTGAGAGTCCGCCTGCCGATGCAGGGGACACGGGTTCGTGCCCCGGTCCGGGAGGATCCCACATGCCGCGGAGCGGCTGGGCCCGTGAGCCATGGCCGCTGAGCCTGCCCGTCCGGAGCCTGTGCTCCGCAACGGGAGAGGCCACAACAGTGAGAGGCCCACGTACTGCAAAAAAAAAAAAAAAAAAAAAGAATTCAGCTAAGAATATGATGAGGTCTTGGGAAGAGCATTCCCTTAGGAAACTCCTAAATGCTGATTTAGCTCTCCTAAGTGATCTGGCTCTCCTACTTTGGACTCTATTCCAAAATTTTTTTTTTTGGAGTGTATACCAACATGTATTAATGGGTGCTTTCTCAAAAGAGACAGTACATCATTATCACAAAGGAGCGGCCACTTTCAAATAAAAGAGTATATGGATTAGTGTACAAGGTAAACGTTTCGGTTACATCGAGCCTTGGTGAAACTGGTTTACCACTTTGGCTCTGTTGCCACATGGGTAGTGGATCAGGCAGCCAGAAAAGCATGGACTCATTTCAACTGTGGAAGTTCAGGGCGTTACTCCAAGCCAGAAGCGTGGCCATGGCCAGCTGTCTCAAGCCTCTGTGTGTACTCAGTAACCAAGAGTATGTTGCAGCATATGCTGTGTCAGATCCAGCCATTAGCCTTCCAGATCAAGTTAGGGGAGTCTTTCTTGCATTTGGTGCACTAGCAAGAAAGCTTCAGTTGAATTATAGGGATCAGGAAGCAGAAAGGTTGAGAGACTAAAGCTCAAAATACAATTTGGACTTTCACTTGTCAGCTCTTAATAGTAGCATATCTACTTTCGTCTCCTTATAGAACTAACATATACATAATATGTAGATGCAGTTTTTTCAAGACTCCACACATCAGCTGGAATGGAGAAGTTTCCTCTCTGAAAAATGTGCAAAAAAGGATATATTTACTCTCTTAAACATAAACCCCCAAGAGGTGTTGTTTTCTTTCTGTACTAAGCCTCTCCAGTTTTCTACATTTTTTTCTATAGGAATGTGATTATGTAGTATAAAGAAAAACTAAAAACTAATAGGAGAAAACAAATGACTTTGAGAGTCCAATGTCAAAGGTGTCATGCCAATTACAGTAAAAAATCAATTAATAAAAACACAGCTCTCAGCAGCAATGCAAATAAGTGGAAAGTCTGAATTGCCCTCTTTTATGTAAAACACAAAAAATGTCAGAAAAACAAGCTTATCTCATAGATGTTAGGAAAGTATGATTTTCAAGGTAAATTCTAGAGTTTGAACAAATTAAATCCATCTCCTTACATAAACCCGTCTACTATAGAATGAGTCATCGTTCCACATGGTAGCTCCAAATCCTTGATGCTCAGTCATCAAAGAAAGAGATGATTTTTTTAACATCCTTACTTACTAAACCACAAGAATAGCATAATAGAATTTTTAAAATTTGGTTTCTTTTTTTTTTAATTGGCTTTTTAACAAAGAGGAATTCTCAAGTTCAAAGACTCAGTTGTATTCATTGTACTGCCTCCAGTGCTTAGGCAGGTACATGGCACAGAGTTGGTACTCATAAATTCCTGATGAATCAAAGGAATTTTAACACCAATTGTAGGAGCTGTATAATTGTCCTGAAGAAGAAACAAAAAGTCATCTCAGCATTGATTGCATCTGGAAAAGAACCACGCTATAACTTCTATCACTACTGTGTCTCCATCAATGATCCGAGAATTCAATTATCTAAAAATGCAGTTTCCCCTATTTTTCAGGAATACATTGTCGGTATGGTTGAATTTTGCTAGGAGAGACAGACTGGCTTTCAGGCTGAAGTTGCGACCCTGAAGCTGATTGCTTGTACCCATAGTCCAGATGGTCATTACTAGCCGTGAAACCTTGGGCAAGCCACTTTACTTCTAAATACCTGTTTATCCTGGTAAGAATAGTGCCTACCTACTCAGCTTTTTGTGAGAATCTAGTTCATATATGTAAACCACTTGTAAAATGAATGTTCCCTAGCACTTCATACGTCTTAACTATTTTATTTTTAATGAGATTCATAAAAGGAAAGCATTATATCTCAAATGTCTTATCACTTATAATTTCTAAGACTTTCTAGAGTAACCAGAGAATAACTGATTTGCTTTTTAATATATTCCTGGATGTCAAAAAAAAAATAAGAAAGTTCATTTGGCCTCTAAAGTTTTGGTTTAAATATAAACCCACCATTATCTCTTGAAATCATCTTATGGCAGCCTTAAAGTAATACGATTTATTCAGAAGTTAGTAAAGAGATTTTCTATCCAAGAGAAGCTTATAATTCATTAGCCAGAGGCTGCAAGAAACATTATATACACATTTAGAGTCTGATTAAATGTCTGGATGGCTATTTTTTCTTAGGAAAAATGTTTTCTATTCTTTGGCTTGGTAATTTATTTTACTTTAATAAAGCCAATACTTTTTAAGACAATGAAAAATTCAATAAAATGACTATGATTCTAAGACCCACGTGAAAAATATTCTTTATTTTTTTTGGAGATAAAAATTCCGATAAATCAGTTCACATCCAGGTCACTGATACCAAGCAATTCTCTGCCACTATGGAAGCCTGTCTGAGTGGTTCTGTCCTGGGATTACTGACTTGTTTATAGAACGGGAACAACAGGACCAGAGTTATATTCTTGCTGCCTCTGTTGGTCAGGTAGCTGTGATATTTCCTTCACTCTTACAGTGCTCCTTATTCAGTAAAGCAAATTAATTTTTCACACATCTAAATATTCTAAGAGTCTCACCACCAACAAGAAAGGTTAAAGTGTCAATAAATATTTGGATTAAGGGTGAAATAGAAAAAAGTGAAAGCTATTGGCTTTTTAAAAATGAATAAATCCTTACTTCAATCCTTTTTCCAAAGCTAAGTGCTTAAGAGAAACATACGTGTCTTTCAGAGCTATGGGCTGAAACCAGTTTCCAAGTTGGAGGGATAAGAGCTGTAAAATTCAAAAAAATGCTTTCATTTACTTATGGATAATACGAGTCTGTAACAAAATCTAAAACGTAATTAATCAATTATAAAAATTCAAATAAAAATACACTGTAAGAGCACGAATTGTAAGTAATGTACCCATTTGTTGCTCTTTCCAGATTACTGTTTTAGGTGGTTCTTGGATTACTGAGACCTTTTCCTTTTTAGTGATGCAGTGAGAAAAGCATCAAGATAGCAAATCAGAAGATCTGAATTCAAATCCCTGTTATTTCCCATCCATCTGGCTGAAGGCAAGTCTCTTGACCTTCCTGAGCCTTAGTTAATATACCGATAAAATCAGAATTTTATGAGGAAGATAGAGATCATGAACCTAATGAAAATGTTATCAGTGTTTTAAAACAGCAGCAACTCAGGAAGTCTGGCCCTTGATCACAAACAAGAGTGCCTGGCACAGAGATGGAGTGAAATATATGTTCATTTGAACGTTCATCAATGCATGAATAAACAGATGAATGTATAGTAGATAAAAGACTGTGACATTTATTTCCCAGCCTGAGCGGAAAAAAAAAAAAAATAGAAGCAGGAACATCACCCTCATTTTAGATAGTGATTATACTATTTAAGTTGTCAGTTTCTCTAATGCATAAGATGCACACTGCTCAATATTTGGCAAGCTACAAAGGTAAAGATCCTGAATCCAGGGGCAGAGAGTGGAGATGCTCAAGCTCAGCCTAAGTATAGCTTTTGGAGCTTGAATCCCACCTCTGCACCTCAACTGCTGTGTGATATTAAGCAAGTCACTTAAATACTCTGTGCCTCAGTTTTGTCACACGTCAAATAGGAAAGATAACAGTTTTATTACAGTGTATTAAGCGTCAAAAGAGATAGCTGAAGTATAGCACTTGGTACTCCCCCCCAAAAAAACACATTTCTGGGGTAACTTCATCAGGGAGAACTGATAGAAAATACACCAAGATGGCAACATTGGTATAATTATTTCCACCTACAATATTATAAAAACTATCGAAGTTTCCCATTCTTAGGCAAAGTTATTTGGCTTGGTTTTAGCCGACATGGTCCCAGCAACATTCCACAGTTTCAGCTAGAGCTTGCAAAATACATGCATTTTTAAATAGGAGGTCAGATGCTAGATGAATTATGGAAATAGCAGCAACACCAAGTCTGTGCATATACTGATCTCTTGAAAGATCATGTTAATGTCACTTAGGTATAACTCTGAGAGCTACTTATAGTCTTCTCTGCCAGGTAAGTATTTTAAGTTAAAAAAGCAAGGCATTATCCAAGGCATTATCTCATTTAATTTCTAAAGCTCCAAGGCTATCACTACTGATCTTAATTTCTAAGATCTGAACTTTAGTTCTGGTTGTGACACTTATTAGTTAGACAAATTTATTATGTCACTTAAAGTCTCTGAGCTTCTGTTTCCTCACGGAGTTAATGAGATTCTCAGATTAACATAGTATCTGTGGAACAAATTACAAATGGCAAACCAAGCCAATGCTCTCTCCCGAGGTCAGTTGATGATGTTGTTTTTGTGCCCATTCCATTTTCAGAGGAGAGAAAACCAAGTATTTTTACATTTTAATTTAATTGAAAGAAATGTTGCTGGCGATGGTATGTTATCTTAAAGAAAAAGGGTGTTTTATCTCAGAAGTTATTGGGCAAATTTAATGGAAGACACACAGTGAGAAAGCAAAAATATCTGCAAAACGCCACACACAAAAAAGATTTTGGAGCTATTTTGGCAACCCAAGAAGGAGGAAGAGTGAGGTTACATGGAACCAAAAAGAGAGGATCACAGGTAAAGTCCTAGAGAAAAATGTTGAGAAGGAGAGGCCTGAGAAAAGACGGCAAAGAGGAAATTCCTAGTATATTATTGGCTAGGGAATTTTGCAGAAGAGGAATGCCTAATACTCAATTTTAAGTTGTTTGATCTGCGCTTGAAATAATCATCCTCTGTTTATCCTCAGCACTTTGGTAGAAAGATACTGCGTATAACTGTCTTGCACTGGTGATGCTTCAGGGTCAGGAAATAAAGTTCCTTTGTGTGATGGATTGCACACACTTGAACTTACAAAATGGGATTTAGTCTTTCCTTCAGTCTTAATTTAGTTGACCAACTTGAAATAATTTACTTTAAGGCTGCATCTTGTGAATGTGATTATTCATCAGGGAAATTCTCCCATAGCAACAGATTGCCAACAGGTCATGTAACCAATGTTTGTATTCTAAAATACATGTATTAAACATATTCATAGAGGAAGCATGTGACAGACAAGGAGCCACTTAACAGAGACACCATGGACCTGGGGTTGAAGAATAGAACACAAAACCAAAATTGAGTTGAGCTCAATGGTGTGGCCAAGATGTCCTAAAACATTAACCCTGTACATATCCCCATGGTGCCCCAAAACACACACAGCATTATTTCTAGGAGTCCTTAAATTCTGGCTTCTGTTTTCCGTGATGTATTCTTGCCTCTGAAATTAACGTGTTTAAAAAATATTTTTTAGCAACTAAATGCTCATTTTTAAGCAAAATTGTTCCCCCATGTTGTATGCATTGTGACATGTCCTTGTAAGCTTTTGGATCCTTTGGAAGAAAGAGAAATAGGAGTAAAAGACTTCAGTATCTATGCCTGTTGTGAAGGAGAAGTTTTGGAGTCGTTTATCAGAACTTAGAAAATATATTTGCTTGACGGCAAGTTTAGATCTTCTCAGAAGTATTTCATGAAAAGATGTGCTGAAAATTATATATAAAGTAAGCAGCCAAATTTCATAATATGAAATCTCTGAAATATAAACAGACCATTAAAAAAAGAACATATCATTTATTAGGCACATGCTTCCCAGAAGAGCTGAAATAAATATTTATCTCTATAATGCAGGAAATATTTTCCCAGAAATGGGTTATATTCTGTGTTTCATCAGCTCAACAAATGCCTGATGATCTCTTTTAACTTCTCTGTCTTGAATGTCAACCAAATACATCAGGTCAACCACACACTCTTCAATCTTTATGGAGACCTTGTTGCTAAGGATTCTCAGAAGCAAGGGGTAAAAGAAGTGGTCAACAGCAATTACACTGAAGAACGTTCAGCCCTGACCTCCGTACACAGTGAGGAGAGAGGCAATAGATGCCCTATAGTAATTCAACCTGTACCTGTTTAGTGCCTATCTCCAGGGAACTCAGGTACCACGAACCTTTGTTTGACCCATCTCCATAAGCAGAGCATGGATCTGGTCTCCACACTTGCAAAAATAGAGAACTAAGATGTAGCACAAGTAAATAATCTTCCCCAAGGCAAAAATCTGTAATGGTATTGAAAGTTGGGCCCAGGCTTCTTAAATGTCGAGTCACCGCTATTGTTTAGCATAGTTTCTATTAAAAATATTCAATTTGTCCGCCTGCCGATGCAGGGGATGCGGGTTCGTGCCCCGGTCTGGGAGGATCCCATATGCCGCGGAGCGGCTGGGCCCGTGAGCCATGGCCGCTGGGCCTGCGCGTCCGGAGCCTGTGCTCCGCAACGGGAGAGGCCACAACAGTGAGAGGCCCGCATACTGCAAAAAGAAAAAAAATATATATATATATTCAATTTAATCATCTTTTTTTCCTAGAGAGCATAAAGCAATTTAAAAGCGATCATGTATTTGAGCTGACTACAAAGAATAAAGATGCCTTGTCAAAAAGGAAAAAAAAAGTGCCTAAAGTATTAATTTCCCTTTCACACTGACAAAAGCATTAAAGAATCTCTCAGTTATAAAATGTGAACTTTCTTCCTCTATATTGATTTGGCAAGTTACCAAACTCTATTGACTCTTCCTTTATAATACATAGGCTATCTTTTCGTCTCACTTTCTATTCTTTCAAGACCTCATCCACTCTGATGGCTTTAATTACAACCTATATGTGGATGACTCTCTAATCTGTACCTCTGGCTGAGATTTTGTTGGGGCCATCAGATACCTCCCCTTGAATATTCCAGAAGGATGTTGAACTCAACATACCCAAAATTTAATTTATCATCTTTTCTCTGAAATTTGCATTTCTTGTCTCAGTAAATGGCATCACATCCAATTGTTCGAGCCAGGAACCTGGGAATTTCCCTGACCCCTTCCTCTCCCTGACCCTCCATTTCCAAGCAATCAGTAAGTCTTGTTACTTCCACATTCTTTTATTAATCCATTTGCATCACTTGAGACTCACCCTTGCTTCCAAAGCCCTGATTTACCTAATTGAACTATTTGATCTTTTAGCCTCCCTTGCTGCTAGCATAATTCTAGCCAATGAGGTGTAAATGGATTTCACCCCATAAGTTTTCCAGGATGGTTCTTTGAAAAGATGACTAACTAGCTGTCCCGTTGTTTCGGCCCTTGGTCTACAATTTTCCCCTTCATCCTGCATAGAATGTAGGTACAATGTTTGAAGTTATAGCAGCCCTTTTGTGGCTATGAGGAGAAAAGCCACATGTAAAATATGGTGAAGCCAGAAAATAGAAGTCTTGGTCCCTGATGACAATGTAGTACTACTGTGTTAGGATTCTCTGCCTTCAGATTTCTTATTATTTGAAAAAACAGACCAATAAACCAAAAAATCCATCTCTTATCTCATTGAGCAAGTCACTTGCTGTGTTTCTATTACATGAAGCCAAGAAGGCCTACCTCTGACACACCTCTCATATTCTGATTTTCAGATCCACCAGCAACATTCCCTTTCTTTTTTTTCTTTTTTTTCTTTTTTTGGCCACACCTGCATTGCTTATGGGATCTTAGTTCCCTGACCAGGGATTGAACCCACGCTCCCTGCAGTGGAAGCGCTGTCTTAACCACTGGACCACCAGGGAAATCCCAACATTTCCTTTCTTAAAATCCTTCATGCGCTCCCACTGCCCTTGGTATCTTTTTCAAACTCCTAAGCAGCACCTACAGTGTCCTTCAGATGTACTCCTTACCTTCAGCTTGAGCCTTATCTGCCCCATCAAGTTCCAAACGCTAGCCTCAATGAACTACTTTCAGTTCCCCACACATATCATTCTATCTCTCAGCCAAGACTTTGCATATGGTACTCCTTCTATGCAGAATGTCTTCCTTTTATAACTTCTCAACTTTATTTGGCTAATTTCAATAGTTTTCCAAAACCTGCTTAGGAAACATCCCCTAAAGGAAACCTTTCCTAATCCACCAAGCCTAAATCAGGTTCCTCTCATCTAGGTCTCCATGACAACTGGATACCCGGTATTTATCCCTATCAGAATGGGAAAAAGATTTAAAAAGTAATGGCAACTGTTTTTAAACTTCTCTCTCTTCCCCAAAAGACAATAAATTCCCTAAGAAAAAGACTGTGTCTTAAGGACTATTGTAACTCCAGATATTGTACTACAGTATCTGATAAATCATTCATAGTTGTTGAATGAGTAGATGAATGAATGCATTTACATCACACATATCTATCATTCAAACTCAAACCCCTCTCATTATGTGCCCATATAATTATCCATTCTAATTCATCTGCTATTATTCAAGAAGTTGCTGTGTATAATTAAACACAGAACAAAAATAATGAAAATCAGGAGCTTGCCTTGAGCCACATTTTAACCAGAAGAAGGTATTGATCCCCGAGTAAGTAAATGGGGATACCCGTGCTCTTTAGTGTAATTAAGCTTATACTTAGATGTATTTAAATAATAGAATTTAGTAACATATATATTAATATCTTTTCTTTTCTCTGTTTTTTTTTTTTTATTGATTGCTGTGATTGAAAAAACCTCATATAAAGACACTCCTTAGGTGCACTGAATCAGTACATACTGACCTGGAAACAATCTTAAGATTGATGACTTACTGAATCTATAAGAACTGATTTCCAAAGTGGAGGCAAAACCAAATTTTTCTAATTGATGATTTCCAGGCTTACAAACACTTCTTGAGAATTAAAACATTCCAAGAGTTTGGAATGTAAATTTGATGTTAGTTTCTTTTTTGTTTGTTTTTTTACAGTTTTATGAAGTTATAAGTTATATACCATACAATTAACCAATTGTAAGTGAAGAGTTGGAATTTTTAGTGTATTTATATAGTTGTGCAACCATCACTGTAAAACAAATTTATAACACATCTATCACTTCCCGGAGTTCCACTGTGCCCATATGAAATCAATTCCAGCTTCCGCCCCCAGCCTCAGGCAACTACTCATCTGCTTTCTATCTTGAGAGTCTTGCCTATCCTAGAAATTTTGTATAAAAGGAATAATATAATACTTAGTAATTTTTGTCTGGTTTCCTCTACTTTGAATAATTTGGAGAGAAGCCATCATCTATATTGTTCCACGTTATCAGCAGTTTGTTCCTTATAGTATTGGTCCATTGTATGGACACACTACTTGATGGACAAAATCCATCCACTGCTTGATGGACACTTGTGTTGTTTCCAGTTTTTGACTATTATGAATAATACTGTTATGAAAATTCATGTACAAGAATTTGTGTGGACATATGTTGTCATTTCTCTTGGATAGCTATCAAAGAATTGAATTGATGGCTTATATTTTAAGTTTATATTTAACTTTTAAAGGAACTGCCAAACTGTTTTCCAAAGTGACTGTACCATTTTACATCCTTACCAATAAAGAATGAGAGTTCCAGTTTATTACATCCTAGCCAAAACTTAGTACTATCACTTTAAAAAAAATATTATGGCTAGTCTAATCTGTGTATAATGGTATCTCCTTGGAATTTAATGAGTAATGACATTGGGCATCTTTCCATACATATATTAGCTATTTGTTGTCTTTGTAGAAATGTCTGTTCAATTATTTAGCTCATGTTTTTTTATTTAGTCAGTTGCATTTTATTACTCAATTTTTTACAAGTCCTTTATTGAATATATGGTTTACAGATATTTTCTTCCAGTCTGTGACTTGTCTATTTATTCTTAATGAGGTGTATGGGTGCTTAAGCACAAATGTTTTAAATTTGGAAGTAGTATAATTTATCAATTTCTTTTATGGACCATGGTTTTGGTGTAATATTTAAGAAAGTTTTGCCTAACTCAAGGTCACAAAGTTCTTCTTTTATGTTTTCTTCTGTAAGTTTTATAGTTTTGTCTCTTATATTTCAGTTTTTTATCCATTTTGAGTTAATTTTTGAGTACGGTGTGAGATGTGGTTCTAAGTTCATTTCTTTTCATGTGGCAATTCAATTTTCCATGTGGCATCATTTGTTAAAATGACTATCATTTTCCCCACTGAATTGCCTTGGTACCTTTGCCAACAATCAATGTGAGGATTTATTTCCATTTGACTTTTTTTAAAATGTGTTTTTATAAATACGAGGTTTAAAATGTAAAAATAAAATAATTTTTTTTACAAACTGCATGCAATTAAATTAACTTATGGGAGAGAACTTTAATCGAATAAGATGCTTATATGTGGATGGACAAAGATAAAACCAAGTTCAGAGTTGAGTTATATCACCTTGCTAGGAAATTCCTTCAGGAGATGAGGTTGTCATTTTGCTGTTATCCTGTTTTAACTAGTAAAACACTTCAGCCTTGGGATATGCTTGTTTCATATTCTGTTTGTCATTTCCCTCCAGATATCACCTAAGCTGGATGAGTAATAATTAAAATGCACAAGAACAGATGTTATTCGGTCTGTCAGGCACTGAATAAATGTCTGATGTGTCATTCCTTCCCATTAACTGTGGATAAATATCACAAGAATGGTATCTTAGTTTCCTAGGGCTGCCATAACAAATTACCACAAATTCGGTGGCTTAAAATAACAGAAACTTATTATCTCACAGTTCTGAAGGCCAGAAGTACGAAATCGAGGTGTTGGCAGGGGAGGGTGATTCCTTGCTTCTTCTAGTTTCTGGTTGCTCCAGGTGTGCCTTAGCTAAAGGCTGCATAACCTCGACCTCTGCCTCTGTCCTCGCATGGCCTTCTCATTTTGTCCCTGTGTCTCTTTTGAGTGTGTCTTATAAGGACACTTGTCATTGGATTTAAGGACCACCCAGATAACCCAGATAATTCATCTTGAGATCATTAGCTTAGTTACATCTGCAAAGACCCTTTAGCCAAATAAGATCATATTCACAGGTTCCGGGCATTGGAATATGGACATATCTTTTATGGAGCCACCATTCAACCTATGAAAAAATGGGTAGAAGAATGGGGAAGGCGGCAGAATATCACTTGTTATTCACTTCAGTGGCATGTCATTTTTGGACAAGCACAAATCTCAAACCTGGGATTTCAATGCCTTGGGAAGTGGAAGATGAAAAATTCAGGAAAATGTGGAATCACAGAGATAATTTCATAAACGAGCCACTAATTCTTATCTTTTTACATTTACTATTTTTTTAGGTTTTTTTTAACATCTTTATTGGAGTATAATTGCTTTAAAATGTTGTGTTAGTTTCTGCTGTATAACAAAGTGAATCAGCTATACATATACATATATCCCTGTATCTCCTCCCTCTTGCCTCTCCCTCCCACCCTCCCTATCCCACCCCTCTAGGTGGTCACAAAGCACTGAGCTGATCTCCCTGTGCTATGCAGCTGCTTCCCACTAGCTATCTATTTTACATTAACCTCTTCTAATTTTATACCAGCTGAAAACTTGATTGGTTTATTGTTTATGTCAGAATTATGTTTTAAAGAGAAAGCATAGTTGACTTGTATTTCAATGTCTAACTTAATTTTCTAGATAACTGAGAGTTAAGTCTTTAAAGTTTCAGTAGAAATCTTTCTACTGAAAAAGAAAGATTTAGTGGGCGTTAGATATTTTTCACACACTAAAAAGGATACATTTAATATCATTTGACAAATTCCTTTCATTTACTCAATCCTCTCTTCCCTTTTAAAATTTATGTCATTCATTGATTCCATATTTCCTGGGTTATCAAGGAACTTGCACAAAGTTTTTAAACAATAGCAACAGGCTCACAACTTTTAACATTTCACAGACCACGTTCCATTAATACTTTCTTTACAACATTTTTTTCTTCATCGACAAATTTCATAGTAAATTATGCTAGATTCCACTGTCTCATTTACCACACCATTCAATTTTAACTGCACTCTGGTTTAAACACTGTTTAGAACCCTTAAGAAAAAATACAGTATATTCTTAGATGCTGAGAGTAAGTAAGCAGGAGAGATATGGGTCAATATAGGTAAGTGATATTATTAGTTTTCATATTATTGTGACTGTTCAATAATGACTTTCCCAGTGGTTATGAGACTCCTTGTCACTCCTTTCCTCTCATCTTGATGAAATCTCTTCACTGAGTGATCTCTTTCATTCATAACGTGGTATTTATAAATTATTGACTTCTAAATCCCATGGCTTATTCTCAACCTTCATCTTATGCTTCCATGCATTAATTGGAACCAATTATACATTTAGACTTTCTTGTTCTTTGGCTTCCATGACATTTTGCTCCCTCTGTGATCTGTTTGCTAGCCCTTCTTTTGCCTTCTGGCCCCTGAATATAGACTCTCTTGGTATTCATACTTGAATATTCAAGTATGATATGCTATTCATACTTGAATATTCAAGTATGATATTCAAGTATGGTATTCTTGAACTTCTTTTCTCACTCAAAATTCCACTTTTATCTATAATCTCCATACTTATGACTCTCAGATTGAAATCTCAAATTCTAGATTTCCCCCTAGAATCAAGACCTGCATTCCAAAATGCCTGCCTGTAATCTCCATCCTGTTGTTTCCCTTTCCCTTAAAGTCACCCAGCCTCATTATTTTCCCTTCAAAATTATTTTTTTCCACAACCAGAGTTTCTTAGTGGCAATAGTGTTTTTTCCTGTCACCCAGATTGAAACTGAAAAGTGTTTTTTAAGATCACATTTCTTGGTAAATCCTAGCTAAAAGTAGAGCAATCCTCTCTAGTCTATGAAAGTCCTCTACTTTGAATATCCACCTATTTAAAAGCTCCCGTATTTATCAGTGAGGGAAAAAGGGAACTATATTTCCAAGCCAGATGAGAAAAAAATTAATCCTGGAGACCATAGTCTCCATGAGAAAGGAAAGCACTGTATGATTACAATATATGAGTTTTTTTTTAAATTTCTCTTTATCTGTTGTTCTCAACATTCAGTGACTTACCAAGCCATATACATTTGTCTTCTTCAAGATCAAAAGGACTGGGAACACAGATTGAGCTCTAAAGATGTTTATCACAGTGTTATAATATTAGAAATTTTAAATTCCCAACACTAGTGCATTGATTGACTAAATCATGTTTTACATATAAAACATGTAATGAATAATCTGCACTAATTTAAATTTTGTTGTAATAGTCTATTCATTAATATAGAAAGATATTATATGCATCATTGAGTTTAAAAAAAATGTTGGAAAGAACAGGAATAGGACATCCAAGGAAAAATACTAAGGACTATTGCTTCAAACTGTTACCAGTGGATTTCTGCATATGAATGTAAAGAATGTATGTTCATTGTGTGCCAGGCAATGCTTAAAAAAGAAATGAAAGGGGCTTCCCTGGTGGCGCAGTGGTTGAGAGTCCACCTGCCGATGCAGGGGACACGGGTTCGTGCCCCGGTCCGGGAAGATCCCACATGCCGTGGAGCGGCTGGGCCCGTGAGCCGTGGCCACTGAGCCTGCACGTCTGGAGCCTGTGCTCCGCAACGGGAGAGGCCACAACAGTGAGAGGCCCACGTACCTCAAAAAAAAAAAAGAGAAAAGAAATGAAAGAAGTAAAATAGATTTAGAATAGTCTAAGTAGCTTAAAGAACACCTATTTTCAAAGAATCATAGAATTCAGAAAGTATATTAAACATCAAGTCCAAACTCACTTTATATGCCTTGTGGCAATGGAAGTTGAGTGATTTGCTCTATGTCATACAGTTGATTATGACAAATGTGGAATTTGAGGCCTCTAACACCATTCTATTAATTCCCACCATTTTCCTATCACTGTTAATATGACAAATGCATCCACTTTTGACATTTTAAGCATGTGTGAAAATGAATGCACCTTCAAAGCTTGAGAATATTCAGCTTTATGGAATCCAAATAGCATTTTAAAGCAGGAATTTTTAGACATAATTTGTATTTGAATTTCTTTTGTCCCCTTTTCAATGGGTGACTATTAGTCAGGGTTCTCCAGAGAAACAGAACCAACAGGATATATCTCTATCTCTATCACTATCTCTATCTCTATCTATCTGTATATATCTATTTCTAGAAAGAGAAAGATTTATTATAAGAAACTGGCTTACATAATTATGGAGGATGAGAAGTCCCACAGTCTGCCATCTGCAAGCTGAAGGCCCAGGAAAGCTAGTGGCATAGCTTCAGTCCAATCCCAAAGACCTCGAGAATCAGGGGAGACAATGGTGTAAATCCCAGTCCCAGTCCAAAGGCCTGAGAACGAGGATAAATAATGCTGTAAGTTCCGGTCCAAGTGCAGGAAAAAGCCAGTCCCAGTTCAAGTGCTCAGACAGAGAGCAAGTTCTCTCTCTCTCTGTCTTTTTGTTGTACTCAGGCCCTCAAAGGATTGGATGAGGCCCATTCACTTTGGGGAGGCCAACCTGCTTTACTCGGTTTACCAGCCCAAATGCTAATCTCATCTGGAAACATCCTCACAGACGTGCCCAGAAGTAATGTATAGCCAAGTATCTGGCACCCATGATCCAGTCAAGTTGACTAATAAAATCAACCATCACAGTGACCTTGGCAAAACTGCTTAACTTTTCTGAGCCTCAGGTACTTTGCCTGTAAAATGAGGGAATTACTATCTATTCCACAGGGCTATTTTAAGGTTTAAATAAGATAAATAAGTTAAGAGACCTATCCTTGCACATAATGACTGTTCAATCAATGCCAGTTCCTTTCCCTCCCTTTCCCTTTATTGCTTATGAAAAGATCAGTTTAGTTGTACTACAAACCTGTTGTTATGGGTTGAATTGAGTCTCCCCAGGCAAAAATAATTACATGTTGAAGTTCTAATCCCCAGTACCTCATAATGTAACTCTGTTTAGACACAGGGTTGTTAAACAGGTAATCAAGTTAAAATGAGATCATTAAGGGGAGTCCTAATCCATTACAAATTGTATGTCTATAAAAAGGGAAACATTTGGACACAGAGACACACACACACAGGGAGAACTCTACTTGAAGATTGGAGTTATGCTTTCACAAGCCAAGGCACTCAGAGGCTATGAGATGGGCCTGGAACAAATCCTTTCCTGGTGTCTTCAGAAGAGGCATGGCCTTGCCAATACCTTGATCTCAGATTTCTAGCCTCCAGAATAGTGAGACAAAAAATTTTTGTTGTTTAAGCCACTTAGTTTGTGATACTTTGTTACAGCAGCCATAAGAAACAAATCTACCTGTATTTCTTAGATTGACCATAATTTGAAATGACATCTCTTAGGGATAATTCCTTATTAGTTCTTATCAGAATACGTAAGGTTCTTCTTTTCCAATTTCAAAGAAACTAGGTCCAAAACCCCTTCTGGCCCAACTCTTAGTTAACATGCCTCTTCAAGAATGGAGAAGGTGGGCTTCCCTGGTGGCGCAGTGGTTGAGAGTCTGCCTGCCGATGCAGGGGACACGGGTTCGTGCCCCGGTCCGGGAGGATCCCACATGCTGCGGAGCGGCTGGGCCCGTGAACCATGGCCACTGAGCCTGCGCATCCGGAGCCTGTGCTCCGCAACGGGAGAGGCCACAACAGTGAGAGGACCGCGTACCGAAAAAAAAAAAAAAAAAAAAAAAAGGAGGAGGTAAGAAATCTCCCTGCTATAGGACCTGGTTCTAGTTTTTCAGAATCTTACTAAGTCTAGGCTACTCATACAGGTCATGGGGTTGATGGAACAGATAGGTAGAACAGATGGATAGGTAGATAGATAGACAGATAACAGATAAATATAGAAAGAGAGAGAAGGAGATCTCTATTTCTATCTCTGTATGTATGTCTATATTTGTAGTTACATTATCTGTATCTATATCTGTTCTGCTTTTTAACAAATGTGATACCACAAGGTTTTTTCTCCCCATTTTGTCAAAAACTTGCTGAAAACACCATTTTAATAAAATTGTCATGCTGTACTCTCATGCATTTGTACTTAATGATGACTTACCAACCATTAACATATCATTAAGCAACTGATGTCCTTTCGCCTTTTGGCCACATCTTTTAAATAAAGCTTTGCCCGCATTTCAGAATATTTTTTTTCAGACAGTGTACCAGAAGGCCAATTACTAGGGCAAAGGCCATAAACATTTTTAAGATTCTTGATACTTATTGCAAAATTGCTTTGCAGTGAAGTGGTGTTCCTTCCTTTGGGGTTCAATCCCAAGACAATTCTTTGTAGCAAGAGAAGAAAGAAATAAGGTCATGGAGGTCAGTTGGGAGTATTAGTGTTCAACTGCCACCAGCAGCAAGTAATGAATATTTCCTTGTGAAAAAGCTCAATGCCATGCATAACGATTACATCATATGTAGGTAATTCAAGAAATGTCTGGCTCAATCTTTCTGGAGCCCCAACATTTAAGTGCAATTTGGGTATTAAATTGTCCATTCATGCACTGAGTTGAAGGTATCTCTGTCCCCTCTGTTCTCTGAGTGTTTCTGCTGACCCGCACACTTGAGTGTTTAGTTCAGAGATAATTTTCAATAAATTGTTGTCACTTGAAAATAAACAGTCTGGACAATGTATGGTTCATTTGGAACACTGAGAAAATAAACAACCTAGGATATGCTTCCTTCCTGTTTTACAGCCCTTTTTGGAATGTGTGTTCCAGATATTTCCCCGTCTTCCCTAAAGAAGAAGGTTTTATTTAAAATAAAGCTGTTTATTTGGCACTTCTGGGCAGCGAACCACAGCAATGGGTGGCTTTGCAGCCCATCTTCGAAGGAATCAGTTCATCCTCCTGGTGCTCTTTCTTTTGCAAATTCAGAGTCTGGGTCTGGACGTTGATAGTCGTCCTACGACTGAAGTCTGTGCCACACACATAGTTTCACCAGGACCCAAAGGTGAGGAAAGAAAAATGAAATGCTCATATCTAGTAAGTAAGCTCTCTTACTTCATCTCTTAACCCCTCTAGCCCCCAATGACTTTCTCTACTCCCTTCCTTAGAGTTCTCTCACTTTCCTTCTATTTTAGAAAAATCAATGTCTTGTTACTTATTTTAAGATCTCCCTTGGTGTTAGGTAAGAGAACGTGGGAAGGCGCTGGAAGGCTGGGGCAGGGATGTGATGGAATTCACCCAGGGCGGGGGGAAGTTCCATCTTCCATGCTGCTCCAGGGGAGATACACAAGCAAGACATCAACCTTCTGGAATCCTTTCCTTAAGAGCATCTCTGTTCATGGGCTGTTTTTACTCCAACTGCTTTCTCAGACTGATTTTGGTAAAGCTACTAGACAAAAGCTCAGTAAAGTAAAAATGAATTCTTTCATGTATTTCATACATTAATGGGCTTCTGGGTTCCAATGAAGAGGAGAATTTTCATCAAGGATTGGAGGTGGCATAGAAATGAACATTTCTTTATTTGAAAGTGGAGTTTTAGGGCCAAGTGCCTTCAGCTGAAGGATGATAGAATATTGCAAACATTGTTTTTCAAGTAGAGCCAAGGTCCAAATGAGCTTCAAGCAACTGGTTGGTAAAAAAAAAAAATGCTGCTGTTTTCCTGGTTTCAGCTCTGACCCTTTTGTTCTGAAAGTGGTCACTGCAGTACAAATTGGTGCTCCCTCATTCGTAATTCATGCTATGTTTCTCCAGGCTAGATGGTGGAAGAACTGCATCTGCTTAAAATTTTAAGTAGAAAAAAAGGGTCTTTAAAAAAAAATAGAAAAACATTGCCCCGTGCTTGTCAGTTATTTAAATGTGTATTGCTTAAAGTGCATTTTTCTTAATCAGTGAATTAATTTCCTCCTAAGATTGCAATCCAAGTTTTAACCTTTGATACCATAGAATAAATGCAGGGAAGGACAATGAGGCCTTGGGGCTTCCAAATCATTTCTTGGGTGAATAAATGAATAATGCGAGGGTAAATGTTCAGAAAACAAAGTATCAATTAGAAATAAAGTACTTACTTAAAACCATTGCTGGACTTTTCATAGAATAGAGGACATTTTGTATTATTCCTGGGCTTTCATGGGAAATGCTAAAAATTAAAATTAAAACTTGGTCCCTTCAAATGGGAGAATCCATTTTAGAACAGAACTGTTAAGCAGTTTTCCTTGCAGAGAAACTGCAACTTTCAAACTGGAAGAAGAATGGACAAAGAATTGTTAAAATCGTGTCCAAAATATCGTCCCATTCAACAGTTCTATTCATTCCAACTCAGCCAGCATACATTGAATACCTATTAAGTGCTAAGCACGATTTTAGGCACAAGTGATGCATTCAATTATATATATTAGTGTCATGAGCAATGGAGACGTAAATAATTTAGGAGGGAGAGCGGGGGGCAATTAATATTTGCTGGATACCAGCGTGGGGTCCACCATGAGGCTTCCAACCCTCATTTTTTTAACGTAACACAAAACTTCTCCCTTCCCATTAGAAACTCTAAGGTTTCAAACAATGGAAACCTCTTTAACTCTCTTCCTGAGCCTGTGTAGAAATTATGAGATGATTACAAGCAGAAGTGTGACAGAATGAAGAAGCAAGTGCTCCTGGGGAGGAAAGACTTGGGAAGGAGCCCTCTAGAGCTCCGGGTTTCGGAACTAAGTTATGGACTTGGTATGATTTCTCCTTCCCCTAGAACCTGGGGGCTTGGCATCAAATGGGTTCTCAGTGGCTTTTTTTATTAAAAAGATTATAAGATTCTGGAACGTACTGCATACCAACTAAGTCCCAGGCATCATGTGGGATTCTAAAGGTTTCAAGCTAAGGAAGAACTTGTACCTACATTGAAAGCTGGTGTTAGAGTGCAAACTCTTGGGGTCAGTTAACTCATTTTTAGTTTGCAAATTGCCTGTATGTGTACCACATGCATAACATCAAAAGCCTATTCATTACTACCCTTCCTCTGCTCTATGTCCTGTGCTAGACATTGTGGATACACCAAAACACAAGACATGTTTTTTTTTTTGTCTTCTCTCGAGATATAAACTGCCATCTACTCTACTTCATCCTGTCATGAACACGGTGACAGTCCTCCCCACCCATGAATAAGGCAGATTTGTATATTTATCTCTACAAAATGACAAAAAAAAAAGCTTGATGGCTAAGCAAACATTTTAAAGAACTGGATTATTGCTTTTGTTTAATATATATTTTTTAAGAGCACGCTGGTCTATATTTTTCTCCATGGCTAAACATCTCAATACCATAGTTATCAGCACTGTGTGCAGAAACTTCCAGATACTCTGAGAAACAAACAATAAAAGGAGTTTTCCCTAAATTCATTTGGGAGACTTGGAATTTAATAAAAATATATAGAGTTGCAAATGGAAAACCATTAATACTGCTCTGTCATATAATATATCGTCTAAGACAGACACACCATTTTTTATTGCACTGCTTCCCAAGCTTGACTTAGTGGGAAAAAAAGACATTGGATTGAATCTGCTTGATCTTCAGGATGGTATTACATCTGTTTATGCTTCCATTCTTTATTTGCAAAATGAGCCTCATCACAGACCTCTTTTAAGAATAACATCGGATAATCAAAGTGAACTTTAAGCTGTGTAGACATTATGAATAGATACTTAACAGATTCTATTTATCTTTCCTTCTTCTTATTTGTCTAAGTCTTTTGAGTAGTCATTTTGAGAATAAGTATTGCTCTAGTTATAAAAAATTCTTCATTGAAAGCCATTTTTATTTTTCTTTCTATGCCTTAAGCTTATTTTATGCTGCTTAGTAGGAAAATGTTCTCTTCTTTTTTCCCCCCACGTTGGTGGTTTCTTTAAACAATTTGTGTGAAATTCTGACCTCTAGTGGTTTTACTTGAAAACAGCAATAACAAGAAATTTTAACAAGAACTGTTAAAAAGAAATGTAAAACCAATAAGAAATATTTGGGTGATGCTTCACAATTTCCAAGGAACTTTCAAATACATTATCTTGTTTAAGTTTCACAATTTTTCAACGTGGTAGCAATTACTTTAACCTGAAAGATAAGGAAACAGTCTCTATGAGGCCAAGTGGAGGTCCCAAGGTCTTCCATGTAGATATTACACAGTCATGCAACTTGAACTTGACCCCTGGCCTTCTGGCTCTGTGTCCACCATCATTCCATGACATCTACTAGAGTCTATTAGAATCATGTTTGAAAATACAGCCCACTGACCCCTTTTTGATAAATGGATAGGCTCTGCCTCAGAACATGGAATTTATGCAAGCTCACAGCCCAACATTGTACTGGACCCTAAAACATGCTGAAAGTGATCACGTGCCTCATCTTTGATAATGAACTCCATCACTTCATTCGTTTGTTTGGAAATTAATGATATTTCACCCTATTGCTTATTTTGGTTTTTGGTTTAGGAGGTTTTTCTTTCAATGAAATTTGGGTGTATGTCTATGTATGTGGTCTTAAAGCTCCTTTGCGATCCATCTGGCTTCTCCCAACTTCTCCCACCTCAAACTACTTGTCCACTTGTAGTCTGCTTCAGGCATCCTTGCTTTGTCTCCCACTCCCGACCCAGGATTTTTGCACTTGATGTTCCCTCTGTCTGACCCAAACTTGCCCCAGATCTTCCCAAGGAGAGTTCCTTCTTCTCATTCTGGTTTTAGCTCAAATGCCATTTGCACAGTGGGGCCCTGCCTGACGACCCCCTTCACTCTCTGTCATAGTTCCCAAGACATTTTGTTGTTATTTTCACAGACTTACTACTAAATGAAAATCCCTTGTGTTTTTATATATCTACAGTCAGTCCTAGAATACAAGCTTCATGAAAGCAGGGGCCCTGTTCATCTTGCTGAGTGTATTTTCCTACTGTCTAGAAGAGTTCCTGACACATAGCGATTGCTCAATAAATACTTTTTTTTTAAGATTCCTTTTTTTTTAAAATGGTACAGTTACTTTTTAATTTATTTAATTAATTTATTTACTTATATTACTTTTGGCTGTGTTGGGTCTTCGTTTCTGTGCGAGGGCTTTCCCTAGTTGTGGCAGGTGGGGGCCACTCTTCAACGCGGTGCGCGGGCCTCTCACTATTGTGGCCTCTCTTGTTGCGGAGCACAGGCTCCAGACGCGCAGGCTCAGTAGTTGTGGCTCACGGGCCTAGTTGCTCCGTGGCATGTGGGATCTTCCCAGACCAGGGCTCGAACCCGTGTCCCCTGCATTAGCAGGTAGATTCTCAACCACTGCACCACCAGGGAAGCCCTCAATAAATACTTTTGATGAAATAAACAAACCCAAATTTTCCAAGATCCCCTGACCGTTGCTTGAAAATAGTTTCCAAGGATGTCTTGCAGTTCCCCAAAACGTGTTGCAATGCTTCCAAGAAAACAACTGGTCTTGGGAGACACTGCCATTGTACCACTTCAGTGGTCAAAGAACTTTCCCACCAGTGGCCACTGGTTTTCTGTAAGCACAGCTGTGCCACCATTTCCCTGGTACCCCCTGTCTCAACCTGGCCTGGCCATTAACTCAGTGCCACTTCACTCAGTAAGGAAGGCTTTCCTTTGCTTCTGAGGGCACAGCAACTCCTACAAGTCGCCATCTTGACTCCACGCAACTGGCCTGTGATGAACTCATGGGGCCAAGCAAGGCTCTCTCCCCTTCAGCGTGACTGTAATGACAACCTCAGTCCTGGTGGTGGCAGCAGTAATACTAACACACATTGGCTAGACGCCATCGACCCGGCACTGCGTGAGTGCTATCCAGCCATTTTTAAGTTGAACTATCTCAGTAGACTTTGAGAAAGAAGACATTATAATTCTCATCTGACAGATGAGGAAACCGAGGTTAGAACTATTAAGTCACTAGCCTAAGGCCACACAGCTGGAAGGTGGCGGGTTGAAACCTGATTCAATTCTGGTTGGACTTCATGCTCCAATCAGAATGCTAAACCGTCTAATCAGCTGGAGGGGCCCCTAAGCAGTGTTGACTGCATCACAGGATTTTACAGGGCAGGATGAAACAGCTACTTTAGTTTTTGCTTAAAGCTCCTATTGGTCCCTATGGAACCCATGCACGGGTGGTCCAGGGCCCACATCTGAGTGCCAGACACTACAAGGTACATGTGGCTTTGCCAGGACGTAAACCTCTGTCTTATGGGATAGTTTCTTTCCCAGAAAACCCCTTACCTCTAGGAAATGGACTTCAATCTGGCCAGTATTTTTTCTGAACATGGCTCTGCATCCCAGCAGTTGACACACTTGAGTTACTTCCCAGAAGTGTTCTCAGCCTCCAAACAGATGGCCAGTATGCCCAGCAATATCTGGGTCACTTTCACACTCCAATCAGAAGTCTCACTATGTGTAAAATAACTTCAGAGTTTATTTGATTTAACCCCAGTTATTTTTACATTTGTGAAAACTGAAACCCAGAGAGGTAAAATCACTTGTTCTAGTTTACACAGCTGTTCATTGGTGGCAGAGCTAAAACTCCTCTTCCAGATTCCCAAGCCAGTCATTGTTCCATTCCGCCATGTTCTACCATTGTCCTCAGGTTTTTGTTTTGTTTTGTTTTTGTTTTTGTTTTTTTGTTTTTCAATATGCGGGCCTCTCACTGCCGTGGCCTCTCGCATTGCGGAGCACATGCTCCAGACACGCAGGCTCAGCGGCCATGGCTCATGGGCCCAGCCGCTCTGTGGCATGTGCGATCCTCCCGGACCGGGGCACAAACCCGTGTCCCCTGCATCGGCAGGCGGACCCTCAACCACTGCGCCACCAGGGAAGCCCTGTCCTCAGGTTTTATCATCCTCATTAGGCATGAAATGATCCTTCCTTAGGTTTTATAAATTCACATTAGAAAAGGAGGTCAATGTATAAACATGGTACAGAACTGTTTTAGCTGGGTCACCTTGGTACAAATTAAGTTGCTGATTTCTTTCTGGTGACTTTATCAGAGAGGTTAAGCAAGTAGGTATTTTCCCAAAACCTTTTTTTTAATTGTATTAATTCACCGGATTCTTTCATTAAGAGTTTTAATGTGTATGTTATGCACAAGGTCAGACCAAAATTTTAAGAGGCTTGGCTTTTTCAACTTTATATTCCAATGGATGGATGTTCTGAACCAATTTTTCTCCTCTTTTTCTCTTTGAATAGATGCCAAGAAAACATTTCAAGGTTAGGTCAGGAGGGGAGAAATAAAAGTCCAGTCAATCAAAGTGTGGGCAAAGATGAGTGAGGATGTAATAACCAAAAAAAAAAAAAAATTAGCTTGTTTCATTTAAGAAAGTCGTATCCTTTACCTATACCATTTCTCCCCCCAACTCACATAATAATTTGGCTATATATCAGTTGTTACTAGGGACTGTAGTAATAGGTGCTTGCATGTTGGTAAAGATCATGGGCTTTGGAGACAATGTATGGTTATGAATTTGAGCTCTGCCACTTACCTACCGATGTGATCTTAAGTCTCAGTGTCCTCATTTTTTAAATGGAGATAATTTTATTGCCAATCTCAAAAGCTGAATTTGAAAATCAAGACACGTTTAGCGTATAGCTCAGCTATCATCATTATTTTTCATTAGCTTCCATTGCTGTTAGTAGTCACCATAAGTCTTCTCTCCCACATCCCTAAACAAAGGCTCATAGGTTGTAACCTTGGTTCTACAAACAGAAATCTACCAGGGAAATGCACCACCTTCTGCTCCTTGCTGCCATTTCCTACCTATTTTAGTCTCACTGCAAAGTCAACTTTTATTCATCAGACGCTCACAAACTTGAGACCACCCTTTCTCTTCACTAATGGTGCTTGCTTTCTGTAGTTCTCCAATTGAGCCTGGGGCTTCTTATCAATTAAATAGGAATAATAATAGTGTAAATATACCCTAGTAGGATTAAATGAATTAAGACAGAAAAAACCAAGCCTCAGTCCTTTTATCTGTAACATGGGTTAATAATGGTATGACTACTTCATAGGATTGTGATGAGGAGAAATCAGCTAAGCCACATAAAGCATTTAGCACCATCTCTGACACATTGTTAAGGACTCTTTAAATATTAGAAAACCACAGATTAGCAAAACCCAAGGGAGAATGAGAATTATTTTTCCTTCTTCTTCTTTTTTTCCTTTAAGGAATATTTTCCTTTAGCCACTGTCTGTACCCTAGGGAGGCAATTCTGTTGGTCTTAGGTCATTAGCCATATGTGTAGGCCAGATACAACTTAGATGTCTTTTTTTATTTGTGTTTATAAAATACTACTTCTGGAAACTTTCTAATTCTGTTAGAAATGGTTTTATTTGGCCTCTCCACATCTTTTCAGGATATTCCAACTGATAACCAGTCTGTCTGGTTTTCACACTGCTATGTGATCTGCAATATTCTATAATTTTCCAAAATTCTTTCAGTTATATTTTACAGCTTTCTCTGCTCTTTTATAAAGGAATTATAAATATATGCAGTTAAAATCTGACACTCAGAGACTCAAGTCAAGTAGCATCTGAATAATTTAATTGTTTTCATATTGTTTATCATGATTGTTCTTGATTTGAAAACTCTGGAAGCATCCTTTCAGGTCTCTTGACAATACTTGTATCTGTGAAATAAATCATATAAATGCGAGTCTTTAAAATTTACAAAGGGTTTATCCATTATTTCGCTTTAGCTCCACTGACGTATTATAGGAATCATTATCCCTATCTAAAGAGAAGGAAACTAAAGCACAGTACTCTTGTTTGTGACTCTTCTGAAGGTCATTTATGTAACATATCACCCAGGGATGGGTGTATGTGTAAGACATTACAATATTGGTTGCAGTCAAAAATATTTTACATGGTGTTGTTCTGCCTGGCCTGAGATGAACAAATATTTAGAAAAAGATTTTGATATTCAGAGCCAATAGCTATGACTATAACATCTCTCTCATCAGACCACATGCTGAGTGACCAAATGACAGGACAACCAAAAGGAAGAGACCCATATGTCCAATGGGAAGTTGGCAGCAAGGGTGACAGTGTGCTCCAGACCAAAATGAAAGTCCACAAAGAGACTGGGAGACTTTGATATACCACAAAGGAGCGTCTCTGGAACTGTTTTATCAGTGTTGCCCTAGCACTTGAAGAGCAAGTCTTGGACAATGCCACCAATGATCTTGGGAAAAAGCCAGTACTAGACCATAGGCACAGACCAAATACACTGAAATAAAGCTCACCTAGAGTGTACAAAGGGCTATGACCTGCCTTCCTAGATTAGAGTACTCCTAAGGGGACATTATATTTTTATTAAAATGGGCAATTTTTGATTAACATATACATAGGTATCTATATCTATATTGAGAAATAAAATATTGCCTGTCATATCAGTAAACAAAGGATGTCACAGGTATCAGCGATTACAGATTGCAGCCGCCTCCAAAGGCCAGCTGGTGAGCCCTGAGGGAACACAGGAAGGAAAGAATACCTGCCGTCCAGTAGCCATCAGACTGCAGCAACCCCCAGCGGTGAGCCCTGAGGAAACTCAAGTGTGAAAACACAGGATACTGGCCCCAGAGAGCTGAGGTGCACATCAAAGGAATGATTTCTGTGAGCCCAGACTCTTGCATCTTCCCATACATAGAAAAGCACTAAATTCCTAAACTTGAGATATCTAGTTTTCTTTCATAAACAGTAATCTTTTGTTCCGACTACCTGCCCTTTGTTGCAAAACTCCTCTATATCCTAGCTGCCCCCTCGCTTCCCCAGAACAGTTTTCTCAGGGTTACCTGAGATGCTGCCTCCAGGGCTTGAAGTCCTGTTTGTCTGCCAAATAAAACATAACTCTCAACTCTTAGGTTGTACCTATTTTTTAATCAACAATATCTATATCTATATCTACATCTATCATCTCCTGATGATCAAGGAAAGCAATACCATGTTGGTATTATTCTAATGTTGCCCAACAATACTAACATGGAACTTGTTCCTGCTCCCTCTTTCTTGACTAACATTTTAACTCTGAACAAATGAGCGTATGCAAAACTAAAACGTCCAGCATTCACAGCTCCCAAGGTGTTCCTGTGCCTTCCTAAAAAGTTTTATTACTGGGAACTGAAACTACCAAAATGCATCGTCCCACTGCCTGTCCTCCTATATCCCTTTCTGTCTTACCTTTTGGAATGAGGTTAGGGCGCAGTACTCTGCCATGTCAAAAAACATCACTCATGTAACAAAGTGACTTGTCAGTAGAGACCTAGTCTTGGAGCAGGGGTGTCCAGTGGAAGAGGAACTAAGTTTCACTCTACCTCCTTTTAGGTAAATAGGATGGATCTTTATTTTTATTTTTTATTTTTTTGCGGTACACGGGCCTCTCACTGTTGCGACCTCTCCCGTTGCGGAGCACAGGCTCCGGACGCGCAGGCTCAGCAGCCATGGCTCACGGGCCCAGCTGCTCCGCGGCATGTGGGATCTTCCCAGACCGGGGCACGAACCCGTGTCCCCTGCATCGGCAGATGGACTCTCAACCACTGCGCCACCAGGGAAACCCTAGGATGGATCTTTTAATAAGGTAGAAGACAGAATTTTTTCCCTATCCCAGCTCCAGTGGCTTCTATGTAAATATTCATATGCTTCATTATGCTTTGTTAACCTCATCTTCATCGTACCTTGGGTTTTCTTTTTTCTTCTCTTTCTTTCTTTCTTTCTTTCTTTCTTTCTTTCTTTCTTTCTTTCTTTTTTCCAGGTTTCATAGCTATTCTGTAGAAGTTGTATTTATTGGGTCTGAGCAGCCAAATGATTGTATAAACCAGAGTAGCCAATGGAAGTTTTTGAGTAGGAGAATGATGTAATTAAATTTGTTTTTCAGGCAGGTAAATCTCTTGGAAGGGATGATGATAGACTGAAGGATGTGAGAAGCTCCTGGTGGAACATGAATTACAAACAAGGGATGCATTAAGGCTGTCGGGAGAGGGTGTATTAGAGAGATTTTAGAAGCAAAATGGCAGATTATAATGAGTTCCACACTGTGTTTGAGCCACCTATGAACATCCAGATGGAAAAGTCCAATAGGCAGTTGAAAATAGACATCATAAATACTTTTTAGGCATTTTTTCTTAATAAAAGCTAATCACATGACCTGTAGCCTCGACTCTTAGTTTTTATATTTTGTCTTATTTAGTGATAGCAGGGAGGACTGCCTTTCTCACAGATAGTCGGGGGATATTCGTTTATATAATAGCAGTTATGACTTACACTTAATAACAACACTACTCTTTTTCTTTAAATTTGTTTCTGCCCCACTTTGTACTGAAAGAAAATTTAGACAGAATATTGTATGTTACATCTATAGAGTATTGTAAACATTTCAATGCCAGAAGCACAAATCTCTGGAAGCAAAAATATATATCAGCCAGGGCGTGGCAAATCCACACAGCCAAGGTGTGAGCTAAAAGATGCATTGCTTCCCCTTGGCCTCTTCTTTTTATCCCTCTAATTTCTTTTCTTTTTTCTTTCTTTCTTTCTTTTTTTTTTTTTTTTTTGAGGGGGTTTCTCATTCTCTTTATTTTATTGTTTTTTAAATTGAAGTATAGTTCATTTACAATGTTGTATTAGTTTCAGGTATACATATATATGTATATATAAGTGTGTATATATATGTATATATATCCAAGATATACATATATTTTTTTTCAGATTCTTTTCCCTTATAGGTTATTACAAAATATGTATCCCTCTAATTTCTAGTGGCTGGAAACTCTGGGGGCCGATTGGATGATACTGTCATAATGTAATATTTGCTGAGCACTCACTGCATTCCAGGCACCGTTTGGCCCTTCACATGTATCATCACATTTACTCCTCTCCACAGCACCCTGGGGAAGATATTTCACTGTTCTGATTTACTAATGAGGAAACTGATGCTGAAAGAATTGAAGTAGTTGCAAAATCTCACAGCCAGTGAGTGCTGATCCCAGATGCCCTGTTCTTAACCACTGCATTGCATTGCAGAAACACAGCACTCAGTCCTAGATGGATGGGATACCTCCTCCTTGCATTTGTTTCTGCTGACTTGGCTGTGACTGCATTTGAATAATGAATGATATGTTCAGGCAGAAGAAAACCTGCCCCACAAAACTTAATGTTGTATTTTTCATTAAGGATAATGTTAGTTGTGTTTTGTTTTTTGTTTTTTTCCTCCCTGTTACTCAGACATGCAGTGACTGCAAAAGACTTGTAGGTTCCAAGTAGGAATTCTTTTTAAACAAAATAAGCCTGAAAACAAAGAGTGGGTGCTTTGTAATTCAAGTAGGAAAGATTGCAGGATTCTTGAAATTCTCACTTTTTTTTGCTAGGTTACACAGGACTGAGGTGAAGGGGGAATGAAGTTTATGGGTCCCTGGAATGGATGGGTAACAGTAAAGGGATTGGTTGACAGCATGCCATGCATATTAACAACCCAGCTAGGGCCATATTAAGCACCTGATAAACATTAGCTGTTATCATTATTGACGTTGGTATTATTGTTATTGTGATAAATTAGTCACAATATACATATCTCCTTACATTTTGTATTTCCTTGCATTTGTTTAGCATATTAATATTGAAAAAGCACTTCCATTTTATTTTCTTATTTGATATGTAATCTTGTCATCTGAGGAGAAGCAGTAGAGATGAGTAAAAGCCTAGTCTCCTTACCCCTACATCATTGATCTTTCCAAAGGCTCACCTTGTTAGACGCCAACAAAACAGGCAGTAATTTCCCCTTCAGAACATTCGTGACATTTACAAGACCTTGCTTGGTGCCTCCTTCCCACCAAACTTTTCGGCTTAGGTCATGTCTTGTCCAAGCTAATGTTGTATCCCTAGGATCCAGCACAGAACTTGGTAGCTGGTTGAAACTCAGTAAATATTTGTCCAAGGAATGAATGAGTGAGCACATTGTGAAGTTTAAACAGCTCTTGAGAACAAAGTGTAGAATGTCTGCCCTTATCACAAGGAACTTACATTCTGAAGTTAAATAACAATGCAATTTAAAATAATACTTCAAGGCAGCAATTAGAAAGTAGTAACAAGGCACCAGATGGTGAATTACCAAGGAAATAATTTTACCAGTAAATTCAGATAATTTAGAATTTAATTTGAGGCACGACTCATTGGTACGATTTATAAAAGGAGAAAAGGGCCACAGTTCCTTTATATTATTTATGATTTATTTTTTAAATCATAAGAGTAATTCAGGTTTGTCGTAACACATAGCATGTATAAATGTGTACAAAATAAAGATATATAAAGAAAAAGGTAATGATCTCTCTTTTCACTGTGACGCTGCCCTCGACAGATCCAAATCTCTCCTGTAACCATCATTAATAGCTTGGTATTAACACTTTTCTCTATATTTGCTCTGTTCATTTGTTCTTTCTTCTAAATGGGATCATATGCATATGACTCTCTAAGAGACATTCTTTACATAATATAACATGGAGCTCACTCCTTATTCAGAGATCTTTCTCATTATTTTTAGTAGTTGCACAATATTCCTCATATTTTCATCAGTCTCGTGATGATAAACTTTCAGATTGTTTATTTTTTTTGTTTTTGCCACTACAAGCAAACAGTCTCATGTATACATTTGTTCTTACAGTTAAGTCCCATAAAATAGGTTCGCTAAGGTAAAACAGAGTATGTGGATTTTTAATTTTAATCATGATTGACAGATTATTTTGCAGAAATGTTGTAGCAATTTATGTTGCCAAAAGCAATGACTGAGTGCTTTCTGTAGCTATGGCAACTTCAGATGCAATTAATCTTTTATAATTATTACTAAATTTGGAAAAATATGATATTGACATCTACACATGTATGTTTTTCTGACTAATAGTCTGGGCATTTTATCCATCATTTACTGTTTATATTTTTAGATTACCTTTTAATTTCATTTGTTGTCTTGTTTTGCAAAGCAGTTTGCAAAAACGTTTTGTACGTTAAAAATATTAATCATTTTTTATGTCAGTGTTTGATTTTTTCCTTGTCTCTCATATTTTTGTTGATAAACTTTATATATTTATGTGGCATATTTTGTCATATAAAGACTTTTAATTTCTCATATGGTCATATATGTCTTTTACTTTATAACTTTTTCCCCTGAGGAGATGAATTTCAAACAGAGAGAAAACCATGTGCCTTTCAATGGGAGCAAACATTGAAAGACATTTTAATGAACAATGGATAGACAAGTTGGGCAGGAATAGAAGGTTATGCAGGTCAATGTCAGAAAATAATGCCAGAAAGTTCCATTGATACCAGTCTGTGAAAGTCCAAACACTAGACTAATTAGTTTGGACTTGGCCTAGAAACACAGAGGAACTGCTGAAATGTTTTCAATGGGGCAGTTTTATAATGAAAATGTGATTTTATACAGATTAGTTTGCAAGATGGTTTGAAAAAGTGAAGTTCAGATCCAAAGAAACCAGGATTTCAACAACTATATATAGAACAGACACGATTCTAGGCCCTTGGAACCACCAGTGAATAAAACACCATGAAGACCATTTAGGGCTCACCTGCAAGGAACACGGGTTAGTGTACAAGGGCAGGAAGAGGTAAAACAATGGCAGTAGAGATAGAAGGAAAAAGAGAGGATGGACGTGAGAAAAAATAAGGATCAAGGTGGGAGTTAGGAAGGAGGAAGAGTCAAAGCCAGTTTGGGTGTCGAGCCTGGGGGATTGGAGCCTGGGGCATTGAAGCCTGGGGCATTGGAGCCTGGGGGACTGGAGCCTGGGGGACTGGAGTCTGGGGCATTGGAGCATGACACTGATACTGGAAGATGGGTAAATCAGAAGAGGAAACAAAAATATGAAGTGGAGGGAACAGTAGAGACAGATATTGGTGTACAGATCATACTCAACTTACAATGCGGTTGCATCCAGATAAACCCTTCCTAAGTGGAAAATATCATAGTTGAAAGTGCATTTAATACACCTAACCTAGGCAACGCCATAGCTTAGCCTAGCCTGCCTTAGACATGCTCAGAACACTTACATTAGCCTACAGTTGGGCAAAATTATCTTTTTAAAAATAAGGTGTTGAATATCTCATGTAATTTATTAGCTACTGTACTGAAAGTGAAAAACAGAACAGTTGTCTGGGTACAGATGGTTGTCAGTGTATTGATTGTTTACCCTCGTGATTGCATGACTGACTGGGAACTGCAGCTCACTGCCACCACCCAGCATCAAGAGGAAGTATCATCTTGCATATCGCTAGCCTAGGAAAAGAGCAAAATTCAAAAGCTGAAGTACAGTTTCTACTGAATGCATATCACTTTTGTATCACTGTAAAGTCAAAAAATTGGTACATCAAACCATCGTAAATCGGGGACTGTCTGTACTTGCCTGGGCTGCCTTACTAGATTATAAGCCTTTCCCATAGACCCCCCAGCAGGCTGAAGTCAATTCATTAATCAGCCATTATTAAGAATGACATTTCAATCAATTAGTAATTAATTTGACTGTATTTTCATTAACCTCACATTTATCCATCTTGTTTTTAAGGATGTTATTCCTTTTACTTTGAAGCCTTTATTGAGAAAGCACCTATTGCATCTGAGACCCTGTGCCATGTACTAGGGATACAAAGAAAATAATATATCATCCCCAATGCATCCCATCATCTATGACACAATGTGGTGGATGCTATGAAGTCCGAGGGGAATTACCTTCAGAGAATGAGATTAATCCAGACTGCTAAAGAGGGAGATGGGGGCAGATGCTGAGAAGACTCTTGGGTAGAGGAGGTGACACATTAGCTGGACCTACAGGGTGCATGGAATTGGACAAAAGATAAAAATCCACATGAATTTTATTGATGAGAACGTTTTAGTATCAACCTGCCCTAATATATTGACAAATCTGTATTTTAGGTTATTTTCTTCTGCACTTACCTTGAGATATAGTTTATTCTGGTGGAGCCCAATGAAAGGGATCTCGTTTACTTCTTCTGGAGAAAGAATAGAGGAGAGTTTTAGGTGTGAGCAAGCAGAGTTAGATATTTTCTCCTTTATGTTCCCATAACTGCTACTCTTCCAGCATCTATCACAGTAATTATGTTTACTTGCCCATTCTCTCCTGAAGTTTTGATCTCCTCATAAGAAGATTCTGATCAGTGTCTAGTAGTTATAATAGTAAGGAAACTTGTGTTTGCAAGTGAAAGAAACAAAACCAAATCCAACTTAAACTGGTTAATCATACAAACAAAAGAGAGAAGAGGAATTTATAGACTCATGTAACAGGGAGGGTTTCAGGCAGAGCTATATCCAGGCTCAAGTGATGTGTTCAGAATCAAACACACCTTGGTTCTCTTTTCCCTTATAATGACTTCATTTTAAAGAAGGTTCTTATTTTGTGGTGCTAAAATAGATTCAGATACTTCAGTAATAGTCTATCCTCTCTGCAACCCCTGCAGAAAGAGCAAGTCTCTGTCTTGAAATTCATAACTGTTTGAGTTATTGAGGAGACTTATCTATGAATTGAAATTTGTTGGCTCTCGTTGGGCCATATGTCTACTGCTGAACCAGTTACTGTGGAGACGGTTCAAACTACGTGGATTGAGAATAAGCTAGTATTGTTTCCTATGGCAAGTTGTGGGGCCGTTACCAGAAGCACAGGTAGAAGCTCCCAGGTAGGTGAAAGTTACAGATTTTGTGGATTAATGAGTCCCCTCAGTGCAAGGGACTCCTCTATGAATTTTACCATCCATAGTATTATTTAATATTACAGTAACTCCATGAGACATGTGTAACTATCCTAATTTTCCAGGGTAGAAAATTGAAGCAGAGGGGATAATTATTTAGGATAAGATTAAAGAGCTGTTAAGTGGAGATTTAGGATTTGCACCTAGATCTCTGTGACTATGATTCCATTTGCTAGGGCTGCCATAACAAAATATCACAAACCGGGGGGCTTAAACAACAGAAGTTTATTGTCTTACAGTTCTGGAGACTGGAAGCCCAAGGTCAAAGAGTTGGCAGATTTGGTCTCTCTTAGCCAAGACCTCTCTCCTTGGCTTGCAGTTGGCTGTCTTCTCACTGTGTCCTTACATGGCCTTTTCAGGGATGTGTGCACACATCCCTCATGTTCCTTTGTGTGTCCAAATTTCCTCTTCACATAAGGACACCAGTCAGATTGGATTAAAACTGCCCTAAAAGCCACAGTTTAACTTAACCACCTATTTACAGGCCTTATCTCCAAATATAGTTCCATTCTGAAGTGCTGAGGTAGGGCTTCAACATACGGATTTTGGGGAGAAGATACAATTCAGCCCATAACAGACTATAAAACTCCTGTTCTGTTCATTGCACCAAGCTTCTGGAGGAAACTTAAATGACAGTCCTGTCACTCATTCAGTTTGAATAGACTAAATGGTTCTGAAGGCTGAGCCCCTTGAAAATTTCACCTTGATTAAAAGCTGTTACCTTCCATGTAAGATTCTCCCTGGGACAGCTTTCCTCCTTAAAGACATGAAGTTTCCTATGGACTAAGATGAACATGGTTCTTTGGTAAACATATCCCTACTGTGAACAGGAATAAACAGTATTTTGTGAACATGTCGAATGTGGAAAAGTTAGGAAAAGCGTTAACTGTTTAGAAGAATGGTCTTATTTCACGCACATTCATCATAACCAGGTGAGGTAATGTTAGGGAAGAATCTCAGAAAAATCTCTTAGAGGACGTATGTGCTACCACCATATTTTTACTAATCATGGAGAAACATACTGTTGTTTATTGTTCTTAAGCAAGGTTGACCAAGGTCAGGGTCTCCCCTATCAACAGATAAGCTACCTCATGGCCATGAAGATGGCAAACACAATGTTTACACGCGATTTTTCACTTAGAAATCATGCTTGCTTACTCAATTTTTATGTTTTCATTAAAAGAAATATGAAGAAAATTGCCCCTCAGAGTCTCAAATAAAGAAAGATGCTGTGATAAAATGTCACTATGGATCTGTAGTCTCTCTACACTGTATACCCAGTGCTATCTTTGGGGGATCAGTAAGCCATACCTGGTTTTAAATTAAAGATAATCTTCTCCTTAAAAAATTTTAAAATATATATCTAAATGTAGTCTTTCCCTATTGGCTCCCAGTAACCAAGTGATGGGTGCCAGTTCTAGGGTACAGGACTATTTAGACAGTTAAAGAATCCCACTTTCAGGCAATGAACAGGAGCCGTACAAGTAAGACTAGACAGGGAATAAAGGAAGTGAGAAACCTTGTTAGTGATGTTTTCCTCTGCCCGCAATTACCATCCCAAAGCTATTGAAATGAATCAAAGTACCATGTGTCTCGGAGTAAGGAAACAGCCCTCAATATGGGAGACTAAACATGTAGGTACTCTAGTTATTTCCAATTACAGATGAAACAGAAACTTTGAAAGGTTAAATATTACCCCTAAGTTCACAAAGCTGGAAAGTGATATAATTAGGACTTGAACTCAGGATATGTAAGAGTGGAACCTGTGGGCTTCATCAATATATCACCCCAGCTTCCCAGGAACTGCTGTCTTCTGTGAAAGACCAGTGGAAACTTGTCTTCTTCCAATCACTCTGGTCATGGCAGTTTCTTAGTAGTCCTTTCAGAAGAGAAAGTGAAATTATTTGTCATGATTTGTCTTCAAAGAACCTCGGTTTACTCCTCTGAATGTCTTTTCCTCTTTCTAAGTGCTTGCCTGTTTTTCATTAGATTATATTATATACAGCACAGTAGTATGGGCTCCAGATAAATGAAATCACAAAACACAAATCCTGGGTTTCCCTGGTGGCGCAGTGGTTGAGAGTCCGCCTGGCGATGCAGGGGACACGGGTTCGTGCCCCGGTCCGGGAAGATCCCACATGTCGCGGAGCAGCTGGGCCCATGAGCCATGGCTGCTGAGCCTGCGCGTCCGGAGCCTGTGCTCCGCAATGGGAGAGGCCACAACAGTGAGAGGCCCGCGTACTGCAAAAACAACAACAACAGAAACACAAATCCCTGCAGCCCACTAAAAAGTAAGATTGATATAATGATATTTTGTTTACATAGGAGAATGTTCTTACCTTTTAGAGACACTTGCTGAAGTCTTTGAGAAATATTGGTTATAATTTACTTTTAAAAAAATCAGTAAAAATAAATAGATGAAGCAATGCCAACTTGTTAATTGTTAAAGATACCTCAGTATCTTTAATGGGTGTATATTTACTTAGCTATCTTTGTGTGAAAATCTTCATAGTAATGAGTAAAAAAAATGCATAGTCAAATAAAAAAGTAAGTAATGATTTTAAAATAAGGATTGAAATAGGTTCAAAAGAGATGACCTTTCATCGTAATCATCATCATCATTTTTGTACCTCCATTCTGTTCTCACTAAAACAAGAATAGATGAGTTTACCAAGCACCAGACACTGTGCTGAACACCTCTCATGCATTGTCTCCTTTAGTCTCTGACAATCCCTTGACGTAAGGATTTTTTCCTCCATTTTACGGATGAAACTGAGACTCAGAGAAATGAAATGACTTTCTCCAGAGCTCTTTTCTCCAGTGCAGTGCACTCCTTTTTCCTTAGGGTGAGCCTTGTGAATGTGACTGAGTTGAAGGGATCCAGGACCTATGGGGAGGTCGGTGGAGGCACAGAGGGACTGGTAACCTGGGTGAATAGAGGAAAGGCAAACAATAGCAGGTCCCAGTGAGGCCTAAAAGTTTTCTTTTTCTTTTATATTAAAAAAATTTGTTTTGGAGTAAAGTTGATTTACAATGTTGTGTTAGTTTCAGGTGTACAGCAAAGTGAATCAGGTATACATATACACATATCCACTCTTTTTTAAGATTCTTTTCCCATATAGGTCATTACAGAGTACTGAGTAGAGTTCCCTGTGCTCTACAGTAGGTCCTTATTAGTTATCTATTTTATATACAGTAGTGTGTACCTGTCAACCCCAATCTCCCAATTTATCCCTCCCCTCTTCTCCCCCAGTAACCATAAGTTTGTTTTCTACATCTGTGACTCTATTTCTGTTTTGTAAATAAGTTCATTTGTACCATTTTCTTTTAGATTTCACATATGTGATATCATACGATATTTGCCTTTGACTGACTTACTTCACTCAGTATAACAATTTCTAGGTCCATCCATCTTGCTACAAATAGCATTATTTTGTTCTTTTTTATGTTTCTGTGGAATGATGAGGTCGTGATTGAGGAAGGAGAAGTACTGGGATGCGGTCCACTTTATGACCTTACTAGTGTATCTCATATATATGAGAGGTCCAGATGATAACTGATACAACTATGAAAATTTCCAAAAATGAAGATGCAATCAGCATACATGGAAAAAGGGCATAAGTAGGGTTGGGGAGGATATATTTTAGGTAGGAATCTGGCCTCATTGATAAAGCATACCATAACACCTGTATCACTCAATTCCAAGGCTGACCAGGAGAAGGACTGTTAACAACTTGCCCCCAGTCCATAAGATTATTCTGGCAGTGGGAAAAGTACAGCTTCCAGTGAATTTTCTTTGGCATTTCCAAAACCAATTCACTAAGTTTTAATAATTACTTCCTTTGAGCAGGGGTAATGACCTAGGTTCGGCTATTTCATTTCAAACTAGAATTTCATTTTAAAAGAGTTTTTGCTTTTTGGGGAAAAAAATTGTACCTAAGAAAAATTGGTCAGCTGTGTGCTCTGCTGGAATTCTGCTGGAGAGATTATCACAGCAAGCTGGTGGCCTGGCAGGGGCTGAAACAAATAATTTTTGTAAAACTGAAATTAGTTCATCACAGTTTATAGCTTTTCATTTAATTTTAAAATGTAAGTGGCTATTTTTAAAAGAAGGAAAGTAAGTCTAAATTGCCCTACTAATCCAATGAAATATTGCCAAGAGGGTAAAAGCAGACAACTGTGCGTCATGTGGGAGATCCTTTCCAAAGCCTGCTTTTATGCCTCTCTTCTGTTCTCATTAAAACAAGTCCCAAAGATCAAATGAAGCTGGGACCCAAGCTGAAGGCAAGGGTACACGTTGTTTACTTCATCGCTGCCAGTAGCCCTCTCACCACCAGGCTGGGATTCAGGCACACAGGGCAGAAGAATAATAATCCTGTTTTCACCCTCCCAGGTCTCCATCAGGAACCACCAGGGAGCAGCAGATGACTGAGTCACTCACCTGGCTGCCTCCAGTTAGATACTTGCTTCAAAATGAATGGGCAAGCTCATAAGAAGGGGGAGAGAAGAAATAATAATGGCACCAATAATTCACACTAGTGTCGTTTTATGATTATATTAAAAAACCACGTACATGCCTGAATTTGATTTTGCCTTTTGGCGAGCAGGACATGCATCTTTGGTCCCGTTGTGCAGAATAGCAATTCCCAAACCCAGAAATGTTAAAACAGAAATTTGTTCCCAATCATACACCTTGTTCAGAACAAAAGCTTTGAAGGCGTTTTCCCTGGTTTGAATTCTGACTTTATTACTTACGAGCTATGAGACCTTGGGAAGTTATTGAACCTCTCTTTGACCTCATTTTCTCATCTGTAAAATGGAGCTAAGGGGCTTCCCTGGTGGCGCAGTGGTTGAGAGTCCGCCTGCAGATGCAGGGGACGCAGGTCCAGGAAGATTCCACATGCCGCGAAGTGGCTGGGCCTGTGAGCCATGGCCGCTGAGCCTGCACGTCCGGAGCCTGTACTCGGCAATGGGAGAGGCCACAACAGTGAGAGGCCCACGTACCGCAGGAAAAAAAAAACAAAAAATACTCTCTGAAAAAAGTATTATTTTGTCCATTCTACAAACGGGTGAAACAAGGCCCAAGGTCAAGGACCTCCCAGGGTCCCTCAGCTCATGAGTGAGAAAGCCAGGTCTGACTTATACTAAATTACCTCAAGGATACATTCCCTATGAATTAAGTCATTGAGACCTTGAGCTGGTTTCATCTTCCCCACTATCCATCTTATTTAAAAAGAAACAAGACTCACTTTCTGTATCTCCACTTTTCTCCCTGAAAAATGTGGCACAGTGCCAAGTTCTGTAAAATCCCCGGTCTGATGAGAGTCACGGAATCCTAGACTAGAAGGAACAATTACCTGCTAGTAGGGATCTGGAGAGGCAGAGACATACATATTGTCGAATCCTACTTCTATCACTCACAAGCTCTACGACAACAGGGTAACAACTTAACCTCGGTGGGCCTCAGTTTTTCCATTCAGAAAATGGAGCAGTAATTGTTTCCACCTCCTAGAATTGCTGTGGTGATCACATTAGCACAGTGCTGGCACCCAGGATAACTGCTTGATAAACAGTCACGAATAACTTTAGCTAGAGAAACACCATCTAGCTCATCCACTTCACCCCACTGGTTTGATCACACAAATCATCTGTGCAGTTTATTTTGAAACCTTCCCCAGAAGGAGATACTAGAGCTTCGTGTGTGAAGGGTTCCAATGCCTGACCAATCTCACAACCTGGAAATCTAACTGCTCCGTTTAAAATATTATTTCATTTAAAATATTAATGTTCTAAAAAAAATAAAATATTAACATTCATTCTCCGAAAAAAGTAGAGAATGACTTGTTATGCTTTTTCTGGATAAATGAACACCTCAACATTCTCTCTCCCAAGCTAATCTAATCTAATCCCAGGAATTTCATTTTTGTCTTACGAAGTCTGTTATCTACCACTTTCCACTGGTGATGACGAGGATGCCTTCCTGTCCTGAGGTTGCTGTGGTGATAAGGCAGGTAGCTCGTCTTAATAATATTGTGTGGTGTGCTCTTTATTTTCAGAGCACATTCACATGCTTACCTTGTTGATCCTAATACAACTGGGAGAGTTAGGGAGGGTGGGGGTTATCTCTACATTAAGGATGAGGAACCTGAAGTATAAAGGAAAGAACAATGATAGCAACCATGGCTAAGCACTTATATTCCACGTCTTTTTTTGTTAATTTTTATTTTATATTGGAATATAGTTGATTAACAGTGTTGTGTAAGTTTCAGGTGTACAGCAACATTCCAGGTCTTTCACACATAATATCTTATTTAAACTTCTCAAGAGCCTTCTTTAGTAGGTGTTATTAGCTCAGTTTAGAGGAAACGAAAATGAGGCTCATAAAGGGAGGTGACATAGCCAACTTTCTCCAGATACTGAACGGTAGAGCTGAGAACCTCCAGATCTACCTCACTCCAAAGCCAATAAGCTCAGTCACTGACTTTTGAAAATTTGCTTAACCCATCAGTGACTAAAATGGCATTAAAATCCAGGATTCCTGATTCACAGTTCGGGACACCTTTCATCAAACCACTAATTCAGTTCTTCCTGACTGGGTAAGTTGCTAGAGCTAGACCCACCTATGACTAGAATAGCCACTGCTCACACAGAACTGCTTTGCAGCTGTTCCCCATTCCTAGCTAGTCTTCTGCTCTTATCTTCCAGGTCCATGCCTATGATTTGGGGGTTCTCAAGCATGTAGTCAGAGGGTTATCAATTTATATATATGTTTACATATCTATCTATTATATATGTATACAATGTATATATATTTACATAATATATAAATATATATATATTTGTATTATATATTTATACATATTGTGCATAGATATTCATGTATATGGATATATATACATGCACAGGCTTCCAGAATTTGCCAGATTCTCCAGCAAGAATCAAGATTTGCTAGGCCAAACAAACTTCTCAGGGATTTGCCAATAAGTGTAATTCTTTAAATACAGATTTGGATGTGTGTTGGTTCGCAATTTTGGGAATTTCCTCGGTGAATTCTGAAACTGGCCCCATACACAGAGGGCAAGGGGAGATGAAGAAAGAGGCAGGCCACTCCAGATTGGTAGGTGCGAGGTTTAATAAGCAAGGGAAGTTACAAGGCTCGTCTTGAGTGGCCTTAAGACTAGTCGATCTCTGCACTCACCCACCAGAATCTTAAAGGTTTATATAGATGCCTTAACTGGGTTTGGGCATGTATTCAGTCCAGGTGGTCTCAAGGCTGCATCTTTGAAATGACTTGGGCTAAGAGAACTGGGTGGAACATACATTCCAAGGACAGGGGAGAGGGTAAGGAGCCTCTGATTGCCAGGGTCTAGCTTGCTGGTCAACCAGTGGTCACATCCTCTTGATTACCTCTTCCAACAACATGGGAGAAGTGAAAGAAAAATGTTAATGGGAGTTTCTTCTCTTTCCCTGAGTGTCCCGTTCACATGGGCCTATAGACATAATCAAATCGAAGTTGTAAGCCCAGCACTGAGCTGAGGGATGGATTCTAACCATGTTCAGCTTTTCCTGGGGAGTCTGTGCTTATGTTCCTATTTGAGCTGCTCCACTCATCATTCATTTTCCATTTCAAAAGGAGATGAGGGTGAAAAAGGAGATCCAGGAGAGGAGGGAAAGCACGGCAAAGTGGGACGCATGGGGCCAAAAGGTAGGTAACATGATATGACTTTGACACTTTTCTCTCTCTCTACTGGACTTGCCTTGGAAGTTAGCAGCTTTCATAATGCCCTCTGCTCCAAAGATTCATGAGATGTGTTTCCTAGATGAATTTACTTGCCACCAGAGAGTTCCTATGAGATTGCCTGTCGACAAGACTCGGACACATTTCTCAAGCTTCATCCTTAGGGCTGGTGGGAAAGGAACACCCTGGGAGCCCTGGGGAATTGCAGTCTCTGGGAATATCTAAGAAACTCTGAGTTTTAGAAACACAGCCATGTTCACCGCTGTGTCTCCCCTCAGATGCCATGCTAAGCACCTCTGGCCGGCTGGCTTAGAGTGTGAGGGGAAAGAAAAGCAAGAGCAGAAAGAGCTGTCTGATCCATTGATTTACTCACTTTTCTCCAAGATCTCTTGGCAAATGGTGGGGTATGTATGGGAAGAACAGGAGAAAAGAAAATGAGAATATAACACACAGGCTATTAGGGAATGGTTTTACTCACAGGCCAAAACTCAGCCTCGCCAGAATACAGCTTCTGGATTGTGATGTGTCAGCGCGTGCCTTCCGAGCACTAGAACTATTCCTTGCCATCTGCTACAAGATAGTGGCCCTAGACCACTGATTTTAAAATCTTCAGTAAGTTAAAGAGAGAAAAAGACTCATAGGATTTTGAGACTTCAATTTGAGAAATGCTGATTTCAACTCTTCTTATTCTATAATTATGTACAATCAACTGCAAAATTATTCTCACAACTAGATAGCTTTACAACTGGTAAATATTGTTTAGATAATCATAGATTAAAAATGCAAATTAGTAACAATTTTGTAGGCACTCAGGAACCCCTGATTATATTTTTTTGGATGAAAACTTGGTGGGGCAATCTCTGATGTCCCTTTAATCACTAGGTTTTATGATTGTATGTTCCCTCCCCTTTGAAAAAAATGGCTAAGCTAGTCCAATTTGTTTTAAGGTAGCGAGGAAATAGAATCCCAAAGTGAAGCCAAAATGGATCTCAGGAGGAATAGAATTCGAAAAAACTGCAAGAATTTTTTCACTCATCTCCTTATCTGACCTTTAGATTAAACATCCTCTGCTGTAGGTCTTTAGAAATATTGCATTTTAATATCATCAGGCCCAGGACTGTCACACTCACCCACATTTTAATTTTAATACATACATTATAATGCTATTAAAATAGTAAATATAGCACAGGATGTTTATTATATACCACAGATAGAAGAATGCACTTTTCAGTATTTCCTTCAAGTGAATATCATATACTAGGCACATCATTAAAGGGAAGATAAAACCTTAGGATATAAAGATGACATGCTTTGCTTTTCAGGAATTAAAGGAGAACTGGGTGATGTAGGAGATCAAGGCAATATTGGCAAGACCGGGCCCTTTGGTAGGAAGGGTAAGCTACATTTTACTATTTATCCTCCAGGAGCAATTTAAAGCCAATTGAACCTACCCTCGATATATGCTGAAATGTTCTGTACCGTGAAAAACGATTCCTTTCCTTTCTTTTAAAACACGCATTTTCTCTTTCCTCCTATGTTGGCAGTTTCTTCCATACGTAAGCAATGTGTCTTTAAAAAAAGGCCTTGAGCAAAATTCAACTGAAATTCAGGGACAGATTCAAACATAAAGTTCAGTTAGTCTCTACCCAGAACTCTCTCCTGGGATCTACTGGTTATAATCCTTTATGCAATTAAAACGGGTGTCATGACCATGAAGCACACTCAGTTGTAGAAAATAATTATTCATAAAACTCAAGGTAGTTGAGGGCAGTATAATATTCCTTTTTAATCTGAGTGGAATAATAATAAGTCTGTGTCTGAGATCTACTAATAGGATAGGAGTTTGAGGTGTGTGTATATACATCCTTTTGTTTTCAGTCATATCCTGATCCTGCAGGTTCCTGCTTCCATATTATAAAACAGAGGTAGCCTCCCCTTTATTATCTAAGCACCCTAGCCCATCATATTCTCCTAAAGCACTACAATGGTAGCAGGTTCTTTTTTTTTTTTAATAGATCTTTACTGAGTATAATTGCTTCATGATACTGTGTTAGTTTCTGTTGTACACCAAAGTGAATCAGCCATATGCATACATATGTCCCCATATCCTCTTCCTCTTGAGCCTCCCTCCCACCCTCCCTTATTGCTTCTGATATTCAGCAATTTGTACAGACATCGTTCTGTTGGTTTGAAGTTACAAAGTGATCTCCTTTTACCTGGATACACAATTTATTTGAGCATAGGAGAATGGGCTCAAGTGGGGATGATTTGCATCACAGGGGCATTTTAAGCAGATACTTGCTACACTGGAGCTCACCACAGTAGTAGTGGGAGGTGGCTACGAAATTATGACCTAAGTACAGTATTTACTCCAGTTAATTTTATGCAGTTATGATTTAATACTACATCTTTACATTTGCTTACATTTCTCGCAACTGGGAATGGCACCATGTATGGTCTGTAGTCGTGTCTGTAAGTTTTGATAAATTTTAACTTTTTATAATCAGTTTGTGTATATTTTATGGTGTAAATGATAAAATAGATTAGTATCTACATATATTTTATACATTGATGACATACCTAAATTTTTCTTAATTTTTTCAGTATTTCTAGGCTATGTGGTTTACCTGTGAGTTTTTTCAAATTGTTGCAAATCTCCCCAAACTTCCCCAATATATTTCTTTTAAAACTTTGTGCATAAGTGAACCCACACATTTCAAACCCGTGTTGTTCAAGGGTCAACTGTATAATGCTGCATAACTACAGGACTACTATAGGAACCATGTCAGAGAGTAAAGCCAGATTGGTATGAAGAAGAGCTGACTGAGGTCTTGAAGAATAGTAACATGTTTATGGAAACAGGGATAAAGCATTTGAGGAAGATGCAAGAGATACTTGTGCAAAGGTGCAGAGTGGGGAAACTCAGTGCTATGGGTAATAGAATTCTGCAGCCTCGATGTCCCCTCCAGCCTTCCATATGTGCTTGAGCAGCTGCATAGTTAAACCAGCAGTGGCCAGCAGTGTGTTCTCCTGGGCAGGTTGATGGACGACAGGCTGAGCTGAGGCTATGGCCCCTCTCCTCTCATTCTGTGGCTTGGAACACCTTCCAGTTCGTTCCTTTGAGAAACTTCCTTCGACCTGCATTTGAGGGCAGAAATAGAAGGCAGTACCACTGAAAAGAAGTTATTATGGTTCCTTTTGATCCAGTGGCTTATATCCACCGTATAGTGTATATTCACTTGAAGTTGAAATCCTTGTAGCTGAAGAAGAGCTACATGGACCCCTCATAGTTCATGGTCCTGCTGTAGGATGTACCTGTGGTGGTTTTACCATGAAGCTGATGTTTTGGCTTCAGAGCCCCGCACTTGTTTGGGTTTTTCCCAAGCCGCCAAGAGGAGCCTCGGCGATGGGTTCACATGGCCACAAGTCTTGGTGAAATTTGTAAAATAACCTTAACTCATCAAAATGGTGCCTCTCAACATTTAAAAAAAATCAATGCCTTGCCAACAAGCCTTTTGAGACATATTACCCCCTTAATGAGATTTTTAGACATATTTTCCTTCTTGCCCACCCCTCCGTGAAATTTTAACACCATCCATGGACTATATGTTATGTAGTTTGTGTGTATTTATACTTTATATATTAAAAAAGAGTAAGATTTTTTCACATCCCCTGCACTGACTTTTGCATCCATGAGGTGGTACTGTCCCCATTGGAATGCATGGATTAAGGGTACTGTCTCCTTTTGCTGTTTCCCAAACATGCCAAGGTGCCTTCTTCTGCCCTCTGCCTTTGCTCAGACAGTTTCCTACCCCTACACACCTCTTCGTCCATCACTGTGTGTCAAAATACCACTTATTCTTCAAGACCATGAAAAATAGACTTCTTTATAAAGCTTTTCCTGAACCCTTCCTTTGTGTTCTCAACCTGAGTTTACACATCTGTTAAGGTGTGAACATCTCCCATCATGGATTATTTGGGCTGCCATACAGCAGAATATTTGAACTCTTGAGGTTCGAAATCGGAATGATTGGGTTTCAATCCTGACTCAGTGTCTTTCTTGCCATGTGACCTTGTATACATTTCTTAACCTATCTGTGCTTCAGTTCCCTCATGGACAAAATAAAGACAATAACAGCCTTAAAAAAATAAAGAGAGAGAGAGAGAGAGCAGTGTCTCCTGCGCCAACTTCCCTCCAACATACTTCTCCTTGTATCAGTTTTTGGAGTGGATACAAGTATTTTGGGAGCTAGCTAAGAAGAACTTGAGTGGGGGAGATATTTCCTTTGGACTTAATGAGATATATCTGTGTAGTTTGCAGTTACTTCCATGTACAGTTAAGTTCTTGCTAACAGTTCCAAAGTAAGAATAACTTCCAAGAATACTCCTACCACCGACTGTGCAGCTCTATCCAAAGTCATAATGAAAAAGTGCAGGGGCAGAAGTCAGATCATCATAAGAATGTGTCCGGGGCATTCAGCCCAAGAAATCTGTCGATTGTGCAAAAGAAAGAAGGCTTGAAATGTACCAGGCCAGAGTTAATCTGTGGAAAAACTTTCCAAATCTAACAGCTCAGATATGAACAAGACTTTACAGAGGTATTCTCAAAGTTGACAATATTCTTAATTTACATACACCATCAATAACAAGTTGTGAAGGTGAAAGCAACTTCTTACATTATTAATAATAAAAATTAAAGTCAGGTTTCTGCTACGGGCCATGAGAGATTCACCTGCATTAATCCTTCTGCTAAGCATGACTAGTTGAGTCAAAAAATAAATAAAACCATATCTGAAGGCATGAGAGGGCAACCAAATTGAAAAAGACTTTAGGGGAGCCACGCTAAGGTAAGCTCTACATCCTGTGCTAATTTTCCACATTTACCAATTCATACTTGAGGCAGCATTAAGAGACTAAGAGACTTGAGCAGAAAGCTGCTCAAACTGAATTGGGAATTCAAGGTCTGCCAGAGATGAGTAGCCCAGGAAATGCCACTCTTTTTCTCATTTCAAAAACAAAAATTTCCAGTTAAAATTCCAGGAATTCTGAAAAAACATTTAATTAAACATATGCCCATTCGTGTTAAAAAAATGTAGCAAACTAGAAATAGAGGGAAACATTTAATATGAAAAGAATGTCAACAACAACAGAAACCTATTTAAAAATCATAGTTGGTAGCGAAATATTGAACACTTCTCTCCTGATATTGGAAATGAGATGAGCATAGCCTTCATCACCAAGTCTAATCAGCAATTATACTCCAATAAAGATGTTAAAAAAAAAACATTATATTATAGAAGAGGTGCCAGCCAGAGCGAAAATGCAAGAACAAGAGATAAGAATCATAATAATTGGAAATGAAGAAGAGGGTGATTATTTCTTGATGACATGATAACATACCCAGAAAATACAAAAGAATCTAGAAATTAGCTATTTGTATTAAGTTTTATAGACAGCTTAACTTATAAAAATCAATTTTGTTTCTAAATACTAGAAACAATTTTAAGAACTGAAATTAAAAAGATTCCACCTATAATAGCATCAAATGGTCAAATATCTAAGAATAAATCCAACAAAAGATGCATAAGCTCTCTATGACAAACACCACATGTTGATAATGAGAGAAATGAAAGAATATCTAAGGATATGGAGGTAAAGCTACATTCATAGATTGGTTGACTCAGTATTAAGATGATCAATATTATTAAGATGATCCTCAAATTGATCAATAGATTCAGTGCTATTTCATTAACATCCCAGAAGTAGTTCTCTTGGAATAGATAAGCCAATTCAAAATTTATATGGAAATGAAAAGGACCATGAATACCCAAGGACGATCTTGAAAAATAAAAACAAAAGTGAAAGATTTAAATTACTGCATTTAAATATTTATTATAAAGTTAAACAGTTAAGATAGTATTGATTTAGTGCAGAGACAAATAGAGCAATGGAATTGAATACAGCATGCAGAAACAGACCCCAAACTTGAATTATGCAAAGATGATATTTTTTTTGAAATGGGAAATTATGCACCTATCCATAGGTCAATGGATGTATATGAATGCAGCCAAACATATGCAGCACATAATATATGAAAAAAAAGAATTATAGAAGTGCAAAATTCTTTTATTAAAATTATATGATTTTTAGTGAATTTTGTAATGTGGTAATTGGCTCCTTTTAAAATTTAGTGACTTAGTTTTCTTTTCTTATAATAAGGATTCATTTTTATAAGTACTTTGTCATTTGTAATTTAGTATTTTTTTTTAAAGAAGTCTCCTCAAATTGTATAAGCTTCAGATAAAAATACATCATGAATCTGCTTCTGGCTCTCTCAGCTTCATTTAACAAATGGTTAAAGGGAGGGAAAGGTGTAGCCAGAGTGTGGGATGTTGGACTTCAAGATTTCTGAGATGCGACCAAGTTATATAAGGTTAAGATCTCAAGTATTGCCCTAGAGATGAGCAGAAGTAGAGTGGGAGGCTAAGTCATTGCCATGAACACGTCCAGAATTCAAGGCCTTCATTAATTATTCTAGACGTTGCACATTCCTAGATTTAGATGTGCCAAATCTAGATGAGACTCCAACCAGGAGGGTTGAAGTTCATGATCTTGAGCCTGGTCTTAATCCTTTCATAGAATAAGACTAGGCAACTTTGGAAGGAAGGGTGGTGGATGACAGAGTCAAGGGGTAGGATCAAAAGTTTTCGTATGATTTTCTGAGCCTTAAAATGGATGAACTTCCAAAAACTGGAGAAGTAAGAGTCTGGAACGGATAGGGTTAACCAACCTTATCTTCTTCAGGCAATTCCTTATTCAAACTCAGTTGCCTACACACCTAGCACACACCTCCATCAGTTTATTATCGTCATGGCTTATTAGGTTGTCTGTTTCATCCAATACACCGTAGATTTCTGGAGGAAACAAATGAACAAAAGCTATATCACGTCTCTTTGTTTAAAGTGTATGTGAGGATGCTGCTTTTTAACCATTTTATTCTAATGTCTACTATACAGTAGAAACTTTCTAAATGTTTGTTGCATTAAGGATGAAAAAATAAATGATATACATTATTTCCTATGATGTGACCTTCTTTTCTACTCTTTATTTCTAAGTACCACTTTCCCTTAACATCCGTTTTCACCATTGGTTAAGATTTTTTTCTCCTCCAGAGCTATGTCATGTCCTGGAATTTCAAATTTATGAGGGTGTCCTGGAATTCAAAAAAAAAATGGAAGTTCAGTGCTCTGGCTCACCCGGATAAATTTCATTTTTAATCTGAACTTTGAAATGTATTGTTCTCATTTTGTCATTGGTCCTTCTAAATTTTTCACTGACTCAGATTAATCTCAGCTTTCTGGGCTAACCTTAATGTTGTCACTTGAATGGATAAGGTAGCTTTCTGGATGTCAATATTTCATTTCAGGAATAGGAAAGGATGATTTAGTGTAGGTAAATTCAATCTCACGACAAAATAGATGCTTTTACTTGAGGTTAATAATCTTTTTTACAGTGAAAGTATTATGGTGCTTGTTTGTTTAAAGGCAATCTCTAATTCTTCAACATGAAGACAGTTAACACAGAGGTGTTCTCACTTATGGGTCAAAAATAAGTTTTTGTGTATGCTTTAAACCAGATTTCGTTTTGGGGAGTAGACACTCTGAGCTCACATTCACCATGAATTGGCTAAGTACTTGGCACACTTTTCTTTACCATAACTCTGATTTAGGGGGCAGAAGCTAACACTGGTTGAACATCCTCTGGGAGTCAAGCACAGACCTAATCCCATGATAACATTATCTAATTTATCCTTCTTAATGATCTTATGACTTAAGGTACCACTATTCCACTTTAAAAATGAAAGACATGGAGGCTTAAAGGAATTACGTAACCTGTTCATGTTTAGCTATTAAGTGGCATAGTCAAGATTCAAGCCCTGGTTTTTCAGACTTGCATGGTTTTGCATTCCACCACACTGCATTGACTTTCCCATCTGTTAAAAAAATGGAAAGGAATTCATGTCAAAATACTGGAAAGTAGTCACAGTGCTTACATCTTCTCAGAAAAAAAAAATCCATGTATCAATTCAAGTATCTATTTCCCACATTAAGATCCAGTTAAAGGCTACTGCTTCAATGAATCTTTCCCTACTCTGATCCACAGCCGTCTTTACGTTCTCTGAAAACCTACCAGGCAATTCCTTTATTTCATTCTGTTTGTAGACAATGGTGCTAATGTCTCATCTCCTTGGTTTCTTATGTGCACTTTGTTTTCCTTAAAAACCTATTTTTTTGGCCGTGCTGCACGGCTTACAGGATCTTTGTTCCCTGACAAGGGATTGAACCCGTACCCTCGGCAGTGAAAGAGTCCCAGCCACTGGACGGCCAGGGAAGTCCCACCAAACCTATCATTTTCTAAAGCAAATACTCTATGTATGCTTTTTAAAAAATATTCATTATTGGGCTTAGACCAGAACTAGGATCATAGCAGAACTAGAATCAATTTTCAACCTATGTTGAATTGAAAGGATTCACATATAAAGAAAAGAAACTATTTTTAATTAAAAATTAAGCCATATTCATATGAACTTTCAAGTCCATATTGCTTTTGGTGATGATAGGACTGATATTCCTTTCAACTTTTTATAACATTTTTTGAAGACTTTGCTTCCCTTCATTAAGTCATTGTTATTTGAAAAACACCATGAATTGGGGAGTCAGAAGTGGTTGGGTTTCAATACCAGCACTGCTATTGAATTGCTGGATGTCCTTGAGCAATTTATTTTGCCTCTCTGATCTTCAATATCTTCAGTTGTAGAATAAAGATAATGATAGTACCTAGCTCATTGGATTTAATATGATAATACCTATAAAGTATCTGAACAGTATTTGACAAATGATTGGCACTCAGCAAGTATATATTCCTTTTCTTCCATTAACACACTCTCAAAATCTAGTCTTATCTTTTCCAATTTACATATAAAGGAAATGAGGAGTTTGCAGGACGCAGCTTAGGTGTGTCCAGATCAATCTTCCTCATCAGGGTGCTCGGCATATTTTTATGCTTCTTTCCCAACTGTACCTCTGCTGTACATTGTTTCCTATGTTGCTCCCACCTTCACCTGCTGAAGCTCCAATGCCATCTCCTCAGGAGAGCCTTCCTTCATTCTTCCAGCTGGGGCACTACCTCTTCCAACTCCCTTCTGCATTGGACAGGGTATGTTATCTCTGTTCATGGTCTTTCTCATAATATTTATCACATTCCATTGTCATAGATTTCACCATTGTCTCATTTCATCCTAGTACAAGTTCTGAGGCATTCCCCAGCATACTTAAACTACATTTGGGGATTCAAGGACTCCTCTCCTTTTGTCTGGGGAACTCATGAATGTCTGGCATCACTGTAAAGAAAAGTGTCCACACGGGTCAATTTGGAAAGGCTCAGCAAATCCTGGGGGCCCTGGCAGGCATGCCTTTCTGCATGATCAGTGGCCAGTATGTACAGGACTCAATGAAAAGCAGTCAGCAGACAGTGATGAAAGAATAGCTAGTGGGCAGGCAACATGGGGAACCCTTTGGGTTTTAGAGTGGCTCCCAGGTTTTCCCTTTTGCTGGGAAAGGAAGAGGTTAGGCAGAACCTCAATGTTGACCCCATTGCCCCTTACATTGCTCCCTCGGTCATATACCCAATTCCTGGCCACATCTTTATCCTACAAGAGTAAGCCTCATACTCTTCTCTAGCCTGGATGACCTTCATCCTGTATTCATCCCCCTGAATTCTTTCTTATTCTTTTTCCAGATCACCGTTGAAGCATAAACTCTATTTTACTTCTATCAGGGTCTTCTCTTTTGAAAAGAGAACTTCAGGGCCCAAAACTTCAGGCAAACATTTCCTCTTATAAATCAAAAGCTTTTGCTTTCAATTATTGTGCCTCATGTGGGCTTCAAGAGCTTATTTTGAAGTTGAAAAAATTCAACATTTTTTTTCTCTCTGGTTTAATAATTCTGATTCTCTGAGAACTGTTTTGTGGATGTCTCTGGCTGAACAAGAAAAGGGTCAAATACAAAAAAGAGCAGAGAGGAAAATTATCAAGGTTGATATGTCAGTATAATATTTTGGACACAAGTTTATACTATGGATATTTGCATACATCACATCTCTTCCAAAAAGCATAAACTCTTTCAAGCCAGATGTTTAATCTTGTCCCTCTTTATACCCTTTCAAAGTACCAAGCAAGTCTTCTGTTTTGCATAGAGTAAGTAAATAGTAAGTGTTTGTTGAATTAAATTGAAAAAGCACGATACATGTTTTTGAAAATCCAAGGGCAAAGCCACATGGAAGAACTTGGGGGCATAATAAATACACAGACACTGTGTAGTGCTAATCAGTTGATCCAGATATGTAAAACAATGGCACTTTTTAAATTAAAAACATGCAGAATATTGTCTTAGCTTTGCCCAGAAGGCCACATTATAAAAACATGTTAGGAAGATCAGTGACACAAACTTAAACATTTATACATCCACTGGAATTCTGAATTCCATCTAATTAAATTAAGACTTGTTTGATTTATTGTACCTGTACAGCCAACTCAAAATCAAATTATTTTTATAAAACCAAGGAATATTTGTTGGAGATATTGCAATGAATTTTAAAACCTCTTTCCTGTTATTTTACGTGTATAAGATATTGTCTGCCTGAAATAATTTTATTTCATTAGATTTTATGTGTTCTATTCTGTTCATCAATAACACTATTTCATTTAGTTGTTCTTGTCATGGCTATTGTTTTTCTTCAGGTGACAAAGGGGAAAAGGGTTTGCCTGGGATACCTGGAGGAAAAGGCAAAGCAGGTATAATATACTTAGTTTTTCTTCTTAATTTTTAGCATCATTCCAAATCTATTCATCTTAAAAATGAATATAGTTCATAGAAAAACAATAGTCTTTTCAGTGGGATTAACCTCATTTTCCTTGGGCCAGAAGAAAGGGAAGAATGAAAATTTCCTCTCTATCTGCTGGTGACTTTCCAAGCCTCTGGGGAAGGGGAGGATGGTGTATTCCACCCCTCCCATGCTTACCATGAGGCAGCAAACCCAGCACATCAGGAAGCAGCCCTCATTCTCCGAGACGAGGAGGAAAATCCACGAGGGCCACAATAATTGGACCAGCACGTCTTACATTCCACCAACATCTCAGCCAAATACTGGCCAAGTAGTTTGCCAGCAACAAACTGGCCTGATCCAGTGAGGCCCTGTGGTTACAGAACATGCCTCAATGGCCGGGGAGCTTCTCCCTGTTACTGAAAGAGAGGTCTATTTCCAGCGCTTGATGCAAGGGAAAAAGTAGCTTGTTCTTGGTGAGCTTCAATTATTTCTATCCGTAAAGGTGTAGTGCAGACTAATTCTAGGAGCTCTTTTAACTTCCTTATATTTAACTGTGAATGTGGATAAATAAAGCCACAGATTTTTTTTTCCTTTGGCTAATAGAATTCATTTTGCTTTTCAACAACCAAAGAAACAAAGCAAATGGAAATGTTGACATGAAGCAGCCATTAAATAGGAAAAGGGAATCATTTGAATTTTTTTTAACTTTTTATTTTATATTGGAGTATAGTTGATTAACAATGTGTTAGTTTCAGGTGTGCAGCAAAGTGATTCAGTTATACATATACACGTGTCTATTCTTTTTCACATTCTTTTCCCATTGAGGTTGTTACATAATATTGAGCAGAGTTCCCTGTGCTATACAGCAGGCCCTTGTTGGTTATCTGGGAATCACTTGAATTTTACATAATTTTCCTTACAATTCTTTCTCTGCCACATTACCAGTAGGTAAGTGAAAAGGTAAATGAGCAAAGGGGAATTAATGGCAGAAGTTAAAAATCATAGTTAATCCACAAATGGAACAACCGACTCTTGAAATTGTAAGATAGATCTATTCACAAGATTTAAACTTAGTCCTTGAAACATTAAGCTATACTCCAAATGGATAATCAGAATTAACATTTATTTCATTGTGAAAGTTTTCTCCTGTCTTGGCAGAGTTGTGTGAGCCAGTGAACAATGCAGTAACACAAGAGAAGACTGGCTAGAAATATGTTTTTTAAAAGCTGTAAAGATTTTATTCTGAGACTGGTATGTTCTGTGTTCAACAAAAATGCCAAATGGTCCAGAATATGTGTACAGTGGTTAGTCATATTTACTGTTCTTTAAAAAAATCTGGTTTAGAAGTGTGTTTTAACTAATTTAAAATATTTAAAAAGATATTTTCTGAATTCCTAAAGACAAGGTATATCAGAAACCCTGTCTTAAATAAAAGATGAAAAGCATAGCCATTCACAGAGAGATGTAGCAAGACTAGAAGAAGACAGTAAATATTGGGAAGAGAGCAATTGCTCTTTTCAACCAGTCTGCTTGTGCTTCAACATGAATTCACAGCTTTGTCATTTAAAAGGGACTGTCTGTGATTGCGGAAGATACCGAAAAGTTGTTGGACAACTGGATGTCAGTGTGGCTCGCCTCAAGACATCAATGAAGTTTGTCAAGAATGGTGAGTCTCTTCTATTGCTTTGTACTATTTATCCGTGGATTTATCTCTTTCAACACTGCAATTCCAACATCCCTAGCGGGAAATAATTTGGGCAAAGGCCTACTGAGATAGTGTCATCAGTTTAAAGGTCTCTCAAAATCCTAATTATCCACTCATTCTAGGACACTTCAGGTCCACTTCCTGTGGACATACATATGTGCGTTCCTATGGGTACTAAAGGGTGCTTTAGCGAGAGAGGGGAATGAAGAAGAGGCAGCGTTTGGCTAGCTGGGCCTTAAGAAAAAAAAGGGCCCAGCTTTCATCGGCCAGCATCTCAGAAGATAAAAGTCACAATAAAAACAACAGCTACTTTCTTGAGTACTTGGAATAATATTAATTTTTATGATTAGACCGAAGCTTAGAGAGATTATCTTACACATAGATACAAGCTAATGAACAGTGGAGCACGGATCTGAACACAGGTTTCATGACTCCTCTACCCTAAGTGCAAATCAATAGGAACATTATGCATTTCTCTAAATTGTGCAATTTTCCATATCAGTCATTTTTGTTTTCCCTTGTATTTCCCTATTAAAGTTCTCAATAAAGCCCCTAAAGTGGGGCTTATGTGCCCTCTCCTGAGACAGTATGAATGAGGGAACTGTTTTAGTTACTGTTACGGTTGGTTTCACTTTGTTGTACTTTTATTTATTATAATCCAGCCATATTTATTGTACAGTACTGGAGGCACACAGATGCCATCTTGTGTCCATTCTCATCTTGTGATACTAAAGGTATAGGAAATGTTTGATATGAACTAACCCTCAGTTAAAACTCTGGTTATAACCTACAGAAGATGCTTCATCTGACATGACTTGGACCTTAATGAATAAACCAGACCCCAGAGGTTCAACATAGCACAATAGTCCTTAATATTTGAGTGCTCATAGATTTATTTGTAAATTTTAACTTATAGACCCTAAAAAGATGTATGTAGATGCCCCCATAGGCCAAAACGTACATAGCATATTATGAGCTCGGGATGATTCTGAGTCCCCAATTCTGTCCTGAATCTTACTCAGAAGCTCAGTCTACTTCATGTACCTGGAGTGAAGTATAGACCATCTCAGTTGATGTATATGTTCACAATCTAGGAATCTGTCCCATAGGGACAAACTTCTGTATTATTTCCATATCAGTCCAATAAGCCTTTACCACCCCCTAATGCTGTTCCAGGCACTGAGGCTACAGAGTGGCAAAGACATGGTCACTGGCCTCAAGATGCTCACAGTTCAGTAGAAGAGACACACAAACAATTAGACTAGAATGTGTCAAGTGTTGTGAAGTGAAAGGGACAATGGAAACATAGGGGAGAATGCACAAGAGTGCTCATGTCTGTCCAGGAGCATTGAAAAGGCTCTTATAGGAGAGAACACTTCCACTAAGATCTAAAGGACAGGTAGGAATTTGCCGGATAAAGCAGTAAGAAGACCTTCCAGCCATGAAAGGCACGGAAGTGGAAGAGAGAAGGTCATGCTCAGGGAACTGTAAGTGTGGCAAAAGCATAAACTAGGAGGGGAAAAACTGTCTGAGATGAGCTGAGTGACAGTTCATATAACACATCTTTGTCAAAATAGCTCTATGCTTCACATTGTGAGGGAAGTGAAGGAGAAAAAGACAAGGGAGGACCAATGATAGGAGTTTGTTCCCCATTTGACAACTAGAAAGGTGGAGAAAATATTGAACCAGTGCCCACCTCATGATAGGGTCTTGGAAAATAATTTTAAACTTTGAATAAATGAATTTAAATTAGCAATATTTTATACTTAGCATTTCTCTTTTTGACATATATAATCACATTCTTCTTTTCCTTGCTGCAAAGTCATAGCAGGGATTAGGGAAACCGAAGAGAAATTCTACTACATCGTTCAGGAGGAGAAGAACTACAGGGAATCCCTGACCCACTGCCGGGTCCGGGGTGGAATGCTAGCCATGCCAAAGGATGAAGCTGCCAACATGCTCCTGGCAGACTACGTCTCCAAGAGTGGCTTCTTCCGGGTGTTCATCGGGGTGAACGACCTTGAGAGAGAGGGCCAGTACGTGTTCACCGACAACACTCCACTCCAGAACTACAGCAACTGGAAGGAGGGTGAGCCCAGCGACCCCTACGGCCACGAGGACTGTGTGGAAATGCTGAGTTCAGGCAGGTGGAATGACACAGAGTGCCATCTTACCATGTACTTTGTCTGTGAGTTTGTCAAGAAGAAAAAGTAACTTCCCTCTTGCTGCACATTTGTCATTTCCCTGTGACTACCATGGCAGTTATTTTTATCCATCTTTTTCTGTCTAATTACGCTAAATTCATTCTGACTCAAGGCAAGTGAGAAATGCTAGACTGAGGTTTGGAATCTCCATCACCATGCTCGTCCATGACGATTTTGAACATTTTCATACACAGTATGTTATTGAGCCATAAGCTCACCAGGTTATGGGTCCCAAGAGAGAGCTTGAATTACTAGTTGTGCAGGAGGTTGTTGTCTATGTCTCAAATGAAATTCTCACTTGGCATTTGCTCTGCCACCTCTCCCTAGGTAAACCACTGTCTATCTAGCCCAGTGGATAATTGGATAGTTGGTTGGGGATGATTAGGCTCCAAGCCAGACATATGAGAGGCTCTTCTCTTAGGAATGTCAAGGTATTATCTGTCTTTGAACCCAAGATCCCCAATTCTTTGACCAGTCACCCACCATGGCCATAGCCACACAAGCAAGGTCCTCTTCTTTGCATAGACTCAGAAATACTTCAACTCTAAGCCTCTGTATGAGGAACTTCTAGCCTAGTGCCCTGTTCCAGACCATATGGAATCATACAGATAACTTTTGTTCTTCTGGTTGACAGCCTTCACTGAAGTATACCAAGCCTTGGCCCCCTTTCTGTAGGCCCACAGGTAAATTCCAGGCTTCCAGATTAACCCTCTGATCTGAGGAAAAGGGAGCCCTAGAAATTGAAAAGAAAAAAAGGAAAGGTTAGTTCCCACACAATATTATTTATAATCCTCCTGCTAAATTGCCCCCTTCTATTAATATGGCTCCATTTTTCCTCATCTTTAGTTTATCCATAGCAACTTTTCTCCCCTTGGGCATGGAGAATGAAGGAAAGGGTTTGTGAAGCCTTCAGAAAACTCTAGAAGCTTCAGGGTGCTACCAACACCAAGTCTCTAAGACCCTTCTCTGCCTCTAATATATCATGCATGGTGACATTTTGTGGGAGGCCCTTTATTCTCGGCTACTGTATGTTGTAAAAATCTCACCTCAGTGATGCTTTCAAGTACTATGACATCACAAGAATGTGTCAAGTGTGGAGTTTGGAACATGCCTGAGACTCACATTTACTAAGCTGGTAAAATTCTACTTTGAACTGCAGATCAAACCTCAAAGCAGGTCTAAATTGAAATTTAAAAATAAAAGTTCAACAAAACCCTAGATTATCCCCTTATAAACTGCTGCTCCATTTATAGTTTGTGACATACAATTAAACATTTAAAATGCTGGCAAAACAGTTAACAAAGTAAGAGAAACAGATCAACGACATATGTTCACCTTAAACCACCTGTCTATGATTTCAACCATGACTAACTGGTTATGAGATAGGACTTAATTAGGTTATTTCTGTGAGTTTATCAAGGGTCACAAGCTCAGGTTCTACAGAGGCCATACAGATGACATAAATAAATGAAGTGGAGCAGGTGGGGATCCTGGTACACTGAACACAGCTTGCCCTCCCAAAGGAACAGCTGCTTCTCAGTCACTGCTATTTTTGCCATGGAGGACCCAATGTTGCTACATGTTCTGATATTTAAGAGAAGTCAGAAAGCTGGAACTTTATAAGGTATCTTTATATTTTTAAATGTTGGCAACTAATCAATTCTTAATCCACATTCTAAGTCATACAAAACAGTCTGCTAGCCAAAATTGTGCCCTTTCCACTTCTTACCTCTGGGGAAAAGTTCTGAAGGTTCTAACTGTGTAGGATGTCATTAGGGCACAGTGACATCAAAGTCAAGATCTCCCATTTATACCTCATTCAATTCAGCTCATAACAGGACTTCAGTCAATGTTTGTCATTCCTCAGGTTAATAGATTAGTTACTAATTCAGACTTTTGAGAATGTGGCATATTTTGAACGCAGGGCAGTTAAATCAAAATTACAAAGCAGGATACCATATCAAATCCAGTATCCTGGGGTAGAATGCCAGCCAAGAGCTTGAGGAACAAGAATCTAGAAGCACTTAGAGGAAAAGAAAGGAATTAGAAAAGAGGAGAGAGGGAACAGACAGGAAACATTGCCTATGGGCAGCTCACACTGGGATTTATATTCTGATTTGTTCTAAGCCCCCCAAGTATGAATATTAATTGTGTGTACTGTCCATGCTATTCTAATTTCTATTATGATTATTATAATAATAACAACATTTCTCTCAATGACTCATCGTTGCTGCCAGTGCTTCCAAGAGAAGATGACAGAGTTTCAAAGGTAGGATTCATCCTGAGACCTTGCCTGGGAGAAATTTTGAAGGCACCACACAGTTAATTAGATTTGCTATAAAACTTACTTTGTGCTTTACAAAATAAATGTCTTCACATAACATTTTCCATGTGATCCTGATAAACTCTGTGAAGTAAGAAGGGCTGACGTTTTTACTGCCATCTTTCCAATGAGAATACTGAGGTCCAAGGAAGCTAAGCAGTTTACCAAAATCAACTCATTTGAAAGAAAAGCAGGATTTCACTCTGCTGATTGAAACTGTCAATCCAGTGTTCTCTCCAGCCTATGCTTTTTGCTCTTATATTGAATGGAATTTCATCCACGATTCTCTTGTGATAACAGGGGCTCAAATAATCTCTCTTAATTACTTTCCAAAGTTAAAGATTAGGGTTAATTAATAGAATTGCTGGGGATTCAGAAACTTGCCTTACAAATATGGTACTCACTGGTTTCTTTTTAAATTCAGGAATGTCCTCACATGTCATTAATGTTGAGGGGGTGATTTAGTACAGTGTCACTACAGTTTTGCAAATAACTACAGATTTAGGGAAAGCAAGGCAGATATATTAAAATTGAGATTTACCAAAAATAAAAATGAGCAAGTAATTATTTGCCCCATAAGAGAATAAAGTAGATAATTCCCTTAAATAATAAACATTTGAAATCAATTTCATTCTCAAAAGTTAAATGTATATTCAACTTTTCAGGAACATATCTGGGCACTCCCCAAGATGACATAAATGTTCCAGGGGAAGAAAATTAAAAATTTGTTCACAATTGCACAATGCTGCCTTTTCAAAGCAACACACACTATAGCCAGACAAGAAGAAATATCTTATGCCCAGAGTCATTGCCCAAACACTGTATAAAGTTATACACCCTGTGTTGAGAGAAATATAACAAACATTGATTACACTTTGGACAACTCACCCATAAAAACTACTGGCATTAAAGAAAAGGTATTTTTTCCTGCTTAGATGTATGAGCTTCTTTGATTGTTATTAACCAATTAATTTTCAGCTCTCTGGATTGCATACCTGGAGACCATAAGACGTCTGTGGAATAAGAAAGGTTAACTAAATAACAGCACCCACTGCATTTGCCACAGATATGGTATACATTAATTTTTTTTGAATATAGGACTTTCTTTTACTGCACTCCTAACAGGTGGTCACACAGTCCATATTTGAAGGTTTTGGGTAATTTTCTAACCCCATTAGAAAGTTTTTCCTTACAGTGAAGTAAAATATGCTGTCTCTAATTTCCATCTATTTCCTTGTTCTCCCTTCTGCTGTTCATAACTCTGAGAGGTCTGACCCTGAGACCAGCTGGATCAGGCTCTAAATGAAAGTACAAATCAGGACAGGGAGAGCTGTGCTCACTGCGGCACTGGTTACTAAGGTGAATACCCAGTTTTGTACATTTCTCTAACCCTATATGGTATACTCCACTCCCAGTGAATTCAAATTTTGTTGGTGAGGCATTAGAGGCACAGATATAGAGTAGAACTGGGATTGAACGTCATGTGGGGCATCTCAATTATAAATAATCTATTTATTAGGAGAGAGTATTCAGTGGAGAGGGTTCAACCCTAAGGGAGGAGGCCGTTAAGAGGTTGATGGTTTGGTAAGACCTGATTGAGAGGGTTCAGGGCAGGTGTCCAGTGCCAGTGGGATGAAGTCCAAGTCAGAGACCAGGTTTGTGAAACTGACATGGTGAACAATTTGCTTAGGTACCTAGTAGACCTCACTAACTCATTAATTCATCAAATGTACTTATGGAGCATTTACCATGTGATGAGGGCTGGAGACACAATGGAAGAGAAGACAGATCAGACTTCTAGCCTCATGAACAGAGCTCTCCTTCGGCTCATTGAACATCTATGTTACCACACTGAAGCCCAAGAGTTAATCCACTGTCACGGATGGAATATATAAACCTATTCTATTTTTACTCCTACTTCCTCTTCAACATAACGCCTCTTCAAAATTATACTGAAATAAGTTGGACAAAGAGAATTTTTTTGTGTGTAAAAGTACAACGTTACCATTTCTTGAAGAGCAACATTGACACATCTCTTCAAGTACATTTATAAATTCCTGTAGGCTGGCTAATTTTGATGTGAACAAGAAGTTCTCATGTCGTTGTGTATACTCACCCACACCACTTCCTCACAAGACAGAATATATCCTTGTGATTGTGCATGGATGAGCATTAACACTTGGTAAATATTCCTCCACATTATTTTTTTCTGGTGACCTACAGCTGACATTCAGTGAAACCCAGATTTCCCACAGACTGTCACTTTCATACTAAAATAAAGACAGGTAGGGAGAAGGTGGAAGGGAATCAGAATTTTATAATTTATTAAAATGTGAGCACAGCAACCTTAAATTAATCACCATGTTGGCATCTGCAGCTGGGAAATAATGCAGATTCATGTGTGTCCACACAATTTTAAAGCTATGTAATGCTTTGGCCTATGTGTTTTTCACTTTAGAACCCTTAAACAGATGAATTTATCAAGAGGTAAGTCTTATCCTTTGTACAAACTGGGTTGGTGGGCTTCTGGGGGAGGTGATAGAGATGAGGATTGTCTACAACTCACCCCTCGATATATTGATAGAACGTCAGTCAGGAAGAATACTCATAAGCTCCGCCATGATATGTGAAAAACCAAGGCAGGCACAGAAATTTCCTAAGTCTTGAGAAAATGAGGTAAGTGGAGACATAATTGCAAAACATATTCAATTTACATCCAATAAAGTCTAGGTGAATATTTTTACTAAGTGTAGTGCACATAATAGACAACTGTGGGAGACTCTTTCCTAGGAGATCACAATTTCATATGGATATTTCCTGAATCAACTCAGAGAAAATGATTCTGGAGAAAGCTTACCAGGAGAAACATATGTGTTTTACAAATAGATGCTTTTTGGAAATGTTTATGTTTAAAATAATAATGTTTCAAAATATGTTTCCCCAAACTCCCTGGTTTGTCTGATCTTATCTTTGATTCTGCTGATGTTGGTACTTTTCAGGGACTCAGTCTCCAGGAAGGATGAAGGATTTTTGTACAGGCACACAATTACAATCACCACAATTGTCTCTTCCACAGAATAGGGATATTATCTTTGCCCTAAAGGACCTTAGGGCTTAAAGAATAGAGTGAACAAATATCTCCAAGAGTCCAAAATTTTGATCTCTACATTTGAGAAAAAGGAGATCCAAAAATACATTTTGAGACACTGGAATGAAATATCAAAAAGCACCATTTTTAAAGAAGCTTGAAAATATTTGTTCTGGAGTTTCTAACCCTAAACACCCTTGCATGGAGATATTTTATAAAAAGTGAAGGGCAGGGAGTAAATATATATGTTTGTGTCTCCATCTTTGAAAGTGTAAAAGAAAAAATACCTAAACTCTTCTTTCCTCAGATAATCTATGTTACTGGGGATGGGATGGAGCATTACACTACTGCTCCTTTTAAAAAGTTTTGTTGTAAGTTTTCCTCATTCTTACATTTTCAAAAATTCAGTAGCTCAGTATGCACTAATGTCCAGGCCTCACTGATTCATGCCTGTATGAATTATCAAGATAGTATCTGGAGGGTGAAATTATACATGAAAAAATGATGTGTTCCTTTGCTCACCACAAACAATCCCTCAGTTCCATATGGAGAGGAATAACGTGATATCTGGGCCCTGGTACGTAAACACCTTATACTGGAAATCTTTACTGTCAAACTGTCTGTAATCACTCCAGAGTGAATCAGCTGTAAGTATACATATATCCCCATATCCCCTCCCTCTTGCGTTTCCCTTCCCCCCTCCCTATCCCACCCCTCTAGGTGGTCACAAAGCACCGAGCTGACCTCCCTGTGCTATGCGGCTGCTTCCCCTTAGCTATCTATTTTACATTTGATAGTGTATATATGTCCATGCCACTCTCTCACTTCATCCCAGCTTACCCTTTCCCTGCCCTGTGTCCTCAAGTCCATTCTCTATGTCTGTGTCTTTATTCCTGTCCTGCCCCTAAGTTTATCAGAACCAATTTTTTTTTAGGTTTCATATATATGTGTTAGCATACAGTATTCATTTTTCTCTTTCTGACTAAGTACTTCACTCTGTATGACAGACTCTACGTCCATCCACCTCAGTACAAATAACTCAATTTCGTTTCTTTTTATGGCTGAATAATATCCATTGCATATATGTGCCACATCTTCTTTATCCATTCACCTGTTGATGGACACTTAGGTTGCTTCCATGTCCTGGCTATTGTAAATAGTGCTGCAGTGAACATTGCGGTACATGACTCTTTTTGAAGTATGTTTTTTTTCAGGGTATATGCCCAGTAGTGGGATTGCTGAGTTGTATGGTAGTTCTATTTTTAGTTTTTTAAGGAACCTCCATACTGTTCTCCATAGTGGCTGTATCAATTTACATTCCCACCAGCAGTGCAAGAGGGTTCCCTTTTCTCCACACCCTCTCCAGCATTTATTGTTTCTAGATTTTTTTTTTTTTTTTTGCGGTACGTGAGCCTCTCACTGTTGTGGCCTCTCCCGTTGCGGAGCACAGGCTCCAGACGCGCAGGCTCAGCAGCCATGGCTCACGGGCCCAGCCGCTCCACGGCATGTGGGATCTTCCCGGACCGGGGCACGAACCTGTGTCTCCTGCATCAGCAGGCAGACTCTCAACCACTGCACCACCAGGGAAGCCCTGTTTGTAGATTTTTAATGATGGCCATTCTGACTGGTGTGAGGCGATACCTCATTGTAGTTTTGAATTGCATTTCTCTAATGATTAGTGATGTTGCGCATTCTTTCATGTGTTTGTTGGCAATCTGTATATCTTCTCTGGAGAAATGTCTATTTAGGTCTTCTGCCCATTTTTGGATTGGGTTGTTTGTTTTCTTGATATTGAGCTGCATGAGCTGCTTGTAAATTTTGGAGATTAATCCTTTGTCAGTTGCTTCATTTGCAAATATTTTCTCCCATTCTGAGGGCTGTCTTTTCATCTTGTTTATGGTTTCCTTTGCTGTGCAAAAGCTTTTAAGTTTCATTAGGGCCCATTTGTTTATTTTTGTTTTTATTTCCATTTCTCTAGGATAGCTAGAGAGATCAAGTTTAGCAGAAAGCTAGGACGCTGAGAATAGAACAGGGAAGCAGAAAGCGGAAACCTCCACCTCTCTAGATCACATAGTAATCAAAAAGGCAGTACATGGAGTTGCTGATCACGCAGGTGATGGGGCCATTGGCCAGAAACCTCAGTGCCCACCAGGAATCTTTAAGTTAGAGGGAATTCATTAAACATGAGACTTCTGAGGAAAGCCCTGGAAGAGCTGGGGTACAGAAAATGATCAAATATGACAAAGTCTCAAAGCTTTAATTCCTTGAGGTTTCTAAAGTCCATTGAGTATCCCAGGTTCTTCTGCTGCTTGCCACTGAATAGAGTATTTTCCACATTATCCTTTACCACAACCAGCAGCTTCAGCTGAGATCATCTAGTCGGAGTATGGTGAGAAGTGTTTGAGACCCAAGCTAGACAGTATAACTGTAAAAATGGCATTCTTCTAGGACAAATATTTCCTGAACCTGGGATACCAGTTAGATAATCAATTTGACTGGTTTTGGTGAGTTGAAGTGGACTTTATTGAACTTGATGGGAAGGAGATTCTCTAGATCAAAGGCTTAACCAAAAGTCCTTTATGGGTGTTGAGCACATAAGCCTAAATGAGGGTGGGGTTACTTTCAGTGATTTTTGCACAAGATAAAGTAGAATTGCATTTTACTCTTCATCATTGGATGTCAGTGGAAGAAGTCATGTTAAGAGTAAAGGAACTAACTTGCTCAGATGTATAATTTGGTAGTAAAAATTATCTAGTAACTTATATGGGAGGAAAGGAAGCAAGGATAATACAGCACTCTCCTCATGTCAGAGGAGGCTAATGCTAAGCTTGGTACCTGGTGGTAAAAGAATAAAAGTCTTATTGGGCACATTCCTTTGATGAGAAAAAAGAGGAATTTATGCTGATGGATTCAAAAGGAGATAGATTAGAGACTAACACTTCTTTATTAGAGACTAACTCTTCTTTATTAGAGACTAACTCTAAGATAGCTCATGATGCTAAACGTCTTAAACCTAGATCAGAGAAATCAAGGATGAACTCAAAGACTGAAGAAATAAAACTCATTGATACTTTATTAATTAGGAAGAGTGATATCCACCAAATTATACATCTGAGCAAGTTTCCTTTCTATTTCTCACTAAGAATCACTCAAAACAGTGGTAATACTCAGCACCCCACATGAGGAGAGTAATGCACTATGTCTGAGAAGTCCTGAGCAATCAAGCTCCTTTCTCTTCAAAAGACCTTGTCAGAAACAACATATACTATTATATAACAATAATTCTGAAAATCAGCAAGCCATGTCATATATGCCTAAAGACCAGGTTCTAGACCTTGAAATTCTGTACTAGCAATTTTTAAATTTCAGTTTACTTGAGTCTGTATCATAACACATAGACATTTCCCATTCATCGTATTTTAGAGACTTTCCATGGGCAGTCCTGGCCAGAGTCCCCCACAGCAATCCTGGGTGTAGAGCTGAGATTTGAAGGTACAGAAATGGGAGAAGTTGCTTTGGGTAAGAATATTGAGTGAGGAGAGCAGATATCCCAGGCCTGAGATCTAAGTTATTCTAGTATTTAAAGGTTAGGAAGGATAAGGGTTGGTTTCTTATGGTTCATTGATAAAGGGTAGGCAGAGAATAGTAGTAGAATCAGGAACATTTCAGGAAGGGAGCATCAGATTTATTGAATGTCTCTGAGAGTTCAAGTACAAGCAGTTAAAAAGCACCTATTGGATTTGTCAACATGAAATCCTAAAGGAACTTAGCAAAAGTCTCAATAGTATGAGGGAGGCAAGATAAAGTAGAGCTGGGTTGATGGGGAAGTGGGCTGCAAAGAAGTAGAGATAGTATATACAGGTAATATTTTCCAGAAGCTTTTCAGTAAAGGAGAGTTGAAGCAATCCAATCAAGAATGGAAGTTGGACATTGTCAATCAAAATAATAGTAATAACTAATATAATTTGAGTGCTATGTTAAGCATTTTATATGTGGTTTCAATTTAATCCACAAATCAACCCTATGTAGTACATACTATTACTACCTCCATTTACCTATGAATAAATAGAAACACAGAGATTAAGTAGCATCTCTAAGGTCCATTGCTGGGCCTTAGAGCTGGGATTTCATTGCAGGCAGTTCAGTTCAGGGCTTTCATTGTTAAATCACTAAACTATTCCATCTTACCATATGATAATGGGCATATTTTGAAAGTCCAGAGTTTCTGCTATGGCTTTGCTACCTAGGTTCTAGATGAATTTCACAACTCACTCAATTTTTCTGGGCATGTTGTCGGCATGTACAACACACTTATTGATGGATGTATGGAAAAGAGGAAAAACTGTACAAACACATTCCTGTTTCACAACACCTCCATCAGTCCTGAATAGGTTTGAAACTTAAGAACATATTGTCCATGCCTCAAAAGGAACAAATAGATATTTCAAGAATTCTGAAGACTACTCTTTTTTCTGTCCCTCAGAAGGCAAGGAAAATTACAGCTTCACATAAAGGAAGTGACTAATAGAGACAGAGCGTTCCGAGGGGATCTGGCGGAAAGCACTTAAAGTCAGACATGAGGAAATTCCTGAAAAGAACCTTGAGAAGCAACTGCTCTGATCAAGAGGAGGAAAAATGACATAATTGGGGTCCCCTGGGCGGCTGAAGTGATGTGATCCTGGGATACAGTGTGGCAGGAAGATGGAGAGCTCAGGGGTCTTCTTAAAGGACACCGTGAGTGCCTCTGGAGGGAAGTGTGGCTGTGTGGGTCCCCCTTAGTGAGGACATTGAGTCCTCTGTTTGGGATTCTGAAAGCATTCAGGTCCCGCTGCTGTAGACAGTATTCTAGCCTGGAAAAACTACTCCCTGTCTTCCTCTTTTATTACTGTGATGTATATAGTGGGATATGCTGTTTTTATTTAATTTTAAGAATGAAGTATCACTTGTTCCATGATGGCAATAATGTTCTAGCCTTTGCAGTTCTACATCACAGAAATCTTGCCTCCAATCCTGTCCGGTACTCTTATAGTCCTATGGGATAAAGCCAAGAATTCATAATGTAACATACTATGAAACTTAGATACTTGATGGACGAATATGCAATCTTTGTAATATGGCTTCTGCCTACATTTTCAGCCCCTCCGTTCATGACCCCTTCTAAGTACACACCTCCAAATCTGCACATGTACTAGAAGTTTCCACGGCAGTTTCATCTCTCTAATTTGTGTATGTTGCCTTTGCATATTTTTCCCTATTGTCTGCTTAGCAAATTTTCACTCATCCAATGAAACGCAATTTATACATCTCAGCTTTCTAAGACCCTCAGGGGTTTCTTCCACAGCTCTCTCTCCACACAATTCTATATGTTCCTGTCAGGGCATTTCTGTTGAGGCCAGGGATTATACCATATTCATCTTTGTAGCACAATGGCTGAGGAAAATATCTAGGATATAATAAGTAACCAGTATATGTTGGCTCAATAACTACCTTATAAAAGGTGAATCCAGGAACAGAATTCAAAGTCTCTTGGTGTACCTTTGTCCTACTATGTTCAGAGCAGCACTTTAGGACCAAGGGGTGTTTTATTCAGGGTCCTTATGGGAAAGAGATGGCACATGCAAATGAGGTGATTGAGAAGTCTTGAAAAGGGAAATTTTACAAAGGTGTAGACAGAGTTAAGGGAAACCACCAAGAGGTGATGAAACATGTAGGGTAGTAACAGCAGGACCTGTAGGGCCAATGTGAGGAATGGGTTACCAGACCTGGAGAGAGCTCATGGGACAGCTACCCAAGAGGATCTGTGGCTTTAGAGGTAGGAAAGCAACCTGCTGCCAGGTAGGGAGGGAAACCAACAGATCATTAGCTGACTAGCATCTCCTAGTGCTTCCTGTTAACCCACAAGTGCTTCCCATTGGCCAATCCCAACCAGAAACCAGAGAGTAAAGGATCCAGTTGTTGTAGGCTAAAAAATTCAACCTCCCCAGTCTCTAAACATGGTGGAGCCAGGTAAAGATGTAGTTGAAGGGCAAACAAAAATATCTAGCACAGAGACCGGAGTCCAAGCTTTCTTCTTCAGCAAGCAGAGGCTGACAATACCTATTAGGGATTTTAGGAGCTAGGATAAGATAAGGAAGTTGGAAGATCATTGAAATTAGAAAGGCAGCAAGCAGTGGACAGCCAGGATTAATACAGAGAGTCCTAATAAAGCATCAGAATAAAGAACTAGGCAGAATGGTGGATACAATTTGTGAGGCAATGGGACATGAACCCAGGATTGAACAGGAAATTGTCAATGAAAATTAGAAGGCGGGGCCAGGAGACTCTCTAAAATAATAGAGTTCATTGTAGGGACTTTTCACAAAATGTTTACAGATTTATTCACAGGAGAAGAAGGAGCTACTAAGTATACAGAGCTGGGTTTTGCATATGCAAAGGGGACTAATGTATGAGTCCTAACTTTAGGAGCTTTCTAAATTGCCAACGCAAAAGGGTCAGATGGAGTTCAAGTGTATTGTCCACCCCTTGGCATATCCTGGCTTCTCAGGTCTTGGAGGACCCTCTTACGATCCCCAATCCTTGAGAACTATATTTTAAAATTTCCACAAGACCCTGAAATTCTTTGCTGTCATGGCCATCGTGCTTATAGAATGAAAATGTATATATACAGTTATATGTTTAAATTCTCCAAAAAGTTACCAATAAGTTCGTTATCATGAGTCTATTTTAATTCTAATTAAAACTCAACACACAGGTCGACTCAAAATTTTATTCTCAATCACAATCAGCTCAATCAAGCAAAAGTCATTTGTGCAAGTAGTATGGTTACTCTAGAAATGTGGTTCCCCATTCCCTCTGCACCACCACTTCTGGGCTTATAGCTCTCCCTTTGTGCCTCTTTGGACCAGAATATTTTAATAGCAAGAAAGAGAAACTCAACTCAGACTAACTGAAGTAGGGAAGGAAAGTGGGAAACATAGGGCTACAGCTGGATTGTGCTCATCTGGATCCAGGACCTGAAAGGACTCTGCCTTCTCTGGGTTCTCCTTGTCTTTGTCTCCTTACAGACTCTCATCCCATGATGGAATGCTGGTCACTTGTAAGCCTCATGTTGATTCTCATTCTTCCTCAAGGAAGAATGACCTCAAGGAAAATACAGTGTGTCTTGCTGACTGGGACACAATGTCCTGTTGTTGTCCCCAAGTAGCTCAGTTTGGTATTATGCCCTCCACTATGGCAGAAGAATAGGTCGGATGGGGCAGGACTAAGTAACAATTCCATTAACTCATGGAATCTCTTTCTGTGTGTCTCTCTTTTTTTCTTTCTATATTTTGATTTATCTATCTATCTATCTTGAAATACATCTATCTTTGTATGGAGTAATAATATTTTGAATTATGTTGATTTGAATTGGACTGAAGGGCTGAATAGCAGAAAGGAAAAGAAATTAAAAAGGATAAAGGACATAGCTGTGCTATTACTCCACCTTCATGTCACCTGGGAGACATCATACATCACAATAAACCCCAATTCCTTGTAAGGAACATTCATCCTTAAAAGTCCTAGACCTGAATTTTGTTCTTCTACCCAGTGACTTAAGACCAGTGGGATTTTAGATATAAATATCTAAAGGAGGCACCAATATCCATCCTGCTAAATTGTAAAATGCCTCCTACACCCCTTCTCTCCTTCTGTTCCCTCTCACCTCCCCATTTCTCAGTTAACTAAGGCAGGCAGAATTGTCTCTGCCAAGTGATTCAGCCCAGGGAAGCTGAAGTCTGCCAATGCCTCAAAAATACATTTATTTGCAGTTCCATAGCTCATCTCAAAAATTCATCTAAATGTCGCAATCTCACCTACAATATAGTGTGTTTATTTTAATATAAAACAATGTGCCTACCGGCTGTTTCAGGAAAACTGGCGGCAGAGAAAAGCAGACCACATTTCTCCTTTCCACTGTACCTTTGTGGCATACTGCTTGGAATACCTCAGTCCAATAAGCAAGACTGTGCTACTCTCCCACATGGAAACCAAAGTTGGGTAAGACCACGGGGATATGATTGCCAGCTGGAAATCCATCCGATTGTGCAGTATCACTTTCACATTTACTGAAATTTTAGTTGCTCTGAGTGTTTTGACAATTACTAGACATTTCCCAGATGAGGGACTAGCAATTATTGCAACGGCCATGAGATATTTCAAGTTGTTATAATGTTCATGGTGATCTTATTATCTATTTATTTTTTTATCAAGTTGACATTTTTGAGATGAAAAAGGCTCTTTCTATGATTTAAAGCAGCATATGGCTATGAAATTGACACATTATACCTGGCAATTTGACAGGGCCATCAGCCAATTCAAGAATCTAAAATTGTTCAGGCTGCAAGAATAAATGCATGTGTGCTCTTTTATTCTGCTGACCTACCACTCTCTTTCTACTCCTAGGGGGAATGCATTTGACCATTGTACTTTACCACCACTAGTTCTATCTGCAAGGAAGTTCTTCCTAGTTCATTATTCTCCTTGGCCATATCTGATGTGGGTGTTAGAGACCACGCCTTCTTTGGGGGTTAAATAGCCTTTGAAGCTTGACTATTTTCCTCAAAACTTTGGGACCTATGGGTTGTTTTAGGTCTCATCCAGTCAAAGGATCTTTTTTAAGCCAGAGTTGTGTTTTCTTTAACAATGCAATTCCTTAAAAATTTAGTAGGCTTCTGATCTTGCTTTAGGTTCCATCAGCAACCACATACAAAATTCTTTATAGGAAGAATTTTCAAGCCTGATGTATTTCTCTGCTTCCTTGCTCTGTGCCTGTGCCATCCCCTCTCTTTGAGGCTCTCTGGAACTGTGTTTGGGAAGTCTACAGTCTTCATCTGTCTTTGCTCAGATTACTTTATTCATCTCAGAAGTTTTATTAGACCTTTTCCTTGAATGTCTTCTGACATCTCATCTTCTTTAATTATTTGGCATCTTCTGACATAGCAAGACCCCAATTTCTGCATTCTACTCTCTTTCAATTCTATTTATTACTGGCCGGTTTTTTTCCCCAATTTTTTTTGGTAATAACCTTGCCAAAGGCAGCCAATAATAGCCAGTAGACACTAGTGGTCTTTTATTCATCCATTTCTCCTAAAACTACAAGTTAAATGTTCCTATCCTGTCTCCCGAGTTACTAAAAGCAACAGTTATTTCCAGTTGCTCTTCCACAGTATTAAAAGAATAGCTAGTTTCTCATATATCCTAGCCTTTGATATGGACCTTCTTGATGCCTAACAATGAAGACAATGTCATATAATTGATTTTAAAGCAATCTGATTCAAAATACCAATTTCTTTATTAGTCAGGATACATCAAGTTATGTGCAAGTAAATGTACTCTCAAATCATAGTGGTTTAATGTAATAAATGTTTCTTTCTCATTCATATTATCATTGAAAACAGATTGGGGAGTCCGTCTCCAACTCTTGGTGGTCCCATGTGGAACCCCTGGCTTCCTAGTTGCCAAAAGAGAGCGATCTGGAGGACAACAAAGAATGACTTTAAAGGCCAAGCCTGGAAGGAGGTTTACATCATTATTGCCTACATTCTTCTGGCCAGAACTCAGTCATTGGGACTTATCTAGTTTCAGGGCAATCGAGGAACTGTAGCCTTTCTGTGTGATCTGAAAGAGGAAAATGTTGTAGTAAACACATACCATTTTCTCTGCTACCTGCGACTACAAACTTGTAGTTAAGTGTAATGATTCTGATCTTACCATATAATGGCCGTGGGACATTGAGCAAGTTACTTAACCTCTGTGTGCTTCAGTTTCTTCCCCTGTAAAGTGGGGATCATGAAAGGGTAACTACATCAGATGGTCATAGGTTTATATATATATATATATAAGGTAATTAGAAAAAGCCTGGCATACAGTAAGTGCTATGTAAGGTTATATAAGTGTTACATAGCAAGTTGTTGAAATGCCAGTAGAGAGCACACCAGGATAATTAGCAAATGAGCCATTTTGTTTAATTTATATATATATATATATATATATATTTTTTTTTTTTTTTTTTTTTTTTTGCGGTACGCGGGCCTCTCACCGCTGTGGCTTCTCCCGTTGCGGAGCACAGGCTCCGGATGCGCAGGCTCAGCGGCCATGGCTCACGGGCCCAGCCGCTCCGCGGCATGTGGGATCTTCCCAGACCGGGGCACGAACCCGCGTCCCCTGCACCGGCAGGCGGACTCTCAACCACTGCGCCACCAGGGAAGCCCTAATTTATATTTTTAATACATTTATGTATTTATTTATCTTTGGCTGTGTTGGGTCTGTTGCTGCGTGCAGGCGTTCTCTAGTTGTGGCGAGCAGGGGCTACTCTTCATTGCAGTGGCTTATTTTGTTGCGGAGCATGGGCTCTAGGCGGGGGCTTCAGTAGCTGTGGCTCGCAGGCTGTAGAGCACTAGCTCAGTAGTTGTGGCACACGGGCTTAGTTGCTCCGCGGCATCTGGGATCTTCCAGGATGAGGGATTGAACCTGTGTCCCCTGCATTGGCAGGAAGATTCTTAACCACTGTGCCACCAGGGAAGTCCCCGCAAATGAGCCATTTTATAATAAGTCTATTTGACTAGAAAGACAGATATTTAAAAACGCCAGCCCAAGCTGAGGCTCCGCCTTCAGTCGGATCCGAGGCTGCGTGAACACAGCCTGAAGGGGGCTAGTGTGCCACGGCTAGCCGGGAGGGAGTCCGGGAAAAGGTCTGGAGCTGCCGAAGAGGCAAGAGACTTTTTCTTGCCTCTGTTTCCTGGTGCGCGCGGAGAGGGGATTAACAGCGCTGCTTAAAGGAGCTCCAGAGACGGGCGCGAGCTGCGGCTAAAAGCTCAGACCCCAGAGACGGGCATGAGACGCTAAGGCTGCTGCTGCCGCCACCAAGAAGCCTGTGTGCGAGCACAGGTCACTGTCCACACCTCCCCTCCTGGGAGCCTGTGCAGCTCGCCACTGCCAGGGTCCCGGGATCCAGGGTCAACTTCCCCGGGAGAATGCACGGCGCACCTCAGTCTGGTGCAACGTCACACCGGCCTCTGCCGCCACAGGATCACCCCGCATCTGTGCCCCTCCCTCCCCCCGGCCTGAGTGAGCCAGAGCCCCCGAATCAGCGGCTCCTTTAACCCCGTCCTGTCTGAGTGAAGAACAGATGCCCTCCGGCGACCTACATGCAGAGGTGGGGCCAAATCCAAAGCTGAGCCCCGGGAGCTGTGCTAACAAAGAAGAGACAGGGAAACTCTCCCAGCAGCCTTAGGAGCAGCGGATTAAATCTCCACAATCAACTTGATGTACCCTGCATCAGTGGAATACCTGAAGAGACAACGAATCATCCCAAATTGAGGAGGTGGACTTTGGGAGCAAAGATATATATATATTTCCCTTTTCCTCTTTTTGTGAGTGTGTATGTGTATGATTCTGTGTGTGATTTTGTCTGTATAGCTTTGCTTGCTTTTGCTATTTGTCCTAGGGTCCTGTCTGTCCATTCTTTTTTTTTTTTTTTTAAGTATAGTTTTCAGTGCTTGTTATCATTGGCAGATTTGTTTTTTGGTTTGGTTGTTTTTTCTTTCTTTCTTTTTTTTAATTAATTAAAAATATTTTTAATAACTACTTTTTATTTTAATAACTTTTTTATTTTATTTTATTTTATCTTTTTCTTTCTTTCTCTCTTTTTTTCTCCCTTTTATTCTGAGGTGTGTGGAGGACAGGCTCTTGGTGCTCCAGCCAGCTGTCAGGGCTGTGCCTCTGAGTTGGAAGAGCCAAGTCCAGGACACTGGTCCACCAGAGATCTCCCAGCTCCACGTAATATCAAATGGCAAAAATCTCCAAGAGATCTCCATCTCAATGCCAAGACCCAGCTCCACTCAACAACCAGCAGACTACAGTGCTGGACACCCTATGCCAAACAACTAACAAGGCAGGAACACAATCCCACCCATTAGCAGAGAGGCTGCCCCGAATCATAATAAGATCACAGACACCCCAAAACACACCACAAGATGTGGACCTGCCCACCAGAAAGACAAGATCCAGCCTCATCCACCAGAAAACAGGCACTTGTCTCCTCCACCAGGAAGCCTACACAACCCACTGAACCAAACTTAGCCACTGGGGACACACACCAAAAACAATGGGAACTACGAACCTGCAGCCTGAGAAAAGGAGATCCCAAACACAGTAAGTTAAGCAAAATGAGAGGACAGAGAAACACACAGCAGATGAAGGAGCAAGGTAAAACCCCCCCAGACCTAACAAATGAAGAGGAAATAGGCAGTCTACCTGAAAAAGAATTCAGAATAATGATAGTAAAGATGATCCAAAATCTTGGAAATAGAATGGAGAAAATACAAGAAACGTTTAACAGGACTGAGAAGAGCTAAAGAGCAAACAAACAATCATGAACAAGACAATAAATGAAATTAAAAATTCTCTAGAAGGGATCAACAGCAGAATAACTGAGGCAGAAGAACGGATAAGTGACCTGGAAGATAAAATAGTGGAAATAGCTACTGCAGGGCAGAATAAAGAAAAAAGAATGAAAAGAATTGAGGACAGTCTCAGAGACCTCTGGGACAATATTAAATATACCAACATTCGAATTATAGGGGTCCAGGAAGAAGAAGAGAAAAAGAAAGGGACTGAGAAAATATTGGAAGAGATTATAGTTGAAAACTTTTATTATAGTTGAAAACTTTTATTATACTTATATTTTTATTATATTATACTTATATTGTATTATACTTTTATTATTGAAAACTTTTATTATAGTTGAAAACTTCCCTAATATTCCCTAATATGGGAAAGGATGTCAATCAAGTCCAGGAAGCACAGAGAGTCCCATACAGGATAAATCCAAGGAGAAACACGCCAAGACACACATTAATCACACTATCAAAACTTAAATATGAAGAAAAAATATTAAAAGCAGAAAGGGAAAAACAACAAATAACATACAAGGGAATCCCCATAAGGTTAACAGCTGATCTTTCAGCAGAAACTCTGCAAGCCAGAAGGGAGTGGCAGGACATATTTAAAGTGATGAAAGGGAAAAACCTACAACAAAAATGACTCTACCCAGCAAGGATATCATTCACATTTGATGGAGAAATTAAAACCTTTACAGACAAGCAAAAGCTAAGAGAATTCAGCACCACCAAACCAGCTTCACAACAAATGCTAAAGGAACTTCCCTAGGCAGGAAACACAAGAGAAGGAAAAGACCTACAATAACAAACCCAAAACAATTAAGAAAATGGTAACAGAAACATATATATTGATAATTACCTTAAATGTAAATTGATTAGATACTCCAACCAAAAGACATAGACTGGCTGAATGGATACAAAAACAAGACCTGTATATATGTTGTCTACAAGAGACCCACGTCAGACCTAGGGACACATACAGACTGAAAGTGAGGGGATGGAAAAAGATATTCCATGCAAATGGAAATCAAAAGAAAGCTGGAGTAGCAATTCTCATATCAGACAAAATAGACTTTAAAATAAAGACTATTATACTACATAATGATCAAAGGATCAATCCAAGAAGAAGATACAAAAATTGTAAATATTTATGCACCCAACAGAGGAACACCTCAATACATAAGGCAAATACTAACAGCCATAAAAGGGAAATCAACAGTAACACAATCATAGCAGGGGACTTTAACACCCCACTTTCACCAATGGACAGATCATCCAAAGTGAAAATAAATAAGGAAACACAAATTTTAAATGATACATTAAACAAGATGGACGTGATTGATATTTATAGGACATTCCATCCCAAAACAACAGAATACAATTTCTTCTCAAGTGCCCATGGAACATTTTCCAGGATAGATCATATCTTGGGTCACAAATGAAGCCTTGGTAAATTTAAGAAAATAGAAATCATATCAAATATCTTTTCTGACCACAATACTATGAGACTAGATATCAATTACAGGAAAAATATCTGTAAAAACTACAAACACATGGAGGCTAAACAATACACTACTTAATAACCAAGAGATCACTGAAGATTCAAAGAGGAAATCAAAAAATACCTAGAAATAAATGACAATGAAAACAAAACATATGGGATGCAGCAAAAGCAGTTCTAAGAGGGAAGTTTATAGCAATACAATCCTACCTGAAGAAACAAGAAGCATATCAAATAAACTACCTAACCTTACGCCTAAAGCAATTAGAAAAAGAAGAAGAAAAAAACGCCAAAGTTAGCAGAAGGAAAGAAATCATAAAGATCAGATCAGAAATAAATGAAAAAGAAATGAAGGAAATGATAGGAAAGATCAATAAAACTAAAAGCTGGTTCTTTGAGAAGATAAACAAAATTGATAAACCATTAGCCAGACTTATCAAGAAAAAAAGGGAGAAGACTCAAATCAGTAGAATTAGAAATGAAAAAGGAGAAGTAACAACTGACACTGCAGAAATACAAAGGATCATGAGAGATTACTACAAGCAACTCTATGCCAATAAAATGAACAACCTGGGAGAAATGGACCAGTTCTTAGAAAAGCACAACCTTCCAAGACTGAACCAGGAAGAAATAGCAAATATAAACAGACCAATCCCAAGCACTGAATTTGAAACTGTGATAAAAAATCTTCCAACAAACAAAAGCCCAGGACCAGATGGCTTCACAGGCTAATTCTATTAAACATTTAGAGAAGAGCTAACACCTATCCTTCTCAGAGTCTTCCAAAATATAGCAGAGGGAGGAATACTCCCAAACACATTGGATGAGGCCACCATCACCCTGATACCAAAATCAAAGATGTCACAAAAAAAGAAAACTACAGACCAATATCACTGATGAACATAGATGCAAAAATCCTCAACAAAATACTAGCAAACAGAATCCAACAGCACATTAAAAGGATCATACACCATGATCAAGTGGGGTTTATCCCAGAAATGCAAGAATTCTTCAATACTCACAAATCAATCAACCAGGAATTGAATTTGTGTGAGAAAACATTGTCTTTCATTCATAAAATGATTTATTCATTTATCAAAATTTGATGAGCATTTCATACATGCTAGGCACTGAGTTACACAAAAAAGCTATAAATAATTGATTTTCCCTATGGTGGTAGAAGCAGACTGTGTGCCTATGGAGTAGAATTCCTTATTATCTACATTTTAATAAATAAGAAATTGGAGTTTGGAAAGGTACCATAGATGCTCTACTTTTATCCACTTAGCGTAGGAAATGATAGTGTTCAGATTTACATCCAGGACTGTCTCATGCCAACACCACATCCTTTATCCTCCTCCAGCATATCAGTCATGGTGCTGGCAGGAAATCACTGGTACACTCAAAATGGATAAGTCAAGGTGAGTTTTAAAAAGGGATTATGAACAAAAGTGTGAGCAAAGTATGGGGAGACACAAGCGATAATGTAGTGCACAAGGGCCGGTAAAAACTGAGTGTGCTCAGTTTCAGACCTGTAGGTCTGAAAGGAAAGAAGAAAAAATGACTATAGGAAGTCAGAAAGAAGAGGCTACCTGTCAGAAAATGAGAACTTAGATCCATCGAGAGATGAGCGGATAAAGAAGATGTGGTACATATATACAATGGAATATTACTCAGCCATAAAAAAGAATGACATCATGCCATTTGCAGCAACATGGATGGACCTAGAGATTATCATACTAAGTGAAGTAAGTCAGAGAAAGGGAAAACTTTGGGGAGAGGGATAAATCAGGAGCTTGGGATGAACATACACACACTACTGTATATAAGATAGATAACCAACAAAGACATGCTGTATAACACAGGGAACTATACTCAATATTCTGTGATAACCTATAAGAGAAAATAATCTAAAAAAGAATGAATGTATGTATATATATACACACATTCACTTTGCTGTACACCTGAATCTAACAGAACATTGTAAATCAACTATATGGCAAAAATTTAAAATAAAAAAAAAAGAAAATGAGAACTTAGGTCCAGGATGTAACATATCCAATATGACCCCACAGGAAAGGAACTGGGGCTGTAAACACTCAAAACCTCCCTCCCTTGGATCTCCTGCCAGTGTTTCTCATTGGCCTGAAGCAAGTAGAAGCTGGAGAGTTGCTGTTCAGCCTCCAGAAGAAAAGAAGGTGGAAAAAGGAGAAAGAGAGTGAATTAGAGGGGAGCATCAGAAGACACACAAGGTGGAAAATGGAGGAGAATGAATCTGAAGTGGCAAACAGATAGTCATCACAACCACTTTCATAAAGGGTGAGCTCACCTAACTATACAGCCATTTTTTCTGGAAAGTTATATTAGTCAAGATTTTACAATGGATTTAACTTAACAGTCACAGAAACAACCCACTTTTACTATAAATATTACCTCTGTTCATTAATATTTAATTATTTTATTATAGTAATAACTGAACTGGAAAACAGGTTTGGGAACAAACACACTTGACTCTTAGTAAGTGCACATAGCAACGGTTGGTAGTTGAAGCAGGCAGGCATAACCCAGATGCCCACTTTCTGCAAGAATTCAGTGACCAGTGGAATGGGTCATTGTGATTTACCAAGTGATGAAGTACATCAGTGAAACCAGCAAATCAGATTAGAAAGGCAGAGAAGAGCTTCTAGTGAAGTTCTATGCTGAGCATCTGGTCATTATACTTGATAACTTAAATGGATAAATATTTGTCTAGCTAGATAATATCAAATCATTTTTTCCTAATCTTATCTTATAGTGTCAACAATCTTCAGTTTCTTATGAAAGCTGTCAATGATGGTTAATTTCTGTGCAGTCCTCGTGCCTGAAAATTTCATAGATCAGCCTCCCCTGCACCAGGTGCTTGGTCCATTTTAACAGACCAGTTTCGCAGGCAACATCAATGATTAATGAATCCTATGTGCTGAACTAGCAGCTTGCTTGGTGTATCTGAACTGGGCACTTTAAAACTCATTACTGGTACCTACTGAAGCTTTTCTAATAGATTTAAAATAGATTGCACTGCTGTTAACACGATTCTGCTCTTATGTGATCTAGATTTTCATGTTCCTTGTTTGTGTGTTGTAATTTATTGTTAGGCACTATTAACAGACATGCATTAAAAAAACTCAATCTACATCCAGGATAACAATTTACCATGTACCATTTAGAAAAGAAAGACTTTTACTCTAAAGTTACATGTCTAAACGATGGATGTTTGACACAAGATAGCACTCCTTTAATGTAGAATTTATATATTTAATATTATAAATAAAGCCAGATCTATACGAAAATAGTGCCCTGGAATACTCCCTATAGTGGATATTGGTTATTTGCTCAATATTTGTCCTTCTGTGTGGTTGTGATGGAGCTGGTAAACATGTTACTCTATCTCTTCCCTCATGATGGGAATATGTTCTAGGCTGGCCAAGCAAATAAACTTCTTTTCCTAATCACTGTGATTGGTTCAAAAACGTGACTCAAGCACAAGGCCAATCACTTTTTGTCAAGGTTTAACATATGGGTAATGGGAGATATGATGTATCTCTCTTCCTCTAGGATTACAAGTAATAAAGGTGATGGGAACTGGAGTTGTCACAGACATCTTTCCTCCTTGAATGGAGGAAGCCACCTACGCTAGGAGAGAGTAGGAATAACTCATAATCACCTAATTTAGCACATAAAAAATACATTATTACCACTCCTTTCTCTGATGTAAAGTATAAAATCTAGAATCTCCCTGCATTCTTAGATGACTAATTTATGCTAATTTAGACTTCAGTTTTTAAGGCTTTAGACACCTCTTGGTTTAGGAAGGTCAGGGAAACCTGATGGATATTCCACAAAGGCTTCTTTCTGTAAGGGAGGAAAATTGGGCTTAACAGAAGAAAAAGGAATGAATGTGAATGACCAGGAAGAAAACAAAATGAAGGGAAAAAATAAAATTATTAGCCACCAAATCTGGATTGAAAACCAAATCGTGGTCAAACTTGGTGGTTGCTTAAACAAATAAAATAGATGAAATAGATAGAAGATTTTATATATGTTTAAGATTTATTGCCTTCTGCTTTTACACAAAAAAGCTATAAATAATTGATTTTCCCTATGGTGGTAGAAGCAGATTGTGTGCCTATGGAGTAGAATTCCTTATTATCTACATTTTAATAAATAAGAAATTAGAGTTTGGAAAGGTACCATAGATGCTCTACTTTTATCCACTTAGCATAGGAAATGATAGTGTTCATATTTACATCCAGGACTGTCTCATGGCAACACCCACATCCTTTATCCTCCTCCAGCATATCAGTCATGGTGCTGGCAGTTTCATGATTCCAGGAGGACTGATGGTATCAACAGCCAAGAAATGTTATAGTCATTCAGGGAAACTGGATGCATTAACAAAAAAGCCACAGTGAATAAATAGAACTGCACACAGCAAATGGAAAATCATAGGATCTACCCAAACTCTGGACTGTGGAGCAACTTTGAAAATACAATATTTATGGTAATAACTTCTGAAAACTTTGTCATGACAAAGGATGGCAAACTTAAAGCAATACCCATTGCACAGTAGAGGCAAATCTTTCTGTTTATTGATACTTAGAACATTGCATTTGTGGAAGGAAATCTCATGATCAGAGGGAAACAGTTAAATGGAGATGATCCAAAAAGAAATAATGCATAGGAAAAGTGAGTGACTGTCTTATTTACACAATTATTGGGAAGTAAATTATTCACAGAAGCATGTCTAGCTTGATGGAACTTTCACTATTCAATGATCAAACTCTTAAACAGTGTTAACGATTTTGAAGGAAAACTTTATACATGGAATTTTTATAATTGCATTTGTTCTTCAAAAGAACATGTGAAATGTAAAAACATTTTTGATAATTGAAGTGGTTACTATAAATATGAATTATGGTATTGTATTGTAAAGTAAGAATGCCTTGAGGACTTATAAGGTGTTTGAAGCTTTTCACTAATCCAGATGTCTGTGCTTTCAGAATGTTGGTGTCTAGATTTTAATATTATTATTATTATTACTATTATTACTTTCTTCTTGAAAGTAATAGGAAGTTACTACTTATCTCTTTCTATTATTGCTTGAACACGCTTATGATCTCAGTGGCTAGTCACTACATTTTGGTGCCCGTATTTGCTAGAGAAGAGGAATTGTGTGTAAACTGGAGAAAACAAATGCAAATGAAAAACCCTCCTGTAGAAAATTTCATTGGCTTTCTAAGCTGTGCTATTTGCCAGCTCTTTTAGATTCTCAGCAAATAGAATTTCTCCCCACCGCACCCCAGCTCCCTCATTCACTCTTATTCATTTTTGTGTATCTCACTGTGCCCTACATACAGAGGTAGCCTCATGTTTGATGTATACTAGAGTGTGTTGTATGCAAACACACACACACATACAAACACACAGAGAATAAGGCATAAAGTATCTAGTATAAAGAAAGAAAGGGTTGTAAGTTAATGACTTAATGACAGAAAATTATAACTATATTAATATACTTGAAGATGTAGCCAAGTGAGAGTAAGAGAGAAACAAAGACCAAGACTTTGACACAGAAACCTTAGGCTGATGGCAGTCCTAAAATTCAAATTCAGACATTTCAACTATAAAAGAGTTTCATTGTGAATACTGAAAATTATTTCAAGAAATTTATTCAGCTCACACTATATTCTATGATACTTCCAAATTATGTGAACCGAATGGTTTCAATCAAGAAAATTTAGTGCCTTTGAGCAAACAAATGACTAACATAATTAATGATATTTACAGAATAATCTTTAGATAATAATCATGACCTATTCGAAACCAGGGACCAAGCTTGTTCATTTTTGTCTCTCCTCAGTGTCTAGCCTAGCATTGCACATAGCAGATGCTCAAAAAAAGCTTATCAAAAGAATAACTGTTACCCTTGTAAAAACTTAAAACAAATGGCTGGCTGCCTGGCTATATAGGTATACCTATGCATGAATATATAGATAAATATACTGGGAAACGATCATTCATTGGTTATTTAATTCTAAACAAAACCCCTTCATTCCTTGCAAAGATATTTATGGTCTTTAAGTTAATTGGATCAGTAAGACAGTCTCTGCCTTGAAGAGGTTTGTAGTTTCTTTGAAGAATACAATATACATTATGATATTGAAGGCTTGTTTATTACTGTAATATTTGTCAACATACCTCTTTTAAATGTCAAATAAAGCTGAAATTTATAAGGTTTTATAACATTATTTTTTTATATTTATTACCTACTTTCATTCAAAATAGTTGATGTAATTTGTAAACACTGAAGAACACATTTTACTTCTGTTAATTATTTTCTGTTTTAAAAGGATAAAATCTTTGTAAAAGAGATAAAATGTGACTTGCCAAAGTTTATAAAGTCAATTTGGGGGGTGTCAATCTGAAATTAAAGAATATATTTCAGAATTTTACATTTAGAATTAAATTTCTATTCTGTTTGCCAAATTCATTTATTCATTCATTCATTCAGTGCACTGATCATTCCACAGTATCATTTACTAATGAGAAATTTGTGCCTAAATTTCTTTCATTAACATTGTATGCTCTGATTTTGTGAATAACTTGGTTCAAAAGCTTTGTTCATTTATTCTAAGCTATTGAATGTCTGATTGCCAGGATAAGTCCACTGCTCACAAGGATCTGTTTTTAAAATAATTTAGGCAAAATGCACAAAAGTTTACTTCTTTAAGATATATTGTCTGAGAAACTATTATCAAAATGAATTAAGTAACTTACTTTATTCATTACCTGGAAACTAATAAATCAGTGGATGACAGTTGGACCTTCCCATAATATTTCCCCAAACATAGCATTAATCAAACTTGCAGTCTCTTGTATAATAAGAATATTCACTGCTAGACTCCAAACCCCCCAGGAGCAGGGATGCATTAGTATTGTCTGTCACTTAATGTCCAATGCCACACAAAAGTATAGGACACATAATGATCAACCCAACAAATATCAGTTGAAGAGAACAAAATTGAACAGGTAAAGTAATACGGAACTTCTTCCAATCATTTACTGAAAATATAATGAGACATTTCTACATGCAAGGGAAATTAAAATTATGTCAAAGGAAATTAACTAAAATCTTTCATATATTTAATGTATGTGTTGTGTTTGGTTATGATTTTGATATATAAGTATGAATGTGCATGTGTCCTTTTTTTTTTTTTTGCGGTACACGGGCCTCTCACTGTTGTGGCCTCTCCCGTTGTGGAGCACAGGCTCCAGATGCACAGGCTCAGCGGCCATGGCTCACGGGCCCAGCCGCTCCACGGCATGCGGGATCCTCCCGGACTGGGGCACGAACCCGCATCCCCTGCATCGGCAGGCAGACTCTCAATCACTGTGCCATGAGGGAAGCCCGCATGTGTCCATTTTGATGTCATCTCTAGATTGTCATAGAGTTTGAATGCTTAGAATATAATAAAAAAATAATAATAGCTATGATAAAAAATATAGGTAAACATTTATCAAGTCCTTAACTACGTGCCAGGAACTATGTGCTTTACATATATTAATTCATTTAACTCTCACAACTGCTCTAGCAGGTAAGTACAGTTTTATCCCTTTTGACAGAGAAAGAAACAGCCTAATTCTATAGGCACTATAAAGTAAATGGAAAGCAATGTCACCCTTACAGTTTGGCCAGCTTCTCATATACTATGGAAAAGATAAAAAGAAAGAAAGAAAGAGAGGGAGAAGAAAGAAAGGTAATTAATTAATTAGTTCTTGATCAGAACCTGTTAAATACACATCAATGTAGACCACTCAGCTAGAAATTAGGTCATGTCCCCTGTTGCAGGAAGAAAAAGCAGTTTAACTGGGTGTGATTCTGCAGGACGTACACTGCAGTATGTTCCATAGGTCACTGATTCTTTTTCACTTCAGGCTTGCTTTTTGTATTGTACAGAGTAGACAGAAATGACTGAGTAAACAGAAAATGGCAAATTGCACTAAGTAATTCCAAGATTTCACATATGCTAAAGAATTCCAGAGAATCAAGATAAATTTAGCAATAACTGGTGAAAAATAAAAGATTGTATCACAGGGAAAAATAACACAAGGTGGACATTTCCATTGCCCTGTATGAAGTGAAAACTGTTTCTCTTGATGTAAAATGGAAATTGAGTCCTGAAGACTCCTAACATAAAAGCCATGTAAGTTTAGTCAATGTTGTAAGTCTATCAGCAACAGCTTTGTACACCACCTTGAGGAGAGAGTGACGTTTATTTAATAAATGTAATTTATACCTATATATTTAAATGTGTTTTTATATATAATATATTATAAATTCATGTTCATGTAAAATATAATTTATTAATCTCTTTACATAAGCCAGGTATCACATGGAGTACTTTTCATTGGAGTATCTCATGTATGGCTCCTAATTTTGAGGGTGTTATTACTTCCTCACTGTGAGAATGAGGAAGGAGAAGTCAATAAACTATCCCAGTTTACACAGAGTAAGTGGTAGAGTTCATCTGAACATAGGTGGGCTGACTCTACTGCTCACACTGTATCACTGTGTGACTCTTTGGAAGCCAAGTTGCATTTGATAAGGGCACACCAGCAACTGGCCCAAGTGCAATTACTGTAAACGTTGAGGTGGAAGCAGAGAAATAACTCTGCAGGTTACTACTGACCTTGGTCAGACTTGAGCTAATAAGAGGCCCGACTGTGGCTGTGTGTGACCGTCTGGTTGAAGAGGAAGAGGCAGACACAAGAGCTAGTAGGAGACTGCTTGGCCAGGACTTAGCATCCATTAGATATAAAGGTAATAGGGGAAAGAGGAGAATCCTTAGGTTCCTGGTGAAGTGATGAGAAAGTGTGCCCCCCAAATACATAAAGATTTAGGAAAGCAGTTTGTTCATTATTTTCAGTAGAAAAGTGTTGTATTTGAGGTAACTGCCCTTCTGTTGGAGATACTCAGAAGGCAGATAAATACGTAGGAGTGAAACTCAAGAGAGGTTAACCCTAGAGAAAAAGATATTGGGAATTGTTAGCTTGGGGGTGAGGCAGTTTTTAAATGTGATTAAATCCTCAAAATTATACATAGAGTAGAAAAAAAAAGATAGGAAATCAAGGAGAGGAACCCTAGAAATAACCAGCATTTGAAGAGTTCTGCCATGCTTCCCAGGATCAAGGCTTGATTTCTTCAAGAGATTCTTTAATATTTGGTCTTAGTTATTAAACAATTTTTATACTAATAAATTATGCTAAACAAACAAACCGTAATTATGATTCATGAAGTTCCTCTGCTAAGACCCTTTATTAACTTTCTATTATCTTTAGGATAAAGCCCAAACTCCTTAATATTCTTTTAGGACCTTGTAAGAATTGACCTAGACTTACTTCTTGCTGCTCTCATAAAATTGTCTTCTTTTCAGCCCAGTTAAGCTTTCTTGAGACCCTTGAACATACAAAGCTCTTTTCGTTGAGTCATCACATGGGCAGTTCTGCCTATCAGGCTCTTGCTCTTTTCTGTGCCAACACACTCTTCCTGTCCCAGATTAGTGATCTTCTTCTCAGGGAAATTTTCTTCACCATCACCACTCCCTCAGATCAGGCCTTATGTACCCCTGTATCATAGCCTGGTACATAATCAGGGCTCAAAAATATTTGTTCACCGACTTTTTAACTCTCTCCCAGTTCACGAAGACCTGAAAGCTACTAAAACTTGATGTGATTCACGAGCAGTGGAGGACCTTTCACCTTAACATTTGCCCACAGTCAGTCTTATTAAAAGGAGATATGGTAAGTGAAAACGGAAAACTCCCTACCACCCAGCTGTCAAAAAAGGCCCTGGTAATTTGCTTCATGGCCAATTGCTGTCAAAACTCACAGTTTCTCCTTCTATTGAGATGTGGTAGCTAGGCAACTTCAATAACATTTGGAATCCAACCCACAAATATCACAGTCCAAAACAGGATAAAGTGCCAACACTGGTTGGTTTCCCTTGAGAGATACTTTTCCTAAGGCCATGAATATGGGCCAAATGTCTGAGAAGAAATTTTTATAAATACCTATACATCAAGCATACAAGGTGTGATGTTTTATTGACTTAATTTTGTGACACAGACAGAGTGTTTGATCCAATATATGGAAGGCTTGGATTTTCCTACTATAAGATGGAGTGCACATGTGAATAATTATCCTGTTAATATGGCATTTATTGAAAAACTGACTGCATATTGCAACACTGTAAATTAAGCAAAATACACCATTATTTTCAAGAGGACTTTTCCAAGCATGAAATCCTTACTGCAAGATTTGTCCTGTAAATAACAAATTTAAATGAAGTAATAAATCAGATGTCTTGTGCATACATTCTTGGACTGAAGAAAAAGACCTCAGCAGACAACCTTGCCAGATAATGATTTTTAGATGGAAGCAACTATTGCAACAGGATTATTCAGAAAAACCTTTATCTTTTCACAGATTCAAATTAGCTGAGGATTGAACATATCCACTAAGGGATTCTCTGAATGTCACCATCATTAATATTGAGTTAATACAAATTTTAAAGATTAATAATGGCTGCTTAATGGTCTGCCTCCTTCAAAAATCTCTTGTGTAAAGTGACTAACTGCTTCCTTTCATTTTTTCAACTTGTAAATGAGTCTATAAAACCATAATGAGAAAATGTTAAGCCTAATGATATTCATTCCCTGCTACAAACAGTGCTTTAATACATAATTGAAACTTCCCATTTGGAGAAAAGAAGTGATATGGTGTAACTGGTTGACTAGAGAAGAATTTTTTTCTAGTTGTTTATTAAACAACCCAACTAATCAACTATTTTTCTATTTCCCAATTTTTTTCTTGCCTGAAATTATAAGCACATTTTAACTTTCCTTAATACTTTTGATTAAGCCAGAAAAGTACTTTAGTTTTACCAACGGTGTAATAGTTTGTTCTTTCCCAAATCTATCCATCAATTAAAATAAAACAATCTCAATATCCTATGTGATTATCCCTTCCCCCTAATGAATTTTTAGCCAGGGATTTGACCAATAAAACAAACACATTGCTATAAAAATAATGACTGTACATCTCTCAGATTCACAAAAATATATATTCATGATGAATATATAAACCTCTAAAATGTAATGCAACCTCTTTAAAATGTAATAAAATATCCAAATATTTAAATACAAATCAAATTGCTAAACATTCTTCTTCAACCTAGTTATACAAAATTAACAACCAAAAGTTCTACTCTACTTTAGTACACTTGAGCTGTTGTAGAATAAATATATTTTGCTACATCTGTTTAACACAGACAAATAGTAGTAGTTAATTTACCAGTTAGAAACTGGGACATGTCTGTCATCTGACAGCAGAATCAGATCCAAGAAAAGTTTGGCGCCAGGTAATAGAGAAACTACTTGGGGCTTCCCTGGTGGCGCAGTGGTTGAGAGTCCGCCTGCCGATGCAGGGGACACGGGTTTGTGCCCCGGTCCGGGAGGATCCCGCATGCCGTGGAGCGGCTGGGCCCGTGAGCCATGGCTGCTGAGCCTGCGCATCCGGAGCCTGTGCTCTGCAATGGGAGAGGCCACAACGGTGAGAGGCCCGTGTACCGCAAAAAAAAAAAAAAAGATGAATGGATGTGGATCCTGGCTCTCCCATGTACTACTTCCATGTATAATCTTGGGCAAGTCATTTAATGTTCTAGTCTCAATTTTATCATGCTTAAAAAGGCTATGATACCTGCTTCAAAGGATTGCAATAAGGCTCATGTAAGATTATAAATGGAAAATGCTTTCTGTTATAAAGGACACTCATCGAAGAATGGTGGTTATTATTTTCCATACAATAGTCCTTGCCATAGTATTAATGAATCTACAACTTTGGATGTTGAGTTCTAAAGCCCCATCTAAAGACATTACAACCTTTTCCTCTTGATTGTAGGTATGAGTGAATCTGAGAACTGTTAAAATAGTAAAGTGTGTTTATCTCATCTGCAATGAAGTGGGTCTGTGTTCAACCTTTGAACTCTCATATTTCATCTACAACAGGCTAGACCTTGCAAGATTAAATACACTGGACAATTTATTGTGCTTATAAGTTTGCCTTTCTTCATGTAAGAGATGTATCCTGAGATGTTACATACAAATTGACTCATATTTAACTATGTTGGAAAGAGATTTTTATTTAGATTGAAGAAATGCTGTGATAAATCTTTTGCAAAGAATCCCTTCAGTATAGAAAAATGATGGGCTTGTAAATTTAGATTTTTACATGCCTCATATTCTCAAAGTGGGAATATAACTTCATTATGACTTTTTTCTTGACCTGAGAGCCTCACTCATGATCTAGAAGGACCTACACTGAGCCAAGAGACAATAAAAATGAAGGATTAGCACTCTGTCATTTGACTATTGTCTTATTGAAATTATTATCTTAGGTGGGATAACAGTCTGTCCATGTTCATATCATCAACTTAACAGCAAACACTCTTTCCTTCACAACTGGAGTCACAGTCACCCTTTGATTGGAGTACTGGCCTCTTTGTATCAGTACCTGAACATCAGCATCTGTATAGTAAATATTGTCTCTCAATTACCCATCTCAAATCTCCATTTAATTATGTCCAGTCACAGACTCTGATTCTCTTTGTTTGTTGTGTGTGCTTTTAATTTATTTATTTATTTTGGGGGGCTGCGTTGGGTCTTCTTTGCTGTGCGTGAGCTATTCTCTAGTTGCAGCAAGCGGGGGCAACTCTTCGTTGTGGTGCGCACGGGCTTCTCATTGTGGTGGCTTCCCTTGTTGCAAAGCACAGGCTCTAGGTGCACGGGCTTCAGTAGTTGCAGCACACAGGTTCAGTAGTTGGGGCATGTGGGCCCTAGAGCTCCTGGGCTTCAGTAGTTGTGTTGTGTGGGCTGTAGAGTGCAGGCTCAGTAGTTGTGACACACAGGCTTAGTTGCTCCATGGCATGTGGGATCTTCCTGGACTAGGAATCAAACCTGTGTCCCCTGCATTGGCAGGTGGATTCTTAACCATTGCACCACCAGGGAAGTCCCTGCTACTTTTCTTATTTACTCTGTAGTTGGGCTCATAAGGTTAGAAGATTTATTTCTATGGTCTCTTAGTTCCCAGTTTCTCCTTTGCCCCTATCTTGAATCTCTTACAATTTAGTTCTGCTTAGAGCCAGCCAAAAGCTACATCTACTCCTCAGTCTGCCCCAACCTCAGGCTCTCCTGTCTGGGCAAATTCTCAGACCCCCTATCGGCCCTGCAGTGAAGGTTTATGTAGACTTGATTTTTTAAAAAAGAATTTCCTAAGTGAGGTTTATTTCTGTGACAGCAAGCCAACAAGAAACTAGTGGAGCCAAAAGATGGAAATTTATTGGAAGACTTGTAACTACTAGAAGAGCAAATATGGCCCAGGGACCGATTGGGAATAGAAACTGCAACATCTCCAGAACATACTACACGTCCTTTATTCACATGTTGGCTTCATTTTCTTAGGAAAGTTTTTCCCACCAGCAGGAAACATGGAATCTGGTAGCAACTCCATCTTCAATCTTCTATTATCATCACCAGAAAATGACTGACTCCTGCTGTCTCTTTGCCCAAATCAAAAAAATCAGGAAAAAGACCTCTAGTTTGTCCAGGGTGAGTGAAAGGTTCTTTCCCAGACCAATCAGCTAAGGTCAGGCAGAGTGTGATGTCACTCACAATTTACTGATACACCTTGATCATTCTATGTGTCTGGGAATGGTAGCTCCCATTCAAACTAGACGGCTAAAATGAGATAAATGCCATTTCCCAGGAGGGAATAAGGAAGGAGAAACAATTTCCAGAAGGAAGGAAGAATGACTGGACAGACAAGGCAATGACTGTTCATTGGGGTAGATATCCATTTGGCATATTATCTTGAGATCTTTCAGTTTTCCTATATTCCCCATTAACCCTTGCCTTTTGTTTATATCAAAATTTTCTTAAGGTCGAGGTGACTGTAGGAAAAGGAAATGAATCTGAAAAAGTTTTGTAGGAGAATTAACACTTTCTGAGTACCAGCTAAGTTCCAAAAATGTCTTCTATAATCTTTTATTCCTCCCCCAAACAACCCTAAAGTGAGCTATCTCCATTCCCAGATAAACAAATTAATACTCAGGGATAATATAACTGCTTCAAACTGACAAAACTAGTAAAGACTAAGCTGGAATTGAACACCTGTATATATTCAGTTAGAAAAGGGAAAATGCAGAGGGACTGGTGCAGATTCAATTCATGATATTTGCAAGGAAGTAGCATTTGGTGTTCAAGGCTCATCTTTACACATCATCCCACAAAAGATCTGTTGCTTTACGGGGATCAAGTCCGAGAACAACTTAGGCCATATTACTGAATCATTAGTATAAGAAGTATAAACAAATAATTGCTCTCCTTTCTTTTCTTCGGGATCTGTTTTACTCATCATCACAGCATTAAGATGGAAAGTTGAGAGTAGTGTGCAGACCTAGAGAAATGAGGCCAAAGAGACTAGCTGAACTGCTGACTATAGACAATGCTAAAGGCTTTCTCATGGCATTGTATGATAAGAAGACTCTATTGGGATTTGATGGGAAGTCTTTAAAAAATAAATAAATTTAAAAAATGATTTTTTTCCCCTAGAGTATCCCTTTGGCATAATGCTTTCTTGAATCTGTGGAGGTATAGGCCAGCTCCTGGAAGATTCCTGGATCTTGGGTTCTCATCAAATGCCATTGAATCCCAAATAAGAATTAATAAGAGATGTCTATACATACAGAACATGAAAGATGATAGGTTATTCACTCTGTATCCACAGAATATAGTTTAAATTCTTCTTTTTTCATCTGATTACATTTAACACTCACTATGTATAGGTATTATGCTTGGCCCCAGACATGAAAAGATAGAGCCCTTCCCTCAAATGCACAGTATTGTGGATGCACTGTGATGTATTTCTGAGCTCAGAACTTTAAATTAATTATCAAGACAATTTTGTGATGTGAGTACCAAGTGTGGTTAGTACTTGACATAGATCACAGGCTACTCAGACAACAGATTTTTAAAGTAGCTAATATCACTCCCATGTTGTAGATGAAGGAGGCATCCGAAAACCTGAAAGATACATAGAGTGAATAACTGCTGAAGTCAGGATTTGAGTCCATCTGCCTGGCCCTGGAGCTCAAATACATATCCCATTCCTCCATGCTCCTATGCTGAAACTGTAAGTTGAAGATGAAGTCTTGTCTTTCTCTTTCCCCTCTCTAACCTTTACACATTTGGCAGAGTACTGGGAAATAAATCTAGGATGTGCTCCCTGATCTGAGCACTGACACCAAATAATTAACTTGCTCTTGACACTGCACTCCATATTTGTTCAAGTGTATATTTAATTTATGATAAAATTGTAAAAAGGCATGGTCTGGAAAATTGAGATGAAATTAGAAAGTTTTTCCCTACCTAATTTCCAAGCCTAGAATTACATCTAAATCTAAAGAGTCAATTTGGTCATTAAAAGAGCTCTTAGATGGAAAAATATTGCTCAGTTAAACAGTAATATGCAAAGAAATGGCTCTGATCTGAGAACAATTTCCTAATTTTATTCTTGAACTTGAGTACATTTTATTTTAACAAAGAACTTCTCAAATTACATTGACTAAGTATTCATTTTACCTTCCAATGTTTTTTATTACATATTTCCCATCTCTGACTATCATTTAGTCAGGCAAAATGCCATCTACAACCAATATCATTTTAATTATAGTCTAAACCCACAGGAAGACCCTAATGAAAATAATATTTACCTAACTAACATATAATGAACGTATGGACATTCAGGGAAACTCTTTGATTTTATGCTTAAATTATTAACTTATTTAATCCTAAGACCATTTTGGTGGATGATATTATTATCACTACTATACAAATGAGGAAATGAATTAGCTGAACCATCTGGTCCAGGAAGACAGTCTTCTAAATGGTGGAGTAGGGATGTCTCGGCTTTCCCAGGCTTCGTTGATTTTACTGCCACTCATCCTTGGTCCACTGTAGATACGAAGCAATTTTTTCCTCACCCTCTGTGCAATATTTTTAACAGTTCACTGGATATTCATTTAATATTCAGTAATTATTACTTGAACAGCTACTTTATGAAAGACACTAAGCCAGGCACTGTTGGGGCCAGAGATCAACAAGACCCAAGCTCTGCCCTGTGGAGTTTAAACTCTAGTCTGGGAACAGATACAAATACCCCAATATGCAGAATTCCAGGAAATAGATTATTTTTAAAATCCCACACGAGAGGCATGGGTTTTTTTTTTGTTTTTCTTTTTGCGGTACACAGGCCTCTCACTGTTGCGGCCTCTCCCGTTGCGGAGCACAGGCTCCGGACACGCAGGCTCAGCGGCCATGGCTCATGGGCCCAGCCGCTCCGCGGCATGTGGGATCTTCCCAGACCTGGGCACAAACCCATGTCCCCTGCACAGGCAGGCAGACTCTCAACCACTGCGCCACCAGGGAAGCCCGACACTGACACTTTTTATGAAGTATTCTCATAATTACTTATCTAAAGATGATCTAGGTCTTTTGTTGTGATCAGGTTAATCTTTAATCCTTTGTCTACCCAGGAGATAAGAGCAATGTACTCTTGGAAGAAATTTCTTTTTGTATTACCAGTCTCCTCAGATATAATCAATTTTGAAATAAAATGCAAAGTTTTAATATATAGTACTAAGGGAAATAAATGTATGTGAACAGGCTGAATAAACTCAAAAAGCTTTGTGACTGTTTGCTTTAGATATTGTGATTTATTTAGTGTTTTAACCTTCAGTTTTTTGGACTGAAGAATTCATGTCCTAGCCAGTCCTAAGTTTGTTAGTAGCTTTGATGAGATCCTTAATGGAAAAACAGAATTCAGTGAGGGCTAGATCAAAAAATGTCTGTGTCAAGGGCAGAAGTTCCCTACAGAATAGCCTTATTGGTAACAAATATTTTAAAAGATGAGAGGTCTTGATTCATTAAAACTTTTCTGATATATTGTTAATTAGCATCATTTATCTCAAATAATCGAATAGTCTAGAAAAGAACAGAAGGTCACAGAGTACGAATTACTTAGAAAAGAATAAATGTAGATGAAGATTATCAGAAAAAAAACTTAGAATGTATATGGAACTCTGGTAAATCAACAAGATGACATGCATGGAACCAAGCAGGAGGGAAAAAAGGCAAAAATAGGAATAAGCAATATTCAGAAGAGGATTCCCAAATGGACCATAAGCATATGAAGAGATGCTTCAGTCCACTAGTAGTATGAATAATACAGCTTAAAATAATAATGGGAACTACTTTATATCCACTGGGTTGGTGAAAATGAAAAATTTGATAATTCCAAATGAAGCTATAGACCTGGAGAAAATAAACATGGACTCCTGGCACTATTTGTTGGAGTACATTTTAGTATAGTTTCTTTGAAGAGAAATCTGACAACACAGTGGAATTAAATTTGCAGTCTCATTTGTTGGTACCGTCCCCAGAGACAAAAGTCATCCATAGCTCCATAAGGGAACATGACAAGGATATTAATTGTAGCAGGGTGTTGAAGGCAACCTGGGTATCCATCACCAGATGCGAGGGAATACTGTGCAACAGTTAACAGCAATGCCCTGGAGACATATCTGGCAACATGAAAATATGTTAAAAACATAATGTTGAGTGAAAAATAGAGAAAAAGATGTATCTCACCAAACAACATTATGCATTTTTATAGACACAAATATATCTGAAAACATAAGCAAAAGTATTTGAAAAGGTGCCAAGCAGGGAGAACAGGAAACAGTAGTGGAGATCAGAAATAATGGGAAAATGTTAAAATAATATTTTAAAAAAGTAAGATCTCCCATAGACCAATAATGAGAGGGTGCCATGAATTGTGCAAGAGGTCCAGAGGGGGAGGGAAAGAAGGAAGGAAGGAAGCAAGGAAGGAAGGAAGGAAGGGAGGGAGGAAGGAAGGGAGGGAGGGAGGGAGGAAGGGAGGAAGGAAGGGAGGGAGGGAGGGAGGAAGGGAGGAAGGAAGGGAGGGAGGGAGGGAGGAAGGAAGGGAGGGAGGGAGGGAGGGAGGAAGAGAGGGAGGAAGGAAGGGAGGGAGGGAGGGAGGAAGGAAGGGAGGGAGGGAGGGAAGGAGGAAGGGAGGGAGGGAGGGAAGGAAGAAGGGAGGGAGGGAGGGAGGAAGAGAGGGAGGAAGGAAGGAAGGGAGGGAGGGAGAGAGGAAGGGAGGGAGGGAGGAAGGGAGGGAGGGAAGGAGGAAGGAAGGAAGGAAGGAGGAAAGGAGGGAGGGAGGAAGGGAGGGAGGGAGGGAGGACAGATGGGAGCAGGGGTGGGAGAAGAGAGGGAAAGCTGAGGTATAATTATAAAGAAATGATACTTTCGTTTCATTCAACTAGTTTATATTGAATGCTTACCAAGTATCAGGCCCTGTACAGTACCACTTATTCAATAAACAGGGTAGAAACTAAACCTTCGAAAGATTGTTATTCTTTAGAGTAATCACCTTGGGAAACTATGTGCTCATTTTTTCAAGCTGTCATTGCTCAGAATATTTGTGGAATTGCTATACTTTGAAATCTGATGATTTCTAAGCATAGTTGAGTGTCATTAAGAAAAAGGAAGGGCTTCCCTGGTGGCACAGTGGTTGAGAGTCCGCCTGCCGATGCAGGGGACACGGGTTCATGCCCCGGTCCGGGAGGATCCCACATGCCGTGGAGCGGTTGGGCCCGTGAGCCGTGGCTGCTAAGCCGGCCTGTCCGGAGCCTGTGCTCCGCAACGGGAGAGGCCACAACAGTGAGAGGCCCCCGTACAGAAAAAAAAAAAAAAAAAAAGAAAAAGGAAAACAAAGCTATTTCATTATTTTGTAATCACACCTTGTTTATTTATATATTATACATATATATTGTGTATATATTTATAAGTACATACATATATACACATATAAAATATATACAAATATATATTATACTGCCTACTTTGATCATTCACCTTACACACAAAACGTGACTCTGTATAACATTTACCAGTTTCAAAATAATTAAATTATTTTCCAAAGGATTAAGATTTGCCACTCTCTAAGAGAATGTGTGGTTGACTCTAAAAGGGGTATACAAACAGCAGTAGCATTGTTGAAATGTCTTTACCTACTACTCACCCTGACCCCAAGGTGACTTTAAGGGATACTTTAAGGGAAAACACTCTTTTACCTGGATACATTCTTGTACATCTACTTAAAAATAAAAACGTGCAGAAATACAAAGAAAGTTATTCTAATTTACTTTTGCCTGTATTCTTATTCTTTTAGTCCTGAATTTGCTCATTCATTAAATAAATTTTTACTGAGTCTTTATGTTAGGGTCTGAGCTATGTGCTGAAGACGAAACAAAAAATAAATAATACTCATGCCTAAGGTAATTCAAAGCCTGATCGTTTTACTTTAATAGTTTGCGGATTTGTGTAAATATCCATGTGGATTGAAGTGACTTAAGCCAAATTTCTGGCAAAAGTTTAACTCCCCTGTTTGAATTAAACTGCTTTATATTCTAGTGAGCTTCCACTCTCCACTGAAGGAAAACAACAGAAAAGGGAGATAAGCAATGTTTCCCGCCCATTTTGTATTCATATTTGGGAGATTGTCAGGGCCATGGCGCCTCAGCATATCTGACAGACAGCCCCTGAGGTGGCGTCAAAAGAAGAAATATCTAAATGTCTAGTGCCTTACTGTGTCCAGCTCTTCAAAGAGCTATTGAAGGGGGGCAACTTGTTACAAATTCTTTTTTCAGCCACCATGTATGTCAAATTCTGATTATCCTTCAAGCGTGCAGCCTATTTACACACTTCATTCCCATCCAAAATGTATTCTTTTATTTTAGAGAAAGCCACACCGTTTGGGATGACCTTTTCTAATCCTATAGATCTGGGTGGTGTTTTAGACCTTCACACATGGCTTCAGCCCTGTTAGTGGCTGTATTAAGCCCAGCGATGTTGCAAATTAACCTCCAAACTTCAGAGGCTTAAAACCCAACAACGGTTTATTGTAGGTCAGCAGAAGGTGACCGTCACCTGGTAATTTAGGGGCTGTGCAATCTGGGTGTCAGTGGCATACAGGGAGACATTTGAGAACAGATGAAGAAAGGAACCATTTATAAGATGTCGGTAAGGTGAGGCAAAGCACAAAGATACAGGGCTTGAGAAAATAACTGGTGCTGAACACCGAGCTGACCAAGGCTCTGCTGTCTGGTATCTGCCCCTTTGTTGACTTCATTTTCTTGTCATCTCTTTGTTGCACTTGTTGTCATGTGCATTCTTTGAAGCAGACTCTATTGTCGTATGTTGAATCCCCTACACTCAACAGTGCCTGGTATTTGACAGGAGTTCTATAAATACACATTGCATGCCCACTGAGTTAATTATTTAGCACTTGCATATTGAGATAGGCACAGAATAGTTACACAATAAATATATACCAAACTCACTCATTTGAGTGAATTCCTGAGCATGGACTCAGGTCCAGAGAAGCACACCTCTGACTAAGCTGCATTCACAATCCCAACCTCCAGGTATAAATGTTCACAGCTAGTCCTTTCTACTTTTGATGTGCTCCAGAAGAAGAGGTTGAATAATAGCGAGCTCTAGTTATTTGCAGTGACCCTCAGTGCGTCTTGTAAATAGGTGGCTTTCAACAAATACTGCGTTTGATAAAATTGAATAGAAAGTTCCATTTAACTTGCACAGTGTTACACATACAGTAAACGTGGGTCCTGAGTCCCCCTCACCCTCTGTCTCATTTCTGGAATGATAAAAAAGGAAATTGCAATTGGGCATTACAATGAGAGTCTGAATATCAGTGCTTCCCTCAATAATAAAAAAGATATTACTCCGTGGTAAAGCACATTGCATGAGGCGAGACACAGCAGATTCCTTTACCTTTGGCATTATTCATTTGCCTTGTAAACTTGGTCTCTCGATGTTTAGAAATGCAACTAAATACACCAGAATAAAACATCTTAGGCATTTATACCTTCAACTGTTTACAATGAGAAATGTACCAGCCATATTTTTAGTCTCATAAGACTAGATCAACAACCTTATAACAAAAGCCCTGAGTTCTCAATTAGCACATTCAAGTTGCAAGTAAGACAATGATACATTTACCATTGTTATTATTCAAAACCCACCAATCATAGTTTTGCTAGACCTTGTTTGATTCTGCAAAATGGTAGAGCTCAGGTAATTGTCTGCAACATAAAAATATGAAAATTTATCTATCATGAGTCAGACAAAGAAAGACAAATGCTATACAGTATCACTTATTTGTGGACTCTAAAGTGTCAAAGTCATAGAAACAGAGGCTAGAATGGCAGTTGGCAGGAACTGAGGGTGAGGGAAATGGAAAGATATTGGTCAAAGAGTACGAACTTCCAATTCTATGATGAATAAGTTCTCGGGATCTGATGTGTCAATATCACATGGTATCTAGAGTTAATTATACTGTACTGCACACTTGAAATTTGCTAAGAGACTAGATCTTAAATGTTCCCACCACGAAAATAAAGAAGGTAATTCTGTGAAGTGATGGATGTGTTAGTTAATTTGACTGTGGTAATCACCTATTATACATGAATCAAATCATCACATTGCCCACCTTAAATACGTGCAGTTTTACCTTAATAAGTCTGGGGGGAAAATAAACATATCAAGGAATATTATCCTAAAAAAAATCTTGATGTTGACACAATAATAGATTGTTTCTTAGTTTTACCCTAATAATATATTAGTACTCCAAGAAACTTTGTATACAATTATTTTATGTTCAAACAGACCCATTCTCTTGGCCTCTTGTTTCCTGTGACCCTTCTAAACTGTTTTAACTTACAGGTCTTATAAAATGTCAGTTTTATGGCAATAAATATTAGCTCCTGTGCTTGCAGAAAACATCTCTTGCGGGAGAAAGAGTTATCAGCAGAACTATGTCTTTTTCACAAATAATGGGGCTCAGGGGCTTCCCTGGTGGCGCAGTGGTTGAGAGTCCACCTGCCGATGCAGGGGACATGGGTTCGTGCCCCGGTCCGGGAGAATCCCACATGCCGTGGAGTGGCTGGGCCCGTGAGCCATGGCTGCTGAGCCTGTGCGTCCGGAGCCTGTGCTCCACAACGGGAAAGGCCACAGCAGTGAGAGGCCTGCGTACCGCAAAAAAAAAAAAAAAAAAAAAAAAAAATGGGGCTCACCCCAGAAAGGACAGGCAGACACACACATGTTTCTCATGTGTTACCTTGTGCTGCTAATGTCTCTATCACAACTGGGGCTTCTCAAAGGCAATGGAGGGTGGGGTTTAGAGTCACACTGAGGTTGAATCTCTGCACTGCCACTAGCAAGAAGCACGACCGTGGGCAAGCTACTTAAACTCTCTGTCTCAATTTCCTTGTCTGTAAAGTGAGAATAGAATAGCATCTACTTGTAGGGCTGTTGCCAGGATTAATGAGCTAATTCCTGCAAAACACTTTATAAGATGAGATCCAGACTCCCAGTCTTTGTCTTATGGATTTGCTCACATTCAGTAACTGGTTGTAGCTTTTATAATTACAGAGCAAGGAGTTACAGGAAAAGTGGCTTCTAGCAGTGGGACTCCCTCACCCATGTGATCTTTCTGGCTTCCGTGATTAGGGAATTGCAAGAGGTGGCAATGGGGTCAGGACCAGCCCCTGAGACTAAAAAAAACTATTCCTTATGTGTGTGTTCAACCATCTTTATTAAGAACCTTGTAGGCTGGATCACACAAAATTGTCAATGGTCTAACCTGGGTAATTTTATGCAACTTGATGTAATATCATGCCACAGGCAAAGGGTTAAACATGCCAAGGTCAACAAGACAAACGTGGGTCCTGTTCTCACAAAGCTGTTGATCCTGGCAGTGAGGCAGACAAGCAATGTGCTAAGAGGGACGGGAGAGTGAAGAGTATAAGGCAGAAAAAGAGACAAACTCAAAGAGTTTAGGGTAGAACAAGAGGCCAGGAGTGTTCAAGAAAAATCTGTCCTTGTGGAGACCAAAGGAGTGGACCATAAATGGTTTGGGAAGTGTTTTAGTTTCTTGTGGCTACTGTAACAAATTGCCACAAACTTAGTGGATTAAAACCACACATATTTAGTCTCTTAAATCTCTGGAGGTCAGAAGTCCAAAATCGGTTTCATTGGGCAAAAATCAAGGTATAGGCAGGGTTGAGCTCCCTCTGGAGACTCTGGGGGGAATCTATTTGCTTGCCTTTTTCAGCTTCAAGAGCGCAGTACTTGCATTTCTTAGCTCATGGACCTTTTCCTCCATCTTCAAAGTCAACCGCACATCTTGCTTTGGTCGTCACCTGCCTTCTTCTTGCTTTTGTCAAATCTCCTTTGGCCTCCCTCTTGAAAGGATACTTATGATTGCATTTAGAACCTCCTGGATAATCCAGAATAATCTCCCCACATCCAGAGTCTTAATTTGGGAGTACCCTGGTGGCCTAGTAGTTAGGATTCCAGGCTTTCACTGCTGAGGCTTCAATCCCTGGTAGGAGAACTGAGATCCCGAAATGCGATGTGGCCAAAAAAAAAAAAAAAAGTCTTAATTTAACAACATCTGCAAAGTCTTTCACCATATAACAGTTGAAGGTTCCAGGCATCAGGACCTGGGTATCTTTGGGGGCCAATTATTCAGCCTATTATACAGGTGTTGAAAGTGATTTAATTGCAGGAAAAAAAGCAGTTAATAGGTTGTGGCTACAGGGACAAATGAAGATTCAGTCTTGGGAGCTCAGCAAAGAGATTTGGGAGAATATTACAAGCTAAACTGAGATCACCCAAATGAAAAACATGGAAAAGTACTGCCAAGGTAGATGGTACAGCTGGTGTGAAGGCCCAGGGGCTGAGAACATGGCATATTTAAAGACCCGAAAGAAGTGTTGCCTGACTTGAGCCTAGAGTGTAACTATGGTGGGAAGAGTGGTAAAAGATGAGGCATGGGAGTGAGCAGGAGATAGCTTACAAAGGGCATGGTAAGTTATGTTAGGTAGACTTCATCCTATGAAAATTAGAAGGCAGCCATCAAAAGGCTGAAAGTGGGAAAATAACTTGATCAGTTCTATGTTGTAGGAAGTTCTTTCTGTTTATCATGTAGAGAAAAATGATTGGAGGACAAGACTGGAGATAGAAAGAACAGCTCAGGAGCAAAGGCTTTCTTTGGCATTGGCACTGTTGTTTTTGTTTGTTTTTTTACATTTTTTTTAATTGAAGTATAGTTGATTTACAATGTTGTGTTAATTTCTGCTGTATAACAAAGTGACTCAGTTACACACACACACACACACACACACACACACATATACATTCTTTTTTATATTCTTCTCCATTATGGTTTGTCCTGGGACATTGAATATACTTCCCTGTGTTATGCAGTAGGACCTTGTTGTCCATCCATTCTACATGTAATAGTTTACATCTACTAACAGCAAATTCCAAGTCCATGCCTCCCACCACACCCTCCCCATTGGCAACCACGAGTCTGTTCTCTATGTCTGTGAGTCTGTTTTTGCTTTGTAGATAGGTTCATTAGTGTCATATTTTAGATTCCACATATAAGTGATATCATATGACATTTGTCTTTCTCTTTCTTTTTTTTTTAGCCAAACTCCATATTTTATTTATTTATGTTTTTCAATGCTTACTATCTTTTTTTTAACATCTTTATTGGAGTATAATTGCTTTACAATGGTGTGTTAGTTTCTGCTTTATAACAAAGTGAATCAGCTATACATACACATATATCCCCATATCCCCTCCCTCTTGCATCTCCCTCCCTCCCACCCTCCCTATCCCACCCCTCTAGGTGGTCACAAAGCACTGAGCTGATCTCCCTGTGCTGTGCAGCTGCTTCCCACTAGCTATCTATTTTACATTTGGTAGTGTATATATAAGTCCATACCACTCTCTCACTTCGTCCCAGCTTACCCTTCCCCTTACTGTGTCCTCAAGAACATTTTCTACATCTGTGTCTTTATTCCCATCTTGACCCTAGGTTCTTCATGACCATTTTTTCTGTTTTTTTAGATTCCATAGATGTGTATTAGCATATGGTATTTGTTTTTCTCTTTCTGATTTATTTCACTCTGTATGACAGACTCTAGGTGTATCCACCTCACTACAAATAATTCAATTTTGTTTCTTTTTATGGCTAATATTTCATTGTATATATGTGCCACATCTTCTTTATCCATTTATCTGTTGATGGACACTTAGGTTGCTTCCATGTCCTGGCTATTGCAAATAGTGCTGCAATGAACATTTTGGTACATGACTCTTTTTGAGTTATGGTTTTCTCAGGGTATATGCCCAGTAGTGGGATTGCTGAGTTGTATGGTAGTTCTATTTTTAGTTTTTTAAGGAACCTCCATACTGTTCTCCATAGTGGCTGTATCAATTTACATTCCCACCAACAGTGCAAGAGGGTTCCCTTTTCTCCACACCCTCTCCAGCATTTATTGTTTCTAGATTTTTTTTTTTTTTTTTTTTTTTTTTGCGGTACGCGAGCCTCTCACTGTTGTGGCCTCTCCCGTTGCGGAGCACAGGCTCCAGACGCGCAGGCTCAGCGGCCATGGCTCACGGGCCCAGCCGCTCCACGGCATGTGGGATCTTCCCGGACCGGGGCACGAACCTGTGTCTCCTGCATCAGCAGGCAGACTCTCAACCACTGCACCACCAGGGAAGCCCTGTTTGTAGATTTTTAATGATGGCCATTCTGACTGGTGTGAGGCGATACCTCATTGTAGTTTTGAATTGCATTTCTCTAATGATTAGTGATGTTGCGCATTCTTTCATGTGTTTGTTGGCAATCTGTGTCTTCTTTGGAGAAATGTCTGTTTAGGTCTTCAGCCCATTTTTGGATTGGGTTGTTTGTTTTTTTGATATTGAGCTGCATGAGCTGCTTGTAAATTTTGGAGATTCATCCTTTGTCAGTTTGTCTTTCTCTTTCAGACTTACTTTGCTTAGCATGATAATCTCTAGGTCCATCCATGTTGCTACAAATGGCATTATTTTATTGTTTTTTATGGCTGAGTAGTATTCAATTATATATATATATATATACCACATCTTCTTTATCTATTCATCTGTTGATGGACATTTAGGTTTTTTCCATGTCTTGGCTATTATGAATAGTACTGCTATGAACATAGGGGTGCATGTATCTTTTTGAGTTATAGTTATGTCCAGATGTATGCCCTGGAGTGTATCACATGGCAATTCTATTTTTAGTTGTCTGAGGAACCACCATACTGTTCTCCATAGTGGCTGCACCCACTTATATTCTTATCAATAGTGTAGGAGGGTTCCCGTTTCTCCACATCCTCTCTGCATTTGTTATTTGTAGGATTTTTGATGCTGGCCATTCTAATAATTAGTGATGTTGAGCATCTTTTCATGTGCCTATTGGCCATTGCACAACTTTAAATTAGTTTTATTCAAGAGTCACTAATATTCCAGTATGTGATTTATTATCACTGAAATTGCTTTGGGTAATTTTTGTTGTTGTTTGCAAATTCTTTGAGCTGAGTTCATTCTTTTACTTATGTAACAAATTTTTATTGGACATCTACTATCTTTCAGGTGCTCATGGTATGGGGTTGACCAGGCAGTTTTTGTCCCCTAAGAACTGCTGTTTTGTGGGAAAGATCAGTATTTAGGTAATTACTACACAGCGTTAATTCTTTTTTTTTTTTTTTTTTTTTTTTTTTGCTGCAATAGGAATAAGCACTGGGTAATATCGACACCCATGGTGAAGAGGACAGTTTGGTTTAGTTTTAGGAGATTCCAGGGAGGCTTCCTGGAAGAAGTGACTTCCAAACTAGGTTGTAAAGCACAAGTAGAAACTTAAAGATAAACAGGGAGAAGGAGAAAAATATTGCACGTAGAGTGAATACCATTTACAAAGATGCAGAGAGAACATGGGATACTATTGGAAGCTAAAAAAGTTTAGTTTGGCTTCAGGCTAGTGGACGAGGAGTGAAGAAGTGACTAATGGGGCCACACAGAATGATAAAGATAGATCATAAAGGTTTATCTGTCATATTAGAAGTCTGGATTTTATCCTTGGGGTACCAGTGTGGGGAGGAGGAGATGCGAGATCACTGAGGGTTATAACCAAGGGAATAACATCAGAATTTAATTTCAGAACTTTTTGTAGTGGAAAGTTATCTTCCTCAACCTCCCCTCCCTTTGAAAACCCACCCTAAGTAACACATTATGTAAGTAAAGTCAGTAGAATTGCTTTGCAAACACATTTTCAAGTCATTTCCTCCATCTCTCCATCCTGGTCACTGCACATGGATACATACACATTTCCCACCAGACTGTCATCTCCTCCTAGAAGAAAACTTCATTGACCTTTGAAACAAAGTCAAGGGACCACAAACAGAAATGGACCAGGACTTTTAAAAGCAAGAAGTTACTTTAGTTCAAAATAGAAAATGTCCCACAATGCTGTCCTACCAGGAATTTCCAGCTGGAAGTTGTTTCTAAAAGGTACCAACAATTTAATTATACCACATTCCCTGGCGAGTCCCCAGCCCTGTGTCAGTCTATCTTTCCTGCTTCTCATTCCCTTTCAAGCTGTGTGAATCACTGGCCTTTACCTGTTCTCATCATTCCTTGTCACCTGCCCCAGCTGATGTAAATGTGGAAGATCATTATTGAAAAGAAGAAAGAGGTAGTGGTATTTATGGAACACCTGTCCAAGACATGATAAGTATTTCCTGATACTTTCACTACATTCATTTTGTTCTTATAGCAACCCTGTGAGGCAGGTAAAATCCCTATTCTGCACGTAAGAAACTGGGCCTCCTGGTGATTCATTTCTCCTTTCACTGTTGCAGGCACCAGGGCACTGGGCTAGAAGTTCAGGGTTACAGGGCATGGTGTGGGGGGGTGGATTTCAGGTCAGATTCTTTCAGTTGGTGCCTTTCGAACTACACCACAAACAGGGTGTGGCCCCTGTTATCGAGGGGCCAGTGCTCACACAGCTTGCCAAGTTTCTGGTTCCCTGGTTTCCCTTCCCTGTGGCATTCTCAGTTTATGACTACCTGCCCACTCAGCCTTTGGAGTCCTCATATTACTTTGCCTTTGGGTGTCTGTAGCCTCCCGATTCCTGACTGCTCACCCAGGTATGCTCCATTTCTTCTTCAGATTGTGCCCAGCTCTGGGCTACTCATGCTCCAGTGTCCCAGCTTCACGCTGTCCCCGCCAAACCCCGATCTGTGAAGCACCGCCCAGAACCTGCAGAACTCAGTTTCTTCCCAGTTGCCAAGAGCCTGTAGGGCTCTCCAATCCAAGGCCTGCCTGTCCTTTTTATCGTACCCTTAACAAGAAACATCTTCAGAAACTGCTCTGTTTACTACAGCTCCTACCATCAGGCATGTAAAAAGATATTGTCTTACTTTTCCAAATTAAGTCATAAAGAGTTTCATGATGTGACGCTAATGCTCTTTGTTTTGATTAAGGACTTTGGATTCGATTAGACCCAGTTACTTCTTACAAACTGAATACACAGACAGTAAAATCTGGTTTATGAGTAGATTCGGTCCAAGAATATAGATACAGAATCACAAGGCTATGAGATTTCTGAATGGCCTTTTAGCCTGCTTTTTATCTTCAGGTAGGAACATGGCTAAGGTGTATGGGTGAGGGGTGAAGGAGGGAGGGAGGGAGAGAGAGAATACGAATCACAGTTTTACAGAAAACTTCAGGGGATCATCTATTTAGGACATCTTTCACCTCAGGCCATTCATACCTGAGATTTAAGAAATGAGATTTAAGAAAGAGAGTCTTAGCTACAAAGAAAACAAGGTTTGAATAATTTTTATAAAGGGAGAGAGTCTTTCCAGTGGCAGTTACCCAGTGTGTAAAATTTGGTATGTAATGGCCAAAACTACAGGGCATAGTTCTGGTTCACTATTTTTTTTAAAGATGGATAACTTTTTAACGAATAATAATGTGTTTTCTGATCCAAGGTAAGATATTAATGATCAAATCTCATGCTTCAGGCTACAGAATAATTACTGCAGAGAACAGAGTTCCTTTGCCTGTGTTTAAACAAGACAGACAGAGAGAGAGAGAAAGCCACAATGCATACTGTGTAAACCCAGCTTCCCTCCCTGGAGCCCTCACTGAGCCACTCCAATTTCCCAACCATGGTGCCCTGACTTTGAAACAGAGGTGATATAGCTTTAGCCACAGTATACAAAGCTCTGATTTTTTTTGCCAGTCCTTTCAAAGTCTTTCTTGTCTTTGCCAAGATCAACCTCCTCCCTCTAATTAAAACAAAAGCATTGTTTTGCTAGTTAATATAAAGAAAATAACACAATGCCTGTGTTGGTACATGAGTTTTTTAGGTAATGGAAGTCTGGTACAGAGGCTCTTGTTTAAAATTGGTTGTAATGAACTCACAGCAGTGCAGACCCTTTGTCATGTGGCATTACTTGGAACCCATGTTTAACTTAGATTTGTTATAGTAATCATGGTAATCCAATACATAGTAAGCTCATTTGGGATTTTTTTCTTCTTAATATAACATTGAAACTAAAATACTAAAGCAAAACAACAAACACAAACACTGTAGTATCAGGATTTGAATTGGACAAACCTGGATATAGGTAAAGGTTTTGTCAATTATTAGCTGGATGGCATCAAACAAGTAATTTAATCTGAGTTTCTGTTAGAGAGATTAAATTATGAAATACAAAAAAGTAAAAATAATGATATTGACTTCCCAGGGTTAATGTCAAGAAATAGGCGGTGTCCAGCATATAAAAAGTTTTTTTCAGCAAATGACAATTTATCCTTATTTACTAGTTCTATGTTTTTCTCATACTTGCACTTGGATTTAGGAATTTAAAAAAAACCTACGTTATTTCCACCTAAAATACATATTTTTGTGGGTAGTATATCCAGTAAGGCTCCTATGTGTAGCCTCAATATAGAAATTCCAGAATGGGTCTGCTTATCATTATGCAGTTACTTAAAAAGGAAACATTCTTATGCCATTGAAATTGGACTCCTTGACTGAAAGTAAGGTTTCTAGGCCCTTGCTATTCAAACTGAGGTCAGAGTATCAGCATCAATACCAGTGCTTAGGAGCTTGTCAAAAATTTAGAATCTCAGACATTATCCAGACTACAGAATCAGAAAATGCACTGAGAAGGATTGCTCTAGTAAAACGGTTCTCAGACATTAGCCTGTACCTGAGTACTTGTTAAAATGCAGATCACTGGGTCTCAGTCCCACAGTTTCTGATTCAGTAGGTCCAGAGTGGGCCTAAGATTTTGCATTACAAATAAGATGATGCTCATGTTGCTAGTCCAAGGGACCACACTATGATAATGACTAGGGCATTCAGTGGAGACTCCAGAAGGGTCATATCTGAGTTGTAAGATTAAAGTAGGACTAGAGTAAAGGCTACTCTAGACTCACTCTAGCAAGACTTATGAATATCCCTGAAAAGTAACAAGTCCATCCACAATTAACAGAATTACCTGTCGCAAAACAAAGGAGAAAAACAAAATCTAGACGATGATATAACATTGACAATGTTCACCAACCAGGCAAAAATTACTAGCCACACCAAGAAGCAGAAAAATGTAACCCATAAGCTGGTGTCTCTCAACTGAAACAAGCACAGAAATGAAAAAGATGATGAAATTAGCAGAGAAGAGTATTACAATAGCTATTGTAGATATGTTCAGTATGCTCAAGGACTAAAGGAAAAAACATAAATGTAAAAGAAGAAAAATGGGAAATATATTAAAGAACTAAATGGAATTTCTAGAGATGAAAGACACAAATGAAAAATCACCAAAACTCAAGAGAATTAAAAATATATATCCAGGGCTTCCCTGGTGGTGCAGTGGTTGAGAGTCTGCCTGCCGATTCAGGGGACATGGGTTCATGCCCCGGTCCGGGAAGATCCCACATGCCGCGGAGCAGCTGGGCCCGTGAGCCATGGCCGCTGAGCCTGCGCGTCCGGAGCCTGTGCTCCGCAATGGGAGAGGCCACAACAGTGAGAGGCCCGCGTACCGCAAAAAAAAAAAAAAAAAAAAAAAAAAAAAAAAAAAAAAAGAAAGAAATAAGCAGTCAGTCAAATACGCATCAAGAAGAAAATCAAGTAATACCAGCCAAAATGCAAAGAGAAGAGGAAGACATTTTGTAATAACAAACAACAGTAACAAAAACTTTGGGCTACTGTCATTGACAAGGAATTTGGGATGAGACATCATTCTGCAGCAAAGAAAAATGTGACCTAGAAGAATAAATCTCTTGCTGTAAAAATCCTGTCCCACTTACATCAGGCATACTGTATTCAGTGAGATACTAACAAGGAGAAAATCTATCACTACCTCACAAGGTTACTGGAAAAAGAAAAAATAAAGAGCAGATATGTGTGGGCCAGATGCACCCGATACAAATAGGTACAACCCTAAATACATCACTTCTTTAGCTTAAATAATCACTTAAAACTGTATCAGACTTTCTCTTAGGCAGATACAGCCATGAAATGTAAATGTTTCTAAAAACCTTGACCTCAAAATAGTTTAGAAATCAGTATAATTTTAATTTTTGTTACTAATAAGGGTGAATACTTTTCATCTGTTTATTAGACCTTTTGTCCTTATTTTATGAATCATTTCTTCATACCCTTTGCCATTCATCTATTTAAAATACCATTTTGACTATCAAGCAGTTTTTTAAAATGGCATCATGTAATACTAGTTAGCAAGCAGTGAAACTGGCATTCTCATCCAAGATTGGTGAGAGTACATAACACTTTGGGAAGCAATCTGATTTATGTATCAAGACAGTTTCATATCTTTTTACTTAATAATATCACTTTTAGGAATATATACTAAGAAACTCACCTGAAGCACATAAAAATATTTAATGAACAGAGGTATTCAAAATATGAAGTATTTACAATAATGCAATACTGAAAACAGCCTACAAAGCCACAACAGGCAAACTAACCTCCCATGAGTTTTCTAAATACTATGAGAAATGCTTATATTTTCTAAAAGAAGAAAGAAGTTCTTTAGATGCTATTATCACCACTGTGCAAATAAGCATAGGAATGTGACTGGGAAGAAAAAATACAAGCGGTGGCTGATAGGATTATGGATGATTTTTTTTCCTCTTTAATGTGTTTTCCATATTGCCTATAAATGA